>NC_089504.1:286494503-287694503 GCF_036850995.1 Saccopteryx leptura
CCCAAGGTCACTGGCTCGAGCAAGGGGTTACTCGGTCTGCTGAAGGTCTGCGGTCAAGGCACATATGGGAAAGCAATCAATGAACAACTAAGGTGTCGCAGTGCACAACAAAAAACTAATGATTGATGCTTCTCATCTCTCCTTTCCTGTCTGTCTGTCCCTGTCTATCCCTCTCTCTGTATCTGCAAAAAAAAAAAAAAGTTTTTAATGTCAAAATAAATTTAATTTTATCGTATTTATTTTGTTTAATTACCATAAAAGCACACTTGGACTTTATGTTTTTTTCTTTAATATTTGACTTAATTATTATAACATATTTCTCAGAAATTTGTATACAGTGCACCTACAATTATTTATAGGATTTTAAATGCACCCCGACTTCAAAAAGTTTGAGAACCACTGCCTTAGTTGTTCATTGACTGCTTTCTCTTATGTGCCCTGACTGGGAGGCTACAGCAGAGTGAGTGAACCCCTTGCTCAAACCAATGACCTTGGACTCATGTCTATGATCTCATGCTCAAGCCAGTGATCTTGGGACTTGAACCTAGGACCTCAGTGTCCCAGGTCAACACTTTATCCACTGCGCCAACACTCGTCCGGGCATATATTTTTATTTTTATTTATTTATTATTTAAAAGGTTTTATTTATTGATTTTTTGAAAGGAGGGAGTGAGAAGCAGTTGTTTCTCGTATATGGACTGGGCGAGTCCAGGGTTTAAAACTGGCAACTTCAGCATTTTATTTAGATCAATGCTTTATGTACTGCACCACCACAAGTCAGGGAATGTTTTTATTTTTAATGAAAGACATTTATCATGAAAAATTTGGACATGGAAGGTTACTAAGTAAAAAGTAAAAGTTCTATTCTTTAGTATTTGTTAATACTTTTTAGATATTTTCTGTGTATTCAATCAAGCACATATTTATCTAAAATAAGGATATTTTAGAATTATTTTTTTATGGTAGGAATCGTACCATACATATTGTTCTGTGTCTGCAGCTTGCTTCTTTCACTTAATGTAAATTTAGACCTTTTTCTGTGTAATGCATAGACATCTTCCTTTCTTGTTTAATAGCTATATAGTAGTAAAGAATTTAGTTTTCTCATTTGGTAGATTTCTTTTGTAAAAATTCACTTCCGCCTGACCAGGCGGTGGCGCAGTGGATAGAGCGTTGGACTGGGATGCAAAGGACCCAGGTTCGAGACCCCGAGGTCGCCAGCTTGAGTGCGGGCTCATCTGGTTTGAGGAAAAGCCCACCAGCTTGAACCCAAGGTCACTGGCTCCAGCAAGGGGTTACTCGGTCTGCTGAAGGCCCGCAGTCAAGGCACATATGAGAAAGCAGTCAATGAACAACTAAGGTGTTACAACACGCAATGAAAAACTAATGATTGATGCTTCTCATCTTTCTCTGTTCCTGTCTGTCTCTGTCTATCCCTCTCTCTGACTCACTCTCTATCTCTGTAAAAAAAAAAAAAATAAAAATTAAAAAAAAAATTCACTTCCTAGGTAATACTGGCCACTTTTTTTTTTTTTAAGATTTTATTGATTTTACAGTGAGAGGGACAAGAGGGAGGGATCAAGGACTGATAAGTAATTCATAGTTGCTTCACTTTAGTTGCTCATTGCTTGTTGTTTGTGCCCTGACCAGGCAAGCCCAGGGTTTCAAACTGGCAACCTCAGCGTTGCAGGCTGCTCTATCCACTGCGCCACCTGCAGCCAGTCAGTGGCCACATTTCAAGTTCTCAGTTGCTGTACGTGGCTAGTGGCTACTGTTACTATACAGTACATTTGTAGAACATTTCCATCATTGCAGGAAGTTTTCTTGCACAGCCGTGAACTATAGTTGACAAGGAAAATATTACATTAATATAACAATTCCATAATTCAATGACTCCTTTACAAATTTTATTTAGCAATAAGAACACATGATAGTATCAACATTAGAGAAAATTATGAGGGAGAAAAACAATCTTTTTTTGCCCTAACGTAACAAATACTTATTTTTTATACCTATATTTTTAGTTATTTTAGAGTCCTATTATAGGGATTTTTTTTTTATATATAGTACTTAGTGATAATTATGTGTATATCAGGGGTAGTCAACCTTTTTATACCTACTGCCCACTTTTGTATCTCTGTTAATGGTGATTTATAAAGTAGGGAAGTAACTTTACTTTATAAAATTTATAGAGCAGAGTTATAGCAAGTTAAAACATATAATAATAATTACTTACCAAGTACTTTATGTTGGATTTTCACTAAATTTGGCAGAATAAATCTTTATAAACAACTTACTATAGTTAAATCTATCTTTTTATTTATACTTTGGTTGCTCCGCTACCGCCCACCATGAAAGCTGGAACGCCTACTAGTGAGCGGTAGGGACCAGGTTGACTACCACTGGTGTATATTATATTGTGTGGTTTTTTTTCAGGTATGTTTTGAACATTTATAGAATGTTACATATATGCTTTTGTATAGTTTTACAAAAATATTATTTTCCTAAGATGAAGTACTCAAAGTGAAATTATTAAGATAAATTATATGTTTAAGTTTTCTGGCCTTTGCTGCATTTTGAGAGATTAAATATTGGAGGAGGGAAGGAATTTGGCTTATTGGTGAGAATAGGTGAGATGAGTCTGCTGTGGGAAATGATCTATGCAAAAGTACAGAGGGAAAAAATGAATTACTATTTTAAAACTTAGGAATAAATGTATTTTAATGTAACATTCTTATAGTGTTGAATATCTTCAATTTTTGCTAGAGATAAGAGTTCAGAGTTGGGAATAAGTGTCTGAAACATTTCTTTTTTAGATGAAGCAGATGATGATGATGATCCAGAATATAATTTCCTAGAAGACCGGGATGAGCCGGACACAGAGGATTTCCGCACCGACCGGGCAGTCAGAATCACCAGTGAGTCTGTTTACTATGAGTCGTGCTCTTGTCTTTGCCCCATCTACATTTGTTTACTTGTAGCTATTTGAGGGTGAAGTATGCAGTCCATTCAAGTTAAAACATTTAAGCTTCCCTTACCAATTTCTATAATTCTTTAGATGTAGGCATACATTCAAAAAGCCTACCAGTCATTCATTTATACATCCCACAGTCATGTATTGAGTCCAGTATTTGGCAGGGCTTGTACTTAGGATACCAAAATGAGTAAGACATGACCTGTGTCTTATAGGATAGCAGCTTAGTAGGGAGTATAAACAGAATAAGTTATAATACAAGGTGATAGGTACTATGATAGGTTTTTTCTTCTTCTTTTTCAAGTGAGAGGAGGGTAGAGAGACAGACTCCTGCATGCGCCTTGACCAGGATCCACCCAACAACCCCTGTCTGGGGCCAGTGCTCTGCCTATCTGGGACCATGCTTGTAACCGAGTATCTCAAGTACCTGAGATGGAGGCTCCACGGAGCTATCCTCAGCACCCAGGGCCAGTGCACTTGAACTAATCAAGCTATGGCTGTGGTAGAAAAAGAGAGAATGGGGAGTAGGAGGGGTGGAGCAGCAGATAGTCATTTCTTCTGTGTGCCCTGACCGGGAATCGAACCTGGGACATCCCCACACCAGATCAGTGCTCCACCACTGAGTGAAACAGCCAGAGCCTATGATAGGTTTGTATAAAGTATTCTAGTGGCCTAAAAGAGAGTGTAATCTATTGTATGGTATGAAGTTAGAGTGGGAGGATTTAGGAAAGAATTCTCAAGATGAGATGTTTTATCATAGTTTTGAAGGAGGAATAGAAAAATTTTGGTTAATGGTAGCGGAGAAGGGATATTACAAATATTAAGACCATCTGCAAATAGCAGAATTGTGAAACAACAATAAGCATGTTTCGTAAATATATAGTAAATAGTTTGGTATGGTTGTGTGCGTGAATGATAGTAGGAAAGGAAAAGAGTGGTCAGACCTTGAATTTGAGTTTTGATCTATCAGAAAAGGAGTGCTCAAACTTTTAAGCTGGAAATCGATAGAAATTTATTTGGATTTTAAAAATAATCATTTTGATTAAATACCAGTTTAATATAAATAGAGCAAAATCGGAGGCATGAAAAACAAATCACTTGGCTTGAGTCATTTGTTTAAAAAATTACTTCACTGGCTAGTGATGGAAAACATATTTCAGAAAATGTTGATTTTTATTGAGTGCACGCATTAAGTTGTTGGCTTTTGACCAGGTTGTGGAGAAGGCTTTTAAGCACCCAACGTGTTTTTTATACACCAAAATAATGCAATCTTTTGTCCAAAGAGAATTATGTAAACACAATCCTTTAGGACTTATCTTCTGTTGTGTTGTTTTATTTCATCTTTCATTTTGTTTTTAAGATTAGAATGCTTTTTCCTTAATGAAGTTCTTTCATTTATTCTGGTATGTTATGGTCATTAAGGTTAGAGGAAGCACTAAAAGCACAGTGCCAGGAATCAAAGAGAAAGTATAGAATGAAAGGCTTTAGGCTTTAGGCTTTGAGAAAACTATGAAGAAGGGTCTAAGAATAAACAAGGAAGTTTAGTATCAGAAACAAAGGGCAGTCTTTCAAGGAGCGAGTGGTCCACAGTGTCATATGCTGGCACTGAAATATTTTCTGCTTGAAGCAGAAAAATAGATCTCATTTCAGTTCAGCTCTCAGCCTGAAATGCACTTGCCTTCTCTCTTTTTTTTTTTTCTCTCTCTTTTTTTACAGAGACAGAGAGAGAGTCAGAGAGAGGGATAGATAGGGACAGACAGACAGGAACGGAGAAAGACGAGAAGCATCAATCATTAGTTTTTCGTTGTGCATTGCGACACCTTAGTTGTTCATTGACTGCTTTCTCATATGTGCCTTGACCACAGGCCTTCAGCAGACCGAGTAAGCCCTTGCTCGAGCCAGCGACCTTGGGTCCAAGCTGGTGAGCTTTTTGCTCAAACCAGATGAGCCTGCGTCCAAGCTGGCGACGTCAGGGTCTCAAACCTGGGTCCTCTGCATCCCAGTCCGACGCTCTATCCACTGCGCCACCGCCTGGTCAGGCTGCCTTCTCTTTTTATCGGTTACTCTCAGGTGGGGCAGTGGGGCAAAAGTAGGTTTACCGTTGTTAGTATGTGAAAAAAGTTTATTGTATTATTTATTAATTACTGTATTATTTTTCATACAAACAACTAAACCTACTTTTGCCCCACCCTATACAATTTCTCTGGGAGTTCCTCCTCAATTAGTAGCTATCTTCTTGCTATGTACTCCATACCACTTTAGATGTCCTTTTTAATACTCATCACTCTTATCGCTGGTTTACTTAGTCTGTCTTCTCCCCTAGAATGTGAACTTACGGATTTTGTATTGTTTATTAGCATAGAGCCCATGTTTTGCACGGTCCTAGCAATATTTTCTCATCAGATAATTGAACTTTTTTGGAATGCCTGAGTGAAGAGTCATCCTTTCTAGTCAAAGAATTCTGTGATCATAAGTAAAAACTGAGAAAGAATTTTAATTTTGTTCTAACCTTTGTCCTCTTAGGTCAGATGTTTTAGTCTTTAATTATCTCTATAAAGGACTTAATCTTACCTGGACGACAAAAATTTTTAAATAAAGAGTAGACAAATTTTTAAATAAAAAAGAAGAGAGCTTAGCCTGTGTTGGTGCAGTGGAGACCATTGACCTGGAACACTGAGACTGCCAGTTCAAAACCCTGGGTTTGCCTGCTCAAGGCACCTATAACAAGCAAGCAATGAACAACTGAAGTGAAGCAACTATGGGTTGATACTTCTCACTCCCCTGCTCTCTCCTTTCTCTGTAAAATCAATAAATAAAATCTTTAAAAAAAGAATTATAGAGTTGGAAAGCTTTATGTGGTCATATATATTTCTCCCACTTATTTACAGCTCCTCTGATGTGACCTTTTAGTCTCTATTTTGATCCTTCCACTGTCAGAGAGCTTATCAATTCTGCAGAAGTGTGTCCTCCTCAATTAACGTTTTTCTTATTCAACCTAAATCTACCTTTTATATTCCCCTGTTTGTTCTATATTGCTAAAAAAGTATAATTTATTCCCAAGCGTACATAGCAAAAGAGGTTTTTTCCCCGAAGTTCTTTCTTTCCTAGGTCAATATACTAAAATTCTTTAGTTATCTGAATGCCATAGTTTCCTGACCTCTCACTACCAAGTTAACTTCTCTGGATTTTACCCGTTACTTTTTAAAAGGTCTCTCCCTCATTACATTTTATTATGAAACTTTTCAAACATAGAAACATTGAAAGACTTGTAATTAACTTTTAATATATGTATTAGCTTTATCACTTAGGTATCCATCTGTCTATCTGTGAATCCATGTGAGGTTTTTTTGTTTTGGTTTTTTGAGAGAGGGAAGGAGAGAGAGACAAGAACATTGAGCTGCTCCTGAATGTGCCCGGACCAGAGAATCGAACCAGCAGCCTCTGTGCTCTAGGATGATGTCCCAAGCAACTGAGCTATCTAGCCAGGACTTAATTTTTTTTTATTTTCAGAGAGACACAGAGAGGGATGGAGAGAGGGGTAGGGGAAGGGAAGATTCATTTTTTTGTTCCACTTATTTGTGCACTCATTGACTGTTTCCCATGTGTGCCCTGACCAGGGATTGAACTTGCAACCTGTTGTTTGGGGGAAATGCTCTTAACCTACTGAGCTAACTGGCCAGGGTACTGGGGGTATTTTTTGATGCATTGGAGTGAATTGTAGATGTCAGGATACACTTGACTTCTAAACATTTCAGCACGCACATCATGAATTAGAGCTCAATATTTGTTTATATTTTCTATTTTATTACACCGGTCTTAAGTGTGCCATTCAGTAAGTTTTGACATGCTTATTACCTGTGTGTAACCCAAACCTCTATCAGAATTATAGAATTGTCACGCCATAAAGTTTTCTCATGCCCCTTCCAATGAATCTCTATACCATTCCCCTGGTGGAAACCACTTCTGATTTTTTTTCAGTCTCATTAGATTTGCCTGTTTCATGACTTCATATAAATAGAATCATGTAGTATGTGCTCTGTTATATATATATAAGGCTTTTTCACTCAGCATATTTTTGATATTCGTTCATTTTGTTTGTATCATCAATTTGTTCCATTTATTTATTTATTTATTTATTTATTTATTTATTTATTTTTGGTGACGGAGACAGAGAGAGGGACAGATAGGAACAGACAGACAGGAAGGGAGAGAGATGAGAAGCATCAATTCTTTGTTGCGGCACCTTAGTTGTTCATTGATTGCTTTCTCATATGTGCCTTGACCAGGGGGCTACAAGCAGACAAAGTGACCCCTTGCTCAAGCCAGGGACCTTGGACTCAAGCTGGGAAACCTTGCTCAAACCAGATAAGCCCATGCTTAAGCTGGCTACCTTGGGGTTTTGAACCTGGGTCCTCCATGTCCCAGTCTGACACTCTATCCACTGCGCCACTGCCTGGTCAGGCTTGTTCCCTTTTATTACTGTGGAGAATTCCATTTGCGTAACTGTCCCCAGGTATTGATGGACATTTGGGCTTTTTCTGATTTTTTACCATCTTTTTTTTTTTTCTGGCTGCTTGACATTTATTTCTTAGTGCAAGGCACATGGTTAAGGGGTGTCAGGAAGTTTCGCTTGTGGTTTGGATAGTAAAGAGTGGGGCTCTTGACCCTGGCCATGTAGCTCAGTAGATAAAGCATCATCAACCCAGCACACCAGAGGTTGTGGGTTTGACCCTTGGTCAGGGCACAGATGGGAAGCAACCAATGAGTACACAGCTAAATGGGAAAATTGAGTGAAATAATGAGTCGATACATTTCTCTCTCTTTCTCTCTCTCAAATCAATGGGGGAAAAGAAAAGTGGAGCTCTCTTGGCCCTGGCTGGTTAGCTCAGTCAGAGTGTTGTTCTGAAACACCAAGGTTGCAGGTTCGATATCCGGTCAGTGTACCTAGGAGAATTGACCAGTGAATGCACAACTAGGTGGAATAACAAATGAATGCGCGCTCTCTCTCTCTCTCTTTTTCTCTCCTCTCCCCCTCCTTTCTTTCCCTCCTTTCTCTCCCTCCTTACTCACCCTCCTTCCCTTCCTTCTTTCCTTCCTCTCTCAATTTGTCTCTCTAAAATCAGTTTTTTAAAAATTGGGGCCCTGGCCATTTTGCTCAGTGGTAGAGTGTCCACTCAGCATGTGGATGTCCCAGGTTTGATTTCTGGTCAGGGCTCAAAGGAGAAACGACCATCTGCTTCTCCACCCCTCTCCTTCTCTATCCCTCTCCTTCTCTCTTCTCTCTCTCTCTCTCTTTTACTCTCCTACAGCCACGGCGCAGTTGGAGCAAGTTGGGCCCGGGTGCTGAGAATGGCTCCATGGCTTCGCCTCTGGTACTAAAGTAAAGTAACTTGGTTGCCAAGCAACAGCCCAAGATGGGCAGAGCATCACCCCATAGGGGGCTTGCTAGGTAGATCTCTGTCAGTCGGGTATATGCGAATGCAGGAGTCTGTCTCTCTGCCTCCCCGCTTCTCACTTAAGAAAAAAAATTGGGCAGTCTCAACTTATTTTTTTTGTTTTTGTTTTCTGTTTTTATATAAAAGTCCCAACTGGTTTTCCTTGCTGCAGCCTATCTAGTCTATGCAGTGGGGTGGGGAGGAGAAGGAGGATTGGGGAGAGTGGTTCAAAAGAGCCTAACACCTTTTGAGGCTTTGGTGGCCGCTCAAGATTGGGGCTCTGGCAGGTAGCTCAGTGGATAGTGTGTTGTCCTGGCATGCTGAGGTCACAGGTTCAATCCCTAGTCAGGGCATATATAAGAAGCAACCAGTAGATGTACAACTAAGTGGAACAGCTCAGTAGAACAATGAGTTGGTGCTCCTTTCTCTCACTCTTTCTCTCTCTCTTCCCCCCTACCTCCCCCCCACTCCAAAAAAAAATGAATGAAAACATTTTTAAAACAATATTGGGACCCTGGCATTGGCTTTACCAGGCTGGCTGCTAAGCTGCTTTCTCGTGGCTTCTCAAGCCAAGTCACAGGTGATTGTGCTGCTGGAGGCCTGAGGAGCTTCCAGGTGTTCCGGGGACTCAAGCACTGTAGCCATGAGTGGGAGAGTAGACTTCCCAAAATAGAAGCTCACCACCAGTGACCTGGGTCGGCCTTGAGGAGACCAAGGATAGTGGGGGTGGCTTCCCTTGGGGTACTCGGCACTGCCCCAGGAGCTGTTACTGCAAGTGGAACTCAGGCAGTGCCATGTAGTCTTGCGTGGCCACAAGCAAGCCACTAGAGGGATGGCTGTCATATTGCTGAATGTAGGCTGGTGGAAAGTTCAGTGGCTGCGCCCTGTGGGCACCAGCCCATGATCACAGGTGGCTGGGACTAGAGTTCTAAGCCTTGGAGCCCATTTGCAGAGGAGACCACAGGAGGCCACTTCATGACCGAGATGCGCACATTCTGATTTTTTACCATGTTGGATAAAGCTGCTCTGCACGTTTTTTTCAAGCCTTCGTGGGCAAATGTTCTCTTGAGTCAACTATCTAGGAGAGGAATCATTGGTCATGGGGTAGATGTATGCTTAGTTTAAAAATAACTGGCCTGGGCCTGACCTGTGGTGGCTCAGTGGATAAAGCGTCGACCTGGAAATGCTGAGGTCACTGGTTCGAAACCCTGGGCTTGCCTGGCCAAGGCACATATGGGAGTTGATGCTTTCAGCTCCTCCCCCCCTTCTCTCTCTCTGTTTCCTCTCTCTCTCTCTCTCTCTCCCTCTCTCTCCCTCTCTCTCTCTCTCTCTCTCTCTCCCTCTCCTCTCTAAAATGAATAAATTTTAAAAAAATAAATAAAATAACTGGCCTGACAAGGCGGTGGCGCAATGGATGGAGCGTCAGACTGGGATGCCGAGGACCCAGGTTTGAGACCCCGAGGTCGCCAGCTTTGACGCAGGCTCTTCTGGTTTGAGCAAAGCTCACCAGCTTGGCCCCAAGGTCACTGGCTCAAGCAAGGGGTTATTCAGTCTGCTAAAGGCCCACAGTCAAGGCACATATGAGAAAGCAATCAATGAACAACTAAGGTGTCGCACAAAAAACTGATGATTGATGCTTCTCATCTCTCTCCGTTTCTGTCTGTCCCTATCTATCCCTCTCTCTGACTCTGTCTCTGTAAAAAAAAAACAACTTGTCAGACCTTTTAACAAGTGGCTTTCTACTTTCTGTTCTCATTAGAGTTCCAGTTGTTCCATGTTCTCCCTAACATTTGGACTTTTAATGTCCTTTTAGAAGGGCATTTATAGAAATGATCACAGCTCTCTAGACATGGTCTGAGACTCTGCTCTGGTCCAGTGATATGCTTGCCTTCCTGGATATGTACAGTATTTTAGAGCAGCTGTGTCATATTGAACTTAAGGTCAACCAAATATTTAAATCTTTTTCAGATTAATAGGTTTCAACAATGTTACCTTTTTGTGCACTTAAAGTGATATTTTTAATTAATTTTATTTATTTATTTATTTATTTTTTACAGGAACAGAGAGAGAGTCAGAGAGTAATAGATAGGGACAGAAAGACAGAAATGGAGAGAGATGAGAAGCACCAATTATCAGTTTTTCGTTGCGGTGCCTTAGTTGTTCATTGATTGCTTTCTCATATGTGCCTTGACCATGAGTCTTCAGCAGACCGAGTAACCCCTTGCTTGAGCCAGTGACCTTGGGTCCAAGCTGGTGAGCTTTTTTTTTGCTCAAGCCACGTGAGCTCGCACTCAAGCTGACGACCTCGGGGTCTCAAACCTGGGTCCTTCTGCCTCCCAGTCCGACGCTCTATCCACTGCACCACCGCCTAGTCAGGCCAGTTATTTTATTTATTTTTTTAAGAACCTGGCCAGTTTGCTCCGTGGATAGAGCATTGGTCCAGCGTGAGGATGTCCCAGGTTCAATCCCCAGTCATGGCACACATGAGAAGCGACCATCTGCTTATCTTTCCCTCCCTCTCCCCTTTCTCTGTTCCCCTCCTGCAGCCAGTGGCTCGATTGGTCCAAGCATCACCCCTGGCACTGAAGATAGCTTGGTTAGTCTGAGCTTTGGCCCCAGACAGGGGTTGCTGAGTTGATCCTGGTTGGAGCATCTATGGGAGTTTGTCTCCTCTCCTGTCGCTTGAAAAAAGAAGAAACTGATTTTTTAGAATCCTAAATGTGGCCTGACCAGGTGGTCGCGCAGTGGATAGCGTGTCAGACTGGGATGTGGAGGACCTAGGTTCGAGACTCCAAGGTCGCCTGCTTGAATGCAGGCTCATCTGGTTTGAGCAAAGCTCACCAGCTTGGACCCAGCTGGTTCGAGCAAGGGGTTACTCCGTCTGCTGAAGGCCCACGGTCAAGGCATATACGAGAAAGCAATCAGTGAACAACTAAGGTGTCACAATGAAAAACTAGTGATTGATGCTTCTCATCTCTCTCCATTCCTGTCTGTCCCTATCTATCCCTCTCTCTGACTCTCTTTCTCTGTCTCTGTAATAAAAAAGCAAAAACAAAAGAAACCTAATTGTGGCCCTGGCCAGTTGTCTCAGCATTAGAGTGCCAATCTGGTGTGTGGAACTCTCAGGTTTGATTCCTAGTCAGGGTACACAGGAGAGGCGACCATCTGCTTCCCCTCCTTCCCCCTGCCCCTCCTCCTCTCCTTTCCCTTTCTCTCTCTCTTTTTTTTTTCTTTCATTTTTCTGAAGCTGGAAACAAGGAGAGACAGTCAGACAGACTCCCGCATGTGCCCGACCGGGATCCACCCGGCACGCCCACCATGGGGCGACGCTCTGCCCACCAGGGGGCAATGCTCTGCCCATCCTGGGCATCGCCATGTTGCGACCAGAGCCACTCTAGCGCCTGAGGCAGAGGCCACAGAGCCATCCCCAGCTCCCAGGCCATCTTTGCTCCAATGGAGCCTTGGCTGCGGGAGGGGAAGAGAGAGACAGAGAGGAAAGCGCGACGGAGGGGTGGAGAAGCAAATGGGCGCTTCTCCTGTGTGCCCTGGCCGGGAATCGAACCCGGGTCCTCCGCATGCTAGGCCGACGCTCTACCGCTGAGCCAACTGGCCAGGGCCTCCTTTCTCTCTTTATCTCTCTTCCCCTACCTCAGCCATTGTTCAGTTGATTCAAGCAGTCGGCTCAGGCACTGAGAATGCCTCCGTGGAGCCTCCACCTCAGGAGATAAAAAATTGCTCAGTTGGGAGCATGGCCCCCAGATGGCAGTTACCAGGTGGATCCTGGTTGGGGCTTATGCAAGAGTCTGTCTCTCTATCTCTCCTCCTTTCACTTAAAAAAAAAAAGTCCTACATCTGAAACTCTAAATTATTCTCATTATGATATATCTAATTAATTTGAGAAAAACAGAATTTTGAATCTGTCATCAATTGGACAGGCAACCCCATCCAACTTTATATCATTTTGAAAACTGTTTTCTGGGTCTTCTAGGTCATAGAGAGTTGTTGAGTAGTTCCAGTGCAAAGATAAAGTCCTATGACACACTACTAGAGACTGCTCTCTTGATTCCATTCAATTGGATAGATCAACAAACTATAAATTTATCTTATTGTAAAATTCATCTAGCTCAGGCCCTGGCCGGTTGGCTCAGTGGTAGAGCATCAGCCTGGCGTGCAGGAGTCCTGGGTTCGATTTCCGGCCAGGGCACACAGGAGAAGCGCCCATCTGCTGCTCCACCCCTCCCCCTCTCCTTCCTCTCTGTCTCTCTCTTCCCCTCCCGCAGCCAGGGCTCCATTGGAGCAAAGATGGCCCGGACGCTGGGGATGGCTCTGTGGCCTCTGCCTCAGGCGCTGGGATGGCTCTGGTTGCAACAGAGTGATGCCCCCTGAGGGCGTGCCAGGTGGATCCCAGTCAGGCATATGCGGGAGTCTGTTTGACTGCCTCCCCGTTTCCAGCTTCGGAAAAATGCAAAAAAATATATATTTTTTTAATTTTTAAAAAAATCATCTAGCTCACATTTTATATATGCCATCCCACTAGAATTTTAAGCTTCAACAAAGTAAAGACTATTTAGTTCTGTTGTGTATTCCAAGTATCTAGAAATGTGATTGAGGCATAGTTGGTGTTCAGTAAATATTTTTTTTAAGATTTTATTTATTGATTTTAGAGAGAGGAGAAAGAGAGGCAAGGGGGACTGGTGGGAATCATGAACTCATAGTTGCTTCTCATATGTGCCTTGACTGGGCAAACCCAGGGTTTCGAACCAGTGACCTCAGCATTCCAGGTCGATGCTTTATCCACTGCACCACCACAGGTCAGACCAGTAAATGTGTTCTTTTTTGTTTGTTTGTTTTTTGTATTTTTCTGAAGTTGGAAACAGGGAGGCAGTCAGACAGACTCCTGCATGTGCCCGACTGGGATCCCACCGGCATGCGCACCAGGGGGCGATGCTCTGCCCATCTGGGGTGTTGCTCTGTTGCAACCAGAGCCATTCTAGCGCCTGAAGCAGAAGCCATAGAGGCATCCTCAGCGCCCGGGCCAACTTGGCTCCAATGGAGCCTCAACTGCGGGAGGGGAAGAGAGATAGAGAGGAAGGAGAGGGGGAGGGGTGGAGAAGCAGATGGGCGCCTCTCCTGTGTGCCCTGGCCGAGAATCGAACCCGGGACTCCTGCACACCAGGCTGACACTCTACCACTGAGCCAACCAGGCCCAGTAAATGGTTGTTGGGATTTTTTTAAATTAATTAATTTATTTTTTACAGAGACAGAGAGTGAGTCAGAGAGAGGAATAGACAGGGACAGACAGGAACGAGAGAGATGAGAAGCATCAATCATTAGTTTTTCATTGCGCGTTGCAGCACCATAGCTGTTCATTGATTGCTCTCTCATATGTGCCTTGACCGTGGGCCTCCAGCAGACCGAGCAACCCCTTGCTGGAGCCAGTGACATTGGGTTCAAGCTGGTGGGCTCTTGCTCAAACCATATGAGCCAACGCTCAAGGTGGCGACCTTGGGGTCTCGAACCTGGGTCCTCTGCATCCCAGTCCGACGCTCTATCCACTGTGCCACCGCCTGGTCAGGCATGTAAATGTTTTTTAATGAGTGAATGTTAGATATATGAGGATTATGTTAAAAGCCTTGCTGAAATAAATATACATCATCTTCTTGGAATTCCCCCTGAAACTAACTTGTGCCAACAACATACTGTTTGATTTTTTTGCAGAAAAGGAAGTGAATGGACTGATGGAAGAGTTGTTTGAAACTGTGAGTAATAATCCCTGAGTAAGAATTCTGCATGATAAAGTGGATTCTCCAGCAGGCTATCTTTTTTTTTTTCTTTTTCAGAGACAGAGAGAAAGTCAGAGAGAGGGATATACAGGGACAGACAGGAACGGAGAGAGATGAGAAGCATCAGTCATTAGTTTTTCGTTGCACATTGCAACCCCTTAGTTCAGCGGTTCTCAACCTGTGGGTCGTGACCCCGGCGGGGGTCAAACGACCAAAACACAGGGGTCGACCAAAACACAGGGGTCTCCTAAAGCCATCTGTGTTTTGGTCATTCGACCCCCGCCGGGGTCGCGACCCACAGGTTGAGAACCGCTGCCTTAGTTGTTCATTGATTGCTTTCTCATATGTGCCTTGACCTAAAGCAGACTGAATAATCCCTTGCTCGAGCCAGCGACCTTGGGCTCAAGCTGGTGAGCTTTTGCTCAAGCCAGATGAGCCCGCGCTCAAGCTGGTGACCTCGGGGTCTCGAACCTGGGTCTTCCGCATCCCAGTACGATGCTCTATCCACTGCACCACCGCCTGGTCAGGCTACAGCAGACTATCTTTTGGTTCCAGGGCCCCTGTCTCCTGAAGGTTGTTTGGACCAAGCTAATTCCCCTTTTAGTCCCTCCAGGAGAGAAGATAGTGGCAGGAGAATTTTGCTAACTAATAAACTTTGGTTATTCATATGTAGATATATAGATAATTCTTAGTAAATTTTCCTTGCAAACTTTGAATGGCCTCCCCAGCTATTGTTTTGTGCATCCTTGAAGATTGCAAACTATAGTAGTTTTAGATTATTCTGAGTACAGATAGTTGCATTTTTCGTAAGCTGTCTCTTGAAAGATACTTATGTTCTTTGTAAGTTATCCCTACTTTGTTTTTAGCATTATAAGTTGACCAGTTGAGTGATTTTTTTTCCCCATGTGCAGGACTGTGGGAGCCCTAAAATGAGAAAAATATTTTTTTTTAATTTTTTTTTTTTGAGAAAAAGATTTTGATGCAAACTCTTCTAGGTGCCAGCATTAGTAAAGTTCTGTAAACTGTAGAGTTAACTTTCTCTTCCTACTGCTGCGGTGACTTACACATGCCCTTTCCTTAAGAAACCCTCCTTTTCCTTTTCTTCAGTTCCAAGATGAGATGGGATTCCCCAACATGGAAGACGACGGCCCAGAGGAGGAGGAACGTGTGGTTGAGCCTCGGCCTAACTTTAATACTCCTCAGGCCCTACGGTAGGCCAGTCAGAGCCTTGAAACTTACAGTGGAGAAAATGTTATGTCAGAAAAGGTGTTCAGAAATTTCAGTTAATTTCCCATCCCTAGTGGGGGTGTTAGGTGTCAGGTAAATAATTCTCCCTATTATGGGGCAGTGCAGCTGTAGGCCAAGCTGTGCCTGTTTGGGAAGGGAGAAAAAACAGTAGCTGGCATCCATAGCAACCTCTCCAGGTGAGTGGTGCTGGAGAGGTATGTAGGACTCACTGTGGCCAGCCACAAAAATTACCGCAAATGATCTTATCTACCATGTCCCTTTTGTTCTCCTCATTTGCCTTTATCAATTGGTAAATGTTAATGAAAGTTTGTTAGGCATTAATTGAGCAAATGTGGAGCACCTCCAGTAATTCCCTAGTGTTTGAATTACATGTACTGCCCTCTTCATATAAAATTGGCACTTCTATTGTTTCACTCAAAAAGTAGAGGCTTCCCCCCCCCCCCATCCTAGTATAATTTTCTTTTGTATAAACAGAACTCTACTAGTTAGGAAGCAATATCTTTTCAGGTCTAAAGATGAAAAGAACATAAATCTGGTCGAGGGCAAATTCAGTTTTACTGTATAAACTCAGTTGTGCAGTTCGGCCCCCCTCCATCTGCACTGGCAGCTGAGGGCGGCTGTTTTCTAATATTTGTATTCTAATTTAATTGTTTTTTAAAACCGCAAATAAAAAGGACAAGGAAAAAAAATTAAAAAGTAGAGGCTTTAATTTTTTCTCCTATTTTTTAGAGGATTTAATTTTTTCCCCTATTTTTGCAATGAGTTTGCATAATCTATCTTGACTTTATTGTTATCCACTATGAGTAAACACAGAGGTCAGGGTGTGGTTTATGCCATGGGTAGAACAAAGCAGTCTTGTGTTTTTACTGAATAGAGAACTTGGGATCCCTTGAAAGTTAGACTTTCAGGAAAGTTGAAATTTAGTGGAAAAGACAAGGTATACTAACCAATGTATAAAAGCCAGAAATATATATTAGTCACTGTCAACAAATATTTCAGGATTTCCCCTTTTAGCTTTATGGAGGTATAATTGACAGAGTTGTAAGATAAAATGTAATGGTTTGATATATAGATTGTGAAAGGATTCCCCCCCATTGATTTAATTAACACTTTTATCACCTCACATATTTACTTTTTTAAAGGACATTTTCAAGATTTCTAAGAGTCTATTATATAACCAACTTAACTTCAAGTCATAGTTCATAGGACAACATTCTGGTCTAGCAGAATAGAACCATTCTTCCTGCGAACTTAATTAAAATCAGATTTGACCTGTAAACTTATTTCAGTTCCATTAATCAACTCTAAATGAATATTTTAAATTTGGGGATTATATAGCTACTTTAAAATCCTTGTTCAAATTCAGTTACGTTTTGGTGTTCAGTTGATTTGCTTGGGCTGCTGCTGCTTCTTTTTCAGTTTGGAAATGAGTTGCTGTCCCTGGGCTAGAGCTCAGAGTGTTTGTGAGCCATTGAGTCTGTGGGCAGGCCATTTATGAGGTCCCTGGGTTTTTAGCAGCCGTTCATCTCACCTGGACAGCGTTTCAGGGGGTCACTAGGGTGGGGTGGGTGATATTTACCAGATTAAACTGCCATGTAGATCTTCTGTTGCTTCATGCCTGAAGGTCCTTGACTTTTTAAGAAGGCAGAGCAGCCCAAATGGATGGGAGTGGAATGGGAGAAGCTGTATTTGAGATGGGAATTATGGGTAAATTAGAGAACAAATGCCATGATTTGAGAAGATTTTATATCACCATTAAGAACAAGTCCCAGATTAATCTGAATATCAGTATGATGTTAGAATGATGAGTTTCCGTTAACTCCTTGACTGCTTTATTATCCAGATGTTTCTGTGCACCTAGATTTTTGTTTAATTTCCCCTTTATTTATATATTAATTAGAAGACTGTAGAAAAATGGGGAGGGAGGACAATTCAGAACCATCTTATTTGAATCTATGCTAACAACTTGGGGAAAAGATTTGGATAGGCTAGGAATCTTGCCTGTTGGCTAAGTGGGATTTAGGAATTACTTGTAGATAGAAGTCATTTAGACTCTCTCAGCTCACCATTAGAAGGAATTGGATGTTTTATGGACCTATGGAAATGTTCAAATTCAGTTATCTCCCTGTTGGAGATAGGTTTGAGGAACCACTGGCCAACTTGCTAAATGAACAACATCGTACAATGAAGGAACTACTTGAACAACTGAAGTTGAAGAAATCTTCAGCCAAACAGCAGCAGGAGGTAGAGCGGGTTAAGCCCCAGAGTGATAAAGTTCCTCAGACTCTGATTTTAGATCCAGCACAGAGGAAGAGACTCCAGCAGCAGATGCAGCAGGTAAGACTCTTCTTCATAATGTTAAGATTGGAACAGTCTATACCTTGACCTGAAACCAAAGTTAGCAGCTCTTTAAAAGTCAGAAATGAATCATTGTGGCTCAGGAAGAATGCATGTAAGGACCTTGTTAATATTCAGAATTATAGATTTCAAAGAATTCTTTTTTTTTTTTGTATATTTTTGTATTTTTCTGAAGCTGGAAACGGGGAGAGACAGTCAGACAGACTCCCGCATGCGCCCGACCGGGATCCACCCGGCACGCCCACCAGGGGGCGACGCTCTGCCCACCAGGGGGTGATGCTCTGCCCCTCTGGGGCGTCGCTCTGTTGCGACCAGAGCCACTCCAGCTCCTGAGGCAGAGGCCACAGAGCCATCCCCAGCGCCCGGGCCATCTGCTCCAATGGAGCCTCGGCTGCTGGAGGGGAAGAGAGAGACAGAGAGGGAGGAGAGGGGGAGGGGTGGAGAAGCAGATGGGCCCTTCTCCTGTGTGCCCTGGCCGGGAATTGAACCTGGGACTTCTGCACGCCAGGCTGACGCTCTACCACTGAGCCAACCGGCCAGGGCCAGATTTCAAAGAATTCTTAGTAATCCATTCTGAATTTAATAGCCTCATTGCCAGAGTAGTTTTTTCTTTCTAATCTCAGTTTCTCTGATTTGAGGTCAGACTTCCTCTGGTTCTGTCATTTTGCACAAGGGGAACATATCTGCAAACTTCATGCCAAGATATTGTGTTGTTCTCATAGTCTCTCCAGAAAGCAAAAGATGTATGATAAAGTTGGAGATATCTTGGTAAGATCATCCAGGTTCCTGAAATGACATCATAACATGTCACTGTACTATTTTCTTTCCCTCTCTAGCATGTTCAGCTCTTGACGCAAATTCACCTTCTCTCCACCTCCAACCCCAATCTCAACTCGGAGGCCAGTACTACCAGGATATTTCTTGTAAGGCTCTAAATATCCTTAACTGTAAATACTGGAGTGTGCAGTTAGCTTGGCAAGTCATTTCTCACAAATAATCACCCATCATAATCTAAATTTCTTCTCTCCTGCATGTTTAAGGTAGCTCTTCCTATGGCTTCCTATGTTTGCTGAGAGAATATAAATCACCTGTATCCATGAAAGACAGGAAGTATATTCAGGTTTTGGGTTTTTTTAGATTTTATTTATTTATATTTAGGGAGAAAGAGAGAGAAAGAGGATGGAGAAGGGGAGAAGCAGAAAGTACAACTCAAGAGTAGTTGCTTCCTGTATGTGCCTTCACTGGGCAAGCCTAGGGGTTCGAACTAGTGACCTCAGCGTTCTAAGTCAATGCTTTATCCACTGTGCCACCACAGGTCAAGCGATTGTATTCAGTTTTCTTAAGAGTATGGCGTTGCCCTCACCAGTTGGCTCAGTGAATAGAGCATCGTCCTGGCATACAGATGTCCTAGGTTCAATTCCCAGGCAAGGCACACATGAGAAGTGACCATCTGCTTTCCCCCACCCATTCTCTTTTCCCCTATTGCAGCTAGTGGCTTGATTGGTTCGGGCATTGACCCTAGGTACTGAGGATACCTTGATTGGTCTCAGCAGCAGCCCCAGGTGCTGCGAATAGCTCATTTGACTCAAACATCAGCCCCAGATCAGGTTGATGGGGGTTGCTGGGGATTGATGGATCCTGGTTGGTCCACATGCAGGAGTTCACTATCTCCTCTCCTCTCACTTAAAAAAAAAAAAGAGTATTGCTTTAACTTGCAGTTTTAATGAAGTAATGTTATTTGTAAAAGACTTTAGGATGATTTTTACATGTTTTTACCCTAAAATTGGAAGGATAGTTTTTCATGCTGAGACTAAGGGCTATTGGTATTAATAGTCTGGAACTTAAATCTCCTTTGTGTTCTGTTTTCTCAGGAAGAGCTGGGAACCTTTGCTCAAAGCTCCATTGCCCTTCACCATCAGTTCAACCCCAAATTTCAGACCTTGTTCCAACCCTGTAATCTGACAGGAGCCATGCAGCTCATTGAAGACTTCAACACACATGTCAGCATTGACTGGAGTCCTCGTAAAACTGTCAAGACGGGTAGGGTACAGATGTGTCCACTCCAAGTTTTTACCTGCAATGAGAAGTGAGGGTCTTAATACCATAGATAGTTTCCTAGGTATGGAAGAGACAGGTTATTTGTAATTTCTTCTCTTTTATCCTTCTTTGTACTCATTAAGTTCTAGAATTACATGGTATATTTGGGCTTAAGTAAGGGATGGAAGCAGTACATAGGACAGAGTAGTGAGGGATAGAGATGTAGGACTGTGCTAAAAATTGAACTTAAATAGATATGAGGGTAAGCATTAGGAGTGAGGTCAAAACAAACTGGGACCTGGGGAAAATGAAAGTCAAGGGGTGAAGGTGGGTTGGGTTTAGGTTTTTACTCTGTTCTTCATTAGGATCATTGTATTTCCCTTAACGGTTGTAATGGTATCTTCATTTTGAATGAATGTTGATTTGGGACAAGGCATAGATTAAAGATGTTGTCCATGCTGTCCATTTAGTAATTTAAAGAAATTTGCATTAGTTTAGTATTTTTTGAGAAAATACCTACTGTTCCCTTAAACCAAATGTTTGCTTCTTTATTATTAGTTTTTTATTATTTTTCAATTATAATTTATTTTTAATTTTTATTTTATTTTATTTTTTTTGTATTTTTTTGAAGTTGGAAACGGGGAGGCAGTCAGACAGACTCCCGCATGCGCCCCACCGGGATCCACCCGGCATGCCCACCAGAGGGTGACGCTCTGCCCCTCTGGGGCATTGCTCTGTTGCAATCAGAGCAATTCTAGCACCTGAGGCAGAGGCCACAGAGCCATCCTCAGCGCCCGGGCCAACTTTGCTCCAATGGAGCCTTGCTGCGGGAGGGGAAGAGAGAGACAGAGAGGAAGGAGAGGGGGAGGGGTAGAGAAGCAGATGGATGCTTCTCCTGTGTGCCCTGGCCGAGAATCGAACCTGGGACTCATGCACGCCAGGCTGACGCTCTACCACTGAGCCAACCGGCCAGGGCTATTTTTAATATTATTTTGTATTGGTTTCAGGTGTACAGTATAGTGCTTAGACAGTCATATACTTTGCAAATATTTGCTTCTGATTTGTTTTCTGGTTTAGCAGATTAGTCATGGTTGTTCTGGGTTTGGGTTTGTCTTTGGATTTGATTTTAATTTTTTTTTTTTTTTTTTTTTTTTTTTTTACAGAGACAGTGAGGGATAGATAGGGACAGACAGACAGGAATGAAGAGAGACGAGAATCATCAATCATCAGATTTCGTTGTGGCACTTTAGTTGTTCATTGATTGCTTTCTCATATATGCCTTGACCGTGGGGCTACAGCAGACCGAGTAACCCCTTGCTCAAGCCAGTGACCTTGGGTCCAAGCTGGTGAGCTTTGCTCAAACCAGATGATCCTGCGCTCAAGCTGGAGACCTTGGAGTCTCAAATCTGGGTCCTCCACATCCCAGTCTGAGGCTCTATTCACTGCGCCACTGCCTGGTCAGGCTGGATTTGATTTTAAATCCCTGACTCTTATAGTTAAGTTGAATATAGTTGAATTTATGTGTGTTAGGTCATAAATATTGATCTCAAACTACATTATTAACTATATGTTGGTACTGAAAATTTAATTTAACTCCACACTATAGGAATAACTTACATATATAGTATCCTGTGTTTTTCTTCTGGGGATAGAGAAACATTTATGAAGAAGTATGGATATATATAACTTATCTCTAGAAGGGCAGAAGTGTCTGGACTTAAGAGGCTTAGACAGCAGGAAGGAAATGAATGAGACTGTATCATCTTGTTCCCTTTATGTTTTTCTATTCCCAACCTCAAGAAGAAATCTGGGAGAACTTTTTTTTTTTTTTTTCTGGGAGAACTTTTTTTTTTTTGTTTAGCGAGAGCTAGAGACAGAGAGAGGGACAGACAGGCAGTAAGGGAGAGAGATGAGAAGTATCAATTCTTCATTGTGGCACCTTAGTTGGTTGTTCATTGCTTGCTTTCGCATATGTGCCTTGACGGGGGGCGAGAGAGCTCCAGCAGAGCAAGTGACCCCTTGCTCAAGCCAGTGATTTTGGGCTCAAGCCGCAACCATGAGGTTGTGTCTATGATCCTACACTCAAGCCAGCCACCCCATGCTCAAGCTGGTAAGCCCGCCCTCAAACCAGATGAGCCCGTATTCAAGCCGGCAACCACAGGGTTCGAACCTGTGTCCTCTGCGTCAAATCTAGGAGAACTTAAAGTTAACTAAGAATCAAATAAAATAAAATTTGAAGTACCAGATTTGTGAGGGAAATTAAAGAAGTTGGAATTTTATTCTGGGAGAAAGAAAGCATTGTTAAAGGTCACTTATCTTGCAAGGATTTGAAGGAAGAATGAAGTAAAAATATTTTGAGCATACACTGTGTACCAGATATTACTAGATACTTTGTGTTAATGTACTTAGTGTGTTAAATATTCTATATAAGAAAAAATATGAAAATCAACTTTTAAAAAAATGTTATTGATTTTAGAGAGAGTGTAAGGGTAGGGAGAGAGGAATATCAATCTGTTCCTGTATGTGCCCTGACCAGGGATTGAACCAGCAACCTCAGTGCTTTGGAACGATGCTCTAACTGAACTGTCCATCCAGAGCGAAAGTCAACTTTTAATTTTTTTTTATTTTATATTTTTTACAGAGACAGAGAGAGAGTCAGAGAGGGATAGATAGGGACAGACAGATAGGACGGATAGAGACGAGAAGCATCAATCATCAGTTTTTCGTTGCAACACCTTAGTTGTTCATTGATTGCTTTCTCATATGTGCCTTGACTGTGGGCCTTCAGCAGACTGAGTAACCCCTTGCTCAAGCCAGCAACGTTGGGTCCAAGCTGATGAGCTTTGCTCAAACCAGATGAGCCCACGCTCAATCTGGCGACCTTGGGGTCTCGAACCTGGGTCTTCCACATCCCGGTCTGACGCTCTATCCACTGCGCCCTCGCCTGGTCAGACAGGTCAACTTTTAATAACATGGGACTCCCTGAGAAAGTTGTGGAAACTTTTAGGAGGAGGGTGTGTGGGTTGGGAAGGCATCAAAATAGATACTAGGGGCAGTTCACTATGAATGCAAAAATACATTCAGAAGCTTTTGTGAAGCCCTCTTTGTTATAGACTTTAATTTATAGACTTTCATTTACTGTTCTTTTCTTACAGCCTGTAAATTTCCCTGTTTGCCAAAACAAGTGGCTTGGATCCTGGCCACAAGCAAGGTTTTCATGTATCCAGAGCTACTTCCAGTGTGTTCTTTGAAAGCAAAGAATCCCCAGGATAAGAATTCATTCACCAAGGCTGAGGACAAGTAAGGGTTTATGGGGGGGGAGCACAAAAGATCCTAAGAAGAAGATCTAGTTCTTTTATCTTGAGGAGCTTAAGGAAAATAAGGCATGTATAAGCATGGACACAAAAGACGAATAAAAGCACTGTTGATGGCTATAGTATTCTATAAAATGTGCTTGTTTTAGCATTGCCAAATACTGTTCTTTTTGAGGAATGACATGCACATTTCTCATACATTTTTTATTGTTTTTTTGTTTATTTTACAAGAGAGAGAGAGACAGGCAGGGAGAGAGATGAGAAGTATAAACTCATAGTTGAGGCACCTTAGTTGTTCATTGATTGCTTCTCATATGTGCCTTGACTGGGAGCTCCAGTGAGCAACCTTGGGTTTCAAAACAGTGACCTTTGGGCTCAAGCCAGTGACTGTGGAGTCATGTCTATGATCCCACTCTCAAGCTGGCAACCTTAGGGTTTCAAACCTAGGATCTGTGTCCCACTTCAATGCTCCATCCACTGCACCACCACTGATCAGGCAAATTGTATTTTGTCTTTTTTATTTATTGTAAAAAACAATCTTGCAATATGTAATATTAGAGGAAATTTTCCAAAAGAGAAATTTTTTTGGCCACTATCCTAACTACACCAAGATAATGATTTTTCTCTTTGAATTTCTCATATAATTTCTGGCAATTGAAATACAATTTTGTTTTGCTTATTTTTAACATAACATCTTCTTGAAATTGTTTATTTGCTGTAACATTCTTTTTTGTTGTGTGTGTATTATTGTCTTTTTTTAAAGATTTTATTTATTGATTTTACAGAGAGGAGAGAGTGGGGGAGGAGACAACAAGAAGTATACACTCATAGCTGCTTCTCTTGAGTTGTTCGTTGATTGCTTGTCGTATGTGTCTGGACGGGGCAAGCCCAGGGTTTTAGGCAGGTGACCTCAGCGTTCTGGTTTGATGTTCTTCAACTGTACCACCACAGGCCAGGCTGTATTATTGTCTTTTAAAGCAATATTTAATGGTCCTGTGATAGCTAAAATGCCACTTTTAACCCCTTTGTTGTTTTTCTGTTGTGAGTCTTCACTAAGGATCTTTGTAGAGCTTTTGAAAATCTTGAGTTTTGAACTTGGGAGCTCAGCCTTCTGAGCCTGACCTGTGGTGGCACAGTGGATACTTGATTGTGTACTCCTGATTGAGTCTTCTTCATAGTACTTATTAGCACTCAGTAAACATCTGAAGTTTTTTGTTGAGTAGCCATTAACTTATACAAGAATTGAATGTAGAAAAAGTGGATAAAAATGTGAAGTTAGTCTGGGGAGGTTTTTAAGAAGAATGAACTGTGAGGTGAGATTTCCTGTCCTTGCTCCTTTCTCAGTTTGTTAGCTTTAGGACTGAAGCACTTTGAAGGGACTGAGTTTCCTAAGCCTCTAATCAGCAAATACCTTCTAACTTGCAAGACTGCCCACCAACTGACAGTGAGAATCAAGAACCGCAGCATGAACAGAGCTCCTGACAACATCTTCAAAGTAAGTGTTTCCTGCACAATCCACAGAGGGATCTCTGGTGAGCAGCCTTTTCCCCCTTCTCAGTCTTGATGAAGAGAGGGATCTGTTATCTACAGCAAATTCCTTCCACCTGTGCACTAAAGTAATGGCCCTCTTGATTTACAGGGACATTGATCTGTATTTTCCTCTGGAGTATCATCATCTTCATCTGTTAGGGATGTTATTTCTCCTAAAATAAAATTGTTGAGTCTTAAAATATTTCTCAAATTCATGTTTCCCTTTTTGAAATAGAGGGTAGATAACACTCCACTTATTCTTTCTCCTTAACTCTTCGTATTAAGATATTTATATCAAAATTGGCCTGACCTGTGGTGGCGCAGTGGATAAAGCGTCAACCTGGAAATGCTGAGGTCACCGGTTCAAAACCCTGGGCTTGCCTGGTCAAGGCACATATGGGAGTTGATGCTTCCAGCTCCTCCCTACCTTCTCTCTCTGTCTCTCTCTCTCTCCCTTTCTCTCTCCTCTCTAAAATGAATAAATAAAATTTTTAAAAAAAGATATTGCCTGACCTGTGGTGGCGCAGTGGATAAAGCATCGACCTGGAAATCCTGAGGTCACCAGTTCGAAACCCTGGGCTTGCCTGGTCAAGGCACATATGGGAGTTGATGCTTCCAGCTCTTCCCCCCGTCTCTCTCTCTTCTCTGTCTCTCGCTCTCTGTCTCTCTCTTTCCCTCTCTCTCTCCTCTCTAAAATGAGTAAATAAAATAAAAATTTAAAAAAAATGTAAAAAAGATATTTATATCAAAATTGTAAAATATATACTTTAAAGAGGCAAATATATCGTTTAAATGGTTTAAGGAGTCAAATAGTTCTATGAAGCTTGTTCTGAAAAACAATGTTTTTATCCCTGTTTCCGTCTAACCAAGGTTATTTAATGTAGGTAATATACTTATAATTGATACCACTTGCTGTTTTGAATTTAGGCCTTACTTATTAAACTTTAAACTGTGAAGGTTGAAGCCTTAGCTTTCTTCACGTTTCCATAGTGCCGCCACAAACGTGTATCTGTGTCCCATAATTTTCTCACTAGATCACAGTTTTGGTTAGATGGTATTCAGGGTTTACATTATAAGCATTATGAAAATACTCCTCACACCTGAGCTATGTAGTGTATCATGATTACTTTGCTGTTCTTACTGAGCATTTTCTTTCTTGTGGAGTTAATAATTGAATTTTGGGGGAGTGGGTGGCACTTGGTTTTATTATGTATTTATTACCAGTTCAACATTAAAGTTTGCTTCAGTTTTATAAATTTCTTGTCAGTGTGTTCAAACATTTAAGGGTTCTCTCATTGCATCTTCCTGAAGAATCTTTTCCTGAGCCTTCTAATGCTATTCCACTTGAACTGTATTACTCTCGGCTTGCTGCTGTAGTCTTTTTGGACTTTTTCTTTACCATCATGCTGGGGATTTTTTTTTTTAGAGAGAGAGAGGGTCAGAGGGACAGACAGAGATAGAAAGGGATAGAGATGAGAAGCATCAACTCGTGGTTGCAGCACTTGAGTTGTTCATTGACTTCTTTCTCATACGTGTCTTGACCTGGAGGCTCCAAATGAGCCAGTGACCCTTGTTCAAGCCAGTGACTTTAGGCTCAGGCCAGCGACCATGGGGGTCATGTCTATGACCCCAAGCTCAAGCTGGTGAGCCCGCACTCAAGCCAGGCACCTCGGGGTTTCAAACCTGGGTCCTCTGCATTCCAGGTCGCCACTGCCTGGGCAGGCTATCCCACATCTTTTTTGCTTTACTTCATTGCTTCAGTGGAGCATATTCTAGTAGCATTCTGAGGAGCATGTCGTTAAAGAGAGTCAGATTGTTAAACTATATATATTTGGGTGTGGGTTGTACCAATGTCAGTTTCCTAGTTTTGCTATTGTACCAGATACCTGGTTTGTGTACATTGTTTCTGGTCTTATCAGAAATTTTTAAGGGCTTTGTTCCATTTTCTTTTAGTTTCTAGTGCTGGTGATTTAGAAGTTTGATGCAGTATTAACTTTGTTTAATGTGTTGATTTTAAGAGGTGGGTGAGGGGGTGAGAAGTAGTTGCTTTACTGTAGCTCTTCAATAGCTATTCATTGGTTGCTTGTCATACGTGCCATGACTGGGCAAACCCAGAATTTTGAGCCAGCAGCCTCAGTGTTCCAAGTCAGCGCTATCCAATGTGCCATCACAAGCCAGGCCAGCTTTGATTCTTTTTTCTTTTCTTTTCTTTTTTTTTTTTATTCAGTGAGAGAAGGGGAGGCAGAGAGACAGACTCCCACATGCACCCGGACCAGGATCCACTCAGCAAGCCCACTAGGGGTGCGATGCTCTGCCCATTGGGAGCATTGCTCTGTTGCTCAGCAACCGAGCTGTTCTTAGAACCTGAGGCAGAGGCCATAGAGCCATCCTCAGCGCCCAAGGCCAACTTGCTGCAGTCGCACCATGGCTGCAGAATGGGAAGAGAGAGAAGCAAGAGGGGGAGAGGTAGAGAAGCAGATGGTTGCTTCTCCTGTGTGCCTTGATCGGGAATTGAACCCAGGACATCCACATGCTGAGCCTACGCTCTACCACTGAGCAAAATGGCCTAGTTTTGACTCTTGAATTTTTGTGTGATACCTGTTTTTCTTCTTGTGGCAGCATGCAGGATTTTTTCTGTTCTTTCCTGTTCTAAAATTTTATAATATGTCTTAATATGGGTCTAGTTCATTAATTATGCGAGGCACTTGATAAACCTTACTTTGGAAGCTCTTGTGTTTCAGTATTGGTAAATTTTCTTGAATTGTGCATGGATGGTTTTCTCCCCTTCATTTGGTCTTTTCTCTCCACAGTATCCAGTAGTCAGATATCAGGCCTCTCAGACTAGTCCTCTTGTCTTGTCTTTCTTCTTTTTTACCATCACTTTGTCCTTTTTTTTTTTAGAGACAGGGAGAGAGATGCGGAGCATCAACTCGTAGTTGCGGCACCTTAGTTGTTCATTGATTGCTTCTCATATGTGCCTTGATGGGGGGGGGGGTCCAGCCAAGCCAGTGAGCCCTGCTCAAGCCAGCAATGTTTGGGCCTAAGCCAGTGACCATGGGGTCATGTCTATGATCCACGAGCAAGCTGGTGAGCTGTGCTCAAGTCAGATGAGCCCGTGCTTAAGCCAATGACCTCGAGGTTTGAACCTGGGTCCCAGATTGATGCTCTGTCCACTGCGCCACTGCCTGGTCAGGCCCCATCACTTTGTCTTTATGTTGTACCTTCTGGGATATTCAGCTTTTTCTTCTAACCCTTCTGCCAAGTTGAGTTCTTTATTTCTCACATTTAAATTTCCAAAAGCTTTTTGGTTCATCGAAATTTTTAAATAGTGAATGGCTGAGGGACTGTGGAAAATCAGGAGAGGTAGAAGGCTGGAGCTTTCTATATTTGTTCAGCATTGTACCCCTGCCCTCAGCTATGCCTGATAACAACCTCAGTCCAGAGGTCATCTTCTCTAGCAATGCTTCTGCCAGAGCAGGGGGAAGAGGCTATACCAAATGGCAGAGGGATTTGGGGGTCTCACTGCCTCTTCAACAGATTTAATCTGTCCTCTTTATCTTTACCTGTTTTTAGTTAGTAGGTATCTGGTGTCTTATCCTTTTGCCAGACCTTGACATAAATTTAGTTGTCTGTTAACTTTTGTCTACATGGGATTTGGTTTTATTTATTCTCCTATGTCAGTTACCATTCATTTATCTGATTTTTAGTTTTGAACATTCTGTTTCTGCTACCTTTTTCTCTCAGTCTATCTCTCCTTGTAGGTTTTTACCTCTAAAAAATTCCTTTTGGCCCTCGCCAGTTAGCTCAGTCAGTTAGAGCTTTGTCCCGAAATGACAAGGTTGCAGGTTCAATCCCCAGTTAGGGCACACACAGGAAGCAAGCAATGAATACACAACTGAGTGGAACAGGGAATGAATGCTTCCCTTCCCCCTTTCTTCTTCTTTCTGTCTCTCTAAAAATCAATCAATCAATTAAATAAAAATTAGGCCCAGTTGGTTGGAGTATTATTCGAAAGGCATAGGTTGCCTGTTCAATCCCTGATGAGAGTACATACAGGAACAACTCAATGTTCCTGTCTCTGTCTCCCTCTTTAAAAAAATAAAAGTCTATTCTATTGTTTTCATGAGGTCTCAAGGGAACAAAGGCAAATGGATGGTTTAAATCACCTGGTTTTTTTTTTTGGTGGTTTTTTTTTGTTTTTTTTCTTTTGCATTTCTCTGAAGCTGGAAACGGGGAGAGACAGTCAGACAGACTCCCGCATGCACCTGACCGGGATCCACCTGGCACGCCCACCAGGGGCGACGCTCTGCCCACCAGGGGGCGATGCTCTGCCCCTCCGGGGCGTCGCTCTGCCGCAACCAGAGGCACTCTAGCGCCTGGAGCAGAGGCCAAGGAGCCATCCCCAGCGCCCGGGCCATCTTTGCTCCAATGGAGCCTTGGCTGCGGGAGGGGAAGAGAGAGACAGAGAGGAAGGAGGGGGGTGGAGAAGCAAATGGGCGCTTCTCCTATGTGCCCTGGCCGGGAATCGAACCCGGGTCCCCCGCACGCCAGGCCGACGCTCTACCGCTGAGCCAACCGGCCAGGGCCTAAAGCACCTGTTTTAACAGTAAGTTTCTCCTTAACTTATTTTTAAGTATTAATTTTTAGAGAGGGGAGTGAGAGACAGTGAGAAAGGCAGTGGGGGGGGGCAGGAGGAGCAGAAAGCATCAACTCATAGCTGCTTCTTATACGTATATGCCTTGACCAGGCAAGCCCAGGGTTTTGAACCAGGGACCTCAGCATTCCAGGTTGATGTTTTATCCACTGTGCCACCACAGGTCAGGCACTCTCCTTAACTCTTAAATCTGTGAAAGTGTGGATTTTATTTCCACAAAGACCTCGAATTGTCTCCCAGTTGGCTATCCAACAGATACTTTTCTGCTCTTATCCTAGTAAACTTTGCAATTGATACCATTGCTCACGCTTTCCTTCTTTAAACTCCGTATTTTCTTATCTTCTGTGATAGCAGGACTCTACCTCAGGATGCTCCTTCATGAACTCTTCTTCCCCTGTTCTACCCTTAATGTTAATGCTCCACAGGAAATTCACAGTGTGTGGCCTCATCTAAATCCATGATTTTTTTGGTATTATCTATCTCCTCGTGATTTCCAAACCTTTATCTTTGGTCCAATTCTCTCTTAATCTCTAGTTTAATGTACCCAACTATTTAAAGGCATTCTTAATTTGGTTGCCTTACTGACATGTTAAATTGAATTTATGGCTCTCCCTCTGTACCCTCCAGTTGTGCCATTGTCACCACCAACAAGCAGTAAACTCTCCTCCCACAACTTTCTGCTTCTGTGATACGACTTTTTGTATGACATTACTGTCTCAGTCCGTAAACCTAGCGGTTGTTCTCGATACTCCCTGCTGGATCACTACCTGCCATGTCATCACACCCTCAGTTTTCTTACTGTATTTCCTATTCTGTTGCCCACTACCTTAGTCCAGGCCTTTGTTACACCTAAATTAATGCAAGGCCCTGGCCGGTTCGCTCAGCGGAAGAGTGTCAGCCCGGCGTATGGAAGTCCCAGGTTTGATTCCCAGTCAGGGCACACAGGAGAAGCACCCATCTATTTCTCTACCCCTCCCCCTCTCCTTCCTCTCTGTCTCTCTCTTCCCCTCCCACAACCAAGGCTCCATTGGAGAAAAGTTTGCCCAGATGCTGAAGATGGCTCCATGGCCTCTGACTCAGGCACTAGAATAGGTCCTGCCGCAATGGAGCATTGCCCCAGGTGGGCAGAAAGCATCGCCCCCTGGTGGGCATGCCTGGTGGATCCCAGTCGGGCACATGCAGAAGTCTGTCAGACTGCCTCCCTGCTTATAGCTTTATAAGAACACGAAATTAATTAATTAATGCAGTAGTTTTCTATATGGTCTTTCTACTTTTGTCTCCATTTATTCTGTTCTTCACATTGCTGCCATAGTCATCTCTGTCTTGTCCTTAAGGGAAGTGTTCTGACTGCTTGCATGGCACAGAAGGCCTAACCTGCCTATCTCTGACGTGTCTTCTGCACTTTCTCCACATTCCTTTATTGCAGTGGTAGTCAACCTGGGCCCTACTACCCACTAGTGGGCATTCCAGCTTTCATGGTGGGTGGTAGTGGAGCAACCAAAGTATAAATAAAAAGATAGATTTAACTATAGTAAGTTGTTTTATAAAGATTTATTTTGCCAAACAGTGAAAACCCGACATAAAGTACTTGGTAAGTAATTATTTATATATGCTTTAACTTGCTGTAACTCTGCTTTATAAATTTTATAAAGTAAAGTTATTTCCCTACTTTATAAATCACCATTACTGTGGAACCAGTGAATGGTTAGAAAATTTTACTACTAACAGAGATACAAAAGTGGACGGTGGGTATAAAAAGATTGACTACCCCTGCTTTATTATAACCAGACCAGTCTCTTTTTGGTTCTTTAAACATGTTCATGATTTTCATTTTTTCTTTCTTCTTTCTTTCTCTTTTTCTTTCTTTCTTTCTCTCTCTCTCTCTCTCTCTCTCTCTCTCTCTCTCTCTCTTTCTCCTTCCTTCCTTCCTTCCTTCCTTCCTTCCTTCCTTCCTTCCTTCCTTCCTTCCTTCCTTCCTTCCTTCCTCCCTTCCAGTCAGGGAGGCAGACAAACTCCCACATGTGCCCCAACCTGGATCCACCCAGCAAGCCACCTATGAGGTAATACTCTGCCCATCTGGGGCCACTGCGCCATTGCTCAGGAAACCAAGCTATATTAGCGCCTGAGGCGAGGCCATGGAGCCATCCTCTGCACCAGGGCCAACTTGCTTGAACCGTTCAAGCCATGTTTGCAGAAGGGGAAGAGAGAGAGAGAGAGAGAAAAGGTGAGAAGGGGGACGGGGAGGAGTAGAAGCAGGTGGTCACTTCTCCTGTGTGCCCTGACCTGGAATCAAACTTGGGACTTCCACACACCAAGTCGATGCTCTACCGCTGAGCTAAGGAGCCAGGGCCATAACATGTTCCTGTTTTGAACATATGGTATACTCTGCCCTCCCCAGTCTCATGTAGCAAACTCTGTTTCATTAAGATTCATCCAGCCTGATGTCTGGTGGCGCAGTGGATAAAGTGTCAACCTGGAAAACTGAGGTTGCTGGTTCGAAACCCCGCATTTTCCTGGTCAAGGCACATATGGGAGTTGATGCTTCCTGCTCCTCCCTCCTTCTCTTGCTCTCTCTCTTTCTTGCACTATCTTGCTCTATAAAATGAATAAAGTCTTAAAAAATATTTAAAAAAAAATCTATACTAGTTGCACCTGCTCCAGAGAAATCTTTATTGTTCAAATTTGAGTTTTTTGTAATTTTTTTTGTATGCATCTTTGTACTTTTTACATGAAATTAATGGTCAATTAATGATCTACTTGAATGTTTCTCCCACTAATCTATAAGCTCCCTGAGAGCAGGAACAGCTTTTCTTATTTGTATGTGCCTGGCACATAAAAGGCATTCAATAAATGTTGAATGAAGGAATGCTTTTTGGCAGTATAAGTTCAATTTCCCTCTTCATTTCCACTTAAAGCCCAACTGGCTCCAGCTGGGTAGTTTAGCTGGTTAGAGCATTTTCCTGATCAGCCAAAGGTTTCAGTTTTGATTCCCAGTCAAGGCACATACAAGAATCAATTGATGAATGCATAAATAGGTGAAGCAATGTTTCTCTCCCCCCCCCCCCCCGTCCCTCTCTCTCCCTCCTTTCCTTCATTCCTTCTGTCCCTCTTTCTTCCTTCTTTTCTCTCTAAAATCAATATATAAATTTAAAAATTGGGGAAAAAATCAACTTCCTGGCCCGTGGCAGCACAGTGAATAAACCATTGACCTGAAACACTTGAGTTTGCTGGTTTGAAACCCTGGGCTTGCCTGGCAAGGTCTATACAACAAGCAATGAACAATTAAAGTAAAGCAACTATGTATCTGTGAGTTGATACTTCCCACTCTCACCATCCCCCTCTATAAAATCAATAAATAAAATCTTTTTTTTTTCCCTGAAGTGAGAAGCAGGGAGGCAGAGAGACAGGCTCCCGCATGTGCCCGACTGGGATCTACCCGGGAAGCCCACTATGGGGCATTGCTCCGCCCATTTGGGGCATTGCAACCGGAGCCATTTTAGCACCTGAGGCAGAGGTCATGGAGCCATCCTCAGCGCTTGGGCCAACTTTGCTCCAGTGGAGCCTTGGCTGTGGAAGGGGAGGAGAGAGATAGAAAGGAGAGGGGGAGGGGTAGAGAAGCAGATGGGCACTTCTCCTGTGTGCCTTGACTGGGAATTGAACTTGGGACTTTCACACGCCGAGCCAATGCTCTACTGCTGAGCCAACCGACCAGGGCACAATAAATAAAATCTTAAAGGAATAAAAAACACACAAAACCATCTCGGTCACTTTGTTCTTTCCCTTCCCTGCCAGTGTTCCTCGCACCATTATTTGCTTAAAAAGGAAGCTTCCATGTGTCCAGGATGAGGGTTAAGGCACCATCATTGCAGCTGTTTTACAGGTGCAAATTTTAAATGAGATTTATCTGTCCATCAGCTTTCTTTTTCTGTGCCCTAAACTTTTCTGCTCTTGGTAACCGTAATGGAGATTATAAGTTGAAAGATATTGAGTCCTGGCCAGACAGCTTGGTTGGTTAGAGTGTCATCCTGATTGATGCAGAAACATTATGTGTTCGATCCCTGGTTGGGTCACATACAGGAACAGATTCATGTTTCTGTCTCTCTTCCTCTCTCTCTAAAATCAATAAATAAAGTTTAAATAAATAAAATTTTTTTAAAAGATACTAAGTAATTGTAAATTAAAAATTTTTTTTTTCTATTGATTTGGGAGGGAGAGAGGGGAAGGGATAGAGAGAGAAGCATCAAGTCATTGTTTCATTTAGTTATTTAATTTAGCTGTATACTCATTGATTGCTTCTCATGTGTGCGCTGACCAGTGGCCAAACCCACTGGCATGCTGGGTGGACACTTTATCCACTAAGCAACCCAGCCAGGGCCTGTAAAATCTTTATTAATTAGAGATTACCATGATTTGAAATGAAGAAGCATTCAACATATGCTGTTTATGTATCGTGAAAGAAATGTTACTTATGCTTTATTTCTTCATGCTTAGTTTTATAAGAAGACCAAACAGCTGCCTATTTTAGGAAAGTGCTGTGAAGATATTCAGCCACATCAGTGGAAACCACCTGTAGAAAGGGAAGAACACCGGCTTCCATTCTGGTTAAAGGTAAGCCCTCCTCAAAGTAGGCCAGAGGCAGAAGTCACTAAAAACCTGGCAGAAACCTCAGGGTTACTTTATACCTCTAATGCTTTAGTTGTTGAAGTAGGACTTAAGAAATCTTCCTTGCCTTGTCTGGATGGCTTTGTTGGTTAGAGCATCGTCCGATATGGAAAGACACGAAGTTTGCCAGTTCCACCCTTCATCTGGGCACACACAAAAAATACATTGGTATTTCTTTCTCTTTCTCTCCTTTTTGTCTCTTAAAATCAATAAATAAATATTTTAAAAAGAAAAAAGTCTTCAGCCTGACCAGATGGTTGCTCAAGGGATAGAGCATCGACCTGGGACACTGAGGTCCCAGGTTCAAAACCCCGAGGTCACTGGTTTGAAGCCCAAGGTCTCTGGCTTGAGCGAGGGGTCACTGGCTCATCTGGAGCCCCCGGTCAAGGCATATCTGAGAAGCAATCAGTGAACAATTAAATTGGCACTATGAATTGATGCTTCTAATCTCTCCTTTTCTGTCTCTGTTTATGTCCCTGTCTCTGTCTCTCACTAAAAAAAAATAAATCTTCCTCATTCATCCTCCTTTGCCTTTCCTTCAGGTTATTCTATAACTTTTTAAAAACTGAATAAAATGACAGTTCCCTATAGGATGGGAAATTTTATTTCCCATCCTATAGGGAATTCAGAGATGTTTCTATAGTATGCAGTTGTAATGTAGTCTTTGTAGAAATTTGATGCTGTGAGGAAAAATCTTATCTTGTGTGACCTGTGGTGGCACAATGGATAAAGCATTGACCTGGAATGCTGAGGTTGCCGGTTCAGAATCTTGCCTGGTCGGGGCAGATAAGGGAGTTGATGCTTCCTGTTCCTCCCCCCCCCCCTTTCTTTCTCTCTCTCCCCCCACCACTGAAATGAATAACTTAAAAAAATTAAGAAACAGGCCCTGGCCGGTTGGCTCAGCGGTAGAGCGTTGGCCTGGAGTGCAGGGGACCCGGGTTTGATTCCCGGCCAGGGCACATAGGAGAAGGGCCCATTTGCTTCTCCACCCCCACCCCCTCCTTCCTCTCTGTCTCTCTCTTCCCCTCCCGCAGCCAGGGCTCCATTGGAGCAAGGATGGCCCGGGCACTGGGGATGGCTCTGTGGCCTCTGCCTCGGACGCTAGAGTGGCTCTGGTCACGGCGGAGCGACGCCCCGTAGGGGCAGAGCGTCGCCCCCTGGTGGGCAGAGCGTTGCCCCTGGTGGGCGTGCCGGGTGGATCCCGGTCGGGTGCATGCGGGAGTCTGTCTGACTGTCTCCCCGTTTCCAGCTTCAGAAAAAAAAAAAAAAAAAAAAATTAAGAAACAAAAATCTGTCTAAAAAGATTATGTTGAGACTGTGCTAGAAAGGTCCTAAAATCTAGGAAACCCTATTTTCTAGACATATTTTTGACATGTGCTGGATCAGAGTTTCTTTTTCTCAACAGGCCAGTCTGCCATCTATCCAGGAGGAAATGCAGCACATAGCTGATGGTGCCAGAGAGGTAGGAAGTGTGACTGGAACCACCGAGATCAAACCAGACCCAGACCTAGGAAAAGGCAGCTCGGAATTGGGCTGTGAGACTCGGTACCCACTGCTGTTGCCTAAGGGCGTAGTCCTGAAACTGAAGCCAGTTGCCAACTGTTTTTCTAGGAAGGGCTGGAGACAGAAGCGGTCATCAACCCTGAAGCCCCTCCTTATCAGACCCAGCCCCTCTCTTCAGCCTAACTCCAACTCTGGGAAAATACTGCCTAGATCAACTCAGTCTGAAGCCCCTCCAAGCAAAATGGTGGTCCGGATTCCTCACACAATCCAGCCAGCCACTGTTTTACAGACACTGCCAGCTGGCCCTCCACTAGGGGTTACTGGGGGTGATAGTTTTGAGTCCTCAACAGTATTACCTACTATACCCCCTGAGGCCAGGACCAGCTTCCCTCTGTCTGAGCCCCATACCCTGCTCTCCTCTGCTCCTGTGCCCAAAGTCATGCTGCCCTCACTTGGCCCTTCTAAGTTTCGAAAGCCATATGTGAAACGGCGAGGCCCAAAGAGAAAAGGGACCAAGGCTTCTCTCTGTCTAAAGTCGGTCCCCCTCATCAACTCTGCACCTGTTATCTTTACTGTTCCCGCCACCACTGTGAAGGTGGTGAGCCTAGGCGGTGGCTGCAACATGATTCAGCCTGTAAATGCCGCCGTGGCCCAGAGTTCTCAGACCCTCCCCATCACCACACTTCTGGTTAACCCTACTTCTTTCCCCTGTCCATTGAACCAGCCCCTTGTGGCCTCCTCCATCCCACCCTTAATTGTCTCTGGCAACTCTGTGAGTCTTCCTGTTCAGTCTACCCCTGAAGATAAGGTCCAAGTGAGTATGGACATTGGTTGTCCTTTGGATGAACAGAAAAAGGCCTTTAAAGGACTGGTACCCAAATTAGAACCCCAGGAACTATCTCCTCTGTGTTCTACTGTCTTCCCCAAAAAGGAGCACAGTCCAGGACCTCCACCATCAGATAGAGTTTGCCAGGAAGAACTGTCAGAGAGCAGTGCCTATGTATGGACTGTTGTGAAAACAGAGGAGGGGAGGCAAGTTGTGGAACCATTGCCTCAGGCCTTCCAAGAATCTCTGAGTTCTCCTGGAGATTTAGAGAAAAGTGTCAAAATGGAACCTAAAGATCCTGGTGAGGTAGTTTCCAGTGGATCCCCAGAGCAGACCATTTGTGATGAAATCAAAGAAGAATACTCTGTGGAATTAGACACTGGCTTCCCAAGTGAAGAGTCAGGTGGTGCAAGAGAAGCAAAGAAACAGACCGTCTTACAAAAGGAAGAGAGGAGTCAACCAGCTAAAACCCCTTCTGCTTCTCAAGAGCCTCCTAATGGAGCACACTCGGGAAACGTGAGCAAAGAATCTCCAAAGAATACTTCATCCTCTGCCGACCCTGAAATGGTGCTTAGCAACCCCCCAGGGAAACCAAAAGACTTATCCAACATTGATATTCAGTCAGCAGGGATCCCAGCTGGGCCAGAAACTGGAGGGGAGAAGGATGGGCCAGAGGAAGAGGAAGAAGAGGACTTTGACGACCTTACCCAAGATGAGGAAGATGAGATGTCATCAGCTTCTGAGGAATCTGTGCTCTCTGTCCCAGAACTCCAGGTAAGAGTTGAGAAATATTTTGTGGACTCAGTGATATGTTAAATTTATCAATTGGAGGCCTGTTCTGCGGTGGCGCAGTAGATAAAGCATTGACCTGGAATGCTGAGGTCATTGGTTCAAAACCCTGGGCTTGCCCAGTCAAGGCACATATGAGAGGCAATCAGTGAACAACTAAAGTGAAGCAACTATGAATTGATACTTAACCCACCCCCCTCTCTCTCCCCTCTCTGTAAAACCAATTTTTCAAAAAAAAGTCTTTAAAAAATTTATCAGTTGGCTACCTGCTTGCTTGCACTATAGGTAGTTCTAAAATCATTTTTATTTGACTTTTGAATGCATTATGGGACTTAACTTTGAGTTTGAGATGAGTGAGAGGGAAAGGGTAAAATTTGACTTACTATGTTTGAATTAAACACATTCTAATGTTATTTGAATGCCTAAAAAATAGGTCAGAAGTATGGACTATGGCATAGGAAAATTATCTTCAGGATAGTGGGGACCTTTCCAAACACATCCTCTCTCCCCACCCGCCCCCCACCTGCTGTCAGACAGCAATTCTAGCTGCCCCTGTGATTCCATAACTCAGAGATTGAGGCTAGATGGTTGTGGTACCTGCCCCCCTTACACACACACTTGGATTGCTAACCTCCATTCCTCTTGAAAAACTATGCAGACAGCAATTGGGGAGACATTACCAACCCTTATGAAGACTCTTTGGGGGGGTTGCAGGAAACAATGGAGAAACTGACTTGGCTCGCATCTGAAAGGCGCATGAGTCAGGAGGGTGAGTCTGAGGAAGAGAACTCCCAGGAAGAGAACTCTGAGCCTGAAGAAGAAGAAGAAGAAGAAGCAGAAGGAATGGAAAGCCTGCAGAAAGAGGATGAAATGACAGATGAAGCCATAGGAGACCCTGCTGAGAATCCTCCTAGCATCTTTGCCTCACCCCAGACTGCTCCAGCAGTGGAGACCAGCAGGACCCCACCAGGTGAGATTGGGAAGTCTATATGAAAGGCAGGTCTCAGTTGGCCTTGTTTTCTGTAGGACATGTGCAAAGTGGCTAGCTTGTAAACCAGGGGGCAAGTTTTCAGGGGAACTCTTGGATGGCGCCTACAACCTCGCTTCCCCAAAACACATTTTTTTTTTTTTTTGTATTTTTCTGAAGCTGGAAACAGGGAGGCAATCAGACAGACTCCCGCATGTGCCCAACCGGGATCCACCCGGCACGCCCACCAGTGGGCGATGCTCTGCCCATTGAGGCGTCGCTCTGTTGCAACCAGAGCCATTCTAGCGCCTGAGGCAGAGGCCACAAAGCCATCCCCAGCACCCGGGCCATCTTTGCTCCAATGGAGCCTTGGCTGCGGGAGGGGAAGAGAGAGACAGAGAAGAAGGAGAGGGGGAGGGGTGGAGAAGCAGATGGGCGCTTCTCCTGTGTGCCCTGCCAGGAATCGAACCCGGGACTCATGCATGCCAGGCCGACGCTCTACCACTGAGCCAACCGGCCAGAGCCCCCAAAACACATTTAACACGGAGGAGAGATGCTTAGAAATTTAGAATGTTATTCTCATCAGCTGCTAGATTTGAATCAGATTCATACTGGTTCTTAATTCATCAATCACATACAAGGTTAAAAGGCTGTTTATTTCAGAAAGCACTGCTTATCCAACAAGACGTAGTCCCTTGAGAGCCCACATAAGGCCATCCTCACTCTAGAGACTACTGACTCTGAGAGAGCTGACCAGACACACACAGACATGCATGCCTCTCGTACCATTCTCCCAGAAGCTTTTCTCCTGAGTTGTTTGGATGGGGTGGGGTGCATATGGTGGGGTGGGAAAAATAGGGGTTTTAGGGATGAAGAACTAGTCTTTTTTTCACATGTACTCTAAGGAGAGAGCATCAAAGCTGCTGGAAAGGGCCGGAGCAATCATCGAGCTCGCAACAAGCGGGGCAGTCGGGCACGGGCCAGCAAGGACACCTCCAAGCTGCTGTTGCTATATGATGAGAACATTCTTGAGCGGGATCCACTCCGGGAGCAGAAGGATTTGGCCTTTGCTCAGGCTTATCTGACCAGGGTAGGCAAATGCTACTCCTGTTAACTGCCATTTCCTCTGAATGAGGCTGCTTCTCCATTAAGGGTCGGTGTTTTTAAAATGAAGTCTGCTTTTCAGGCTCCACAACAGCCTTCTATGCCTCTGCCTTTGCTCTTCTGGGGTTACCGAGAGATCTTTGTGAGACAATCCCAAGGAGACAGTTTTCAGTCATAGCAGGTTTATTGTCATCAATAAACCTTAGCATCACCCCTCTTTTGCCCCAAAATTAGAGAAAGATGATACCACCATCATCAGTAAGACAGGTTCAGATGACTGAAAGTCTTCCTGTACAGGTACGAGAAGCCCTGCAAAATGTCCCTGGCAAGTATGAGGACTTCCTTCAAGTTATCTATGAATTTGAGTCAGGTACTCAGAAGCAGACTGCTGTGGATCTCTACAAAAGCCTGCAAATTCTGCTCCAAGACTGGCCTCAGCTGTTGAAGGACTTTGCTGCTTTCCTGTTGCCTGAGCAAGCTCTGGCCTGTGGATTAGTAAGTAATTGGGCAAAGACAACACATTGGGATTCCTGGGTCAGAGCAAGACTGGGTGTGAAGAGAGTTGTTTAACACTATTCTAGTCTCCCAACTGCTTCCCGTCAACCTTCTCCTAACCCGAGGTATTAAGAGCCCCCTTCTTTACAGACAATGATCTTCTCAACTCCATTCTCCCATTTACTTCACATGGGGATAGGTGGGTTTACCTTTAGTTGCCAGTGAAGACGTTAGTTAAATTGTATGATCTTTGTTTCTCGTTATTGTCAAACAGGCCTTATTGAACAGATATTTAATGAGAGCCTATCATGTATCAGGTGAAGTCCTAGATACTAGGAATATAATAATTATAAAAGACTAAAATCCTTGCCCTCATGAAGTTCACATTCTCATAGGAAAATTCAGATAATCAACAGTAAAAGATATTGCAAATATATATACAGGGTGTGGCAAAAGTAGGTTTGCAGCTGTGAATACATGAGTTGATTCTTGTATTATTTCTTTTTAATTACTGTAGTATTTTTCATACAAACAACTATAAATCTGCTTTCCCCCACCCTGTATAAAAATGATAAAATAGATGTAAATAGTATATAGTATATGATGCTTTATAGTGATAAGTTCTACAGGAAAATAAAGTAGGAAGTGGGAATAGAGAGTAGTTGATTAAATAGGTGAGGGGTGAGGTGTTGCAATTTTATACATAGTGGGTTGAGAGGACCACTGTGCTGACATTTGAAATGTTGGAGAAAGTGTCAGAACAGGTAGTTCTGGTTTTTTGTCACTACTGGTAAACACAGTAATAAAGGATGTAATGCGGTTGTGTTGATAGTCTTAAGGCAGTTAAATGATAACGGAGTGGTTGCGTGTATCATGCCAGTCTTCTCTTCCTGTGTTATAAGGATCAGAAGAGTGTATATGTGAAAATTCTTTGTAAACTGTGAATGCTACATCAGTTTGTCTGATTTCACAATCCATGAAGCAAGAAACAACTTGGGATATGTACATCTCTTAAAGCTTTTTCATTCACATTTTAGTTATCTTGGGTCAGTAGACTGCAGTAACCCAAGGTGGATAGATTCTAGAGGTCTTCAAAAAGATTGCACAGTTGTAAACTAGAGCCCCCACACCCTAGCCCATTTTTTCTTGGTTCTTATGCTTAGAATCCTCCATTCCTGCTCTAGCTGTATGGGTGACTCCTCTTTTGCCCTATTTTCACTCTGGTAGTTTGAGGAGCAGCAGGCTTTTGAGAAAAGTCGCAAGTTTCTTCGGCAGCTGGAAATTTGCTTTGCAGAGAATCCCTCACACCACCAGAAGATTATCAAGGTTCTCCAAAGTTGTGCAGACTGCCTGCCCCAGGAGATCGCTGAGGTATTTTTTTCTCTTCCTTTCCATTGTCATCTGGGCCTTAGGCCCTTCCCTTTTCTCTTTCCCTAACCTAGTCTATATCCTCTTGCTTCTGGTGTACCATGCACTTTCTGAAGGGATGAAGAAGGCCAGTGACTTTTTTGGCTTGACAGAAGCGTAAAACACTTAAATAGGGGGTGGTTGCCACCTGAACCAGAACTTGACTGATCTTCACAGGCTCAGGAATGCCATCAGTGCCCTGGAAGGGAAAACTTTAAGGACGTAGGAGATGGGGCTTTAGAGAGGCTTGACTCATTGTTCTGCTTAGGTTAATGCCTGATCAATGGAGCAGGATAAACCTGTCTGACCAGGCGGTGGCGCAGTGGATAGAGTGTCAGCCTGGGACACTGAGGACCCAGGCTTGAAATCCCGAGGTCGCTGGCTTGAGTTTTGGGTTGCTGGCTTGAGCTTGGGATCATAGACATGGTCCTGTGGTTGCAGGCTTGAGCCCAAGGTCACTGGCTCAGCGGTAGCCCCCTAGTCAAGGGACATATGAGAAAGCAATCAATGAACAACTAAGGTGCTGCAACTGTGAGTTGATGCTTCTCATCTCTCTCCCTTTGTATCTGTCTGTTCTTATCTCTCTCTCTCTTACACACACTTTCTCTTACTAAAAAAAAAAAAAAAAGAATCGAATATATTATTACTCCTTTCATGTAGGCAAGCAAGTAGGGAGAGGAAGTTTAAGAATTCTTAGGGTATGGCCAGTTAGCTCAACTGATTAGAGTGTTGTCTTTTTTTTTTCTTTTTTTTTTTTTATTATTAGTATTCATTTTTAGAGAGGAGAGAGAGAGGGAGAGACAGAGAGAAAGAGAGAGAGGAGGGGGGAGGAGCTGGAAGCATCAACTCCCATATGTGCCTTGACCAGGCAAGCCCAGGGTTTCAAACCGGCGACCTCAGCATTTCCAGGTCGACGCTTTATCCACTGCGCCACCACAGGTCTAGAGTGTTGTCTTGAAATGCCAAAGTTGTGGGTTCAGTTCCCAGTCTGGCACATGTGGGAAGTGACAAAAGAATGCATAAATAAGTGGACCAACAAATGAATGCCTTTCCCTCCCTCTTTCTCCTTCCCTCCCTCTCTCCCTCTCTCCCTCTCTCCCTCTCTCCCTCTCCCCCTTCCTCTCTCCTTCTCTTCCTCTTACTCCTTCCCTCCCCCTCCCTCTCACACTCCTTCCCTCCCTCTCTCTTCCTTCTTCTCCTTCCCTTCTCTCTTTCACTGCCTCTCCCTCTCTCTCCTCCTCTCCCTGCCTCCTTCTCTCCCTCCCTCCCTCTCTCCCTGTTTCTCTCCTTTTTCTTCCCTTCTTCCCTCCCTGCCTCTCCCTCTTTCTCTCCCTCTTTCTCTCCTTTTCCTGTCCTCCCTCCTTCCCTTCCTCTCTCTCTCCCTCCCTCCCTCTCTATCCTTTTTCTCTCTCCCTCTCTCTCTTCTCTTTCTCTTTCTCTTCCCTCTCTCCCTCTCTTTCCCCCTCTCTCTCTTCCTCACTCCCTCTGTCTCCCTCTCCTCCCTCTCTCCCTTCCTCTCCCTCCCTCCCTGTCTCCCTCTCTTTCCCTCTGTCTTTCTCTCTGCTTCTCTCCTCCCCCTTTTTCTCTCCCTCTTTCTCTCCCTCTCCCTCCTTCCCTCCCTCCCTTTCTCTCTCTTCTTTCCTTTTTCTGTCTCTAAAATCAATTTTCTTTAAAAAAAATACATTTTTAGCCTGACCTGTGGTGGCGCAGTGGATCAAGCACTGACCTGGAACCATGAGGTCGCCAGTTCAAAACCCTGGGCTTGCCCGGTCAAGGCACATATGGGAGTTGATGCTTCCTGCTCTTCCGCCCTTCTATCTTTCTCTGTCTCTCTCTAAAATGAATAAATAAAAATAATTTTAAAAAAATACATTTTTAGCTGTTGGGCCCTTTTCAGGTAGCTAAGTTGGTTAGAGCAGTGGTCCCCAACCCCCGGGCTGCGGACCGGTACCAGTCTGTGAGCCATTTGGTACCGGTCCGCAGAGAAAGAATAAATAACTTACATTATTTCCTTTTTATTTATATTTAAGTCTGAACAATGTTTTATTTTTTTAAAAATGACCAGATTCCCTCTGTTACATCCATCTAAGACTCACTCTTGACGCTTGTCTCGGTCACGTGATCCATTTATCCGTCCCATCCTAAAGGCCGGTCCGTAAAAATATTTTCTGACATTAAACCGATCCGTGGCCCAAAAAAGGTTGGGGACCACTGGGTTAGAGCATTGTTCCAGTATGCTACGGTTGTGGGTTCTATCTCTGGTCAGGGCACATACAAGAATCATCCAGTGAATGCTTAAATAAGTAGAACAAATTGATGTTTCTCTCTCTCTAAAATTCATTAAAAAAAAAAGAAAAAAGAGGACTGACCTGGAGTGGCACAGTGAATGGGGTTTCGACCTGGAATTCTGGCGTCGCCAGATTGGGGCCCGGGGCTTGCCTGGTTGGGGCACACATGGGAGAGGTGGCTGTGGATTGATGCTTCCGCTCCTTCCCCATTGCCTTTCTCCCCCACACCGTTCTTTCTTTAAAATCAATAAATTTTAAAAGTCTAAACAAAAGAGGCTTCTGTATGTTTCCCAGTTGAGTAGGAAATTAGAACTTGGAAGTATATAGGATTGGTTTGGAATATGGCCTAGAGAGGCTCTGGAAACAATTTTCCCTCTACAACTCTTCCTAGCTCAAGACACAGATGTGGCATCTCCTCAAGGGCCACGACCACCTACAGGATGAATTCTCCGTCTTCTTTGACCATCTGCGCCCAGCAGCTAGCCGGATGGGTGACTTTGAAGAGATCAATTGGACTGAAGAGAAAGAGTATGAGGTACAGGCCCTGAGGCTGCAGCAGGGTTGGGAAGGGAGAAGGCCTTGTGTAGGAGGGATAATCTCTCCAGAGTCTGTGTTTTGAGTGGCACTAAATTCTCCCCAGTTTGATGGCTTTGAAGAAGTGGCACTGCCTGACGTGGAAGAGGAAGAAGAACCTCCCAAGATACCCACAACCTCAAAGAACAAAAGGAGAAAGGAGATTGGAGTCCAAAATCATTATAAGGTACACCGAGTTGTTGCAGATTGTCCATTTGTTGTGAATCAAGCCTTGAGTTACTGCCTAAGTGTTTCTCTGGCTTAGTCAGTGTGGTGCAGAGCCTCCAGGATCAGAGGCTGCTGTGACATGAAGAGCCCATGGGAAGAACAGGGCAGTTGCCAAGGAGGCCCCACTCCCAAGTGCTTCATTTGAAAGAGCTAGTTCCCTTTTTTTGTTTTTGGTCAAAGTTATTTCTCTTACCCTAGGATCTTAATGTTTTCTCTTCTGTTCATGTGAAGAAATAAAACCAAGATTTCCCATTTTAACAAGTTTAATAATGATCATAATGGCTAGTACTTAGGTGTGTTACAAAATATCATGTATCTCTTGGAAGTATTTTACATGGATTATTCATTTAATTCTCACAGTAATCCTATGAAAAGATTGCTCTTAATTTGCATTTTACAGAATAGGAAACTGAAGTACAGGGAGAGGTCATTGCTAGGGTCTCGTATTTAATAAATGGCAGTGCTAGGATATAAACCCAGGTAACCTGGCTCCAGAGTCTGCTCGTACTTGCTGCTGTCTACTGCTCTTCAAGAAGTAGTCTTTTGCCCTGGCAGGGTAGCTCAGTTGGTTATAGTGTTGTCTTGATACACCAAGATTGTAAGTTCGATTCCCTGTCTGGTCACATACAAGAATCAACCAGTGAATGCTTAAGTAAGTGGAACAACAAATTGATGTTTCTCTCTCCCTCTCTCCCTATTTCCTCTCTCTAAAATCAAATTTTTTAAAAAAAAAGTAGTCTTTTTTTCTGTGTGTGTGTGACAGAGAGGGACAGATAAGGACAGACACAGACAGAAAGGGAGAGAGATGAGAAGCATCAATTCTTCATTGCGGCACCTTAATTGCTCATTGATTGCTTTCTCATATGTGCCCTGACTGGGGGCCTACAGCAAACTGAGTGACCCCTTGCTCACGCCAGTGACCTTGGGTTCAAGCTTATGAGCCGTGCTAAAACCAGATGAGCCCATGCTCAAACTTGCAACCTCAGGGTTTTGAACCTGGATCCTGGGCATCCTAGTTTGATGCTTTATCCACTGCGCCACCACCTGGTCAGGCAAAAAAGTAGTCTTTTAAATCCATGTCCCTGAACTTCATGTCTTTTACTGTTTCTTTGGGGAAAACTGCTTCTTGGCCATGGCCAGTTGCCTCAGTGGTAGAGTGTTGGCCAGCGTGTGGACACCCTGGATTCAACTCCCGGTTAAGACACATAGGAGAAGTGACCATCTGCTTCTCCAGTCCTCCTTCTCTCCCTTCTCTCTCCCTTCTCTCTCCTTTCTCTTTCTCTCTCTCTCTCTCTCTCTCTCTCTCTCTCCCTCTCTCCCTCTCTCTCACTTTCTCTCTTTTCCCTTCCCCCTTCCCGCAGCCATGGCTTGACTGGTTCGAGTGCCGGCCGTAGGCACTGAGGATGGTTCCATGAAGCCTCCACCTCAGGTGCTAAAAACAGCTTAGTTACATTGGTCCCAGATGGGCAGAGCATCGGCCCCATAAGGGAGTTGCTGAGTAGATTCTGGCCAGGGCTCATGTGGGAGTCTGTTTCTCTGCCTCTCTACCTCGCATTTAAAAAAGGAAGAAAAAAGAAACCTGCTTCACAGTAGCTGAATGACCTTGGGCGATTTATTTAATCTTTCTTTGTTTTAGTTTCTTCATCATCGATTAAGATAATGATACTTATGCCTTGAGTTCATTAAACAGAAAGGTATCATCAGTGAGCCTTCCATATGTACAAAGCTCTCAAAGGGATTGAAAGAGATGGGAGAGTACAGGACACAGGGAGGGAGAAACAGACAGATGAGTGAGTAGATCATATGCGATATTGCCTAGTGATATTGCCTCACCTTATATTTGACTTAAATAGTTTCTTGAAACATCTGGCAACTGGAATATATGTTTTAGTATCATTTAAAGATTACTTTAGAGATTTATAATAGGCTTTAAACGAGTTTTGGTGTTGATTTCCTCAGGCAATGTGAAGAGAATGTGTATAATAAGAGAAAGGATGGGGTTTGGGGACAGGTGCCAGGTTGAGCTTTCTTTCTTACTACCAAAATGCTTAACACCTAACCAAGTCCAGGTATATCCTAGGAGGCTGAGTGGCCAGATGGCACCAAGGACTGTGCCTGTTCATGCCATGAAGGAGGTCCCGATTCCAAGCAGAAGAAGAGCAAAAGGAGAAATTGTAGCCACTGCAGCAGCAAGGTGAGAGGGGGAACTGGTACCAAGGGGTATCAGAGCTGGCTTCCTAGATGCTCTGGGTTGCCTTACTGTAAGGGTATTGTTTTCTACCACAGATGCAGACCTTGCATGCACACATAGAATACAAATAGAATCATTTAGTAATATATCATGGGCCCTGGCCAGGTAGCTCATTTGATGAAAACATTGTCCCAAGGTTGTGGATTTGATCCCGTCAGGGCACATACAAGAATTAACTGAGGCCCTGGCTGGTTGGTTAGTGGGTAAAGCGTCAGCCCAACATATGGACATCCTGATTTCGATTCCCAGTCAGAGCACCCAAGAGAAGCGACCATCAGCTTCTCTCCTCCCTCTCTACCTTCTTTCCCTCTTCCTCTCCCACAGCCAGTGCTTGACTGGTTTGAGCATTCATCCCAGGTGCTGAGGATGGCTGGGTTGGTCTGAGCACATCAGCCCCAGTGTGCCCTCTTTTCTGCCCTCTATTCTGGTTGAAGCACATGTGGGACTCTGTCTCTCTATCACCCTTCCTCTCACTTAAAAAAAACAAAGAACCAATGATGGCATGAATGAGTGTAACAACAAAATTGATGTTTCTCTCTCTGTGTCTCTCCCTTCCTCTCTAAGAAATAAAAAAGCTCTTGCCAGATAGCTTGATTGGTTAGAGCACCGTACCAAAGCACAGAAGTTGCTGGTTCAATCCCCGGTGAGGGCATATACAGGAACAGATTGATGTTCCTGTCTCTCTCCAGTGGTGGGATTCAGCCAGTTCCCACCAGTTTGACAGAACCGATACCTAATTATTTGTTAAGTACAGCGAACCGGTTGTTAAAATGGCACTTGTAATCAGGGTTCTCTCTAAGGTGGGCACCTGGGCAGCCGCCCAATGTGGACAACACAAGTTTACATTCCTTACCATTTTTAACGTTCATCTGAGCAACAGTGTATTCTGAGCACCTGTAGTAATGTTCATTCTGTCCATAGGTGAATAAAATTTGACAGAATTATGCTTATAATAGTTACTTACTCATTTCATAAAACTCATTATACCTTTGATGAAATGTTACCTTTTAATTCCCTCACATTTTTTACTTCAGCAAAAAAAACATATAGCCTGACCAGGCGATGGCGCAGTGGATAGAGCATTGGACTGGGATGTGGAAGGACCGAGGTTCGAGACCCTGAGGTCTCCAGCTTGAGCGCGGCTTATCTGGCTTGAGCAAAAAAAAAGCTCACCAGCTTGGACCCAGGGTCACTGGCTCCAGCAAGGAGTTACTCACTCTGCTGAAGGCCCGCAGTCAAGGCACATATGAGAAAGCAATCAATGAACAACTAAGAAGTCGCAACGCGTTACGAAAAACTAATAATTGATGCTTCTCATCTCTCCATTCCTGTCTGTCTGTCCCTGTCTGTCCCTCTGACTCTCTCTCTCTGTCTCTGTAAAAAAAAACACATATAATGTAAAGAGAAAAAGTGCCAAACAACCAGAGGGTGACAAGCTGTCATTGGAAATATCTTAAATAACAGTTTTATTGTTTTTTGTCAGGTATTTAATTTTTTTATTAATATTCTAAAACTCTTTCTTATAATCTAGTTTTGTGTACCTCTTTTGTTGTTCTTATTTAAATACCATATTTTTCGCTCCATAAATCACACTTTTTCCCAAAAAAAGTGGAGAGGAAAATGCCCATGTGTATTATGGAGCAAAAAAATACGGTATTTTATTAAATATTTTAACACACCATTTGGTTCAGAATATTTTTTTCTTATTTTCCTCCTTAAAACCTTAGGTGTGTCTTATTATGGTCAGGTGCATCTTATGGAGCAAAAAATACAGTATTAAATGCATGAAATAATAAACTACCTTTCAGTATATCACTTTTTTTTTTTTTGTATTTTTCTGAAGTTGGAAACGGGGAGGCAGTCAGACAGACTCCCACATGCGCCCAACCAGGATCCACCCGGCATGCCCACCAGGGGGCGATGCTCTGCTCATCTGGGGCGTTGCTCTGTTGCAGCCAGAGCCATTCTAACACCTGAGGCAGAGGCCATGGAGCCATCCTCAGCGCCTGGGCCAACTTTGCTCCAATGGAGCCTTGGCTGCGGGAGGGGAAGAGAGAGAGAGGAAGGAGAGGGGGAGGAGTGGAGAAGCAGATGGGCGCTTCTCCTGTGTGCCCTGGCCGGGAATCGAACCCAGGACTCCTGCACGCCAGGCCGACGCTCTACCACTGAGCCAACTGGCCAGGGCCTATATCACTTTTTTATACTTAAAACAGTCATTAGGGCAGAGAACCGGTTGTTAAATTATTTTAATCCCATCACTGTTTCTCTCCCTTCCTCTCTCATTGAAATCAATAAATAAAAATTAAGAAAAAAATCAATAAAAGTATATCATGGATTTTGCATTTAAAAGAGAATCCAGCGAGTCAAGCTTTTGGAGTTGTAACAAAAAAATCAACCAGGTCGCCTGACCTGTGGTGATGCAGTGAATAAAGCCTCAATATAGAATGCTGAGGTTGCTGGCTCAAAACTCTGGGCTTGCCCAGTCAAGGCACATACAAGAAGTAACTATTGAGTTGATGCTTCCTGCTCCCCCTCACCCTTACTTTCCTCTCTCTCTCTTTCCTCTCAAATCAATAAATAAAATTTTTTAAAAATCAACCAGGTCAAATAAAAAAATCAACCAGATCAAATAGTTTCTTAGATATTTTGTTTGTTATTTTCGGGGTTTTTTGTTTGTTTTGGGGGGGGGGTTGGTGAAACAGACGAGAAACATCAACTTGTAGTTGTGGTACTTTTAGTTAGTCATTGATTGCTTCTCATATGTGCCTTGACCTTGACCAGGGGGCTCCAGCTGAGCCAGTGACCCCTTACTCCAAGCCAGTGACGCATGTCTATGATCCCATGCTCAAGCTTGCATCCTTGGGGTTTCAAACCTGGGACCTCAGTATCCCAGGTCCATCTACTGCACCATCACCAATCAGGAATATATATGATATATATATTCTCGTATATGTATGTACATATATATGTGTGTGTGTGTATTGTTTGTTTGTTTTTAATGAAATAGACCTGTCTCAAGAAAACAGACTCTAAAGGTAATGCTGGTTCTCTAGAAAAGGATTGGTTGGCAGCAAAAATACAGTCCTTAGGTAAAGGAATGGTTGAATCCAGCACTCTATTCTGGGCATTTAAAAATCCTTGGAGCAGGTATGCACCTTCATTGACTTGTTGAGCATCATGGCAGGGCCTCTTTCTTTTGCTGGCCCCTAAGACAAAGGAGGTCAGGAGACTCGTTATCCACAAGGTCATCCCTGCAGGTCTGTGACAGCAAATCATACAAGACCAAGGAGCTGCATGAGTTGGTGGGTAGCAGCCCCAACCGAGAGGCGAGTCCTATGCTTGGTGCTAAGGAAGCCGGGGAGGGCAAAGGCATGGTGGAGGAGGAAGCCCCAGAGGAACGAGAAACCACTGAGGCAACCCAGAGCAGGACTGGCAGGAGTACCCGAAAGGGAGAGCTGCCCATTCAAGGTGAGTAATCCGGCTGCCAGCCCAGCCTTTCTTTATTTCTTACTCTCACATACTTCTAGCAAAAACATCTTTAAACCTGGATAAATAAGTCTTTTCAGGTATAGACTACCACCTCTCTTACTAATGAACCAATAGAAAACCCTTCTCCTGTCCAGCCTTAATTTTCTTTCCTGTGGCATCAATTCTCTTGCAGAACTATGAGTGCTGCAAAATCATGTGATACAACCTTTCCTATTCCCATTCCTGAATCCCTTCCCTTTATCTCGAGTCCTTTGTGATTTGCATTCTAAAAACAGCATTCTCAGCTTTGGCAGGCAGATTTTATTTTATTAGTGACTTTAGCCCTGACCCCCACCTCACTCTTTCAGATTAGAATTTTGTTACAGTAGCTCAGCAGAGTGACTCTGTGGTAATTTGTAATTCTTAGGTGCATCTCTATCCTTTCCATACTTTTAGATCTTTGTTTTTCTCCTAAGTAGGATTGTCAGTGGGGAACACTTTGCTGTCCCCTCAAGAACTGACTCTTACAGAAGGGCGACTCCTGGATGACACACTGCCCTGCTCACCAGAGACTCCTCAGCTTCCCTCCAAAACTGGAACTGTTCTAAACACCACTAAGACAAACCAGGCTGCACCTGAGGTTCTCTCCTGCTCTGAGGCATCCCCCAGGCTTCAGCATGAAGGGGAGGCCCATAAGGAAGTGAGCGGCTCTGAGACTTCCGTGCGTGTCTGGGATACTTCAGAAACTCAGAAATGGCCTGGAGCTGTTGAATCCCCTGCTTCCTTCCGGAGTCACGTTTCCTCAAGGACCAGAGACTCAGGAAGAAGACAGGTGTCTGGGAAACCAGATATTCAAGAGAGCTGGCTACCTTCGAGCAGAGTTGGGTTGAAGACATCAGACAAGCAGTCCCTTGTCCACGAATCTTCATCAGGAATTGACACATCAGAGACTTCTCCCAAAACCCCTGCAGGAGGTTCGGCTAAGGACAGTGGGATACAGGTCAAGGGTCCAGAGGGGGAGCAGCAGCCAAAGGCCACAGAAGTCACTGTGTGTGCGAACAACAGCAAGGTCAGCTCCACTGGGGAAAAGGTGGTCCTGTGGACAAGGTAGGTAGGGATGGAGCTGTGTGTGTGAAAAGCATATGGACCACATCCATGTTACTAATTTAGGACTAATCATGATACATGGGTTACAGGGAAGCTGACCGTGTGATTCTCACCATGTGCCAGGAGCAGGGAGCACAGCCCCAGACTTTTCGCATCATCTCCCAGCAGCTAGGAAATAAGACTCCTATGGAGGTGAGTGGGTGCAGCCCTGCAAAAAGCTTCGAACCCGAGAGGAACCAAGGAGAGGGCCTGGCATAAAGAGGATGGGTTGGCCAACTAAGAGAAAGCACCAACTGCTCATTTTAGAGGTCTGCCTTGAGAAAGGGCTCGACTTGTCAGGGTGTAGTGGTTCTAGAAGAGAAAGGTCCCGAGATCCCATTCTAGTTTTGTTTTAGGACTTTGGGAAAAAAATTTAGCCACTGAACCTGAGTTTCATAGTCTAGGAGAACATAGCCTTCACAACCTGTGTAGAACAAATAAGATTGTTCAACTTTGTATGTAGTGCTTAATGTTAAAATGTCACTAACTTAGGAACAGGGACACAGCCTTTCACCTCTCCTCCTAGGTCTCCCACCGTTTCCGGGAGCTCATGCAGCTCTTCCACACCGCCTGTGAGGCCAGCTCTGAGGATGAGGATGATGCAGCCAGCACCAGCAATGCAGACCAGTTATCTGACCATGGGGACCTTCTGTCTGAGGAGGAGCTGGATGAGTGAGACTCAGCGAGCCTGTGGGTGTCGTGTGCATAGGATCAAACCCCACAGGCACTCTGATGAGGGGAGGGTGGTTTGTTCCTTGCTTGCATACACCTTGAACTCAGTATACACAGCTGAAGGAGCAGGGGCCAAGGACAAGAAAAAAGGCTGAGGGTGTGCGTGGCTCTGCCATCCTCTGTCTCACTCTAGGTCTGTGACGAAGCCTTTAGAAATTACTTTGTAAATACCGTTGAGGGAGAGTGGGGCTCAGCTCCACTTCTACCCTTTTCACATTTTTTGTCCGGATGGTACACAGTTATTGTGATTGAAAGCACGGTGTTTCTCAATTTAAGTGCACGTGTTGGTGGCCAGTCCCAAGATACTGAGCTCCTGCATCCAACACTTTTTATTGTAAACTAGTACTTTCCTTTTCTTAGAACTTTAGTCCACGAGGCTGTCACTGCCCTGGTAGCACTGGGCCAGACTGCACAGCTCCTGCAGCAGCTCATCTAGGTCCCCCTCTTCCACTCCGGCATCCAGGAAGCTGGCCCAGCGCCGCAGGTCGAGTTTCGTGAGCTCCTTGGCCAAGTCTCCCAGGGCCCGGTTCAAGGATGAAGAGGAGCAGAGGGCCGCAAGCACTGAGATGCTCTCCACTGCTGTGGAGGAAGAGAAAAGGGAGACCTGTCGTCAGATTATTGTTCTACCCTGAGACTCTGTTGCATAGATAGGGAAGTCTGGTTCTTTAGTTAACTTGATTGTAAAGTAAAACTCAAAAAATTTTGTGTGTCGTCCCCTTAGTATACTAGTACTGCAGAAGAAGAACACTTCTCTTCAGGAATCAGAGTGAATAAAGAAATGTCTGACCATTTAAAGTAACTTATCCAGGAAGTGACAGGTAAAACATCTCCCATGTTTAAAATCTTGGTTTTCTTCACCTACACATACCTGTCCCACTTGGCGGATCATCCAGAACCAAACTCTTCTCGCTGCAGCTTGAAGAGAAGAGGCAGGGATAAGGAGGAACCACCTTGCAGGGAGTCAGCAGCAGATGGGAAGAACTGGGGGCAAGAGAACAGCAGTTGAGAAAGGGTCAAGGGAGGTCTGAGGTCTGGAAGGAGAGGAGGAGCAAGCCTTTACTGACCTCCTGACTCTAGGCTGCTGCTGTTGCAGATATTGGGCCAGGACTTCTTCCCCAGTGGTGCATGCATGGAGCAGGGAGGGCAGAGGTGTCCCTGGAGTGAGATGACTGCCAGAACAAAGCCAAAATCACCTTTCATCTAGGGCAGCGTGAATAAGAAACTAGGAATTATGTTCTCAGGCCACTGGCTGAATCAGGATGCTCAGTCTTTTTTTTTTTTTTTTTAAGTGGGGCAGAGGGAAGAGGAGAGGGGCAATGCCATGAGACTGTTCAGAGGTATTAGGGGGAAAGGACATGAAACAAAAGTCTGACAAGGATTCCTAGGGACCACCAGTCCTCACCTGGTATGGCATGTTCTGTCTAGACCCCTCAGCACCACTGATTGGGCAAAGCAGCGTGTTCCAGAAGGGTCCCCACATGCAGACAGTGGGGTCCATGGGGTGGCCCCTCCAAACTGCACCAGGGTATCAGGAAGGGACTGGGTTGGAGCCAAAGGGAAGGGGATGGTTGCTCCAGCTGTCACCACCTTAAAGGTTAAGGACAAAGTCAAGTTAGAACCCTGGCCAAATAGGTCAGTTGATGAGAGCATCGTCCAGAAGCACAGAGGTTGCCAGTTTGTTCCCGGTCAGGGCACATATGGGAACAGATTGATGTTCCTGTCTCTCTCTCTCTCTCTCTCTCTCTCCCTTCCTCTCTTTCAAAATCATTGAACATTAAAAAAAAATCAAGTTATAGAGCTTTTACTCAGTTCTGACTCCACCTCTCAAAAAGCTTCATACCTTTCTCCCAGAGAAGGTTAGCATATCAGCCAGTTGAACCATGGAAACTGGTAAGGAATGTAGGCGGTAAGGAACAGTGACCGTGTCCAGGGCTGTAGCCAAGATGGCACTGCAGTGGAAGGGCAGAGTGGCCTATAGAGAGGAGATTGGGAAGAATACTTGGTCTTTCAACTCTGGAAAAGATAGTTGGAGGCATAACAGTAACAGACAAGCACAGGACAGTGCTCTAAGAGGCCGCATCATAACTGAATTCAAGCTGAGGTTTTGAGAATAGAGCCAGTAACAGGCTGCTTGGTGAACATGCTGGGGTCCCTGTCACTAGCAGTCAAAACAAGAGCACCAAGCCTTACGTCATAATGCAGGTGAGGGAAGTTGACCGGTGGCTCAGGTCGCAGTCCGAGACTCCCACCCAGGGACAAGGGGCAGACCAGAGAGCTGTGAGCAGACAGGTGCACCAGACCGAAAGCTGTGTTTAACAGACGATAGATGTTTTTCTGGGGCTCCTAATGAAAGAAAATGGTTTGTTTTAAGCAACTTTCTCAATGGGCTATCATTTCCTGATTTTTCCCTCCATACCCTGTGAGTTTTTTTCTTCCCAAGTTCTACTCACCCCAAGACTGTAGGGACCAGGGAGCAGGCCCCAGGTTATTATTCCTCGCCCTGAATACTCATCTTGTAGCAACTCTGCAGCCTTAGCACCTACCCCAGAGAAGCCATCATGCAGGTCACACAGGATCTGGAAGCCCTGAAGAGAGGTGAGCGGTGAAAGATAAAGATAGTAGGATGAGCCTGACCTGTGGTGGCACAGTGGATAAAGCGTCGACCTGGAAATGCTGAGGTTGCCGGTTCAAAACCCTGGGCTTGCCTGGTCAAGGCACATATGGGAGTTGATGCTTCCAGCTCCTCCCCCCTGTCTCTCTCTCCTCTCTCTCTGTCTCTCTCTCTCCTTTCTAAAATGAATAAATAAAATAAAAATAAATTTAAAAAAAAAAAAAAAAAAAAAAGATAGTAGGATGAGAAGAGTTTCTACCCCAGTATCCACCATGCCACAGCGCTACCTGCAGGTAGTCACATTCCTCCACGTAGAAGTGCAGCCTGTCCTCCAGTTCTTCCAGGTACCTGGGTTCTTTCAGGATGCTCTCCCCTTGGCCAAAAGCCTCCAGGCGACCTGCTTCCCTATCATACATAGACACAATTCAAAATTTAAAGTACTCCCTTCTCTTCCACACCCCCATCCCAAAATCTCTTGTTTCAGGGAGGGAGGAGAAGATGGGCTTCAAGAGCCTCGTCCAACATTGGTGGAGACCTTCTATAGTTTCTTGCCTCGGTCTCTGGGGGTCCCCCTACCCATCATGGTTGTATTTCTGAATCACACAGATGCTCCGGGGATGGAGATGCACTCTGAGGAAGTCTGACCAGACTCTGATGCTGCCCTCTGTGGGGATGAGTGGCTTTGGAGTTGTAGTAGTGGTGAGTGGTGTGAGACCTGAAGAAAAAGCCAAAGAAATACACCTTTCTCCATGTTCCTGTTCTGCCTGGTTCCCTATCCTGCAGTATCTGGACAAGTCTCACCTTTGCCATTGGGAATGGATTTGACCCTCCAGATACCATCACTACTCAGGACTCCCTAGAAGGGATGAGAAAAATCTACATTTAGTTCCAGGCAGTCTAAAGGCAAAAGATTTATCCCCCCCTGATTTTGCTGGCCACACCCTATCACCCTCTTTCTGTTCATGTAGTCCTTGAGGAAGAAAAGTGCTTTTTTCCAAAATACTATTCTAAGGCATTTAAGATTAAAAATCCTCTATTTCTCTGCTCCGGGAAAGGCACTCTGGTGGTAGCACTGGCTTTAAAAGTCTCTCGCTCCCCCTCCCCAGCCCCAAAGGCCCTTTTTTTGCATCTCTAACTTGTTTCCTTAGCCCATTTCTTCTACAGCTCACTTTTCCTAAGTCTGTGACTTTCTAATTAAACTTTTTCTTATAATTTGGAAAAAAAACAAAAACCTGCCCAGGTAGCTCAGTTACATCAACATTGCAGGTTCTAGCCCTGGTCAGGGCACATACAAGAATGATCCCATGGAACTGACCTGTGGTGGCTCAGTAGGTAAAGCGTCGACCTGGAATGCTGAGGTTGCAGGTTCTAAACCCTGAGCTTGCTGGGCGCATGCGAGAAGCAACTATGAATTGATGCTTCCCTCTCCTTGCCCCCCTTACCACTGTTCTCCCTCTCTCCTCTCAAAAATCAATAAAATCTTTTTTAAAAATCAACCAACGAATGCTTAGATAAGTGGAACAACAAATCTCAAATAGAAATTAAAAAACTGAAAAAAGTTCAGGCAGAGACCCTCACCTCTGCACTCAGAAGATCCTGGAGATAAGGGTTCTTGGAACAGAGTTCCTCTTTGTGTGTGGTGAGCTTCCCCTGCCTGAAAGGAATTGAAGACTGGTCATAGTTTCCATTTGTTTTCCAGCTTCCCGTAAACATTTTCCACCCTTCTCCAAATCTTAAATACCATGCTATTCCAGCGTCTAGTTGCTTGTCCCTGTAGAGTCCACTTTCTTCTTTTAGGGAGCTTAAACTACCTGCACAAAAAAACCAGGCAATGTTAGATTAAAGCCCTCCCAGCCTTCAGCTAACCTTCCTCTGCTCACCTGACAACCTGCTGTCACCATCCCTCCAGCACTTGGCGCTTCCAAGTTTTCTTGACTATATACATGAGTTGGGGGGAAAAAAGACTTGCCTAAGAGAATCTAGATTCCATCTTTAGCTGTGGGACCTGGGACAGAGAACACACCCAAGGGTCTCTAGGGACAAGCAGTCCATTCCAGAGATGGGTCTTGAACAGGATGAAGTTTTGCCTTGTCGCGTCCGTGGGGTTTTTTGAATATTGAGGTTATCTCTGCCCTTGAGCCTAGTATGTTCGGAAAATCTTGAAGCTTAGGGATGCTAGAAACTCCGCCCTAGAAGAAGAAAATGGGCATTGGCTGACCCCGGCCACCGCCTCACCCTTCAAATCCATGAGGATGAGTCTGGGCGTGTATGTCTCCTGGCCGTGTAGCGTTTGGCCGATCCGGTACAGGACATCGGGGCATAGTTCCCCCGGGGGCTCCTGGGCATGGGTCGGTTCGCGCAGTGCAGCATCCTGTAGAGGCACAGAAGGACTGGACTCGGGAGTGGCTCATGTGGCCAAGCCGGGAGTAAGGACGAGGGATCTGGAAAAGCTCCGCTGGGGCAGCCGCCTAAAGACCTCACCTGCTGATTCCACCAGTGCGCTCCCACGAAACCCGCAAAATGTCCTAACTGCAAAGTGAGCACCTCCTTTGCCCCGCCCGCCATGCTGCGCGGCTTCACCGGCTTGTAAAGTCGCCTCCTGCCCACTCGCTACTTTCAACCGATTGGCTCTGCTGGCTTGTGGGCGGGGCCATGTTCTCTGCTCCCTATTGGTCCACAAATGTATTTTCCTTAGAGGATAAGCGACTCATTGGACTTTAAGACAGCCCCACAATACCGCCTCTTCCTGTCGTGGACCAGTCCTGCTTACTCTTGACTGTCAAGGGGCGGGTTCCACGACGGAAGTTGTAGGTTCCGGAACCTATTCGCCAAGCTGGAGCCTTGTTGGTGTTGTTTTCTTTGCATCTCACGTGGATTCTCTGGCAGCGCTAACCAAACGTTTTTTAAAATATGGCCAGCTTTGGCCTGACCTGTGGCAGCGCATTGGATAAAGCGATCTGGAACACTGCGGTCGCTGGTTCGAAAACCTAGGCTTGCCTGGTCAAGGCACATATGGGAGTTGATGCTTCCTGCTCCTACCCCCTTCTCACTCTCTCTTAAAATGAATAAATAAAATAAAATATGGCCAGCTTCATGAATTTGCCAGTGGCCTTTGAGTAGGGGCCGTGCTAGTCTTCTGTTTCTTTCTTTTTTTTTTTTTTTTGTATTTTTCTGAAGCTGGAAACGGGGATAGACAGTCAGACAGACTCCCGCATGCGCCCGACCGGGATCCACCCAGCACGCCCACCAGGGGGCGATGCTCTGCCCCTGCGGGGCGTCGCTCAGCGCCTGGGGCAGAGGCCAAGGAGCCATCCCCAGCGCCCTGGCCACCCTTGCTCCAATGGAGCCTCGCTGCGGTTGGGGAAGAGAGAGACAGAGAGGAAGGAGAGGGGGAGGGGTAGAGAAGCAGATGGGCACTTCTCCTGTGTGCCCTGGCCAGGAATCGAACCCCGTACTTCTGCACGCCAGGCCGACGCTCTACCACTGAGCCAACCGGCCAGGGCCTCTGTTTCAATTTTAGTGTATGTGCTGCTAAAGCGAGCACTCACCCTACTTCTTATTGCTCGTGCAGCTTTTATTTATTCTCGAAGGGATTCTGAAGCTTCAGGCAAAAATAAAACCTTGTTAGAAAACCCGATGTTTCCCTTGAGTTTCCTACTTCTTTCCGCTCCAAAATACATAGCCTTCCTGATAAAATGGCTGCTCAGCTGCTATCCTGAGAGCAATGCAGGCCCAAAGGCGGAAGAAGGGCAGAACATTCTCATCTCATCCCCCACTATATGGTTATAGTTAACTTTTTTGCTATTCTCTTGTAATGGCTTCCTGACCTTTACTTTGAAATGTAGCAAAAAGTTTACCAGCCCTGGCCGGTTGGCTCAGTGGTAGAGCGTCAGCCTGGCGTGCGGAAGTCCCTGGTTCAATTCCGGCCAGGGTACACAGGAGAAGCGTTCATCTGCTTCTCCACCCCACCCTCTCTCCTTCCTCTCTGTCTCTCTCTTCCCCTCCCGCAGCCAAGGCTCCATTGGAGCAAAGATGGCCCGGGCGCTGGGGATGGCTCCTTGGCCTCTGCCCCAGGCGCTAGAATGGCTCTGGTGGCAACAGAGTGACGCCCCGGATGGGCAGAGCATCGCCCCCTGGTGAGCGTGCCGGGTGGATCCTGGTCGGGCGCATGCGGGAGTCTGTCTGACTGCCTCCCCATTTCCAGCTTCAGAAAAATACAAAAAAAAAAAAGTTTACCTTTCCAGGAATATCAGGAAAAGCTTATACTGGGGAGGGATCTGACAGTTAAGGCAGTTTAAAACACAATAGTTGTTTATAAAAGCCTAACCACAGGATTTACTGTAAAAAGTTAAAGCCTGTGAATTAATTAGAAACTTAGTTCACCAATATAAAATCTTTACTTTTTATCCTAAAGAAAACAAGAGTCTGTAAGAGAAATTTCACAGATAATTCCAAGAGGCGCCAGGCCCCAGCTGTTCCTGGGAGATACCTGACTCCAACTGTCTTCAAAATTTACCAAGGACACCAGATAGGACCACACTGATTAGGCCTGTGATACCTCAAAAACACTTGAAGAGGAGGTGCTTCTGCAACCCACCTTCTATTCATCAAGTCTGTGACCAAGGCCAAAAACCAAGATATGCTAATCCACCCCTAGCCCCTGTATCGAACACTCCTTCCTGCAGCTCAGGGCTGACATCATCTGTTGGTCTCAGCCCACTTGCACCCAGGTGTTTTTTAAATAAATTTTCCTCTGAACACCCTAGCCTTGTGTTTTCAGTTTGGCATATGGTTTCTGCCTTTCAATGTTCTTTAACCTCTACCTTTTGCTCTGTATCATTTGTGAAGTTCTTCCATGTAATTACAATTCATTTTTATTGCTTCAGAATACAGGGTGTCCTCAGGTTATGACAGTTCTGTTCCTATGACAGTGATGTAACCCGAATTCTGGTGTAAGTCAAAACATACCCTAGCCTAAGTTACCTATTCTAACACAGTTGTAAAATCATAATCTAGAACATAAAAACAACCAAGCCACAGAAAAAGGAAAAGGACATAAACATACCGTACTCTACACTGTCCTTTATTAACAGAAAAAATGAGTGTAAAAATAATTCCTTACTGTTATTCCTGTGGTTGACTTGCACACTGGGACGGGCATTGCAAGGTGGAAGAGAGTGACCTATTAGAAGAAATCTGGAGAGGCAGGAAAACCTGCAGAAAGTACTGGAGATACTGGTCAGGTGAATCGGTATTGCCAAAGGAACATGCAGAAGATGCTGGAGATGATTCTACCTGTACTTGAGGTGTTTCATCTCAAGAAGCAGCTGATGTAGAGGGTACAGGATCTGTTGCAAGCCTCTCTACCTTCTTAAAGAATTGTTCCAGGCTCATCTGGAACTAGTTTACCCACGTAGTCTCTAAGTACAATGCTAACAGCATAAGCTGAAACACTCACATCTCAAATTTTTACAGGTTTTTTTTTTTTTGTATTTTTCCAAAATGAGAAGCAGAGGGAAGCAGACAGACAGACAGACTCCCGCATGCGCCCAACCGAGATCCACCCGGCATGCCCACTAGGGGGCAATGCTCGGTCCATCTGGGATGTTGCTCCACTGCAACTGGAACCATTCTAGTGCCTGAGGTGGAGGACATGGAACCATCCTCAGAGCACGGGCCAACTTTGCCCCAATGGAACCTTGGCTGTGGGAGAGGAAGAGAGAGTTAGAAAGAAGAGGGGAAGGGTGGAGAAGCAGATGGGTGCTTATGTGTGCCCTGACCGGGAATCGAACCTGGGACTTCCACATGCCGGGCCAATTCTCTACCACTGAGCCAACTGGTCAGAGCCAATTTATTACAATTTTTCTGGGAGTGAGTGTCTTAAACTCAAAACATCATATGTCAAGACTGCCATAACCTTAGGACTCCCTGTAGTTGATTGTATAAATATACCACAGATGATCTACTGATAATAGACTTTGGGATTGTTTTCAGTTTTTGCCTATTAAGTGCTACAATTAACATTCTTGTGCTTTTGTGCCTGTGCACACATTTCTATTGGATCTATACCTAGGAGTGTAATTGTTGGATCATAAGGTTGAATATGTTTGAACTTCATAACACCAAGTTGTTTTATAAATTTTGTTACCAATTTACAATTCCACCACCAATGTAGGAGAATTTTCTGTTGATTTTTCATAATTTTGCCAATATTTACAAATTTTAGTTCTTCCCTAACACTGATTTTAATTTTTCTGATTACTATAAAGATTGAAAGCACTTCTGATATGTTTATCAGCCATTTGGACATCCTTTTTTTTTTTTTTTTTTTTTTTTTTTTTACAGAGACAGAGAGAGATTCAGAGGGATAGATAGACAGGGACTGACAGACAGGAATGGAGAGATGAGAAGCATCAATCATTAGTTTTTCGTTGCGTGTTGCGACTCCTTAGTTGTTCATTGATTACTTTCTCATATGTGCCTTGACCGCGGGCCTTCAGCAGACTGAGAAACTCCTTGCTGGAGCCAGCGACTCTGGGTCCAAGCTGATGAGCTTTTGCTCAAGCCAGATGAGCCTGCGCTCAAGCTGGCGACCTCAGGATCTCGAACCTGGGTCCTTCCACATCCCAGTTCAATGCTCTATCCACTGCACCATCGCCTGGTCAGGCTGGACATCCATTTTTTTGAAGTGCATGTTCAAGTCTCTTGCCCATATTTCTTTGGGGTTGTCTCTTACTGATTGGTAGAAGTGGGTACTTTATTCTGGACACAAGTCCTTTGTCAAGTTATATATGTTGAAAATATCTTCTGCTCTGATTGCCTTTACATTTCCTTTTCTTTCTTTCTTTTTTTTTTTTTTTTGTATTTTTCTGAACCCCTTTACATTTCCTTAAAGGGGGTCATTTGAAGAACAGAGTTTTGTTGTTTTTTAATATAGTCACATTTAGTGATCTTTTCAAGAAAATACTAATGTATTTTCAATTTTTTAAATATTTATTTGACTAGCAGTGGATAAAACGTCGACCTAGAATGCTGACTTCACTGCTTTGAAACCCAGGGCTTGCCCAATCAAGGCACGTAGGAGAAGCAACTACTATGTGTTGATGCTTCCTGCTCCCCTTCCCTCCCCTCTCTCCTCTCTCTAAAATCAATAAATGAAATATTGTAAAAATGTTTATTTGATTAGAGAGAGACATTGATTTGTTCCACTTATCTATGCATTCATTAGTTCTTTCTCTTTCTTTATTTCTTTAATTTATTGATTTTTAGACCACTTTTTAAAAAATTTATTTACTGATTTTTAGAGAGACAAAATCACCGATCTGTCTCTATATGTGCCCCAACCAGGGATCAAACCCACAACCTCTGCATATCAAGATTATGCTCTAACCAACCAAGCTATCCAGCCAGGATGACTCTTATTTTTGTTTTTTGAGAGAGGCAAGCAGAGACACAAGAACATGAAGTTGCTCCTGTATGTGCCCTGACTGGGGAATCGAACCAGCAACCTCCGCACTCTGGGATGACGTTCCAAAGCCATCCAGCCAGGGCTTTTATGGGTTGATTCTTGTATATTCCCTGAAGGGGGTTCCAACCCACAACTTTGGTATATTGGACAACACTCTAACCAACTTAACTACCTGGCCAAAGTTACTAATGCATTTTATGTTGTTATGGGCTCTTGATCTTGTTCTATTGGTCTTTAAATACCATGACCCTGTGGATAAAGTGTCGACCTGGAAATGCTGAGGTCGCCGGTTCGAAACCCTGGGCTTGCCTGGTCAAGGCACATATGGGAGTTGGTGCTTCCAGCTCCTCCCCCACTTCTCTCTCCCTGTCTCTCCTCTGTCTCTCCCTCTCTTCTCTAAAATGGATTTTAAAAAAATTAAAAAAAAAAAATACCATGGCCCTGGCCAGATGTCTGGGTTGGTTAGAACAACTTCCCCAAATGCAAAAGTTGCCAGTTAAATAAATCACCAGCCAGAGCACATACAGAAACAGATTGAAGGTTCTCTCTCTCTCTCTCTCTCTCTCTCTCTCCTTAAAATTAATCAATAAATAAAAATTTTTAAAAAATAGCCTAGTCTGTGGTGGTACAGCAGATAGAGCGTCGACCTGGAACACTGAGGTCACTGGTTTGAAACTCTGGGCTTGCCTGGTCAAGGCACATAAAATAAGCAAGCAATGAACAAATTTTTTTAAAGATTTTATTTTTATTAATTTTTTAGAGAGAGTAAAGAGACAGAGAGAAAGTGGCAGGAGGGAAGAGCAGGAAGTATCAACTCCCCATATGTGCCTTGACCAGGCAAGCCCGGAGTTTCAAACCCACGACCTAAACATTTCAGGTCAATGTTTTATCCACTGCGCCACCAAAGGTCATATTATAAATAAAATATTTTAATAAATAAATAAAATCTGACCAGAAGGTGGCCCAGTGGATAGAGGGTTGGCCTGGGACCCTGAGGACCCAGGTTGGAAACCCTGAGGTTGCCGGCTTGAGCACACATGGGCTTAGCAACTTCAGTGTGGGATTGTTGGCTTGACCATGGGAGTGTAGATATAACCCCATGGTTGCTGGATTGAGCTCAAAGGTCAGTGGCTTGAAGCCCAAGATCACTGGCTTGAACCCAAGTTCGCTGGTTTGAGCAAGGGGTCACTGGATTGACTGGAGCCTCCCAGTCAAGGCACATATGAGGAAGCAATCAATGAACAACTAAGGTGCTGCAACGAAGAACTGATGCTTCTCATCTCTCTCAATTCCTGTCTTGCTCTCTCAAATACATACATACATACATACATACATACATATATAAAATGTTTTCTTAAAGTGTCTTATCAAGACTATACTTTCAGGGATCATTTCTATAGTCTGTTAAAGTGTCTTATCCTGGCCAGGTAGCCTGTCACTCAAGAAACCAATAATTTTTAAAAATTATATATAGGCCCTGGCCGGTTGGCTCAGTGGTAGAGTGTCAGCCTGGCGTGCAAGAGTCCTGGGTTCGATTACCGGCCAGGGCACACAGGAGAAGCGCCCATCTGCTTCTCCACTCCTCCTCCCTCCTTCTTCTCTGTCTCTCTCTTCCCCTCCCGCAGCCAAGGCTCCACTGAAGCAAAGTTTGCCCGGACGCTGAGGATGGCTCTGTGGCCTCTGCCTCAGTCGCTAGAATAGCTCTGATTGCAGCAGAGCGACGCCCCAAGATGGGCAGAGCATCGCCCCCTGGTGGGCATGCCGGGTGGATCCTGGTCGGGCACATGCGGGAGTCTGTCTGACTGCCTCCCCGTTTCCAACTTCGGAAAAGTACAAAAGAAAATTATATAGAGAGAGAGCATTATATATATATTGGAGCAACATCAGGAAGTGCAGAGGTTGCTGGTTCAATATATATATTTAAAGTGCAGAGGTTGCCGGTTCAATATATATATATTTAAAATGTGTTAGATCACTGACTCTATAAGGAGACTAAAAAAAAGGGAGAGGAAGGTGAGTGTTAGACATGACAGAAGAATGACAGTTAATAAATGTAGACAGGATGATGGAATTTAAATCTTTTTTTTTTAATTTTTGAATTTTTTTTTCTTTTAAAGACTTTATTCATTTTAGACAGGAGAGAGAGAGAGAGAGAGAGAGAGAGAGAGAGAGAGAGAGAGAAGGGAGGAGCAGGAAGCATCAACTCCTATATGTGCCTTGACCAGGCAAGCCCAGGGTTTTGAACCGGTGACCTCAGCATTCCAGGTCGTCGCTTTATCCACTGCGCCACCACAGGTCAGGCAGAATTTAAATCTTGATTGTACCTGACCTGTGGTGGTGCAGTGGATCGATGTCAACCTGGAATGCTGAGGTCGCTGGTTTGAAAGCCTGGGCTTGTCCTGTCGAGGTGCATACAAGAAGCAGCTGCTGAGAGTTTATACTTCCTGCTCCTCCTTCTCCTCTCTCTCTCTCTCTCTCTCTCTCTCTCCTCTCTAATCAAGAAATAAAATTTTAGCTTTGGATAGATAGCTTGGTTGGTTGGAGCAACATGAGGAAGTGCAGAGGTTGCTGGTTCAATCCCCGGTCAGGGCAAATACAGGAGCAGGTGTTTCTCTCTCCTGCTCTCTCCCTTCCTCTCTCTAAAATCAATAAAATAAACATTTAAATAAATAAAATCTTTTAAAATTAAAAAAAATTAATATTGCAGCTGTCAATTTAAGAATTTATTCAGATGACGTTATCAACGGACTTAAAATCATTGGGTGATAATTTGTTGGAAAACAGTGTGATTTCACCTGACCAGGCAGTGGCGCAGTGGATAGAGCGTGGGACTGGGATGTGGAGGACCCAGTTTCAAGACCCCGAGGTCGCCAGCTTGAGCGCAGGCTCATCTGGTTTGAGCAAAAGCTCACCAGCTTGGACCCAAGGTCGCTGGCTCAAGCAAGGGGTTACTCCGTCTGCTGAAGGCCCGCGGTCAAGGCACATATGAGAAAGCAATCAATGAACGACTAAGGAACCCCAACGAATTGATATTTCTCATCTCTCTCCCTTCCTGTCTGTTCCTGTCTGTCCCTCTCTCTGACTCTTTCTGCCACAAAACAGAACAGAACAGGCAAATACAGTATGATTTCAGGATTTCAAAGTAACCTTCCACCGGTAAATTGTTAATTACATCGGGGGGAAATTAGTTTTACAATGACAGATGTCATAATTTCACCAAGTGATCAAACTTAGTATCACCAATAATAGAACAAATTAAAATGATGTGACTGTGTGGCAAATACGAAATATCACTTACATATTTATGCTTGCCAAAAGGCTTTAACCTGTTTTTGATCTGGAGGAAACAATTAGACAAATTCAAAATGTGGGACGGTGTAAAACAACTAGCCTGGCATGTTCAAAAATATTAAATGACAAAAAAATCAGAAGATGGTCTATTAAGATAAGGACACTAAAGAAATATTTCAGCTTAAATGTGTGATGCTTTGTTGTTGTTTTTTTTTTTTTTTTAATATTCTTTTTTTTTTTCATTTTTCTGAAGCTGGAAACAGGGAGAGACAGTCAGACAGACTCCCGCATGCGCCCGACCGGGATCCACCCGGCACGCCCACCAGGGGCGATGCTCTGCCCACCAGGGGGCGATGCTCTGCCCATCCTGGGCGTCGCCATGTTGCGACCAGAGCCACTCTAGCACCTGGGGCAGAGGCCACAGAGCCATCCCCAGCGCCCGGGCCATCTTTGCTCCAATGGAGCCTTGGCTGCGGGAGGGGAAGAGAGAGACAGAGAGGGAAAGCGTGGCAGAGGGGTGGAGAAGCAAATGGGCGCGTCTCCTGTGTGCCCTGGCCGGGAATCGAACTCCGTTCCTCCGCACGCTAGGCCGACGCTCTACCGCTGAGCCAACCAGCCAGGGCTTGTTGTTGTTTTTTTGAGAAAGAGAAAGTGAGAGAAAGGAAGGTAGAGAGAAGGTAAGAAACATCAACTCATAATTGCTTTCACTTTAGTTGTACATTGATTACTTCATATATGTGCCTTGACCGGGGTGCTCCAGCTGAGTCAGTAACCCCTTGCTCAAGCCAGTGACCTTGGCCTTCAAGCCAGTAACCTTTGGGCTCGAGCCAGGGACCCTGAAATCATGTTGATGATCAAACACTCAAGTCGGCAACCCCGTGCTTAAGCTAGAGAGTCTGCGCTCAAGCCAGTGACCTTGGGGTTTTGAACCTGGGATCATCTCAGGTAGATGCTCTATCCACTGTGTCACCACCTGATCAGGTCTGACTGAAGTACTTTTAAAAAACCACTTTTACTGAGGTATCATTTACAAACATTTCAAGTTTAAAATACTTTTGTCAATTTAGTGTTGTACAGTCCTTAATACAATTCAGGTTTTTGTTTGTTTGTTTTTTCAAGTGAGAGGAGGGGAGGTAGAGAGACAGATTCCTGCATGTGCCTGGACCAGGATCCAGACCCTGCAACCCCTGTCTGGGGCTGATGCTCGGACCAACTGAGCTATCCTCAATGCCAGAGTTTGATGCTCAAACCAGTTGAGCCACTGGCTACAAGAGGGAAAGAGAGAGAGAAGGGGGACAGGGACAGAAGAGAAACAGATGGTCATTTTTTTTAAACTTTATTTATTTATTCATTTTTTAGAGAGGAGAGAGAGTGAGAGAGAAAGAGAGAGAGAGAAGGGAGGAGCAGGAAGCATCAACTCCCATATGTGCCTTGACCAGGCAAGCCCAGGGTTTTGAACCGGCGACCTCAGCATTCCAGGTCGAAGCTTTATCCACTGCGCCACCACAGGTCAGGCTCAGATGGTCATTTTTTATTGTGTGCCCTGACTGGGGTTTGAACTCGGGACATCCGCACACTGGGCTGAGGCTCTATCCACCGAGCCAATATACCAGGGCCCCACAATTCAGTTTTAAAGAAGTTGCATCATCCCCAAAAAATTGCTTCTGTGAGATTACAGGTAAACCTTGTTCTTATTCCCTTACATTAGGCAACTACTAATCTGCTTTTGCCTTTATAAATGTGCCACTTCTGGACGTTTTACATAATTATACAATATGTGCTCTTCCTTGTCTACAGTTTCAGCATAAGGTTTCTGTGATTCCAAGTGTAGCATATATACTGATATTAGTATTTTGGGGTTTTTTGGTTTTCCATTTACAAGTCAGTGGGTATTTGGATTGTTTCCTTTTCAGCTATATTCAGAATAACGTTACTATAAACAGTCTCATGCTTACACACATCTTGTGTGGGCATGTTTTAATTTCTCTAGGATAGATACCTTCAGGTGAAATTGTTGGGTCATATGAAAAATTTAACATTTTAAAAATATTAAGACTGGCCTGGCCTGACCTGTGGTGGTGCAGTGGATAAAGCATTGACCTGGAAATGCTGAGGTTGCCGGTTTGAAACCCTGGGCTTGCCTGGTCAAGGCACATATAGGAGTTGATGCTTCCAGCTCCTCCCTCTTCTCTCTCTCTGTCTCTCTCTCCTCTCTGTCTCTCTCTCTCCTCTCTAAAAATGAATAAATAAAAAAAATAAAAAATAAAAAAAAGACTGGCCTGTGGTGGCGCAGTGGATAAAGCGTCGACCTGGAACGCTGAGGTTGCTTGTTCGAAACCCTGCACTTGTCTGGTCAAGGCACATATGGGAGTTGCTGCTTCCTGCTCCTCCCCGTACCCTCTCTCTGTCTGTCTCTTCTCTATATAATGAATAAAATTTTTTTCTTTTAATTATTAAGTGACAGGCGGGGAGGCAGAGACAGACTCTTGCATGCATCCCAACTGGGATCCACCCGGCAAGTCCACTAGGGGGCGATGCTTTGCTCATCTGGGATCCTTGCTCTGTTGCCTCGGCAACCAAGCTATTTTAATGCCTGAGGCGAGGCTATGGTGCCATCTTCAGCGTCTGGGGGACAACTTGCTTGGATGAGCCATGGCGGGGGTGGGATGGGGTGGTGGGAGGGGTGGAGAAGCAGATGATCGCTTTTCCTGTGTGCCCTGACTGGGAATCAAACCCGAGACCTCCACAGGCCGGCCCAACACTCTACCACTGAGCCAACTAGCCAGGGCAAGTCTTTTTTTTTTTTTTTTTTTAAGAGAGAAAGAGAGATGAATGGACAGATAACAAAAAGAGATGAGAAGCATCAACTTGTAGTTGTGGCACTTTAGTTGTTCATTGATTGCTTTCTGATATATGCCTTGACTGGGGGACTGCAGCTGAGCCAGTGACCCCTTGCTCAAACCAGGGACCTTGGGCTTCAAGCTAGCAACTTTTGTGGTTAAGCCAGTGACCATGGGGTCATGTCTATGATCCTATGCTCAAGCCGGTGACCCTGTGCTCAAGCTGGTAAACCCATGCTCAAGCCAGATGAGTCTGCACTCAAGCTGGCAACCTCGTGGTTTCAAACCTGGGCCTTCAGAGTCCCAGGCCAATGCTCTATCCACTGCACCACTGCCTGGTCAGGCAAACTGAATAAATTAATAAAAACATAATTCTAGTAGATATTTTGAGATTTCTAATGGTCTGTATACAGACCATTTTTAGATTATGTATCTAAAAATGACAGGTTTTTTGTTTGTTTGTTTGTTTGTTTTGTATTTTTCCAAAGCCAGAAACAGGGAGGCAGTCAGACAGACTCCCGCATGGACCCGACCAGGATCCACCCGGCACGCCCACCAGGGGGCGATGCTCTGCCCATCTGGGGCTTCGCTCTGTTGCAACCAGAGCCACTCTAGCACCTGAGTCAGAGGCCACAGAGCCATCCTCTGGGCCCGGGCCAACTTTGCTCCAATAGAGCCTCGGCTGCGGGAGGGGAAGAGAGAACAGAGAGGAAGGAGAGGGGGAGGAGTGGAGAAGCAGATGGGTGCTTCTCCTGTGTGCCCTGGCTGGGAATCGAACCCGGGACCCCTGCATGCCAGGCCGACGCTCTACCACTGAGCCAACCGGCCAGGGCCATAAAAATGACAGTTTTTAACTTCTTACTTTCCAACCTAGATTCAATCTAGTGGTAAATAGAAGCCCCAAGAGACCAGCTGTGCAGCAAGTTCAGCATGAAGACAATAAAAAATGGTACATGAGGACTAGCTCTGTAGTAGAAGGAGCCTTAAAAAAAGGCTAGGACTGGATAACATAGATTACAATAGAGTATTTGGGAAAAAATTAAGAATCCATATTTAGAACCTGGCCGGTGGATCAGTGCATAGAGCATTGTTGGCCCAGTGTAAGAACATACTGGGTTTGATTCCATGTCAGGGCAAACAGGAGAAATAATTATCTGCTTCTCCTTTCTCCATCTCCCCTTCTCTCCTTCTTCCCTTTCCGCAGCCAGTGGCCCAATTGATTCAAGTGTGGCCCTGTCACTGAGGATGGCTCCATTGGAGTACATCAGCCTCAGGTGCTAAAAATAACTCAGTACTTGAGCATTGGCCCCAGATGGGGTTGTCGGATGGTTTCATGTGGGAGTCTGCCTCACTATGTCCCCTCCTCTGCACTCTCAAAAAGAGAATCCATATTTAGCAAACTATAAAAGTAATGAGGGAATTCTTCAGTAAGGACTTCATACAGAAATTATGCAGTAGGCATACAACTTACTATTTTTTTAATTAAAAAGAATGAGCATGCAGTGGCTAAAGCATCAACCTGGAATGCTGAGGTAACTGGTTTGGTCGCTTCCTCTGCACACTGGCTTGTAAGCGCAGGATCGCTGGCTTGAGCAGGGGGTGGTTTACACAATCCCAAACCTTGCCAGCTTGAGCCCGGTCACTGGCTTGAGCAAGGGGACTGGCTTGGCTTGAGCCCAAGGTCCAATTTCTTTTCTTCTTTTTTTTTAAAATTAATTTTAATGGAGTGACATTGATAAATCAGGGTACATATGTTCAGAAAAACATCTCTAGGTTATTTTGACATTTGATTATGCTGCATTCCCATCACCCAAAGTCCAATTGTCTTCCGTCAATTTCTATCTGGTTTTCTTTGTGCCCCTCCCCTCAACTTCTTTTTTTATTTTTTACAAAGAGAGAGAGAGTCAGAGAGAGGGATAGATAGGGACAGACAGGAATGAAGAGAGATGAGAAGCATCAATCATTAGTTTTTCATTGCAACACCTTAGTTGTTCATTGATTGCTTTATTATTTTAATTTTTATTTATTTATTATTTTTTTTTTTTACAGAGACAGAGAGTGAGTCAGAGAGAGGGATAGACAGGGACAGACAGACAGGAATGAAGAGAGATGAGAAGCATCAATTATTAGTTTTTCATTGCGGGTTGCGACACCTTAGTTGTTCATTGATTGCTTTCTCATATGTACCTTGACTGCGGGCCTTCAGCAGATTGAGTAAACCCTTGTTGGACCCAGCGACCTTGGGCTCAAGCTGGTAGGCTTTTGCTCAAACCAGATGAGCCCGCGCTCAAGCTGGCGACCTCGGGGGTCTTGAACCTGGGTCCTCTGCATCCCAGTCTGACGCTCTATCCACTGCGCCACCGCCTGGTCAGGCTCATTGATTGCTTTCTCATATGTGCCTTGACCTCGGGCCTTCAGCAGACCGAGTGAACCCTTGCTTGAGCCAGCGACCTTGGGCCCAAGTTGGTGAGCTTTGCTTAAACCAAATGAGCCCGCACTCAAGCTGGTGACCTGGGGGTCTTGAACCTGGGTCCTCCGCATTCCAGTCTAATGCCCTATCCACTGCGCCACTGCCTGGTCAGGCCAAGGTCCAATTTCTGATCAAGGTACATACAAGAAGCAATCAATATACAACAAAAGTGAAAGAAATTTCAAGTTGATACTTCTCACTCCCTTTGTCTCTGTCACTATCTCTCTCAAAACAAAGTAAGGCATAATGATTATATGAATTTAGTTTTTCAAAGATGGAAGCCAGTTTCCTAGCTTTATTTGGAGTTAAGGATCAGGTAGGTAAATCAGATTCAGGTCCTGGCAAGTAATAAGGCAATGGCATCTTACTGATTTGGGAGCCAGCAGCACTGGAGTTTCTGGGGTGTAGGTGCCATTGTCATTAACATCTGCAGTGTCAATGTTTACAAATAGCACTGGTGACTTCCGCACAGCACTTCTCTCCCCTGTTGTGTTTAGGATGTTGTCTGTGGCTGCTGAGCCACGGATGCTGTCGGAGGTTCTGTGTGCTCCTAATTCCTTTAGAGCGGGTACTCAATTTACAAGAAAGAATCTTGATAAGTACAATTTCTTTTTGTAGAACTTTATTTAGAAAATTAAATTTAACAGGATGACATTGATCAATAATAGTACATAGGTTTCAGGTAAACATTTGTATAGCATTTGAACTGTTGATTATGTTGATAAATACAATTTCCAAGACACATACCCTCTGTAGTTGTGGGTTGTGCATCCATGGATTAAATCAACCTCAGATGGAAAATACTCCGGAAAAAAAAATGTAGCTGTGTAGTTAGGCCTAGGATGGTTGTTTGCACTAAAAATGTATTTTTTTCCTTGTCATTATTTCTTAAATACAGTTTAACTATTTTTTTTTTTTGTATTTTTCTGAAGCTGGAAACAGGGAGAGACAGTCAGACAGACTCCCGCATGCGCCCGACCGGGATCCACCCGGCACGCCCACCAGGGGCAAAGCTCTGCCCACCAGGGGGCGATGCTCTGCCCCTCTGGGGCGTCGCTCTGCCGCGACCAGAGCCACTCCAGCGCCTAGGGCAGAGGCCAAGGAGCCATCCCCAGCGTCCGGGCCATCTTTGCTCCAATGGAGCCTCGGCTGCGGGAGAAAGACAGAGAAGAAGGAAGGGGGGGGGGTGGAGAAGCAAATGGGCGCTTCTCCTATGTGCCCTGGCTGGGAATCGAACCCAGGTCCCCCGCACGCCAGGCCGATGCTCTACCGCTGAGCCAACCGGCCAGGGCCCAGTTTAACTATTTACATAGAATTAATTAATTAATTAATTAATTTCACAGAGCCAGAGAAAGGGACAGATAGGGACAGACAGGAACAGAGAGAGATGAGAAGCATCAATCATCAGTTTTTTGTTGCTACACCTTAGTTGTTCATTGATTGATTTCTCGTATGTGCCTTGACCACGGGCCTTCAGCAGACCGAGTAACCCCTTGCTCGAGCCAGCGACCTTGGGGCCAAGCTGGTGGGCTTTGGCTCAAACCGGATGAGCCTGCGCTCAAGCTGGCAACCTCGGGTTCTCGAACCTGGGTCCTCCGCATCCCAGTCTGACGCTCTATCCAGTGCGCCACCACCTAGTCAGACTATTTATATAGATTTTACATTGTATTGTTTTATAAGTAACCTAGAGATAATTTCATGTATATGAGAGGATGTGCGTAATTTGAATGAAGTATGACAGTTTCAGGGACTTGAACAGCTGTGGGGATGGAGTGGGGTTGGGGTCACGGAACCTGTCCACCAAGGAACCAACTGCATGTGAAAACACCAAGGCATATAAGAGTATACTTTTGTGTTTTAAAAAAATGTGTATTTTATTTTTGTGTGTAGAATTTTGTCGCTAGAATTTGGTAATAAAAATTGCCTCTAGAAAAGGGAGCTAAGAGGAAAGAAAGGAGCCTGATTTTCCATGTTATTGTATGGTCTGAACTTTGTAACATATATATGGCAAAAATAATTAGAACAAAGTTATAGTGAAGCCTCTAAATGACATCAATTTAGGAAATTTGGTGATAAGCAGTGGTAGTGAGGACTGAGAAGAGGAAGCGTACATGAGCTACTGAAAAGACGTATCTAAACACTGATTACCTCGCCCCCAACAGCGGTCATATTGCCATTATTATTATTTTTTGTGCGAGACAGACAGGGACAATCAAGAAGGGAAAGAGATGAGAAGCATCAACTCATAATTGCAGCACCTTAGTTGTTAACCGATTGCTTCTTATATGTGCCTTGACTGGGGATCAAACCAGCAACCTTCAGTTTAAGTCAAGCCAGCAACATCAGGCTCATGCTGATAATCCCGTGCTCCAGCTGGAGACTGTGCACTCAAGCTGGCAACATTGTTTCAAATGGCAACCTCCATATTCTGGGTTGACACTCTATCCACTGTGTCACCATCAGTCAGGCCCATCAGTTTTTATTTTTACTTCTAGAGAGGCAGAGAAAAGGAGAGGGAGAGACAGTTGCAGCACTTCAGTTGTTCATTAGTTGCTTCTCATCTGTGCTTTGACCGGGGGCTCCAGCTGAGCCAGTGACCCCTTGCGTAAGCCAGTGACCTGGGGCTTCAAGCCAGCAACATCAGGTTCATATTGATGATCCCATGTTCAAGCTGCTGACTGTGCTCAAGGTGGTGGAGCCCGCACTCAAGAAAGCAACCTTGGGGTTTTGAACCTGAAAAACCTCAGCATCCCACGTTGATGCTCTATCCACTGAGTCATCACTGGTCAGGCTAGATGCTGCTTTTTTGAGAGATTTCTGCAAAGTCCAAAGCTTAAGGCAAACGGGGTCATTTGTATGGGAAAGCCATGAAAAATGGCTTGTGTGGGCCTGCAAGTTGGGTGAGGCAGGGTCTCAGGGAATCATCAGATTGATGGAGACTCAGATATGGCACCCAACTGCTGGTTCTGCTTGGGAGGGTTCAACAAATGAACAATGGCCTGTCAGCACTTCTGTCTGGGAGAAAGCTGTCCCTCCAGCTCTCATTCAGAAGCCAAACAATTTACTTCCTCCCTATATGCCTCTGGTGCCTTTCAAGCTGCTGCCCCAGCAATTGAGCTTAGAGTGAGCGAGTCCGAGTAAATCTGTGCATGGGACCTTAAAGAGGAACTGCCTGGGATTCCAGCAGCTCAGGCAGTTTTCAGTCTCACGTACAATCCCTGCAGTTTTCACAGCCAGAGTTATGGGGACTTCCCTTCCTGGCACTGGAACCCTGGGCTAGGGGTTCTGATGTGGGGCTAGGACTCCTCGTTCCTTGGGGGAACCTCCACAGTCAAGATGTACTTCCTGCTTTTTAACCACCACACAGGTACGTGGGGCCAGGCTGTTGCGTGTCTCACCTCTCCTATCAGTAATCATGCGGCTGCTTCTGTATATCCTTAAGACTTGTACATAGTTATAGGACTTCTGTTCAGCTAGATTTCAGGCATTCTGAATGATAGCTGTTCTGTAATTTAGATGTAGCTGTGGGAAGTTCCGGGTACCATATTTACTTATGCTGCCATCTTGATCAAGTCCCCTGTGGTAACTTTCCAATTAATGCATTATAAAATCCATGTTATAAATGGTAGCCACCTACCATTTAATGGGTACCTACTATATGCGAGGTACTTTACATATACAGTATTATGTGATTTAATTCTCATAAACCCCTGAAAAGTATGGCATTATTGTTACTATTAGGTAAGGTGAAATAGAGAAAAAGTGAAATTAGAGAAGGTAATAGGTTTTAAAAGACCCAAAGATAGAAAGCTAATATGTGGTAGATCTGGGACTCAAACTCCCAACCAACAACCTGGGTATATAAAAAAAAAAAAAATTGAAAAAGAAAAAAAATAAAACAACCTGGATATAGTCAGAGAATTAAACTCTACTGAAATTAATTTGAGTCAATATTTTCTAAAGTCTCCCAAAAATGGTACACAGCTAGTACTACTCTAAATGCATTAAGAATAATCATTCCAGCCTGACCAGGCGGTGGCGCAGTGGATAGAGCGTCGGACTGGTATGTGGAAGATCCAGGTTCGAGACCCTGAGGTCGCCAGCTTGAGCGCGGGCTCATCTGGCTTGAGCAAAAAAGAAAAAGAAAAGCTCACCACCTTGGATCTAAGGTTGCTGGCTCAAGCAACGGGTTACTTGGTCTGCTGAAGGCCCGCGGTCAAGGCACATATGAGAAAGCAATCAATGAACAACTAAGGTGTCGCAACGAAAAACTGATGATTGATGCTTCTCATCTCTCTCTGTTCCTGTCTGCCTGTCTCTATCTATCCCTCTCTCTGACTCTTGCTCTGTCCCTGTATTAAAAAAAAAAAAAAAAAAAAAAATCATTCCACATAACATATAACATTTATTTCTTAATTCTTTCAGGAACCTGTCAAAGGAGCTATACTGTACAAAGATGCCAGTTTCAGATGGAGTTTCAGTAAGGTTCATGGGACCCCTGATAAACAGGAAATAAATGATGTCAGGGAAGAAGTTAAGCTGTGAATCTCAATCTCCATAAATGAATAAAGTCTGGAAAATAGTACCACTGGAAATATCTGTGGAATTTAGTCTTTTTAGACACCCAAGAAGCAGAACACCAGAGAAATTCAATTTGGCCTATCTCAAGACTCAATCTTATAAATCTAACACAAGACTTTAAGCAAGATACTGAATTTAATTTTTAAGGAAAAGATCCATGATTAGTTAAAATGTTAAAACCACTGATATTAGTTTCAGGAAGAAAAGGATGTCTTATTGCCATTACAGTCACTTTACAAGGAACCCATTTCAATGAAGGTTGGGAGTTGACTGCAGTCCTGTCCAGTCCCATGAGCTCTTCATGTGTTCTGCGTGATGTCCCATCTGATTGGGTCTATTAAAGGAAATGTCCATTGTCTTCCACATCTGTTGAGACTGTGGCCTAGAGGTAGGCACAGAGCCGCTCCAGCTGCCCAGGATTCGCATTACTTAGGAATAGCAGCTCCTTTTTTCCTTCTTCCGTATGAGCTAAAATAGAGTCAAACACAAATAATTAAAAGTTTTCTCTGCAGTGTTATGGCACCAGAAAATTCTGTGGGCAGAGGCTACATTATCCAGATTATAATCTGATTAAATTAGCATTCCCAAGAGACCTCATTTCTAGATCCTTTATCCTAATAAACTATTTTCTTTTTCTTTCTTTCTCTTTTTATTAATTGAGTGAGAGGCAGGAAGGCAAAGAGAAAGACTCCCACATGTGACCCAACCAGGATTCACCAGGCAGGCCCCCTACTGGGCGGGTGATGCTCTGCCTATTTAGGGCCATTGCTTGCAATTGAGCTGTTATTAACACCTGAGGCAAGGCCACGGAGTTATCCTCAGCACCCAGGGCCAACTTGCTCAAGCAAATCGAGCCATGGCTGCAGGACAGGAAGAAAGAGAGAGAGACAGAGAAAGAAGGAGGGTGGGGGAGGAGTGGAGAAGCAGATGGTTGCTTCTCCTGTGTGCCCTGACTGGGAATCGAACCTGGGACATCCACACAACAGGTTGATGCTCTACCAGTGAGCCAACAGGCCAGGGCTGCCCAATAAATAATTTTTAAGCCATAATTTCCCTTTCAGTCTCTATAGTTCCAATCCATTTCTCCCTCTGTTCCAAGAATATCTTCTGGACTTTAGGGTTTTGTCGAGTCTCCCAACCCTTCAGAAATCTCTCCACTGTGCTTCCTAAACCACCATGCTGCAGCTTTTCTTTATTTCTTTTTTGTGTGTGACAGAGACAGAGAGAGGGACAGCCAGGGAGAGACAGGCTGGAAGGGAAAGAGATGAGAAGCATCAATTCTTTGTTGCACCTCCTTTAGTCTCCTTAGTTGTTCACCAATTGCTTTCTCACATGTGCCTTGACCCAGTGGCTACAGCAGAGCAAGTGACACCTTGTTCAAGCCAGCAACCATGGAGTCATGTCTATGATCCCACGCTCAAGCCGGATGAGCCTTTGCTCAAGCCAGCAACCTCAGGATTTTGAACCTGGGTCCTCTGTGTCCCAGTCTGACGCCCTATCCACTGTGCCACCACTTGGTTAGGAATTTTCCTTAATTTATTTAATAACATTCCAGCCAAACCATGTTGCTGAGCAAGGGTCACTGGCTCAGCTGGAGCCCCCATCAAGGCACATATGAAAAAGCAATCAGTGAACAACTAAAAGTGAAGCAACTATGAGTTGATTCTTTTCATCTCTCTCCCTTCTTGTCTCTCACTCTCTTGCTAAAAGAGGAAACAAAAACAAAAAAAAAGCCTGACCAGGTGGTGGCGCAGTAGACAGAGCTTCAGACTGGGATGCAGAGGACCCAGGTTCGAAATCCCAAGGTCAATGGCTTGAATGAGGGCTCGTTTGTCTTGACTGCGGGATCTTAGACATAAATAACCTCATGGTCGCTTTCTTGAGCCCAAAGGTTGCTGGCTTGAAGCTCAAGGTTGCTGGTTGAGCCCAATTCACTGGCTTGAGCAAGGGGTCACTCACTGTACTGTAGCTCCCCGGTCAGGGCACATTTGGGAAAGCAATGAACAACTAACTAAGGTGCTACAGCAAAGACTTGATGTTTCTCATTTCTCTCTTCCTGTCTGTCTATCCCTATCTGTCCCTCTCTCTGCCTCTGTTGCAAAAACAAAAACAAAAACAAAAAAAAAAACCAAATCAAAAAACATAAACACACAAAAACACAAAAAAACCCAATCAACCAAAGATACAAACAAGCAAAGAAACCAAAGAAAATGCAACAATGAGAATGTGACAGCAACCCAAACCAAAACACTGGGCTTGGTTCAGTCTCCGCTCTTAAGCGCGGGCATTTTAGTTTAGAGTGCTATGAGAATTTGGAGAGAGATATAACGGCTTTGTAAATTAGATCATACCCAGCCCCCCACTGCCACACTTTTCTGTACCATCCAGTCAGCCAAAGAGAAGTCAAGATAAAGGGAAAAAAGATGAAATACAAAGTATAGGCTGCTGCTTAGGGAAGAAGAGATCTGGCCCTGGCCGGTTGGCTCAGTGGTAGAGCGTTGGCCTGGCGTGCAGAAGTCCCGGGTTCGATTCCCGGCCAGGGCACACAGGAGAAGCGCCCATCTGCTTTTCCACCCCTCCCTCTCTCCTTCCTCTCTGTCTCTCTCTTCCTCTCCCGCAGCCGAGGCTCCATTGGAGCAAAGATGGCCCGGGTGCGGGGGATGGCTCCTTGGCCTCTGCCCCAGGCGCTAGAGTGGCTCTGGTGGCAACAGAGCGACGCCCCGGAGGGGCAGTGTGTCGCCCCCTGGTGGGTGTGCCGGGTGGATCCGGTCGGGCGCATGCGGGAGTCTGTCTGTCTCTCCCCGTTACCAGCTTCAGAAAAAATACAAAAAAAAAAAAAAAAAAAGAAGAGATCAAGGCTTTGACTCAGTAGGACTCTCTCTGAGAGCATAGAGCCCTGAGAAGAAAATATTAAACAACTGACCTTTCTCATGTTGAAGCCAATTGTTTTCCAAATAATACTGCATACAACTTTCAAATTCTTTTGGGTTATAGTTAGAAACCAGGATAGGAATAAAGGGATCCAGGGTGTCAAATCCTTCCTGGAGAAGAAAAAGGATAGATATGGTAACTATTAAGTGACGAATCAAGAGGAAAAAAAAGTGACAAATCAGTAGAGTGATCAAGTTTATTTAAACACTTTGAGGGCAAAGTCTTGGCTTTTCTTCCATTCTACAATACTCTTCCCTTTCTGGCTATCCTGCCTTATACAGGGCTCTACATACAGGGGCTGGTTATTGTTGCTCTCATGGTCACAAGTATTATATTTATAAAAGAATAAGAAATACTTGAGGGGGGATGCCATTTGTTTGACTGTGTGTGTGTGTGTGTATATATATATATATATATTTAAAATATATATATATATAACAACATATACATTAATTTTTTACAGCTCCATATATTCAAAACAGAAAATAACACTAACAAGGATGTGTATGAGATGCTTAATGGAACATAAACTGAAACAAATGAATCAATCAAACTATACAGTAGCCCCCTTTATCCACACGGGATACATTTTAAGACCTCCACTGACTCCTGAGACCGCAGACCACTGCACCCTATACATACTGTATTTCTCCTACACAACATACCTTTCTCTATTTATTTATTTACTTATTTTTATTGAAGAAGGGAGACAGAGACAGAAGAGAGAGAGAGATATATATATATAGAAGAGAACAAAGCATTCATTTGTTGTTCCACTTAGTTGTACATTTATGTCACTTCTCCTATGTGTTCTGATGGGGACTGAACCTGCAACCTTGGTGTTTCGGTACAACGCTCTAACCCACTGAGCTAATCGTCAGGTCAAGTTCTTTTTTTACATTTTATTTTATTTTGACATTCAATATTATTTAATATTAGTTTCAGGTGCATACCAAGTTAATTTCTGAATAGATTACTGGGACTAAAAACCTTTATGCAAAAGAAAAAAACTACTCAAACAAATATTGTACTCTAGTTCATAGCTTATTTTTTATAGAGTGAAGGGTTAGCAATTCAGAAGCTACTTTTACTGTATTCTAAGACTGAGCTACTAATCAAATATACTGTGGATAATAACAGCAGATTACTTATTGTTGGAGATGAGGGTTGCAAATATAGAAAGGGGGAAGGATATTGTGAATGCTTTGATACTTGCCTGGAATTGGAACTGTCAGTATGAACACATGGTTTATTCATCATTCATTTATATTATCTTTTCCTTCCTTTTTTTTTATTGGAATAACTTAAAAAAAATTATTTTAAAGATTTTATTTATTGATTTTAGAGAGAGGGTACAGAGAGAGAGGCCAAGGGAGAGAAGGAAGGGAGGAGCAGAAAGCATCAACTTCCATATGTGCCTTGACCAGGCAAGCCCGGGGTTTTGAACCGGCAACCTCAGCGTTCCAAGTCAATGCTTTTACCTACCCTCCCCCTGGTAACCACCACCCTCTTGTCCATGTCTCTGAGTCTCATTTTTTTTTTTTCAGAGACAGAGGGAGAGTCAGAGAGAGGGATAGATAGGGACAGACAGACAGGAACAGAGAGAGATGAGAAGCATCAATCATCAGTTTTTCATTGCGACACCTCAGTTGTTCATTGATTCTTTTTTTTTTTTTAATTTTATTTATTATTCATTTTTAGAGAGGAGACTGAGAGGGAGAGAGAAGGGGGAGGAGCTGGAAGCATCAACTCCCATATGTGCCTTGACCAGGCAAGCCCAGGGTTTCGAACCGGCGACCTCAGCATTTCCAGGTCGATGCTTTATTCACTGCGCCACCACAGGTCAGGCCCTTTCTCATATGTACCTTGACTGTGGGCCTTCAGCAGACCGAGTAACCCCTTGCTCAAGCCAGCGACCTTGGGTCCAAGCTGGTAAGCTTTGCTCAAACCAGATGAACCCGTGCTCAAGCTGGCAACCTTGGGGTCTCAAACCTGGGTCCTCTGCATCCCAGTCCGACACTCTATCCACTGCGCCACCAACACTCTTGCTTTTAAATAGCATTTTCCTCTAAAATGAATCAAGGTTCCTTGGAGAAATGGCTGATTTTAGGACTAGGCATGAAAAGTACAAGATGAGCCTGAAAGATATTCTTGTGCCATAAAGGAAGAAGCAGAGAAAAAATGATGGGTACATGTTCAGAGGACATAGAAGCCAGCTTGAAGGGGGTCCTACTGGCCAAATATGGAAAATTTAAGTACCAAAATAAATACTGATAGTCAAGGTTAAGAATCTATACTTGGTACTGAAACAAATAAATACATCAGAAAGAAAGGAAAATTCTTACATATAATAGAAAGCCAATAGAAAATGATACATTTAGAGGAAATGATGGAACTAGGAAGTATCTATTTTGCAATTATCAGAATAACTGATTTAGGGAAGACTCGCTGTAACTAAAACCTTACTAAAACTAGTAAGGAGAAATTTGAGGAGTAACACGATATTTGCCTAGTCTCAAAGTCTATCTCCACAAGGTATTTATTCATTATAAAAGTAATATAGAACTTTACTGAGAGAAACCAAATGGATACCACCCGAACTAAGTGTTCAAAGTTAGTATCACAGTAGAAGGAGAACAGGTTTCATGTGCCTCCTAATGTTATGCACTAAGAATACACAACACTCCTAATATCACATATAATCTGGAGAAAACATCAGACAACTTCATAAAAGAACCCATAGATAACTGGCATGTATTCTTTAAAAACAGAAATATAAATATTAATATTATATAAGGCAAAGACTGAAGAACTGTTTAGATTAAAGGAGACTAAAGAGACATGACAACTGAATGCAACACGTTGTCCTGGACTTTCTTTCTTTCTTTTTTTTTGTGTATTTTTCTGAAGTTGGAAACGGGAGGCAGTCAGACAGACTTTCGCATACACCCGACCAGGATCCACCCGGCACGCCCACCAGGGGGTGATGCTCTGCCCATCTGGGGCGTCGCTCTGTTGCAACCAGAGCCATTCTAGCGCCTGAGGCAGAGGCCACAGAGCCATCCTCAGCACCCGGGCCAACTTTGCTCCAATGGAGCCTTGGTTGTGGGAGGGGAAGAGAGAGACAGAGAAGAAGGAGAGGGGGAAGGGCGGAGAAGCAGATGGGCACTTCTCCTGTGTGCCCTGGCCAGGAATCGAATCCGGAACTCCTACACGCCAGGCCGACACTCTACCACTAAGCCAACCGGCCAGGGCCTGTCCTGGACTTTTTTATTTCTGTAAGAATATTGGGATAGCCTGACCAGGCGGTGGCGCAGTGGATGGAGCATTGGACTGGGATGCAGAGGACCCAGGTTCGAGACCCCGAGGTCGCCAGCTTGAGCGCGGGCTCATGTGGCTTGAGCAAAAAGCTCACCAGCTTGGACCTAAGGTCGCTGGCTCCAGCAAGGGGTTACTCAGTCTGCTGAAGGCCCACGGTCAAGGCACATATGAGAAAGCAATCAATGAACAACTAAGGAGTCGCAACGTTGAAGGAAAAACTAATGATTGATGCTTCTCATCTTTTCGTTCCTGTCTGTCTATCCCTCTCTCTGACTCTGTCTCTGTAAAAAAAAAAAAAAAAAAAAAAAAAAAAAAGAATATTGGGATAATGGCCCTGGCCAGTGGCTCAGTGGATAGAGCATCAGCCGGCATATGGATATCCTGAATTTGATTCCTGGTCAGGGCACACAGGAGAAGCAAACATTTGCTTCTCCATACATCCCTCGCCCCCTTCTTTACTTCTTCCCCTTCCACAGCCAATTGGTTCGAGCATGGCCCCAAGTGCTGAGAATAGCTTTGTTAGAGCGCGATAGCCTCAGAATCTAAAAATAGCTCAGTACTTGAGCACTGGCTCCGGATCGGGTTGCCAGGTGGATCCTGGTCAGGCCACACACAAGATCTGCCTATCTCCCTTCCTCTCCCTTAAAAAACCAAACAAACAAAAAACCCAATACTGGAATAACTGGCAAAACAGAGTAAATTCTACAGATTAGGTAACAGTATTATATCAATATCAATTTCCTGATTTTGATAACTGCTGTATGATATCTTTGATTTTAGGAAGTACACATAATTTAGGGAGAAAGCGGCATTATGTCTCAGGTTACTGTGACATATTCAGAAATAAATGAATGGAGAGAGAGAGAAGAAGAAAGCAAATATGGTAAACCTGGGTAAAGTCATATAGGAATATAATTTTTCTTCAAGTCTTAAATTATGTAAAAAAAAAAGTTATCTTTAGACAGAATGACTATCTAATGAACAACAACTTGTTCAATGACTTGACCTTTCCCAGCAGCTCCTGAGGCAGACAGGCTTTCCGAGGTTTAAAAAGAGACCCAGTCTGGCTCAAAGTCAACACAATGGCACCTCCATTCTGAAAGAGGAGAAACAGAAAACTTAGAAAAAGCTAAAAAGGACAGAAGATATAAAAACACTTTGAACAAAGTAATTACACCAATATTTAAATAAAATGGTTTTGAATAAGATTATTCTAGTCAAGTGGAAAGATTAGAAACCAAATGCATAGATTTTTTTAACACAGTAATTTTAGAGGGAGAGGAAGGGGAGAGAGAGGGCAAGAGAGAAACACTGTTCATTGTTCCACTTATTTATACATTCATTGGTTGATCCTTTAAAAATTAAAAAAAAAATTATTGATTCTAGAGAGGAAGGGGAAAGGAGGAGAGTGGCAGGAGGGAGAGTGAGGGAAGGAGAGGCAGGGAGAGGGAGGGGAAGGAAGGAGGGAGGGAGGAAGAGATGGAGGGAGAGAGGGAGAGCGATAGAGATAGAGAAACATTGATTTGTTGTTCCTGACTGGGATCAAACCCATAACATTGGTGTTAGCTGGCCAACGATCTAACCAACTGAGCTACCCAGCCAGGAACCAAATACACAGATTTTAAACTTGGTACAGTTATGGGAATTAAATAAAATATAATAACTCTCTGCCCATAAAATTAGAGACTGGGAAATACTAGCAATGAAGTAGTCGAAGATCTTTAAAATGAAAATACATTTCTTTCTGCAATGTGTTAGGCACCATTAACACTCACCCAATCATTTTTCACCATTTTCCTCAGATTGTAAATAAGTGCTAGTTCCTCTGGGGCAACCTGCACATTGGTCAAGGTGTGAGAGGGGGAGAAAGGGAATGGGAGCAGGAAGAAGAGGCCATTACTTGCTTTGCCTGGATGCTTCTCGACAACAATCGACAGCAATTAAAAAATCCTCAACTATGTACCTGAAGTTCGCTTCTGAGATAAGCTACATAGCTGTTGGTTCTAAAACTGATGTGCAGCCTGACCAGGCGGTGGCATAGTGGATAGAGCGTCGGACTGGGATGCCGAGGACCCAGGTTCGAGACCCCGAGGTCGCCAGCTAGAGCATGGGCTCATCTGGTTTGAGCAAAGCTCACCAGCTTGAACCCAAGGTCACTGGTTCGAGCAAGGGGTTACTCGGTCTGCTGAAGGCCCACAGTCAAGGCACATATGAGAAAGCAATCAATGAACAACTAAGGTGTCACAACAAAAAACTGATGATTGATGCTTCTCATCTCTCTCTGTTCCTGTCTGTCTGTCCCTATCTATCCCTCTCTCTGACTCTCTCTCTGTCTCTGTAAAAAACAAACAAACCAAACAAACAAACAAAAAAACCAAAAAAACAAAAAAAATAAAACTGATGTGCTTCTGGAGGTTAAAAACAGTTCCCAAGGGAGAAAACATTCATTGTCCCAAACTACCACCCCCCTTCCTTGATGCTTCTGATCTTTTCTGCTTAGACAACATAGCTTCATTTTAAAAAGAGAATAACAAAACTGACAAAGAAAGAAAACATAGCTTCTGCTGTCATGCTTTTTTCAAAATACTTTCCCTTAGTTTTCATGGATAGTAAAACTTGGTATCACCTCTTTCTGATGCTATTTCATTATACATCTTAATTCAAATACTCCTAGGGCAAGAGAACTCCTAGGCATATCGCATGGCCCCTGTGCCCCAGCCTACATATATGATAGCACCAGAAGTCAGAGAAACCAGAACAGAGAGACTCAGTTTTCCTACTGGGCTTTTATCTTCTCTTTTCAGTGTGGTCCTTCCCCAGAGGGCATTGACTCCATCCACTGCCACCAGAAGGTGAAAAATACCCAAAGAACTTTGCTTCTTTAGCTCTTTGAGCACAATCCCAACTGCATCTGTGGCGTTCCTCACTCGTGTCATCCCCTGTAGCAAAGGAGAGACAGTGGCTTAGAGTCTTATCTGTCAGAGGCCTTCTCTGGTTATGGCACAGGACACAGTGTCTTCTTTTAGGTACCTGTTCAACTATTTCTCCCAGAGGACTGCCTTTCTCAGTGCTTTCTCGCTTATTCCAGACATACTTCTCTTGAGTTTTTATCTAAAAACAAACAAAATAAAAACCAAAAATGGCTACTCAGTGGAAGAATGAACTGATCTCTAGTTGAGAAGGTAGGAGACTAAGGTTGTTAGGAATTAATTTTAAATCTATTTTTCAGGCCCTGTAAGAGATCTCAGTATGGAAGTCGTTGCTATCTAGCACACTTCTGCCTAGAGCTTAAAAATACACACACACACACACACACACACACACACACCCTGACTAAAAAGGTCCACGATCAGGCCTTGGCATCTACATTTTTAATAAACTACTAGATGATTCTGAGTACTTACAGTACAAGAGATCATGTACAAGATTACTAAAGAGTCATTTTACCAATATATTTATGGTTCCAAAAATGTTCTTATCTGAAGTATGTAGTTGAAAATGTGCTTTAGAGGCTTTGAGGCTGTGACCTTGGAAAAGTCAATGAAATAATCTGGACTTTAATTTGCTGTCCTCAAAATGGAAACAGCCTACTGCTGCCACTACTTCACATGGATAAATGAGTTTAGATTTTAAGCTCAGTGTGAGTAAAATATATGAAAGAAATGGAAAATGTTATCGTTATTTCAATCACAATACTAGTTCTCTACAGTCTACTGCTACTTCAAGCACAAAGAAGACAGACTCTATTGAAAGAATGTCCAGCATCAAAACTCTGTAAGTCTAGTTACCTGACTCAAGAAACGTTCATTTGCAGTTTTGAAATTCTTCAGCCAGAATGAAGCCTCTAAAGGTTGATCAAAGCGCTGTTTGTTGTAGGTGGATTGCAGAAGATCCCGGCAGTTTTTCACCCAAAGATGAGCTTTAAAAAAAAGGGCACAAAAAACAAGGCACAAACTGACCATATTCAGCTCAAAATACTCTGATTCTAAGTTCTGGGAAATGACTTTAGTCTCCTACATGTATTACTTAAGATCTTGTTTCCAAGATTTATTTTTATCTGGTCCACTTTAGATTAAACATTATCAATACAATCAATACACAAGGCATACCAAGTGTATTAAAGGTCACCTCAGCTTCCTGGCGGTTTCCAAAGAGTCATAAAATGTGGATACACACACAATAAGGAGAAATACGTACAAAGTATGACAGTTTAAGTTTTCTAAGTCTAGATGCTGATAACCAGTACCATGTGGAAGGTTCTCTGGATAACCCAACATTGTTGACTGATGGCAATAATGTCTGTGATGACCTCTAACGTGGTAGTTTATGCTCTTGATCATTACCTATCAAAGTGAGGACTGCTGGGCCAAAATACTTCATTCTCATTTTTTTTTTATTCATTATAGAGAGGGGAGAGAGAGAGAGAGATAGAGAAGGGGAGGAGCAGGAAGAATAAACTCCCATATGTGCCTTGACCAGGCAAGCCCAGGGTTTTGAACCGGCAACCTCAGCGTTTCCAGGTTGACGCTTTATCCACTGTGCCACTACAGGTCAGGCTCATTTTTTTTTTTTTTTTTTTTACAGAGACAGAGTCAAAGAGAGGGATAGATAGGGACAGACAGACAGGAATGGAGAGAGATGAAAAGCATCAATCATTAGTTTTTTGTTGTGACATCTTAGTTGTCCATTGATTACTTTCTCATATGTGCCTTGACCGGGGGGCTACAGCAGACCGAGGAACCCCTTGCTTGAGCCAGCAACCTTGGGTACAAGCTGGTGAGCTTTGCTCAAAACAGATAAGCCCACGCTCAAGCTGGCAACTTCGGAGTCCTGAACCTGGGTCCTCCGCATCCCAGTCCAATGCTCTATCCACTGCGCCACCGCCTGGTCAGGCTACTTCATTCTTTTCTTTTCTTTTTCTTTTTTTATACAGGAACAGAGATAGAGTCAGAGAGAGGGATAGATAGGGACAGACAGGAACGGAGAGAGATGAGAAGCATCAATTATCAGTTTTTTGTATTGACAGTTTAGTTGTTCATTGATTGCTTTCTCATATGTGTCTTGACCAAGTAACCCCTTGCTTGAGTCAGTGACCTTGGATCCAAGCTGGTGAGTCTTTTTTTTTTTTTCCTTTGCTCAAGCCAGATGAGCCCATGCTCAAGCTGGTGACCTCGGGGTCTCGAACCTGGGTCCTCCACATCCCAGTCCGATGCTCTATCCACTGCGCCACCACCTGGTCAGGTGGCTACTTCATTCTTATCAAAAGGCTCCAGAAAGCTTTTAGCTGAATTTCTTCTTATTGTATTTACTTCACTTTGCAACCTGCTTGTCAGTAATATGAAGAAATTACGATGAACTAATTTGGACCACTCTGCATCTGAAGCGTAGACCTCTCCTGTAGCTATTAGAAACTTGTCAGAAAATTAAAGCCACAACGCTACACAGTAACAGGATAACTAACCCCGGCATAGTTAAGACAGAAAGTTCTCACCATCTGGAATATGCAGTATCAGCCAGTCCTGTTTCGCACAGAAATGAATAATATGACAAAGACTGAGGGTTTTTCCTGTTCCTTTCTCCCCATCTAAAGCACTTGTTAAAGAAAACATTACCAGATGGGACACTTCTATGTTGACAGAGTACTCCTGCATTCTTTCTTTTCTCTCATTTGAAGAAGGAAAGCACTGCTTCAAGACAGCCCACATAGGCAGAAAGGATACAGAGAACATACCGTACAGCTGGATGTGCAAAATTGGTGCTTTTCAGGTGATGCAGAAGCTCTAGGGCTGGTTTCCTTACCATTAGGCAAGCTTCATTGAATGTCTTCACCTAACAAAATGAGGAAGGAGAAAGGAGAGAGTGGGTGTGAACTTATAGCCAGGTCTTGGTATAGACATTGAGCCTAATTAGCAACAAAATGCATATTTTTCATTTATGCAGTTAGAAGTTGGGTTGGTTCAGAATTTGAAAATATATCCATATATTTAGCTGAAAACTGCCTGACCTGGCAGTGGCGCAGTGCATAGAGCATCAGACTGGGACTCAGAGGACCCAGGTTTGAAACCCCAAGGTTGCCAGCTTGAGCAAGGGGTCGCTCTGTCTGCTGTAGCCCCCTGGTCAAGGCACATACGAGAAAGCAATCAATGAACAATTAATATGCCACAACAAGAATTGATGCTTCTCATCTCTCTCCCTTTCTGTCTCTCTGTTCCTATCTGTCCCTCTCTCTGTCTCTGTCACACAAAAAAAATTAGCTGAAAACTGAAACACATTACAATCTCATACCAAGTAACAAAAGAGTCAACTTTTAATTGAATCTGTTAATGAGCACAGATATTATATCAATTAATTGAAATCTATAAATAATACAGCTTTCTCACAACATTAACTTTGTATACCACTTAGGGTTGATGTAAATATTAAAAGCATGTAAAAAGCTTAATAAAGTACCTGACATATGGTAAGCACTGACTCATGTTAATTCCTTTCAACTTATTTTTAGCTTTTTTTTTTTTACTTCTTTTTTTTAAAGATTTGGTATCGAACAAGCGACCTCAGCATTTCAGGTTGACGCCTTATCCCACTACGCCACCACAGGTCAGGCCAGCTTTTCTTTTTTTTTTAAGAGAGAGAGAAAGACAGGAAGGGAGAGAGATGAGAAGCATCAACTCATAGTTACGGCACATTAGTTGTTCATTGATTGCTTTCTCATATGTGCCTTGACCGGGGGGCTTCAGCTAAGTCAGTGACCTCTTGCTTGAGCTAGCGACCTTGGGCTCAAGCCTGCAACTATGGAATCATTTCGATGTTCCCGTGCACAAACTGGTGACCTTGGAGTTTTGAACCTGGGTCCTCAGCATCCTAGGCTGACGCTCTATACACTGTGTCACTGCCTGGACAGGCTTTAGTTAATTCTTATTACTATGAGCTTCTAGGCATTTCTCTAGAATTATTCATTTTGCAGCTCAGGAGAAGGTGACCGACCAGCTGCCCCATAGGTATGAGGCCATATCTGACACCATCAATATACAAACAAACCAGATATCTGACATAAAGCTCATTTCCTTTTCTTTTTTGTAAGAGGGAGAGAGATACAGAGACAGGAACATCAAGCTGTTCATGCATGTGCCCTGATGGGGGATCAAACTGGCAATCTCTGTACTCCAGGATGACGCTCAAATCAACTGAACTATATGGCCAAGGTTTAATTTTTTATTTATTGATTATTTAGAGACTGAAAAATAAAGAGAGGGATGGGGGAAGGGAAGCATTTGTTGTTCCACTCAGTCGTGCATTCATTGGTTGCTTCCTGTGTGTGCCCTGACTGGGAATTGAACCGGCAACCTTGTTATTGTGGGACAATGCTCTGACTGACTGAGCTAACTGGCCAGGACAGTTCATTTCCTTTTTGACGTCAGAAATACTTTGGTGGAAAAATTTGGCAAGTATTGATATGTATGAAAGTGTTTTGCAAATAAAGCCTTTATGAATGTCTATTGATAAAACTATCTTGCCTGACCAGGCGGTGCAGTGGATAGTGCGTCGGACTGGGATGCAGATGACCCAGGTTCAAAACCCTGAGGTCGCTGGCTTGAGCAAGGGGTCACTCCATGTAATGTAGCCCCCCAGTCAAGGCACATAGAAGAAAGCAATCAATGAACAACTAAGGTGCCGCGACGAAGAATTGATGTTTCTCATCTCTCTTCCTGTCTGTCTGTCCCTCTCTGTCTCTGTCACAAAAAATAAGAAAACTATCTAGCCTGCCTGATGATAGTACAGTGGACAGATCGTTGACCTAGGATGCTGAGGTCCCAGGTTCAAAACACTGAGGTTGTCAGCATAAGCGTGGACTCATCTGGCTGAAGCAAAGGTTCATAAGCTTGAGTGCAGGAACATCAAAATGACCTGGCTTGAGAACGAAGGTTGCTGGCTTGAGCAAGGGGGACACCGGCCCATCTGAGACACCCCCCCCCCCATTAAGGCACATATGAGAAAGCAATGAATGAACAACCAAGGTGCTGCAACCACAAGTGGATGCTTCTCATCTCTCTCCCTTTCTGGCTGTCCCCCCCGCCCCCCTCTCCCTTAAAATAAATAAAATAAAATAAAGTTAAAATTTCATTTTTTATAGTTTTCTATTCATTTAATTCTACCCTTCTGTTGTCAACGGCTTGTGTTCTGGGCTCTCTCCAATTCCCTCCCGTTTGAGCACCTGCATTACAAATCGAGGAGGCAGGCCATGGGGGAATATAGTCTTCATATCCTGGAGGGGAAGGTTGTAGTGCTGACCCTCGTGCTGCTCCTCATGCTTGGCCTATGAAATAAGAACGCAAACAGGTATAATGGGGCCACAGACAAAGTGACAAAAGACTGAAAAAGTGAAAGGGGCCTGATAGACCATACTGAGAAACACTCATCTCTCAGAGCTGGAAAAGTTATCTTTCATTTCTTGTCTTAGACAAAAAGAAATGCTAGTTGTTGTTCCTAAATCCACAATGTGTATATAAAGCTGGCTTTTCCCTGAATGATGAAGCCAGTTGCCCAGCAACATAAACCCTAGATGTGGAGGTAGCAGCAACAATTCTTGCCATCTGGATTCTTCTGTGCTGTGTATAGAGATGCTCCAGTCACATGACAAGCATGCGGCTGTTTCCATAGAAACTATAGAGGAATTGGCAGATAGAGAGACTACATTCACAGGGAAAGCTGAAACACACTTTGATGATTTCATTTACTTATTATATTTAATTCTGTGCTTGTGAAAGTAGATGAACACTGGAGACATAAATAAAACACATCTTTCTGAGATGGTGTTTTGGGTAATCTATTTTTTTCCTTCCCACATGCACAGCAGCGTTATGTTAAGAATGGGGAGACCCAGAGAGTAGGAATATGGACAAAAAGAAAAAAAAATTGGTTTTATTTAAACGCAGACCTTACAACTAACTTCGTTTATGAGACAGCAATAATGCTGGGAACAGAAAAAAGAAATCAACATCTAACCTAATAGGATCTGAAGTAGAAAATACAACACTGAATACCACTGAAATCCTAGCTTCTGATGACATACCTCACTTTAAATGCTGCTCTCCTCAACAAATCAAGTTAGTTCCCTCTCCAGAACTAGGAGATTTACTTAGAAAGGTAGACAGAAAATAGTCCCCAGGTTGGTTATTAGGAAAACTAGGTTTTGTAACTGCTCTGCTGTCATCTTGGGCAAATGAGGTTGATTTCTTTAGGAATATCCATACCAGACTCTTTTAAGTAAACTATAGCTGACTATCCCTTTTGTAAGTAAAGTTTTATTGGAATACAGTCTCACCCATTTGTTTATGACATAACTAAGTATATAGTTGTGATAGAGACCACTTTGGCTCATATGTTTTAAATTTTAATCAATAATAACTGTTAAATTTAACTTCTAAGGAATTGAATTAATAAGTATGTATTATGGCCTGAGCAGGTGGTGATGCAGTAGATAGTGTTGAACTGGGACGTGGAGGACCCAGGTTTGAAACCCTGAGGTCTCCAGCTTGAGTGTAGATTCATCTGGTTTGAGCAAAGCTCACCAGCTGGAGCCCAAGGTTGCTGGCTTGAGAAAGGGGTTACTTGGTCTGCTGTAGCCCCATGGTCAAGGCACATATGAGAAAGCAATCAATGAACAACTAAAGTGTCGCAACGAAAAATTGATGCTTCTCATCTCTCTCTTCCTGTCTGTCCCTATCTATCCCTCTCTCTCTGTCTCTGTCAAAACAAAAACAAACAAAAAGTATATATATACTATGCACCTGCTCTACGTGCAGCATAGTCCTTGGCATGAGGTAAATTCTTTTCTTTTAAAATTTCTATTTTTAGAGAAAGACAAAGGGAGTCAGGAACATAGGTCTGTTTCTGTATGTGCCCTGACAAGGGATTGAACTGGCAACCTCTTTGCTTCAGGACGATGCTCTAACCAACTGAGCTATCCAGCCAGGAAGGCATGAAGTGAATTCAATGGTAGGGATCAGATCAGAACAAATGTGGACTGACCCGCCTGAGTATTTTATGCTACCACAGTATCTGACAGGAATGGGGAAGATCTGGGTTCTAGAATGCTGTCTTGGGTACACTGCCTGACTACATGTAAATCTGGGTTTTAGTTTTCCTAACATGTAGAATGACAGCCACATAAATTATATGCCCTGAATAAAAATCCATATATACATCAGTAACTCACCGGGTCATTCTCACTGGTGCGGGAAATAGGTCTGAGACTCTCAATTGAAACCTGGTTATCCAGGTGAGCAGCAAGGCTTTGGGGTACCTGGGTCCCAATGTGCAAAAAACGTCCAGGGTCCAACTAGAAAAGAAATTATTTTAGTGTTTTGAAATTAAAAGGCTTTTTATGCTTGCTACAACACTGAAGTTTTAAGCAATGTCTGCAACAGGGGAAAATGCCACTAATGTACATTTTAGTTTTATGTAAAATGAGTATCCTTATTATGATTGACAGTTCTCTAAATTCAATCACATTACTCAACCTCTAAATCTGTTCCAGTTTATGGTGCTACGTTAGGGCTCTGTCTCAAATGGAAACAAGTAATTCCATTAGAGATGCTTCAGGAGCATAGTACAGCCATTAACAAGCTAATACAGGAAACTTCCTTTAATGCTCTTGCCCACCGTGATGAATGGTGGCCAGTACCTAATCACGTCACTTCAGTTATTAGGGGATTAGTGTAATGTTTCTATTTAATAGGTATTATTACACTCCCTGCAACACTTTTCTTGATAGTTGTGCCCTGGAATAAATAATCTTTTTTTTTTTTTTTTGGTATTTTTCTGAAGTGAGAAGCAGGGAGGCAGAGACAGACTCCCATATGTGCCCGACTAGGATCCACCCAGCAAGCCCACTAGGTGGTGATGCTCTACCCATTTGGGGTGTTGCTCTGTTGCCACCAGAGCCATTCCAGCGCCTGAGGCGGAGGACATGGAGCCATCCTTAGTGCCTGGGCCAACTTTGTTCCAATGGAGCCTTGGCTGTAGGAGGGGAAGAGTGATAGTGAGGAAGGGGAAGGGTGGAGAAGCAGATGGGTGCTTCTCCTGTGTGCCCTGGCCAGGAATTGAACCTGGGACAACCACACGCCAGGCTGATGCTCTACCACTGAGCCAACTGGCCAGAGCCTAGAATGAATAATCTTTATCTTTTTTTTTTTAAGCAAAGGAGAGAGATAGACAGGAAGGGAGAGAGATGAGAAGCATCAACTTGTTGTTTGTGGCATTTTAGTTGTTCACTGATTGCTTTCTCATATGTGCCTTGACCAGGGGCTCCAGCCAACTCAGTGACCCCCCTGCTCAAGCCAGTGACCTTGGGGTCATGTTTATGATCCCATGCTCAGGTCTGCAACCCCGCGCTCAAGCTAGTGACCTCGGGGTTTTGAACCTGGGTCATCAGTGTCCCATGCCAGTGCTTTATCCACTCTGCCACCACCTGGTCAGGCTGGAAAATAATCTTCATTTATAAAAATATGAGGAAGTGTATAAAGCATCGAGCTAAGTGAAAATATACTGCTCTATTCAGTGAACTGCACATAGAAACCTCTGAACTGGGAAGAGATGGTTGGTGTAGGGAGATGAGGACATATATTCAGGACATAAATCTGACAAAATACAAACTGGAGAACCAACTCCCAAACTGTTTGAGGATAACAGGCTTACGTATAAGTGGAAGGATACCAGTTACAAGGGAAAGATTAGGATATGAAATCAGCAGAAGCAGATGTGAGATAGCTGTAATAAGAGAGTTGCCTGATAAATCAATGTTAACATAAAAGCTGCCCATTCAGTCTCACGAAGTAGCTTCATGAGCACAGAAAATGTATAAATATATTACTTTTGTGCCACCCCTCATAACACATCCATTTAAAAACATCTTAAATTCCATAACAACTTTCTTTTTTTTTTTTCCCTTTCTATTTTTTATTCTTTTTTGTATTTTTCTGAAGCTGGAAATGGGGAGAGACAGTCAGACAGACTCCTGCATGCACCCAACCGGGATCCACCCGGCACGCCCACCAGGGGGCGATGCTCTGCCCCTCCGGGGTGTTGCTCTGCCATGACCAGAGCCACTTTAGCGCCTGGGGCAGAGGCCAAGGAGCCATCCCCAGCGCCCGGGCCATCTTTGCTCCAATGGAGCGTTGGCTGCGGGAGGGAAAGAGAGAGACAAAGAGGAAGGGGGGGGTGGAGAAGCAAATGGGCACGTCTCCTATGTGCCCTGGCCGGGAATCGAACCCGGGACTTCCGCACCCCAGGCCGACGCTCTACCGCTGAGCCAACCGGCTAGGGCCCCATAACAACTTTCTAATTGGTATCTTTACCTTTAAATCTTTGACTCTTCATTTTTCATATTCTAAGATTTGTCTTCCCAAGTAATAAATTTAAATCTTCTAATCAAAAAGGTTGGATGGTTGCCTGCTGATATCAAAATAAGCTGCAAAGTACTTAGCATGGTCAGTTGAGGTCAAAGCCATGACTTTAACTGACCTCTCTAGTCTCATTCCTGTATGAACTCCACATTCCAGCCATATCATCATGCTAAAATATGTTATTCACTTTTATGCATCTGTACTTCTGCTCATTCTACTTCAACTTCCCTCTCTCCCTATTTAAATCTTACTCTTCCATTCAGGCTCATCTCAACTATCACATCCTCTGTGAAGACTTCCCAGACACCTCCAGTCAAAAGTAATTATTTTCCCTCTCTGCTGATAGCAGTTTCTTTGTTTTGCATGGCATTTTTTACTCTGCCCTGAACTGTATTTGTGGCTTTTGTTAACTGAGTACCTATGAGATGCTAGGCAATGTAGAGTTTTAAACACATTGCTTTTGAGCCAAGAATCCTAGAAGACAGGTAGAATATCATCATGCCTGTTTTATAATGAGGGAAATCAAGGTTCAGGGGAATTAAGCACTTAATTTTGCCTAAGATCACAGAGTTGGTAGGTGGTGAAGCCAGAACTCAAATTCAAGTTTGTCTGATATCAAAATCTCTATTTTTTTTTAATTTTATTTTATTTATTCATTTTAGAAAGGAGAGAGAGAGACAGAGAGAGAGAGAAGGGGGAGGAGCAGGAAGCATCAACTTCCATATGTACCTTGACCAGGCAAGCCCAGGGTTTCGAACCGGCAACCTCAGCATTTCTAGGTTGACGCCCCATCCACTGTGCCACCACAGGTCAGGCTCTATTCTTTTTTTTTATTTTTAATTTTTATTTATTCATTTTAGAGAAGGGGGGAGAGAGGGGAGAGGAGCAGGAAGCATCAACTCCCATATATGCCTTGACTGGGCAAGCCCAGGGTTTTGAACCGGCGACCTCAGCGTTCCAGGTCGATGCTTTATCCACTGCACCACCACAGGTCAGGCTCTATTCTTTTTATTATATCATGTTATCTTATACACAAGTTTGCTTCCCATTTTTTGGCCATACACTTGGAAGAAAATGAGTCTTATTTAATTCATCTTTGTATTTCCTTCTCTAAGTACTCAACACACCCAAAAACCTCATATTTGTGCCTTGGAATAAAGAATTTTTCATTAGAGACATATAATAGGGAGTATGTAAAGCATCTGAAAGCAAACAGCACTAATATAACTTAATGAACTTCACAATGAAACACTGGAACCAGGACTGTTAGACTTAGTATCATATAAAGTTAACTGAGTAACAGAGTTTCTCCAATTGTCTGAGACCAACGGACAACAATGTTTCTCAAATATCCAAATTCTCTACATTTCCTACCCTCTCTTGCAGATAGATTGGGGTCATTTAATTAGTTCTAATTAATGAGCTGTAAGTTGAGAAGCATCAATCATCAGTTTTTCGTTGTGACACCTTAGTTGTTCATTGATTGCTTTCTCATATGTGCCTTGACCACGGGCCTTCAGCAGACTGAGCAACCCCTTGCTTGAGCCAGCGATCTTGGGTCTAAGCTGGTGAGCATTTTTTTTTTATTTTGCTCAAGCCAGATGAGCCCGTGCTCAAATTGGCAACCTCGGGGTCTCGAACCTGGGTCCTCGGCCTCCCAGTCCAATTGAGCTGTAAGTTCATACAAGGTTTATCTTTTCTAGTGATAGCCAGCTAAGAGTGGATATAGATAAAGTGTCAACCTGGAACACTGAGGTCGCCAGTGCGAAACCCTGGGCTTGCCTGGTCAAGGTACGTATGGGAGTTGATGCTTCCTGTTCCTCTCTCCCTTCCTCCCTCCCTCCCTTCTCTCTTTCTCTCTTTAAAATGAATACAAAAAATTTATGAGTGGATATAAATTCTCTCTTCTTCCCCTGCTGTGGTAACCTACATGCTGAATGACATCCAAAGATGAATTTTATCCCTATATCTACCCCTTCCCATGTTTGCCTGTAAACCACTTTGGAAATACAGCAAGACCAAAAACAAAACAAAACAAAACACATGCATACATCATAAATAATTTAATTTGTTGTGTTAAGCCAATGAGAATCCAGAGCCTGTTACCTCAGTACAGCAATCTGAACAGTATACCCTACCACTGATAGGACTCAGTTTTCTCAGTTGTACTGGAGAGAAAGCACTATGTCTCTAAAAAAAGTAGCAGTCAAGTGGATAATTAAAAGATATTCATGGGCCACAAGGTGGTGGTGTTTCAATAAGAATCCTATGATTTTTTAGTTAACTGCTTTTTGAAGCAAATTAAGAGCTAGCAAAATGAATTCCTTACTTCTTACAGCATTATATATATCCAGCTAGTCTCTTGCTTCCAGGGAAAACGACACTAAGTACAATGGCTTCTACACAGTTCCAGAATGAACATCATGCAGGAAAAACAGCATTCATAAGTCAACTAAGACAGTTACTCTAAACAATCTACATGAAGCACAAAATTCTTCAGACATCTCTGCATTTGGACTCCCCTTTCTTTTCTCCTATTAAAGAAATTTTAGCCCCCCCCCACTTTTTTTGAGAAAGGTAGGGAGAGAGGGAGAGAGAGAGAGAGAGAGAGAGAGAGAGCGAGCGATAGGAGCATATGTGTCCTGACCGGGGAATTGAATGGGCAACCTCCGTGCTCCGGGATGACGTTCTAGAACAGGGGTAGTCAACCTTTTTATACCTACCGCTCACTTTTGTATCTCTGTTAGTAGTAAAATTTTCTAACCGTCCACCGGTTCTATAGTAATGGTGATTTATAAAGTAGGGAAATAACTTTACTTTATAAAATTTATAAAGCAGAGTTACAGCAAATTAAAGCATATAATAATAATTACTTACCAAGTACTTTATGTCGGATTTTCGCTAAGTTTGGCAGAATAAATCTTTATAAAACAACTTACTATAGTTAAATCTATCTTTTTATTTATACTTTGGTTGCTCCGCTACTGCCCACCATGACAGCTGGAACGCCCACTAGTGGGTGGTAGGGACCAGGTTGACTATCACTGCTCTAGAGCTATCTGGCCAGGGCTTAACTTTCATTGATTTTTAGAAAGACAGAGAAAGGAAGAGAGAGAAAAGGAAGGGGGAAGGGAAGCATTTGTTCCACTCAGTCATGCATTTTTTGGTTGCTTCCCACGTGTACCCTGATCAGGGATAGAACCCGTAACCTTGTTTCAGGACAATGGTCTTAACTGACTGAGCTAACTAGCCAGGGCCAATTTTAGCCTTTTAATGTAATCAGTCGAGACCAGAACGCCTCTGTTTATCTTTGCTTTTGTTTTCATTTTCTATGAATGAATTATTTTATGTATATAAGTCTATCATGAACCCTTGGAAAAAAGAAGAATTCTACAGGACAAAGGGCTGCTTTTCTAGGAAATCTAATCTGTAATTAAACAATAGACGGGGTCCTTGCCAGATAGCTCACTCAGTTGGTTAGAGCACTGCTCCAACATGCCAAGGTGGTGCGTTCAATCCCCAGACAGAGCACATACAAGAACCAAACAAATGAATAAATCAGTGGAAAAACAAATCAATGTTTCTCTCTCTCCATTCCTCTCTAATTACTGAGTATATTTAAAAATTTAAAACAACAACAATGAGGTGGAAGTGACTAAGCCCTTCTGGCTCAATTCTTATCATTTAGGATTTAGCTCTGGAAGGATTTCCTCTGGATCCTACTAACCCAGGTTAGATGATCTTGCTGGGAGCTGTAGCAGCACTACACTATAACAATCATTTATTCATGATTCTACTACTGGACTTTGAGGTCCTAGAGAATATGGACCATCAAATGCAATACAGTACAATGGTTAGAGCCACTGGCTTTGAGGTCAGACAGATCTCGTATCTAGTCAGGGCTCTGTGACTTCATAGCCTGTCACCTTAGCCAAGTTACTTAGACTTTCTAATCCTCAATTTCTGTATTTGTGAAACAAAGATATTATCTATTGTACTTCATGTGTTGGTTATGAGGATTAACAATGGAAAGCACTTAGCCCATTACCTGGCACACAAAAAATATCCAAAAAAGAGTAACCACTGATGAAATGAGTCATCTTAAAATTCTGAGTACTTGCCATATGAAAAGTAATAAAAAACTATTGGGTAAATTAGCTTTTTGAGTAGTACGAACATTCATGTACGTCCTCGTGCCTCCTGACCATCCAGAGTACGATCGTACATGTGTAAGGCAGCATTTAAAAAATGCAAATGTAGCTTTGTGCAGTGGCAGTATCATAGCCAATGAGGTTTATGTGAGGCACAATTATTGCTAATAAAAAGAAAAATTATTGCTAATAAAAAGAAAAACATGATGTCATCGTAATGGCGTGGTAGGAAGCGATACCAATAAATCTCCCCCAAAACTCAACATGATCTTCAACCAGAAACAGAAAAACCTATCCTTGGAGCCTCCAGATGTTTCGCAATACACCTGAAGGTATGGTTGAGTGAAAAATTGGCTAAATATATAATCAAACCCCGAAGGAAATAGGGAGTAAGAAATGCTCCACTTTCCTCACTAACCTTAATAGGGCAGCTTTCACTGGGAACTGAGAATATAGAAACTGAGGCGGGTAAAGGGGGTGAATAGATCTAGGCCGCGGCACAAACGGCCGAACCAGGCTGTAGCATGGAGATCCAAGCCGAGGAAAAACTGTTCCTGTGGCAACCCAGGCAATACAAGCTAAGACTCGCGCCAAACCCAGACAAAGAAAGACAAGTGGGGCAGCCATTTTCCCCAATCTCCTGGTTGGCGTGCACAGATAGTGGGCGAGAGATTCCTCCGACCGCCTCAGCAGGGGGTGCTCGTGTTATCCCACAGAGAGGCAGAGTCAGAGGCCTTTGTGTGGGCCGAAAGCGGAATCTCCAGGCCGCCCCAATGTCCTGAGGGAGCCGCGCACGGGGAGGGAGTGAGAGCCAATTCCAACGCTGCAACTATTCCCTGCAGGAGGGGTTTCACTCAGAGGGTGAAGCAGCTGGCCTGATATCCTGGTCAGCGTGCAGGGAGAGAGGGCAAGAGATTCCTCCCAGCACCTCAGGAGTGGGAGCCCATGTTATCCCACAGAGGGGCAGAGTCAGGGGCCTTTGTGTGGGCCAAAAGCGGAATCTCCAGGCCGCCACAGTGCCCTAAAAAAGCCGCGCATGGGGAGGGAGCGAGAGCCGATTCCAACGCTGGAACTTTTCCGTGTGGGCGGGGGTTTCACTCAGAGTCTGAGACTTCCGGCCTGATATCCTGGTCTGCGTGCACAGATAGTGAGCGAGAGTTTCCTCCAAGCGCCCCAGAAGTGGGTGCACACCTGTGTTACCCGGACAGAGTGGCAGAGCCAGAGGTCTTTGAGTGGGCAGAAGCCCCGCCTGATTATGCTAGCAGCTCTGACTGACTGAGCCTTACCCAAAGCCCTGTGCTAAGTGGGAATAGAGTGGGGAGTGGCCAGCTCTTTGAGCCTCTAACTATCCAGGCAGAGGCAGCAGCAACCCCATAGCTGGATTATCAGGTTACTAATTGAGGAAGGAAAGACTACTAGAAACAATAAGCCAATACAGTAAGGTCGCAGGATACAAAATTAACATACAGAAGTCAATAGCCTTTCTATATGCCAACAATGAAACATTTGAAACGAACTCAAAAGAATAATCCCCTTCACGATTGCAACAAAAAAAATAAAATACCTAGGAATAAACATAACAAAGAATGTAAAGGACTTATATAATGAAAACTATAAATCATTGTTAAGGGAAATCGAAAAAGATATAATGAGATGGAAGAATATTCCTTGTTCTTGGTTAGGAAGAATAAATATAATCAAGATGGCCATATTACCCAAAGCAATATACAAATTTAATGCAATTCCCATTAAATTCCAATGACATTTTTTAAAGAAATGGAGCAAAAAATCATCACATTTATATGGAAATATAAAAAACCCCAAATAGCCAAAGCAATCCTAAAGAAAAAGAATGAAACTGGGGGCACTACAATACCTGACTTCAAACTCTATTATAGGGCCACGACAATCAAAACAGCATGGTATTGGCAGAAAAACAGACACTAAGACCAATGGAACAGAATAGAAAACCCAGAAATAAAACCACATATATATAGTCAAATAATTTTTGATAAAGGGGCCAACAACACACAATGGAGAAAAGAAAGCCTCTTCAATAAATGGTGCTGGGAAAACTGGAAAGCCACATGCAAAAGAATGAAACTGGACTACAGTTTGTCCCCCTGGACTAAAATTAACTCAAAATGGATCAAAGATCTAAACATAAGACCTGAAACAATTAAGTACATAGAAGAAGACATAGGTACTAAACTCATGGACCTGGGTTTTAAAGAGCATTTTATGAATTGACTCCACAGGCAAGAGAAGTGAAGGCAAAAATTAATGAATGGGACTACATCAGACTAAGAAGTTTTTGCTCAGCAAGAGAAACTGATAACAAAATAAACAGACAGCCAACTAAATGGGAAATGATATTTTCAAACAACAGCTCAGATAAGGGCCTAATATCCAAAATATATGAAGAACTCATAAAACTCAACAACAAACAAACAAACAATCCAATAAAAAAATGGGAAGAGGACATGAACAGACACTTCTCCCAGGAAGAAATACAAATGGCCAACAGATATATGAAAAGATGCTCATCTTCTTTAGTTATTAGAGAAATGCAAATCAAAACTGCAATGAGATACCACCTCACACCTGTTAGATTAGCTATTATCAACAAGACAGGTAATAGCAAATGTTGGAGAGGCTGTGGAGAAAAAGGAACCCTCATACACTGTTGGTAGGAATGTAAAGTAGTATAACCATTATGGAAGAAAGTATGGTGGTTCCTCAAAAAACTGAAAATAGAACTACCTTTATGACCCAGCAATCCCTCTACTGGGTATATACCCCAAAAACTCAGAAACATTGATACGCAAAGACACATGCAGCCCATGTTCATTGCAGCATTGTTCACAGTGGCCAGGACATGGAAACAACCAAAAACCCCATCAATAGATGACTGGATAAAGATGTGGCACATATACACTATGGAATACTACTCAGCCATAAGAAATGAGAACATCGGATCATTTACAGCAAAATGGTGGGATCTTGATAACATTATACGAAGTGAAATAAGTAAATCAGAAAAAACCAGGAACTGCATTATTCCATATGTAGGTGGGACATAAAAGTGAGACTAAGAGACATTGATAAGAGTGTGGTGGTTACGGGGGGAGGGGGGAGGGGGGAGAAGGAAAGGGAAAGGGGGAGGGGGAGGGGCACAAAGAAAACTAGATAGAAGGTGACAGAGGACAATCTGACTTTAGGTGATGGGTATGCAACATAATTGAACGACAAGATAACCTGGACATGTTATCATTGAATATATGTATCCTGATTTATTGATGTCACCTCATTAAAAAAATAAAATTATAAAAAAAAAAAAGGCAAATGTATATTCTTTTTGTTTCTATAAATTGGTTATCAAACAAACATGATTTTAAGTTAATAAAACTGTAATTGGAACTAATTTCATTTTTTGAAAAAAAAAACAAAAACCAAAAAACACGAAACAAAACAAACCCCTCTCCCAGGGGTCAGTGAGCATGAAAAAAACTCACTATTCAAAGGGTTAATAAAAGAATAAAGGCCTGACCTGTGGTGGCACAGTGGATAAAGCATTGACCTGGAAATGCTGAGGTCACCGGTTCAAAACCCTGGGCTTGCCTGGTCAAGGCACATATGGGAGTTACAGCTCCTCCCCCCCTTCTCTCTCTCTGTCTCTCCCTCTCCTCTCTAAAATGAATAAAAAAAACCCACAAACAAACAAAAAAAAGAATAAAGTAAAAAAAAAAAAATAAATAAAGTAAAGCAACAGAATGTTTTTTCCATATATTGCTTTATTCAGTTATCAGATGCTGAAGGTCTAAATTGGAGACATATTTTTCATTTAAGTACTCATTAAAAAATGATAATTAGGCCCTGGCCGGTTGGCTCAGTGGTAGAGCGTCGGCCTGGCGTGCGGGGGACCCGGGTTTGATTCCCGGCCAGGGCACATAGGAGAAGCGCCCATTTGCTTCTCCACCCCCTCCCCCTCCTTCCTCTCTGTCTCTCTCTTCCCCTCCAGCAGCCGAGGCTCCATTGGAGCAAAGATGGCCCGGGCGCTGGGGATGGCTCCTTGGTCTCTGCCCCAGGCGCTAGAGTGGCTCTGGTCACGGCAGAGCGACGCCCCGGAGGGGCAGAGCATCGCCCCTGGTGGGCGTGCTGGGTGGATCCCAGTCGGGCGCATGTGGGAGTCTGTTTGTCTCTCCCCGTTTCCAGCTTCAGAAAAATACAAAAAAAAAAAAAAAAAAAAAGATAATTAACCCAACTAGAGAATATTAATAAAAGTTAATAAAGATAATTATAATCAAGCTTTAAAAAAATTAATTCTCCTATGACATGGTAAATTCTCAGTCATAACTATTGTACTGAGACCTGTTAAAGATTTTTAGGGCAGCCGGGAGTAAGTGAATGGGCAGAGAAATGGAATTGTAACTGTTCTTTTGAGTGTGAGCTTGTAAATTAAAGTCAGCAGAAGTTCTCCAACGCACTGAATTCTGCATACAATAAATCCATCTAAAAACAAGAAATCTACCTAAAGATAGTTTATACAAAGCATTTAGGTCAGTTAGGACTCACCTTATGGACCCTGAAGAACAGTCTTGTCATTCCTTTCAGCATTGTTCCTGCACATTTTAAAAAAGTGAAAAGGTCAGACAGAACTGAAAAAGATATTTGCACAATGGATTAATATCCAGAATATATAAAGAATGCCTACAAATTGACAAAAAAAATGAGAAGACACAGACATTTCACAAAAAGGTTTATACAAATGGCTAATAAACTCACGAAAAGATTTTTATTTTCATTACAAATCAGAGAAATAGAAATTAAAACCACCACAAAGTGACCATTCACAACCACCATATTAGGAAAAATGAAAAGGTCAGGCAATAGCAAATGTCAAAGAGGCTGTGAAGTACTGAGAACTTTCATACACTGTCAAGGAGAGCGTAAATACAAATATCTAAGAAAAGATCTCTGATAATATCTTCTAAAGTTGAAAATGTATAGGACCGAGATCCAGGTATTCTACTCGTTGGTGTTAATTTACACTAGGAAATGTGTATAACAATGTTCGTAGTAGCAAAGAATGATCAAAAACTGCAAAAAAAAAAAAAAGACCCAGGTCCTGGCTGAATGTCTCAGTGGATAGAGCATCATCCCAGTGTGCCAAGGTCAAAGGTTCAATCCCTGGTCACGCGCATATGAGAAACAACCAATAAGTGCGCAAATGGAACAACTAAGTGAAACAATGAGTTGATGCCTCTCCCTCACCCAAATCAATGGAAATATTAAACAAAAAAAACCCCAAAACCCACTGCCTGACCAGGGGGTGGTGCAGTGGATAGAGTGTCGGCCTGGGATGCTGAGGACCCAGGTTCAAAACCCCAAGGTTGCCTGCCTGAGCACGGGCTCATCCGGCTTGAGCACTGGCTCACCAGCTTGAGCGTGGGATCAGACATGACCCCATGGTCACTGCCTTGAGCCCAAGGTTGCTCGCTTGAGCAAGGGGTCACTTGCTCTGCTGTAGTACCCCCACCACGGCAAGGCACATATGAAAAAGCAGTCAATGAACAACTAAGGCGCTGCAACGAAGAATTGATGCTTCTTATCTCTCTCCCTTCCTATCTGTCCCTCTCTCTGTCTCTTGCAAAAAAACCCCAAACAAAATACAAAATCAAAAAAACAAACAAACCATTAACATCATTCTCCTACATGCTAGTATAGGGGCCACTGCTGTGGAGTAAGGTGCTGGCTGTGAGAATGTGCTCAGCCTGAAGATGAAGTTCTACTATGCCACAGGCAGAAATGAGGGCTGCTCTGTTCTCTGCTCTTCATCTGATCTCCTTAGCTCTGCCTACAGCGTCTTCTTGCCCTCCAAAACCGCTCAAAGCACATCACTATCACCTGCTGCCTAATACAACTGTACAGAATAGTTAAAAGAGCAGACCTGAGATTGCTTGCTATCCTTAGAAAAGCCTGTTTCCAAGGCTACTCCTTAGGTGGTATCTGGAAACCTGGATTTCAGGAGAGTTCTCACCATTCCCAGTACTGGTAAGAGTGGGTCACTATGCCTAAATTATTTATATAAACATGGTTTATGCTGAATACCTGCTTTCCTTCTGGGAGTTTCAAATTTTAGTACATTCCAGAGAAATAACTATATGACCAACCCCAAAAAGCCTTGAGCACTGATGCCTGACCAGGTGGCACAGTGGACAGAGCGTCGGACTGGGATGTGGAAGACCCGGTTTCGAAACCTGAGGTTGCTGGCTTGAGCGTGGGCTCATCTGGTTTGAGCACAGCTCACCAGCTTGAACCCAAGGTCGCTGGTTTGAACAAGGGGTCACTCGCTCTGCTGTAGCCCCCCCATCAAGGCACATATGAGAAAGCAATCAATGAACAACTAAGATGCCACAACGAAGAATTGATGCTTCTCATCTCTCTCCCTTCCTGTCTGTCTGTCCCTATCTCTGTCTCTGTCACAAAATAACAAAAACAAAAAAATTTTGAGCATTGAGACACAATTGGATTTCCCTGGTTGGGAACATTTCACAAGTTTGTTACAACTTGTTGGTGAACAAATTAAGTATGTCCTGTGTGATCTCTATTGGAAAAGGACTGCTGGAAGGTTGCACCTGGTTTTCTTCATACCTTACCCTTTGTTGATTTTGCTCTGTACTTTTTTTGCGTGTGTGTGACAGGGACAGAGAGAGACAGGGAGAGGGACAGGCAGACAGGAAGGGAGAGAGATGAGAAGCATCAATTCTTCGTTAGGGCATCTTAGTTGCTCATTGATTGCTTTCTCATTTGTGCCTTGACGGGGGGCTACAGCAGACGGAGTGAACCCTTGCTCTAAACAGCAACCTTGGGCTTAAGCTGGTGAGCCTTCCTCAAACCAGATGAGCCTGCACTCAAGCTAGTGACCTTGAGGTTTCGAACCTGGGTCCTCCGTGTCCCAGTCCAACGCTCTATCCAGTGTGACACTACCTGGTCAGGCTGCTCTGTACTTTTAAAATTTTTTTTTTTTTTTTTGTATTTTTCTGAAGTTGGAAACGGGGAGGCAGTCAGACAGACTCCCGCATGAGCCCGACCGGGATCCACCCGGCACGCCCACCAGGGGGCGATGCTCTGCCTATCTGGGGCATCGCTCTGTTGCAACCAGAGCCATTCTATTGCCTGAGGCAGAGGCCACAGAGCCATCCTCAGTGCCCGGGCCAACTTTGCTCCAATGGAGCCTTGGCTGTGGGAGGGGAAGAGAGAGACAGAGAGGAAGGAGAGGGGGAGGGGTGAAGAAGCAGATGGGCGCTTCTCCTGTGTGCCCTGGCTGGGAATCGAACCCGGGACTCCTGCATGCCAGGCCGATGCTCTACCACTGAGCCAACCGGTCAGGGCCTGCTCTGTACTTTTCATTGTAATAAATCACATCCATAGGTATGTGTTGACTTCTAAGTCCAGGAAATCATAGAATCTGGGGATGGTCTTGGAAACCACTGACAATCACCAAGTGCCTGAAAACACCCAGCATCCATCTTTACCTGGCACCCAATCCACCTGATACTCAAACCACCTGACACCCAATGACACCCAATGTCCATTGACCAGCTCAATTTTCTTTCTTTTTTTTTTTTTTCATTTTTCTGAAGCTGGAAACAGGGAGAGACAGTCAGACAGACTCCCGCATGCGCCCGACCGGGATCCACCCGGCACGCCCACCAGGGGCGACACTCTGCCCACCAGGGGGCGATGCTCTGCCCATCCTGGGCGTCGCCATATTGCGACCAGAGCCACTCTAGTGCCTGAGGCAGAGGCCACAGAGCCATCCCCAGCGCCCGGGCCATCTTTGCTCCAATGGAGCCTTGGCTGCGGGAGGGGAAGAGAGAGACAGAGAGGAAAGCGCGGCGGAGGGGTGGAGAAGCAAATGGGCGCTTCTCCTGTGTGCCCTGGCCAGGAATCGAACCCGGGTCCTCCGCACGCTAGGCCGATGCTCTACCGCTGAGCCAACCGGCCAGGGCCGACCAGCTCAATTTTCTTAACCCACATTTTTCTCAATCTTTCCCTACTTAAAAAACTCAACTCTTGCCTCCAACACTATCTTCCACGTATCTATGACTAGCTAACCCCCATGCTAATTTTTATTTATTTATTTATTTTTGTATTTTTCTGAAGTTGGAAACGGGGAGGCAGTCAGACAGACTCTTGCATGTGCCCGACCAAGATCCACCTGGCAAGCCAACTAGGCAGTGATGCTCTGCCCATCTGGGGCCGTTGCTCTTTTGGAACTGGAGCCATTTCTTCTGAGGTGGAGGCCATGGAGCCATCCTCAGCACCTGAGGCCAACTCACTCAAGCCAATCGATCCATGGCTGTAGGAGGGGAAGAGAATAAGCAAGAGCGAGAGAGTGAAAGAGAGAGAAAGAAAAAAGGGGGAGGGGTGGAAAAATAGATGGTCACCTCTTCTGTGTGCCGACTGGGAATCGAACCTGGGACATCCACATGCCGGGCCGACACTACCACTGAGACAACCAGCCAGGGCCTAAACCACATTTTTCATGTCCTTTAAAATACCTACTGTGTTTCCCTGAAAATAAGCAGTGTCTTATATTAATTTTTGCTCCTAAAGATGCGCTAGGTCTTATTTTTAGTGGATGTCCTATTTTTCCATGAACAAGAATTCACATTTATTGTTGAACAAAAAAATCAACACTTATTAATATACTGTCGTTATATCATCACAAACATCAGCATAACCAGCCAAACTCTGAATTCCATCAAGAATTTCTTGTGACTCTATTTCCATGTACAACAATCTAGCGTTTCCCTGAAAATAAGAAAGTGTCTTATATTAATTTTTGCTCCTAAAGACGCGCTAGGGCTTATTTTCAGGGGAGGCCTTATATATTTCTAAGCTTGAAAGAAATTGTACTAAATCTTATTTCAGGGGATGTCTTATTTTAGGGGGAAACAGGGTAGAAGCAGAAAAAATCCTATTGACAAGCTAAATGAGAGCAGGAGAGATGAATATTTGCTTACTCCACTTTCCAAGGTATATGCAAGTCAGCGCACTTCAAGATTAGTGGCTCAAAGCCACTAATACCATGAAAAATTTAATGTTATATAAATTACATTAAATGTTATAAAAATGAATGAATGTTATATAAATGAAATCAACTGGTTTCTCCTTTCAGTTTTTTCATGTCATTTCAACACTATTTGCAAAGCACAAGTTACGTATATTGCTTGTTACTGGAAGGAAGGTAAGAGAACAGCTTCCTATTAAAAGTGACTAATGGTACAAGATGAAAAGAGCTATGGAAATGGATGGTGGTATGGTGATGGCTGCACAATAATGTGAATGCATTTAATATCACATAACTGTACACTTAAAAATGGTTAAGATAGTGAATTTTAAGTTATGTGTATTTTACAATAGAAAAAAAAGAACAAAACCAAAAAAGTGACTGATGGTAAAAATTAAAGATGAATGATAATTTCCTCAAGCCCTCTATGCAACAAAAATGAAAAAAATTCTCAAAGATATCATTAAAATACTTCTGTAATATTGTTAGACAGACATCATTCTGAGACTACCCACTGTCTACTTGTACTATTTCAAGATAGAAGAGTCCTCCCTCCAATTCCAGTCATCTGCTGTTTAAAATTTGGATAAAACAAACAAATCCCAGAGAAAAAGTGTTTCCTTAGTCTTTAGCCTTTCCAGGTATACTTGGAAGGGGCATGTACTCACCATTGTATTTAAAACTTGGTCACTAATTCTGGTGCAATATAGCTAGTGGTGGAGCCTTTCTTTAAATTTTTAAATTAGGTTGCATTTTATTTTGAAGAGCTTCCTTTCTTTAAAAAAAAAAAAAGTTATTTTCAACAGATAGGCTAGGGTAGATGTACACTGAGAAGTAAGAAAAAGCTAGTACCTGACTTAGAGAGGTATTCCCTAAAGACTATCTATATGCTAAGACTTTGGTGGTCACAGAAATCAGAGGTTGTTTTTTTTTTTAATTAAACTTTTACTATTGAGATAATTGTAGATTGGCATGCAGTTAAAAGAAACATGTTCCATGTACCCAGTTTCCCCCAAAGGTAACACCTCGCAAAACTATACTACACTATCAAAACCAGGAAATTGACATTGATAGTCAAAGTAGAGAACATTTCCATCACTTCAAGGATCTCTTATGTTGTCCTTTAATAGCCTTCCCTACTTCCCTCTCACTTCCCTCCCATTCCTTAACCCCTGACAACCACTAATCTGTTCTCCATTTATATAATTTTGTCATTTCAAGAATGTTATATAAATGAAATCATACTATACATAACTTTTTTTTTTAAGCGAGGAGAGGGAAGATGATAGTGCAGCAGACTCCTGCAGGAGCCCCGACAGAGATTCACCTTAGCAACCCTGCGTGGAGCCACTGGAATCAAGGGAGCTATCCTCAAAGTGTGGGGCCAACATTAGAACCAGTTGAGTCACTGGCTGCTGGAGGGGAATAGGGAGAGAAAGGGGAGAGAGGGAAGGGAGAAGCAGATGGTTGCTTCTTCTGTGTACCCTGACTGGGAACCGAACCTGAGATGTCCATACACCAGACTGATGCTCTATCCACTGCACCACTGCCTGGTCAGGCTAGAGAATTATAAATTCTTAAGGTTAAAATGACCTGTTCAAGAACTGAACTTTTAAGACCTAGATCAAAACTGAATTAGTGCTGCCTGACCAGGCGGTGGCGCAGTGGATAGAGCGTCGGACTGGGATGTGGAGGACCCAGGTTTGAGACCCCGAGGTCTCCAGCTTGAGCGCAGGCTCATTGGGTTTGAGCAAAGCTCACCAGTTTGAGCCCAAGGTCACTGGCTCGAGCAAGGAGTCACTTGGTCTGCTGTAAACCCCCCCCCCCCCTCAGTCAAGACACATATGAGAAATGAATCAATGAACAACTAAGGAGCCGCAACGATGAACTGATGTTTCTCATCTCTCTCCCTTCCCGTCTGTCTGTTCCTATCTGTCCCTCTCTCTGACTCTGTCTCTGCCACCAAAAAAGAAAAAAAAAAGAAAAAAAAAGTATTAGTGCTACAATGATTTCAATATTAATCACTGATTGCTTTTTAGAAAGAGGCTCTATATTAAGCAATTTATTGTCATGAATAATGTAAAGAAGGAACTTGTATGATGATTGCATTAAGAAACTGAAGACAGCACCCAGGAAAAGAAGAAACAGAGGACATAACCATCTTCACTTTATCATGTGGAAGGAGGCTTCTAAAATCCAAGAGAAGGACTGGGACAGTGAATAGAAGCTATGAATAGAAGCAATCCTATGAAGTAGACATTATTATACCCAGGTGAGAGTAAGGCTGGATAGACTAAATAACCTGCCTAACAGTATATAGCCTAAAAGTGGCAGTTTTGGAATTCAAACCTATGTTTGACTTTGCAGCCTTTCCGATTAGCACTATTGTCAGTCATCAAGTGCTTGTACATTTCTAATAGGGAACTCACAGCAGTCCATATAGTTCTCAAACAGCTTTTATGAGAAATTCTTTCACAATCTGAGATAAAATGTCTCCCTATAGCTTCTATTCACTGTCCTAGTCTTTCTCTTAGATTTTAGAAGCCTTCTTCCACATGAAAAAATGAAACACTTATGTCCTCTGTTTTTTTCTTTTCCTGGGTAATAATGTCTTCAGGGTTTTTTTCTTTGTGTGTCTGTGTGTGTGTGTGTGTGAGAGAGAGAGAGAGACAGACAGACAGACAAGAAGAAAGGAAAAGAGATGAGAACCATCAATGTATCATTGCATCACTTTAGTTGTTCATTGATTGCTTCTCATATGTGCCTTGACTGGGAGCTCCAGTAGAGCCAGTGACCCCTTGCTCAAGCCAGCAACCTTGGGTTTCAAGCCAGCAATCTTTGGGCTCAAGTCAGTGACCACGGGATCATGTTGACAATCCCTTGCACAAGCCAGCTACCCTGTACTCAAGCTGGTGAGCCTGCCATCTCAGGGTTTCGAACCTGGGGCCTCAGAGTCCCAGGCTGACGCTCTAGCCACTGGGCCACCACCAGTCAGGTTGTCTTCAGTTCTTTTTTTATTTTTTTATTACAGGGACAGAGAGAGAGTCAGAGAGAAGGATAGATAAGGACAGACAGACAGAATGAAGAGAGATGAGAAGCATCAATCATCAGTTTTTCGTTGCGACACCCTAGTTGTTCATTGATTGCTTTCTCATATGTGCCTTGACCGCGGCCTTCAGCAGACCGAGCAACCCCTTGCTCAAGCCAGATGAGCCCACGCTCAAGTTAGCGACCACGGGGTCTCGAACATGGGTCCTTCCACATCCCAGTCCGACGCTCTATCCACCGCACCACCGCCTGGTCAGGCTGTCTTCAGTTCTTAAAGCAATCATCATACAAGTCCTTTCTCTATATTACTCAACAATACTCTTTAAGCATGATCAATCACTTTTAGATTTTGCATTCCTAAGAGTGACTATTTTGTAATTCTATCATACCACTGTTTCACTGAGAACACAGTTCACTGGACTGTGTTCTTTTTTAAAAACAAATATTGTTACCCATTAAAATCTCAACAGCCTTTAAACATTTTTTTAAATTAAATTTATTGGGGTGACATTGGTTAATAAAATTATATATGTTTCAAGTGCACAATTCTTTTATACATCAACTGTATACTGCATTGTGTTTACCCAAAGTCAAGTTTCCTTTCACCAATATATATAATATTTAAACGACTTATCCCTTTTCTTCCTCTACCCAGTCTCCCATTCCTCTAGTTCCACCATACTATTGTCCGTGCCAGAGTTGTTTGTCTTATTTGTTCATTTGTTGCTTTCAGTTTTACATCCCACATGAGTAAAATTACACAGTTCTTGACTTTTCCCATCTCAATTATTCGTTAGCATGATCGTCTCAAGATCGACCCATCCATGTTGTCGAACATGGCAGTATTTCAACTTTTTTTATTTATTTATTCATTTTAGAGAGGAGAGGGAGAGACAGAGAGAGAGAAGGGGGGGAGGAGCTGGAAGCATCAACTCCCATATGTGCCTTGACCAGGCAAGCCCAGGCTTTCAAACCAGCAACCTCAGCATTTCCAGGTCGACGCTTTATCCACTGCGCCACCACAGGTCAGGCCTCAACTTTTTTTATGGCTGAGTATAATTCCATCGTATACATGTACCACATCTTTATCCAGTCATCTATCAAAGGACACTTCAGTTTCCACCATGAATTCAGCTTTTTAATGGAAATTCACAAGCTGATTTCAAAATTCATATGGAAATGAAATAAACCTAGAATAGAAGAAATAACTTTGAAAAAAAAGTTCAAGGGCTCACATTTCCTATTTCAAAACTTACTATAATGCTATAGCAATAAAGACATTGCAGTACTAGCATATGCCTATGGATTGTATGTGTCTGATCCATGTCTACAGATCAATGAAACAGACTGAGAGTTCAGAAATAAATCTTTACATCATAGTCAGTTGATTCTTAGCAAGACTGCCAAGACAATTCAATGGGGGAAGAACAGTATTTTCAACAAATGGTGCTAGAACAACTGGATATCCATATATAAAAAACTAAAATTGGACCCCTACCATACTCATACATAAAAATTAATTTAAAACAGACCATTGGCCTAAATAGAAGTGCTAAAACTATAAAACTCTTGGGAGAAAATATGTATCTGATAGAGAACTTGAATCCATAATCCATAAATAACTTTTCACAACTCAACAATAAAAAGACAACAACACAACTCAAAAATGGGAAAAAAATTTAAACAGACATTTCACTAAAGAAGATATACAATCGCCAATAAGCACACGAGAAGATGTTCAAGACCATTAGTTATTAGGCAAATGTAAATCAAAACACAGCATGATCCCACATCACACTCATAAGGATAGCTAAAATCAAAAGGACAATAACAAGTGTTGGGGAGGATTCCAGTTTTTCTGTAATCCTCATACATTGCTGTTGGGATTGTAAAATGATGCAGCCACTTTGGAAAAACAGTTTGGCATTTCCTCAAAACATTAAACATGGAGTTACCAGATGATACAATTCTACTTCTAGTTATAACCCAACTGAAAAGAAAACATGTGCATACAAGAACTTGTGCACAAATGGTCAAAGCAGCATTATTCATAATCATCGAAATGTGGAAATGATCCAAATGTCCATCAACTGACAACTGGTGAAAAGATAAACAAAATTTGGTATATCCATACAATGGAATATTATTCAATGACAACAAGAAATGAAATTCTGGGCCTTGGCCGGTTAGCTCACTGGTAGAGCGTCGGCCTGGCGTGTGAGAGTCCCGGGTTTGATTCCCGGCCAGGGCACACAGGAGAAGCGCCCATCTGCTTCTCCACCTCTTCCCTCTTCCCCTCTCCTTCCTCTCTGTCTCTCTCTCCCCCTCCCGCAGCCAAGGCTCCATTGGAGCAAAGTTTGCCCCGGCGCTGAGGATGGCTCTGTGGCCTCTCTGCCTCAGGCGCTAGAATGGCTCTGGTTGCAACAGAGCAACGCCCCAGATGGGCAGAGCATCGCTCCCTGGTGGGCATGCCAGGTGGATCCCAGTCGGGCGCATGCGGGAGTCTGACTGCTTCCCCGTTTCCAACTTCAGAAAAATATAAAAAAAAAAAAACCTCCGAAAAAAAAAAAGAAATGAAATTCTGGCCTGACCAGGCAGTGACGCAGTGGACAGAGCGTCGGACTGGGACGCGGAAGACCCAAGGTCAAGACCCAGAGGTTGCCAGCTTGAGCACAGCCTCATCTGGTTTGAGCAAGGCTCACCAGATTGAGCCTAAGGTTGATAGCTCGAGCAAGGGGTCACTTGGTTTTCTGTAGCCCCTTGGTCAAGGCACATATGAGAAAGCAAATCAATGCACAATTAAGGTGCCAAAATGAAGAATTGATGCTTCTCATCTCTCTCCCTTCCTGTCTGTCCCTATCTGCCCCTCTCTCTGTCAAAAAAAAAAAAAAAAAAAAAAAAAAAGTTCTGATACATGCTACAACATGGATGAATCTTTTATGTATGTTATGTATGTATGTATGTATACAAATGTAGTTTTCCAAAGTGAGAAGCGGGAAAGCAGAGAGACAGACTCCCACATGTACCCCACCAGGATACATCTGGCAAGCCCATTAGGACAGTGGTCCCTAACCTTTTTTGGGCCACGGACTGGTTTAATGTCAGAAAATATTTTCACAAACCGGCCTTTAGGGTGGGCCAGATAAATGCACAAAATAAAATTATGCGACTGGCATAAAAACTGTGGTATTTTTAAATATAATTGTCGAACTTATGTGACAAGCGTCAAGAGTGAGTCTTAGGCGGATGTAACAGAGGGAATATGGTCATTTTTTAAAAATAAAATATAAATAAAACGTAAATAATGTAATTTATTTACTCTTTCTCTGCGGACCGGTACCAAATGGCCCATGGACTGGTACTGGTACTGCAGGATATAAAGAGAGAGACAGAGAGAAAGTAGAGGGGGAAGGGTGGAGAAGCAGATGGGTGCTTCTCCTGTGTGCCCTGGTTGGGAATCGAACCCTAGACTTCCACATGCTGAGCTGACGCTCTACCACTGAGGCAACCGGCCAGGGCCATTGATGAATTCTTTTTTATTTTTTTTTACAGAGACAGAGAGTCAGAGAGAGGGATAGATAGGGAGAGACAGATAGGAATGGAGAGAGATGAGAAGCATAAATCATCAGTTTTTTACTGCGACACTTTAATTGTTCACTGATTGCTTTCTCATATGTGCCTTGAAAGTGGGCCTTCAGCAGACCGAGTAACCCCTTGCTTGAGCCAGCAACCTTGGGTACAAGCTGGTGAGCTTTTGCTCAAACCAGATGAGCCCGCGCTCAAGCTGGCAACCTCGGGGTCTCGAACTTGGGTCTTCCAAATCCCAGTCTGATGCTCTATCCATTGCGCCACCGCCTGGTCAGGCATATGAATTCTTTAAACAAAGGCAAAGAAGTCTGTCACAAAACTCTAATTACCGTATATCCCCATGTATAAGACGCACATATTTCAAAAAAAAATTGGGGTCTAAAAACTGGGTGTGTCCCCTGGCCGGTTGGCTCAGCGGTAGAGCGTCGGCCTGGCGTGCAGAAGTCCCGGGTTCGATTCCCGGCCAGGGCACACAGGAGAAGCACCCATCTGCTTCTCCACCCCTCCCCCTCTCCTTCCTCTCTGTCTCTCTCTTCCCCTCCCGCAGCCGAAGCTCCATTGGAGCAAAGATGGCCCAGGCGCTGGGGATGGCTCCTTGGCCTCTGCCCCAGGCGCTAGAGTGGCTCTGGTCGCAACAGAGCGATGCCCCGGAGGGGCAGAGCATCGCCCCCTGGTGGGTGAGCCGGGTGGATCCTGGTCGGGTGCAGGCGGGAGTCTGTCTGACTGTCTCGCCCCGTTTCCAGCTTCAGAAAAATACAAAAATAAATAAATAAATAAAAACTGGGTGTATCTTATACAGTGGTTGTAGATTTTTTTAACTTGCATTTCCCACTTTTTTGCACAGATGGAGTTGTATGAATTTTGTGATGAATAAAACTGCACTTCAGCCTGACCTGTGGTGGTGCAGTGGATAAAGCGTCGACCTGGAAATGCTGAGGTCGCCGGTTCGAAACACTGGGCTTGCCTGGTCAAGGCACATATGGGAGTTGATGCTTCCAGCTCCTCCCCCCCTTCTCTCTCTCCGTCTCTCTTCTCTCTCTATAAATCTGTCTCTCCCTCTCCTCTCTAAAATGAAGAAATAAAAAAAAATAAAATAAAAAAGCTTAAAAAACAAACAAACAAACAAACAAACAAAAACACTGCACTTCAATAACTATGTAATTTTTTTTTTTCATAATTCGGGCCCCAAAATTAAGGTGTGTCTTATACATGGGAGCATCTGATACATGGGGAAATACGGTATTTAAAATGTCCACAATAGCCTGACCTGTGGTGGCGCAGTGGGATAAAGCGTTGACCTAGAACACTGAGGTCGCCGGTTCGAAACCTTGGGCTTGCCTGGTCAAGGCACATATGGGAGTTGATGCTTCCTGCTCCTCCCCCTTCTCTCTCTCTCTGTCTCTCTCTCTCTAAAAAATCAATAAATAAAAAAAATATTAAAAAAAAATGTTATAAAAAAAAAAATAAAATGTCCACAATAGGCATATCTATTGAGATAGAAAATTAGATGAGGGGTTTGCCAGGGGCTGGGAGTGGGGAGAATGGAGACTACTGATTGGGTTCTTTTTTTTTTTTTTTTGCATTCTTTTGCATTTTTCCGAAGCTGGAAACGGGGAGGCAGTCAGACAGACTACTGCATGCGCCCGACCGGGATCCACCCGGCATGCCCACCAGGGGGCGATGCTCTGCCCATCTGGGGCGTCGCTCTGTTGCATCCAGAGCCATTCTAGCACCTGAGGCAGGGGCCACAGAGGCATCCTCAGTGCCCGGGCCATCTTTGCTCCAATGGAGCTTCGACTGCAGGAGGGGAAGAGAGAGAGAGAGGAAGGAGAGGGGGAGGGGTGGAGAAGCAGATGGGCGCTTCTCCTGTGTGCCCTGGCCGGAATCAAACCCAGGACTCCTGCACGCCAGGCCGACGCTCTACCACCGAGCCAACCAGCCAGGGCCTGACTGGGTTCTTTTAAGGGTGATAAAAATGTTCTAAAATTAGTGATAGTGCCCTGGCCGGTTGGCTCAGCGGTAGAGCGTCGGCCTAGCGTGCGGAGGACCCGGGTTCAATTCCCGGCCAGGGCACATAGGAGAAGTGCCCATTTGCTTCTCCACCCCTCCGCCGCGCTTTCCTCTCTGTCTCTCTCTTCCCCTCCCGCAGCCAAGGCTCCATTGGAGCAAAGATGGCCCGGGCGCTGGGCATGGCTCTGTGGCCTCTGCCTCAGGCGCTAGAGTGGCTCTGGTCGCAATATGGCGACGCCCAGGATGGGCAGAGCATCGCCCCCTGGGGGGCAGAGCACAGCCCCTGGTGGGCGTGCCGGGTGGATCCCGGTCGGGCGCATGCGGGAGTCTGTCTGACTGTCTCGCCCTGTTTCCAGCTTCAGAAAAAAGAAAAAAAAAAAAAAAAATTAGTGATAGTTATACAACTCTGTGACCAAACTAAAAATCTACATAATTGTACACTTTAAAGATAATGAATTTTATGTTTTTGTTGTTGTATTTTTAGTGAGAGAGAGAGAGAGAAGGAGAGAGACAGACAGGAAGGGAGAGTGATGAGGAGTATGAACTTGTAGATGCATCACTTTAGTTGTTCACTGATTGCTTCTCCTACATGCCTTGACCAGGTGGCTCAAGCTGAGCCAGTGACCTCTTGTTCAAGCCAGCAGTTTTGGGCTTAAGCCAGCGACCTTGGGCTTCAAACTCATGATCATGGGATCATGTCAATGATTTCACATTCAAGCAACTGACCTTGGGGTTTCAAACCTGGGACCTCAGCATCCCAGCTTGACACTCTATGCATTGTGCCACCACCTGGTAAGGCTAAATTTTATGTTATGAGAATTAAAAAAAAAAAAAAAAAAATTTTTTATTTATTCATTTTTTTTTTTTAGAGAGGAGAGGGAGAGACAGAGGGAGAGAGAGAGAGAGAGGAGAGACAGAAAGAGAGAAGGGGGGAGGAGCTGGAAGCATCAACTACCATATGTGCCTTGACCAGGCAAGCCCAGGGTTTCGAACCAGCGACCTGAGCATTTCCAGGTCAACACTTTATCCACTGCGCCACCACAGCTCAGGCTGTTATAAGAATTTTAAGGTATGTGAATCTCAACAAAGTTGATATTAAAAAATGCTGCTATTTAGCCATATTAAAACAACAGCAATAGCAACTAATTATTGCTAAGCTAACATGAACTGATTACTATATACCAAACAAGGTGCTATATATATACATTACATGCTGTATATTATCATCATAGCGTCCTTTGAAGCATTATATCAGCTGTTGTTGCATAACAGACTACCTCAAAACTCAGTGGCTTAAAACAATAACTATTATTGCTCATAAGTTTACAGCTACAGGATGGTTATTTTTTTTGCTCTGGACCAGGTTTGATGATCTTTGTTGGGTTTCCTCATGCACCTGAGATTGGCTGGCTGGTCAAGGTTGGCCTCAGCTGGGACGACTGATTCTGCTTCAAACTATTGCTCATCATCTAGCAATGTATCCTGGACCTGTCATAGCAGTGGCAAAGGTCCAACAGAGCTGAAGTACCTTAAGACCTCTTTAAACCTGGCTCAGAACCAGCACAGTCTTCTGTTACATTCTATTGCAGCCTATTATTGGACAACCCAGATTCAAAAGGTGGAAAGCAGAATTCACCACTGTATGGGAAGAGCTGAAAAATCACATTTTTTGGCATGGAAACCATTATACTGTTAAAAAAATGGAAAAGCTTAAATGTAAACATGGCTATTGAACTTAAGAGCCACATTCTTCCAATTATACATTTCTACCTAGGTGGCCTCAATCCCTTATTTGTGCAAGTATCTGTTGATTTTGATCTTAGCGAAGAATAACTAAATTACTAAAATTAATTTAATTTGAACCTAATTTGTTTGTTGATATTTTCTATTAATAAAACTTTTTATACCCTAGCCAGATAGCTTAGTTGGTTAGAGCTTCATCCTGATACACAAAGGTTGTGGATTTGATCCCCAGTCAGGGTACATATAGGAACAGATCGATGTTTCTGTCTGTCTCTCTCTCTCTCCCTTCTTCTCTCTAAAATCAGTAAGTAAAAAAATAAAAAATAAAACAAACAAAAAAATCGGAGAAAAAATTTTTTCTAAATTAATTTTTAAAAGATTTTTTTTTTTTTTTTTTTTACAGAGACAGAGAGAGTCAGAGAGAGAGATAGACAGGGATAGACAGAAACAGAGAGATGAGAAGCATCAATCATTAGGTTTTCATTGTGACACCTTAGTTGTTTACTGATTGCTTTCTCATTATGTGCCTCGACCGCGGGGCTACAGCAGACCAAGTGACCCCTTGCTCAAGCCAGCAACCCTGGGTCCAAGCTGGTGAGCTTTTGCTCAAACCAGATGAGCCCATGCTTAAGCTGGCGACCTTGGGGTCTCGAACCTGGGTCCTCGGCATCCCAGTCCGATGCTCCATCCACTGTGCCACCGCCTGGTTAGGCTAAAAGATTTTTATTTAGCCTGACCTGTGGTGACGCAGTGGATAAAGCTTTGACCTGAAACGCTGAGGTCACTGGTTTTTTTTTTCTTTTTTTTTTTTTTTTTGTATTTTTCTGAAGCTGGAAACAGGGAAAGACAGTCAGACAGACTCCTGCATGCGCCGGACCGGTATCCACCCGGCACGCCCACCAGGGGCGAAGCTCTGCCCACCAGGGGGCAATGCTCTGCCCCTCCGGGCGTAGCTCTGTCGACTGGGGCAGAGGCCAAGGAGCCATCCCCAGCGCCCGGGCCATCTCTGCTCCAATGGAGCCTCGGCTGCCGGAGAGGAAGAGAGAGACAGAGAGGAAGGAGAGGGGAAGGGGTGGAGAAGCAGATGGGCACTTCTCCTGTGTGCCCTGGCCGGGAATCGAACCCGGGACTTCTGCACGCCAGACCGACGCTCTACCACTGAGCAAACCGGCCAGGGCCAAGGTCACTGGTTTTAAAACCTAGGCTTGCCTGGTCAAGGCACATATGGGGAAGCAACTACTACGAGTTAATACTTGCTGCTTCTCTCCCCTCTGTCTGTCTGTCTCTGAAACACCAATAAAAATCTTAAAAAATATTAAATTATTAATTTTACGGGGGGGGGGGCAGGAAGCATCAACTTGTAGTGCCTTGACCAGGCAAGCCCAAGCCCAGGCTTTGAACCAGATACCTCAACATTACAGGTTTACGCTTTATTCATTGCGCCACCATAGGTCAGGCAAATTCACTATTTTAAACATTTAGTCATAAAAGTAACCAATGAGCAGTAGCGGAGCAACCAAACGGCGCCGGGATTGGCCCACCATGAAAGCTGGAAAACCCACTAGTGGGCCGGGAGGGACCAGGTTGACCAGCACTGCAAAAGTGGTGGTTTTTATAAAAAGGTTTGTCATCACGGTCCTAATGTTAACATCTTACATAATCATAGTCAATCATCAAAATTAAGAAATTAACATTAGCCTTATTAGGCAGTGGCACAGTGAATAGAGCATTGACCTGGGATGCTGAGGACCCAGGTTTGAAACCCTGAAGTTGCCGGCTTGAATGAGAGCTCATTTAGCTTGAGTGCAGGCTCACTAGCTTGAGCACAGGATCATAGACATGATTTCATGGTCACTGGTTTGAGCAAGGGGTCATTGGCTCAACTGAAGCCCCTCCCCCCCCGTCAAGGTACTTTTGAGAAAGCAATCAGTAAACAACTAAAGTACCGCAACAAGTTGATGCTTTTTCATCTCTCTCCCTTCCTTTCCATCTTTTGCTAAAACAAACAAACAAAAAACCCCACAAAAATAACATGCTTACAATACTACTACCTAAACTATAGAATTTATTTGGATTTCCCCAACTTTTTTGTGATGTTCTCTTTCTGTTACAGGATCTAATCTAGAATCCAACATATGGAGGTCCTTTTGTTTTTCTAAATCCATCACATACACTTATATACCTTTTATATATATATATTTATATATATTTACAGAGCAAGGAGGGTGTGTGTGGACAGACGGGGACAAACAGAAAGAGAGAGAGAAGCATTAACTCCTAGTTGCAGCACCTTATTTGTTCACTGATTGCTTTCTAATATGTGCACCTTGAGGGAGGTGCGGGGCTCCAGCCAAGCTGGCGACCTCAGGGTTTCAAACCTGGGTCCTCAGCATCCTAGGCCAATGCTCTATACACTGTACTACCGTCTGGTAAGGCATCTACCCTTTAAATTTTTTTTTCTTTCATTTTTCCTAAGTTGGAAACGGGGAGGCAGTCAGACAGACTCCCGCATGCGCCCGACCGGGATCCACCCGGCATGCCCACCAGGGGGCGATGCTTTGCCCCTCTGGGGCGTCGCTCTGTTGTGTCTAGAGCCATTCTAGCGCCTGAGGCAGAGGCCACAGATCCATCCCCAGCGCCCGGGCCATCTTTGCTCCAATGGAGCCTCGCTGCGGGAGGGGAACAGAGAGTCAGAGAGGAAGGAGAGGGGGAGGGGTGGAGAAGCAAATGGGCGCCTCTCCTGTGTGCCCTGGCCAGGAATTGAACCCGGGACTCCTGCACACCAGGCCAACGCTCTACCGCTGAGCCAACCGGCCAGGGCCCCCTTTAAATTTTTTGTGAAAATTACCTTTTTTTGTGTGTGTGGCAGAGACAGAGAGAGTCCGAGAGAGGGACAGACAGGAAGGGAGAGAGATGAGAAACATCAATTCTTCGTTGTGGCTCCTTAGTTGTTCATTGATTGCTTTTTCATATGTGCCTTGACCAGGGGGCTACAGCAGATTGAGTGACCCCTTGCTTGAGCCAGCGACCTTGGGCTCAAGCTGGTGAGCCTTGCTCAAACCAGATGAGCCTGCACTCAAGCTGGAGACCTCAGGGTCTCAAATCTGGGTCCTCTGCATCCCAGTTCAATGCTCTGCGCCACTGCCTGGTCAGGCTGAAAATGACAGATTTAAAAACCATATCCTCAGTGATCTCACTCAAGTAATGAATAACAGGATACAGTTACCTGTAAGGTTCTGCAGTATAACCTAGATTAACAGCTTCTCGATTTTGGCTGCACTTAAATATCTGGGAATAATTAAACTTCTGATACCCAGACTATCTCAGACCAATTAAATCACAATCTTTGGTAGTGAGACTTAGACATCAGTAGTTTTAAAAGTTCCCCAGCTGATTCCAAAGTGCATACATGAATGAGAACCATAGCATGGATGTCAATGGTTAAGGGAATTTCAATCCATTTAATATGTAGGCTTTTGGGTACGGTTAAACCAATTGAACATTCAGTACATATTTCTCCAAAAAGCCATAATGATACTGTCAAAAGCCTTACTTTCATGAAGACATGATATATATAATAGCACTATTCTGATTTACCATTCTAGGAAAAGGATCTACGTCTCCCATGACTTTTCTCTGCTGATATGATTTCCTAATAATCAGTAATTTTTTCAAAAAAGATTTTATTTATTCATTTTAGAGAGAGGGAAGAGAAAGAGAGAGAGAGAAAGTAGGGTGAGAAGTGAGAAGCATTAACTTATAGTCGCTTCTCATTATGTGCCTTGAGCAGTTAAGACCGCAAGCACAGGGTTTCAAACCAGCGACCTTAGCATTCCAGGTCGATGCTCTATCCATTGTATCATCACAGATTAGGCAGTAATTCTTTTTCTAAATTGGAGATTCTCAACTAGGGCAATTTTGCCTCCTGTGAGACATGTGGCAATGTCTGGAAGCATTTTATTTAGGCTGTCACAATTTGGGGGAGCATTGCTACTGGCATCTAGTGAATAGAGGTCAGGGATTCTGCTATACATACATCCTACAATGCACAGGACAGGCTCCCACACAAAGAATTATCCAGGCCCAAATGTCAATAGTGCAGAGGCTGAGATTGTTTTAAATTCTGAGTCCTACAGGAAAAGTTTGTTTCATGGAGACTGATCTGATATTTGCTTTCATAATTTCAGTTAGAAAAAAGAGAATTTGTTATACTGTATTTTATAGTCCTCATTATATCTATTTTCCCAAGTTTAGATTTCAAGAGCAACATTAGGGTTAGAGAAGTAAAGGAGTTTCTCTGAAACACATCCATTATGACAAATTTCAAAAGTGCAAACTTCTCCAATCTTTCAGTAATGTACCTCCAGGGGCCTTTGTTAGAAACAAAATGCAGTTAATCTCCAAATGATAAGGAAGCAAATGATGATGCAATGTACACTAACTCTTCTAATGGAAAAAGCAAAGAAGGAAGGAAATGAAATGGACTATGATCGCTGTATAGGCTAGAGCAGGGGTAGTCAACCTTTTTATACCTACTGCGCACTTTTGTATCTCTGTTAGTAGTAAAATTTTCTAACTGCCTACCGGTTCCACAGTAATGGTGATTTATAAAGTAGGGAAGTAACTTTATAAAATTTATAAAGCAGAGTTACAGCTAGTTAAAGCATATAATAATAATTACTTACCAAGTACTTTATGTCGGATTTTTGCTAAGTTTGGCAGAATAAATTTTTATAAAACTTACTACAGTTAAATCTATCTTTTTATTAATACTTTGGTTACTCCACTACCGCCTACCATGAAAGCTGGAACACCCACTAGTGGGCGGTAGGGACCAGGTTGACTACCACTGGGCTAGAGGATATTCTAGCTATTACTCAACAAACTAAACCTAAAATATTTCCGCCTGGCTGGGCGGTGGCGCAGTGGATGGGGTGTTGGACTGGGATGCAGAGGACCCAGGTTCGAGACCCCGAGGTCGCCAGCTTAAGTGTGGGCTCATCTGGTTTGAGCAAACCTCACCAGCTTGGACCCAAGGTCACTGGCTCGAGCAAGGGGTTACTCGGTCTGCTGAAGGCCCACAGTCAAGGCACATATGGGAGGGTAGTCGGTGAATAACTAAGGTGTCGCAGTGAAAAACTGCTGATTGATGCTTCTCATCTCTCTCCGTTCCTGTCTGTCTGTACCTATATATCCCTCTCTCTACGTCTCTGTAAAAAAAAAAAAGATAGCCAATAAACCTAAAATATTTCCAAACAACGACTCCAGATTGTCTAAAGGCTTCGTAACAGGCATGTTTACTGTACACACATGCCCAGTGTAAACACCCTAGAATTTCAGGGCTAAGTGATATACTTCTTTAAAAATTTTAATTTATTGATTTAGTGAGAGAGGAAGGGAAATAGACAGAAACATCAATCTGTTCCTATATGTGCCCTGACTGGGGATCGAACTAGAAACCTCTGTGCTTCAGGGAGATGCTCAAGCCATCCGGCCAGGGCTCAGTGATTCACTTTTATTTATCTCAAATCAACTGTACATTGGATTATGGTTCTGCAGTGGAGATGCATAAATAGAAAGACTTAAAGCAAAAGATATACACAAAATAATTCAAGCCTGACCAGGCGGTTGCACAGTGGGTGGAGCGTTAGCCTGGGACGGTGAGGACCTAGGATCAAGACCTCGAGGTCGCTGGATGAGCGCAGGCTCATCTGGTTTAAGCTTGGAGTTGCCAGCTTGAGTGTGGGATCATAGACATGGCCCTATGGTCGCTGGCTTGGCTGGAGCCCCATGTCAAGGCACATATGAGAAAGCAAGCAATGAACAACTGAGGTTCGACAATGAAGACTAGATGCTTCTCATTTCCCTTCCTGTCTGTGTCTGTCTCTCTCTCCCTTAAGGAAAAAAAAAAAGATATATTGTGATGCTAATTTTAGGTAATTTTCTTTCTTGATATTTATTTCTAATGTTAATAACAATAATAGTAGAATACTAGCAATATTAATATTGTTTATGTAATAAAAACTGTCTAAGTTTCAGTAAGGTAACTATATTAAAATAGTTTTTTTTTTAAATTTTTTAAAATTCATTTTAGAGAGGAGAGGGGGAGACAGAGAGAGAGAGAGGGGGGAGACAGAGAGAGAAGGGGGGAGAAGCTGGAAGCATCAACTCCCATATGTGCCTTGACCAGGCAAGCCCAGGGTTTCGAACTGGCGACCTCAGCGTTTCCAGGTCGACGCTTTATCCACTGTGCCACCACAGGTCAGGCTTAAAATAGTTTTTATGAAACATAAGTAAAACAATTTTTATAGTGAGATATTAAAATATAGGAATCTCTATTTATAAGATTATTCAATTGCAACACTGCTTCTAATTTTTTTTTTTTTTTTTGTATTTTTCTGAAGCTGGAAACGGGGAGAGACAGTCAGACAGACTCCCGCATGCGCCCGACCGGGATCCACTCGGCATGCCTACCAGGGGCGACGCTCTGCTGCGACCAGAGCCACTCTAGTGCCTGGGGCAGAGGCCAAGGAGCCATCCCCAGCGCCCGGGCCATCTTTGCTCCAATGGAGCCTTGGCTGCAGGAGGGGAAGAGAGAGACAGAGAGGAAGGGGGGGGCGTGGAGAAGCAAATGGGCGCTTCTCCTATGTGCCCTGGCCGGGAATCGAACCCGGGTCCCCCACACGCCAAGCCGACGCTGTACTGCTGAGTGCTTCTAATTTTTAAAAAATGGAAAGAACCTAAATATCTGTCAACAGTGCATAAGCAGCATATTTACACAATGGAACAGAATACAGCTGTTTAAAAACAAAACAACCTCAGAAGTTCTCTGAGTAATAATGAGAAAAATCTTCAATATATTAAGTGAAGAAGAAGAATTAAAAAAAGCATATACAATGTATATGGCAAGCTATTATTTAAATAAAAAAGAGTGGGGGAGAGGAGTAAAGAGGGACAAATAGTCTGACTAGGCAGTGACGCAGTGGATAGAATTATCGGCCTGGGATGCTTAGGACCCAGATTTGAAACCTAGAGGTTGCCCCCTTGAGCTCGGGGTCATCTGGCTTGAGTGTGGGTTCACCAGCTTGAGTGCAGGGTTATTGGCTTGAGGCTAATGTCTGTAGCTTGAGCAAGGCATCACTGGCTCACCTAGAGGGCCCCTCCAACCCCAGGACAAGGCACATATGAGAAAGCAATCAATGAACAACTAAGGTGCCACACAAGTTGTTGCTTCTCATCTCTCTCCCTTCCTGTTTGTCCCTCCCTCTCTCTCTCTCTCTAAAAAAAAAAAGGAGGGACAAATATACGGTGATGGAAAATGATTTGACTTTGGGTGATGGGAACACAACATAATCAACAGTTCAAATACTATAGAAACGTTTACCTGAGACCAATGTACTCTTATTTATCAGTCACCCCATTAAATTTAATTTCTAAATTAAAAAAAAAGTCACCTAAAAAATTCATGAGTAATGATTTTAAATTCTGAGTTAGCAATGAGGTATTTTAGAATAAATGTTTTGATTTTTATACTAGCAAATTTCAGGTTAGGGATGCTCTTCTATGCTGAAGGTTAAATCACCCTTGACTATGTCTTTATAAAGTGATTTACCAGACATTGGGAAAAATAAACTTCTTTCACTGTGGGGTTTAACAAATACTTACTTCAGGGCTTTGGAAGAGAACTTGAAGCATAGATAGAATTTGTTGTATGTTTTGGTCCTGAGTTTGTTTTATCTCAAATAAGTAATAAATTCAAATTTTTTTTAAAAAAAGGAGAAAAAGAAGTCCAATTTGCTTGTAAAAAGGTAAAAACAGGGTCAGGCAAAAGTAGGTGTATAGTTTTGAGTACATGAAAGTTTGTTCTTGTATTATTATTTATTAATTATTGTATTATTTTCCATACAAACAACTATAAATCTGCTTTTGCCCTCCTCTATATTTAGAATATGTAAAAACTGGTATCACTAGTTGCCTTCAGAGAGAAAATGGGTTCCTTTGGGGACAGAAAAAGAGGGAGAGGGGTGTCTTTTGCACTTTTTGAATTCTGAACCAGGTTGCTATTACCCAGGCAGAGTAAATTTTCAAAATTTAAATCCATAAACCTGTCCCTGCCAGTTTGCTCAACGGATAGAGCGTCAGCCCAGTGTGTAGTCATCCTGGGTTTGATCCCTGGTCAGAGCACACATGAAAAACGACCATCTACTTCTCTTCCCCTCCCTCTCCCCTTATCTCTCTCTCCCCCTCTCTTAGCCAGTGGCTCTACTGGTTCAAGCATCAGCTCCAGGCGCTGAGGATAATAGCTTGGTTAATTCAAGCATTGTCCCCAGAGTGGGGTTGCTGGGTAGATCCCAGTTAGGGCACGTGTAGGAGTCTGTCTCACTACCTCCAGTCCTCTCACTCAAAAACAAAACAAAACAAAAAAACCCCAAAACAAACAACAAACAAACAGAAAAAACAATAAACCCCTAGTGAGCCATAAAGTTAGCAAATAATTATTCTGTAAGAATATCACTGTATGAATTATTCTGTATGTGTATTTCTCTATATAGGAAATTCTTTTATTTATTTATTAAAAATAAAAAAAAAAGGCCCTGGCCGGTTGGCTCAGCGGTAGAGCGTCGGCCTAGCGTGCGGAGGACCCGGGTTCGATTCCCGGCCAGGGCACACAGGAGAAGCGCCCATCTGCTTCTCCACCCCTCCCCCTCTCCTTCCTCTCTGTCTCTCTCTTCCCCTCCCGCAGCTGAGGCTCCATTGGAGCAAAGATGGCCCGGGCGCTGGGGATGGCTCTGTGGCCTCTGCCTCAGGCGCTAGAGTGGCTCTGGTCGCAACATGGCGACGCCCAGGATGGGCAGAGCATCGCCCCCTGGTGGGCAGAGCCTCGCCCCTGGTGGGCGTGCCGGGTGGATCCTGGTAGGGCGCATGCGGGAGTCTGTCTGACTATCTCTCCCTGTTTCCAGCTTCAGAAAGAAAAAAAAAAAATTAAAAAAAAAAAACATTCATTTTAGAGAGAAGAGAGAAGGGAGGAGGGAGGAGCAGGAAGCATTAACTCCCATATGCCCCATGACTGGGCAAGCCCAGGGCTTCAAATCAGCGACCTCACCGTTCCAGGTCAATGCTTTATCCACTGTGTCACCACAGGTCTCCATACAGGAAATTCTGATGCATCAAATTGTGTTATACTGGGTCCCCAATTCAAATAATAAATCTACCTCCAAAATGTTTGAGAAACCTTTTGGTTTCTCAGGTAAGTACCTTTCACATAACATTCTATACAGAAAAAGATAACATTGTTTTAAGCTTATAAAAGTCTTTTTCTCTCAGCCCACGTTTCCTATCTATAAAACAAAAAGCATAAACTAGAGTAGTGTTTTCCAGACATTTGTTCCCCTATGGTAATACAATTTTTACCAAGCTAAGAGCAATTTATAATACTAACATAAATAAAAACAAACAAACAAAAAACCCTGGCTGGTTGGCCCAGTGTGTGGAAATCCTGGTTGAGTCCTGGTCAGGGCACACAGGAGATGAGACCATCTGCTTCTCCACCTCTCCTCTCTCTTTCTCTTCTCCTCCTGCAGCCATGGCTTGGTTCAAGTGCATCAGCCCCAGTTGCAGAGGATGGCTCTGTGGTGCCTCTGCCTCAGGTGCTAAAAATAGCTCGGTTGCTAGCATGGCCCCAAATAGGGTCTGCCTGGTGGATCCCAGTCATGGCACATGGCTACCGGTCGCAGCACATGTGGGTTTCTATTTCCCCTCCTCTCAATTAAAAAAGAAGAAAACAAAACAAACAAAAAATAATAGGGTTGTGCTGGAAATGGCAGGAGTAAGGAGCATATATACTTCAAAGTTCCCTTTCCTCTAGCTACTAAAATACATCAGAAAATATCTAGGAGTCCAAAAAACTCAAGTAACCATGAAAGCAATAGTGAACATTAACTGAATACTTTATTGTCAAGCGTGTTCAAAGTGCTTTATTTGACTTAACTCATTTTATCTTCATAACAATACTATGATGTAGGTAATATTATCTCTAATTTACAGACAATGAAAAAGTGGCAAGTATAGAAAAATGGTTAAAAGTATGGACTTCAGAATCTAATTGCTGGGATTTCAAACCTGGTTCTTCTACTTAATAGACGCATAACCTTGAGCAAGTTACTTAAACTTTGTATCTGTTTCCTCATTTCTAAATTGGAGATAATGGTAACATCTAAAGCATGAGTTTAAAAGCTTGGTATACTAACACAAATTTCAGTTCTTCCCTTTTAAAGAAAATTATTCACAGATCATTATGGTTATATAGCATTTTCCATAAACTGTCAAATGTAAAGTCAATCCTGGAGATACTCCAGTAAGCTTTACCTTTAACAATTTCTTTTAACATTTGAAACTTTATTTTACAAGTTTATATTGAAGAGCTTTTCCTATTTATATATATTTTATTTCTTTTTCTTTTTTTTTTTAATTGCTTTTTAGAGAGACCAGGAGAGGAAGGGGGGTGGCTTTCATTTGTTGTTCCACTTAGTTTTGCATTCATGGATTGTTTCCCATCTGTGCCCTGACCCTGTTGTTTTCGGACAACACTCTAATCAACCGAATTACTGGCCAGGGCCACGTATATTGTATTTAGATAACATCCCAGCAATGGAGAACCATAAAATAAATGATTAATTGCATCTATTCCAGTGGGGAAGTCTTGAGAGCAGCTTAGACTGCTGCTGGACAGCAATATCATATAGCCTAGCTGTCTGTTTACAGCTTGAGGACTGATGCCAGAAGAAGCAGAGCAATAAAGAAAACACAGACAGACCTTGGAGATATTGAAGGGTTGGTTCCAGATCCCCATAATAAAGCAAAGAAAGGGGTCCTCAGGTTACAACACAGTTCCATTCCTAAGACAGTGATGTAACCCCAATTTTGGTGTAAGTCGAAACACACCCTAGCCTAACACAAATGAAATACTAGAGATTTTAACAGTCCAAAATGGTGTAGGTAAGTGTACTGTGGGACACCAACTCCCTCACTCATATAACATGTTACTGCATATCCTTCCGCTGTTCACAACCAAAATAGTTCGCGCACCTAGTCCATAAGTAGGAAGTTAATGGCATAAGCTAAAACACTCACGTATCAATAGTTCAAGTTTTAATGGGAGTGCCTGACAAGGCGGTGGTGCAGTTGATAGAGCATGGGACTGGGACTCAGGGGACCCAGGTTTAAGCCCCGAAGTCATCGGCTTGAGCATAGGCTCATTGAGCTTGGTGTGTGGGTTTGCTGGCTTGAGCATGGGATCATGAACATGATCGCATGGTCGCTGGTTTAAGCAAGGGGTCACTCACTCTGCTGGAGCCCCTGGGTAAGGGCACATGTGGAAAAGTAATAGATGAACAACTAAGGTGCCTCAATGAAGAATTGATGCTTCTCGGCCCTGGCTGGTTGGCTCAGTGGTAGAGCATCGGCCTGGCGTGCAGGAGTCCTAGGTTCGATTCCCAGCCAGGGCACACAGGTGAAGTGCCCATCTGCTTCTCCACCCATCCCCCTCTCCTTCCTCTCTGTCTCTCTCTTCCCCTCCTGTAGCTGAGGCTCCACTGGAGCAAAGTTGGCCCAGGTGCTGAGGATGGCTCCATGGCCTCTGCCTCAGGCACTAGAATGGCTCTGGTTGCAACAGAGCAATGCCCCAGATGGGCAGAGCATCGCCCCCTGGTGGGCATGCCGGGTAGATCCCGGTTGGGCGTATGCGGGAGTCTGACTGCTTCCCCATTTCCAACTTCAGAAAAATACAAAAAAAAAAAAAAAAAAAGAATTGTTGCTTCTCATCTCTCTCTCTACCTGCCTGTCTGTCCCTATCTGTCCCTCTCTCTGTCTCTATATCTCTCACTAAAAATAAACAAACAAACAAATAGTTTTTATGGGAGTGAGCATCATAAAGACTAAATGTCATATGTCGAGACTGTCATAACGCAGGGACCCCTTGTATTGCAATAATGCGAGTCGTAATCTTTTTGCTAGTGGAGAGTGTTGCCTTCCATTATGTAAAAAACATAACACCTCTAAAGCGAAGCATAATAGAACACGTTATGCTCGTACTGGAAATCTAGGCAGCTTTGTTGAGTGCCTATAATTTTCTTTCAGAAAACTTTCAGTTAAACCACACCCTCGTTTAAATTAAAGCACAAATCACAATCCAAGATTTAGTACTTTGGAGGTTAGCCATGCTCGTCTTTCTTTCTTTCTTTCATTGATTGAGTTTAGAGAAATGGGGGGGGGGGGGGTAAAGAGAGAAGCATTCGTTTGTTGAGAAAGAGAAGCATTCACTTGTTGTTCCCCTTAGTTGTGCATTCACTGGTTGCTTCCAATATGTGCCCTGAACAGGGACTGAACCTGCAACCTTGTTTCAGGACAACATTCTAACCAACTGAGCTAACCAGCCAGGGCCTCCCCTTTCTATATTAGTTTTCTATTGCTGCTGTAACTAATAAATGTTAGAATAAAGAAAGCGGACTGTGGAGACAGGTTCAGGGGGTTACAAACTTAGTGACATAAAACAATACAAAATGTCATTTTAGAGTTCCCTGGTTTAGAAGTCCAAATCAAATTGTCTGTAGGGTTGTATTCTTTCTGAAGGCTCTAGTAGAGGCTCTGTTTTATTATTTTTCTTTGAATTTTAGAGGCTCCTCTTTCACCTTCAAAGCCTGCAATAGCTGCTCAAGCCTTTATCACACTGCATCACTTTGACACTTCTCTCTACCTCTTCCTTTTCAGAACTCTTAATTACAGTAGGCTTACCAGATAATCCAGGATAATCTCCATAGTTTAAGGTTAGCTGATTAGCAACCTCATTTCCCCCTGTATCTTTATGTATTTATTTATTTTTATTTTGAGAGTATGTTTATTAAAGCTTGACAGTGAAACAAGGAAGGGCTTAGGACAGAAGAAATAAGAGGAGAGCCTAGGAGGGCTGCTTTGGCTCTCTAGAAATGTTCTAGGAAAGACACGAGCCTAGGCGGGGTTGCTGTCAGTTCACTGGACAGTCAGAAGAAAGCGGACTTTGGAGACAGGTTCAGGTGGTTACCCCAGGGCGAGCTGCTGCTGCCCATGCTCCCCTGGCTGCAAGTCTCTTGGGTCCGTTAGTTTGGGAGGTGCATGACTGTGGAGGAAGAAGAAAGGGAAAGGCAAAGGTGTGCTCCCAGGAGGGAGAGTGCCCCGTCTGCATCCTTAATTCCTTCATCATGTGATAACAGTTACAGGTTTCAGGGATTAGGACATGGACATCTTTGTTTAGGAACCATTGTTTTGACTTCCATACCTTTCTTGGTTCAAATAATTCAGCGCATGCTGAATTATTCTTGCAATTAGGTCATTTTACTAAGCACCTAATATATTTTAGTCTCGATAGGTACTGGGGCATACACAAAAGAACAGAATACTACCTTATTTGCTTATATTTAGCAGACAATTCATGAATTAGTACAGTTACTGAAAGCTAATTGAAGGCAGAGACCATAAGTAACTAACTCTCTTTATATACTGGAATGATGAAAATTTTAAATTAAAAGTCTATTTTTCTTTGTAGCATATGGAATTATATTGCTGATGAAAAACTGTACCATGAAGCTCGGACTGGATTGCTCAGATGATTAGAGCATCATCCTGAAGTGCAAAGTTTGATCCCTGGTCAGGGCACATATATGAACACATAAATGTTCCTATCTTCCTTTTTTCATTTCTTTCTGTCTCTCCCTTCTTTCCTTCCCCTCTTTCACTTCCTTCCCTCTTTCTTTCTTTCCCTTCCTCTCTCTCTAAAATCAATAAAATAAATGTTAGAATAAATAAGTAAATTTAAGATTGATGTCAATGTTTATGGCCCGCCAATTAAAAAAATCTTTTTTCCTATGAAGGCAATGTGGTATAGTCAAACAATTTAGGCTTTTAAGAGATAGGCAAACTAAAGTCTAAAATAAAGTTAGTGGACTTCTCTGAGCCTCAGACTTCTCATCTGTACAATGGGGATAAGGTGATCTCAAAGTGTTGCTATAGGCCCTGGCCGGTTGGCTCAGTGGTAGAGCGTTGGCCTGGCGTGCAGAGGTCCTGGGTTCGATTCCCAGCCAGGGCACACAGGAGAAGCGCCCATCTGCTTCTCCACCCCTCCCCCTCTCCTTCCTCTCTGTCTCTCTCTTCCCCTCCCGCAGCCGAGGCTCCACTGGAGCAAAGATGTCCCGGGCGCTGGGGATGGCTCCTTGGCCTCTGCCCCAGGTGCTAGAGTGGCTCTGGTCTCAACAGAGCGACACCCCCGGAGGGGCAGAGCGTCGCCCCCTGGTGGGCGTGCCGGGTGGATCCTGGTCGGGCGCATGTGGGAGTCTATCTGACTGTCTCTCCCCGTTTCTGGCTTCAGAAAAATATAGAAAAAAAAAAGTGTTGCTATAAATATTAAACAGGAACACATGCTCTCCTGGCAAGGTATTCCACAAATGTTAACTCTCTTTTTCTTTTATTTTTGAGAGAGAGAGACAGACTGACAGACAGCGATGAGAAGCATCAACTTGTAGTTGTGGTACTTGCACTTTAGTTGTTCTTTGATTGTCAGTCATGCCTTGATTGGTGGCTCCAGCTGAGCCAGTGACTCCTTGCTCAAGCCAGTGACCTTGGGCTCAAGCCAGTGACCTTGGGCTTCAAGCCAGTGACCTCTGGGCTCAAGCCAGTGACCACAGGATCACAGTAGTGAGCGCATGCTCAAGCCCACAATGTTAGGGTTTGGAACCTGGCACCTCAGCGTCCCAGGTCAACACTATGCACTGTACTACCAGTGGTCAGGAAATTCTCTTTTCCTTTTCATATTTAAAGTACCTAACATTTTTTTTTTTTTTTTTACAAGGACTGAGAGAGTCAGAGAGAGGGATAGACAGGAATGGAGAGAGATGAGAAGCATCAATCATCAGGTTTTCGTTGTGACACCTTTGTTGCTCATTGATTGCTTTCTCATATGTGCTTTGACCGCCTTCAGCAGATGGAGTAACCCCTTGATCGAGACAGTGACCTTGGGTCCAAGCTGGTGAGCTTTGCTCAAACCAGATAAGCCCATGCTCAAGCTGGCGACCTCGGGGTCTCGAACCTGAGTTCTCTGCATCCTAGTCCGATGCTAGATCCACTGTGCCACCGCCTGGTCAGGCTAAAGTATCTAACATTTATTTCAACATTTCCATGACTCTTTGTGCAGGAGACTACAAGAGAATATAAAAGAAATGTTAGCCATTCAAATTAAAAACGTGTTGGTGGGGTAACACACTTGCATTTGTAACACATCAAGATCAATGTAAACCTAAATGGGCTCCATGAAAGGGTTGGAACCTAACACATGATTAGGAAAAGCAAATATACAATCAGGTAATCAAAACTGATTTCTTCTTTAGCTTAAAAAAAAAATAAAGCAGTCAAACAAAACCTGATTCATACATTGAAGTATGCTAAGGGGGAAATTTAGGAGTGTCTACTTGAACTTTACAGTTTGACTAGGCATTTGAGATCATTCTTGTACAGTGATTTTTAAACTATTTCTTGGATCCCTAGAAATCCACAGATGTCGAAGGAAAGGAAAACCCACAGAAATCTCTTACTTAATTTATTCTGCTTTACCCTTTGGGTGAAACTAAAAACTACTAGATTATACAAACTTTGGGATTATCCATGTATTTTAATATAGCTCTCCTGAATTCAATCATTAAGAAAGAGTAAATGTTGGCCTGACCTGTGGTGGCGCAGTGGATAAAGCATCGACCTGGAATGCTGAGGTTACTGGTTCGAAACCCTGGGCTTGCCTGGTCAAGGCACATATGGAGGTTGATGCTTCCCGCTCTTCCCCCCACCTTCTCTCTCTCTCTCTCTCTCCTCTCTCTCTAAAATGAATAAATAAAATCTTAAAAAAAGTAAGAATATCGACTTAAAAAAAAAGAAAAAGTAAATGTTCTTGTTCGTGCAGAACTTTGAGAAACAAGTATCACTAGCCACATAAATCTGACAGGTCTGGTTTTGCACTGTTTTAGCAACGATTTGAAAGAATAGGACACAAACTACCAATTACACCTACAAACCTTATCAACATCAACACTACACTGAAGAACAATAACATTTCATACTCTGCACTTTCCCTGTGTCTAGGAGATAATTCTACTTTACATATGCTAATATGCAACTAAGAAAATAACTTTCTTAGGGACATACAAGCCATGGAAGATCGAGTCAAGAACTGAACTATTAATATACTACTCACAAAAATTAGGGGATATTTTATAGCTTCACATTCATTTTGAAATATCCCCTAATATAGTTTCCTCATTCTCTAACATCAGGTTGAAAATGTATCATCCATCCATGAGGAACGAGTAGCAGTACACGAAAACATCGCGTAAACACAGTGATGTGAAATTCGAGAAATCTAAGCGGGGTTTAAAAAAAGAGAAAGAAAAAAAGAAAGTGGACCACTGCGCGGGTTCTTCCTTGGGTCCCAAACCCGCGACACTCAGCCCGGAAAAAAAGCCCTCTATAAGGGTCGTCGGCCCTATTTAGTTCACTTCCTACCTCCTGGAAGTTCGAAGTCCCGCTCCCTTCCCTCACGAGTACAACCCCTGTGCTGGTTCATTCCCTTACCGAGAGTCGCGGTTCAGTTCTACTAACGCGGAGACCAGCAGTCCCTGGCTCCACGGATCTTGTCCCGCAGCGGAGACTCGAGCTCGCTTCTTACAGCAGGAAACTACTCAACGCGCAGCCGCCGCGGCCTCCAACCACCGCCCAGCAGAGGGGCGCCAAGCCGCCCCCAAGCCGCTCACCGCCGCCGGGGGGCGGAGGAGGGAAGTGAGCTGGGACGCTGCGGTGCCGTGGCCAGGGGGGTAAGTAGTCATAAGTCTCTGTCCACCGCTCGGGTTCTTACAGTCATAACGGCCTGCTGTGCCTATTTCGCTCATCCTTTTCTCCCCCACTCCTGCGGCCAACGGAATGGAACAGGCCCGCGGGGGGATTGTGGGAGGCGCACGCGCGAAGGGTGGAGGGAATGTGGGGGGGGCGGAGCAGGAGGAGGCGGTGGCGGCCGTGGCGGCTGTTGGTGGCAGTGGGGGCGGAAGGGGGGGGAGAAAAAGAAGAGGAGGTGGAGGTGGAGGAGGAGGAGGTGGAGGAGGAGGAGGAGGCGGAGGAGGCTTGGGCTCGCGCCGCTGGAGGTACGCGTGAGGGCCCGTGCCAGAGCCGGCTTGACAGGGGCCGAGGGGAAGCAGGGGACCGTGCGAGGACGCGCCCCAGAGCGAGCGCGTCCGGGCTGGCGGGCGCGCAAGGCGACCAAAGGCGGTGGTTGGTGGGAGCAGCGAGCGACGAGCCCAGCTACATTCTGGCGCGTGCGGCCGGACGCTCGCGCTCCGCCGCTGGAGTCGGGTGAGGGTGGGGGCACAGAGGAAGAGAAGGCGAAGAGGGAGGAGTGGGAGGTGGGGGGTACGAGGAGCTCTTCGCTCCCTCCCTCCCTCCTTCCCGAGGAGCTGCCGCCGCCGCCGCCGCTCCGCCGCCGCCGCTCCGCCGCCATTTTGGTTTCGTTTTGCGGAGGGGGAGACGATCCCTGTCTCGGTTGCTGGACCCACCTCCCCTCAGCTTGCCCAGCTTAGCCCCACGCCTTTCCCTTCTCCTCTCTCGCATTTCCGCAAGTCCGCTCACCCGCAGGCCGCCTCTTGACAAGCGGGAGGGATCCGCTGTGGACCAAGGGAAGCGGAGGAGCCTGGTGGCGGCCGTCCCCTCTTCCCCACTTCCCTGCACTCTCATCTCTCTCGGCCTTGGCCTGTGACGGTGAGTAGAACCACCTGGGGAGGTCTTTGGGCCTAAATACTTCCTCAGCTACTCAATCCTTGGCTTTCTGGGCGCTCCTGTCATCTCCCGGATCTGTATCTCCAGGAGAGCGGTGGTAAGGATGGGGGAGGGGAGAGTAGGAAAGGGGATCCTGAGTTTACCGGGAAGTCCCTCCTGTCGGGGGTGAAGGGGTGGCCCTGACTGGCGGGCTCCTGGCTTGGGGGAGGGGGACGGGAAAGTAAGCGAGTGGAGGCGGAGTTGGCTGCGCCCCTGACAGGTTTAGTTTGTGTGTTGGGTAGGCATGATTGGAGCATCCCCCAAGGTCCAGTTTGTGTCTGAGGGATACGACTAGCTGGAGAGGTGATGTTCTGAGGGTAGTTCACCTATACAATCAGGTCTGTGGTGTTCCTGACACGCTGAAATGCGTGTAGGAACGACAGGATGATCTGAGTGTTTTAAGTGTAATAAATGTTACTGGTTAGTTTGTAAATGGAAAGACATGTTTTTGGTCTAGAAGACAGATGGCCTGTCGGTGTATAGCGGCTGTTTGTGTGTGTATGCAAGGAAGGAAACTGTTCCGGAAGAGTTTGCTTGTATGTGTATAAGGGTGATGGAGTTTCCTTATAAGTTTAGCTTATTTTTAAAATAAAACTTGGGATGTGCCGTGGTGGTTGGTATGTGTGTGTGTATTTTAGGGTTTGGGAGCGCCGTATTACTTCTTGTTGGGAAAGAGCAGTCATAGCAGTAATACTTTAGATATACTATATACTGTGTATGCATGGGTTCAGGGATGGGAGAAACTTGTCATAGCCAGTTGTGGCCTTAAGAATACTTTGTTTTTCTGAAGAGGGTGAATCGTTTAAATGTGAAGGCCCAGACCATCTTTAACAGAACAGTTATTGTGAATGTGTCAAGAGTGCATGGCCTTTTTGTGGACCTTAGTTTTTTCAAACTGCACTTTCAGTTTTTTGTGATTCTAAATACCTGTGAGAACAGTAAGATAGATGTTTCCCTCTTTTACAAAATAGGAAATTAAGGCATAAAGAGAATTTTTCCAAGGTCACCTGTTAAATTGAGGACAGAGTTTTGAACTATAACCCAAGTATTCTGACCACTAGTCCAGTAGTATATTTACCATACAGTGGAGACTCAGGAGGTCTTTGTCAGGCAAATCTGAGCTTATTGGAAAGATAGGGGCATATGTAATCGGATAATGTATTTGGTACAGATCAATTGTGTCAGACATGTATATGGAATGTAAGTTGTCCTGTATGAAAATGTCTATCCATGACTATATTATTTTTTGTGGAGAAAACAGAGCATTTCTGACACTTAAGCTTGTGTGTTTGAGAGAGGGATGTCTTTCATAGCTTAACTTGTACCAGAGCAGCTGCCTGGGGGCTGACTGCTTAACTTTATATTTTTCTTTCAGTTTGACAGCTTAACCTTAAATCTATGGGATGATCTTCTTTCATTCATTCAACAAATATTTATTGAATAATTGCTCAATAAATGGTCCTGCATTAGGCTAAAAATAATCAAGGTGACCCTGTTGAAACTTTGGATATATATGAAGGGAGACTTGTCTTGACAGTGATTTTGTATTAACTCAAGCAAGGCAGACAAATCAGTGTGGAATTGAAACTAGAAAACATTCCTAAAAAGTGTCTTTAGTTGGGAGGGAGTTTAGATCTTTTAAACATCTTAATATGAAAGGATACAAGTGTATTTAATTATCTAACAGAGTAACCAGGTTGTGATGTGCCGCCTTTTGCCCCTCTCTCCTTTTTTGCATTTATAAGTAAACTGGTTTTGGGATCTGGAAATTGTTCTTATAAGTGCTTATGGATATTGAAACTTTGGCTAGGCTGAAGGAATTCTTCGAAAGACTAATTTTATAGTAAGGATCCCCTCTATGAACATGAAGGAAGAAGATTTGAACAAAACCAACTTTATTTCTCTGGAAAATGAAATGTTTTTTGATGTGCTAAATTAGTGGTTCTTAAAGGGTTTGGGGGGACACATCCTTCTGTGAATCTATTGAAAGACCCTTACTGTAGAAAATGAGCATAAGCAGAACCACACAAATTATGCACACAATTTCAGGACTTAAATTGTAATGAAATAGAACTAATTTGTATTCAGGTCTCATTTGAAAGCCTTTTTTAAAAATAAAATAGTTGTGTTTGGGGGTGGAGATGCTAGTATGAGTTAAAATGAAAGATTTTGTGACAATATTTGAGCATACTGACAGTAAGAATTTTAAGATCCATGTTTTTTATTTATTTATTTTTTACTTTTAATTTTAAATTTTTATTTATTTATTCATTTTAAAGGAAAGAGAGAGAGAGAGAAGAGGGGGGGAGCAGGAAGCATCAACTCCCATATGTGCCTTGACCGGGCAAGCCCAGGGTTTTGAACCAGCGACCTCAGCGTTCCAGGTCGAAGCTTGATCCACTGCGCTACCACAGTTCAGGCCATGTTTTTTATTTTTATTTCTTTATTTTTAGGTGAGAGGTGGGGAGATAGGTAGGCAGACTCCCGCATGCGCCCCCACAGGGATCCAGTGCTCCAGTCTGGGGCCAATGTTCCAGTGCTGTGCTATTTTTTAACGCCTGAGGCTGAAGGGCTCCGAAGGAGCTATTCTCAGTGCCGGGGCTCATGTTCTAACCCAGTGGTCCCCAACCTCCGGGCCACGGACCGGTACTGGTCCATGGGCCATTTGGTACCGGTCCGGAGAGAAAGAATAAATAACTTACATTATTTCCTTTTTATTTATATTTAAGTCTGAACAATGTTTTATTTAAAAAAAAATGACCAGATTCCCTCTGTTACATCAGTCTAAGACTCACTCTTGACGCTTGTCTCGGTCACGTGATACATTTATCCATCTCCCCCTTAAGGCCGGTCTGTGAAAATATTTTCTGACATTAAACCGATCTGTGGCCCAAAAAAGGTTGGGGACCACTGTTCTAACCAATTGAGACACTGGTTGTGTCAAGGGAAGAAGGAGAGAAGGAGGAAAGAGAGAGGGAGAAGCAGATGATTGCTTATGTGTGCCCTGACTGGGAATTGAACCCAGGACGTCCATATGCCAGGCCAATGCTCTATCCACAGAGCCATTGGCCAGGGCTTATTTTTTATTTCTTTGCATACTTATTTGCACAGTCTTAGTATGTGATTCTGAATTAGGTGATAAGAGAATGTAGCACAAATGTTTATAGTTTTATTCTTTGTCATTATCTTTTTATTCTCAGATTTCTGTCTTTTCAGTTTTGTATTGGGACTGAGGTGTTTTGAAGCTCATTTCTTGGAGTTTATCTTAATTATAACATTATTGAGTTAATTCTGTGCAAGGGACACAACGATGAATAATACATGGCTTCTGCATTTGGAGAGATTCTAATCCAATTGAAGCTGTGAATTGTATGATAGTATGGGGCTTCCAAAAGGGCAAGGAGTAGGGAACCATATTCCTAGAAGTTAAGGTTTCATGACTTAATTGCAGAGTTTTTGCTACCACTTATTCTTTGGAAGCTATAAAAAGTCTTCATGCTGTAAATGCAACTTTGTAGCTAAAAATGTGCTTTGGTAGCAAATAATTGATCACCTGATGTATTTGGATTGAGAAACTCTGGTTTGAAAGGGAGACAGACATTGGTTGCATTTCTTATCTTGTATTGGATGTATTTCTAATAGTAAGCTTATGTGAAAAACGTCTTTAATGTTATTTTCTAGAAAGTACTTCTGGGGTAAATTCCAGTAGTTATTTGACATACTACCCATGAATCTAGTACCCATGAAATTAAAAATTATAACCGCATTTTTAAAAGTACAAGAAATTCAGAACATTGTTTTAATAGGACAGATTACAGGATTCATCAAGATAATGGAGAGATCTTGAGAAAAATGGTCTGATTACTGTGATGGCCTTTGTGTAGGAATGTCAAACTTGTGAAAAGTTAGATTTTCTTTAATTTTTAACTTGGATAGTAATTTCTGGTATTTTAAAAACATATCATGTGTGTATGTATCTGTGCATTTAGATACATATGTATATATATATAGTCTCTTCTATATATGAGATACTGTACTTCACAAAAAAGAATGCTTCTAATAATCACAAAAAATTATTGAGGATTTTAAATATCAAGAATGAAAGCAATTTTTATGTCCTATTGAGTTGTATTCTAAAATACAGAATATTACTACCCTGGCCACTTAGCTCAGTTGATTGGAGTGTTGTCCTGATGTGCCAAGGTTGCAGCTTTGATCACCTGTCGGGGTACATACAGGAGTCAGGCAGTGAAGGCATGGATGGACCAACAGGTCGATTTTTCTCTCTCCCCTTCCTCTTTCTCTAAAGTCAATTAAAAAAAAATTTTTTTTTTTTTTTTGGTATTTTTCCAAAGCCAGAAACAGGGAGGCAGTCAGGCAGACTCCTGCATGCACCCGACCGGGATCCACCCGGCATGCCCACCAGGGGGTGATGCTCTGCCCATCCGGGGCGTCGCTCTGTTGCGACCAGAGCCATTCTAGAGCCTGAGGCAGAGGCCACAGAGCCATCCTCAGCGCCTGGGCAAACTGCTCCAGTGGAGCCTTGGCTGCGGGAGGGGAAGAGAGAGACAGAGAGGAAGGAGAGGGGGAGGGGTGGAGAAGCAGATGGGCACTTCTCCTGTGTGCCCTGGCCGGGAATCTAACCCGGGACTCCTGCACTCCAGGCCGACGCTCTGCCACTGAGCCAACCGGCCAGGGCAAAAACATTTTTTTAATAAAAGATTTAAAATACAGAACAGAACTTTTCTGTATCTTGCAAGGGACTGTGGCAGTACCACTTGAGGCTTTCTTCTAAGTCTTCCATACCCTATGAATAAAAAATTGGCCACGTTTAATCCTGCCCAAAAAGATCTGCACACAGTGAAGTTTTATCATATGTGTAGGTGGTATGTCTCCAGTTAAATAATTTCATATTGCTATTTAAGTTATGTGTGTTGGTCTGAATCTCTTAGAGGTAATAATATATATAGCCTTACTGAAATCCACTGTGAGGTCTACTTTGTGTCTATCTTTTGGGAGCATGAGAGGGGAATGAAAGCAGTGTTTGTTTTGTTTTGAACTTTATTGTAGTCCTTTTTTCTTTAAATTTGTAATGTGATTTTTAGGTTTTTTTTTAAGACAGAAGTGAGAAGAATGAACTTATAATTGCTTCACTCTAGTAGTTCATTGATTGCTTTTCATATGTGCCTTAATGGCGAAACTTGGGGGGCCCAAGCTGAGCCAGTGACCCCTTGCTCAGGCCAGTGACCTTGAGTTTAACCCAGCAACCTTAGGCTTCAAGCCAGTGACTCTGTGCTCCAGCTGGTGAGCCTGTGCTCAAGATGACAACCTTGGGATTTTGAACCTGGGTCCTCAGTGTCCTAAGTTGACGCTCTGTCCTCTGTACCACCACTGGTCAGCCTGATTTTTTTTTTTAAATTTTGTATTCTTTTGTAGTAGAGGTTAGATTTTCATAGTTATGATTTGTCATCTTACTTAATGATAACTGTCAATCTTTCATGTTTTAGAAATTACTTTTTTAGTGACTTCCTCATTGGGGGTGTTAATGGCAGTGTGATATTGACACAACATAATAAATGATGGCTTCAAGTAATGACAGAAAGTTAACATAACCTTACTGCTATTTCAGAGTTGAACATCTTATTTATGTTTGTAGAATATAAAATTATTTTTAGCATTGTTTTTACTTTTTATAGTTTTAGTCATTTGCTCTTACACATGGAAGTTAGTAACAGGATTGTATACTTTATTCATTAATTGTGTTGATATTTTAAATGTAAAAAATTTCAAACATATATAGAGATAAAGAGAATAGTATATAATGAGTTCTCATGAATTCAGCACCCAGCTTAAGTAGTTATCAACACCCAGTTATCACACTACATCTCCATCTACTATTAGCCTCTCTCCCTTTTCTCCACTTTATTTGAAGCAAATCTTGAAGACATATTTCATCCATAAATAAGGGTACATTCATTTCAGTTTTTTTCTTTTTTTAATTTGGAGGGGGGAATGGAGACAGGGACAGACAGACTGGAAGGGAGAAAGATGAAAAGCATCAACTTGTAGTTGCTGCACTTTAGTTCATTGATTGCTTTCTCGTTGTGTGTTGATGGGGGGTTGCTCCAGGTGAGCCAGTGAGCCCTTGCTCAAGCCAATGACCTTGGAGCCAGGACCTTTGGATTCAAGCCAGTGACCATGGGGTTATGTCTGTGATCCCATGTTAAAGCCAGTGAGTGACCCTGCGCTCAAGCTGGTGAGCCCACGCTCTGTGCGGCGGCCTCGGGGTTTCGAACTTGGGTCCTTAATGTTCCAAGTTGACGCTATCTACTGTGCTACCACCTGGTCCGGATCATTTCACTCAAATGGGTTGTTTCTTCATAGTTAGATTTATATAATTTTAAAAATAAAGTGTATAATAATATTTGGAACTGAACTATTTTACCAAATATTTCTAATTTATATTACCTGTTAATAGGGATATCCTTTGCAAGTTAAGAAATGAGCTAAATTAGAAATTAACCTCACTGCTTTTAGATGTTGGCACTGAAAAATGCAAGTTAGTTCCTATGTTTGCCGGTAAAGCTTATAATCTCTTTCAGCTTTCTGTTTTGTTGGTGTTATTTTTAGTCATGAAGACAAGATTCTAAAAACATTTTCTAATTCCTCTTAGTTTGTCTTGATTTTCCTAACTGGATCTAGTTACTACAAAGAAATCAGATAAATCTGGTGATGTTGAACAGAAGTTGAAATTGGTCGAAAATCAGTTTGTTATTTAAAGAGTATAAAATGCACATTATTAGGAATTTTGAAGTTAACTGTGGACATTTGAAAGGCCATACCATTGCTAAATAAACCATGTATGTTGCAGACAGTGGTTAGCATGATGAGTAGAAACATTTATGAAAGAGAAAGTAGATAGTCTTTTTAAGTTTCAAAATGAATCAAAGTACTATATAGAGATTTCAAGTGATTACTAGTAAAATAGAATTTAGATACATACTCTTTTTTTCCACAGAAGGCTGACAGTTATAATTAAGATGAATGTGAATTTAATCATTAGTGAAATTTTGGTTAACTTTTGTTATATGCTACAATCCCATGGTAGATAAATCATGAATTTTTGATTTAATCTTTTTGTTTTATAATTCTATCTTTTCCACACTTGGTACTTCTCATTCAGTTTTTTTTTGTTCTAAGGCTCCAGGCAACAGTGCGTCTGATTATAAAGTATCCATATCATGGCTTCTTGGTGTAAATGACATTATTTAGAATGTGGAGGAGTCATTCGTTATGATAAGATTTCTTAAATTCAGCAGTGCTGAAAATGAAAGCTCCAGAGTTAAACTATTTACCAACATAAGGAGACTGATGGGGCTAAATGGAGAGAATTTGAGACTGTCTTCGAGAGAAGAAACTAACTATAACATTTGAGAAGATAGAATGACTTAGTCATGTATAATTATTTAAAGTATAAAGTTTTTCAAAGAAGATTGGAAAATATAAATCTCAAGAAAAAAGGTTCCACATCAAGCTAAATGATAACAAGTTGGGAAGTTCGAGTTATGCAGAGTTTATAAAAGAATAAAGAGCCATCACCTCGAAACTGCAATGAATTAGAGAATACATATAATTTTTTTTTTTACAGAGACAGGGACAGACAGGGACAGATAGACAGGAACGGAGAGATGAGAAGCATCAATCATCAGTTTCTCGCTGCGCATTGCAACACCTTAATTGTTCATTGATTGCCCTCTCATGCGTGCCCCGACTGCGGGCCTTCAGCAGACTGAGTAACCCCTTGCTCGAGCCAGTGACCCTGGGCTCAAGCTGGTGAGCTTTTGCTCAAACCAGATGAGCCCTCGCTCAAGCTGGTGACCTCGTGGTCTCGAACCTGGGTCTTCCACATCCCAGTCCGACGCTCTATCCACTGTGCCACTGCACAGTCAGGCCATATAATTTTTTTAAGCAAGAGAGAGAGAGATTGAGAGAGAGAGAGGGACAGAAAGGAAGAGAGAGAAAGATGAGAAACATCAGTTCTTTGTTGCCTCACCATAGTTCATTGATTGCTTTCTCATATGTGCCTTGACCCCTGGGCTCCAGTGAGCCAGTGTTCCCTTACTCAAGCCTATGACCTTGGGCTCAAGCCAGCGAACATAAGGTCATGGCTGTGATGGCTTGATCCCATGCTCAAGACAGGACTCTGTTCTCAGCTGGTTAGCCCATGCTCAAGCCAGCTACTTCGGGGTTTTGAACCTGGGTCCTCAGCATCCCAGGCCGATGCTTTTATCCACTGTGCCACTGCCTGGTCAGGCAATGAATTAGAGATTTAAGTTACTTTTATTTGCACGTGTGTTTGTGTACCTTTAACTTTAAGGAAAAAAACTTGAATGAATGTAGAACAAGGTCAAGGTTACTTTTGGTTAAACAAGTATTTCTTTCATTTGTTTGTACATTCATTTATTTATCATCCAACCAACTAACATTTTTCTAGTGTTTAATCCATTCCCATTTATGTGCTCAGGTATTGGGAAAGAAGACATGATTATTATTATTATTATTAGCCTTAGAGAGTTGTCAGTCTAGTAAGAGGAATGTCTTGTTAACAAACATATTTCAATATACTGGATAACACAATTCTCCCAGACAGAGAGGAGAGAAAGTTATTAAGTCTGTGGAGAGAAGGAAGAGAATAGGGATGCCTTCCTATAAGTAGAAAGAGCCAGGCTTTAAAGAATAAATATGAATTCATTAAGGCTTAGGGCATTTTATGTAGAGGAAGATCATCTGCAAAGGTATGAAAATGAATATAACATAACAATGAATTCAAGTGACTTTAATTTGGATTTCATTCTCCTTACAATCTTCTATGCCAGTGGTAGTCAACCTGGTCCCTACCGCCCACTAGTGGGTGTTCCAGCTTTCATGGTGGGCGGTAGCAGAGCAACCAAAGTATAAATAAAAAGATAGATTTAACTATAATAAGTTTTATAAATATTTATTCTGCCAAACTTAGCAAAAATCCGACATAAAGTACTTGGTAAGTAATTATTATTATATGCTTTAACTTGCTGTAACTCTGCTTTATAAATTTTATAAAGTAAAGTTACTTCCTTTATAAATCACCATTACTGTGGAACTGGTGGGCCGTTAGAAAATTTTACTACTAACAGAGATACAAAAGTGGGCGGTAGGTATATAAAGGTTGATTACCCCTGTTCTATGCTCTAAAACAGGGGTCTCAAACTCGCTGCCCGCGGTCCGCATGCGGCCCGCCCACCAATTTTGTGCGGCCTGCAGACTAATCAAACTTCGTGGATTAGTCTGCGGGCCAGTCTGCGGCCGCACAAAATTGGTGGGCGGGCCGCGAGTTTGAGACCCCTGCTCTAAAAGATTGGCCTTTTTAGTTAGACATCATCAACAAAATCACTACTGCCCGACCTGTAGTGGTACATTAGATAAAGCGTTGACCTGGAATACTGAGGTCGCTAGCTTGAAACCTTAGGCTTGCCTGGTCAAAGCATATACCAGAAGCAACCACTACTAATTGATGCTTCCTGCTCCTTCCTCCTCCCCTTCCCCTCCCCCTCTCTCCTCCAAAAATCATAAAAAAAAACCAAAACCCTTTAAAAAATCAAAATGAAAAAAAAATCAAAATGAAACTGTTTATATACACTCTACTTGGACAAAATAATATTTGGTTTATAATTAAAGGTCATTTAAAGTTTTTTGGGTATTTTTTTGGTGAGAGAGAAAGAGATAGGAAGGGAGAAAGATATGAAGCATCAACTCCTTGCAGCACTTTTTTTTTTTCCCTTGCAGCACTTTTAGTTGTTTATTGATTGCTTTTTCATACCTGCCTTGACTGGGGAGGGGGAGTTGAGGGGTTCCAGCTGAGCTAATGACCTTGGCCTTCAACCTGTGACCTTTGGGCTTATGCCAGGGATAGTGGAATCATGTCTGTGATCCCATGCTAAAGCCAGCAATCCTGTTCTCAAGCTGGTGAACCCACACTCAAGCCAGATGAGCCTGTGCTCAAGCCAGCAACCTTGGGATTTTGAACCTGGGTACTCAGTGTCCCAAGCTAATGCTCTATCCACTGCACCCGCCACCTGGTCAGGCCATATAAAGATTAAAATGAAGAAAATAATTGGTTATATTTTCATTTAGAACAGTTTTGCTAGTGTACATCTCACTCCTTCAGCATTTTATTTAGTCTTTGAATTTGCTAGATACCCAGCCAGATAAAAAATGTATAATTGTTTTTTATTTCTTTTTTTTATTTTTTAGATTTTATTTATTGATTTTTAGAGGGGGGTAGGGGTGTGGAGGGAGGAGGATTGGGAAGCATCAACTTATAGTGGTTGCTTCTTGTATATGCCTTGACCAGGCAAGCCTAGGGTTTCAAACTGGCGACCTCAGTATTCCAGGTCGTGGTTTTATCCACTGCACCATCACAGTTTTTCTTGATAATGAACAAATCTCCCAGCCTCCATATTGATTTAATTTCCCACCATTTGTTGAAAATCTCAAATAGAGATTAAGATCGTGGACTTGGAAATCAGATTGACTCGGCACAGATCATAGTTTTGCTATATATTAATACTGATGGTGTAGTTTTGTTTTTTTTTTTAAATGAGAGGAAGGGAGGTAGAGAGACAGACTCCCACATGCGCCCTGATTGGGATCCACCTGGCAGCCTCTGTCTGGGGCAGGTGCTCTGCCCATCTTGGGCCATGCTTACAACCAAGCTATTTTTAGCACCTGAGGCAGAGGCTCTACAGAGCTGTCCTCAGCACCTGGGTTGATGCACTCAAACCAGTTGAGCCATGGCTGTGGGAGGGGAAGAGAAAGAGAGAGAAAGGGACTGGGGAAGCTGATGGTTGCTTCTCTTGTGTGCCCTGAATGGGAATTGAAACTCAGACTTCTACATGCCAGGTCAGTGCGCTATCTGAGCCAGTCAGTGCGCTATCTGAGCCAATCGGTCAGGCTTAGTGGTAGAGCCAGTTGGCTAGGGCCAGGGCCTGATGGTGTAATCTTTGGCAAATATTTATGAATATTGGTTTCCTTGACTATAAAATAATGGTTATATTTACAAGGTTCGAGGATTATATGAGGTAATATGTGTAAAGTGCTTAGCATAATGTATATCCTATAACAAGTGCGTAATACATGTTTGTTATTTTTATTTTGCTTATACCCTGAAAAGAGAAAAATAAATATTTTTTCTAGCAAAAGGTTAGAATGTCAAAGTACATTTTTTATAGTACATGTATTAAAAAGAATAAAAAAGCTTGACTAATGGTGAAACACAATGGATAGAGCATCCACCTGGAAGGCAGAGGTCTCTGGTTTGAAATCCCCATGTCACCAGCTTAAGCAGGGGATCACTGGGTCAGATTGAACCCCCGGGTCAAGGCACATATAAGGAGCAATCAACAAATAACTAAAGCAGTGGTTCTCAAACTTTTTGAAGTCAGGCGCATTTAAAATCCTACAGATAATTGTAGGCACATTATATACAGATTTCTGAGAAATGTTATAATAATTAAGTCAAATATTAAAGAAAAAACGTGAAGTCCAATTGTGGTTTTATGGTAATTAAACGAAATAAATACGACAAAATTAAACTTATTTTGACATTAAAAAAACATTTTTATGTTATATTTTTTGAGTTATGCTTTTTAGAATTTGTAAAAAAGAGGGGTTAAAAATAAAAAATGTTATCTTTTTATATATATAGATACATTCTTAGTAAGATTTAGTAAATTCGGCAGGTCTCAGTGCGAATGTGTTTTTTTCATTTTTGTGTTTATGAGAAACATGAGCCTGATGTGTTCTTGCAATTTCTTCAATGTTTGGGCATATATTTGAAAGGCAAACTCTCATTTCCTCGTCAATACATTGAAGAATTACTCTCTTTTTACTCTTAATTGTGTTGAGGATAGAAAATCCTAATTCACATAAATAGATGTTGAAAATTGAAGTAAAATGTTCAAAGCTTTTTTAGATGTTGCCACATATTCTTTCATAGAAATCCAAAAGGCTTCAAGAGACAATTCCTTATTTTAATCATCAATCCATGATCAGTGGATATAGCTGCCAGTTCTTCTTCTGTTAATGTTAAACCAAAACCACTTGAAGCTTACATGAATGGGTTTCTAATCCAATCGTATTGTTCAGTGTTAAGTGATGGAAAGTGCTATAAATTAAATTCTGCCCATCAACCTTCAACTCCTATTTTATTTACACTTAACTTTTGCTCACTTCCAGAATCAAATTCTTCAATATCACACTTCTTTTTGAGAAATCGATCCATTTTATTTGGGTGTATTTATCTAAAAGTAATATAATGATGTGTTAATAATAAATATAATAATGATGTGTTAACAAAAACAGCGGTGTTTCCATAATGAAATGGTATAATAGAGTAACTATATTTATTTTTATATCTGGGCACATGCTGCGAACCAGCGCAACTAGTAATGCCAGGTCTCAAGTGGGAACGGTGCGGAATTAAGGAAATATGTGGAATTAAGAAAATACAGGGTTGGGAAGGCCCTGTAATAGCTGCTGACAAGAACAAAGCGTGCCCAAAAACCACTTATTGCTTTATTTATAGGGCAAAGTGGGCCATTAGCAAATCAATGAGATCTTTGATCATGTTTCCAAGGCAACTCAAGAATTTTACCAAGTGCAGAAACCCCCACCATACATATCATTTTAACTTTACACCAAACAAAGGATAGAAGAAACTGGCTTCCAGTCTTTCCAGGGAACATGGGAGGTAGTGTAAACAATCCAGCACCACAGCATAACAGCCCTTTGCAACCTAATCAGGCATGTGAGGTGGGGGGTTAGGCAGAATGTCAGCTTACAGCCAATTCCCCACACCTCTGTCCCCCTAAAATCTAAACTCCAAAAACCCTGTTGGTTTTTTGGTCTCCAACAGGCACATATTTCTCTGGAATACCATAGGGTGCACCTGGAAATCTTCTCAGGCGCACCAGTGCATCCTGGCGCACACTTTGAGAACCTCTGAACTAAAGTAAAGCAACTATGAGTTGATGCTTCTCATCTCTCTCCTCCCTCTCTCTCTCCCTGTCTCTCTGTTATTATATATAAATAATTTTTATACATGTATATTTATTTTTTCTAATTCTTTTTTTTTTTTTTGAAGGGGGGTACAGACAGGAAGGGAAAGAGATTAGAAGCATCAATTCTTCATTGCAGCACCTTAGTAGTTCATTGATTGCTTTCTCATATGTGCCTTGACTGTGGGACTCCAGCTGAGCCAGTGACCCCTTGCTTGAGGTAGTGACTTGGAGCTTAAGCCAGCGACAATCAGATCATGTCTGTGATCCCATGCTCAAGCTGGCGACCCTGCTCCCAAGCCGTTGTCCCTGCACTAAAGCTGGTGAGCCCATGCTCAAGTTACATGGGCCCACACTCATGCTGGCGGCCTTGGTGTTTTGGACCTGGGTTCTTAGCGTCCCAGGCTGATGCTCTATCCACTGTGCCACTGCCTGGTCAGGCTTCGAATTCGTGTGTGTGTGTGTGTGTGTGTGTGTGTGTGTGTGTGTGACAGAGACAGAGAGGTACAGAGAGAGGAACAGCTAGGGATAGACGGGCAGGAAGGGAGAGAGATGAGAAGCATAAATTCTTTGTTGTGGCTTCTTAGTCTCCTTAGTTGTTCATTGATTACTTTCTCATATATGCCTTTATGGGGGGGGGGGGAGTTACAGCCAAGCGAGTGGCCCTTGCTGAACTGAAGCCAGTGACCTTGGACTTCAAGCCAGCAACCTTTAAGCTCAAGCCAGGACCATGGGGTCATGTCTGTAATCCCATGCCTAGCAATCCCACGCTCAAGCTAGCAATCCTACACTCAAGCTAGCAACCCCACGCTCAAGCCGGTAACCTTGGGATTCTGGGACCTCGGTGACCCAGTCCGATGCTTTATCCACTGCACCATCTCCAGGTTAGGCTGCTTTTTATTCTTTTTTTTTTTTTTTTTTTAACAGACAGAGAGTCAGAGAGAGGGATAGATAGGGACAGACAGACAGAAATGGAGAGATGAGAAGCATCAGTCATTAGTTTTTCGTTGCGTGTTGCAACACTTTAATTGTTCATTGATTGCTTTCTCATATGTGCCTTGACTGCGGGCCTTCAGCAGACTGAGTAACCCCTTACTTGAGCCAGCAACCTTGGGCTCAAGCTGGTGAGCCTTGCTCAAACCAGATGAGCCCACGCTCAAGCTGGTGTTCTCGGGGTCTTGAACCTGGGTCCTTCCGCAACCCAGTCTGATGCTCTATCCACTGCACCACCGCCTGGTCAGGCTGCTTTTTATTCTTACCAAGTCAACAATTTGTCTCCAAAATGAACAAGCATGTGTCTATATATTGTGTAAATTTTTTTGGAATGGAGAACCTTGAATCTTTGAACTGTAGTGCGTTTAATTATTACAGTTCTCTTTTTAAAACTGATTTTTTGCCCTGACTGGTTGGCTCAGTGGTAGAGCGTTGGCTCGGCATGTGGAAGTCCTGGGTTCGATTCCCAGTCAAGGCACAAAGGAGTAGCGCCCATCTGCTTCTCCACCCTTCTCCCTTTCGTTCTCTCTGTCTCTCTCTTCCCTTCCTGCAGCCAAGGCTCCATGGGAGCAAAGTTGGCCCCGGGCACTGAGGACAGCTCCATGGCCTCCACCTCAGGCACTAGAATGGCTTCGGGCTCAATGGAGCAACACCCCAGATGGGGAGTGCTTCGCCCCCTGGTGGGCATGCTGGGTGGATCTTGGTTGGGCGCATGTGGGAGTCTTACTGCCTCCTCGCTTCTAATTTAGGAAAAATACAAAAAACAAAAAGAACTGATTTTTAGGAGCCTAGGGTACTTTTTTTTTTTTTTTTTTTTACAGAGACAGAGAGAGGGGGAGAAAGTCAGAGAGAGGGACAGACAGACAGGAACGGAGAGATGAGAAGCATCAATCATTAGTTTTTTGTTGTGCATTGCGACTTCTTAGTTGTTCATTGATTGCTTTCTCATATGTGCCTTGACCGCGGGCCTTCAGCAGACTGAGTAACCCCTTGCTGGAGCCAGCGATCCTGGGTCCAAGCTGGTGAGCTTTTGCTTAAGCCAGATGAGCCCTCGCTCAAGCTGGCGACCTTGGGGTCTCGAACCTGGGTCCTTCCACATCCCAGTCCAACGCTCTATCCACTGCGCTACCGCCTGGTCAGGCGTGCCTAGTGTATTCTTTTAAAGCAGAACCCATCTCTCTCACTAAACATTTATTCAGTGTTTATTATATGCCAGATACTGGGATACAGTGATAAAATAAGGTCTGTGGGCATTTTTATTTTCCTTTTCCAGGACAAGGTCTTTCAGTACTGCTGTAACATACTGCTTATATTATATGTGGTTAAGCAAGATTTGTTCTTAGGTATACTAGAGATTACTGAAGGAATGTCTTTGAATATGATTATCTTTTGCTAGATTAAATCAATTCTAGGACAAAAATCTCTTCCTCTTGAGGGATCTGTATTGTGTGCCTGTGTTTTATCCAGGCAATCCATTGCTCAGTTAGTCCTTTGGGATATCACCGGTTTAAGACCTCTGTTCAGAGTCAGATAAAAACCAGCATTCTGGCCTGACCAGGTGGTGGCGCAGTGGATAGGACATTGGACTGGAACGCAAAGGACCCAGGTTTAAAACTCCAAGGTCGCTGGCTTGAATGCGGGCTCACCAGCTTGAGTGTGGGGTCCCTGACCTGAGTGTGGGATCATAGACGTGACCCCATAGTTGCTGACTTGAGCAAGGAGTCACACTGTCCTGTAGCCCCTTGGTCAGGGTACATATGAGAAAGCAAACAGTGAACAACTAAGGTGCCACAAGGAAGTGTTGATGCTTCTCATTTCTGTCCCTAGCTGTCCTTCTCTCTCTTTCACAAAACAAACAAAACCAGCATTCTGCCTCCTGTGCCTTCTAACAGAAGAAATATTATTTCACTCAACAAGTATTTATTATATACTTTATACTTTTATAAACCCATGGGGTACAGCATTAAATAAAAGTCAAAAATTGCTGTCCTCATACATACTCACTTTCTAGTAAGATAGATACTAAGTAAAGGGATATGATGTGATAGCTTTTTTTAAAATTTTTTGTATTTTTCTAAAGTTAGATGCGGGGAGGCAGACAGACTCTCGCATGTGCCTGACCAGGATCCACCAGCATGCCCACCAGGGGGCAATGCTCTGCCAATGTGAGGCATTGCTCTGTTGTGCTGCAGCGCCTGAGGCGGAGGCCATAGAGCCATCCTCAGCGCCCGGGCCAACTTTGCTCCAATGGAGCCTTGGCTGTGGGAGGTTAGAGAGAGAGAGAGAGAGAGAGAGAGAGAGAGGAAGGAGAGGGGGAGGGGTGGAGAAGCAGATTGGTGCTTCTGTGTGCCATGACCGGAATCGAACCCAGGTCTTCCACATGATGGGACGAAGTTCTGCTGCTGAGCCAACCAGCCAGGGCTTGATATCATAGCATTTTGATGATAAATGTTAAAAAGGAGATGTAGTCAGGGTGGTTAGGAAAGTCCTTTGAGGCAGTGACATTTGAGCAGAGATCTGAATCATGTAAAACAGTGGTAGTCAACCTGGTCCCTACCGCCCACTAGTGGGCGTTCCAGCTTTCATGGTGGGCGGTAGCAGATCAACGAAAGTATAAATAAAAAGATAGATTTAACTATAGTAAGTTGTTTTATAAAGATTTATTCTGCCAAACTTAGCGAAAATCCGACATAAAGTACTTGGTAAGTAATTATTATTCTATGCTTTAACTTGCTGTAACTTTGCTTTATAAATTTTATAAAGTAAAGTTACTTCCTACTTTATAAATCACCATTACTGTGGAACCGGTGGGCGGTTAGAAAATTTTACTACTAACAGATACAAAAGTGGGCGGTAGGTATAAAAAGGTTGACTACCCCTGAAAAGGAACCCATGCAACTATCTGGGGCATGATCATAAGCCCTGAGGCTATAGTGTATTTGGTATGTTTAAGAAGTAGGGCTGGAATAGTAAATAAGTTGGGGAAGAAGGATAGGAAATAAATAGAAGAGGTAGCCAGGGACAAGATAATATAGGGACTTATAAGACTTGACTAAGTGTCTAGGTTTTATTCTATATTTGATAAGAAGCTAGCTAAGGGTAGGTGTTGAGAAGGGTCATGGCTTGATCTAATGTATACACTTTGAAAAGAAAACATGATGCAACCAGAGTGTCCAGTTAAGAGGGCACTGTGATAAGACAAGAGGTGATTTTGAGTTAAATCTAGGGTATTATCAGGGAGATGGATTTGGGATATATTTTGAATGGACTGGGGATGATAACTTGGAGTAGATGTTGGATCTGAGTAAGAGTGGTCCAAAATAACTCCAATGGTAGCTTCAAAAGTTGGATGCCATTTTAAGAAATGAGGAACACTGGGAGAGCCAGGTTGTGGGTGTGCAACAATCTAGTTTATATTTGCTGACTTTTGCGTTTTTTTATTAAATGTTTCAGGTTGTGAAGTTGAATAGGCAGTTAGATATAAAAATTTGGGAGTTGATTGTTGTAGAGTTGGTACTATATTTAGAGCAATGGGAGTTGATGAGATTACCTGGGGAGTTGAAGTTATTGGGTGAATTGTGGGATATTCTTGACTTAGAAGAATTTATTTAAGAACGATGGGATTGAAAGGATCTTTTGATATTTTAGGAATAATATCTTCCTTGCTAAGAAAATGTAGCAAGTACTAACTAATCAAAAGAGACATAAATAAAATGGTTGATGAACAAATTGCTATTTTTTATCTGTTAAAAATACTCTTTGTGTCACAGTGATCAGAACACTCATTTTAAATGAAATTAATAGCAAGAGTGCCTATTTCTACATGATTATTCTGAAAAATAGCCAGAATGGTCATTGTCTTTCTAGATGTCCATTGTGGAAGACAATATAAGTTTAAAAAAATTCACACAATTTAAAAATGATGATTGAGGTGTCAAAAGACATGAAGCTTCTTACCTATTAACATGATAACCATTTCTAGCTTTTGGGGAAATTTTACAGAGTAAGAGTGAGATCAGTCTACCTCCTAATTTCTTATTTATTCTGTCACTGGACATTTTGAAACCTTCCTTTAAAGAAGCTGGTTTTTCATATGTAGATTTTTCTTTTTTTCTATTTTTTTTTCCTACCACTCAGACTGCATACTCTCCCACTTACTTTATTTTATTTATTTATTTTTTTACAGAGACAGAGTCAGAGGGATAGATAGGGACAGACAAACAGGAACAGAGAGAGATGAGAAGCATCAATTATTAGTTTTTCGTTGCGACACCTTAGTTGTTCACTGGTTGCTTTCTCATATGTGCCTTGACCGTGGGGCTACAGCAGACCGCGTAACCCCTTGCTCAAGCCAGCGACCTTGGGTCCAAGCTGGTGAGCTTTGCTCAATCTAGATGAGCCCGCGCTCAAGCTGGCAACCTCGGGGTCTTGAACCTGGGTCCTCTGCATCCCAGTCCAATACTCTATCCACTGTGCCACCGCCTGGTCAGGCGCATCCTCTCCCTCTTACTCTCCCAAAGGAAGAGAAGAACGATCATCAATGGCAAAAGGCATTTGCATAAAACACCAAGAGCCGGCTTCATGCTCAGGAGAGAACACTGCAACTCCTCCTTGTGGTTTCGGGGGCTCTACATGATCAGAGAAACTTCCCTAGTAACGAACTATAGAAATGATCCCTGAAAGTATAGTCTTCATATGTAGACTTAATGATTCAACACATCTAATATTCTGGAATATGTGTATAAAATCCAATACTTGTATATGTTAGGGGCTTAATATCATTTAGGTTGACTTATTGCCTTTTTAGGGACATTTATGGTTGTGGGAGAGGATCTATTTAAAATGTATTTGAGGTGTCAGAAATTGAAAGGTGTAGAATAACACAATAAAGTCAGTCACAACATATAGGTTATTTGTTGTTGATTTAAAAACCTTTCAGAAATCAGGTTAGTGAATGCCTGAAACATATACTACTCTCTTGCTTTAGTACATGACTTCACACTTCCCAATCCACCTCTGCCATTAGGAAACTGTAGGGTCCAATCTGTTGAATTGGCACTATGCCTAAATGGCCAGTAGTTCTGGACTTTGTCAGTCCTGGAAGGGAAATTAATTTTTTTTTTTTTTCATTTTTCTGAAGCTGGAAACGGGGAGGCAGTCAGACTCCCGCATGCGCCCGACCAGATCCACCCGACACGCCCACCAGGGGGCAATGTTCTGCCCCTCTGGGGCGTTGCTCTGCTGCATTCAGAGCCATTCTAGCGCCTGAGGCAGAGGCCACAGAACTATCCCCAGCGCCCGGGCCATCTTTGCTCCAATGGAGCCTCGGCTGCGGGAGGGGGAGAGAGAGAGAGAGAGAGAGAGAGAGAGAGAGAGAGAGAGAGAGGAAGGAGAGGGGGAGGGGTGAAGAAGCAAATGGGCGCTTCTCCTGTGTGCCCTGGCCGGGAATCGAACCCGGGACTCCTGCACGCCAGGCCGATGCTCTACCGCTGAGCCAACCTGCCAGGGCCAAGAGGAAACATTTCTAATGACATAGTCTCCAGGGTTTGTTTGACCTCTTTTTGCTATTTTATAGAAATTGCCAGAGAATTAGCATCTATATCATGTATGATTTAGTTTTTTTCAAGTCAAAGTAATATTCATTAGTTGAGGGCATGAGAAAGTTCTCTTCCAAGTAAATGTTGTCCTTATGAGGAGACTACCAAATATTTCCATAATAGTTTTTAGAGTCAGTCTTCTTTTTTTTTTTTTTTTTTTGTATTTTTCTGAAGCTAGAAACCGGGAGAGACAGTCAGACAGACTCCCGCATGCGCCCGACCGGGATCCACCCGGCACGCCCACCAGGGGGCGACGCTCGGGCCATCTTTGCTCCAATGGAGCCTCGCTGCAGGAGGGGAAGAGAGAGACAGAGATGAAGGAGAGGGGGAGGGGTGGAGAAGCAAATGGGCGCTTCTCCTGTGTGCCCTGGCCAGGAATTGAACCCGGGACTTCTACACTCCAGGCCGACGCTCTACCACTGAGCCAACCGGCCAGGGCCTAGAGTCAGTCTTCTTAAGACTGAGATGCTTAAGATAGTGATATCATAGCCTGACCAGGCGGTGGTGCAGTGAATAGAGCATTGGACTGGGATGCGGAGGACCCAGGTTCGAGACCCCGAGGTTGCCAGCTTGAGCGTGGGCTCATCTGGTTTGAGCAAAGCTCACCAGCTTGAACCCAAGGTCGCTGGCTTGAGCAAGGGGTTACTCGTTCTGCTGAAGGCCCATGGTCAAGGCACATAAGAGAAAGCAATCAATGAACAACTAAGGTGTTGCAAGGAAAAACTAATGATTGATGCTTCTCATCTCTCTTTGTTCCTGTCTGTCTGTCCCTATCTATCCCTCTTTCTGTCTTTGTAAAAAAAAAAAAAAAGGATAGTGATATTATTTGGGATTCAGATAATCCTCTAAAAAGATTTCTAGATGAGTTTGTTGCAGAAAAGTCTGGAGACTTCACTTAGAACTAGATGGTTTAAAGTGGGTAGCTCTTAGTTTCATGGGCACTTTTTTCTTTTTTTTTTTTTAATTCAGTGAGAGGCAGGGAGGCAGAAAGACAGACTCCTGCACATGCCCTGACCAGGTATCACCCTGCAGGCCCCATAGTGGGCGATGCTCTGTGCATCTGAGGCCATTGCTTTCTTGCTTGGCAACCGAGCTATTTTAGCACCTGCAGATAGGCCATGGAGCCATCCTCAGCACCTGGGGCCAACTTGCTCAAACCAATCAAGCCATGGCTGTGTGAGCAGAAGAGAGAGATGAGGGAGAGGGGTGGAAAAACAGATAGTCACTTTTCCTCTGTGTCCTGACTGGGAATTGAACCCAGGATTTCCACATGCTTGTCCAACACTCTACCACTGATCCAACTGGCTAGGGCCTTTAAGATTTTATTTATTGATTTTACAGAGGGTGAGAGGAGTGAGAAGTATCAAGTCATAGTTTTTTCATTTTTCAGTTTATTGTTTGCTTTGTCATACGTGCCTTGACCAGCCAAGCCCACTGTTTTGAACATGTGACCTCAGTATTCCAGGTTGATGCCCTGTCCACGGTGCCACCATAGGCCAGGCAATGTGGGCACTCATTCTTAACCTTTACTTAGGAGCTGGCCTTAAAAATAGAGAATCATAACTCTGGTGATGGTAACTGTGGTAGTAGTCATTGACCCTATTAAAAATGCAGTGAGCCTGACCACGTGGCTGCGCAATGGATAGCACATCTACCTGGGATGCTGAGGTTCAAAACCTCTAGGTTACCAGCTTGAGCTCAAGGTTGCTGGCTTGAGCAACGGGTCACTGGCTCAGCTAGAGCCCCCTGGTTAAGGCATGTATGAGAAAGCAATCAATCAACAGCTAAAGGCTGACCTATGGTGGTGCAGTGGATAGAGCATCGACCTAGAATGCTGAGGTCACCAATTTGAAACCCGGGGCTTACCTGGTCAATACACGTATGGGAGTCATTGCTTCCTCCTCCTGTCCTCCTCCTTTCTCTAAAATTAATAAAACCTTAAAAAAAAACACACATAAAGTCTGCAACTACCAGTTGATGCTTCTCATCTCTCTCCGTCTCTCTCACTAAAAAAAAAAAAAAAAAATCAGTGAAACCTTTGTACCTATTCTCAAAAATTGCACATATGCACATAAATTCTTTGGTATATAATTTTTTGGAGTCATGGGCAATTTTTTTAATGGAGAACTCTTTTCACATTATTTAAAATTATTATTTTTTTTATTGATTGAATGGGATAGGGGAAGTGGGAGAGAAAAACATCAACTCATTGTTCCCCTTAGTTGTTCCATTTACGTGTGCACTTACTGGTTGCTTCTGGTATGTGCCTTGACCAGAGATTCAAACTGCGACCTTGGTGTGACGGGATGACAATATCCACTGAGCCACCAGGCCAGAGCTCACATTATTTTTTAAATTAATTAATTTATTTTTAGAGAGGGAGAGGAAGGAGGTGGAGAAAGGAGTAGAGAGAAAGAAACATCCAATTATTCTTCCACTTATTTATTTATTTATTTATTTATTGCTTTATTCTTGTACATGCCCTACCAGAATTGAACCTGCAACCTTGGCATGTTGGGATGTCATTCTAACCAACAGAGATACTGGGCCAGGGATCTTGTACTGTTTTGACTATAGGCCAATTTCCCTTGTTTCATAAGCACCTTTATTACAGATGTTATGGAATGACAGTTGCATTCCTTTTTTTTTCTTTTTTCTTATGAAATTAATGGGATGGCATTGATCAATAAGAGAACATAGCTTTCAGGTGAACATCTCTATAGCATTTGAACTGTTGATCCTGTTGTATACCCCCATCACCCAAAGTCAAATAATTTCCTGTCACTGTATATTTGTCCCTCTTTACTCCCTTCCTTTCCATCCCTTCCCCCTGGTATCCTCAGTGCCTGGGGCAGATGCTGGAACCAGTCAAGCCACTGGCTGTGAAAGGAGAAAGGATGTGGGGAGAGGGAGGGGAATATGTACCCTAACCCAGGATCAAACCAGGACATTGGCACACTGGGTGGACATTTGATCCACTGAACCAGCTGGCCAGGGTGGCATCCTTGTTAGTGATTTTAGAGGAAAAGCTTTCAATTTTGCACCATTCAGTATGATATTGGCTGATGGTTTGTCATATATGGGCTTTATTATATAGAGGTACTTTCTTATACCCATTTTTTGAGTGTTTTAAACAAAAATGGATGTTTTACTGAATTCCTTTTCTGCATCTATTGATAGGATCATATGATTTTTGTCCTTTGTTTTGTTGATATGGTATATTATGTTGATTGATTTACATATGTTGAACCATCCTTGTACTCCTGGAACCAATCCCACTTGATTATGTATTATTTTTTTTAATGTATTGGTGTATTCGATTTGCTAGTGGTTTGTTTAAGATTTTTGCATCTGTATTCATTAGTGATATTAGTCTGTAGTTTTCTTTTTTTGTGTTGTCCTTGCCAGGTTTTGGTATCAGAGTTATGTTGGCCTCATAAAATAAGGGAGTATTGCTTCTACTATTTTTTGGAAGGCTTTGGGAAGGATAGGTACCAAATCTTTGATTGGTAGAATTCATTAGTATAGCTATTTGGTCCTGAACTTTTATTTTTGGGGAGATTTTTGTTAGTTCTGATTCCTCCCTGCTTATAGGTCTATTTAGGTTTTCCACTTCGAGATCAGACAGGAAGATTGTATAGTTCTAGGAATTTATCCATTTCTTCTAGATTATTGAATTTGATAGCATGTAATCTTTCATAGTATTCTAGTATAATCCTTTGTATATCTATGATGTCTGTGGTAATTCTCTTTCATTTTATATTTTGTTTATATGAGTCATTTCTCTTTTCCTTAGTCTAGCCGAGAGGTTTGTCAATTTCATGGATCTTTTCCAAGAACCAGCTCTTTCTTGTATTAACTTTTTCTATAGTTTTTTTGTTCTCCATTTCATTTAGTTCTCTAATTTATATTATTTCCTTTTTTTTGGTGACTTTGGGTTGACTTTATTCTTCTTATTCTTTTTTTCTTAAGTGAGAAGCAGGGAGGTAGAGGCAGACTCCTGTATGCATCCCTACTGGGATTCACCCGGCAAGCCTCCTGTGGGGTGATGCTCTGCACATCTGGGGCTGTTGTCCCCTTGTTCTGCAACCAAGCTATTCCAGTGCCTGAGGTGAGGCCATGGAACCATCCTCAGTGCCCAGGGCCAACTTGCTCCAACTGAGCCATGGCTGTGGGAGGAGAAGAGAGAGAAAGAAGGGAGAGGGGAATGAGTGGAGAAGCAGATGTGTGCCCTGACTGGGAACCACATGCTGGGCCAACACTCTACCACTGAGCCAATCGGCCAGGGCCTGTTCTTCTTTTTCTAGTTCCTTCAGATGTGATGTTAGATTATTTACTTGGGGTCTCTCTTGTTTCTTGTTATAAACCTATAATCATATAAAATTTCCTCTTATTACTGCTTTCACTGCATTTCAGAAGTTTTCATGTCGTGTCATTCTTGTTTGTCTGTATACATCTTTATTTGGGTGTGTCTTATTTTTATTTTTAAGATTTTATATATTGATTTTAGAGAGAGAAAGGAGAAAGGCAGGGGGAGTGGGAAGCATCAATTCGTAGTAGTTGCTTCTCATACATGCCTTGACTGGGCAAGCCAAGGGTTTCGAACCAGCAGTTTCAGCATTCTAGGTAGGTGCTTTATCCACTGTGCCGCCAGAGGTCAGACTTTTTTTTTTTTAAATAGGTGAGAGGATAGGAGGTAGTGAGGCAGGCTCCTGCATGTGCCCCAACCGGGATCTACCCGGCAAACTACTACTAGGTGATGCTCTGTCCATCTGGGGCTGTTCCCTTGCTCACACTGAGCTATTTTAATAGTGCCTGAGGCCATGGCCATGGAGCCATCTTCATCGCCTGGGGCCAACTTTGCTCCAACCATGGCTGCAGGAGGGGAAGAGAGAGAGAGATGGCTGGGGAGGGATGGAGAAGCAGATGGTTGCTTATACTGTGTGCCCTGACCTGGAAACAAAACTGTGACTTCCACATGCTGGGGCAACACTCTACCTCTGAGCCAACCAGCCAGGGCACATTTAAGGTAATTATTGACACATGAGGATTTCCTATAGCCATATTATGTTTTGTTTTCTGGAAACTCTGTCTACTTTGGTTCGTTTCCTTTGTGTTTCTGTCAGTTGTTTTTGTTTGGTGGTATTCCATGCTTCTTTCTTTTATTTCTTCTTTTTTTTTAAAGCTATGTATTTCAGTTTTGTTTTTTTTCATGGTTATTGAGAAAAATTATAAGTGCTTCTTCACTCCATCCTTCTTTGCTACTTTAGACCTTTATCCTCTCCCCTTTTATGTGTCTTTTTTTTTTTTTTTTTTTTTTTAAACAGAGAGTCAGAGAGAGGGATAGACAGGGACAGACAGACAGGAACGGAGAGATGAGAAGCATCAATCATTAGTTTTTCGTTGTGTGTGCGACACCTTAGTTGTTCATTGATTGCTTGCTTTTTTTTTTTTTTTTTTTTTTTTTTTTTTCCATTTTTCTGAAACTGGAAACAGGGAGAGACAGTCAGATAGACTCCCGCATGCGCCCGACCGGGATCCACCCGGCACGCCCACCAGGGGCGATGCTCTGCCCACCAGGGGGCGATGCTCTGCCCATCCTGGGTGTCGCCATGTTGCGACCAGAGCCACTCTAGCGCCTGGGGCAGAGGCCAAGGAGCCATCCCCAGCGCCCGGGCCATCTTTGCTCCAATGGAGCCTTGGCTGCGGGAGGGGAAGAGAGAGACAGAGAGGAAAGCGCGGCGGAGGGGTGGAGAAGCAAATGGGCGCTTCTCCTGTGTGCCCTGGCCGGGAATCGAACCCGGGTCCTCTGCACGCTAGGCCGACGCTCTACCGCTGAGCCAACCGGCCAGGGCTGATTGCTTTCTCATATGTGTCTTGACTGCGGGCCTTCAGCGGACCGAGTAACCCCTTGCTTGAGCCAGCGACCTTGGGTCCAAGCTGGTGAGCTTTGCTCAAACCAGATGAGCCCATGCTCAAGCTGGCGACCTTGGGGTCTCGAACCTGAGTCCTCCGCATCCCAGTCCAATGCTCTATCCACTGCGCCACCGCCTGGTCAGGCCCCTTTTATGTTTCTGTCCATCACAGATTATCCTTATTAATATTGTAACTTTGTTGGAGCTGTTACCTGAAGTTTTGTTGTTTGTATTTGGTAGAATAACCCCTTTGAGTATTTCCTGTAGTGGAGGTTTTCTGGTGATAAATTCCCTCATCTTCTGTATGTCTGGAAAATTTTTATTTCTCCTTATTGGAAGGATAACTTTGGTGGATATAGTATTCTTGGCTGGTAACTCTTCTCTTTCAGTACTTTGGATGTTGGAGTCCATTCTCTTTTGGCTTGTAGAGTTTCTTCTGAGAAGTCCAATGATAACCTGATGAGCCTTCCTTTATATGTTTTGTTCTTCTTTTCCATAGCTGCCTTGAGGATTCTTTCTTTGTCATTGATTTGTGGCTGTTTTATTCCTTGGGGAAGGCCTGTTTTGGGTGTGGTAACTCAACGTTCTGTTTGCTTCTTGGATTCAAGGATCTGTCTCTTCCAATAGGCTACGGGAGTTTTCATCAATTATTTGTTTGAATATGCTCTCTATTCCTTTCTCTCTCTCTTTTTCTTCTGAAATACCCATTATTCTTATATTGCTCTTTCTGATAGAGTCAATTTTTGGTGAGATCTCATTTCTTTTCATTCTTGAGTCTCTCTTCTTTCCTCTGTATCGTCTCTAGTTGTCTGTCTTCGATGTCACTGATTCTCCTCTATCTGGCCTGTTTTATTAGCTAAACTTGCTCTCTCATTTTTCAGTTCATATATTGAGTTCTTCATCTCTGTTTTCAAAGTTTCAATCTCCTTGGTAATGTACTCATTTTGTTTTCTGAGCTGTAAAGTTGCCTATCAGTATTTTCTCACATTTTGTTGAGTATTTTCAAGACTTCAGTTTTGTATTCTCTATTGTTTAACTCCAAGGTTTCCGTGTGATTAAGATTGTTTTCTAGAGATTTTTCATTTTCTTTCTTTTTTCTTTTTAAATTTTATTTAGAAAATTAAATTTAATGTGGTGACATTGATAAATAAGAGTACATAGGTTTCAGGTAAACATTTCTGTATAGCATTTGAACTGTTGGTTATGTAGTGTACCCATCACACAAAGTCAGATTATTTTCAGTCACCATATATATGTCCCTCTTTACCACCCTCTCCCGTAACTACTTCACTTTTGTCTGTGTCCATGTGTTTCAGTTTTATATCCCACCTATGTGTGAAATCATACAGTTCTTAGCTTTTCTGATTTACTTATTCCACTTAGCATAATATTCTCAAGGTCCATCCGTGTTGACACAAATGGCAATATTTCTTCATTTCTTATGGCTGAGTAGTATTTCATTGTATGTACCACATCTGCTTTAATCCTCTTTTGAGGGGCACTTTGGTTATTTCTGTGTCTTGGCCACTATCAATAATGCTGTGATAAATATGGGAGTACATGTGTCTTTGTGTACCAATGTTTTTGAGTTTTTAGGTAGATAGTAAAGGGCACTTCTATTCTTAAGTTTTTGAGGTACCACCATATTGTTTTCCGTAATGGCCGTACCAGTTTACATTCCCACCAGCATTGAATGAAGATTCCTTTTTATCCACAGCCTCTCAGAAACTTGTTATTACCTGTGTTGTTGATTAACAGCCAGTTGAACAGGTATGAGGTGGTATCTCATTGTAGTTTTTATTTCTCCCAGGCATTTCTCTAATAGCTAGTGAAGATGAGCATCTTTCCATATATCTGTTGGCCATTTGTATGTCTTCTTGGGAGAAGTGTTTCTTCAGGTGCCCTCCCCATTTCTTAATTACCTGATTGTTGCTGAGCTTTGTGAATCCTTTATATATTTTGAATATTAATCCCTTATCACAGTTATTGTTTGTGTATATCATATATTTTGAATATTCCTTATCAGAGTTATTGTTTGTGTATATCATCTGCTATTTGGTTGGCTCCCTTTTTGTTTTTTTTATTAGTTTCTTTTGCTGTGCAGAAGCTTTTTAGTTTGATATAGTCCCATTCATTTATTGTTGCCTTTACTTCTCTTGCCTTTGGGGTCAAATTTATAAAATGTTCTCTAAGGCCAAGGTTTATAAATTCAGTATCTATATTTTCTTTTTTTTTTAAGAATGCATCTTTCTTTAAATTTATTTATTCATTTTTAGAGAGGAGAGAGAGAGGGAGAGAGAGAAACAGAGAGAGAGAAGGGGGGAGGAGCTGGAAGCATCAACTCCCATATGTGCCTTGACCAGGCAATCCCAGGGTTTCGAACCGGCGAACTCAGCATTTCCAGGTCGACGCTTTATCCACTGCACCACCACAGGTCAGGCCTATTTTCTTCCATGTAATTTATTGTTTCAGATCTTGTATTTAGGTCTTTAATCCATTTTGTATTAATTTTTGTGCGTGGGGCAAACTGTATTCAAGTTTCATTCTTTTGCATGTGACTTTCCAATTTTGCCAACACCATTTGTTAAAGAGGCTTTCTTTTCTCCATTGTGTGTTTTTGGTTCCTTTGTCATAGATTTTTTGTTCATATATATGTGGTTTTATTTCTGTGCTCTCAATTCTGTTCCATTGGTCTTTGTGTGTGTTTTTCATCCAATACCATGCTGTTTTGATTATTGTGGCTCCGTAGTATGATATGAAATCAGGTTTTTTTTTCTCATGATTGTTTATTTTTCTTTCTTAACTGCAACTCTTCCTTGTGTAGCCATGGTGTTTCCCTTGAAGGCATTTGAGAGTTGTATTACTAAGAAATCAGGCTAAAAACAACTAAATGATAAATTAAAAAATAAAAATAATAAAAGAGAAAAACAAATACAAAGAACAAAATCCATAAAACAATAATCAAAAACAAAATAAAATAATTAAGGAAAAAATATTAGAAGAAATATCTTCCCCAAACACCCAAGCAAACACACTTCCAAGATTTTTTTTTTCCCCAGCAGATGGCGCTGGATTATTCATTTTAGCTCTGTGAAATTTTTAGGGTGGCCTCCCTGGAGAGGCTGATGTCACTACGAGGGAGGTGGGGCTGTAGTCACGATGATGGCTGGGGCTTGCTATGAGGTTTACAATTTTAGTAGTGGCAATCTTAGGACTCAGAGTGCTCCTCTCTGTGTCTCAACAAAACAGGGGAAAGAGTGACTGTAGTACTAGCTGTGGGGTATGTCTCTGCCACTCTGTACCCATGAAGGGAGTGAGGCCGGATCTGGGAGGCTAGGGGGACCTCACTTTGTGATTTTGTGTCTCTGTCTGAATATAGGTTGGTGGCATTCTGTGGGAAAACTGGTGATGACCCCATGCTCTGCTGCTTTGGTTCAGTATCTCCCCAAATTCTGCCCAGTCTCTCTGCTCCTGCATGCAGAAGGAGACCTAGTCATTTCAGGTTTCTCGCTGTCGGGAATCCCGACCACAATTGCATCTTTATCTTTCAACCCCTTTCTCAACCCTTCTTCCCTCTTTAGTCGATTTAGTGTGAGGATCTTTTAGGCAATTCTGTGAGCCCAGATGGGGTTCTTTGGGTGAGTTATAGCTGTTCAGTTTTCAAAATTGTTGAAATTTCAAGGGGAGAGATCAAGGGTTTCTCTCATTGCTGCCATTACTTTGACATCATCCTGACAGTTGCATTCTTTTTTTTTTTTTTTTTTTTTTTTGTATTTTTCCAAAGCTAGAAACGGGGAGAGACAGTCAGACAGACTCCCGCATGCGCCCGACCGGGATCCACCCGGCACGCCCACCAGGGGGCGACGCTCTGCCCACCAGGGGGCGATGCTCTGCCCCTCCGGGGCGTCGCTCTGCCGAGACCAGAGCCACTCTAGCGCCTGGGGCAGAGGCCAAGGAGCCATCCCCAGCGCCTGGGCCATCTTTGCTCCAATGAAGCCTCGGCTGCGGGAGGGGAAGAGAGAGACAGAGAGGAAGGAGAGGGGGAGGGGTGGAGAAGCAGATGGGCGCTTCTCCTGTGTGCCCTGTCCGGGAATCGAACCCGGGACTTCTGCATGCCAGGCCGACGCTCTACCACTGAGCCAACTGGCCAGGGCGACATTTGCATTCTTGACCTGTTCTTCAACAGATGCTCTGAAAAATGGAAATAATTCTATGTAAGAATGAGGGTGATTTAAATAAATACTTGTTTGTCATCTGTTCACTTTCTTTTCCCTTTTACCATTTTGGTAATGCAGTGGTTTCTGGAGAATCATTAGTTAAAGCAGCATACCAGTGATAGAATGTCAGACTGGATATAAGAAAAGTCATTCTTTCCTGTCTGATAGTGATGCAGTGGATAGAGTGTTGACTCGGGATGCTGAGGTCCCCAGTTTGAAACCCTGAAGTTGAGGGCTAGAGCATGGACTTATTGGCTTGAGTGTGGTCTTGCCGGGTTGAATGTGGGGTCTCTAGCTTGCAGCCCGACATTGCTGGCATGAGCCCAAGATCACTGGCTTGAGTAAGCAGTCACTAGCTCAGCTTGAGGCCCCCCAGTCAAGGTACATATGAGCAGCAATTAGTGAACAACTAAAGTGAAGCAGCTATGAGTTGTTGCTTCTCGCCTCTCTCCTCCCTGTCTGTCTCTCTCTAAAAAAAAAGAAAAGTCATTTTCCAAAATTGGTTAAAATGGGAGCAAAAGGATATACATCTATGCCTCATTTTTTATTTTAAAATTTTTTTTTTATTTTTTGTATTTTTCTGAAGTTAGAAGCAGGGAGGCAGTCAGACAGACTCCTGTATGCGCCTGTCCGGGATCCACCTGGCATGTCCACCAGGGGGTGATGCTCTGCCCATCTGGGGCATTGCTCCATTGCAACCGGAGCCATTCTAGTGCCTGAGGTGGAGGCCGTGGAGCTGTCCTCAGCACCTGGGCTAACTTTGCTCCAATGGAGCCTTGGCTGCAGGAGAGGAAGAGAGAGACAGAGAGAAAGTAGAGGGTAAGTGTGGAGAAGCAGATGGGCGTTTCTCCTGTGTGCCCTGGTCAGGAATTGAACCTGAGATTTCCACATGCTGGGCTGACGCTCTAGCACTTAGCAAACCGGCCAGGGCCTGTGTGCCATTCTGATTGGCTTCCTATGTATAGTTACATAGCTTCCCTACCTACACTCCACCTACCTCTCTGAATGCAATTTCTAAATCCAAACCTGACCATATTCCTTGACAGAACAGACTCTTTACCATTCTCTTCAAGATGCTGCCCACCTCTTCAGCTTTTTGTCTCACTGGGCATTTTTTTTTTTTTTTTTTGTATTAAGTGAGAGGTGAGGAGGCCGAGAGATAGACTCCTGTATGCACCCCAACCAGGATCCATCCTTCAAGCCCCATCTGGAGCCATTGCTCTGCCCATCTGGGGCCACTGCTATGTTGCTTGGCAACTGAGCTACTTCAGTGCCTGATGCTAGGCCATAGAGCCATCCTTAGTGCCCAGGGCAAACTTGCTCGACCTATTCGAGCCATGGCTGCAGGAGGAGAAGAGAAAGAGAAAAGGGGGAGATGGAGGAGTGGGGAAGCAAATGGTCACTTCTCCTATGTGCCCTGACCAGGAATCAACCTGGGACTTCCACATGCTGGGCCGATGCTCTACCGCTGAGCAAATGGGCCAGGGTCTCATTGGGCTTCTTAACCTTGTGTTCCAGCTGTTGGAAATGCCATCATTCCCAGGCATGGTTTGTTTATGTCTCTGTGGCTTTCGTGTTCCTCCCAGTGCCAGGCTGCTTAGAGAACACCTACCCATCTTCTGACAATAAGTTTAAGTTGATACTGTGAAGGCTTATCTTCCCACCTCCCCTCTTCTAGTGAACAATATGCACTATTTCTTTTTGGCATATATCTAGAAATGGATTACTGGGCCACAGGGTAAGCATGTTTTTTATCTTTAGCAAATACTGTCAGTTTTCCAAATGATTGGGTGATTTTACTAGTAATGTGGTGCTGCAGTTGCTCCATATATCCACCTGGTTGTTTTTGTTTTTTTTACCTGGTTTTTATTTTATTTATTTATATTTTCTGAGAGAGAGAGAGAGAGAGAGAGAGAGAGAGAGAGGGAGAGAGGCGCAGCAGACAGGGACAGACAGGAGGTAGAGAGATGAGAACATCAATTTGTAGTTGCGGCACTTGAGTTCATTGATTGCTTTTTGTTCATGCCTTGAATGGGGTACTACAGCCGAGCCAATACCTCTTACTCAAGCCAATGACCTTGGTCTTCAATCTAGAACCTTTGAGCTCAAGCCAGTGACCTTGGGGTCATGTCTATGATCCCATGCTCATGCTGGCAACCCCGCACTCAAACTGGTGAACCCACACTCAAGCCAGCAACCTCAGGCTTCCAAATCTGGGTCTTCAGCTTCTCAAGCCAACACTCTTTCCACTATGCTACTGCCTCATCTAGCTGGTGTTGTCATTCTTTTCATTTCAGCCATTCTGGTGGATAATAGTATTTCATTGAGGTATTGATGTACGTTTCCCTAATGACTGGTGAGGTTGAGCATCTTTTTATGTGCTGGCTGTACATTTGGACATCCTCTTTTGTAATGTACCTGCTTTTAATATATTTTCTAAATGTATTTTCTTTTTTTTTTTTTTTTTTTTTTCATTTTTCCGAAGCTGGAAACGGGGAGGCAGTCAGACAGACTCCCGCATGCGCCCGACCGGGATCCACCCGGCATGCCCACCAGGGAGCGATGTTCTGCCCCTCTGGGGGGTCGCTCTGTTGCATCTAGAGCCATTCTAGTGCCTGGGGCAGAGGCCACAGAGCCATCCCCAGCGCCCGGGCCATCTTTGCTCCAATGGAGCCTTGGCTGCAGGAGGGGAAGAGAGAGACAGAGAGGAAGGAGAGGGGGAGGAGTGGAGAAGCAGATGGGCGCTTCTCCTGTGTGCCCTGGCCGGGAATCGAACCCGGGACTCCTGCACGCCAGGCCGATGCTCTACCGCTGAGCCAACCGGCCAGGGCTGTATTTCTTTTTTTAGATATATGCATTGCAAATATTTTATCCAATGTGAGACTTTTCACTTTCTTGGTGATATCTTTTGATGAACAGAATTTTTTATTTTTGATCAATTTCATTTTTTTTTAAATTTTATTTTTTACAGAGATAGAGTCAGAGAGAGGGATAGATAGGGACAGACAGACAGGAACGAAGAGAGATGAGAAGCATCAATCATCAGTTTTTCGTTGTGACACCTTAGTTGTTCATTGATTGCTTTCTCATGTGTCTTGACCATGGGCCTTCAGCAGACTGAGTAACCACTTGCTCAAGTCAGCGACCTTGCGTCCAAGCTGGTGAGCTTTTTGCTCACACAAGATGAGCCCGCGCTTAAGCTGGCGACCTTGATGTCTCGAACCTGGATCTTCTGCATCCCAGTCCGACACTCTATCCACTGCGCCACTGCTTGGTCAGGCTCAATTTCAGTTTGTTTTTAAAAAAGAAAGATTTTGATCTAGTTTGAAAGGTATTTTGGGGGGACTAGGAGGCAAATGGAGAATTACTTAATAGGCATAAAGTTTGAAACAAAATGAACATGCTCTATTGATGTGTTGTACAGCATTGTACCTATAGTCAACAACACCGAATTATACACTTAAAATTTTAAGAGGAGAGGTCTCATGTTAAATGTTATCACCACAATAAAATAAAATAACAATTATCTGTGTTGTAGGTAACAGTCCACTGAATGAAAACAAAAAAAGACAGGAATGAATTAAGAAAACAGATAGTTATAGAATAATGGAGTTAGAAAGGATGTCTAGATATAGTGTTTTTCAGATGCCAGTTAACTATCCTTTGTTGTATGAAGAGTGTAAACCCAGTGACCTTAGTTGAGTTTGCCTATCATCAGGATGATTTCTCTCTGCCTTTGTGGTTCCCAAAATATTTCTCCTCTGTTTTCACCAGTGTTCCCAAGTTTAAAAGTAAAAAGGTTGAAAACCACTGGTCTAGAAGTTACTGGGTTAGTTTTTTCAGTTTTACATAGATATGAACAAAACAACTTTGAGAGATGTGTGCTTATGGTAGCTATATGTATTTCAGATCTTTTCAAAATAAGTTTTCATTGGATTTTTGTTTATTTTAAAAGTAATACAGTTTTTTTAATAGGTTAAGAAAAAATATATATAATTTTTTTACTTCCAAACCTTTCTCCCTAAAGTAACCAGTGCTATCAATTGTTATATAATCATCTGTACTTATATTTCTGTATGCATACAAATACATATGATTTTCTTTTGTTCTTTACAAATATGAGATTTTGCTTGCTTTTTAACTTAAAAATAGCAGACATTTTATATTTGTGTATGTCTGCATATGTGTGTGTGTCCTATTTTTGTGGCCATGTGAATGAGCACTATAATTCTTTTATTTGTGTGTGTTTTTATGATAGTCTCGAATTGCTATTGAAGTTAGACTCTGTAAAATTTTAAATTGTAGTAGATACCATGAAAGCTTTATTCCAAAATGATGGTGGCCACTAGTGCTTATTTTTCATTGCTAGTACTAACTCTTACCACTTTAAAAAATTTTCAACCAAACTGATGAATGAAAATTACCTAGTTTTAATACATACCTTCCAAACCACTAATGAGGTGGTACATTTTTTTCTAGTTGATTATTTCTATCTCTTCTTGTAATTACCTGTAGATATATCTGAATTTTTTTTCTTATTTGCTAGTTCATAGAATAAGTATGTATAATCCTTTTTTGTGTTCATTGCATTTTCTTCCAATGTATTTTTTTTTGTTTATAGTACCTTACATATATATATATAATGCTTTTATATAATTAATTCTGTATTTCCTTTTATGGCTTCTTGTTTCCTGATTTGTTTAAGAAGGTTTCTCCCCCGTAGGCTACAGAGATATTCACAAATATTCTTCATATTCTTTTATTTTTATATATAGCTCTTAAACCCATGAGGGAATTATTTTTGTATGTAACATGAAGAATGGGTCTAACTTTGTTTTCTCCAAATGGATTGCCAATTAGGCCAGTATGCAGCACCATTATTAAGTCAGCTTCTTGTCATATTGAAATCTATTAATTGAAATGTTTTCAGCCTTGGCTGGATAGCTCAGTTGGTTAGAGCAGGGGTAGTCAAGCATTTTATACCTACCGCCCACTTTTGTATCTCTGTTAGTAGTAAAATTTTCTAACCGCCCACCGGTTCCACAGTAATGGTGATTTATAAAGTAGGGAAGTAACTTTACTTTATAAAATTTATAAAGCAGAGTTACAGCAAGTTAAAGCATATAAATAATAATTACTTATCAAGTACTTTATGTCGGATTTTCACTGTTTGGCAGAATAAATCTTTATAAAACAACTTACTATAGTTAAATCTATCCTTTTATTTATACTTTGGTTGCTCCACCACTGCCCACCATGAAAGCTGGAACGCCCACTAGTGGGCAGTAGGGACCAGGTTGACTACCACTGGGTTAGAGCATCACATGGAAACACCAAGGTTGCGGGTTTGATCCCTGGTCAGGGCACATATGGGAAGTGGTCAGTGAATGTACAACTAAGTGGAACAACAAATGAATGCTTCCCTCTCTCTCCCTTACTCTGCCTGTATCTCTAAAATCAAATCAATTAAAATAAGTTTTAGTTTTCAAGAGGACTACAGTGAAAAGTTTTTATGCAAAGTAGGAAAGGAATACTTTTCACAAGGTACTTTATTTTGATCTGCCAGATAATTTTTAAATGGCTTTATTAAGATATAATTCATGTTCTAATTTAAAATATACAATTCAATAATTATTAGTATATTCACATAGTTATATAATCATCACCAACACCTAATTTTAGAACCTTTCATCTTGGTACCCATTAATAGTCACTCTCCATCCCTAGCATTCCCCCTATTCCCTAGCTAACCACTATCTACTCTCTTTCTTTATAGATTTGCCTTTTATGAACATTTCACATAAATGGAGTCATAATATAATGTCTTTGAACCTTCTTTCATTTAACATAATGTTTTCAGTGTTTGTATTTGCTGTAGCATGTTCAGTATTTCATTCCTTTTTATTTATGAGTAATATTTCATTGTAGGGATCATGTTGCTTTGAACACTTGTGTATAAGTTTTTGTATGGACATAAATTTTCTTTTTATTTCTATACCTAGGGGTGAAATTCCTGGGTCATATGGTAATACTGTTTAACCTTTAGAAGAACTGCTAGACGTTTCCAAAGCAGATGTACTGTTTTATATTTTTACTCCAGTTTCTCCTCAGAAATTTATTTATTTATTTATTTTACCATGTGCATAAGAGACAGGGACAGACACACAGGACGGGAGAGAGATGAAAAGTATCAGTTCTTCGTTGAGGCACCTTAGTTCTTCATCTCACATGTGCCTTGACTGGGGGGCTCCAGCCAAGCCAGTGACCCTTTCTTAAGCTAGTGACCTTGGGCTCATGCCAGCAACCATGGGGTAATGTTTATGATGCTACACTCAAGCTGGCAATCCTGTGCTCAAGTGGTGAGCCCGTGCTCTAGCCAGAGGAGCCCATGCTCAAGCCAGCAACCTTGGGGTTTCAAACCTGGGTCCTCAGTGTTTCAAACTGATGATGCTCTATCCATTGCACCTCCCTGTGGTCAGACTTCACAGAAAAATTTTAATAAAATAACAAGTGACTTTTTTGTTTAGTGCACAACCATATGCACTGGCTCTGAGTTGATTGCCTCTTACCCTAGTGGAAAAATCTTTCTAATGTAACTTCTGCTTCTCTCCTGCTGCCAGTTTAGAAATCCCTAGGGATAGAGATCAGTGTCTCTATATATTCCTTGCAACCACAGCCCTATCCCACCTCTTTTAAAAAATAGAATTGAAGTTATATAAATGATCCATGTTAATTTTGCTTCTCAGGAAGAGCTAAATAAGATTTGAGTAGTTTATCATCCGACAGTCAACGAATAGAATTTTTTTCCTTATGATTTAGCTTTGGGGGTGCTTTTTGTGTATATTTTCCCTTTGCGGCTTACTAATTTTAATTTATGTCTGCTCTTTCTCTTTTTGTTCTAAGTTTCTAGAAGTGGTTTGTTGGTATAATAGTTCTTTTGGTTATGAGATACATTCTTTCCTTCAGTTTAGTGTTCCTGAAATTAGAAAATAACAAAATTGATAACCACATTTAATAAGACAATGGCTTTTAAATTTTTTTTACCCTGAAAATGTGGTCACTAATTCATGAAGCCTTTAAAATTAGTGGCATCTTGGAACTTAACAAACATATGCAGTATATAAATACGAAAATAACTAGGTTTATTTATGATGAGTCCTTTGAAAATTAGGAGTTGTTGGCAATTGTCACCATCTTTTTTTTTCTTTCTGCAGTGAGAAGCAGGGAGGCAGAGAGACAGACTCTCACATATGCCCGACCGGGATCCACCCAGCATGCCCACCAGGGGGCAGTGCTCTGCCCATCTGGGGCATTGCTCTGTTGCAACCAGAGCCATTCTAGCGCCTGAGGCAGAGGCCATAGAGCCATCCTCAGCGCGCGGGCCAACTTTGCTCCAATGGAGCCTTGGCTGTAGGAGGGGTAGAGAGAGAAAAAGGAGAGGAGGAAGCATGGAGTAACAGATGGGCGCTTCTCCTTGTGCCCCAGCTGGGAATCGAACTTGGGACATCCACACATCGAGGGCTGATGCTCTACCACTGAGCCAACTGGCCAGGGCCTCACCATCTTTTAAACCAGGGGTAGTCAAGCATTTTATACCTACCGCCCACTTTTGTATCTCTGTTAGTAGTAAAATTTTCTAACCGCCCACCGATTCCACAGTAATGGTGATTTATAAAGTAGGAAGTAACTTTACTTTATAAAATTTATAAAGCAGAGTTACAGCAAGTTAAAGCATATAATAATAATTACTTACCAAGTACTTTATGTCAGATTTTTGCTAAGTTGGCAGAATAAATCTTTATAAAACAACTTACTATAGTTAAATCTATCTTTTTATTTATACTGTGGTTGCTCTGCTACCGCCCACCATGAAAGCTGGAACGCCCACTAGTGGGCGGTAGGGACCTGGTTGACTACCACTGTTTTAAATGAAGGGTCCTGTGGTTGAGTGAAAAAGCTTAGTTTGTTTCTCTTTGTAAGTGTACTTTATATTTTATAAATTATGATGAGTAAATTTTTTAGGAACATAGTTCAGATTTTTTTATTTTATTCATTTTTTAGAGAGGAGAGAGACAGAGAGAGAGAAGGGGGAGGAGCTGGAAGCATCAACTCCCATATGTGCCTTGACCAGGCAAGCCCAGGGTTTCGAACCGGCGACCTCAGCATTTCCAGGTCGACGCTTTATCCACTGCGCCACCACAGGTCAGACCATAGTTCAGATTTTATTGGTATCTTCATGAAGATATTTTAAGTATTTTATAATTTCAGTGACTTAGGTAATGTCAGTGATTCAGTGGTTTAATGTAAAACATCTTAAACCAGAAAACTGCTTACCTTTTGACTTTTGAGGAGCTAATTTCATTGTTATATACATAGTATTTATTTTTTAAGTTGTATAAACAGTAAGAGCTTATAAAATATTTAAAGAAAAATATTCTTTAATATTTTTATTTTGTTTAGTGTTTTTTAGTCTTTATATACATAGTTAAAAATATAGTAATAGGCCTGACCTGTGGTGGCGCAGTGGATAAAGCGTTGACCTGGAAATGCTGAGGTCGCCGGTTTGAAACCTGGGCTTGCCTGGTCAAGGCACATATGGGAGTTGATGCTTCCAGCTCCTCCCCCCTTCTCTCTCTCCTCTCTCTCCCTTTCTGTCTCTCTCTCTCTTCTCTAAAAATGAATAAATAAAAATAAAATAAAAAAAAATGTTTAAAAAAAAAACAAAAACAAAAATATAGTAATAAATATATTGTTTATTCAGTCACTAGGTATTTATTGAATATCTTTTATATTCCAGGTACTTTTTGCTTAAGGCTACAGCAGTGAATAAGGCAGACAGGATTCTTATTCTTGTGGAATAGATGGTCTAGTGCAGGGGTCAGGAACTTTTTTGGCTGAGAGAGCCATGAACGCTACATATTTTAAAATGTAAGTCCGTGAGAGCCACACAACGACCCGTGTTCGTTATGCATTATCCAATAAAAATTTGGTGGTGTCCCAGAGGACAGCTGTGATTGGCTCCAGCCACCCACAACCATGAACATGAGCGGAAGGAAATGAATGGATTGTAATACATGAGAATGTTTTATATTTTTAACATTATTATTTTTTTTATTAAAGATTTGTCTGTGAGCCAGATGCAGCCATCAAAAGAGCCACATCTGGCTCGCAAGCCATAGGTTCCCTACCCCTGGTATAGAGGAAAATACGGATATTAAACTTACTAGTATGATAAGTGTTAAAAGAATTACAATATGCTGCATGAGCACTTAACAGGAAGATCCTCGATGGTCGAAGGGGTTAAGAAACATCTCCCTGACGAAGTACCTTTAATCTGAGATGAAAAGGATGAGTAGAAGTCATCTGGGAAGCAGGCAGAAGAGAGTCTTAAGGATAGAGAACTATGTATCTCCTAGGGAATGGAACGCAGATGTTTGATGAACTGGAAAGCACTTAGAACACATATGTCACACATAACATGCTTTTTCTGGTTGTCATTTGCCCGTGCTTTGCTCATAGCAGAGTGGGAAATGGTGAGACTAGAAGAAGGTAGGGGCAGATAACAACAGCAGCAATAAAAGTAAACACTGGGCCCTGGCCGGTTTGCTCAGTGGTAGAGCGTCAGCCTGGTGTGCAGGAGTCCCAGGTTCGATTCCCGGCCAGGGCACACAGGAGAAGCGCCCATCTGCTTCTCTCCTCCTCCCCCTCTCCTTCCTCTCTGTCTCTCTCTTCCCCTCCCGTAGCCAAGGCTCCACTGGAGCAAAGTTTGCCGGGGCGCTGAGGATGGCTCTGTGGCCTCTCTGCCTCAGGCACTAGAATGGCTCTGATTGCGGCAGAACGACACCCCAAGATGGGCAGAGCATCGCCCCCTGGTGGGCATGCTGGGTGGATCCCGGTCGGGCGCATGCGGGGGTCTGTCTGCCTCCCCGTTTCCAGCTTCGGAAAAATACAAAAAAAAAAAAAAAAAGTAAACACTGACATGTGTGTGAAGTACTTTTCTTTTTTCTTTTAGATTTTATTTATTCATTTTAGAGATAGGAGAGAGAGAGAAAGGTGGGGGAAGCTTGAAAACATCAACTCATAGTAATTAATTCTTGTATGTGCCTTGAGCGAACATGCCCAGGGTTTTGAACTTGTGACCTCAGTGTCCCAGATCAACACCTTATCCACTGTGCCACCACAAGTCAGGCTAAGTATTTTTCATATGTTCATTGAACCCTAACAATAGTTTTTATTCACAAGTGAGAACTGAGGCATGCAGTGCCTTGACCAAAATTAATATAGCAGAACTGGCATCTGAGACTATACATTCTGGGTCCAGAGTTTGTATCATTAAGCACTACACCATAGTGCAATGCATATCTAACATAAGTTATGACTAAAATTGGGAATTGTTATATCTGAAGACCAGTATAAAACAATTCAAAGGTTTTAAGTAGGGAAATGACATAATCAGGTTGTTAAATCACTTTTCTGGCTACATCTTGGAAAAGGAACTGCAGGAGAGGAAGGGGAATATACAAACATGTTGGAAATGCCACTGCTATTTTGTGGGCAAGAAATGTTTTCTTGGACAGGTTGGTAACAATGGAATTAGAGAAGTGCTTGCAATGAAAAAATTATATATATGGTATTCACAAATGTTTGTGTTAGATTTAAGTTTGGAAATAAGGGAGTAAGAGGAATCAAAGAAGACTGCCAGATTTCTGGCTTGAGCAACTGGTAGTACCATGATTTCTTAGCTAATATGATGCATCCTAAGAAATATGATGATGAGCTATAAAAATTTAAAGACTATGAAACCTAGGAAATTAGAATGCAATAATGTGGTATAAAAATTTTAAAGTCTTACATACTTTATATCTTTTTTTTTTTTTTTTGGTATTTTTCTGAAGCTGGAAACGGGTAGAGACAGTCAGACAGACTCCCGCATGCGCCCGACCGGGATCCACCCAGCACGAAGCTCTGCCCATCAGGGGGCGATGCTCTGCCCCTCCGGGGCGTCGCTCTGCCGAGACCAGAGCCACTCTAGCGCCTGGGGCAGAGGCCAAGGAGCCATCCCCAGCGCCAGGGCCATCTTTGTTCCAATGGAGCCTTGGCTGCGGGAGGGGAAGAGAGAGACAGAGAGGAAAGGGAGGTGTGGAGAAGCAAATGGGCGCTTCTCCTATGTGCCCTGGCCGGGAATCGAACCCGGGTCCCCCGCATGCCAGGCCGACGCTCTACCGCTGAGCCAACCGGCCAGGACTACTTTATATCTTTTTGGGGGGAGGGCTGAGTGATGCCTTTTATTGCTTTTCAGGCAGTGGGGGTGGGGGTGTGCTCAGGAGCTCTTCGTGGGGCGGTGCGCTTCCTCTTGACCATCACGAACTTCTGGTTGCACAGGATGGTGCTGGTCCTGCGGATGGCGGCCATGTGGAGATCTGGGCGGTACCTGTTCTTGCGGATCATGTGCCGGATGCTGCTCAGGGTGGGCCGGGCGTTCTTGTTGATGGTCCACACGTAGGAGGTGGCCAGCTTTTGCTGGCCGCTTCATAACGATCACCACGCCTTTGCCGTCGGCCGCCGGCTCCACGGCCGCGGTCTTGCGGTCTTGCGGTCTTGCGGTGGTTCAGCCCGTTCTAGCGGATAGCGGAAGGAGTTGCGAGCCTTCAGGTTATTGGGTTCGGTGCTGTAGGTCTGTTTGTTCCTCTTGATCAGGAAGCTGGAGCAGTTCCATAGGACCGACCATTGCAGGTGGGCAGACATGGCGGCAGCTCCTCTCCCTGCCACAGCGGGAGATGAAAAGAGGCCTATACCTTTTCTTTAAATGTTGAGAAATAGAACAGAGATTACAGTCTCTTATGTTTAATAAAGACCACAAAAAGAATTTATCACAGGTGAGACAAATTGGATTTTAGTTATTTTAAGCTAAAAATCTGCCAACATTGTTCAATCTGCAATGGCAATTTTAGGTAGGTGTACTTGCTCAAAAAGAAAAACTTATTCTTAAATATTATAAACAGTTAAGATAAATTACCTTTTTTACAAAGTTTAAAAACCTATAAAAATTCATTCAATTTATATATTATCATACTGCCTTTCTTTGTATATATCATGAATATATATTCACAAATCTGCTTGACCTTTCTATTTAAATGTTTCACAGGTATCTAAAATTTTTTTTATTTTTTATTTTAGTATTATTTATTTTTATGATAGAACGGGACAGAGAGAGGGACAGACAGGAAGGGAGAGAAAGGAGAAGCATCAATTCTTTGTTGCAATACCTTAGTTCAGTAGTTCTCAAAGTGTGCGCCAGGGCGCACTGGTGTGCCCATAAGATTTCCAGGTATGCCCTGTGGTATTCCGGAGAAATATGTGCCTGTTGGGGACCAACAGGGATTTTGGAGTTTAGATTTTGGGGGGACAGAGGTGTGGGGAATTGTCTGTAAGCTGACAGTCTGCCTAACTGACCTCATTTGCTTGATTAATTTGCAAAAGGCTGTTAAGTTGTGGTGCTGGATTGTTTACACTACCCCCCATGTTCCCGGGAAAGACTAGAGGCAAGTTTCTTTTATCCTTTGCTGTAAAGTTAAGCTGATATGTATGGTGGGGGTTTCTGCACTCAACACAAGAGTAAAAAGAGGAATTCTTCAATGTATTGATGAGGAAATGAGAGTTTGCCTTTCAAATATATGTCTAAACATTGAAGAAATTGCTAGGACGCATCAGGCTCATGTTTTTCATAAACACAAGAATGAAAATAACACATTCGTGCTGGGACCTGCCGAATTTACTAAATGTTAGCTAAGAATGTATCTATAACTTTTTTGTCGTTTTATTTTTTAATCCCTCTTTTTTACAAATTGTAAAAAGTATAACTCAAAAAATGTAACAAAAATGTTTTTTTAATGTCAAAATAAATTTAATTTTGTCGTATTTATTTAGTTTACCATAAAAGCATGCTTGGACTTTATATATTTTTTCTTTAATATTTGACTTATTATAACATTTCTCAGAAATTTGTATATAATGTGCCTACAATTATTTGTAGGATTTTAAATGCACCCCGACTTCAAAAAGTTTGAGAACCTTAGTTGTTCACTGATTGCTTTCTCACATGTACCTTGACCAGGGACTACAGCAGAGCGAGTGACCCCTTGCTCAAGCTGGTGACCTTGTTCTCAAGCCAGAGACCTTGGGCTTCAAGCCAGTGACCATGGACTCAAATCAGCGACTATGAGGTCATGTCTATGAACCCACATTCAAGCCAATGACCCCACGCTCAAGCTGGTGAGCCTGTGCTCAGGAGACAACCTTGGGGTTTCAAACGTGGGTCTTCCACATCTTCGTCCGACTCTCTATCTACTGTGCCATCTCCTGGTCAGGCTAAAACTTAGTAAATGTATTACTGAACTCTTGATCTCCCTTTTCTGTCTCATCCTGGCAAACAAAAATGTCAGCCCCAAGAAGGCAGGACTCTTTTGTGTTTTTTTGCACTGCTGTGTCCCCAGTTCATGTTACATAGTGGACACTCAATAAATATTTATTAGTTTTAGGAATATCTTTTTTTTTTTTTTTTTTTTTTTTTTTTTTACAGAGACAGAGAAAGAGGGGCATAGACAGGGACAGACAGGAACGGAGAGATGACAAGCATCAATCATTAGTTTTTTTGTGCATTGCAACACCTTAGTTGTTCATTGATTGCCTTCTCACATGTGCTTTGACTGCGGGCCTTCAGCAGACCGAGTAACCTCTTGCTTGGGCCAGCGACCTTGGGCTCAAGCTGGCAACTCGGGGTCTCGAACCTGGGTCTACCGCATCCCAGTCTGACGCTTTATCCACTGTGCCACCACCAGGTCAGGCTGTAGTAGTATCTTAATGGTACCACCATACAATTCATCAGTTGCCCAAGTCTTTAAATGTTTTTTTCTTCTCTTTTATAACTTGACATAATTTGTCAAGTTATACCTCTAACGTATCTCTCAATCTACCATTTTTTGGGGCGGTTGGACAGAGGGAGTCAGAGAGAGGGCAAGACAGACGGGAAGGGAGAGAGATAATAAGCATCAGTTCTTTGTTGCGACACCTTAGTTCATTGATTGCTTTCTCATGTGTGCCTTGAATGGGGGGCTACAGCAGAGCGAGTGACCCTTTGCTTAAGCCAATGACCTTGGGCTGAAGCCGGTGACCTAACGCTCAAGCCGGCAACCCCGTTCTCAAGCTGGTGAGCCCATGCTCAAATGGGATGAGCCTGTGCTCAAGCTGGTGACCTTGGGGTTTCAAACCAGGGTCCTCTGTGTCCCAGGCCGATGCTCTGTTCACTGTGCCACTGCCTGGTCAGGCCACCCATTTTTCTTTATTTCCAGTGTTACCACCCTAATTTTTCAATCTTGTGATTGGTATTCCAGAATCAACTTTAGCTGTATAAGCATTTTTTGAGAAACATTTTTAAAGATTTTATTTATTGATTTTAGAAGGGGGGCAAAAAGGAAGAAAGACAAAGGATCAACTTAGTTGCTTCTCATCTGTGCCTTGACCAGGTAAACCCAGTGTTCCAAACCAGTAACCTCTGCAGTCCAGGTCAACACTTAATCCACTGTGCTACCATATATCAGGCATGTCTAAGCATTCTTTATTTTTTATTTTTTTATTTTTATTTTTTGTATTTTTCTGAAGTTGGAAATGGGGAGGCAGTCAGACAGACTCCCGTATGCGCCCGACCGGGATCCACTGGGATCGCTCACCAGGGGGCAATGCTCTGCCCATCTGGGGCGTCGCTCTGTTGCAACCAGAGCCATTCTAGTGCCTGAGGCAGAGGCCACGGAGCCATCCTCAGCACCCGGGCCAACCTTGCTCCAATGGAGCCTGCGCTGCTGGAGGGGAAGAGAGAGACAGAGAGGAAGGAGAGGGGGAGGGTTGGAGAAGCAGATGGGCGCTTCTCCTGTGTGCCCTGGCTGGGAATTGAACCCGGGACTCCTGCATGCCAGGCTGATGCTCTACCACTGAGCCAACTGGCCAGGACCTCTAAGCATTCTTATGTGTATCTCGTTACTCCATTACTCGGAGCTTCTTTTTGGATTTCTCATACTTAATATAGTCTAACAAAGTCCTTTGCAAAGTTATTTCCATTTTGTGTTGTTCTGCCTTTGGTTTATCTACTGTTAATCTTTATAATCTCAGGTGCTTTTTATACATACTGGCCCTTAATTTTTGGGTATTTACCTCCTTTTTTTGCCAGGCTATTCCCGACACAGACTGGACCTTGCTTAACGTTAACTGTTTTTCTAAGATATGTTCCTTGTCCCTCCAAGTTCTCTTGATATACTACTTTATGTAGTAGTACCTTCACGTATTTTGCTATAATAACAGTTTATGTGATTCGTCATTTGGCTGCCTTCCTCTCTAGAATATAAAGTTCATGAGACCAAGAACTATATTTCTATATTTTTTTTAAATGAATTTTTTAATTTTTATTTTATTTTTTATTTATTCATTTTAGAGAGGAGAGAGAGAGAGAGAGACACAGAGAGAGACGGGGGGAGGAGCTGAAAGCATCAACTCCCATATGTGCCTTGACCAGGCAAGCCCAGGGTTTCAAACTGGCGACCTCAGCATTTCGAGGTCGACACTTTATCCACTGCACCACCACAGGTCAAGCTATTTCTATATTTTTTACTACAGTGGATGTCACAATTCTCAAAACATATTTTCAGGCTCTTTAAATATTTATTGAATAAAGGGATAGATTAAGAATGATGAATTTATAAAGGAAATTATGGAATGGTTAAAACAGTATTTGGAGAACCAGTAGAATATATCATCATAGAAGCCAAGTGAGAGTTTCTAGTAGAAAATATGCCAAATGTGGTAGGGAGCAGTAGTAAAATCAGTACTAAAATTGATCTTTGGGAGTCAGTATAGCATATTATTTAAGAGGAACCAGACAGACCTGGGCTTTACATTTTATTAGCTGTTAACCTGTTTTTCATCTTTAGAAAGGGAATAATAGTAACTACCTCATGGTGATTGTAAGGCTTAAATAAGATAATCTGTACTGCTTACAAAAATTTGGGGATATTTCAAAATGAATATGAAATGATAAAAAAGCATTTGATTTTTTTTTTTTTGGTATTTTTCTGAAGTTAGAAACCGGGAGAGACAGTCAGACAGACTCCCGCATGCGCCCGACTGGGATCCACCCGGCACGCCCACCAGGGGGCGACGCTCTGCCCACCAGGGGGCGATGCTCTGCCCCTCCAGGGTGTCGCTCTGCCGCGACCAGAGCCACTCTAGCGCCTGGGGCAGAGGCCAAGGAGCCATCCCCAGCGCCCGGGCCATCTTTGCTCCAATGGAGCCTTGGCTGCAGGAGGGGAAGAGAGAGACAGAGAGGAAGGGGGGGTGTGGAAAAGCAAATGGGTGCTTCTCCTATGTGCCCTGGCCGGGAATCGAACCCGGACCCCCCGCACACCAGGCTGACACTCTACCGCTGAGCTAACCAGCCAGGGCCTGATTTTTTTTTTTTTTTAATATTAAACAAGAACATCAGAAAAGCAAACAAGTCCAAAAAGGTTGTTTGATTATGCTAATGAGATGCAAAACCAATTTTTATTTTATTGGTGAAAATAAACTGTACAAAAGGCTGAAAGTATTAGAGTATCTGCACGGTCCCTGATCCCCTAATTTTTGTGAGCAGTGTATATAAAACATTTAGCATGGAACTTTGCAAATATTAAGAGCTCAGTAAATTTTAGGGTTTGTTTGTTTGTTTATTTTTATAGAGACAGAGAGGGACACATAGGGAGAGAGATGAGAAGCATCAACTCATAGTTGTGGCACCATAGTTGTTCATTGATTGCTTTCTCATGTGTGCCTTGACTGGAGGCATCAGCCAAGCCAATGACCCCTTGCTCAAGCCAGTGACCTTGGGCTTCAGGCCAGCGACCTTTGAGCTCAAGCCCATGAGCATGAGGTCATGTCTCTGATCCCATGCTCAAGCCTGTAACCCTGGGCTCAAACTGGTGACCTTTGGGTTTTAAACCTGGGTCCTCAGTGTCCCATGCCGATATTTTATCCACTGCACCAGAGAGGAGGGGAGAGATTGAGAAAGGGGAACATCGATCTCTTCTTCTGTATGCCCTGACTGTGGATCAAACCTGCAACCTGTGCTTCTGTCTTATGCTCTAACTCAGTGGTAGTCAACTTGTCCCTACCGCCCACTAGTGGGCTTCCAACTTTCATGGAGGGCGGTAGCGGAGCAACCAAAGTATAAATAAAAAGATAGATTTAACTATAGTAAGTTGTTTTATAAAGATTTATTCTGCCAAACTTAGTGAAAATCTGACATAAAAGTACTTGGTAAGTAATTATTATTATATGCTTAAACTTGCTGTAACTGCTTTATAAATTTTTTAAAGTTACTTCCCTACTTTATAAATCACCATTACTGTGGAACACATTGGAGTGGTGGGAGGCAGACAGGTGAAGATGAATCGACTTTATACATACTAAATTTGAAATTCCTAATAATTAGACATCCAGTCAGTGTGTCAGGTAGGCATTTATATATATGAGTCTGGAATTCTAGGAAGAGGGCATAGCTAGTCTCTATCTGGAGATAAAAATGTTAGATGGCATTTAAAGTCAAAAGATCTTGTCATGTTTTAAGTGAGTGTAAATAGAAAAGGGAAGAGCATGTTCAGGGGTAATCCAATGTTTCGAGGTTAGGGAGAAAAGAAGCAACTAACCAGCCAAGGAGACTGAGGTTGGCTAGTGAATGAAGGGGAAGAATCCAGAGAGGTATCCTGGAAGTCAGGTGAAGAAGTGAAGGAGCTGTTCAGCTTTGTTAAATTCTGTTGATCAAGTAAGATGAGAGGACCAAGAAGTGAGTAATGTAGAGTACATTGGTGAACTTGACCAGCAGTTTTTGTGCAGAGGAGGTGGTGAAAGTGAATTGCTGTGTTCAAGAGAAAAAGAAAAGACCAGGATTTGAAGATGGGGAGCATAGACAATACTTTTAGAAAGTTTTGTTGTAATGGGAATCTGGCAGAGGAGATGGGATCAAGAGGAATTTTCTTTTTTCTTTTTTTAAATTGATTTTAGAGAGAGAGAAGAAGGAAGAGAAAGAGAGACAGGAACATCGGTCTGTTTCTGTACATGCCCTGACCAGTGCTTGAACCAGTATCCTCTGTGCTTCGGATGATGTTCTAACCAGCTGAGCAGGAGAAATTTTCTTAGATGAGAAATATTGTAGTGTGTTTTCATGCTGATTGCGTTATCCAGAGGAAAGGTGAGAAATGGATGACTTGAGAATAGTTACCTGAATAATGCTTTTTAGAAGGTACCAGGAATAGGATTAAGTCCTCAAGTGGTTGGATTGATAGTAGAGACAATTTACTATACATTATGATAGGAAGAAAGCTGCACAGGCAGGTGTGTAGATAGATATATGATGGGTGCTTGTGGCATTTTTCTTCTGATTGTTTCTACTGCCATCATCAGATTGGAAGCAAAATCAGTAAGAGTGGAGATGATATGAAATAGCTGTCTAGGAAAGTGGTGGTGTGATTAGATTACAGAAATGTGTTACAATGCTAACTACCACTTGAGGTTGGTCAGGAATATAATATGACATTAGTGAACATAATTGTTTTTCTTAAATTGTGATGGTATAGAGATAGAAGAGGTAGAAGATATGATTTGTAAACTATTAGTAGTGCAATTAAGATATTTTAGTAAGTTTTTAGAAAACCACTTATATGAAATAGCGTACAATAAGAATTAAAGATATATAGGTTTCTCATTTATAACACAAAATGAAGTTATTTTTTTTAAAAAGAAGTATTTTCTACATGCCAAAAATTATATTAAAAGCTATAGGGCTCTTAAAATTCTTTCCTTCCTCCCACTACTTATTGGGTGCTAAAATATGTGATATTTAATGTTCCAGGGACTGGGGATGTAGTGAGCAAGCCCAAAGAGGTGTCTACCTGTATCATGCTTACATTTTAATGATAGTGTATTTTGGAATGCAGCTGATAAATGTGGAGCAAGAATAAAAAGTTACCCAAATTGTGATTCTATATGGATAATAGCTATTCAGGGAAGGATCAGGTCACTACAGGCTTCAGTATAAGCTGAGAACATAGGTCCTCAATTATCCAAAAGGTTTTTTTGATGCTTTTAGGAAGATAATATAATGTGGGTTAGGTTACTTCCACTGTGGTGTTTAGAGTATCACTCCTTAATCAAACGCATTAATATTTCACCATTGAAGTGTAGGACTATTCACAGAAATTTGTAATTAAGATAAAAATATATTCAGATCAGGTCATACCAGGCTTTGTCACTAGTGAATTATGAAAATAATTTTGTTTTTCAGACTTCTGAATTTCAGGATTGTGAACCCATCATCTTTTCCCTTTGTACATTTAAAGGGAAAAAAAATGCATGGCACAGAAGCGGAAATAGATGGGATTTGTTATGGACAGTAAAGAAAACTGAATTGACTAAAAATCATAGGCATTGTGTGTTGGATAGTAAGGATAAGCAAGTTTGAATAGTTAGAGACAGATTATGAAAAGCTTTGAATGCAATTATGAAGTATTAATATATGAAGTGGTAGACAGCAAGAATTGTCAGTTAAACTAATTGGAAGATTGCTCTTTCAGCTGTTTGTGTGAATGAATAGAGTGAGAACAAATGAATAGTTTTAGTCAATTGGCCAATATTTGTTGAGTAATTACTTAAAGAACTGCTGCTACTATTAATAGTAATAACAATAAGTTGTTGATAACTTTTTATTGAGCCATGCTATGTGCCAGTCATTTGGGCTATACATTTTGCACACATTCCTTGTAAGAGTTATAGAACAATTAAATCATTTGGTCTCTGTCCTTGAGACTCTTATAATCTTATTGGAAAGAAAAGTCTTAAGGTGCATAGTTTTAACTATGAAATATTGTATTTCATAAATGAACTTGCTAAGGGATAGGATGTTCTTCTTTTTTCAGATACTAGTCCTGGATCTTGATTCAGGTATATGTTTAAAATGAAGACTAGCCTACCAATCCTCAAGAATAGTTTTGGTTTTATTTTTACTAGTCATCCTTCTGATTATAATATGGTAATCTGGTTTCTTGAGGATCTTTATTTATGAGAAAGGGCTTGCCCTGTGTTGATTATTCAGATTCATAAGTATGTGCCACCTACTGTAAAATAATAAATTTGCATGCTGCTTTAAAAATAGTTTATGAATTTTGGGAACTGAGGCATTCCAACTGACTACTATTTGCTCTTAGGAGAATTTGTAATAAATTTCTGGTTTTCAAAGGGTTTTTTTTGTATTTTTTTTGTATTTTTCCGAAGTTAGCAGGGAGGCAGTCCCCACATGTGCCTGACCAAGATGCATCCGTCATGCCCACAAGGGGCAATGCTCTGCCCATCTGGGTTGTCGTTCTGTTGTGGTAGGAGCCATTATAGCACCTGAGGTGGAGGCCATGGGCCAACTTTACTTCAGTGGAGCCTTGGCAGGGGAGGAGAAGAGAAAGGTAGAGAGGAAGGAGAAGGGGAAGGGTGGAGAAGCAGATGGGTGCTTCGAATGTACCCTGACCGGAATTGAGCCTGGAACTTCCACAGGCCGGGCTGACACTCTACTGCCGAGCCAACCGGCCAGGGCCTCAAAAGTTTTTATAACAATTGTTATAAATCATTTTTGTGATTAGTTGTTTAATGCTTGTCTTTCTCACTAGAGTATAAGGCTTCTAAGTTTAGAAACTGAATCTGTTTTTGTTGAATACTGTATTTCCAGGGTGTTGTACTATCCCTGGCACATTATAAGTGCTCAGAAACATTTTTTAATGAATTCAGAGTTGAATTGTACAACAGAGAGAATTTCAGACTAAAAGTCCTAATTCAAAAAGCCTGACAACCTCTTATAAAAATGGTTGGGGCACTGAAACGAGCCAAAAATATGATTCTTTACCCTAGGTGAAACTGATTTTATTCAACTAAAATGTAGGAATAAATGTAGGAAATACATTTCTTGAAAGTGAGGATTGCTAAAATATATGAAATTATTTTTATCTTTTGCTGTGTTTATAGAAGCTTTTTGGTTGAGTTATTGTTCCAGTGGTTTTAAACATTGATTTGTACCATACCACAACAGCTTCTTTATGCCATCTGTAGAATAATACACGTACTCTGAAATTTTAAATCTTATCATAACTGAATGAATTTAAATTCATGTTGAAGTACATTTTGCTTGTTTTAACTGTGATTTTGGGTTCTTCCTGATTTCCTTGTCCCTCCTCACCCTATACCCATTTCTCATGTTAATCACAGTTACCTCTATTCTGATAAATTTTTGTTGTGATCTGTCCTACAGAGAAAGTGATGCTGGTTGCAAGTTGTGGAGATTCCTGGTTTTCATGGAACACAGTTCTGTAAAGTATTCATAGAATTCCTTGGCAATAACATACACTTGTGATGGACTCTAGAAATACTGCTATGTTAGGATTGGGTTCTGATTCCGAAGGATTTTCAAGAAAGAGTCCCTCTGCTGTCAATGCTGGCACACTGGTCAACAAGAGAGACGTAGAGCTAGAAAAGAACACAAAGGAGGAAGAGTGCCTTCGCAAGTGGAATCGGGAAAGAAACATTGAAGCAGGGAAAGATGATGGTTTGACTGATGCACAGCAACAATTTTCAGTTAAAGAAACAAACTTTTCAGAGGGAAATTTGAAATTGAAAATTGGCCTTCAGGCGAAGAGAACCAAAAAACCTCCAAAGAACTTGGAGAACTATGTATGTCGACCTGCCATAAAAACAACTATCAAGCACCCAAGGAAAGCACTTAAAAGTGGAAAGATGACAGATGAAAAGAATGAACACTGTCCTTCAAAACGAGTGAGTAGAATTCCCAACGATATGTGGTAACAATATTTGCATTTCTCAATTAATTTTTATCTAACCTATATACATGTTCCATGAAGTTTGACTTTTAATCTTTATGCATAATTTCACAATAGTCTTTTGTAAGCATGAAATAGCTTTGAGGCTTGTCATAATGGTGAGTGATAGTATTACCATGTATGTATTTGTGTTTGTAAAATTATGGCAGATATTTTAAATGGTGTATTCCCAGATTGCTGCTTTTAGTAGCATAGCAGAAAGAATACTGGATTTGTAGTTAGGAAACCTGGATCTGAATCTTGCTTTCTTATTTACCAGTAATGTGACCGTAGACAAATCAACAGAGAAGTCACTGAGGCCCAGAGTTTTTCTAAATTTTATTTTATTTATTGATTTTAGCAAGTTAGGAAAGGACAGAGAAACACAAACATTCATATGTTACTCTATATGCCCTAACCGGGGATCAAACTGGCAACCTCTGTACCTTGGGATGATGCTCTAACCCAGTGGTTCTCAAACTTTTTGAAGTCAGGGTGCATTTAAAATCCTACAAGTAATTGTAGGTGCATTATATACAAATTTCTGAGAAATATGTTATAATAATTAAGTCAAATATTAAAGAAAAAATATAAAGTTCAAGCGTGCTTTTATGGTAATAAAATGAAATAAATACAACAAAATTAAATTTATTCTGACATTAAAAAACTTTTTTTTTCTTTTACAGGGACAGAGAGAGAGTGAGAGAGAGGGATAGACAGACAGGAACGGAGAGAGATGAGAAGCATCAATCATCAGTTTTTTTGTTGCGAGACCTTAGTTGTTCATTGATTGCTTTCTCATATGTGCCTTGACTGCGGGCCTTCAGCAGACTGAGTAACCCCTTGCTCGAACCAGCGACCTTGGGTCCAAGCTGGTGAGCTTTTGCTCAAACCAGGTGAACCTGTGCTCAAGCTGGCGACCTCGGGGTCTCGAACCTGGGACCTCTGCATCCCAGTCCAACACTCGATCCACTGCGCCACCGCCTGGTCAGGCAAAAAACATTTTTATGTTACATTTTTTGAGTTATGCTTTTTAGAATTTGTAAAAAATGGGGGTTAAAAAATAAAAAAAAAATGACCAAAAAAGTTATCTTTTTATATATATATAGATAGTCTTTTTTTTTTTTTTTGGTGACAGAGAGAGTCAGAGAGAGGGACAGATAGGGACAGACAGGAAGGGTGGGAGATGAGAAACATCAATTTTTCTTTGCAGGTCTTTAGTCGTTCACTGATTGATTTCTCATGTGCCTTGACTAGGGGGCTACAGCAGACCGAGTGACCCCTTGCTTGAGCCAGCAACCTTGGGCTCAAACTAGTGAGCCTTGCTCAAACCAGATGAGCCTGCACTCAAGCTGGTGACCTCGGGGTCTTGAACCTGGGTCCTCCACATCCCAGTTCAACACTATCCACTGCGCCACCACCTGGTCAGGCTATAGATACATTCTTAATAAGATTTAGTAAATTCGGCAGGTTCCAGCACAAATGTGTTAAGCTTTTTCATTCTTGTGTTTATGAAAAACATGAGCCTGATGTGTCCTAGTGATTTCTTCAGTGTTTGGGCACATATTTGAAAAGCAAACTCTCATTTCCTCGTCCATACATTAAAGAATTCCTTTCTTTTTACTCTTAATTGTGTTGAGTGCAAAAAAACCCCACCATACATATTACCTTAACTTTACACCAAACAAAGGATAGAAGAAACTTGCCTCCTGGGGAACATGGGGGGTAGTGTAAACAATCCAGCACCACAGCTTAACAGCCTTTTGCAACCTAATCAGGCAAGTGAGGTAGGGGGTTGGACAGACTGTCAATTTACAGCCAATTCCCCACAACCCTGTCCCCCCAAAATCTAAACTCTAAAAACTCTGTTGGTTTTTTGGTTCCCAACAGGCACATATTTCTCTGGAATACCATAGGGCGCACCTGGAAATCTTATGGGCACACCATTGCGCCCTGGCGCACACTTTGAGAACCACTGCTTTAACCAGTAGATTCATACAACCAGGGCTTAAAGATCTTAAATTATTATAATACCACCTGCCTTTTAGGATTGGTCTAAGGATGGAAGTTTTGTTAAATCAGTTGGTCCATACAACTATTTATTCCTGTTCCTCATATTTCAAAAATGTATATGAAGTTATAAAATACCCGAATTTTTGTGAGCAGTTATATATTAAAAGTTGTCTCCTCTTTCTTACCAACTATTAAACTATAACAACTAATTTTCCTTAACTCTTTTTACTCTGTCTAGTAAAGATATTAAATGTGTTTGGGATTATGTGTTGACCACAAATTTTAGTCGGTACAATTACAGTATCTTAATTTCAGACTGTAGGTACCATATGTGCCTATAAGCATATTTAAATTATATGTATACAAATATAAAATAATGGACTTACAGAGAAAGAATTGGCTGAATTATTTTCACTGAAATTTAGGAAAATTCCTGAGTGTGTGTAATAACTGTTTTTACTGTTAATTTCTTATCATCAAATTCATATGCTTTCTGCATGTTACCAGAAACCATAATGATGCAGACTCTTCGTTCTTCAAATTGTCATGGCATCTAAAAATTATTTATTTACTTATGTAAAATTTTTTTTTAAGTAAGAGGAGGGGAGATAGTGAGGCAGACTCCCCGCATATGCCCCGACTGGGATCCATTTGTTAACCCTGTCTGGGGCGGTTGCTGGAAACAACCAAGCTGTTTTTAGTGGCTGAGGTTGATACTCTTGGACTAGCCGAGCTATCCTCAGTACCCGGAGTGATGCTTGAACCAATTGAGCCACTGGCTTCAGGAGGGGAAGAGGGAGAGACATGAGTGAGAGATGGCGGGAGAAGCGAATGGTAGCTTCTCCTGTGTGTCCTGACTGAGAATCAAACCCGGGACATCCATAGTCTGGGCTGACTGCTGAGCCTCCGGCCAGGGCTTAAAATTTTTTTTTCTTTTAAGCGACAGAGAGAGAGAGACAGACAGAGAGAGGGACAGATTGGGACAGACAGGAAGGGAGAGAGATGAGAAGCATCAGTTCTTTGTTGCATCATCTTAGTAGTTCATTGATTGCTTTCTCATCTGTGCCTTGATGGGGGGAGGGGAGTGTACAGCCGAGCCAGCAACCTTGGGCTTCAAGCTAGGGACCGTTGGGCTCGAGCCAGCGACTATGGGTCATGTCTGTGATCCCACGATCAAGCCTTCAACCCTGTGCTCAAGTCGGTAACCTCAGGGTTTTGAACCTGGGTTCTCTGCATTTCAGGCTGACTCTCTATTCAGTGCACACCGCCTGGTCAGGCGGGGCCTAAAATTTTTTAAAATTGATTTTAGAGACAGATGAAGTGGAGAGAAAAAGGGAGAGGGAAAGAGGGTGGAAAACATCAATTTGTTGTTGCACTTTTACATTCGTTGGTTGATTCTTTTATGTATTCTGACCTGAGGCCCACAACATTGGACCGGTATCGGTCCGTGGGCCATTTGGTACCAATCCACAGAGAAGGAATAAATAACTTACATTATTTCCGTTTTATATATATTTAAGTCTGAATGGTGTTTTATTTTTTAAAAATGACCAGATTCCCTCTGTTACATCTGTCTGAGACTCACTCTTTTTTTTTTTTTTGTATATTTTTTGTATTTTTCTTAAGTTGGAAACAGGGAGGCAGTCAGACAGACTCCCGCGTGCGCCCAACCGGGATCCACCCGGCATGCCCACCACGGGGCGATGCTCCACCCATGTGGGGCATCGCTCTGCCGCAATCAGAGCCATTCTAGCGCCTGAGGCAGAGACCGCAGAGCCATCCTCAGCGCCTGGGCAAACTCTGCTCCAATGGAGCCTAGGCTGCAGGATGGGAAGAGAGAGAGAGGAAGGAGAGGGGGAGGGGTGGAGAAGCAGACGGGCGCTTCTCCTGTGTGCCCTGGCTGGGAATCGAACCCGGGACTCCCGCACGCCAGGCCAATGCCCCACCACTGACCAACCAGCCAGGGCCAAGACTCACTCTTGACACTTGTCTCGGTCATGTGATACATTTATTTGTCCCACCCTAAAGGCCAGTCCTTGAAAATATTTTCTGACATTAAACCAGTCCGTGGCCCAAAAAAGGTTGGGAACCACTGCTCTAAACAACTGAGCTAATCTGCCAAGAGATTCAGGAATTTATTTTTTATTTTATTTTTTTAAGCAAGAGAGGAGAGAGACAGACAGACAGGTAGAAGAGATGAAAAGCATCAACTCATAGTTGAGTCACTTTTAGTTCATTGATTACTTCTCATACGTGCCTTGACTCAGGGGCTCCAGCTGAATCAGGGACCCCTTGCTCAAGCCAACTACCTTGGTCTCAAGCCAGCTGCAACCATGGGATCATATCGATGATCTCACACTCAAGCCGATGACCCTGCACTCAAGCTGGTGACATTGGGGTTTCAAACCTGGGACCTCAGCATTCCAGATCGATGCTCTATCCACTGTGCCACCATTGGCCAGGCCAGGAATTTTTATTAGTTGTCATTCTGCACAGGATCATATAAATATATTGTGGCTTGGGAAGTTTTATTGATAAAATCAAGTATGCATGAGTTAGACTATAAGTCAGGGAAAAATGTGTATTGTACAAATTCATGAGAAAAATTAATTGGATGAATCTTAGCTAAATTGATAAATCTAAACTGAGCCTTATATTTTTTATCTTTGAAATAAAGATAATATTTGTTTCTGCTCACCTCAAGAATTTTCAGAAGGTTGATTGAAAAACGATTTTTTTTTTTAATTTATTCATTTTAGAGAGGAGAGGGAGAGACAGAGAGAGAGAGAGAGAGAGAGGAGAGACAGAGAGAGAGAAGGGGGGAGGAGCTGGAAGCATCAACTCCCATATGTGCCTTGACCAGGCAAGCCCAGGGTTTCGAACCAGCGACCTCAGCATTTCCAGGTCGACGCTTTATCCACTGCGCCACCATGGGTCAGAAAAATGATTTTTATTTAGATCTCTTTACTTGAAACAATGTTATAGTTTATTTGCACAGCTAATTTGTAAAGGGCTTTAGAATTATTGTCTTTAGAATTGTTTTTGTAGTGTTTTAAAAAATATTCAGTGATAAAGATATATATATATGTATGTGTGTATGTGTGTATTTATATATATATATAAAGTCTATATCTCATGTATCTTGCTTATAGTAGAATACAGTGTCTGAGGGAAAGTATCTGTATATTTACAAAACTGCTGGTGACCGGGTAGGTATTTATTTTTCCAACAATTACTTTAGGATGTTGAATAGATTACTACTCTCTGAATTAGCTCTTGAGAAATAATGGAAAAATCATGGGTTATATAATGAATCAGAAATAAATCAAGTACTGGCTTAATAACTACACGAGCAATTTGGTTTATTTTACTGTGCTTAGTTTTTCTTATTTATAACATGGGATTAGTATGCCTGTCTTAATGAATGTAAATAATTAAATATTTATATAGTATCTGACATGTGATAGGTTTTTGTGAATATTCTCTTTTTTTATAGCGTAAGGTAGTGCTTCACAATAGGGATGTCTGGAATGGTCTGTGTGTGTGTTGTTGTCCTTGTAACAGAGCCATCCTCAGCACCTGGGCCAACTTTGCTCCAATGGAGCCTTGGCTGCGGGAGGGGAAGAAAGAGAGGGAGAAGGAGGAGAGGGGGAGGGGTAGAGAAGCAGATGGACGCTTCTCCTGTGTGCCCTAGCTGGAAATCGAACCCAGGACTCCTGCACGCCAGGCTGATGCTCTACCACTGAGCCAAGTGGCCAAGGCCTATAGAGTACTTTTTGAGCGTAGTTTGCGTGTATATGTCACAATTTAAAATGGACAATTTCTTGGTTCCACATTGTCACTTCTAAGAAACTCTTACAGAAATACTTGCAAGTATGCATCAAGTTGTATATATAAGATATTTATTCAAAGTGTTGATTTCTGATGCCTTCTGTTGATTCTTACTTTGTATGTCAGGGCATTTTTTTAAAAGTGTGTTTATTGAGATATAGGTCATCATATGATCCACCCATTTAAAGTGTACAGGTCAATGTTTTTTTGTATATTACTTTATTATTATTATTATTATTATTATTTTTCTTTAGTGAGAGGAGAGGAGGCAGAGACAGACTCCCACATGCGCCCTTACCGGGATCTACCCAGCAATACCATTAAGGGGTGGTGCTCTGCCCATCTGGGTTCCTTGCTCTGTTGCAACTGGAGCCATTTATTAGTACCTGTGGCAGAGGCCATGGAGCCATCCTAAGACCTTGGGCCAACTTGCCACAATCAAGCAACAGCTACAGAAGAAGGGGGAGGGGGAGAGAAGAGAGAAGGGGAAAGGTGGAGAAGCAGATGGGTGCTTCTCGTGTGCCTTGACTGGAAATCAAACCTGGGACACCCACATGCCAGGCCAGTACTCTACCACTGAGGCAACTGGCCAGGGCAACATTATTACCATATTTCCCCATGTATGATATGGTCCCATATATAAGACACACCTTAATTTGGAGGCCTAAAATTAAAAAAAAAAATGTATTGCATAACGTTATTGAGCTCACGTTTTATTCATTATTAAATTCATGCAACTCCTCATCACTGTCTTCATATATTACCTTGTCCTCGGTTCCATCTATGGCGTTTGAAATGCCACACTTCTTAAATGACTTTGACAATCACCGTATAGGATACACCCAGTTCTTAGACCCCAAACTTTTTGATAAAGGGTGTGTCTTACACATGAGGAATACAGTAATTTTGGGGGGGGGGGTAACAGAGACAGAGAGATGGACAGATAGGGACAGATTAGGGAGGAAGAGAGATGAGAAACATCAACTCATACATTCAGTACCTTACTTGTTCATTGGTTCCTTTCTCATATGTACCTTGACCGGGACGCTCCAGCTGAGCCAGTAACCCCTTGCTTAAGCCAGCGACCTTGGGTTTCAGGCCAGCAGCCCCATGCTCAATCTGGAGAGCCTGCACTGAAGCTGGATGAGCCCGTGCTCAAGCCTGCGATCTCAGGGTTTCTAACCTGCGTCCTCAGTGTCCCAGTCGGACACTATCCACTGCATCACCACCTGGTCAGGCAGTATATTCATTCTTTGTACCAGTTTTTTAGGTAGTGAAAGTAGACGTGGAAGTCATATTTATATTTATCACACTCACCTAGACGGAAAAGAGACAATGGCATATTTCTTTCTAGCATTTAAACAAAATTTCAATTTGGGATTGTACAACTTAATTATACATATTAGGATTCTAAGCCCCCCAAAAGCACTTCTGTGACAAATGAAAATAACCAAAATATCAGTTTTCTTTACTAGGTGATTCAAAACGGAAACTTGCGTGAGCAGAAACAGATTTGAGATGTTTTAATACTAATATATTCTGAGTATAAATTAGGTCAGATAGCATTGAAATTTGATGCTATTTTGCCTAACAATTTGTCAGTGAATATGTACTTTATTTAGACTAGTGATTTAATAAGCACAATAAATTATAAACAAAATTTACAGCTCTAATTATAATTTTTCTCCTAAGAGGTAGTTTTTTTGGGGGGGTGTGGGTGGGAGGGAAGAACTGCCTATTCTGATTTAATTGCTTATTTAAGAAAACAGTTTATTACCTGGAAAATCTAAATAGAGTGAACAACAGGAAGGAAATTGAAGCAATTATCAAAAACCTCCAAAAACTTAAAGTCCAGGACCACATGGCTTCACTGGTGAATTCTACCAAATATTCAAAGATGATTTAATACCTCTTCTTATTAAACTCTAAAGAAAAAAAAAACAATGGAAGAGGGGGCAGTAGTTTCTAACATATTTTATGAGGCCAACATAGCCCTGATCCAAAATCTGGCCAGGATAACATAAAAAAAGAAAACTACAGACTAATATCCGTGGTGAATACAAATGAAAAATCCTGAAAAGGAAAATACTAGCAAATCAAATACAATAATACATTAATAATAATATACCACATCAAGTGGGGTTTCTTCCAGGACCACAAGGATGGTTCACCATATGCAAATCAATCAATGTGATGTACCACATTAATAAAATAAAGGATGAAAATTATATGATCTTATCAATAGATGCAGAAAAATATTTGACAAGATAACAACATTCATTTGTGATTAAAACACTCAAGAAAATGGGTACAGCCTGACCAGGCAGTTGTGCAGTGGTTAGAGCATTGGACTGGGACACTGAGGACCCAGGTTTGAAACCCCGAGGTTGCCGGCCTGAGTGCAAGGTCGCCGGTTTGAGCGTGGAATCATAGATGTGAACTTATGGTGGCTGGCATGTATGAGAAGCAATTAGTGAACAATTAAAAGTGTACAACTGAGTTGATGCTTCTCATCTCTCCCTCTCTTTCTCTCTGTTTCTTATTTGTGTGTGTGTGTGTGTGTGTATGTGAGCGAGAGTGAGAGGGACATATAGGGATAGAGAGGAAGGGAGAGAAATAAGAAGCATCAATTCTTCTTTGCGGCTCCTTAGTTGTTCATTGATTGCTTTTTCATATGTTCCCTGACTGAGGGGCTACAGCAGAACGAGTGCCCCCTTGCTCAAGCCAGAGACCGTGGGCTCAAGCCAGCAACCTTGGGCTTCAAGCCAGTGACCCTGCGCTCAAACTAGTAAGCCTGCAAAAAAGCGAGATGAGTCCACACTGAAGCTGGCGTACTCAGAGTTTCAAACCTGGGTCCTTTGCATCCTAGTTCGATGCTCTATTCACTGTGCCAATGGCTGGTCAGGCTGTGTGTGTCTCTATCATTAAAAAAAAAAAGAAATTGAATGCCCAAAGAAATGGAAAAATACTCATTCCATGCTTATGGATTGGAAAACTCAATGTAGTTTCAAATGGCCATATTACCTAAAGTGATACAGGGATTTAATGCAATGCCCATAAAAATCCCAATGGCATTTTTCATGGAAATAGAACATGAAAAATTCATCAAATTAATATGGAACCACAATGGACTTTTACTAGCCAAAGCAATCCTGGGGCAGTGTAGGGGTGTGGGGACAAAGCCAGAGAGGTATCATACTCCCTGACTTCAAATTATATCCAAAGCTACAATAATCAAATCAGCATGGTATTGGAAAAAAAACACACACAGACCAATGAAACAGAATTGAGAAACCAGAAATAATCCCACATGTATATGGACAACTCATTTTTGACAAAAAAGTGAAAAAACAACAAATAAAAAAATACTCTTCAATAAATTGTGTTGGTAAAATTTGAAAGCTGTGTTCAAAAGAATGACTGCTACTTGACACCATACACAAAAATTAACTTATCATGGATTAAAGACCTAAATATAAGGTGTGAAATAATAAATTACATAGAAGAAAACACTTTTAAAAGAGGTACTAAACTTATTGACATTGATCTTAGTATTTTATGAATTTGACCTCAAAGGCAAGGGAAGTAAAGCAAAAAATAAATGCATGGGACTATATCAAATTAAAAGGCTTCCCTGACCTGTGGTGGCGTAGTGGAAGAAACATCGACCTGGAACACTGAGGTTGCTGGTTCAAAACCCTGGGCCTGCCTGGTCAAGGCACATATGAGAGTTGATGCTTCCTGCTCCTCGCCCATTCTCTCTCTCGCCCTCTCTCTCTCACTCACTCTTCTCTCGAAAATGAATAAATACAAAAAAAAAAAATTAAAAGGCTTCTGCACAGCAAAAGAAACCACCAACAAAACAAAAGATAAATCAAATGAAAAGATGCTTGCAAACATCTTTGATGAAGGGGATAATATTCAAAATATATAAATAACTTATACAACTCAACAACAAAACAAACTCAACAGTCCAATTAAAAAATCTACAGTGGGCCTGACCAGGTGGTGGCGCAGTGGATAGATCGTCGGACTGGAATGTGGAGGATCCAGGTTCGAGACCCCGAGGTCGCCAGCTTAAGCGCGGGCTCATCTGGTTTGGGATAAGCTCACCAGCTTGGACCCAAAGTTGCTGGCTTGAGCAAGGGGTCACTTGGTCTGCTGAAGGCCCATGATCAAGGCATATATGAGAAAGCAGCCAATGAACAACTAAGGTGTCACAACGAAAAATGATGATTGATGCTTCTCATCTCTCTTCATTCCTGTCTGTCTGTCCCTATCTATCTCTCTCTCTGACTCTCTCTGTATCTCTAAAAAATAAAATAAAATAAAAAAGATCTTAGAAAAAAAAATCTACAGTGAATCTTGACAGACACTTCTCCCAAAAAGACATATAAATGGCCAACAGATATATAAAATGACATTTAACTTCATTAGAGAAATAAAAATCTAAAGTACAATGCAGTACAACCTCATATCTGTTAGAATTGCTATTATCAAAGACAAGTACACTGGTACCTTGAGATATGAGTTTAATTCGTTCTATAACTGAGCTCGTAAGTCAGTCAACTAGTATATCAAACAAATTTCTCCCATTTAAAATAACTGAAATAGATTTAATTTATTCCAGCCCTGTGAAACATCCCCAAACCATCCTAAATTATGAAAAAGACGTGTTTTTAATTAAGAAACATGTTTATTTTACCAGTGTGTAACAACATATATGAAATAAAAGAAAAAAGTTATTTAGTACTGTATTCTTACTTTGGAGATATATGAGTGGGGCTAACAGAGGTGAATGGCGAAGAGGAGGGAGGAAGGGATGCAGGCACTGTAGACACGTAAACTAAAACCACTTTTTTGACACTAAATGTAAACTAAAACTGCATTTTCTTCATTTAAAATGAAATAAAAAATACTTAATTGTAAAAAAAATGCACTTTCTTAAACTTAACCTAAGCTTAACATTATGTACTTTTCATTTAATCATCACCTGTTTTTTCTTTTTTTTCTTTTTTTTTTTTACAGAGGCAGAGATAGACAGGGACAGACAGACAGGAACGGAGAGAGATAAGAAGCATCAATCATCAGTTTCTCATTGCGCGTTGCGACTTTTTAGTTGTTCATTGATTGCTTTCTCACATGTGCCTTGACCGTGGGCCTTCAGCAGACTGAGTAACCCCCTGCTGGAGCCAGCGACCTTGGGTCCAAGCTGGTGAGCTCTTTGCTCAAGCCAGATGAGCCCGCGCTCAAGTCGGCGACCTCGGGATCTCGAACCTGGGTCCTTCCGCATCGCAGTCCGATGCACTATCCACTGTGCCACTACCTGGTCAGGCTGTTTTTGCTTGTTTTTTTTTTGTATTTTTCTGAAGCTAGAAACGGGGAGAGACAGTCAGACAGACTCCCGCATGCGCCCTACCGGGATCCACCTGGCACGCCCACCAGGGCTGACGCTCTGCTCACCAGGGGGCGATGCTCTGCCCATCCAGGGTGTCGCTCTGTCGCCACCAGAGCCACTCTAGCGCCTGGGGCAGAGGCCAAGGAGCCATCCCCAGCGCCCGGGCCATCTTTGCTCCAGTGGAGCCTCACTGCGGGAGGGGAAGAGAGAGACAGAGAGGAAGGAGAGGGGAGGGGTGGAGAAGCAGATGGGCGCTTCTCCTGTGTGCCCTGGCCGGGAGTCGAACCCGGGACTTCTGCACGCCAGGCCGACGCTCTACCACTGAGCCAACCAGCCAGGGCCTGTTTTTGTTTTTTGACTGCACTTTTGTCACTTTCATTTGCAGAACTTTTTTTTCCTGAAGCTGGAAATGGGGAGGCAGTTAGACAGACTCCCGCATATGCCCAACCGGGATCCACCCGGCACGCCCACCAGGGCGCGATGCTCTGCCCATCCAGGGCGTCGCTCTGTCAACGACCAGAGCCACTCTAGCTAGCGCCTAGGGCAGAGGCCAAAGAGCCATCCCCAGTGCCCGGGCCATCTTTTGCTCCAATGGAGCCTTGGCTGTGGGAGGGGAAGAGAGAGACAGAGAGGAAGGAGAGGGGGAGGGGTGGAGAAGCATATGGGCGCCTCTCCTGTGTGTCCTGGCCGAGAATCGAACCCGGGACTTCCGCATGCCAGGCCAACTCTCTACCACCGAGCCAACTGGCCAGGGCCTACAGAACTTTTGAATAAAAATCTATCCAAAGAGGTTTGCTTTTGCCTGCCTTTTAAAATGTTACGGAAATGTAACAAGTGTCATTAAAAAGTGCTGATACATGACCATTTGAACCTTTTTCTGGGTGTTTCTTTTCAATGAAACTTGAAATCTTCTCCTACATTGCCAGCATGTCTTTAATTTCACTTGCAGAAATCACTTCCTCCAACTCTACCTCCTCCTCACTACTAATCTCTTGCAGAAGCTATGTTGCATCATCTGTAGCTCCTTCAACTCCTCAGTTGAGAGTTCCTCCTCATGTTCCTCGACGAGCTCGTTTACTTCACCCTCATCTACCTCCAGGCCCATCGACTTTCTGAGGGACACAGTCTCCTCCAACACTTCTACCTCGGTCTCAGTCTCTGGTTTGAATTCTTCGAAGTCCCTGTCTGCAACAACATAAGGCCATACGTTTTCCATGCAGTGTTCAAGGTTCTTCTTGTATCCTCTTGCCATACCAAATCAATAATCCGTAAACATATCACGATGTTGTAGTGAGTGATATTTTCAAAACTCTCGAAGGGTGCCTGACCAGGCGGTGGCACAGTGGATAGAGCGTCAGACTGGGATGTGGAAGATCCAGGTTCGAGACCCCGAGGTTGCCAGCTTGAGCGTGGGCTCATCTGGTTTGAGTAAAAGCTCATCAGCTTGGACCCAAGGTCGTTGGTTCGAGCAAGGGGTTACTCGGCTTGCTGAAAGCCCTGCAGTCATATGAGAAAGCAATCAATGAACAACTAAGGTGTCACAACGAAAAACTGATGATTGATGCTTCTCATCTCTCTCCATACCTGTCTGTCTGTCCCTGTCTATCCCTCTCTCTGACTCTCTTTCTGACTGTGTTTAAAAAAAAAAAAACCCTCGAAGGTTTAGGATTGTGTTGTCAGTCACCTCAAAGCAGCGGCGGAACAAGTGCTTTGTGTAAAGCTTTTTAAAGTTGGCAATGTCTGCTGATCCATAGGTTGCAAGATTGAAGTCTTGTTGGGTGGGAGGTAGAGGACTTTTACAAATTTAAACCAATCGAGAATGTCATCTTCAAGACCAGGTGGGTGGGCTGGAGCATTATCAAGGATTAGTAATGCTTTCATTGGGAGTTTATTTTCTTGAAGATATTTCTTCACTACAGGACCAAAGACAAGATTTACCCATTCAATAAAAAACTGCCTTGTAACCCATGCCCTTGCATTGGCATGCCACATAACCTGCAGTTTTTCTTTAAGAATCTTGAGTCTTTTTTTTTTTTTTTTTACTGAGACAGAGAGAGTTAGAGAGAGGGATAGATAGGGACAGACAGACAGGAATGGAGAGAGATGAGAAGCATCAATCATCAGTTTTTCTTTGCAACACCTTAGTTGTTCATTGATTGCTTTCTCATATGTGCCTTGACTGCGGGCCTTCATCAGATGTAGTAACCCTTTGTTCAAGCCACCGACCTTGGGTCTAAGCTGGTGAACTTTTGCTCAAACCAGTTGAGCCCACGCTCAAGCTGGCGACCTCCGGGTCTCAAACCTGGGTCCTTCTGCATCCCAGTCCGACGCTCTATCCACTGCACCACTGCCTAGTCAGGCAAGAATCTTCTGAGTATTAAAGGCTCGAGGATTTTCAGAATGATAACACTTGCAGTGCCTTTACTTTATAGTCACTGCTAGCATTTGCACACAATGTAAGAAAGTGTCAGACGGTACTTCATGGGTTTATGGCCTGGCAACTTCTTTGCGTTGATGAAAATCCTCCAAGGCATTTTTTTCCAAAATAATCCTCTTTCGTCACAGTTGAACAAGGGGATGTAGCCTTCCTTTGTGATAAGTGCAGCAAAATGTGCGATGTACTCCTCAGTTGCCTTAACGTCAGTACTTGTAGCTTCACCATGCCTCACCACCGAGTGGATGCCAGATCTCTTCTTGATATATATTTTTAAACCAGCCGTGACTTGCCTTTAACATATCTTCTGCTTCCTCTTTTGAGGTTGATGGTTCTTTCTTAATTCAACTCGCCGTAAATAATATGTGCTTTTTCGCATATTAGTCTCCATCACTGTATCTCCTGCCAGCTTTTTCTCTTTCACCCACACCAGCAGAAGCTTCTCCATTTCTTCATGGATATTTGTCCTTAATTGGGACAGAATTGTAGTTCCTTTTGCTGGATTTGCACTTCTGATGGCATCCTTTTGTTTAAGGATGGTTCAAATTGTAGATGTATTGTGGTTGTACAGCGTTGCCAGTTCAATCACTAGTACACCACGTTCATGTTTTTCTATTATTTCTTGCTTTACTTTTAGCGACATTATTTCCTTCTCAACACTGTCCTTTACACTCATTTTTTTGACCGCATGATAACACACAAACAAGTTAGTAAAAAATGCAAAAATGATACAAGAACTAGTACAGCACACGAGATTCTACTTGAATCTGTGGATAACACATGAGAAAGAACGAGATGTTGGTGTTGTACTGCCAATACTGGACCCGTGTACCGACATACCAACTAGCGGCAGCTTCCCTAATCATGACTTGTATCTCGGAATTTTGCTCGGATCTTGAACAGTAATACGAACCAAGTCACAGCTCGAACCAAGTCACAGCTTGTATCTTAAAGAAAAATTTTGTATGTTGGTCTGCTCATATCTCAAGGTACAACTGTAGTAACAAGTATTGAGAAAAATTTTTGGAGAAAAAGAATCCTCATTGACTAATGCTAGTAATGTAAACTGGGTACAGCCACTATGGAAAACAGTATGGAGATTCATCAAAAAATTAAGAATAGGCCATGGCTGATTGGCTCTGTGAATAGAGTTTCAGCCCAGTGTATAGACATCCCAAGTTTGATTCCCAGTCAGGGCACACAAAAGAAGTAATCATCTGCTTCTATCCCCCTCCTTTTCCCCTTTCTCTCCCTCTTCCCTGCAGCCAGTGGCTTGATTGATTTGATCATAGGCCCTCAGCGCTCACAGCTCAGCTGGTCCCAACACATCAGCCCTCAGGTGCTAAAAGTAGCTCATTCATTTGAGCATCAGCCCCAGATGGGGGTTGCCAGTTGGATCTTGGTTGGGCACATGTAGGAGTCTGTCTGTCTATCTCCCCTCCTCTCTCTTAAAAAATAAAAAAATTGAGAATAGAATTAGCGTATGAACCAGTAGCCCCTCTTCTGGTTATCTACCCAAAAAGTTTTAAAACATTTATTTGTAAAGACATATGTTACATTGTGTCCCCTTCATCATTATGCATGGTGGTCAAGACATGGAAACAACTAAAGTATCTTTTAATAGATGATTGCATAAAGAAGGTGTGGTACAAATATACAGTAGAATACTACTCAACCATAAGAAAAGATAGCATACTGCCATTCACAGAAACATGGATGGATCTTCAGACTATGCTAAATGAAGTAAGTCAGATATAAAAGTTCAAGAACCATATGGTTTACCTCACGTGGGATATAAAACAGGAAGCAACAGATGAACAAACAAAAGCTCATAGACAGGCCCTGGCTGGTTTCCTCAGTGGTAGAGTGTCGGCCTGGCGTGCAGAGGTCCCAGGTTCAATTCCCGGCCAGGGCATACAGGAGAAGCGCCCATCTGCTTCTCCACCCCTCCCCCTCGCCTTCCTCTCTGTCTTCCCCTCCCGCAACCGAAGCTCCATTGGAGCAAAGATGGCCCGGGCACTGGGGATGGCTCCTTGGCCTCTGCCCCAGGCGCTAGAGTGGCTCTGGTCGCAGCAGAGCAACACCCTCTGGTGGGCAGAGCGTTGCCCCCTGGTGGGCGTGCCAGGTGGATCCCGGTCCGGCGCATGCGGGAGTCTGTCTGCCTGTCTCTCCCTGTTTCCAGCTTCAGAAAAATACAAAAACAAACAAAAAAAACCCCTCATAGACATATACAACAATATGTTGGTTACCATAGGAAAAGGGGAGTGCAGGAAAGCTAGTAAAATTTAAAGGGAGTCAAATATATGGTGATAGGAGATTTGACTTTAAGTAGAAAACACAATGCAATATACAGAGGGTCTACATAATTTTATTAACCAGTGTCACTGCCAAAAATTTTGGTTAAAAAAAGAAAATATTTAAAAATTATGTCAATATTTGAAACATAAATTAAGAAATAGTTCGGCCCTGGCCGGTTGGCTCAGTGTTAGAGCGTCGGCCTGGGGTGCGGAAGTCCCGGGTTCGATTCCCCGCCAGGGCACACAGGAGAGGCGCCCATCTGCTTCTCCACCCCATGTCCCTCTCCTTCCTCTCTGTCTCTCTCTTCCCCTCCCTCAGCCAAGGCTCCATTGGAGTAAAAGATGGCCCGGGTGCTGGGGATAGCTCCTTGGCATCTGCCCCAGGCGCTAGACTGGCTCTGGTCGTGACAGAACGACGCCCCAGATGGGCAGAGCATCGCCCCCTGGTGGGCGTGCCGGGTGGATCCCGGTCGGGCACATGCAGGAGTCTGTCTGACTGCCTCCCCGTTTCCAGCTTCAGAAGAAAAAAAAAAAAAAAAAAGTTCGTTGGAGATATAATTTTGAATTTTGAGTGAAGTGATTTTTATGGAGAATTATTAAAACCCACATGAATCCAAGGATTCTTTTTTTCTTTTAAAGATTTTATATATTGTTTTTACAGAGAGAGGAGAGAGCAGGGGAGTGAAAAATATCAACTCATAGTTGCCTCACTTTAGTTGTTCCTTTCTTGCTTGTTTTATGTGCCTTGAGCAGGAAAGCTTAGGATTTCAAACCAGTGACCTCAGTGTCTCACGTTGTTGGTCTATCCACTGTGCCACCACAGGGTAGGTGAACCAAGTATTGTAAAAAAGGGGTGTTACCCTGAGATTTTATTATAAAACTGATAGATTAATGTGGTTTCTTTAATAAGAAAATTTATGGACAGTTATAGTTAGTTGTATATTAGCTTGTGCTTAGTATAGTTAATATTATTTTTATTTTATATGAGGTAGTGGGCACAATGCAATCCTTTTTAATATAATTGACAGCTTCACTCAGAACATTTTTATTAATGTACATTAAAAAAGTATTCTGATAAATCCCCTTCCCTTCCAGATGTGAGAGTGTGCGTGTGTGTGTTGGGGGGGGGGGCAGGGTTGACACCAGAGCCAAGCAAGAATAAGTGTGAAAATAGCCATCATTCATCAAGAGCCAGCGAACCGAATGGGAGAGTAGATGGCAGCAAAGTAGGCAGACGCACAGATTTCCAGCTCACACCACCAAACTGGATTCCAAATTAATTTAGGAACAATCAGCATGAAAAACCAACTTTGGACTAAAAGAATAGGTCTCAGAAACCAAGGAGCAATAAAGAAGTCACATCAAGCCTGCTATGGAGTGCAGAGGTGTGGTAGGGGCTCCCCTGCTTCCAGGAGCAGAAGGGGGGTGAGGCTGAGAGCCCAGAAGGGTTCTCATTACAAGGAGAGAGACCCTGAAAGAAGTGGGGTCCTCACTTTCAGAACTGGAGATCCAGTCTAGAAATCCAGAGACTGGAGGAGATAGACAGAAACCATTTAGAAGAGCAAATATCTGTGAGTGGGAAGATGCAGGGGTGCCTTAAAGGGACAGAGCAGAAAATATCGCTCACAGCCACTTGCCTGGGGCCCTGGGGCCGAGGAGGGCGGAAAGAACTGACTTGTCTTTCAAAAGGAAAGTGGAGAAAGCGAGACAGACAGTGATGGATAGAGGAATGCCTGGGATGATCTGAGAAGCTGACTCATCCAGTGTGGTTGTGGCCATAGCTAGGGGAGGGATTGACACCTCCACACAGCACAAACCTAAAGTGGTTCCGGGTTACCCACTTCCAGAAAGTTCTCCAGCTCCAATCAGTGCAAAAGATACAGCTGAAAGCAGGAAGTGGGGAGGAGGGCAGTAACTCAAGTCTCCAGGGAGATCTGAGATATACCTCCCCCTACTGAAGCTAAAAAAGCACCCCGGCCCAGAGAGCAGCTGGCAGAACTGCCTTCAGATTCTCAAAGCTTACACCCACCACATTCCTGGATGCAGTTTCAAACAAGTCCCCCCGCTGAGATCAGTAAACAAGATTACCACTGAGTTAAGAAAAGTGAGCAGAAAATAAACAAATCAAGACTTCAAAGCAGCCTGACCAGGTGGTGGCGCACTGGATAGAGTGTCAGACTGGGATGCGGAGGACCCAGGTTCAAGACCCCGAGGTCGCCAGCTTGAGTGCAGGCTCATTAGGTTTGAGCAAAGCTCACCAGCTTGGACCCAAGTTCGCTGGCTCGAGCAAGGGGTTACTCGGTCTGCTGAAGGCCCGTGGTCAAGGCACATATGAGAAAGCAATCAATGAACAACTAAGGTGTTGCAATGAAAAACTGATGATTGATGCTTCTCATCTCTCTCTGTTCCTGTCTGTCTGTCCCTATCTATCCCTCTCTCTGACTCTTTCTCTCTCTGTCCCTGTTAAAAAAAAAAAAAAAGACTTCAAAGCAGCTGTACTAGGTAAGTAGACCACAACTAGAACAAGTATACAAGCCATACACAGAACAATGGGAAGGCAAAGAAACATAAGTCATACGCTTCAACAAGACAAATCCTCAGAAAAAGTCCTGGATGAAAAGGAACTAATCAAATTACTGGATGCAGAGTATAAAATAATGATTGTTAGGATGCTTAAGGATCTCAAAGCTACAATGGATGGATTAATGGACACTTCAGTAAAAAAATTGTAAGCATCAAAAAGGACTCGGAAATCATAAAGAAGAATCAGACAGAAATGACAAACAATATCAGAAATGAAGACTACACTAGAAGGAATTAAAAGCAGGCTGGATGAAGCAGAGGATCAAATCAGCGACTTAGAGGACAAGATAAGTGAAATCATGGAAGCAGAACAGCAGAAAGGAAAGAGGATCAATAAATCTGAGGAAACTCTAAGAAAGCTCTGTGACAACATGAAGAGAAACAAGAGAAACAATATTTGCATAACAGGGGTTCCTGAAGGATAAGAAAAAGAACAAGGAATAGAGAAACTGTTTAAAGAAATTATAGCTGAAAATATCCCTAAATTAATGCAGGAAAGAGTCACACAGGTTCAAGAAGCAGTGAGAACCCCATTAAAAAAGAACCCGGAGAGACCCATACCAAGACATTATAGAACCCCATTAAAAAAGAACCCAGAGAGACCCATACCAAGACATTATAATCAAAATACCAAAGGTAAGAGATGAAGAAAGAATATAAAAAGCTGTAAGAGAAAAACAATCACTTACAAAGGAACCCCCATAAAGATGACATCCGACTTTTCAACAGAAACACTGGATGCCCGAAGGGAATGGCAGAAATATTCAAAGTAGTGCAGAGCAAGAACCTACAACCAAGACTTTTTTATTTAGCAAGACTATAGTTTAAAATTGAAGGAGAAATAAAAAGCTTTCCAGAAAAAAAACTCAAGGGATTCATCACAACCAAACCAATGCTGCAAGAAATGTTAAGGGGCCTGCTGTAGACAGAACAAATTGGGGAAGAAAAAAAAAATATATATATAGTAAATGAGGAATGTAGATTTAAAGATAAAATGACAGTAAACAACTACATTGAATAATAACCTTAAATGTAAATTGATTGAATGCACCAATCAAAAGACTTGGACCCATACATATGCTGTCTACAGGAGATGCACCTCAAAACAAAAGATACACATAGACTGAAAGTAAGAGGATGGAAAAAAAAAATTTATGCAGATGGAAATGAAAAAAAAAAGCTGGGTAGCAATATTTTTATTTATATCTGACAAAATAGACTTTAAAACAAAGACTATAGTAAGGGATTAAGAAGGTTACTACATAATGATAAAGGGAGCAATTCAACAGGAAGAGGTAACCATTATAAATATCTATGCACCTAATATAGGAGCACCTAAATGTATAAAGCAGATTTTGAAGGACATAAAGGGAGAGATCAACAGCAATCCTATAATAGTAGGGGATTTCAATACCTACTAACATCACTGGATAGATCCTCAAGAAAGAAAATTAACAAAGAAACAGTAGAATTAAGGGACACACTAGATCCACTGGATTTAATAGATATCTTCAGAACCTTTAACCCTAAAACAGCAGAATATACATTCTTTTCAAGTGCGCATGGTACATTTTCTACGATAGACTACATATTAGGGCATAAAACATATCTCAACAAATTTAAGGAGATTGAAATCGTATCCAGCATCTTCTCTGACCACAATGGCATGAAACTAGAAATCAAGTATAATAGAGCCTGACCAGGCGGTGGCGCAGTGGATAGAGCGTTGGACTGCGATGCAGAGGACCCAGAGGTCGCCAGCTTGAGTGCGGGCTCATCTGGTTTGAGGAAAAGCCCACCAGCTTGAACCCAGGGTCGCTGGCTCCAGCAAGGGGTTACTCGGTCTGCTGAAGGCCCGCGGTCAAGGCACATATGAGAAAGCAATCAATGAACAACTAAGGTGTTGCCACACCCAATGAAAAACTAATGATTGATGCTTCTCATCTCTCTGTTTCTGTCTGTCTGTCCCTGTCTATCCCTCTCTCTGATTCACTCTCTGTCTCTGCAAAAAAAAAAAAAAAAAAAGAAAAGTATAATAGAAAAACTGAAAAACAATCACTTGGATGCGAAACAGCATGTTTTTAAATAATGATTGGGTCAATAATGAGATCAAGGAATAAATAAAAAAATTCCTTGAAACAAATTAAAATTAGCATACAACAACTCAAAATCTGTGGGACACAGCAAAAGCAGTCCTGAGAGGGAAGTTCTTAGCATTATAGGCATACCTTGACAAGCTGGAAAAGGCTGAGATAAACAACTTAATCCTGCAACTGAAAGAACTAGAAAAGGAACAGCAAGTAAAGCCCAGAGGACGCAGAAGGAAGGAAATAATAAAGATCAGAGTGAAAATAAATGACATAGAAACTAAAAAAACAATAAGAGGATCAATGAAACCAAGAGCTGGTTCTTTGAAAAAGTAAAAAAGATAGATGAACCTTTAGCTAGGCTCACCAAGAAAAAAAGAGAAAGGACCCAAATAAATAAAATTAGAGTGGAAAACAATGGGTACAGCAGAAACACAAAGGATTGTAAGAAAATACTATGAAGAACTGTATACCAAAAGTTAGACAACCTAGGTGAAATGGACATTGAAACATAGAATCTTTCAAAAATCAATCTGGAAGAATCAGAAAACCTAAACAGACTGATTTCAACAAATGAGATAGAAATAGTTATCAAGAAACTCCCAAACAAACAAAAGCCCTGGGCCAGATGGCTTCACAGGCAAATTCTACCCAATATTCAAAGAAGAACTAACTCCTATCCTTCTCAAGCTATTTCAAAAAATTCAAGAGGAGGGAAAACTTCCAAGCTCTTTTTATGAGGCAAGCATAATTCTGATTCCAAAACCAGGCAAAGACAACACGAAGAAAATAAAATATAGTCCAATATCCCTGATGAATTTATTGAATAGATACTAAAATTCTCAAGAAAATAATAGCAAACTGGATACAGAAATACATGAAAAAAATCATACATCATGATCAAGTGGAATTTATTTTTGGGAGAAAGGCTGGTACAATATTTGCAAATCAATCAATGTGATTCATCACATAAGCAAAAGGAAGGAGAAAAACCACATGATAATTTCAATAGATGCAGAATAAGCATTTCATACAATTTAGCACCCATTTATGATCAAAACTCTCAGCAAAGTGAGAATACAGGAAACATACCTCAACATGATAAAGGTCATCTACAGCAAGCCCACAACCAACATCATACTCAGTGGGCAAAAGTTAAAAGCAATCCCCTTATGATCTGGAACAAGGCAGGGGTGCCCCCTTTCACCACTCTTATTCCATATATTTCTGGAAGTCATAGCCACAGCAATCAGACAAGAAGAAGAAATAAAAGTCATACAGATTGGAAAAGAAAAAGTAAAACTATTATTATTTGCTGATGATATGCTACTGTACATAGAAAACTCTAAAGTCTCATTGAAAAAACTACTGGACCTGATAAATGAATTCAGCAAGGTGTCAGGATATAAAATTAATACACAGAAATCAGAGGCAGTTTTATACACCAACAATGAACAATGAACAGTCAGAAAGAGAAATTAAGGAAACTCCCCTTTATTATTGCAACAAAAAAAATAAAGTACCTAGGAGTAAATTTAACCAAGGAAATTAAAGACTTGTACTCAGAAAACTATAAAACATTGATAAAAGAAATCAAGGAAGATACAAACAAGTGGAAGCATATACCGTGTTCATGGTTAAGAAACATAAACATCATTTAAGTGTCTATATTACACAAGAGGCATGTAAGTCTGGCAGGCTTTTAGCTCACTGGAAGGTAGGCTTCCCCTTCGCTCCTCTAAGGGAGGGTTCAGTCTCTTCCAGCCCTGCTCAAGCCACCTATGACCTAACCTTGCCCAGAGTGCTGGGGTTTGCCACTGAAGGCTGAAGGTGCCCAAGGCCGTCGGCCCCATCTACAACACTGTGGACGAGCCTAGGGTATTTCTTCCAAGAAGCAGGTAAAGTGATCTCATTTGCACAAGGGCCACTTAACTATGTCTTGCCTGAATAGTCAGGTTTTTTATTCTTCCCTCGAAGATCTCTGTTGTGGGTGTTGATAGTCCTATTTTCTGCTGCTTTGCTTAATATATAGTGTTTCCTTTATTCCTCCTACCTCAATGCCCCACTCATATTTCAGGCTGGGACCTACTCCTAATTAGAGCTCTCTTTCCCCCTTTTGCCAGCTTCTATTATGAATCTACCTTTGCCACCCAGCTTAGTGTATCCCAAGGTTCTCTTTACCATGCCACATTCGCAGAGCTCTAGGAAATAACAACCTGGTCTCATCTCTCCAGGCAGAGGAGAACAGAAGCTCCATCTCCACACATGCTGCAAATGGCTTTTCCGGTGTACCTGAATCATTACCAGCTAGAAGCAGCGGTCATTGGGTCTTGGACGTGAGCTGCAAAGTATAGAATTGTGACATCAATTCCAGTGCCATGCAGACTTTTCCTAGACTCCTGCTCCTTGTGACAGCTCCTAACAGACTGAACTGGGGTTGGGTTGCCTTTTTCAGGGATTTGGCATGGTGATGGTGCCAACTTGGACTTGGTGAACATGTTAAGGACACTCTTCTTTTATGGATTCTTGCTGTATTGGCCAAGACTTTGCTTAAAGGCTGTAATCACTGTAAAAAAAAAAATAGAAGACTGAATAAAGAAGATGTGGCACATATACACCATTGTATGCTATTCAGCCATAAGAAATGATGACATCGGATCATTTACAACAAAATGGTGGGATCTTGATAACATTATATGGAGTGAAATAAGTAAATCAGAATAAAAACAAGAACTGCAGGATTCCATACATTGGTGGGACATAAAAACGAGACTAAGAGACATGGACAAGAGTGTGGTGGTTATGGGGTGCGGGGGTGGGGTAGGGAAGGAGGGGGAGGGGGAGGGGCACAAAGAAAACTAGATAGAAGGTGATGGAGGACAATCTGACTTTGGGTGATGGGTATGCAACATAATTGAATGACAAGATAACCTGGACATGTTTTCTTTGAATATATGTACCCTGATTTATTGATGTCACCCCATTAAAATTAATAAAAATTTATTTATAAAAAAATAAATAAACCCCACAGGATTTGAAATTGAAAAAAGTCTATATTACCCAAAGCAATTGACAAATTCAATGTAATTCCTATTAAAATACCAATGACATACTTTAAAGATATAGAACAAATATTTCAAAAATTCATACGGAACCAACAAACAAGCCGAACAGCCTCAGCAATCTTTTTTTTATTATTAAATTTTTATTTTATTTATTTATTTATTTATATTTTTTACAGAGACAGAGAGTCAGTCAGAGAGAGGGATGGATGGACAGGGACAGACAGACAGGAACAGAGAGATGAGAAGCATCAATCATTAATTTTTCATTGCGCGTTGCAACACCTTAGCTGTTCATTGATTGCTTTCTCATATGTGCCTTGACCGTGGGCCTTCAGCAGACCGAGTAACCCCTTACTGGAGCCAGCAACCTTGGGTTCAAGCTGGTGGGCTTTTGCTCAAACCAGATGAGCCCGCGCTCAAGCTGGAGACCTCTGGTTCTCGAACCTGGGTCCTCTGCATCGCAGTTCGACGCTCTATCCTCTGCGCCACCACCTGGTCAAGGCAACAGCCTCAGCAATCTTGAAAAAGAAGAATAAAGCGGGTGGTATCACACTTCTGGATGTCAAGTTATACTACAAGGCCATTGTACTCAAAACAGCTTGGGACTGGCATAAGAACAAGGATATAGATCAATGGAACAGAAGAGAGAACCCAGAAATAAACCTGCACCTTTATGGACAATTGATACTTGAAAAGGGTGGTAATAGCATACAAGGGAGTAAAGATAGTCTCTTTAACAAATGTTATTGGAAAAATTGGACAGCTACCTGCAAGAAAATAAAAGTAGACCACCAACTTAAACCATTCAGAAAAATAAACTCAAAGTGGATAAGAGACTTAAATATGTCATGAAACCATAAGCATCCTAGAGAGAAAGATAGGCAATAAGCTCTCTGACATCACTCACAGCAATATAATATGCTGATTTATCTACTCGCACAAGGTAAGTAAAGTACAGGATAAGCAAATGGGACTATATCAAGCTAAAAAGTTTTTGCATAGCCAAAGACAATATGAACAAAATAAAAAGGCTAAGCAAACAATGATAGAACATATTTGAAAATATGTCTGATAAGGGGTTAATAACCAAAATTTATAAAGAACTTGTAAATCTCAACACCAGGAAGATAAACAATTCAGTGAAAAAATGGGCAAGAGAAATGAGTAGACACTTCTCCAAAGGAAACATACAGATGGCCAATAGGCATATGAAAAAATGCTCAACATCACTAATCATTAGCAAAATGCAAATTAAAACCACAATGAGATATCACCTCACACCAGTCAGAATGTATGCTCATCAACAAAACAACACATAATAAGTGCTGGCGAGGATGTGGAGAAAAGGGAACCCTTCTGCGCTACTGGTGGAAATGCAGACTAGTGCATTCACTGTGGAAAACAGTGTGGAGATTCCTCAAAAAATTAAAAATGGAACTGCCTTTTGACCCAGCCATCCCACTTTTAGGAATATATCCCAAGAACACCACATCAGTGATTCAAAAGGAGAAATGCACCCCCATGTTTATGGCAGCATTGTTTACAATAGCCAGGATCTGGAAACAGCTCAAGTGTCCGTGAGAGGATGTTTGGATTAAAAAGTTTTGGTAAATATACACAATGTAATACTATGGGGCCACGAAAAAGAAGAAAATACACTTTTTGCGACAACCTGGATGGACCTGGAAACTATTATGTTTAGGAAAGAAACCAGGCAGAGAAAGAAAAATATCATGGACCTTACTCATATGAGGAATCCGACGAACAGTATGAACTGAAGAACATAATAGAGACAGGCGGAATGAAAGGATCCAGAGGGAAAGTGGACAGAGGGAAATGGGATGATAGGATGATAGGCTGGGATGAGAGCAGGAATCAAATCCTGGAGGGAGGGGAGGAGGGCGTTTCGGAAAAAGAGACGGGGAGTTGTACTGGGAAACACGGGGGAGGGGAGGATGTATTCAGGGAGACACTAGAGTCTATGTAAACAATAAATTAAAATAAATTTCATGTTAAAAAAAGTATTCTTACAAGTTGTTCTGCAATCCAAATATACAGTAGCTTGTAAAACAGTGTTTAGAAAACAAAGACCAGTGTAAACAGACAGGTTAACACAACTAGAACAGTAAAAGTTTTATATGGCTCTGATATTTTATTGTTTTCTTATTGTATCAAGAATGTTAGAAATCTCTTTCTTCAGCTAGCTCCATTGCTTAGAATTTACAGGAATACCTTCTTTTCCCCATTTCATCTCATCTTCAGGATCCATCCAATATTCTCTAGTGTCAGCTAGAAGTTTTTTCCTTTAAATGAATGTGGATTACCTCATTTTCCCAATTTGAAACATCTCTACTCTTGCTGCTCTGCTTAGAAGATGATAGGGAGGGCTCTAGCAGTTTCATCAGTGTTTTGCTTCTTTACAGGTTTTCTGAAGTAACTTGCTTTTTCCTCTTTAACTTTTTGTCAACTTCACTGCCAGAATCGCTGCCAGAATAGCCTGAAGGAACAAGTTTTTTTGATTTAGGCATTGCTACGTTCCTGCTCTGGAACAGCGTGTGCTCGCTCACTGGTGGCTCTAATTTGCCTGGCAGTTTTGAAATTGCTACATACAAATTCCAGTTGTTTTGAAATGAAATGTCAAGGGAAAAATGAGTAATATTACATGGGTTTTGGCTTTTCCTTTCCTTGACATTTCTGCTAAATAAATTCCTAATAATATATTAGGTTTTCTACATATATAATATTTAAATTGTGCCCTATTTTAGATTATCCCCACTTTAGATAAAATGTATATATTTTATTGAGATATAATTTAAATACTATAAAAATTTACTCTTAAAGTATACAGTTCAGTGGTGTTAAGTGTATTAGCTCTCTACAAAATTGTACAATCATTACCACTAATTTCAGAACATTTTCTTTACCCTAAGTATGTATTCTTATTGTGTCTGTTTTATGAAAGGACAAATACCAGTATTTTCACAAAGGAGGATCCAGTTGATATCACTTAATTTTTTTTTTAAACGAGAGAGACAGAGATAGAGGGTTGGGGAACAGATAGGGACAGATAGGAATGAGATGAGAAGCATCAATTCTTCATTTCAGCACTTTAGTTTTTCATTGATTGCTTTCTCATATGTGCTTCGACCGGGGTGCTTGAGCTGAGCCTGTGACCAAGACAGCAACTTTTGGGCTCAAGCCTGCAATCCTGTGCTCAAGCCGTATGAGCCTGTGCTCAAACCAGGGACCTCAGGTTTTCAAACCTGGGTCCTCTGCATCACAGGCAACTCTTTATCCACTATGCCACCTCCTGGTCAGGCTGTATCACTTACTTTTGAACATAATCTTGACTCTAGATTCATGGTATTTGTTTATTTCTCCATAAAACATCTAAGTTCCTATCCTGTGTAGTAGTCAAGTAATTATGATGTAATATGGTAACATTCATAATAGAAGTACACAGTGTTTATAGAATCACAGAAGCATTGGGAGAAAGTGGTGAGCAGGAGTATATATATACAAGGAAAGCTTTACAGAGTAGCAAATATTTCAAATTAGGTGTTTACTTCTTTGTTAGAATTTGCTAGAAAAACTCTGGGGTCAAACCAAAAAGCAAAAGCACATCCAGCATGTCTCCCACACTTTTGTCTGTTTGTGAAACAAGAATTTGGCATCCCTTTAGTGTAGTTGAATATTAAGAAAATATAAAGAATGGAGGACAAGTGGGGTACTAAAAAATTAACTTTTTGTGTTATACTTAAAAACTTAAGAGTCTGCACTTCCTATTTTGTCTACTTTCCTTTCTTTTTGAAAATTTTCTAAGTGACAAATAGAGAGGCAGAGACAGGCAGACTCCTACATGTGCCCTGACCGGGATGCACCTGAAAAGCCCCCTATGAGATGATGCTCTGCCCATCTAGGGCCATTGCTCTGCAACCAAGCTGTTTTAGCACCTGAGGTGAGGCCCTGGAGCCATCTTCAACACCCAGGGCCAGCTTGCTCCAACCAAGCCATGGCTGTAGGAGGGGAAGATAGAAATAGAGAAAGAAGGGAGAGGGGGAGGGATGGAGAAGCAGATGGTTGCTTCTCCTGAGTGCCCTGATCAGGAATTGAACTTGGAATATCCAGGCTGGGCCTATGCTCTACCACTGAGCCAACCAGCCAGTTCCTACTTTTCTTCATTAACTGATCTTGGGTTGAAGTTCCCTGTTTTGATTTATAAAATGGATTTTTTTTAATTATGTAGTGTTGCTTTTAACATTATAAATTTTAAAATAAAAATTGCATGAGCATACCCATTTCTTCTTAGGGTTCTTTTCTTTATTTTTAAAGTTTTAAAATTTTGTGGTACTATTGTACTTTATCTTAGTGTTCTTAGAAAGAGGAAACTTTTTGAAATTAAAATTGCTTTTTTGGAACGTTTTTGCTGAGAAAGTCGTGGTTTTGTGTACTTGTAGTAAGTAGGAGCCCTATTGTTTATAACTTTAATGTTAAGTCTTTCCAAAGATGTTGTAACTAAATATTATTTTACAAATCTGTTAATAGTGCCTGGTCTGTGGTGGCACAGTGGGTAGTGTTGACCTGGAATGATGAGATCGCTGGTTTGAAACCCTGAGTTTGCCTTATAAAGGCACCTATGATAAACAACCAATAAACATCTGAAATGAAGCAACTACGAGTTGTTACTTCTTGCTCCGCCCCTCCTCTCTCTGTAAAATCAATAAATAAAATATTTTAAAAAATTGTTAGTAGTGAATTACCTTGGTCTTCATGCAGGAGGTAAAGTCATGCAGGAATAATAGTACTGGGGAGGATTTGTAGAGCTTCTTGACACAACCTGCAACAGCCAGTGATATTGGAGTTCAGGTTTAAGGATAAGTTGCAAGGATTTGACTATTTAAGGGGAAAGTAGAGTGAAGTGTATGGGGGTTTATGGTACAGCTGGCAAAGCTTAGCATGACGCTTGAGTGTCATTTGTTTATATAAAGATTATCTGAAACTATATGTGTATTTTTTAAACCAACTACTTCAAAATCTAGCAATTAAGAATTCTCTTCCGAAAAGGAAAGCAAACTTTTGTTGTAAGTCTAATATCCTCCTCTCCCCTTCTAACTAAAATGTGGGAAAATATGAGCATATCATCCAGAATCTACTTAATAAACTTTGCCTTTTTGTTATAAATGAGTATTGCATTGTACTGGCAAGTACCTAATGTCAGGAATTAAGAGAGGTATTTATTATTGGGTAAGGACCTACCAGGGAAAGGAATGATAGTTTGCATATTAACTGTGGCTGCCTTTGGAACCCCTTAATAGAAATAAGGATCTTTCTTTCAAGCAGGATTTTTGATACTCTTAAAGCTTTAGTTTCTCCAGAATCTATTATCTAAATTGAGAGAGTACAGATTAGGAAAAGAAGATAATGTCAGATAAGTGTTATTAAAGTGAAATAATAATAGCAACCAGAACTCAGTCTTTAAACAAAATAGGTTCTGAACTAATAAATTTGTTCTTTTTCTACTCTTTTTTTTTTTTAATAGCCAAGTCCTGATCTACAATGTATATTTTACCTCCATTTTTGGAAAATATTTCAAAGACAAATATACAACAAGCTGACAATATAAAGTGCTGCTGCTATATTAGAAAGAGTTTAAGAGGTCTGCAAAAGCATTTTGACACAAATGCACAGATGGTAGATAATACCATACACTAGAATATTTTACATATTTTTAGTCAAGCTACATAGAATTCTAACATCTGAGAATATATGTGAAGGCAGAAAGATAAAATAATCCTAACAATTGCAGGATTCAGTGGTAACTTTCCTAGTAAAAGTAGTAAAACAATGTGGAACCTGCTCGGAACTTTACGTTTTTATTTTTTGGCAAAATTGCTGAAGTGTGATTATACTGTAGCTCTTGTTTAGTCCTTGATTTTGTGGATAGGGGCCTACAGAAGACTTGAAGAAATGACAGATACTGAAAATTCCCAAAGGCTGGTAACTTATAAAAAAACAAAACTTGTTTATGACTGTTTGGAATTATCAAATAAGTAGAAATTTTCCTAAGCATTCTTCATGACTTTTTTTTTTTTCAAGTGAGAAAGGAAGGGAGAGAGATAAGCATCCACTTGTAGTTGCGGCACCTTAGTTGTTTATTAATTTCTTCTCATACGTTCCTTGACCAGGGGACTCTAGCTGAGCCAGTGACCCCTTGCTCAAGCCTGCGACATCTAGGTTTCAAACCTGGGACCTCAGTGTCCTAGGTCAATGCTCCGTCTGCTGCTACACCATGGTCAGGCTCATGACATTTTTATTTCATCCTCAAAAAGCAAATTATCTTAGGTAAAAATGAAAAATTACAACAGTATGAGAATGCAATCAATGAACAACTAAGGTGCTGTAATGAAGAATTGATGCTTCTCGGCCCTGGCCGGTTGGCTCAGTGGTACAGCGTCGGCCTGGCGTGCGGGAGTCCTGGGTTCAATTCCCGGCCAGGGCACACAGGAGAAGCGCCCATCTGCTTCTCCACCCCTCCCCCTCTGCTTCCTCTCTGTCTCTCTCTTCTCCTCTCGCAGCCCAGGCTCCATTGGAGCAGAGTTTGCCTGGGCACTGAGGATGGCTCTGTGGCCTCTGCTTCAGGCACTAGAATGGCTCTGGTTGCAACAGAGCAACACCCCAGAGGGGCAGAGCATCGCCCCCTGGTGGGCATGCCGGGTGGATCCCAGTGAGGCGCATGCAGGAATCTGTCTGACTGCCTCCTCGTTTCCAGCTTTGGAAAAAAAAAAAAAAAAGAATTGATGCTTCTCATCTCTTTACCTTCCTGTTTGTCCCTATCTGTCCCTTTCTCTGACTCTCTGTCTCTGTCAAAAAGAAAAAAAAAGAAAAATTACAACAATAAATTTAAGATTATTAAGTTTCTAAAAGAAAGGGAGGGAGGGAAAGGAAAGGAAGGAGAGAAGGAAAGAGGGGAGGGGGGAGGGAAGGAAGGAAAGGGTAAAGGGTAAGGAGAAACAACCTGACCAGGCAGTGGCACAGTGGATAGACCATTGGACTGGGACACAGAGGACCTAGGTTTGAAACCTTGAAGTAACTGGCTTGAGTGTGGGATCATAGATATGACCTCATGGTCACTGACTTGGAGCCCAAGGTCGCTGGCTTGTGCAAGGAGTCACTTGCTCTGCTGGAGCCCCCGCCCCTCAAGGCACATATGAGAAGCAATCAATGAACAACTAAGGAGCTGCAACAAAGAATTGATGCTTCTCATCTCTCTCCTTCCCTGTCTGTGCTGCTCTCTGTCTGTCTCTCTGTCTCTGTCACCCAAAAAGAAAGGAAAGGAAGAAACAAAGAAAGAAATTAGTGTTATTGTTAGTAATGTTACTACCTGTGGTTGTTGTATGAATTTCCTGCTAAAGGATAACTTTAATGCACAACCTATTTATGTTATAATAGGTCAAACAAAAAAGTTCCTGTAGGTATTTTTTTCCAACACAGTGGTAAACTAAGATGTCTATAGTACCTCCATTTTAAAACAACCCCACATTATATTCTTACTTTATGAAAACTAGTTTTTAGATGTCAGACACTTTTTGAAAATATTTCACATGTTAGTGACTTATTCACTAAAAGGTACCAGCTAAATCTAAGGGAAACTTTTTTGTTGTTAGTTTTATTGGTATTATGTTTATCCCAATGCCTTTTTTTTAAATACGTTTTTTTGTGTCTAGGCTCCTTAGGTCTAACTAGAGAATTTGAGAGACTTGCTAAATAGGGAAGGTGGTCACATTTTCTCATATTACCTGTATCTTGTGGGCTGAGTGCCATCTATGAATGTAGTCTTTCTTATACTAACTCATAAAAAGGTCCAGAGGATGAGTCTACATTATCCCACTACTACCTTTCCACTCCCATGTTCTTGTTGACAAAAGTTATTAAAAAGGGGGAATCTGATGGTATATAGGCAACTTCAGTTCCTTCTTTCAATAGAGTTCTGTTGTCTTACCTTTATATTGGTTGTTTATTTTGGAAGGTGCTTGAGCTAGAGTTATTTTGTAGTACAGAAGAAGAGAACAGTTGGCATGGAGCCCAGCAGCTATTATGCAAATTTCCCTGGATTTTCACATTTCAATAAAGCATTCTTTTTTTTCTCTACATACACAGAGGACATATAAAGCCTACATACAAGGGGACATAACGTGGTCTATCTTAAGCCTTGGAGACAAAACAAGGTGCCATGCCACTGTTTTTTCAAAATAGCATCTATTATGAAAGCATATGCTCCCATAAATTGAGGGGCAAAGCAGATCCTTTCCATTGTACTGTGCAGCTTCTGTTATAAATATACCAGGAAGATTAAAACTACCATAATTATTTTCATCACATTCATCCTCAATTTTTGCTTTCATTTTATATCAGAAACTTCTCTAATCAGCACTGCATTTAGCTGATTGAGCAGTTCACTTTCTATTAAAGTGTAAAATGTGAGGGATATCTGCTTTAGTCTGTATCATGGTTTGTTTTAACCGTGTACATGCTGAGGTGTGGGGAATATGAATGTTTCTCATTTTGTTAATCTTGCTATGGAAAAAGTCATTATTGAACCAAAATGATAGAAGGCAAAGCTTCTTCAGTCTCAGAAAATTAAGCCTAAATATCATATTGACCTGCTAATTTGCATGCTGCTTTTTATGGTTTACTGTTCCTGTTATTTATTTATTTGTATTTTTCTGAAGCTGGAAACGGGGAGAAACAGACAGACTCCCGCATGCACCCGACCGGGATCCACCCGGCATGCCCACCAGGGAGTGACGCTCTGCCCACCAGGGAGCGATGCTCTGCCCCTCCGGGGCGTCGCTCTTTTGCAACCAGAGCCACTCTAGCGCCTGGGGCAGAGGCCAAGGAGCCATCCCCAGCGCCCGGGCCATCTTTGCTCCAATGGAGCCTCGGCTGCAGGAGGGGAAGAGACAGACAGAGAGGAAGGAGAGGGGGAGGGGTGGAGAAGCAGATGGGCGCTTCTCCTTTGTGCCCTGGCTGGGAATCGAACCTGGGACTTCTGCACGCCAGGCCGACGCTCTACCACTGAGCCAACCGGCCAGGGCCATTTATTTCATTTTAATGACCCTAAATCACTCCAGAGATGCTCACATACAGACTCCTTCATAAGTGCATATGCTAATGAATCTGAGATATAGTTGCTTAGAAATGAATGAAGACTTTTTGGGAGACATCAGAATTAAAGACCCTGTGTGATGAGATGAAAAAACCAAAAACCTCTTGAGTTTTTTTGAAACTTCCTTAATAGGGAGTCAGGGTTAAATACAGTGATGAAAGAGAAGTTGTTTCCTGTCTGACCTCATTTTATGAGTCAAAATCATTGGGTGCATAGTTCTAAATTTTGCCTCTTTTTCTATTAGATAGGGATTTGGGGGTGGGAGAAATACTGAGAAAGATTATAAATTAAGTTAGGTACTGTGGTGGTGATTTTTTCACTTCAAAAATAAAATAGGTATTAAAGAAGAGTATAAAGATTTCTGCTGTTGATAACTGGGAGAGATTGCCATCTTGTTTGTTCCTTAAATTGTATTAAATAGCAAGAAGAGCTCTCTACTGGTGGGAGTTCATATTACACAATTTCCATATTAATATTGCTATACTTTTATCACAATATTCCCTGAAGGAATTAGACTTTTCTCTAATATATTTTGGTTGACTTGATGATAAAGGGATCAATATAGTATAATAAGAATGAGCATAAAGTTTGGGCTTTATTCTGGAATACATACTTCAAGTGTAGCACCAAATAATGATTTCGTACTTTATATGTTTTTTCACTTTAAATAAATTTTTATTTAGAGTAGGCATACAACATTAATTTCAGGTGTACAACGAAGTGATTAGACATTATGTAACTTAAGTGATCATGGCAATAAATTTCATACACATCTGACACCATATATAGTTTTTATATTATTGACTACATTACCTTTGCTGAACTTTACATCCCCTTGATTATTCTATAACTACCAATTTATATTTCTTAATTCCTTCATCGTTTTCACACATCCTTCAACCGTCAAAATGTTGTCTGTATCTATGAGTCTGTTTCTGTACTGCTTTTTTGATTAAAAAAATTTTTTTTAATTAAGTGGAGGCGGGGAGGCAGAGAAAGACTCCCTCTAGTGCCCAGCAAGCCCCCTATGAGGCGATGATTTGCCCATCTGGGGCATTGCTCTGTTGCTCAGCAACCAAGCTTTTCTTAGTTCTTGAGGCAGAGGCCATGGAGCCATCCTCAGCACCCCAGGGCCAACTTGCTCCAGTTGAGCCATGGTTGCATTATAGGGATGGAGCGGGAGAGAGAGAGAGAGAGAGAGAGAGAAGCGAGAGAGGGAGCAATGGAGAAGGAGATGGTTGCTTCTCCTATGTGCCCTGATGGGAAATCGAACCAGGGACATCCATATACTGGACCTACACTCTACCATTGAGCCAACCGGCCAGGACCTGTACTGCTTTTCTGTTTATTTTGTTTTTTAGATTCAATTGTTGGAAGATACTATCATTTTTTTTCATATTTTTAATTTATTGATTGATTTTTAGAGAGAAAGGAAGGGAGAGAGACACAGAAACATTGACTCATTGTTTTACCTATTCATGCCACCATTAGTTGATTTTATTTATTTTTTTATAGGGACAGACAGACAGGAATGGAGAGAGATGAGAAGCATTAATCATCAGTTTTTCGTTGCGACACCTTAGTTGTTCATTGATTGCTTCTCATATGTGCCTTAACCGTGGGCCTTCAGCAGACCAAGGAACCCCTTGCTCAAGCCAGTGACCTTGGGTCCAAGCTGGTGAGCTTTTTGCTCAAGCCAGATGAGCCCGTGCTCAAGCTGGTGACCTCGGGGTCTTGAACCTGGGTCCTCCACATCCCAGTCTGATGCTCCATCCACTGCGCTACCGCCTGGTCAGGCTAGTCGATTCTTGTATGTACCCTGACTGGTGATTAAACTTGAAACCTTGGCATGTCAGGATGACTAACCAACTTAGCTACCTGGCCAGGGTCTATATGTTCTATCTTTTTTTTTCCCTTCGTCTAAAGCAGGGGTCTCAAACTCAACTCAGCATGTGGACCGCAGAGCAAGATCACAGCCGTTCGGCGGGCCGCACTAGGTCTACAAAAGGCAACTGTTACGCAACACTTTTCTCACTGCAGTTGAAAACAAAAAAAAATCAGTACAACAAGCACAATCGTACATGCAGTTTACTCAGTGTCACAAAACGACCAGAAACTGTAGTTCGCATCACAACTGCTGTTAACTAAGCTAATATCTAGCTAGGATGCTAGAGAAATGAAAAATACAAGTAGGCCCCTAGGCTTACTTAATTTTATCCAAAATATTTTGAACTTCGTGGATTAGTCTGCGGGCCGCCCAAAATTGTTCGGCGGGCCGCGAGTTTGAGACCCCTGGTCTAAAGGAAGACCCTTTAACATTTCCTGTAATACTAGTTTAGTGGTGATGAACTCCTTTAGCTTTTCTTTTGGTCTGGGAATCTCTTTACCTGTCCTTTGATTATAATGATAGCTTTGCTTGGTATAGTAATTTTTTTTTTTTTTTTCTTTTTGCATCTCTCTGAAGCTGGAAATGGGGAGAGACAGCCAGACAGACTCCCGCATGCGCTCGACCAGGATCCACCCGGCACGCCCACCAGGGGCGATGCTCTGCCCACCAGGGGGCGATGCTCTGCCCCTCCGGGGCGTCGCTTCGCTGAGACCAGAGCCACTCCAGCGCCCGGGGCAGAGGCCAAGGAGCCACCCCCAGCGCCCTGGCCATCCTCGCTCCAATGGAGCCTCAGCTGCGGGAGGGGAAGAGAGAGACAGAGAGGAAGGAGGGGAGGGGTGGAGAAGCAAATGGGCGCCTCTCCCACGTGCCCCGGCCGGGAATCGAACCCGGGTCCCCCGAATGCTACGCCGACACTCCACCGCCGAGCCAACCAGCCAGGGCCTGGTATAGTAATCTTGGTTGTAGGTCCTTGCTTTCCATTACTTTGAATATTTGTCAATCCCTTTTAGCCTGCAAATATCCTTTTGAGAAATCAGCTAACAGTCATATGGGAGTTCCCTGGTAGGTAACTAAGTGCTTTTCTCTTTCTACTTTTAGTATTCTCTTTTTGTCTTTAACCTTTGGCATTTTAAATTATGATGTGTCTGTGTGAACTACTTTGGGTTCATCTTGATTGGGAATCTCTGAGCTTCTTGGACTTGTTTGTCTGTTTCTTCACCATGCTAGTGAAGTTTTCTGTCATTTTTTCAAATAGGTTTTTAATGCTTTGTTCTCTTTCTTCTTCTGGCATCCCCTTGATGCATATACTTGAAGTTGTCACAGAAGCTTCTTATACTGTCCTCTTTTTTTATTCTTTTTTCTTTTTCCTGTTCTGATGGGTGTTTTTGGCTATCTTATCTTTCAATGGCTGATTTGATCCTCTCCCTCATAGTCCACTGTTGATTTCCGTTATAATATTCTTCACTTAAGTAAATATGTTCTTTATTTCTTACTGGCTCTCTTTTTATGTTTTCTCTCTATATTCATTTTTGTGTTTCCTGTCTCTTTGTTGAAGTTCTCATTAAGTTCATCTACTCTTCCCCTAGTTTATTGAACATTTTTCTTTTCTTTTTTTCCCCAAGAAACAGAACAGACAGGATGGGAGAGAGATGAGAATCATCAACTAGTAGTTGCATCACTTTAGTTGTTTAATGATTGCTTTCTCATATGTGCCTTGACCGAGAGAGCTCCAGCCGAGCCAGTGACCCCTTACTCAAGCCAATGACCTTAGTTAGACTCAAGTCAGTGACCTTGGGCTTCAAGCCAGCAACCTTGGGCTTCAAGCCAGTGACCTTTGGGCTCAAGCCAGTGACCCTGCACTCAAAGTGGTGAACCTCTGCTCAAGCCAGATGAGACTGTGCTCAATTTGGCAACCTCAAATTTTCGAACCTGGAACCTAAGCATGCCAGGTTGATGCTCCACCCACTGTGCTACCACGTGGTCAGGCTCATTGAACACTTTTCTGCCAGTATTTTGAACTCTTCGTCTAGTAGATTTCTTGTTTTCATTTTATTTAATTTTTTCTGGAGTTTTGTTTTTTCATCTGAGATATGTTTTTTTGTCTCCTCATTTTAGCAACTTTTATGTATTTCTGTGTATTAGGTAGAGGTGCTGTGTCTTCCAGGCTTGGCAGAATGGCCTTGTAGATATAGTAGGTTTCTTGTAGTATCCAGTGGCACAGCCTCTTCATTCAGCTGAGCTGGGTGCTCCAGGTATGCTCCACCCTGCCTTGTGGGCTTTCTACACACTCTTGTTGTAGTTGAACCTTGATTGATGTTGGCTTGTCAATGATAGGGTTTATACCCACACCAATTGGCTGAATGATGCCCGTAGGAATTTCTTCACTCTGTGTTTTTAGAATTATTATCTTTAATAAAAGTGAATATTTAAATAATACCTTAAATTCGAGGGTTCATCCCTTGGTTTTATTACTGACAGTGTTGAACTGGTTATAATTCATAGTAATTTATTCTATCATGCTGATTACTCACAAATTTTATGATATCAGAATTAACATTGAAGTAAACATTTAGTTGTTTTGCTTTCCTGATACCGAAGCCAAACTTGGTAACAATCTACTTTTAAGTATTTATAATATCTTTTAAAGGAGGATATTTACAATATTTTTCTAATTTAATCTTTTTTCCTATCTCCTTGTTTGTACCTTACCCTTTCATTAGCTTCTGTGAATATATTTTTAGAGGTCTTATTTACTTTTTTTTTCCAAAATTTTTTTTATTATTAATTTTTTTAATAACAGAGACAGAGTCAGAGAGAGGGATAGACAGGGACAGACAGACAGGAACAGAGATATGAGAAGCATTAATCATTAGTTTTTCGTTGCATGTTGCAACACCTTAATTCTTCATTGATTGCTTTCTTTTTTTTTTTTTTTTTACAGAGGCAGAGATAGACAGGGACAGACATACAGGAACGGAGAGAGATGAGAAGCATCAATCATCAGTTTCTCATTGTGCGTTGCGACTTTTTAGTTGTTCATTGATTGCTTTCTCACATATGCCTTGACCGTGGGCCTTCAGCAGACTTTGTAACCCCCTGCTGGAGCCAGCGACCTTGGGTCCAAGCTGGTGAGCTCTTTGCTCAAGCCAGATGAGCCCGCGCTCAAGCTGGTGACCTCGGGGTCTCGAACCTGGGTCCTTCCGCATCCCAGTTCGACGCTCTATCCACCGCACCACCACCTGGTCAGGCTGATTGCATTCTTATATGTGCCTTGACCGCGGGCCTTCAGCAGACTGAGTAACCCCTTACTTGAGCCAGCGACCTTGGGCTCAAGCTGGTGAGCTTTTGCTCAAACCAGGTGAGCCCTTGCTCAAACTCGCGACCTTGGGGTCTTGAACCTGGGTCTTCCACATCCCAGTCCGATGCTCTATCTACTGCTCCATCACCCGGTCAGGTTTTATTATTAATTTTAACGGAGTGACATTGTTATTTACTTTCTTTATTCTCCTCTACTTCTTGGTTGTTAGTCATGATAATGGCAAAATATGAAATTTATAATTTATTTATTTTTGTGTATGTGTGGTGACAGAAACAGAGAAAGTCAGAGAGAGGGACAGACAGACAGGAAGGGAGAGAGATGAGAAACATCAGTTCTTTGTTGTGGCTCCTTAGTTGTTCATTGATTGCTTTCTCGTATGTGCCTTGACCATGGGGCTACAGCATACCAAGTGACCCCTTGCTCGAACCAGTGACCTTGGTATCAAGCTGGTGAGCTTTGCTCAAACCAGATGGACCCGTGCTCAAGCTGGCGATCTCGAGGTCTTGAACCTGGGTCCTCCACATCACAATCTGACACTCTATCCACTGTGCCACCGCCTAGTCAGGCGAAATTTATAATTTGAACATACATTTTTTCTTTAGTAGTGAGTTTGAACATTTTTTTATTTTTCTTCTTTTTAATTCTCTGCTTTGAATTGTCTGTTCATAACTTTGCTAATGTTTATTTTGAAATACTCTCTTAAAATGAATAAATAAAATCTAAAAACAAATAAATAGTGACATCCCCCCCTTCCCACAACATCTGGCAACTACCATTCTACTTTCTATTGATGAATTTGACTGCTCTAGGTACCTCATATAAGTGGAATCACAGTATTTGTCTTTTTGGGATGGGGATATTTCATTTAGTCTAGTGTCTTCAAGGTACATCAATATTGTAACGTGTCAACATTTCCATTTTAAGGCTGAATAGTAATCAATTTTATGTATATACCACTTTTTGTTTATCATTCATCTTTTAATGGAAATTGATGGAGTCGTTTTTACCTTTTGGCTATTTGTGTATAATTCTGCTGTGAACATCAGTGTATAAGTATCTGTACAAATTCCTCCTTTTACTTCTTTGGAATATTTGCAAATTTAACAATCAATGTAACATTTTTTCGTACTTGATAAGTTGCCTGTAGAGTTATATGGAAGAATAAACAATGCTTGACCAGTGGTGGTGCAATGAATAAATTGTAAACCTGGGATGCTGAGGTCCTGGGTTAGAAACCATGAGATCACCGGCTTGAGCATGGGGTCATCACGTGATTCCATAGTCAATGGCTTAAGCCCAAAGGTCTCTGGCTTGAAACCCAAGGTTCCTGGCTTAAACAAAGGATCATTGGTTCAGCTTGAGCCCCCTGGTCAAGGCAAATATCAGAAGCAATCAGTGAACAGCTAAAGTGACGCAACTACAAGTTGATGCTTCTCATTTCTATCTCTTTCCTTCCCTCCCACCCCCCTGCCACTGCAAAAAAAAAAAAAATAGAAAAGCCAAGACATTTCTGAAAAGAACTGTAATGTAAGAATCCAACTTATTAGTTAAAATGATTAGAACAGTGTGGTAACAGTGAATGGATAGACAGAAAACCAGTGACCCAGAATGCAGTACAGTTATTTAGCAATAGACCCAAGTATGTATGAGAATTTATTGCATAAGAAGTATAACATTTCACATTAGAGGATGCATGAGGAGATGATTCAATAAATATTAGAACTGAAAAAAAAATATTATTAGAACTGGGTAGCTGTCCAGGAGATAGCATATGTATATATTAAACTTCAGGAGTATGTTGCTTTTCATCTCTATTTCACTGCTTGTATTTTCTTTCTTTTGTTTTCTCTGTAGCTAGAGACAAAGGAAGGGAGATAAGAAGCATTCATCTTTGCATCATTTTATTGTTCATTGATTGCTTCTCATATGTGCCTTGAGTGGGGTGGGGTTCCTATGCTCTAGCAGGTGACCTTGGAATTTTGAACCTGGGTCCTCAGTGTCCCTGGTCTAACGCTCTGTCCACTGCACCACCAATGGTTTGGCTTCACTGCTCTGTTTTCTTTGAGAATAAAAAGATGTATTGTTTTCCACATTTAAAAACTACTTTAATTGCCCTGTCCAGATAGCTCCATTGCTTGGAGCATTGGCCCAAAGCACATAGATTGCAGGTTTGGTCCCCAGTCAGGGCACATAATGGATCAATATTCCTGTTTCTTTCTCTTGCTCTCTCCCTTCCTTTCTGGCTAAAATCAGTAAATAAAATTTTTTTAAAAATAATGTACTCTGATTGCGTTGGCCTGGTGTGTGGAAGTCCCGGGTTTGATTCCCGGTCAAGGCACACAGGAGAAGTGACCACCTGCTTCTCCACCCTTCCCACTCTCCTTCCTCTCTGTCTCTCTCTTCCCCTCCCGGAGCCAGGGCTCCATTGGAGCAAAGTTGGCGCAGGTGCTGAGGACAGCTCCATGGCCACCGCCTCAGGTGCTAGAATTGTTCTGGATACAAAGGATCAAAGCTGCAGATAGGCAGAGCATTGCCCCCTGGTGGGCGTGCCTGGTGGATCCCGGTCAGGCCCATGTGGGAGTCTGGCTGCCTCCCCACAAAAATAAAATAAAATAAAATAAAATAATAATAATAATCTACTCTGATTCCTTTTTATCCAGTGCTGATCCCCATTTCTTTCCCTGCTGTTCTTTACATCATTTTAGATTTGTGTCTGCCCATTCTCATTTAAACTCATTCTAATCAGGTTTTTCTCTTGAACTTTATAGAACTGCTATTGGTTGGTTACCAAAGACCCCCACAATGCTAAACTCAACAAATGTATGTTGTCATTTTTATTTGATGAAGAAAGTAGCTAGAGCAGGGGTCGGGAACCTTTTTGGCTGAGAGAGCCATGAACGCCACATATTTTAAAATGTAATTCTGTGAGAGCCATACAACGACCCATGTATGTTATGCATTATCCAATAAAAATTTGGTGGTGTTCCGGAAGAAAGCTGTGATTGGCTCCAGCCACCTGCAACCATGAACGTGAGCGGTAGGAAATGAATGGGTTGTAATACATGAGAATGTTTTATATTTTTAACGTTACTTTTTTTATTAAAGATTTGTCTGTGAGCCAGATGCAGCCATCAAAAGAGCCACATCTGGCTCGGGAACCATAGGTTCTTGACCCCTGAGCTAGAGGGATGGAATACTTAAAGATGTAATGGAGTTACATCTAATAGAATAGAGTTACATGTAATAGAAGTTTCTCTTCTGCTCAGAAACTTTTAGTGCTTTCCCCATTTCATTCAGAGTAAAAGCACAAGCCATTATAATGGCCTAAAGGCCCTCCATGATTTAACTAGCTCTCTCTGATTACATATTATATTACTCTTCCTAGTCAATTGCTTAAGTTTGGCTGCACTACCATTCTGGATGTTCCTGTTAACTTCCTCACTTGTCTTTGCTCAGATGTTACCTCAGATGATCAGTGAAACCTAACCCAGTCACCTGACTTAGTTCTGCATCCTCATTTGCCTTCTGTTTTTCCCATAGCAGTTACCACCTTCTAACAAAAAATATTTTTTAAAATTGCTGTTTTTTGTTCATTTTGTTTCTCTCCCACAAAAATATAAGCTTCATGAGAGCAGGGAGTTTTGTCTTTATTGTGTTTTGCTCTATCTTCAACAGTGAGTAGACTTGTCCAATATTCGTTAAATAAAGAATTAGGTCACACACTTTTCTGCATAAAATGTTCCAATAGCTTCCTCTCTCTTAGACTAAAACAGTCTGTCCTCCTACCTCCTGTTGGACTACTCTTCTCTTGATTATTCCAGAAAACCATGGATTCCTTGACTCTACCAGACAGGCTCCTTTGCTCTTGTTCTTTTCTCTTTTTGGTATTGTTCTTTTCTCATGTAGCTATGTAGTCATAGCTCCCTCTCCCATCTCCTTTGGGTTTCTCTGTAAATGTAATCTTCTCAGGATTTCCTTGGCAACGTATTTTAATACTGTAAATCCTTTCCAACCCTAGTCTTTTTCTCTTTTCCTTTCATGCTGATTTTCTTCATAGTATATTTCACTTATTGCCTCTACCCCTCTCATGCATTAGAATGAAACTTCCATGTTGAAAGGGATTTTTTCCCACTGCTGTTATTCTTAGCACTTAAAACAATAGGTGCTTAATACCTATATGCTGAAGAAATGAATTCATGATGCAGCAAGAATTTAAAATTATAAAGTAAATAAAATCACTAGTGTTCTTGAATACCATCAGTTTATAGAGTTAGAAAATATAACAACAAAAAATTTATTTATATAAGTAACAGCAGTGCCTGACCAGGAGTGGCACAGTGGATAGAGCATCGGACAAGTACCTGGAGGAGCCAGGTTTGAAACCCTGAGGTTGCCGGCTTGGGCATGGGATCATAGAAGACATGACCCATGGTTGCTGGCTTGAGCAAGGGGTCACTTGCTCTGCTGTAGCCCTCCCCCACTGTCAAGGCATATATGAGAAAGCAATCATTGAACAACTAAGGTGCCACAAGAAAAAATTGATGCTTCTTATCTCTCTCCGTTCATGTCTGTCTGACCCTATCTGTCCCTCTCTCTGACTCTCTATCTTTGTCAAAAAAAAAAAAAAGCAATAGCAGTATTTATGAGATATTTAGAGATAAACTTGACAGTGCATATTTAGGATCTAGATGAATAAAATTAAATATCCTGTAGCACCAAAAAGCTTGACTAGGTAAATAAATTTATTTTGTTATTGTGGAGCTAAAGTTGATGTTGAGATATCTTTTTTCCTTTATTAATATACAAAGTTAGAACCATTTTGAGTTTATTTTTTTTATAACTTTCAAGTGGATCTTTGGAACTATACAAATGAAAAAATAACCATGGAGCCATATGAAAAGTTCTAAAATTGCTGGTGATGGTTTCACAATTCTGTGAATATACTAAAAATTACTGAATTTGTGCTTTAAACAGGTGAATTTTATGATATTTGAATTATTTCTCAAAAATATTGCTATAAACAAAATAACAAGGAATTTCTACAGGAATACAAAAAGGAAAAATGAATCTTTTCAAAGTATTGAAACATACGGTTTTAGTATCATCTGTTCATTTTTTCCCATGTATCTGTCCAACATGACTTGTTGAAGAGACTGTCATTTTTCCATTGTATATCCTTGCCTCCTTTATAGATTAATTGGCTGTATAAGTGCGGGTTTATTCCTGGCCTCTGTATTTTGTTTCATTGATCTATGTGTTTATTTTTTGTGCAAGTACCATACTTTTTGATTATTGTAGCTTTATAATATAATTTGAAATCAGGGAGCATCATAGCTTCAACTTTGTTCTTTTTTTCAAGAGTGCTTTGGCTACTCATGGTCTTTTGTGATTCTATAAACATTTTAGGATTGTTCTAGTTCAGTTAGGTGTTTTTCTTAAAACACTATTGCTTATCTTATATCAGACATGTGATCAGTATGTTCAGTTCGTTTAGTAATACTAAATTGAATTGGTATAAGGTTTACCCTCTCTGAAACCTTTTTCTTGTTCAAATTTTAGGACCCTTCAAAGTTGTACAAGAAAGCAGGTGATGTTGCAGCCATTCAGTGCCAATCTGAAGAAAGCATCCATCTTCATTCACAGGGAGAAAACAATCCTTTGTCCAAGAAGCTTTCTCCAGTACACTCAGAAATGACAGATTACATTAATGCAACATCATCTACTCTTATTGGTAGCCGGGATCCTGATTTAAAGGACAGAACATTACTTAATGGAGGAACGAGTGTAACAGAAAAGTTGGCCCAGCTTATTGCAACTTGTCCTCCCTCCAAGTCTTCCAAGACAAAACTGAAGAAGTTAGGGACTGGCACTACTACTGCAGGATTGATTAGCAAGGATTTGATCAGGAAAGCAGGCGTTGGCTCTGTAGCTGGAATAATACGTAAGGACCTAATTAAAAAGCCAGCTATCAGCACAGCAGTTGGATTGGTAACTAAAGACCCTGGGAAGAAGCCAATGTTTAATGCAACAGTAGGATTGGTCAATAAGGACTCTGTGAAAAAACTAGGAACTGGCACTACAGCAGTTTTCATTAATAAAGACTTAGGCAAAAAGCCAGGGACTATCACTACAGTAGGACTGCTGAGCAAGGATTCAGGAAAGAAGCTAGGAATTGGTATTGTTCCAGGTTTAGTGAATAAGGAGTCCGGAAAGAAGTTAGGGTTTGGCACTGTGGTTGGACTAGTTAATAAAGACTTGGGGAAGAAATTGGGTTCTACTGTTGGCCTAATGGCCAAGGACTGTACAAAGAAGATTGTAGCAAATTCAACAATGGGATTAGTTAACAAGGACATTGGAAAGAAACTAGTGAGTTGTTCTGTGGCAGGACTGGTCAATAAAGATGCCCTAAACCTTAAAGCTGAAGCACTGCTCTCCACTCAGGAATCACTTAAGGCTTCTTGTAGTACAAACATCAATAGTCATGAAAGTCAGGAACTTTCTGAATCCCTGAAAGACAGTGCCACCAGCAAAACTTTTGAGAAGAGTGTTATACGGCAGAGTAAAGAAAGTATATTGGAAAAGTTCTCAATTCGAAAAGAAATAATTAATTTGGAGAAACAAATGTTTCATGACGGAACATGCATTCAGCAAGACAGTTTCTCTTCCAGTGAAAGGGGGTCATATGAAACCTCAAAGCATGAAAAGCAGCCTCCCGTATATTGCACTTCTCCAGACTTTCATATGGGAGGTGCTTCTGATGCATCTACAGCTAAATCCCCTTTTAGTGCAGTAGGAGAAAGCACTCTCCCTTCCCCATCACCTACTGTATCTGTTAATCCCTTAACCAGAAGTCCCCCTGAAACTTCTCCACATTTGGCTCCTAATTCATTACTTTTAAGTCCTACCACCGAGTTAATGGAAGAAATTTCTGAATCTGGTGGGAAGAACCAATTTACTTCTGAAAGTACCCATGTGAACATTGGTCATAGGTCTGTGGGTCATAGCATGAATATTGAATGTAAAGGGATTGATAAAGAGCTAAGTGATTCAAAAACTACACATATAGATATTGCAAGAATAAGCTCTTCTCTGGGAAAAAAGCCAAGTTTGACTTCTGAATCCAGTATTCATACAATTACCCCTTCAGTTGTTAACTTCACTAGTTTATTTAGTAACAAGCCCTTTCTAAAACTTGGTGCAGTAACTGCTTCTGACAAACACTGCCAAGTTGCTGAAAGCCTAAGCGCTAGTTTGCAGTCTAAACCATTAAAAAAACGGAAAGGAAGAAAACCTCGGTGGACTAAAGTGGTGGCAAAAAGCACATGCCGGTCTCCAAAAGGGCTAGAATTAGAAAGATCAGAGCTTTTTAAAAATGTTTCTTGTAGCTCACTATCAAATAGTAATTCTGAGCCTGCCAAGTTTATGAAAAACATTGGAACATCTTCATTTGTAGATCATGACTTCCTTAAACGCCGATTGCCAAAATTGAGCAAATCTACAACTCCATCTCTTGCTCTCTTAACTGACAGTGATAAACCATCTCATAAGTCTTTTGCTACTCACAAATTATCCTCCAGCATGTGTGTTTCTAGTGACCTTTTGTCTGATATTTATAAGCCCAAAAGAGGAAGACCTAAATCTAAGGAGATGCCTCAACTGGAAGGTCCACCTAAGAGGACTTTAAAAATCCCTGCCTCTAAAGTTTTTTCTTTGCAGTCTAAAGAAGAACAAGAACCCCCAATTTTACAACCAGAAATTGAAATTCCTTCCTTCAAACAAAGTCTGTCTGTGTCTCCTTTTCCGAAAAAGAGAGGCAGACCTAAGAGGCAAATGAGATCACCAGTCAAGATGAAGCCACCTGTTCTATCAGTGGCTCCATTTGTTGCCACGGAAAGTCCAAGCAAGCTAGAGTCTGAAAGTGACAACCACAGAAGTAGCAGTGATTTCTTTGAGAGTGAGGATCAACTTCAGGATCCAGATGACCTAGATGACAGTCATAGGCCAACTGTCTGTAGTATGAGTGACCTTGAGATGGAACCAGATAAAAAAATTATCAAGAGAAACAATGGACAATTGATGAAAACAATTATCCGCAAAATAAATAAAATGAAGACTTTAAAGAGAAAGAAACTGTTGAATCAGATTCTTTCAAGCTCTGTAGAATCAAGTAATAAAGGGAAAGTGCAATCCAAACTCCATAATACAGTGTCAAGTCTTGCTGCCACATTTGGCTCTAAATTGGGCCAACAGATAAATGTCAGCAAGAAAGGAACCATTTATATAGGAAAGAGGAGGGGTCGAAAACCAAAAACTGTCTTAAATGGCATTCTTTCTGGTAGCCCTACCAGCCTTGCAGTTCTTGAGCAAACAGCTCAGCAGGCTGCTGGATCAGCATTAGGACAGATCCTTCCCCCTTTACTGCCATCATCTGCTAGTAGTTCTGAGATTCTTCCATCACCTATTTGCTCTCAGTCTTCTGGGACTAGTGGAGGTCAGAGCCCTGTAAGTAGTGATGCAGGCTTCATTGAACCCAGTTCAGTGCCATATTTGCATTTACACTCCAGACCAGGCAGTATGATTCAGACTCTTGCAATGAAGAAGGCCTCAAAGGGGAGGAGGCGATTATCTCCTCCTACTTTGTTGCCAAATTCTCCTTCACATTTGAGTGAACTCACATCTCTGAAAGAAGCGACTCCTTCTCCCATTAGTGAGTCTCATAGTGATGAGACAATTCCCAGTGATAGTGGAATTGGAACAGATAATAACAGCACATCAGACAGGGCAGAGAAATTTTGTGGGCAAAAAAAGAGGAGGCATTCCTTTGAGCATGTTTCACTGATTCCTCCTGAAACCTCTACAGTTCTAAGCAGTCTTAAAGAAAAACATAAACATAAATGTAAACGCAGGAATCATGATTACCTCAGCTATGACAAGATGAAAAGGCAGAAACGAAAACGGAAAAAGAAATATCCCCAACTACGAAATAGACAGGATCCAGACTTTATTGCAGATCTGGAGGAATTAATAAGTCGTCTAAGTGAAATTCGAATTACCCATCGAAGTCATCATTTTATCCCCCGAGACCTCCTGCCAACTATTTTTCGAATCAACTTTAATAGTTTCTATACACATCCTTCTTTCCCCTTAGATCCTTTGCACTACATTCGAAAACCTGACTTAAAAAAGAAGAGAGGGAGGCCCCCTAAGATGAGGGAGGCAATGGCAGAAATGCCTTTTATGCATAGCCTTAGTTTTCCTCTTTCTAGTACTGGATTCTATCCCTCTTACGGCATGCCTTATTCTCCCTCACCTCTTACAGCTGCTCCCATAGGATTAGGATACTATGGAAGGTATCCCCCCACTCTTTATCCACCTCCTCCATCTCCTTCTTTTACCACTCCACTTCCACCTCCTTCTTATATGCATGCTGGTCATTTACTTCTCAATCCCACCAAATACCATAAGAAAAAGCATAAGCTACTTCGACAGGAGGCCTTTCTTACAACCAGCAGGACTCCCCTCCTTTCCATGAGTACCTACCCTAGTGTCCCTCCTGAAATGGCCTATGGTTGGATGGTAGAGCACAAACACAGGCACCGTCACAAACACAGAGAACACCGTTCTTCTGAGCAACCCCAAGTTTCCATGGACACTGGTTCTTCCAGATCTGTTTTGGAGACTTTGAAGCGCTATAGATTTGGAAAGGATACTGTTGGAGAACGATATAAACATAAGGAAAAGCACCGGTGTCATATGTCCTGCCCTCATCTTTCTCCTTCAAAAAGCTTAAACAGAGAAGAACAGTGGATCCACCGAGAGCCTTCAGAATCTAATTCGTTGGCCTTGGGATTGCAGACACCTTTACAGATTGACTGTTCAGAAAGTTCTCCAAGTTTATCCCTTGGAGGATTCACTCCCAATTCTGATCTGGCCAGCAGTGATGAACATACAAACCTTTTCACAAGTGCAATAGGCAGCTGCAGAGTTTCAAACCCTAACTCCAGTGGCCGGAAGAAGTTAACTGACAGTCCTGGACTATTTTCTACACAGGACAATTCTGTAAATCGGCCTCACAGAAAGGAGCCACTGCCTTCCAGCGAAAGGGCAGTACAGACTGTAACAGGTAAGAGGGTCATTTTGTTGCCTGTTACTTGTGTTAGAGAAATAGATTATTTTGCCCACTGGTTGCTTGATAGCTGTACATGAACTTTTAATAGATCTACTGATTTTTGTTTTCATAAACATTTTGAAATGCTGTCTTCAAAGTTCTCATTTTCAGTAGACGTAAGAAGTAAGCTAAGTCATGTCTTTGCATTAAGTTTTTACTTTTTTTTTGTCAGAGACAGAGAGTCAAACAGGAACAGATAGGGACAGACAGACAGGAAGGGAGAGAGATGAGAACCATCAGTTCTTCATTGCGACATCTTAGTTCATTGATTGCTTTCTCATATGTACCTTGGCTGGAGTGTTACAGCAGAGTGAGTGACTTCTTGCTCAAGCCAGCTACCTTGGGCTCAAGCTGGTGAGCCTTGCTCAAACCAGATGATCCCATACTCAAGCTGGCGACCTCAGGGTTTTGAACCTGGGTTCTCCGTGTCCCAGTCTGACACGCTATGCACTGCACCACTACCTGGTCAGGCCTTTGCATTAATTTTGAGTTTTGAGAAGAGATGTCATTATCAAAACAAAAAATAATCTTTTGGAAACCAAGAAAAATTTATTTTTCTTACTCAAGTAGGCTATTACAGTTTCTTTAGTGAGAAATGGCTCATGGATATCTGTTAGTAGCTTTACAGGATTTTTCGTATGCACTACCCAATAGTTTGTTTGTTATTGGAATAGTATATTATTAATTCTGTATATCGCATAATAAAAATCTAAGCATTCAAATGATCAACTTTGTAATAATATTCAGTGAGACTTCAATTTGTAGAGTACCTTTAAATATCTTTATAAAAGCTGCTTCACTTGGATATAAAATCACATGAAAAAATTTTGATAATGCATTTGTAATGTCTAGAAAGTATCTTTTAAGAATTGAAGATAGAAACTAAGAAAGAGGAAGCTTTACCCATTCATATAGAAAAATGATTTTCGACATTTTTCATCTCATGGCACATAAACTAATTACTAAAATTCTGTGGCACACCAAAAAAATTAATTTTATGCAGAATTGACAAAAAATATGTATACCGTATTTCCTCATGTATAAGATGCACAATTTTTTGAAAAATTTGGGGTCAAAAAACTGGGTGCATCTTATACAGTGGTTGCAGATTTTTTAACTTGCATTTTCCGCTTTTTCGCGCTTGTTCTTGCACTCGTAGATTTTTTTACTTTCATTTCCTGCTTTTTCACACTTGTCTTTGCATTCATTGTTTTGCACTTGTTATCAGTATATTACAGTAGGTTACATTTTGACATGTTCTGCCCAGAAATGGCTCAGAAAAGATTTTTGTACAGTGCTGAATTCAAGTTAAAAGTGATTCAGTTTGCAAAAGTGAATGGAAATTGTGCTGCTTAACATAAGTTTGGTCCTCCTCCAACTAAGATATCCATCCAAAACTGTCTATGGAAAGAAGAAACACTACTGAAAATGCCACAGCAAAAGAAGGTCATGAGAGGCAAGTGAGCAGAATGGCCTAATTTAGAGAAGAAATTGAAGCTATGGATTGAAGAGCTAAGGGCAATTGGAATTCCTGTGTCCACAAAGATTGTTCAGCATGAGGCAAGAAGAATTGCTGATCAAAAAGAAGTTACTGTTTTCAAAGGAGGACACAATTGGTACTACATGAAACAAAATGGACTAAGCATGCGTACATGCACCAGACTTGCCCAAAAGATGCCTTGAATTTCATCGTTTTGTCATTCAATGTTGGAAGACACACCAGTTTGAGTTGGGGACAGATTGCGAATATGGACAAAGTCCCCCTTCCATTTGATGTCCCAAAGTAACAGAGCTGTTGATAAGAAGGGGTGAAAACTGTAACTGTGAAGACAAGTGTACATAAAAAGAGCCATTATACAGTTGTTCTAGCTTGTGCCAATGGAACCAAGCTGCCTCCTATGCTGATTTTCAAACGCAAAACAATGCCAGAAGACATTCCTCCAGGAGTGATTGTCCACATTCATGACAAGGGTTGGATGGATCAGGATGGGATGAAGATGTGGTTTGAGCAAGTTTGGAGGAGACCAGGTGGGTTCTTATGCACATCTGCCCTATTGGTGCTTGATCAGTTTAGGACACACATAACAAAAAACACAAAGAAGATTACTGCAGAGCAAAAAAAACTTGCCGTCATGCCTGGAGGCTTGACATCTCAGCTCCAACCACTTGATGTCAGCATTAACAAACCCTTCAAAGCTGCCGTAGAGATGAATAGAACCAATGGATGAAGTCTTAGGACAATTTGACACCAGCATGAAGAGTGAAGAAACCAACTATAGGAAAAGTTTGTACCTGGGTGAAAAGCTCCTGGAATAATATCAAGATTGAGATCATTGTCAAGTCATTTAAAAATTGTGGCATTTCAAATGCCATAGATGGAATTGAGGACGAGGCAATATATGAAGACGGTGATTTGTCATCAGACACAGATGAAGACAAGCTAATGGTTGGGAGTTTTGACAGTGATGAGGAGTTGTATGAATTTTATGATGAATAAAACTTGAGTTCAATAACTTTATGTAATACATTTATTTTTTCAAATTTCGGGCCCCCAAATTAAGGTACATCTGACACATGGGGGAATATGGTAATTTTTATTCATTCTCACCAGATGGCTATTGTTGTATTGGCTGTTGTCATTTTATAATTTGACAATCTAAGAGAAAACAGGTCAGTAACCCTGACTAAATTGTGTGTTTTAAAAATTCTTGTGGCACACAAATTGAAAATGTCTGATACAGTATAAATAATTCTAGGAAGTCCATAGAACCTCTGATGTTTTAATATGCTTGTGTGTATTTTTCAGGAGAAAGTTCATACATTTCATCAGCTTCTCCAAACTGTTAAGCCTCAATGTTTCTTCCTATAAAATGGGATTGGTAGGGTTATGATAAGGAGTAAATGAGATTATAGTATATATCAAAGTGATTTGCACATAGAAAGCACACAGATGTTAATTGGTATTATTCACTCAAAAGATTAGAAACTTGGCCCTGGCCGGTTGGCTCAGCGGTAGAGCGTCGGCCTAGTGTGCGGAGGACCCGGGTTCGATTCCCGGCCAGGGCACACAGGAGAAGCGCCCATTTGCTTCTCCACCCCTCCGCCGCCGCGCTTTCCTCTCTGTCTCTCTCTTCCCCTCCCGCAGCCGAGGCTCCATTGGAGCGAAGATGGCCCGGGCGCTGGGGATGGCTCTGTGGCCTCTGCCTCAGGCGCTAGAGTGGCTCTGGTCGCAACATGGCGACGCCCAGGATGGGCAGAGCATCGCCCCCTGGTGGGCAGAGCATTGCCCCTGGTAGGCGTGCCGGGTGGATCCCGGTCGGGCGCATGCGGGAGTCTGTCTGACTGTCTCTCCCCGTTTCCAGCTTCAGAAAAATGAAAAAAAAAAAAAAAAAAAAAGATTAGAAACTTGTGCATTTCAGGAAATGATGAACCCCTAAAAACAAGTTTTTGTTCCTGATTTTCACTATTCACAAACTTTTGAAAAATAAAAGCTACCTTACTGGAAAAGCTGAACATTTTTTATTTTTTAACAATGTAATTAAGAGGAAAAAATTCTAAAATTTAATTGGGTCATTCAACAGAATTTTTTTTTTTTTACATCTTTAAATTTTGTTTAATGATAGAAAGATAGGCAATCAAGACTGTTTTTCTTTTCTTAGAGAAAGACAAAGACGGACAGATAGGGAGAGAAATGAGAAGAATCAACTCGTAGTTGCTGCACTTTTAGTTGTTCATTGATTACATTCTCATATGTTTCTTGACGTGATAGCTTCAGCTGAACCAGTGACCCCTTGCTCAAGCCAGTGACCTTGGGCTCAAGCCGGATGAACCGTGCTCAAGCCTGCAACCTCAGGGTTTTGAACCTGGGTCCTCAACATCCCAGTTTAACGCTCTATCCACTGTGCCACTGCCTGGTCAGGCAATCGAGACCTTTTTGTAAAGTATTTAATTATACTCTTGGAGTAAATAGGGTATTGTTCAGTCATTACCCATTTTTTTAGATTGTATTTATTTTTAAACTTTATTTTTAATTATAGTTGATATGCAATATTATATTAGTTTCAGGTATATAGCATAGTGATTCAAAATCTATATACCTTACAAAGTGATCACCACAATAACTCAAGTAACCATCTTAATCAAATTTTTGACAAATATTTAATCAACAGTTTTTGAATATTATCTGCCTAGCATTCTACTTTGTGGGTCTTTGTGATATAATAGATTAATTCTTCTCATGAACCTTATACTGTAGGAGATGGGTGATAAATGAAAAAAAAAAAACATAGTAAGTCATTAAAGTCATTATAAGGAAAAATAAGCACAGTGTTCTGTGAAAGCATGAAATGGTGGCCTAACTAGCAAGGTTTCCCTGAAAAAGGAACCCTAAACTATTTCCTGAAGGAGGAGTAGCAGTTAGGGAAACAGAAGTCTACTCATTCATTTATTTATGGAATTACAAAATATCTAGCATTCTTCTATTCACTTGCATGTAGTAGAGAGTAAAGACATGATATCTGACCTCATTAATTTTTCAACTTAGTAAAGAAAAATAAACAATACAGTGCTAGGCACATAAATAATGGCACCTTTTTTTTTTTTTTTTTTTTTTAGAGAGGAGAGGAAGAGACAGAGAGAAAGAGAGAGAGGAGATACAGAGAGAGAGAAGTGGGGGAAGAGCTGGAAGCATCAACTCCCATATGTGCCTTGACCAGGCAAGCCCAGGGTTTCGAACAGGCGACCTCAGCATTTCCAGGTTGACGCTTTATCCACTGCGCCACCACAGATCAGGCTCAATAATGGCACATATGAGAAAAATCCTGTCAAGTTAATAATAGCATTGTTGGGTGATTAATTAGGGGGAATGGGTGTGTATTTCAATTAGAATTATTAGCTATGACTTGAGGATGAACACGTTGTAACTTTTAAGATGAGAAGCCACTAGCTTCTCAAGTTGAGAAGGGGGCGTTCCCTCCTTCAGTCACAGTTCTGAGAGGAGAAAATCTCCTTAGAAAGAGAGTCTCAGACAGGAGGTCGTCACCTCAAGGATGAGATCCCGGAACGTAGGAGAGGGGCCTGGCTAGGCGCGCCTAGACTTTCGTAGAAGTCCATAAAGGAGTAGAGGCAGACCACTCGTAGATATGGGGTCTGAAGTCAAAACCATCCGACCCGGAAGGGGTGTTTTTAGAGAGAAATTTGGAGGCCAACCGTGGAAGGGGGAGGGAGAAACTCCTTACCTTTCTCTGGTCCGGCAGGGGTTCGGTACAGGGACAGATCACTGGCCAATCAACCTACAATTACATGTCCAAACAGAATCAGGGAGTAAGCCCGGGATGAGCTGCCGCTGCCCATTGCTTCCCTGGTTGTAAGTTTGGACGGCAAGAAGGGATTGTCCAGGCAGTTAGTACCCTGTCCCGGGTTTCAGCACCAAATGTTGGCATCTATGAGAGTCCGAAAAGACCAGAGTAACAGGCTTTATTGAAAGGAAGAAAGGAACCCTGCTGGGCACTTCTCCATGGAGAAGGGCACCAGTACAAGCTAGGGGGACGAATTTATAGGGTAAAAGGAGAATCTCTAGCAAGTGGGTGTTGAATCAAAAGTCCTGGTATGTCCGGAATGCCCCTGCTTGGGTGCCTTGTCAGCTTCTTGGAATTCCTGTGCCTCAGGGACGATAGTCCAGTAAGGGTGAGGTCTGACAGATAAAGGGAACATCAAGAGGGCAGTTTGGAATTCACATATCTATCACCACCCAGCCAGCGCCAAGAGCAAAGTCCTTTAATGACTGCCTTCACTTAAGATGCTTGCTGCAGATTTCATTGTCCCCAATTTACCTATGCTTCTGCCTAGCCTGCTACAAATTTGGGCCTTCCCACAGTCCTTCAGGTTTGATAATTTGGTAGAACTACTCACAGAATTTACTAAAATCACTTATGATTACAATTTTTTAAGTAAATGATACAGATCAGGAAATGAAAAGATGCATAGGGCACTGTCTAGGCAGGACAGGGGACACAGAGCTTCCACACCCTCTCCTTGTGGAGTCTGAGAGTGTTGCCCTCCCAGCATTTCATTGTATTCGTAAACCAAGAATCTCCACCAGGCCTTCATTATAACATGGTTGAATAATGATTGGCGTGTACTTGAACTCAATCTCTAGCTTCCCTTAATCCACTGGCTCACATTTTCAACCCTCTAATCATGTGGTTGGTCTCCTAGTGGCCAACCTGAATCCTGAGTCTGTCTGAGGTTCCACCTTAAGTTACTTGTTTTGCGTGACAAAGACACTCCTATACTCGGGGAATTCCGAGGGTTTTTGAAACTTTGAAACTGTATGCCAGGAATCAGAGACAACAGACATACAAGGGTGAGCAAAAGTAGGTACAGTTTTTAGTACATGAAACAGTTTATTCTTGTATTATTATTTATTATTGTATTATTTTCCATATAAACAATTGTAAACTTTTGCCTACCCCTATATTATTTATTGTATCACAAATTTAAATTCTTCTTTTACTTTGTCTGTATCTTGGAATCTTTTCTTCTTCATAATTACTCTTAAGTGGATAGAAGTGTGACTTGATTTTTTTTTCTTTTTTTTTTTTTTTTTAGCAAGAGAAAGGGAGAGAGATGAGAAGCATAACTTCGTACTTGTGGTACTTTAGTTGTTCATTGATTGCTTCTCATATGTGCCTTGTTCAAAGGGCTCAAGCCGAGCCATTGACTTCTTGTTCAACCCAGCAACCTTTGGGCTTAAGCCAGCGACCATGGGATTATTTCGATGATCCCACACTCCAGCCAGCGACCCTGAGATTTCAAACCTGGGACCTCAGTGTCCCAGGTGGATGCTCTATCCACTGTGCCACCACTGGTCAGTTTGATTTTCTAATAGGAATTTTTTTCAGGTACATATGAAAACTGGCTTACCTATCTGCTTAAAACAAGTTGAGGAAAAAAATTTTAGGAAGTAAAAAGTACTCAGTAAATCATGGAACAGCTTCTAATCTGATCACTTTGAAAGCCGGAACTTGTTTGTTTTGGAAAAGCTTTAAATATTTGAATTTTTAATCTTTGTTCTGATAGTAGCTATCCCTTCAGTGATTATTCTGTGTCTATTGTTTGCCAGGTACAAGGAGTACAAACGTGAATAAGATATAATTTCAGATCTCAAGGAATTTCAAGTTCAGCAAAAAGCATATGTGTTTGTCCTGACTTGTGGTGGCACAGTGGATAAAGTGTCGACCTGGAACGCTGAGGTTGCTGGTTTGGAACCCTGGGCTTGACTGGTCAAGGCACATGTGGGAGTTGATGCTTCCTGCTCCTCCCTGCTTCTCTCTCTGTTTCTCTCTCTCCTCTTTCTCTCCTCTCTCTCCAAAAATGAATAAATCAAAATAAAACATAGATGTATATACAAATAATTATTGATAGTTTCTAAACTTGAGATATTTACAATGTATTTTGGGGAGCACATAGAGAGGGACTTATTTAAAAGAAGCTAGGAAAATGTTTTGAATTTTGGTGTGCCAAGAATAGAGGGTGAGGACTGTATCTTATAAATAGGCTTCTCTGGGTCTGATACTGTGCTTAGGTAACTATAAATATTCTGATATTATACCCAGGAGATGATGATCATAAAGCCTCTTGTCTATATAAGACAACAAGGAGCCTGACCAGGCTAGTGGCAGAGTGGATAGGGTGTTGGACTGGGATGCAGAGGACCCAGGTTTGAAGCCCTGAGGTCGCCAGCTTGACTGTGGGCTCATCTGGTTTGAGCAAGGCTCACCATCTTGAGCCCAAGGTTGCTGGCTTGAGCAAGGGGTCACTTGGTCTCCTGTGGCCCCCCGGTCAGCACACAAGTGAGAAAGCACTCAGTGAACAACTAAAGGTGCCGCAACGAAGAATTGATGCTTCTCATCTTTCTCCCTTTCTGCCTGCCTGTCATTCCTATCTGTCCCTCTCTCTGTCTCTTTTGCTAAAAAAAAAAGACACCAAGGATTTTGGCATTTACCCTATAGACAATGGTAAGTAAAAGATTTTAAAGCAGAATAATGATTTGCTCAGCTTGTATTGATGGCAGTAGAATAGATAGATTGGAAAAACAATAGGTGGACCAGTTTAGAAATTGTCCCACCCAAATATTATATGGAGCTTAAACTAGGTAGTAATTGAGAAGAAATCAAATAGATTTACAAAAAGAGAAGGAAATGGGGAAAGATTTTAGATTTTTTTTTATTTAGACAATTATATTTAACAGGGTGACATTGATCAATAAGAGTGCATAGGTTTTTGCCTGACGAAGTGGTGATGCAGTGGATAGAGCATTGGCCTGGAGACCTAGGTTCGAAACCCCAAGGTTACCGGCTTGAGTGCAAACTCATCTAGCTTGACCATGGACTCACCAGCTTGAGCTCCAGGTCACTGGCTTGAGTATGGGATCATAGATGTGACCCCATGGTTGCTGGCTTAAGCCCAAGGTTGCTGGCTTGAGCGAGACGACTCTGGTTCGGCTGTAGCACCCCGGTCAAGGCACATATGAGAAAGCAATCAGTGTATAACTAAAGTGACGCAATGAAGAATTGATGCTTCTCATCTCTGTCTCTGTCTGTGTGTGTCTCTCTCATTTAAAAAAAGTACATAGGTTTTAGGTAAACATCTGTATAGCATTTTGAACTGTTAATTGTGTTGTGTGCTCATTATCCGAAAGAATTTCTTCAAGATACCTTTCTTGAACAGTTAGTTGAATGGTATGTCATTAAGTGAAAAGGAGGTATAAAAAGGAAAAAGTTGGAGATAGAAAATGGATGTGGGTTGTATGCTATTCAGTGAGATAAGTGGATCTGTGCTCAAGAGAGAAATCAAACCTGAACATACAAGTTTTAGATATGATTGTTGAAGTCAGGAGGAGGAATGATATTTCAGGTGAACATACAGAGTTTCCTAAAGGAGCTTGTAGTGAAGAGTACTAAGAGATGAGTTAGATAAGAACTAAAAGTAGACAGTTTGCTTTGTGTGGTACATTACCTTTTGTGATCTAATTGCCGTTTTTATGGTGTCAAATGTTAGATTTCTGGGGGTTAAAGGAATGAAAGGGAAATGAAGAAATGCAGAAAATTAAAATTCTTACAGCTTTAAATTTTATAGCATGATGACTGGTTTATTATTTACTCATTCCTTATTATGTCAGGGTAATAATTGCATTTTCTCAATCTGTGATTATTTCAGTATCACACAGTTTTCCTTCTTAAATAAAAAGAGCATAACTAAACATCGTTATTTTATTCATTTTTATTATTATTATTTTGCAATGAATAAAGAAATAAATTTATTGGCCATGCAGGAAGAAAGAGAAAAGGGAGCTTTGAGATGTGATAGGCAGTTAGACAGAAATGAGCAGAGCAAGGAAAATGAACCAGGTACAGAAGGTCACCAAAGCAAGGACAACAGGCCAGGCCTCAGTTGTTTTTCAGCTCCAGATCCAGAAAAGCAGCAAAACAAACAAGTGACTCAGCAGCTGATCTCAGGACCAGCTACACTGATTTAAAAAAAAAAAAATTTTTTTATTTATTGATTTTAGAGAACTAGAAGAAGGGAGGGAGAGAGAAAAACATTGATTTGTTGTTCCACTTATTTATCCATTCCTTGGTTGATTTTTGTGTCCTGACCAGGGACTGAACCCGTATAAGAACAATGTTCTAACCAGCTGAGCTACTTGGCCAGGGCAATATCATGTTATTTTAAATTGACCTTCGTTGTCTTCAGTTGATATTTTTTCTATACAGAACTTGAAGATATACTCATTATACAGTAATTGGTATCTTCTTTAAATGTCCAAAAAACTACTTATTATACTCTGTATTACAAAATTGTCAATTATTTTCATGTCATTGTTATCCCAAAACAACTCTCAAAGGCCAAAACTAGAACAATTTAAGCAACAAAATAAATAACAGTTTTGGATTCTAACCTAAAGAATAAGGTAAATATCCATGATCCCATGCCAATTTATGTAAATGATTGATTAAATGAATAAATGAAGGAACAGGACACATCTTTCTTATGATGTATGTAAACTATTCAAAGAGGTGGAACTTAATTCTCTTGTTGTTGATTATGGACTGTATTTAGTGACTTAATTCTAAAGAACAGAGTATATAAAGGAAAAAATAGTAACTTTATAGTAAAGAAGTCTAGCAGATAGCAGCTTAACCAAATGTAAGGTTGACCTCACCAATAATAAATCATGGTAACATGTACTTTTTGATTTAATATGGTTAGGCAGGAACTTAAGCCTCTGATATTCTTTCCATAAACCCATAACCCCAGAGTAATCATAAAAACATTTTTTTTTTAAATCCTGACTAGTATTCCACTAAAGTATCAAGGACGTTAAAAAAAAACAAGGAAAGATTGAGAATGTCACAAATCAGAGGAGATTTAGGAGACATGACAACTAAATACAACGTGATATCCTAAATTGAACTCAAACATGAGAAGGAAATAAGTGGAACAATTATATGAATTTTAGTTTCATAGTTTTACCAAATGTACCATAATTATGTTAGACACTATGATTAGCAGACGTTGGATAAAGAAAGAGAATTTTTGCTCTGTACTGTCTTTGCAACTTTTCTGTAAATTTAAAATTATTCCAAAACCAGTTTAGTGTTTTTTAAGAGTGGATTACTAGAGACTTCCAGTCAAGATGGAGAAGTAAATACTATGCTCGCCGCCTCCCATGACTACATGAAAATTGCAACTAAATTATAGAACCACCACCCTGAGAAATACCTGAAGACTAGGTAAACAGAACTCCTATAGCTAAGGATATAAGTAGAAGCCACAATAAGATTGGTAGAAGGTGCAGAGACTCAAAACGGGCTGGTTTCACCTCACATGTGGTGGTTAAGAATGAGAAGGAGGGCCCTGGCCGGTTGGCTCAGCGGTAGAGCGTCGGCCTAGCGTGCGGAGGACCCGGGTTCGATTCCCGGCCAGGGCACATAGGAGAAGCGCCCATTTGCTTCTCCACCCCTCCGCCGCGCCTCCCTCTCTGTCTCTCTCTTCCCCTCCTGCAGCCGAGGCTCCATTGGAGCAAAGATGGCCCGGGCGCTGGGGATGGCTCTGTGGCCTCTGCCTCAGGCGCTAGAGTGGCTCTGGTCGCAATATGGCGACGCCCAGGATGGGCAGAGCATCGCCCCCTGGTGGGCAGAGCGTCGCCCCATGGTGGGCGTGCCGGGTGGATCCCGGTCGGGCGCATGCGGGAGTCTGTCTGACTGTCTCTCCCTGTTTCCAGCTTCAGAAAAATGAAAAAAAAAAAAAAAGAAAAAAAAAAAAAAAGAATGAGAAGGAGGATCTTAGATGTACAGGTCCTTCCTGAGCAGGGAGATCCCCAGGCTTCCTAGGCCAGAATACCAGTACTGGTAAGAGGAGTCCCTGCAATATCTGGCTATGAAAATCATCAAGGATTCCATCCAGGTGACAGTTGTCTGCTATAGACCAGTTGTCCTCTTAAAGTTCCTGAGCACAGACTTGATTGTCCACACTAATCCTGAGTTCCGAAGAAGGGACAGCAGCTTAAGCTCCAGGGACATATGGGGAGGAACTGAGTTGTTTGGCTTCTAAGCAAGAGCTGGTTGGGCCACTCTCTCTCCCATACAGAAGTGTTGGCAGGTACAGTTTTTCCATTATTGAGCCCTCTCCCACATAGCCATGAGGTGCAAGCAGATGCCATAAATGAGTTCATCTACTTGGTTAACAACATTTGTCTCACTGTGCTGATGATTTCCTTGAGAACTGCCATACCCAAACTGCACACCATCCCAAACCTCGTTCAGCAGCTGTTTCTCACAAGTGCCCAGCCTCAACCCACAGTATGGACTTCTCTTAAATTTTTCAAAGATTTGCAAACCCCAGACAAGCTGTGGCTGGTTTCTGTATGCCCCATACCTCTTGCTAAGTGACCCCAGGCACGAGTGACAGCCAGCCTCTCCAAGGTGCCTTCAAGCCCAGCACAGTCAACTACTAACCACAGATCATTTTATAGTTTCTACCAGATAGCCCTGGGTCAGACACAGGCAGTTGCTTCCCTAGACCTGGACAAGAACCCCTCCCAAGGGTCCACAGAACCAGTAAACCTGATGGTCAGCTTCATATGACACCAGACCACCATCTAGTTAGCTGCACAAATGACACACCCTTTGGGGAACTCAGCAGGCAACAGAGCCCACTAAAGCAAATCCTGCTCTGTGGGGTCAGCCCCCAAATAACAGCGCGTATATTGTAGTTATGGACAGTCCTCACAGCCAATCAGCCTGAGGGTCAGTTGCACCCAATGAAGTACCAACATCAATCAAAGGTCAACTACAACAGAAGGACACACAAAACCAACACCCATGGAACACCCTTGGAGCACTTGGTTCAGGTCATTTGGGAGTCTGTCACTGGGCCCCATAGAACACTTACTACTTAATGCCACCATGCAAAGACTAGGAGATCTACCTAATGCATAAAAACAAACACAGGGAGGCAGCCAAAATGAGACAAACAAACATGGTCCAAATGAAAGAACAAAACAAAACAGAGAAAGAGTGAAACAAAAATAGAGGGACCATGTCCAGATAGCTCAGTTGGTTAGAGCAGTGGTCCCCAACCTTTTTTGGGCCTCGGACCGGTTTAATGTCAGAAAATATTTTCACAGACCAGCCTTTAGGGTGGGACGGATAAATGTATCACGTGACTGAGACAAGCGTCAAGAGTGAGTCTTAGACGGATGTAACAGAGAATCTGGTCATGTTTTATTTATTTATTTATTTTTGTATTTTTCTGAAGCTAGAAACGGGAGAGATAGACAGACTCCCGCATGCGCCCGACTGGGATCCACCCGGCACACCCACTAGGGGGCGATGCTCTGCCCCTCCGGGGCGTCGCTCTGCCGTGACCAGAGCCACTCTAGCACCTGGGGCAGAGGCCAAGGAGCCATCCTCAGCGCCCGGGCCATCCTTGCTCCAATGGAGCCTTGGCTGCGGGAAGGGAAGAGAGAGACAGAGAGGAAGGAGAGGGGGAGGGGTGGAGAAGCAGATGGGCGCTTCTCCTGTGTGCCCTGGCTGGGAATCGAACCCGGGACTTCTGCACGCCAGGCCAATGCTCTACCACTGAGCCAACCGGCCAGGGCCTGGTCATGTTTTAAAAATAAAATGTCATTCAGACTTAAATACAAATAAAACAGAAATAATGTAAGTTACTTATTCTTTCTCTGCGGACCACTACCAAATGGCCCATGGACTGGTACCGGTTCGCGGCCTGGGGGTTGGGGACCACTGGATTAGAGCATTATCCCTATGTGCCAAGATTGTGGGTTCAATCCCCTGTGAAGGTAGATACAAGAATCAACCAATGAGTCTGACCTGTGGTGGTGCAGTGGATAAAGCGTCAATCTGGAGTGCTGAGAATGCTGGTTCAAAACCCTGGATTTGCCTGGTCAAGGCACATACCAGAAACAAATATAAGTTGATGCTTCCTGCTCTTCCTCCCCTCCATTCTCCTTCCTTCTCTCTCTCTCCCCCTCCCTCTTTTTTTCTAAAAAAAAAAAAAAAAATCAATAAATAAAAATTAAAGCCTGACCAGGTGTTGGCACAGTGGATAGAGTGTCAGACTGGGACACGGAGGACCCAGGTTGGAAGCCCCAAGGTCACCAGCTTGAGCACAGGCTCATCTGGTTTGAACAAGGCTCACCAGTTTGAGCCCAAGGTCACTGGCTTGAGCAAGGAGTCACTTGGTCTGCTGTAGCCCCCCTGTCAAGGCACATATGAGAAAGCAGTCAGTGAACAACTAAAGTTCTGCAACGAAGAATTAATGCTTCTCATTTATTCCTTCCTGCTTGTCTGTTCCTATCTGTCCCTCTCTCTGTCTCTGTCTGTGTCATAAAAAAATAAAATAAATAAAAATTTAAAATAAAATAAAAACCATTGAATTCTTAAATAAGTGGAACAATAAAAATCTCTCTTTCCTTCCTCTCTCCCCCCTTGGCCCTCACTTCCCAACCTCCCTTCCTGTCTCTAAAATGAATAAATGAAAAAACTTTTAACGGAGGTAAGCAGTCTCCCAGATACAGAGTTCAAAACACTGGTTATAAGGCGACTCAAATTTAAAGGAAGAATAGATGAAGTCAGGGAGAACTTACACAGATAAAACCATTAAAAAGAAAGAAGAAAAGAAGAAGATAACTACATTAGATGGAATCAACAGCAGATTAGAATAAGCAGAGAATCGAATCAATAATTTGAAATACAAGGTAGTAGAAAATGCCCAATCAAAATAGAAGAAAATTAAAAAATATTTTTAAGTGAGAGGAGAGGACATAGACTCCTGCATCTACCCCAGCCAGGATCCACTCAGCAACCCCTGTCTGGGACCAATGCTCGAATAGGCTGAGCTATTTTTAGCACTTGAAGCTGCTCCTCTGACCAACTGAGGTATCCTCAACACCCAGAACCAACACTCAAACCAGTTGAGCCACTGGCTGCAGGAGAGGAAGAGGGAGAGAAGCAGATCATCATTTCTCTTGTGTACTCGGACTGGGAATCAAACCCGGAAAGTCCATATGCTAGGCCAACGCTCTGTCTACTGAACCAACTGGCCCAGGCCTTAAAAATGTTTTTAAATGTGGACACTTTGAGTGAACTCTGGGATAACATTTGCATTATAGAGGTACTGGAAGGAGAAAGAAAAGGTTGATGGGTGACATTTGAAGTAATAATGACTGAAAACTTCCCTAATCTGGTGAAAGAAATAGACCTACAAGTCAAGGAAGTGCAGAGAGACCCAAAGAGGGAGAACCCACAGAGACCTACACCAAGACACATAATTAAAAATCGAAAGAGAGCCTGACCAGGTGGTGGCACAGTGGATAGAGCGTCGGACTGGGATGCGGAAGGACCCAGGTTTGAGACCCCGAGGTTACTGGCTTGAGCACGGGCTCATCTGGCTTGAGCAAAAAGCTCACCAGCTTGGACCCGGGGTCGCTGGCTCCAGCAAGGGGTTACTCAGTCTGCTGAAGGCCTGTGTTCAGGGCACATATGAGAAAGCAATCAATGAACAACTAAGAAGTTGCAACATGCAATGAAAAACTAATGATTGATGCTTCTCATCTCTCTTTCCGTTCCTGTCTGTCTGTCCCTGTCTATCTCTGCCTATGAAAAAAAAAAAATCAAGAGAATCCTAAAAGCAGCAAGGGAAAAGCAGTAAGTTACATACAAGGGAACTTTCATAAGACTGTCAGCTGATTTCTCAACAGAAGCTTTGCAGACCAGAGGAGATTGTCAAGAAATATTTAAAGTGATGAAAAACAAGGACTTGGCCCTGGCATGTTGGATTAGTGGATAGAATGTTGACCCAGTGTGGAGACACTTGGGTTTGATCCTCAGTCAGGTCACACATGAGAAGTGACCATCTGCTTCTCTTCCCCTCTCTCTCCTCCTTCTATCTCTCTTCCCCTCTCGCAGCCAGTGGCTCGATAGGTTCAAGTGTCAGCCCCAGGCACTGAGGATAAGTTGGTTGTTCCGAGCATCAGCCTCAGGTGCTAAGGATAGCTCAGTTGATTCAAGCATCGGCCCCAGATGGGAGTTGCCAGGAGGATCCTGGTCGGGGTACATGTGGGAGTCTCTCTCTATTTCCTCTCCTCTTAAAAAAAAAAGAGAGAGCCTGACCTGTGGTGGCACAGTGGATAAAGCGTCAACCTGGAAATGCTGAGGTTGCTGGTTCGAAACCCTGGGCTTGCCTGGTCAAGGCACATATGGGAGTTGATGCTTCCAGCACCTCCCCCTTCTCTCTGTCTCTCTCTCCTCTGTCTCTATCTCTTTCCCTCTCTCTCTCCTCTCTAAAAATGAATAAATAAAAAAAATTTAAAAAAAGAGAGAGAGAAACAAGGACCTACAACTAAGATTATTCTACCCTGTAATGCTATCATTTAGAATCCAAGGAGAGATGAAGAGCCTCCCAGACAAGAAAGCTAAAGTTCATCTTTACCCAACTAGTATTATAAGAAAAGTTAAAGGAAATTCTTTAAGAACACAAAGAAAAAAATAAAATATATAAATAATGAGGTGACAATAAGGTATTAAGTGTAGTTATAATTATGCTAAATGTAAATAGATTAAATTCTCCAATCAAAAAACAGGGTGGCTGGGCCCTGGCTGGTTGGCTCAGTGGTAGAGCGTCGGCCTGGCATGCGGGGGACCCGGGTTCGATTCCTGGCCAGGGCACATAGGAGAAGCGCCCATTTGCTTCTCCACCCCCCCCCCCTTCCTCTCTGTCTCTCTCTTCCCCTCCCGCAGCCAAGGCTCCATTGGAGCAAAGATAGCCCGGGCGCTGGGGATGGCTCCTTGGCCTCTGCCCCAGGCGCTAGAGTGGCTCTGGTCGCAGCAGAGTGACGCCCCAGAGGGGCAGAGCATCACCCCCTGGTGGGCAGAGCGTCGCCCCTGGTGGGCGTGCTGGGTGGATCCCGGTCGGGCGCATGCGGGAGTCTGACTGTTTCTCCCCATTTCCAGCTTCAGAAATTTAAAAAAACAAAACAAAACAACAACAACAAAAAAACGGTGGCTGAATGGAGAAGAAAAGAAGACCCATACATATGCTATCTACAAGAGACACACTTCAGATTGAAAGACACCCAGACAGAAAGTAAGGGGATAGAAAAAGACACTTCATGCAAATGAAAAAAAATGTGAGGTAGCAATACTTACAGTAGACAAAATAGACTTTAAAACAAGGCTGTAATAAGAGAATGAAGACATTTGCATATATAGTAACCACCATCTGTATATACAATATGTAAACAACCTAAGCATCCATCAATAGATGGTTGGATAAAGCTGATGTGATATATATGTATATACAATGGAATATTGGCCATAAAAAAGAATGAATGAAATCTTAACTATTTGCAACAAACATGGATGGACTTAACCCTTTGAATATTGAGTTTTTTTCATGCTCACTGACCCCCTGGAGTGAGGTGGGGTTTTTTTTCCATAAAATGAAATTAGTTTCAGTTCCAGTTTTATTTACTTAAAATTATGTTTATTTGATAACCAATTTATGGAAACAAGAAGAACATTTGCCTTTTTTTAATGTTGTCTTACACATATACGATCATACTCTGGATGGTCAGGAGGCATGAGAACGTTCATGAACATTTGTACTACTCAAGGGGATTATGGTTAGTGAAATAAGTCAGAGAGAGACAAATACCATGTGATTTCAGTTATGTGGAATCTGAAAAATGAACAATCAGAACAAGAACAAACTCGGAGATAGAATAAAATGATGGTTGTCATTTGATTGGTCAGTTAGGGATTGGAGTAAAAAAGGTGAAGGATGAGGAAGTACAAATTGGTAGTTACAGAATAGTCACAGGCACTCCCTCTAAACTCCAGCGCTCAGGCAGAAGCTTGAAAGGCATCAGAGACACATGGGGAGGAGCATCAGGAGATAATTGTCCCTTAGGAGAGCAGGGAGGAAAGGGGGAGCAGGCAGCTTTCTTCCTGAATGAAGTTTTGTAAGAGGCCATTGTTCCTTTGATGAGTCCGCCTCCCAAGCTGGCCAGTACGTGCCATATCTGAGACTCTATCAATCTGGGTCATACTGTTTGCCCCACCCTGGTGATTCCTTGAAGCTTTGCCCCACCTATTTTTTGGGCCCATCCAAGCTGTTTTCAGGTTTCTCTATAGGAATGGCCTGTCTTTGCTTATGCTTCAGATTTTCCTAAGATCTCTGAAACAAGTAGCATCTGGCCTCAGCAAGCCCCATACCTCTTACTAAGTAGCTCCCATAAGACTAGCAGCAGCTGGCCTTGGTTCACAGGTTGGCATTTCCCGTTCACCTTCAAGTCCTGCATAAGTAGCACCCATCTGCAAATCATTTTGTAGCTCATGCTGAGCCGCCCTGGGCAGAACACAAGAAGTAGCATACATTGGCTGCACATTCTGGCAGATCCCAGAGCCAGCACACTGCGTGGTCTGCTTCAGACCATGTAGAAACTACACCACCTAGCCACCTTCACAAGCAACACACTCAAGGGTCAAACTGTGGGCACCAGAGTCCTGCTGAAGTATGTTCTGTTCTGGGGGGGGGGGGGCGGGCGGTGAGTCCCTGCACTTATGATCCTCCTTAGTACTAAGTGGACACACCCAGTGCTTGCAGCTTATTGGCCTGGGTGTAAATCCCTCCCGTTGACATGTCAATAGCAATCAAGGCTAAACTACAAGAGGAGGGTGTACACAACCCACACAGTGGGTGCACTTTGAGTGCCCAGCTTGGGTGGTTATGGAGGCTATGCCCCTGGACCTACCAGACACCCACTATATTAGGCCACTTTTACAAAGCCTGGGAGATGCAGCAGATCTACCTAGTATGTAGAAACAAACATGGAGGCTCCCAAAATGCAACAAAGCATCCCAAATGAAAGTACAGAACAGAACTTCAGAAAACAACAAAATGGAGACAGGCAATCTACTAGATGTTAAGTTCAAAACTCTGGTTTTACAAATGCTCAATGAATTTTAGTTATAACTTCAGCATAAAAGGCATGGAAACCATAAAAAAAAAGAGCTAATCAGAAATAAAGGATACACTAAATTGAAATGAATAATTTACAGGGAATCAACAGAGTAGATGAAGCCAAGCATCAAATCAGCAATTTGGAATATAAGGAAGCAAAAAGACAATCAGAACAGCAAAATAATTTTTTAAATGAGGATGCCTTAACATTTACATCATGTAGGTGCTGCAGAACAAGGAATTGAAAACTTACTTGAATGACAGAAAACTTCCCCATCTTGTTGAAGGAAATAGACATACAAGTCCAGGAAGTTCAGAGATTGCCAGACAATATGAATCCAGAGGCCCACACCAAGACACATAATTAAAATGCAAAATGTTAAAGACAGAATCTTAAAAGCAGCAAGAAAAAGCAATTACCTACATGGGAACTCCCATAAGACTGTCAGCTGATTTTTCAACAGAAGCTTTGTAGGCCAAAAGTGAGTGGCAAGAATATTCAAAGTGAAGAAAACTAAGGACCTACAACCAAGAATGACTCTACCCAGCAAAGCTATCATTTAGAATTGAAGGACAGATAAAGAACTTCCCAGACAAGGAAAGCTAAGCCAGTATACCAATCCAGTATAATAGGAAATGTTAAAGAGTTGTTTTTAAGAAGAAGAAAATAAATATATACAAAAATAAGAACAATAAAATGACAATATATACACATTCATCAATAATTTCATCTAAAAACAAATTCAGCAAGCAGGACAGAAACAGACGCACAGATAAAAAGAACATATTGACAGTTGCCAGATGGGAGAACGGTTGGGAGGAATGAGTAAAAATGTGAAGGGGCTAAGAAGTACAAAAGGTTGTTAAGAATAGTTACAGGGATAAAAAATGGCAGCATTGAGAATACAGTCAATAATATTGTAATAACTACATGTACCAGGTAGGTACTGGAGTTATTGAAGGAGTCACTTCATGTTAGTTGGAATAAAACATACTCGATAAGTTATGTTGATCAGAGATTTTGGTTTTGTGACAGAGACAGGGAGATAAAGAGGGACAAATAGGGACAGACAGACAGGAAGGGAGAGAGATGAGAAGCATCAATTCCTCGTTGCAGCTCCTTAGTTCATTGATTGCTTTCTCATGTGCGTTAATGGGGGAGGAGGGGTTACAGCAGACTGACCCCTTGCTCAAACCAGATGAGCCTGCGCTCAAGCTGGCGACCTCGGGATTTCAAACCTGTGTCCTCCGCATCCCAGTCTGATGCTCTATCCACTGCACCACCGCTTAGTCAGGCTTGATGCAGATTTGAGGAAAAGTAAATGAAATCAGATCAGGCACACAGGCAGGAATAATAGTTCTTCATATGTTGTCTGAAGTAAGGCATTTAACCTGTCCTTTTATAGATGGTGACTCAAATTGACTTAATCACTCAAGCAGTTTGGGACTAAGCAAATTAAATCTCATAAACTTTTAAAAAGAATAACAGGTTGAGCACAATACAGTGTACAGATGATGTGTTCAGGTTTGCACCTGAAACCTGTGTAATTTTGTTAACCAATGTCAACCTAGTAAATTCAGTAAAAAGGAAAATAAAAAGAATAACGTCAAATTGTTGTATAAATCATGTGCATATCATGGTTAGTGTCTTTTGTTTGTTTGTTTTTAAGTTAAATAGTCTTATATACTAAGAGTCTAAAATTAGCTTGATTCAAATGAAGTGAAATTATACAAGTTTAAGTGACACCAGGTTTCTGGTTTCACCCAATCCTGAAAGCTAATTCTATTAAGTATCTGTGTTAGGTAGCCTAAAACAGGTCTAGTGAGAAAGAGTTTCTGAACTATAGTGTCAAGTACATACATCATTCCTGTTTTTTAGCTTTTCAACTCATACCTGGCTACATAGGCCAAAACTGGCAACCTGATTTAAAAAATGAGGCTAGCAGTATCATGTAATATTTTTACATTTACAAATTACGGAAAAAGCAGATAGTGGCAAATTATTGTAGGTGTTGATAACCGTTTTGTCCTCCAGGAATAAATTAGAGGTAAATTTTCTTTTGTTTAGGAAAAGGATATACACTGTAAAAGCACAGTGGTAGAAGCTAGTATACTGAGGTTTGTTATGTTTTGTTTTTTTAAACTGAAGAATGTAAGCATTTCAGAATTTTCTGATTATTCACATTTTTTCTAGCATAGTGTGTAAGCTACACCTATAAGTGAAGTATGAACATATGGAGATGAAATTAGAAAATCGATTTTGGTGGTTAGTGCAGTTTTGGGAATTTCATTTCAGTGAACGATCTGATATTGGTATTACAAATAAAGCCTAATTAAAAGGAGGAAAACACTTTTTAGTTTAAAAATCACAAACATAGGCTCTGAATTATTCTCATAGTACGTTTAATTGGTGAGTCAGATAAAATATAGTTCTTCCCGTAAATGTACTTCCCACAATTGGAAACAGCTGTTTTTATTGTGGAACCAGCTCTTAACAGTCACCTTGTTCAGAAGAAGCTTTAAGGGCTACTATGAACTGTGAAACTTAGCAAAGGATTCAGAACTTGAAACAAAAAAAATTTGATCAGATTTTTCCAAATAGGTTGGTATTTTATGTTTATATTCTTTTACTGTGGTGTCCATTTTTCTTATAACCAGTTTTGATTCATTTATTGTTTAACAACCATTGTCAATAATAGCCTTGACTTACAAAAGATAGAAGAGGAATTTCTTTTTTAAAAGTTAAAATTTTGCAGCTGTTTTAGTGTTGGTGGGAAGCAGTGATTTAAAAGTGTTAGATATTTGTTTTAAATGTTATTGTATAATAAATTTTTCTCATCTTTGAACTTACCATTGCATAGTATCCTTCCAAATCTAGCATACTCTGTTTTATCTTGGTTTGCCCCAAATTATATCTGGCATTAGAAACATCAAACAGCCTACTCTTTGAAACCATTCTATAGTGACTTGGGTCTTTCGTGTTGAACACCCAAACTTCTTGTGACCAAAATTCATGCTATGTTAAGTTCTGAAAGTTTTAATTGTGTATTTAGACTAAAGAAATACATGTTTATCTAACAGCTGTTGGTTTCAATCACTGTAGGGGTTTTTTGCTAACTTCATTTGGAAATTTCTTGTTTTGTTATCTAAGTTACTCAGGGCTTCAATGAAGTAATTTGCCTCTTTATTACACTATTTTCTTTGTGCTGTCTTTTCTCACCTGCTTAGACACTGTTATCAGTGGGAGTTTTCTATTTTTATGCTGATACCTTTGTCCATTTGACTATCCTAATACCCAGGCGCCATGTAAATGCAGTATTCCTTTTTTATCTTAGATTTGTTGGATTTCCTCCTGTGTGTCAATCAAGATTGCTTGTGACAGATTAATTTCAGAACATCATCTTGGCTTTCATTCATTGTTGTGTATAATGTGAAGATGTCCAGATTCTTATCCCTTTAAAATCCAGTTATGTCCTTTTTTATTTTCTCAACTTTCTGGCATTCTTAATCATGATTTCATACCATCTTTTCCCTTTTTGTCTAATTGGACATAGAGCCTGTCTTAATCTTTAAAAACTCATTGAATAATAACCAAATATAATCCAGAGATCCTACTATCAAAACAACTTCCAGGGCTCCCTCACATTTCCAAGTTTGCTTTTAAATCTTAATTCCCTTTTTATTATCCCGATTTTCTGATTCTCTATTTTCAGTTTTTCTTACTAGTAGTCAGCCTTCTTCTTTTACATGAAAGCCTCTATTTTTCTAACTGAAAAAAAAAATTTTTTTCTTGTTGTAATCACTTACATTTATGTTGAAGTCCAGTTTTATTTAGGACTTTGTGCTTAATCTATAATTTCTGCTTCCTTCATTTATGCATGTGGAATTTCTAAACTTTTTTTTTTTGTATTTTTCTGAAGCTGGAAACGGGGAGAGACAGTCAGACAGACTCCCGCATGCGCCTGACCGGGATCCACCTGGCACGCCCACCAGGGGCCACGCTCTGCCCACCAGGGGGTGATGCTCTGCCCCTCCGGGGCGTCGCTCTGCCGCGACCAGAGCCACTCTAGCACCTGGGGCAGAGGCCAAGGAGCCATCCCCAGCGCCCGGGCCATCTTTGCTCGAATGGAGCCTTGGCTGCGGGAGGGGAAGAGAGAGACAGAGAGGAAGGGGGGGGGGTGGAGAAGTAAATGGGCGCCTCTCCTATGTGCCCTGGCCGGGAATTGAACCCGGGTCCCCTGCACGTCAGGCCAACGCTCTACCGCTGAGCCAACCGGCCAGGGCCTAAACTTATTTTTGAAGCTGCTGTCTGTGTGATGAGACATTCAGTAGTATTTCTACCCAATAGAAATAAGGAATTCCCATTTATATTCTGTTTACTTCTAAAGTGCTTAGTTATTTGATTTTATACTATATTAAGTGAGAAATGATGGAAACTCTCTGGTATCTAAAATTATATGTCCTTCATGTTTATTATTTATGGAAGTATTTGATTTTCTTGAACTGGAATATAGTATAGAAACTTCTTGTCCTTTGAGTAGTGGAGAGTCTTCACATATCCCTTCAGGCAGATCTAAAATGACTACAGATGAGACATGAACAAATTGTTTTCACATTATGGAGACAACAAGAAAGCAGTAACTCCTCTGAGGAATGAACCATGATTTAGAAGAACCAAAGAGCAAAATAGAAAAAAAAAAAACAACCTACTACTTTCTCCTCTGTACCAGGGATACCTCCAAGTTCTAACTCATTATTTGGACACATCTGGTTTTATTGATTGTTGAGCAGATAAAATATATTATGCTCACTTTGTTAAAGATGGCGCTGCCCACATGGAAGCCTGTTGCCCAGGTGATATTAATGTGTTGGGGGTGGGCTGTGGGCAGGCAGGATCCTTGTAGCCTGGGTCTTGGTTTTAGGACTAAGCCTTTCCCACCCTTTTTGATGTGGGGTGGTGCAATCCCATCATGCCTCAGATAAGTGACTTTGTATTAGAGACTTTCCTATTTTCTATATTGGATTAAAGGTTTTGATTTCTGCACTATAAAGTGGGGCAGACCAAGAGCTTGCTCTCTTGGTTCCTGAGATTAGTATTAGAGGAGAGAGCAGAATAATGCCACGTGGAGGAGAGGAGAGGCAGTCAAGGTGGCGGAATGCTGAAAGAGAAGCCAGTTAGTGCAGAGTTTGGGGAGAGAGGAGGAGATGGGGAACAAAGGAAAATGAGGCTAGTGAGCTAGAAACCTTTGATTCTAGGAAACTCGGATAAGTCAGTAGCTTTTTGGAGCCCACTGTGTGTTTTTACTTGCCTGCCGGGTGCAAGCTAGGATTAAAGCTAATGGCCCACCAGTTCGCGGCTCCATTGTTTCATTACCGTCTGTCCGAATCTAATGCGAACCTGCATGGGCCAGGCGGCTGTGATGGTGACCGTAGATACTGGCTTTACATTGATGTAATATTGAACATAATCCCAACCTTGGAGAAAGTGAAGAATTAATGAATTAGCAGATTTACTTCAGGGCCCTAGCCAGGTATAGCAGTTGTTGAGAACATCCTCCCGGCACTCCAAGGTTGCAGGTTCAGTCCCACAGTCAGGGCACATACAAGAAACAACCAGTGAATGCATAAATAAATGGAACAACAAATCTATATTTCTCTCTCTCTCTGAAATCATTAAATTTTTCTTTAAAAGTTTAAAAGATTCACTGCATAGGAGCTTTTCCAACTTTGCAGTTACCTACCAGCATTGGAGATACCTATCTTACCAGTACTTTTTTTTTTTTTTTTAATCTTGAAGACTTTATTCATTTTAGAGAGGGGAGAGAGAGAGAGGGGGGAGCAGGAAGCATCAACTCCTATATGTGCCCTGACCAGGCAAGCCCAGGGTTTCGAACTGGGGACTTCAGTGTTCCAGGTCAACTCTATCCACTGTGCCACCACAGGTCAGGCCACTTGCACTCATTTTACTAGTACTTCTTTATGTTTAAGAGAAACGCTTGATGTTTTAGATTAGTTCTAGTTCCTAATTAGGCAGATATGAGCGAGAGTGCTTTATTATTCCAACATTAAAGTATACATATATTTACTTCCCTACATTTTATAGTTTAATTGGTAGCAGAGTCAGGAATCAAACTCACCATGCCTTACTCCGTAGTCCATGTTAACACTATTCCACTCTGCATTACATTGGTTTAGTTTTGAAACACAGATATATTGGCCTCTTTTGAAATGGATATGCTTGTTCTCTTTGGGTATTATCTTGTTCCCCACCCACCCAACTGCATAATGGCACTTATAAAACAGTATACTTCTGGCAGTATTAGAGATGATGTTTGTAGATTTCATATGATTAGCTCAGTTTTAACATGCTTTTGAACATCTTTTGTAGGTTGCTACCTCTTGCTCATAAGTATCATCATTTTCCAGTCCTAAACTTGGTTGCTTTACATCATTAAGTAATACTTTTTTCGGGTAACCTCATTCTCTTACTGCTTGAGCATTGTTTGTAAATGAAATAAGGGTCTAGCCTGATGATTATGAAGCCCTAGAGATCTTTGTCTCAGGGATACAGCTTTATTCCCCTTAAACATGGAATATTTTCAAGAACATCTCTGCTTTCTGTGAATAAGGAAATCAAACAGACTTTCAAAAATGAAAAATGAGAACCTTCCTGAGTGAAGTTTTAATCTAATCTATTAAATCCTAAAATAGGTTGCTGGCCACCATTACTTTCAGGAAATGACAAATGGCTCAGAAGCTAAGGAAGCTAAGCCATCTCTCTCTCAATTGTTTCAGTTTCTCAGGAATTGCTGTACAATGCTGCCAATAACGATCTCCGGGGATCTGACCCCCATTCCACCTCCCACTGCCTCCTCTGCAGCTCCAGATGCCATCAAAAGAAGGAGCTTTGAAGAAAGTGCCTGTACTCTCTTTTACCCTGAGGTGGGTGAGGCTAGGCAGGGTGATTCTTAGGATATCCTGATGATCAAAGGTATAGCTGAAGCCTTCATCAAGAATTTCTTGAAGATGACCAAGAAATATGGGAAACCTTACCAAATAGCCTAGAAACTGAAGACGGAGCTCAAGAATGGATGGCACAAATGCCACCTGAAATGTAATACATGCTGACATATAAGACCCTAAATAAGCTCCTTGAGGGCATAGGCTATTATGCTGTTTTTACATCTCTTCCCCCACCTCTACAATATCTAGCATAGTGCCAAACATATAAACTATCTTCAGTAAATGTTAGTTTATGGCTGAGAGAGAGGACTTTATAGAAAGTGCTCTCCAACCCCTTCTTTTCTTGACATTCAATCTAAAATTGTGTGCCCATTTATTAGGAGAATAATGATAAACACAGTTCAATGATGTCTCAAGCTTCTTGGCCACTGTTGTCTTCTGTCTGGCTGTGTGTCTGAGTAGGAAATATTTATCTGTCCAGTACATAAATTTTCCATTATTAATACTGGAAAAATAAATGTTATGTCTTCATTGATGCCTGGGTTTTTATTTCTTAGGTGTTGTATTATATTTAGCTGTGTAATGGAAATCCTATCTCATCAGAATCACAGTCTAGGGGATTTTAAAATCCCTTTGTATCTATTTTTAAGATTCAATAATAAAGTCTTGCTTCTAGATTAGGTCTTGCATTAGTCATCACTGTGTTTCAGAAGTAACATCAATTTCCCAGAAATCTAACTTGTCTTTTATCTCACCTGAACAATGCTAAAAGAATATTTACAGTGATTGAAGATAATTATTTACTTGAAACAAAGCTCATGGTTTACTGTTTTTCTTAGAGAAAGGGAGACACTAGAAACTTAGCTATATTCAGTTCTTCAATTTATCCTTCATTTCTTCATTAAGGAGTTTATCCTTCACTTCTTCATTAATGAGTTAATTCTCATTTAGAGGCAGATCTATAAAATCTCATCTTCAGGTATTTGATTTCTTTTCCCTTTTGTGCCTCCAGTTATATGTAAGGCTTTTTATTTGTAATGTTTTTCAAAAATTTCAGAGTGCTACTTGTTTTTTGGCAAATATGAAATGGACATTATTTATATATTTTTAACAGCTAGTGTTTTAGGTTATAAGGAATCCAGTGAGAACCAAGTATATTTTATTCGGGAAAATAATCTTTCCTGATTGACATACTTTTCTCTTGAATAAGAGATGTGTTTAATTATGCTGCATTGTCTTGGGGTTTTGGTAAAACTATGAGACATATTGAAAGGAAATTGAGTTTCTTTGCCTTTATGAGTTTTTACGTACAAAACAAAAGAACCTTAAATGTTCAGTTTTAAAGGCGGTTTATGCTATTCTGTGGATAAATTAATCACTTCTAGTATATGGTGCAGAGGAAAATCATAAGATATGAAAATGACTTCTGTAGGTTAGATAGGGTATATAGATTTTAGATCTAACTCTTTAATTATCATCTCTAATTCTATTAAATGAAACCATCATGTTGCATTGTAATTTTGTTTGTTAGTTTATATGGTAAATTTGAATCAAGAATCAGGGATATTTGATTAGAATATTGTTAGTGATTTTTATTAATATCTCAATTATGTTTCATGTAGTAATACCTAAAATCTCAATTATTTACTCTGATCATGCTTTCACTAAAATTAGTTTTCCCTCTGTTAACCTAACAGGATAAATTATGTATATGAAACCTGTGAAATTCTGTCAGCAACATCTAGTGCGGTTTGTCCTCTGCTTATTGTCCTCTTATTGTCAGCTTAAAAATCATATTATTACAGGGAATGGCAGTGGCAGCAACTAAAATGTTACAGTGCTAACACAGAATGGTTTAACATTATTTTTAGACTTGTATTTTCCTATGATTTCTATCTTTTCCTGTCTCCCCAGGTTCCCAACCAACCTTAGATAACTCTTCCCAGCGACCATCAGAGAGCAAGAACAGTAGCCCTACCCGGAAGAGGTCTTTATCTGAAAGTACTTCTTCGACAGGCAAGTACTATTCATTTTACCAGACTTTGAAGATAATTTTCCATCTGTTACTTGTGAATAGACTTAAAATATATTGTATACTTACAATAAAAAATATTATTTATACTGACTTATATAATATTATATAAAAAACAAAACAAAATTGGGCCGCAGCCAGTTGGCTCAGTGGTAGAATGTTGCCCTGGCGTGTGGAAGTCCCAGATTCGATTCCCAGTCAAGGCACACAGGGAAACCCCCACACATCTGCTTCTCCACCCCTCCCCCTCCCCCTTCTCTCTCTCTCTCTCTGTCTCTGTCTCTGTCTCTCTCTGTTTCTCTCTGTCTTCCTTTCCCACAGCCATGGCTCGAATGAGCAAGTTGGTCCGGGGCGCTGAGGATGGCTCTATGGCCTCACCTTATGTGCTAAAATAGCTTGGTTGCTGAGCAACGGAGCAGCAGCCCCAGATGGACAGAGCCCCCCTGCCCCCCACTGGATAGAGGGCTTGCTGGGTGGATCCTGGTTGGGACATATGCAAGAGTCTTCTCTCTGCCTTTCTGCCTCTCACTTAATTAAAAAAAATTGGCTCTTGGATGAGAGAATCAGTAATAATGTATATTGAGACAGTATAAAATGCTCACAAAAATTAGGAGATCAGGGAAAGTGCAGGTACTCCTGTACTTTCAGCCCTTTGTATAGGGCATTTTCACCAATGAAATAAAAGTTGATTTTACAACTCATTTGCATAATCAACTTTTTGCTTTGCTGATCTTGTTTAATTTTAAAAAATCAAATGTTTCTTTTGTTTTTTTGACAGAGACAGAGTCAAAGAGAAGGACAGATAGAGACAGACAGAAAGGGAGAGGGATGAAAAACATCAATTCTTCATTGCAGCTCCTTAGTTGTTCAGTGATTGCTTTCTCATATGTGCCTTGACCCCGGAGCTATAGCAGAGCAAGTAACCCCTTGCTTAAGCCAGCGACCTTGGTCTAAAGCCAGAGACCTTGGGCTTCAAGCCAGCGACCTTTGGGCTCAAGCCAGTGACCATGAGGTCATGTCTATGATCCCATGCTCAAGCCAGTGACCCCTTGCTCAAGCTGGTGAGCCTGTGCTCAAGCCAGATGAGCCTACGCTCAAGCCAGAAACCTCGGGGTTTTAAACCTGGGCCCTCTGCATTTCAGTCAGTGCTCTATCCACTGCACCACTGCCTGGTCAGGCAAATGCTCCTATTTTATATCACTCAATATTCATTTTGAAATATCCCTAATTTTTGTGAGCAGTATAATAGTCTTCCTTTTTTACCCCTGTTTGTGTCCAGCTAAAGGTGCAGTAATCCTCCTTTATCCACAGGGAATCTGTTTCAAGACCCCTAGTGGATGCCTAAAATCACAGATTGTACTGAATTATATATATATATATATACTTATATTCATGTCTTCTACCCACAAATTTATTGCTTTTCCATTTTAACTAAGTATTTATCACACACCATGTCCTGTAGCTTTTGCAATTTGAGATGTAACAGCAAAACTAATATGAATTTCTTTTTCTTTCTCTACAATTTTTTGGATAGAATATACATTTTCACCATAGATCTTTATAACCTCAGTATATGATTTTTTTTCTTTCCCTTTAAGTTAAAAACTTTCACCTTTTCATTTAAAGGGAGTACTTTATGGTTTCTTTTTGGGATATCTCAATTACCAGCATCACTACTCTTGCACTTTGGGGCTATTAAGTAATATAATAACAGCTAATTGCACACACGCACTGCAGTACTGCACAGTTGATCTGGCAACTGAGAATGCTACTAAGTGACTAATGAGGTGTAGATAGCATATACAGCATGGATACACTGGACAAAGGGATATTTCACATACTGGGTGTGACAGAGAAGGACTGCAGGAGATTCATCATGCTACTCATAACACTGAGAAATTTAAAACTTATACATTGTTTATTTCAGGAATTTTCCACTTAATATTTTTGGACCATAGTTGACTGCAGGTAACTGAAACGGTGGAAAGCAAAACGGCTTGTAAGGGTAGAGACTACTATAGTCCAGAAGGAATAATTCAAAATGATAGGTGCAATGGTAGGCAGACACAAAAATAGAGATTTTTAAAGTTGAGTTGAAGTAAATGTTGTGTTTATAATAAAGACTTAGTTATACTATATAAAGTTGTTAGTAAAGTCATAGTTTCCAAAGTAGCATTCACAAATCTCAGATATGCAAAACATTTTTTAGGTTGTAAAAAGAATCTCTATTAATATTTATTTCTAACCTCAACTTTTATCTTTTTTTTTTTTTTTTTTTTTTTTGTATTTTTCTGAAGCTGGAAACGGGGAGGCAGTCAGACTCCTGCATGTGCCCAACCGGGATCCACCCGGCACACCCACTGGGGGTGATGCTCTGCCCATCTGGGGCGTTGCTCTCTTGCAACCAGAGCCATTCTAGCACCTGAGGCAGAGGCCACGGAGCCATCCTCAGCGCCCGGGCCATCCTTGCTCCAATAGAGCCTTGGCTGCGGGAGGGGAAGAGAGAGACAGAGAGGAAGGAGAGGGAGAGGGGTGGAGAAGCAGATGGGCGCTTCTCCTGTGTGCCCTGGCCGGGAATCAAACCCAGGACTCCTGCACGCCAGGCCGATGCTCTACCACTGAACCAACGGGCCAGAGCCTCTAACCTCAACTTTTAAAATCAGTAATATATGCCTGACCTGTGGTGGCACAATGAGTCAAGTATTGACCTGGAATGCTGAATTTACTGATTCAAAACCCTGGGCTTGTTGAGTCAAGGCACATATAAGAAGCAACAACTATGAGTTGATGCTTCCTGCTCCTCTCCCATCACCTTTCTCTCTCTCTTACTCTCTCTCTCCCACTCCTCTATCTAAAATCAATAATAAAATTAAAAAAATATATATATATACACACATAATGTCCTAATGAGGTATAACAACATATTTTATAATTTATACTTAGATTTAGGTTTTGCTTTTTGTTTTCTCTTATTGATAATATGTGTGTTTTCAAAAGACAGAGAGAGGAGATACTGGTATGGTAACTTTACTGAGGATTAGAGAGTAAGCAGTCATTTTTCATCTATCAGTGTTATCAGGATAGATGAGGAATGTAATAGCTTCATTCTAGGCATTAATATATGTAAAGGGAAGAAAGTGAGTTCAAGAAACTAAACAAAAGAACCAGTATGGTTGAGCAAAGACAATGACCGAATATGAGGCTGTAAAGAAAGAAGGGATCAGTTATGTATAGCTTTATTTTTATTTATTTATTTATTTTTTTATAGAGACAGAGAGTGAGTCAGAGAGAGGGATAAACAGGGACAGACAGACAGGAACAGAGAGAGATGAGAAGCGTCAATCATTAGTTTTTCATTGCGCATTGCAACACCTTAGTTGTTTATTGGTTGCTTTCTCATATGTGCCTTGACCGCAGGCCTTCAGCAGACCAAGTAACCCCTTGCTAGAGGCAGCGACCTTGGGTTCAAGCTGGTGGGCTTTTCCTCAAACCAGATGAGCCTGCACTCAAGCTGGCGAGCTCGGGGTCTCGAACCCGGGTCCTCTGCATCCCAGTCCGACGCTCTATCCACTGCGCCACCACCTGGTCAGGCAGTATAGCTTTATTAATAACACTTAGAAGCCATTGGAAGTTTTAAACAAGAAAGTGATTAGTCATATATATATAACTGTATCATAAAAGCTATTTTAATGTGTTTTTCTTTCATTCAGTTCTAAAATACTTGCCCCACGCCACCAAATTTATGGGCAACATGTTACCACTAACAAATGACTTTTTAAAAAAATTCATAATATTGCTTGAAAAGACCTTTTTCGAGGATCTTAGAAGAAAACAAACATAGTAGGCTATTTTAACCACAGGCAAAAAAGGAAGTGGAATTTGTACATCTCTTTAGGCACATTTCTCCACAATGACTTTGAGTCTTAAGGTTATAACCTAAATTGTGATTATTCATTTTGTAGATTTCTACCCAAGTGATTTTGATTAGGAGATCACTTGAGACTTACGGTCAGAAAATTTAATTTCTTCATCAGCACAAGTTCTTACTGCCAAATTATATCAATAGGTATTAGTTGAATTTATTTGATGATTATCTTTAACATATTGGAAACTTTTTATTAATACTTTTGTGCCAAAAAATAGAATGGAATTCTAACAGCATTGATTATCTCATAGTGCTTTGTTTTTATACTACTTCAAAGGGTCTTTTAAACTCAGGTAGTATAGTTAGTAACTAATTTTGATGGTGTCGGTCTAGATCAGTGTTCAGCAAACACACCCTATGGACAAATGTGGTCCAAGGTCTCTCTTTGTGTAGCCCTCAAGCTGAGGATTGTTTATACATTTTAAAGCGTTGTTTAAAAGCATTAAAGGGAGCCTGACTGTGGTGGCACATGGATAAATTATGCATTGACCTGGAATGCTGAGGTTGCCAGTTTGAAACCCTGGACTTGCCTGGTCAAGGCACATAATGGGAGTTGATGCTTTTTGCTCCTCCCCGCCTCTTCTCTCTCTCTCTCCCTCCCTCTCTCCTTCTCTCTCCCCACTCTAAAATGAATAAAGTTATTTTTAAAAGCATTAAAGGGAGAGTAAAAAGTATATGTGAGACACCATAATGTGTCCTCAAAAGCCTAAAATACTTACCATTTAGTCTTTTATAAAAAAAAGATTGTCACCCATGAAAAGAATGAGATTTCAGTAAGAGACATATTAAATGAAGAAAATATTTTACTTTAGGAAACCAAAGAAATAATATCTATATCCATGAAGTTTCTCTTAATATAAGACTTTTATTCATTCAAATAACTATTTATGGGAGGTTACTATGAGTACTGATCACTGGGGATACAAGCATGAATAAGGTAAGGTTCCTGCCTTCAAAGATTTGGACATACTCACTAATAAAAATTGTGTTAAAGTCTCTAACAGACGAGAGCACAAAATATTATGAGACACAGGGAAACTAAGAGCACTAACCACTTGGGTTGACTAAAGAAGATATTCCTGAAGATGTGACATATATACTACTATAATTTGATTAGATAGTTGGGGCAAAATAAAGGGTAAGAATGTATTTTACACACTGATAACCGCATGTCCAAAGAAAGGCACAAAACTAAAATAGAATGGTATTTATGGAGAGCAACGCATCATTTGATATTATAATGTTCAAGAAGTATTGTGTGATGGTGGTTAGAAATGAAGCTGTAAAAGTAATAAGGAAATATAATGGAATTCTAACAGCATTGATTATCTCATAGTGCTTTGTTTTTATACTACTTCAAAGGGTCTTTTAAACTCACATAAACTATGTTTTTATTCATTTGAAGGTAAAGCAATTGGAAGCCACTGAAGGAATTTGAATAGGGAATGTAAAAATTGTTTAATATTTTGTATCAATCAGAATAGGCTAGATTTGAATGCTAAAAAAAAAAATTGCCAACATTTCAGTAGCTTAAAACAAAGGGTGCCTGACCTGTGGTGGCGCAGTAGATAAAGCATCAACCTGGAACGCTGAGGTCCCCAGTTTGAAACCCCAGGCTTGCCTGGTCAAGACACATATGGAAATTAATGCTTCCTGCTTCTGCCCTCCTCATTTTCTCTCTCCCTCTTTCTCCCCTCTGTAAAATGAATAAATAAAAAAGAAAATCTAAAACAAAAACTGATTTTGGGCCCTGGCCACTTGGCTTAGTGATAGAGTGTCGGAAGTCCTAGGTTTGATTCCTGTCCAGGGCACACAGGAGAAATACCCATCTGCCTCTACATTCTTCTCCCTCTCCTTTCTCTCTCTCTCTTCCCCTCCCACAGCCAAGGCTCCAACTTTGGAGCAAAGTTGGCCCAGGCACTGAGGATGGCTCCATGACCTCTGCATCAGGTGCTGAAATGGTTCCTGAGGAAACGGAGCAACACCCCAGATGGGCAGAGCATCGCCCCCTGGTGGACATGCTGGGTGGATGGATCCTGGTCAGGCATATGCGGAAGTCTGTCTCTTTGCCTCCTCGCTTCTCAATTCAGAAAAATACTGAATGAATGAATGAATGAATGAATGAAACAAAGGCTTATTTTGGCCCTAGCCAGTTAGCTCATTCAGTTAAGAGCGTTGTTCAAAAGGACAAGGTAACAGGTTTGCTTCCCGGTCAGGGCAGACACAGGAAGCAACCAGTGAGTGCACAATTGAGTGGAACAACAAATAAATGCTTCCCTTCCTCCCCCTCTTTCCTTTCTTTGTCTTTCTAAGAATCATTCAATCAATAAAATTAAGCCTGGTCAGATAGCTCAGTTGATTGGAGCGTTGTCCCAGAGAGCGGAGGTTGGTGGTTCAGTTCCCTGGTCAGGGCACGTACCAGACCACATTGATGTTTCTGTGTCTCTCTCCCTACCTCTGATAAAGGCAAAACAAAACAACAAAGTCTTAGTTTTTGTTCACGGGTTTTTTTTATGTTGTCTTCCCCCTAGGATTCTGTCTGATAGGGTGGCCTCTGTCTGGAATGTTGCTTGGTTTGTAGAAGAGGATCATAGTAGCCATAGCACTAACTGGCTCTTAAAATTTCTACTCAAGTAACATATGTTATTTCTTACATTTCAATGCCAAAACAAGTCATATTGTTAAATCTTAAGTCAATGTGGTGTGGAAAGTATAATCCTATTGAAGGAAGGAGCAGCAAATATTTATGAATAATAAATCTACCTATCACATATGCATTTTTAGGAAACTGCTAAAACATTACAGTTTAGAGAGTGGAGTGTGGTTAAACAAATGCATGAAGACAGTAGATAATGGCTTCAGGTTGGATATATTAAGTTTGAACTGACTTTGTGCTATTTCGATGGAGATGTTGGATAGCCCACTTGCAAGTAGTGGTTTATATGATACTTTGAGAGACATGGTAGAGATACCAATCTAGCATTATATATAAACTTGAATCTGACAGTGAATGAGATTGCCCAAGGACAAAGTGTAAATTGAGATGAAAACAGAAATGGAGATTTAAGAAATAATAGCATTTGAAAAGGAAGTGGAAGAAAAGATGTAAGTGAATGACATAAGAATGTTTTAAATTGATTTTCCAGAAAAAGAGAGGAGGAAGCATTCATTTGTGTGTTCCACTTAGTTGTGCATTCATCGGTTGCTTCCCATATATGCCCTGACTGGAGTTCTGCCCTATAACCTTGGTGTTTTGGGACAACATGCTAACTGGCTAGGGCTAATATATTTTTTCTAAGATTATTTTTAAATTTATTATTTTTTTTAAGTGAGAGGCAGGGAGGCAGAAACGCAGGCTCCCTCATGAGCCTTGACTGGGATCCACCCAGCAAGCCTCCGACCAGAGGATGCTTTGCCCATGGGGCTGCTGCTTTATTACTCAGTGACCAAACTATTTTAGCATCTGAGGCGAGGCCATGGAGCCATCCTCAGCACCCGGGGCCAACTTTGCTTGAGGGGAAGAGAGCTAGGGGAAGATTAGATAGATAGATGATAGATAGATAGATAGATAGATAGATAGATAGATAGATAGATAGATAGATAGACAGAGGAAGGGTGGAGAAGCATGTGGTTGCTTCTCCTGTGAGCCTTGCCAGGAATTGAACCTGGAACTTTCACATGCCTGGCCAATGCTCTACCACTGAGCCAACCAGCCAGGGCACTAAGCTTTTTAAATAAATTTTAAAATAGAAAAATCAGGCACATAGATGGTGGCAGCATGCCTGAGTTATAGGAACACTGGCTTGGTCAGGCCTCAGTGTGGCCTTCACGTTTGTTTGCTCGCATCAACCCCTCACCTGGCCATGGCAGAGCCTTTGCCAACCTGATGCCCAGTGCCCATCATCCTTATCACCCCATATCTGTCAGCCAACTTGAGTCAGAGAGCCACCAAGGTGCAATTGCAGGAGCTGGACCAGCACAGTGTTTCTGGCAGACTAGTGTTTGACAAACACTGCTTTAACCAACCAACCTATGCAGACAGGGCTGATAGAAGTCTCTTAATGTCTGATATCACAAAGAGGTTGAGATTTGGACAGACAGTGTCAAATGATTGGGAAAATGCTTCCTTCCTGCCTTCCTGTTTTTGTGAGAGACAGATAGACACACAGGAAAGGAGAGGGATGAGAAGCATCAACTCATAGTTGTGGCATTTAAATAGTTCATTGATTGCTTTCTCATATGTACCTTGACCAGGGGGCTCCAGCCAAGCCAGTGACCCCTTGCTCAAGCCAGCGACCTTGGGCTCAAGCCAGCAACCTTGGGCTTCAAGCCAGCAACTTTTGGGCTCAAGCCAGCGACCATGGGATCATATCTGCGATACCACACTCAAGCCAGCAACCCCAACTCAGTGGTGAGTGGTGAGCCCACACTCAAGCTGGCGACCTTGGGGTTTTGAACCTGAGTCCACAGCGTCCCAGACTAATGCTCTATCCACTTCTCCACCGCTTGGTCAGGTGGGAGAATGCTTCCTAAAAAACGAGTTTGCAGGAGTAGAGGTAGAGCAATTTGGTGACTTTAGAGAAGGAAAGGAGTCTGTTAGAATTCAGGAGGCAGTGGAATAAATTAGAGCTCTTTATTTTCAGCACTGTAGTAGATTAGATGTGCAGAACAAACTTCTTGGTAGCTAAAACTAAAAATACTAAATAAGATGGAAAATATTTCTTAAAACGTTTCTGAACTTTGAATTAAATAAATAGGAAACTAGAAACTTTTAGAAAGCTTGTCTCAACAGAAATAAAGAGCATTAGACCTGCTTGACATCTGCATAGAGTTCCTAACCACAAGCTCATACCTTCTTTCTTCATGCACAATTATATTGCCTGTGACACTCAGAAAAAAATTAATTAAAATTTGTCATAGATTGGTAAAGCCCAGTTGCCTGTTACACCAAACTTAATTCCATATGATATAAAGCTAAGATTTTTTGATCAGTATATCCTCAATCATGGTTTAGCTTCCATTCTTTTTGTTTAATTTAAAATTTTTTTCAATTAAAGTTTTATTTCAGGTGTACAACATAATGATTAGACATCTATATAACTTATAAAGTAATCACCCTGATACATCTAATACCCAACTGGTACCATACCTAGTTATTACAATAATATTGACTGATTCCCTATGTTGTACTTTATATCCCCATGACTATTTTGTAACTGCCAATTTGTACTTAATTCCTTCAACTTTTTTATCTACCCATCAACCACCCTTCCTTCTATATCTATGAGTTTATTTGTTTTGCTTGTTCATTTTTTTTTTTCAAATTCAATTTATAAGTGAAATCATATGGTATTTGTCTTTCTCTTTCTGACCTATTTCACTTAGCATAATACCCTCTAGGTCCATCCATTTGTCTCAAATGGTAAGATTTCATTCTTTTTATGACCAAGTTATACTTTATTGTAAATATGAACCAAATCTTCTTTATTTTTATTTATTTATTTTTTGTGTGACAGAGAGAGGGACAGATAGGGACAGACAGGAAGGGAGGGAGATAAGGAACATCAATTCTTTGTTGTGGCTCCTTAGTTGTTCATTAATTGCTTTCTTATATGTGCCTTGACCAGGGGACAGCAGCAGAGCGAGTGACCCCTTGCTCAAGCCAGCAACCTTTGGGCTCAAGCCAGTGACACCATGCTCAAGCTGGTGAGCCCACACTCAAGCCAGCGACCCTGGGGTTTTGAACCTGGGTCCTCCGTGTCCCAATCTGATGCTCTATGTCCTGCATCACTGCCTGGTCAGGCCAAATCTTCTTTATTTACTCTTCCATGGATGGGCACTTAGATTCCTTTCATATATTAAATATTGTAAATAACACTGCAGTGAACATGGGGATGTATATATCATTTTGAATTAGTGTTTTGAATGTCATTGAGTAAATACCCAGAAATGAAATGGCTGGGTCACATGGTAGTTCTATTTTTGAATTTTTGAGAAATCTCCATATTGTTTTTCATAGTTCTGCACCAATTTACAATTCCACCAATAGTTTACATACAAGTAGGGTTCCATTTTCTCTACATCCTTGTCAATACTTGTTTGTTGATTGATGATAATCATTCTAATATGTTGAAGGTGATAGCTCATTGTAGTTTTTTTTTTTTGTATATTTCTGAAGCTGGAAACGGGGAGGCAGTCAGACTCCTGCATGCGCCCGACCGGGATCCACCCGGCACGCCCACCAGGGGGCGATGCTCTGCCCATCCAGGGCGTCGCTCTGTCCCGACCAGAGCCACTCTAGCGCCTGAGGCAGAGGCCATAGAGCCATCCCCAGCGCCCGGGCCATCTTTTGCTCCAATGGAGCCTCGGCTGCGGGAGGGGAAGAGAGAGAGAGGAAGGAGAGGGGGAAGGGTAGAGAAGCAGATGGGCGCCTTTCCTGTGTGCCCTGGCCAGGAATCGAACCCGGGACTTCCGCACGCCAGGCCGAGGCTCTACCACTGAGCCAACCGGCAGGGCCAGCTCATTGTAGTTTTAACTTGCACTTCTCCGATGAGTAGTGACGTTGAGCATCTTTTCATGTCTGTTGTTCATCTGTATGTTTTCTTTGGAGAAATGTCTGTTCAGGTCCTCTGTTCATTTTTTAATTGGATTGTTTTGATGTTTTTTGGTGTTAAGTTGTATGTGCTCTTTATATATTTGGGATATTAACCCCTGACTGGATGTATTATCGGTGAAAGTCTTCTCCCATCTATTAGGCTATCTTTTTATTTAGTTTGATGCAGTCTTATTTGTTTATTTTTTATTTTTTAATTTTTTCATGTTAGAGGAGGGGAGATAGTAAGACAGACTCCCGCATGCACCCTGACCAGGATCCACCGGCAATCCTTGTCTGAGTTCCTGCTTGAATCAACCAAGCTATTTTTAGCACCTGAGGCTAATCTGTGGGACCAGTTGAACTATCCTTGGCATCTGAACCAATAGAGCCACTGGCTGCAGGAGGGGAAGAGAAAGGGGAGAGGGAGTGGAAGAGAAGCAGATGGTCACTTCTCTTGTGTGCCCTGATCAGGAATAAAATCTGGGATCTCCGTATGCCAGGCCGATGATCTATCTACTGAGCTGCCTGGCCAGGGCCTATTTTGTTTGTTTATTTCTCTTGCCTGAGGAGATACCCAAAATGATAATACTAAGACCAGTGTCAAAGAGTGTATTGCCAGTCTTCTAAGAGATTTATGGTTTTAGGTCTTACACATATGTATTGAATTCATTTTCAGTTTATTCTTGTATGTGGTGTAAGAAACTGATCTAGTTCCTTTCTTTTCTTTCTTTCTTTCTTTTTTTTTTTTGCATATATCTGTTTCTTCAATACCATTTATTGAAAAGACTGTCTTTATCTCATTGTATATTCTTTCCTCTTGTCATAGGTTAAGTCACCAGATAGGTATGGATTTATTTCTAGCTCTCTATTCTGTTCCATCATTTTATGTGTCTGTTTTTATGCCAGTCCATGTTGTTTTAATTACTATAGCCTTGTAAGTATAGTTTGATATCAAGGTAGTTTTATACTTCTGACTTTATACTTTCTCAAGATTGCTGTGTCTATTTGGGTGTTTTGTGGTTCCATGTAAATTTTAGAATTATTTGTTCTAGTTCTGTGAAAAATACCATTGATATTTTTATAGGAATTGCACTGAATCTGTAGATTGTTTTGGGTAGTATGGACATTTTAACAATGTTTATTCTTCCTTATCTATGAGCACAATATATAACTTATACACTATTGTATAATTTTTAGAGAATAGGACTTTCACCTTCTTGGTTAAAGGTATTTTTTTTATGTAATTGTAAATAAGATTGTTTTCTTAATTTCTGTTTCTGATAGTTCATTATTAGTGCATAAAAATGCAACTAGTTTCTGAATATTAGTTTTACATTCTGCTACTTTACTGAATTCATTTATTAGTCTTCATAGTTATTTGCTGGAATCTTATAGGGTTCTTGTAGTATGTCACCTGCAAATAATGGCAGTTTTATATTTTCCTTTCCAATTTTGATGCCTTTATTTCTTGTTCTTGTCTTATTGCTGTGTCTAGGATTTCTAATACTATAGTGAATAAATGTGATGAAAATAGACATCCTTGTCTTTTCCTGATCTTAAGTATAACACTTTTAGCTTTTCACCATTAAGAATGATGTTAGCTATGGGTTTGTCATGTACTGCCTTTATTGTGTTGATATATATTTTTATTATTTCTACTTTGCTGAGAGTTTTTATCATAAATGGGTATTGATTTTTTAAATACCGTTTCAGCATCTTTTTACTTTTTATTTTGTTTATGTGGTGTATCACTTTTAAGTGATTTGCAGAAACTGAACTCATATTGTATCCCAAGAATAAATGCCACTTGATCATGGTATATGATCCTTTTAATATATTGTTGAATTTGGTTTATAACATGTTTTTTGTGATGTTTTCATCTGCTTTTAAAATCAGGGTAATACTGTCTCGTAAAATGAGGTTGGCAGCCTGTTCTCCTTTTGAATTTTTTGGAATAGTTTGAGAAAGCCAGGTGTTCATTTTTTTCTGAATGTTCGGTAAAATTCACGTATGAAGCCATCTGGTCCAGGACTTCTGTTTGTTGAGAGTTTTTTGATTACTGATTTGATTTTATTAGCCGTTAACAGTCTCGGTTCAGATTTTCTGTTTCTTTTTTATTCAGTTTTAGATGACTGTATGTTTCTAGGAATTTATGTATTCCAAGTTGTCCAATTTGTTGGTGTATAATTATAATGTTTTCTAAAAATTTTACTGTTTTGAGAGAGAGAGTAAAACATCAATTTTTTCTTCTACTTACTTGTGTATTCATTGGTTGATTTTTGCATATGTCCTGACTGGGAGTTAAACCAGCAACCTTGGTGTATTGGGATGACCCTCTAACCTTCGTATTTTTATACTATCAGTTTTCCCTTTTTCTTTTTAATGTGTGGTTTTATTTTGGTCCTCTCTTTTTTTGCATGATGAGTCTAGTTAAAGGTTTATCAGTTTTGTTCACCTTTTCAAAGAACTGTCCCTCAATTTCATTGATATTTTTATTGTATATTTAGACTCTGTTTTGTTTATTTCCGCTCTAAGTTTTTTTTTTTTTAATTTTTATTTATTGATTTTAGCCAGAGAGGAAGGGGGTGGGGAGAGAGAGAGGGGAACATCAAGCTGTTCTTGCATGTATCCTGATCAGGGATTTAACTGGCAGCCTTTGTGCTTTGGGACGATACACTAACCAACTGAGCTATCCAGCCAGGCTCTCGTCTTTATTATATATTTTCTTCCTTATACTCACTTTGGGCCTTATTTGTGGGGTTTTTTTAGTTCCTTTAGGTTGAGGTAGGCTTGTATTGCTATGAATTTTTCTTTCATGACTACTTTCACTATGTCCCATAGATTTTGAGGAGTTGTGTTTTCATTTTCATTTGTCTCAAAGTATCTTTTGATTTCTTCCTTGATCTGACTGTTGCACCATTTGTTGATTAGCCTCCTTATGCTTTTGTGTTACTCAGTTTTTTTCTTGTAATTGATTTCTACTTTCGTACTATTCTGGTTGGAGAATGATTTCTGGGTTTTTTTTGTGTGTTTTTTTTTAGTGTGAGAAGGGGAGGCAGAGATGGACTCCCGCATGCACCCTGACTGGGATTCACCTGGCAAGCCCACTAGGTGGTGATGCTCTGCCCATCTGGGACCTTTGCTCCATTGCAGCCAGAGCCATTTTTCAGTGCCTGAGGTGGAGGCCATGGAGCCATCCTCAGTGCCCGGGCCAACTCGCTCTAATCGAGCCATGGCTGCAGGAGGAGAGGAAGGAGAGAGAAGTGAGTGGGGGAGGGGTGGAGAAGAGATGGGTGCTTCTCCTGTGTGCCCTGACCGGGAATCAAACCCAGGACTTCCACACTCTGGGATAATGCTCAACCACTGAGCAAACTGGCCAGGGCGAGAATGATATCTTGATCTTAATATTCTTAAATTTATTGAAACTTACTTCTTAGCCTAACCTGTGGCCTGTCCTTGAAAATGTTCCATGAGTATTTGAAAAGAATGTAAATTCTGCCACTTTGGGGAGATATTCTCTGAAAATACCAATTAAATTTATCTGGCCTAATGTGTCATCATTACAAGCCCTGTTTTTATCTTGATTTTCTGTCTGAAAGACCTATTCATTATTATCAATTGGATGTTAAAGTCTTCTCCTGTGACTGTCTCTCTCTCTCTCTCTCTCTCTCTCTCTCTCTCTCTCTCTGTATGTCCATCAGTATTTGCTTATATATTCAGGTTTTCCTATATTGGGTGCATAAATGTTTTTAAGGGTTATATTCTCATGTTGGGTTGATCCATTTATCATCATATAATGTCCTTTTCTCTTATTACAGCCTTTGTTTTAAAGTCTGTTTGGAATATAGTTGGCTTTATGATATCATTCACTGAAATAGATAATCAGGAGGAAGAGCAAGGTTAAAGGAGGAGGGGGTAATTAAATTGTAAATAAGAGTTTGAGAAATCTATAAAACATGCAAAAGTAGAGAATTAGAAAAAATTATATTCATAAAATGGAAATTCAGGTGTCATTAGAATATAGATAATAATTTAATGAATTGCCAAAGAAAGAGTATAGATTTGAAACAAGAAAAGGAGTTGAACTAGGGAAGTTGATAAACTACAGCATTTGAAGGTTGGGAAAAAGGAAGGGATAAGTTTTCAGTTTGATTATTTTCACATAAAATTAAAAATTAATATGTATATTCTGATCATTTAAATTAGACATATAAGGCCTGACCTGTGGTAGTGCAGTGGGTAAAAGCGTCGACCTGGACCACTGAGGTCGCTGGTTCGAAATCCCAGGCTTGTCTGGTCAAGGCACATATGGGAGTTGATGCTTCCTGCTCCTCCCTCTGTTATTTCTATCTTTTTCCTCTCTCTAAAAAAAATGAATAAATAAAATGTAAAAAATAATAAATTGTAAAAAAAAAATTAAATAAAGTTGTTCCTAGTAGAAAAGGTAAATTACAGGTACTGGAGATGGCCTTACCAGGCGGGGTGCAGTGGGTAGAGCGTCGGCCTGGGACGCAGAGGACCCAGGTTTGAAACCCTGAGGTCTCCAGTTTGAGTGTGGGATCATAGACACGACCACGTGGTCACTGGCTTGAGCCCAATGGTCACTGGCTTGAGTAAGAGGTCACTAGCTTGGATGGAGCCCCGCAATCAAGGCACATATGAGAAAGCAAAGGAGAATTGATGCTTCTCATCTCTCTCCCTTCCTGTCTGTCTGTCCCTCTCTCTGTCTCTCTCACTTAAAAAATCAACAACAAAAAACACAAGTACTGGGGATTGAGGACCTCTAGAGTTCAATTTAATGGTATGACAAGTAATTGGAAGATAAAGTATAGTATCACAGAAACAGCGGGAGCAGGATTTTTTAAGGTTAACATCATTAACATATTATTTTCACTTATAAATGTACAATTTGCATATACAGGGAAAAATAATTTCTGTGAGCATAGTAGACTATTAGAGACAGGGAAATAATCAGAAAAACACATCAACTTACAGGGGAGAAAAATGGAACTGCATTCCATGCCTGTGTCTACATAAACTTGGGAAGGAGAAAGAATGATTACCCATGATCCTCCAATTACAATTGTAGAAAATTATCTTGGGTCATTCTGTGTCAACTGCAGGAACTTTGATCCAGACCTTAGTTCCAGGTCAGGTGGAGGAAGGATTTTAGTAAATAGTGATATAAAATAGAAAGTTTGAAATTTTAAAAAAAATACTGAATTTAAACAAGACTATTAGAGATTATTTGAAGGAAGTTATTGATAATTTGAGAAAAATTCCAATGTAGTCTGATGAGATTGAAATATAGAATGCCTGGGGCATTTATGTATGTATTTATGTATATATGTATGTATGTATGTATGTATGTGTTTTTTTTTGTTGGTCTGTTTGTTTGCCTGGTGCTTTTAATGGAATATCTATAATACTATACTTTTTAAAGTCGTATAGATAAGAAATCATTGATTGACTTTGGGAAAGTATGACATGATCATTAGTAGTAAACCAACATCTTGGGAAGTGGCTAATCATGATCTGATTTTTATAATGTAAAACTAACATAGCTTGCCAGAGGAGTTGAGCATTTCCCACATTAATTATAGTCATAAAAAGCTGCTGAGCGGTATCTGAAGAAACAAAGATTACCAAATCATTGAGCCACTAAGATAAGAAGTTACTACTTATTTTCTATTCTTACTGTCAGCATATATTCTTTCTGAACTAATTTGTACAGATTTTTTTTTTATTCTTTCTGTCACAAAGGTAGAAGAAATGGGCTTTAGAAAACAAGTTACAGGCCCTGGCAAGTTGGCTTAGTGGTTGAGCATCGGCCTGGCATGTGGGTGTCCTGGGTTCGATTCTTCGTCAGGACACAGTAGAAGCACCCATCTGCTTCTCTATCCCTCCCCCTCTCGCTTTTCTCCGCCCCCCTGCAGCCATGGTTCGGATGGAGTGATTTGGCCGTTGGCACTGAGGATGGCTCCATGGCCTCCACCTCAAGCTGTAAGAAGAGCTTGGTTGCTGAGTGTTGGAGCAATGCCCCAGACGGGCAGAGCATCACCCCCTAGTGGGCTTGCCGGGTGGATTCTAGTTGGTGCACATTTGGGAGCCTGTCTCTCTGCCTCCCCTCCTCTTACTGAAAATAAAAAAGAAGAGAATAAAAAAAGAAAAAGAAAGAAAACAAGTTATAGAAGCAAAATAAGGGGAGCTTAAGAGAAAGAGAAATGCCTGAGGGGAGGAAGAAGGGAAAAGTGGGCATATGCTCCTCGGAGGGAGAGAGCACAGATGTTTTTTATTCTAATTTTAAAGCTTTGCCCAAGAAGAGAGTTTCACTTTTATTCCTTTGCACTTAAAACATTGTCAGAAAAAGTACTGATTTAGCAATATCATCTATATTTAAAATTTACATCTTTTTCAAGATTGCTTTAACTGTCAGGTTTTTAACAGGACATTCATTTTTGAAGAAATGAACTCTTATTTCTTTCTGCTCCTCATTTCTGAGAGAGAATTATTGTGTTTTAACCCACATATTATTAGGGAAATATGGGCCAATTTTGAATTTATTTTGGTTACTCTAATATACCCTATTCAGAAAAGTAAACTATCAGCTTGCTTTTGAAAGACAGATGCATATGGTATTATGATGTTTAATTTTGCTATGAAAAAAATAGAGCAGTATTCCTTGTCTTTTGTCATGCCTAAAAAGTTGTTTTAACTAGCTGCGTTCAATTTTTATCTATATGTAATTTGTCATCTTATTTAGTGAATGGAGTTCCTTCTCGAAGTCCAAGATTGGTACCTTCTGGGGATGACTCTGTGGATAGTTTGCTGCAGCGGATGGTACAACATGAGGACCAAGAGCCTCTGGAGAAAAATATTGATGCTGTGATTGCATCTGCCTCTGTGCCACCTTCCTCCAGTCCAGGCCATAGCCACAACAAGGAGCGAACCCTGGGAAAACCAGACAGCCTTCTAGTGCCTGCAGTCCCCAATGCCCCTTGCAGTAATAGCATCTCACTCCTTTCTGAAAAGTTGCCAAGCAGCTGTTCCCCTCATCATATTAGGAGAAGTGTAGTGGAAGCTATGCAGCGCCAAGCTCGGAAAATGTGCAATTATGACAAAATCTTGGCCACCAAGAAAAACCTGGACCATGTTAATAAAATTTTAAAAGCCAAAAAACTTCAAAGACAGGCCAGGACAGGAAATAATTTTGTGAAACGCAGACCAGGTCGACCTCGGAAATGTCCTCTCCAGGCTGTGGTATCAATGCAAGCATTCCAGGCTACCCAGTTTGTCAGCCCAAAATTGAATGAAAGTGAAGAAGGAGCAGCACTACACCTTGGTCCTGATACAGTGACAGATGTCATTGAAGCTGTTGTTCAGAGTGTAAACCTGAATTCAGAACATAAGAAGGGATTAAAGAGGAAAAGTTGGCTTTTAGAAGAACAGGCCAAGAAAAAGCAGAAGCCATTCCCAGAACAAGAAGAACAAGAGAATACTAAAAGGTAATTCCTTGTTTAACATTTTATCTGAATATAGGAAACGAGCTTTTATACAAATGTAACAAATCTATGCATCTGTATAATTCAGTTATTCTTAAAACATTTTATTATATAAGATCTGTTCTCTGTTCTATTTAAAAGTGTTCTTATTGCCTGAGCAGACGGTGGCGCAGTGGATAGAGCATTGGACTGGGACAAAGAGGACCCAGGTTTGAAACCCTGAGGTTGCCGGCTTGAATGCGGGCTCATCTGGTTTGAGCACAACTCACCAGCTTGTACCCAAGGTTGCTGGCTTGAGCAAGGGGTCACTTGCTCTGCTGTAGCCCTCTGGTCAAGGCACATGAGAAAGTAGTCAATGAACAACTGAGTTGCCACAATTAAGAATTGATGCTTCTCATCTCTCTCCCTTCCTGTCTGTCTGTCCCTATCTTTCCCTTTCTTTGTCTCTCTCTCTCTCTCTGTCACAAAAAAATTAAAAAATAAAAGTGTTCTGATGGCTGTCCAAAATTATAAATAAATAAAAAGTAAAAGGGGATGTAGTGATCCAGTTCAAGCCCCTCACTTTACAGATGAGGAAATTAATAATGCCCAGAGAGATTATGTATTTTATCCCGTATATAGCTATGTGAGTGGAATTATTTTTACTATCACATTATTTTATTTCTACTGTGCTCTAAACTTTTCCTCTTATCAGGTACATTTTTAAATCTTCTTGCATGTTAGATTTATTCATAATTTTCTTTTTATATTTTTACTTTTTTCTGAAAGGTATAGAGCAGAAAGCCAAAAATCACACACAAAAAAGACCACTTAATTCTTTTGTTATATATCCAGCCATTTAAAAAAAATTATTTAGTAATTTTAGAGAGAGAGGCAGGGAGAAAGAAAGAGACAGACAGAAACATCTATATGTGCCCTAATTGGGGATCAAACCCAAAACCTTGACGTGTTGGGACAGTGCTCTAAACCAGGGGTACTCAACCTTTTTATACCCACCGTCCACTTTTGTATCTCTGTTAGTAGTAAAATTTTCTAACCACCCACTGGTTCCACAGTAATGGTGATTTATAAAGTAGGGAAGTAATTTTACTTTATAAAATTTATAAAGCAGAGTTACAGCAAGTTAAAGCATATAATAATAATTACTTACCAAGTACTTTATGTTGGATTTTCTCAGAATAAATCTTTAAAAAACAACTTACTGTAGTTAAATCTATCTTTTTATTTATACTTTGGTTGCTCCGCTACCGCCCACCATGAAAGCTGGAATGCCCATTAGTGGGTGGTAGGGACCAGGTTGACTACCACTGCTCTAAACCAGCTGTGCTATCGTCCAGGGTTGTATGCAACCATTTCTTTCTTTGAGAGTTTGATATTTTTTAATGAATCAATACAATATTCACCAATTTTAAATGGCTTTAGCTTTACTAAATAAAGCGTGGTTATTCTCACATTACAATCCTTGTTCATAATTAGAGAAATACAAATTAAAAATGCTAGGCACATTTTGTCTATAATACATTAGCATATATTTTTAAATTGCCCTCTTAAAAGCCACACCTGTTTGTACTTTTACTAACATTATAAAGTAATAGTTGTATACTACTTACCCTACCCTTATCTACCCTGAATGTTATCTTTTTTAATCTTGATCAATCCAATATAAGTGAAATATGTTTCCTAAGTGTTACATCCTACGTGTTTCAATTTGCACTTATTTGGGTACTAGAAAGTAGTATTTGTTTCTGTTTCCTGCCTATTTCTTTTTTTTAAAGTAAATCTTAGGGATTCGCGCTTTTTTTTCTTTCTTTTAAGTGAGAGAGACAGGCAGTAAAGAAGAGTGATGAGAAGCATCAGTTTGTAGTTTTGGTACTTTAGTTCTTTTCTGATTGCTTCTCATTTGTGCTGTGATGGGAGGTTGGGGGCACCAGCCAAGCCTGTGACCTTGGGCTAAAGCTGGTGCTGCAGTGCTCAAACTTGTGAACCTGCTGTCAACCTGGACAAGCCCACATTAAAGCCAGTGACCTTGAGGTTTCGAACCTGGGACCTCAGCAACCTAGTTCAACTATTGATGCACTGCGCACCACTAGTCAGGCTATTTTTTCTACTTTTTAAATACTTATACATTCAGAATATTTTTGTGTCTGTTCTTTGACATTTTATTTTCTTTATATTTTCTTCCCATACATCAACAGAACAGTTGAAGTATCATCCTTTATCTCTTATCTACCTTGGAGAATCCAATACATAGAGACTTTTTCGTATCTCTCTATGCATCTATTAAAAAAATGCTTTTTTTTCTAGAGAAAATATAGGATTTAAATGTTTTTTGTGAGGAATACATACTTGTAAATAAATCAGTGGAACTAGAATTCTTTATTTTTTAAGCAAGAGAAAGGAAGGTAGAGAGACGAGAAACATCAACTCATAGTTGCAGCCCTTTAGTGTTCATTGATTGCTTCTCATTCGTTCCTTGACTGGGGGCTGACAGCTGAGCCAGTGACTGCTTTTTCTAGCCAGTGACCATGGGATCATGTTGATGATCCCATGTTCAAGCTGAAGACTCTGTGCTCAAGCTGGTGAGCCTGCACTCAAGCCAGATGAGTCTGTGTTCAAGCCTGCAACCTTAGGGTTTTGAACCTGGGACCTCAGCATCCCAAGGCAAAGCTCTATCTACTGCACCACCACTGGTCAGGCTAGAACTAGAAATTTACTGATTCAGAAGTTAAAATTCTGGGCCCTGGCCGGTTAGCTCAGCCGTAGAGCGTTGGCCCAGCATGTAGAAGTCCCGGGTTCGATTCCCAGCCAGGGCACACAGGATAAGCGCCCATCTGCTTCTCCATCCTTCCCCCCTCTCCTTTCTCTCTATCTCTCTCTTCCCCTTCTGCAGCAAGGCTCCACTTGAGCAAAGTTGGCTCGGGTGATGAGAATGGCTTCATGGCCTTCACCTCAGGCGCTAGAATGGCTCCTTCGGAAATGGAGCAACGCTCCAGATGGGCAAAGCGTCACCCCCTGGTGGGCATGCTGAGTGGATCTTGGTTGCGTGCATGTGGGAATGTGTCTGATTGCCTCCCTGCTTATAACTTTGGAAAAATACAAAAAACAAAAAAAGTTAAAATTCTGCCCTGGCCGATTGGCGTAGTGGTAGAGCATCAGCCCAGCATGTGGATGTCCTGGGTTCAATTCCTGGTCACAAGGCACACAGGAGAAATGACCATCTGCTTCTCTAGCCCTCCCCCTCTTCCTTTTCTCTCTCTCTCTCTCTCTCTTTCTTTCTCTCTTCCTCTCCCACAGTCAAGGCTCAATTGGTTTGAGTGCATTTACTCCGGGCATTCAGGATGGCTCCATGGAGCCTCCACCTCAGGTACTAACAGTAGCTGGGTTGTGAGCATGGCCCCAGTTGGGCAGAACATGGCCCTCCCTGGTTGGGGCACATGCAGGAGTCTTTCTATTTCCCCTCCTCTCATTTGGAAAAGAAGGGGGGGAAAAAGTTCAAATTCATTTACATGATCTCATTCCTCCCAAACCTGTTCTTCTCATGGGTAAAAGTTTTAGACAGTTTGTTGTATGTCCTTTGATACATTTTCTTATGCATTTATAAATATGTGTGTAAGCAGAGCTGTTCTTTATGTAATTGGTAACATGTCTGCTTAATTTTGTAGCTTAACTATTCTCTTCATGTATCTTGGAGATCTTTTCATTAGTATATATGAATTATCCTATTCTATGCCAAGAATATATCATAATTTAATTATTCTCCTTTTTGATTACATATTACTTTTTACATGTAAAACTTTATCAAATCAGTTGAAATTTACTTTCATATAAGGTATAAGTTAATGTTATGTTTATGGCCAGTCAGACAAAAAAAGATTTAACTTAAAAAAAGATTTAATGTTTTTATAGTTTTTTTTTTCTTTACAGGGACAGAGGGGGGGGATAGATAGGGACAGACAGACAGGAACGGAGAGAGATGAGAAGCCTCAATCATCAGTTTTTCGTTGCGACACCTTAGTTGTTCATTGATTGCTTTCTCATATGTGCCTTGACCGCGGGCCTTCAGGAGACCGAGTAACCCCTTGCTTGATCCAGAGAGCTGGTGAGCATTTTTTATTTTGCTCAAGCCAGATGAGCCCGCGCTCAAGCTGGCAACCTCGGGGTCTCGAACCTGGGTCCTCGGCATCTCAGTCCAACGCTCTATCCACTGCACCACTGCCTGGTCAGGCTTTTTTTATAGTTTTAAATGATGATTTTACTACTACTTATTTTATCCTTTACCTACTTATTTGAAATTACAACTTTATCATATCCTAAATTCTTATATCTTTGGATCTGAGAGTATTTTTTTATATTATTATATTCTCTTCCCATCAGTTTGTTTTGGTATCAGTGTTATTTTGGTTTAATTACTGTAGCTTTAAAATCATTCTGCAAAGAGAATGATTTCTGCCTTCAAGGTAATAGAAAAGTGACAGTTTATAATATCTTGATCATTCACTTTACAAAGGAAATGTGCTTCAAAGAGAAGAGGCTTTATTTCATATAAGCTTTTCTGTCTCGATAAATTTTAGTGTCTTTGTCAGCAATATTAAATATTTATTTTCCATGAAACTATATTCTGAAATTTGATAACATCATGAAGAGAAAGATACAATTGCTACTCTCAAGAGATTGTACAGGTAGGGACATGACAGAGTGAGTTCCCAGAGATAGCCAGTTTTTCACCTTTCTCTAACTGGAACCTACTATATAGTACTTGTTATGTATCAGGAGTTTGTTCATTTGTTTATTCAGAAAGTATTTATTGTGCCTGACCAGGCGGTGGCGCAGTAGATAGAGCGTTGGACTGGGATGTGGAAGGATCCAGGTTTGAGACCCCAAGGTCGCCAGCTTGAGCGCGGGCTCATCTGGTTTGAGCAAAAAGCTCACTGGCTTGGACCCAAGGTCGCTGGCTCCAGCAAGGGGTTACTCGGTCTGCTGAAGGCCCATGGTCAAGGCACATATGAGAAAGCAATCAATGAACAACTAAGAAGTAGCAACGTGCAACGAGAAATTAATGATTGATGCTTCTCATCTCTCTCCGTTCCTTTCTGTCTGTCCCTGTCTATCTCTGCCTCTGTAAAAAAAAAAAAAAAAGAAAAAAAAAAAAGAAAGTATTTATTGTATAATTGTTTATTCCACATGCTGAGGATAGATACAGTATAAGCAAATACAGATTTATTTCTTTTCCTCACGGATCTTATAGTCTTAAGTGCTGTTATAAAGTTATTTAGTGTTATAAAGATATATCATAGAAGTTATTTTTCCTGTGGAAGTAATGATTAAGCTAAAATATCAAGAGTGGACATAATCTGTTATTTAAAGGAGCAAAGCTGGAACATACACGGGCTGGTAAGCGTGAAAATGCATGGAAGTTTCAGGGGAGTTGAAAAACCTTTTGTGTTTAAAACACAAAGAATTAGAGTAGTATGGTGATGGAAGAGTCCAGAGAAAAGGTTGGGACCAGATCATACAGAAGGTCATCTGTGTCATGTTAAAGAGTTTGGTCACTATTTGTGATTAATAACAAACCAGAGTTCAAAAGAATAGTATAATGGTTATACAATGAGTTCTAGACTGGGTTCAACTTCTGGTTCTGTAGGAAGAAAGGTAAATTTTTTAAACTTGGGTAAGAAATGAAATCATAATAAAAATATTTAAAACTAAATACTATGCTACATACTGAAACTTATGTGTTATATCTAAAGCAATACTTAGAATGAGGTTCATAGGCGTTAATGTTTATATTATCTTTTTAAATGCTTAAAAGTTCATGAACTTAGAAGTTCAATTAAAAAATTAGTAAAACAAGAGAATAAGCCACAATATGGTAAAGAAAAGAAATAAAACATATACATGGAATTAAGAAAATAAAGCTTTAGTACAATATAATCACTGAAGACCAAGGTTTCTTGAAAACTAGTAAAATATACAAACTTCTGGTAAGATTAATCAGTAAAGAAAGAGAAAGTGAATAGTAGAGTAAGGAATTTTTAAAAAGATATATATGAAAGATTATAAAGTGACTACTGTAAGAACTTTTTAGCCTTGGCCAGATAGCATCAAGGTTGCCATTTTAATCCCTAGTCAGGGCACATACAGGAGCAGATTGATATTTCTCTATTTCTCTCTCTTTCTCTCTCCTGCCCTCCTCTCTCCCTTCCTCTCCCTCTTCCTCTTTTTCTAAAATCAGTAAAATTAAAAAGAAGAACTTTATGCCCAACAGATTGGAAAATTCAGTTGAAATGTATATATTTCTAGGAAAGAAACCTACTCTAGAAAACATAGCCTGAGTGCTTCTATTTATGTAAATTGACTCTATAATTTAAAATTGTTCCACAAAGAAAGCACTAGGACCAGACAGTTTAAAAGAGAGTTCTACCATACTTTAAAGAAAAAAGGTCATTCGAGGCTGATTAATGCACTTTAGGAAATATGAGGGGAGTGAGGAGGATATATACAAGAGAAAGTATATAAATGTAAGTAAGCAGTTTTAAAATTTTTTTATAAATACCCATAAAATGACTACATAGAGCTCTGCTAGCACCAGCACCTTGTATTTCTTTCCAGTCATAAACTGCTTCCCACCTATAACTGTAGTCAATCTCCTGACTTTTTAGGTAACCACATCTTTACCTGTTTTTATACCATTTAACTATGTAACTGTAGACAATATAGTTTAGTTTATTCTTCCTGAAATTCACTGAAATGGAATTTTCAAGATGAATGTTTTTGTGTCTTACCCTTTTTGCTCAACATACACATGTTAAACTGTCTTTGTTGTTGCATGTTGCTGTAGTTACCTTTGTTTTCTTACTGTGTAGTAATCCATTGTTTGTAGATAATACATTTTTTCCATTTTACTGTTGGGTTATTTCCAGTTTGAAGCTATTATCCAAAAATGCTGCTCTTACTATTCCTCTAATATCTACTGGTGGATATGGACACTGATTTCTCTGAGGTATATCCATAGGAATGGAATTAACTGAATAAAGTAATGAATTTTTCCCAAGACTTAATTTCAAGATATGCCACGTTAATAAGCTCATATGGAACTGAGTATGAGAAATAGACCCATGCACGTATGTAAGCTATATGACAGAGTTAGCACTGTATACCAATAGAGAAAGAAAATAATATTCAGTAAGTTTGAATTGTTTAAGAGTGGAAATGAAATTGGATTCTGTCTTACCCCATATACAAAAGTTAATTCCTGCCTGACCTGTGGTGGAGTAGGGGATAAAGCATTGACCTGGAATGCTGAGGTTGCTGGTTTGAAACCCTGGGCTTGTCCATCAAGGTACATACAAGAAGCAACTACTGGCCCTGGCCGGTTGGCTCAGTGGTAGAGCGTCGGCCTGGTGTGCAGGAGTCCCGGGTTCGATTCCTGGCCAGGCACACAGGAGAAGCGCCCATCTGCTTCTCCACCCCTTCCCCTCTCTTCCTCTCTGTCTGTCTCTTCCCCTCCCGCAGCCAAGGCTCCATTGGAGCAAAGTTAGCCCGGGCACTAAGGATGGCTCTATGGCCTCTGCCTCAGGCGCTAGAATGGCTCTGGTTGCAACAGAGCAATGCCCCAGATGGGCAGAACATCGCCCCCTGGTGGGCATGCCAGGTGGATCCCGGTCGGGTGCATGCGGGAGTCTGTCTGACTGCCTCCCCGTTTCCAACTTAAGAAAAATACAAAAAAAAAACAAAAACGGAAGAAGCAACTACTACAAATTAATGCTTCTTTTCCTGTCCCCTTCCCTTTCTCCTCTCTCCTCTCTCTAAAAAGAAAAAAAAATCAATAAATATTAATTCCCAATTGATTAAATACATAAATCTAAAAAGCAAAAGTTTAATGTTTGAAATGCTGATATGGAAGGAGAAACTTCATGACCTTGCTGACAGAAAGGATTTCACAAACAAGGTATCAAAAGCAATAACTAGCCTGACCAGTGGTGGTGAAATGGATAGAGCACTGACCTGGATGCTGAGGGCTCAGGTTTGAAACCCTGAGGTCACTGTCTTGAGCACGGGCTCATCCAGTTTGTACACAGGGTCATTGGCTCATACCTGGTCAAGGTAGGTATGAGAAGCAATCAATGAACAACCAAAGTGTCACAACTACGAGTTGATGCTTCTTTCTCCCTTTCTCTCCTCTGCTACCCTCCTCTGCTTCTCTCTCTCTCTCTTTCTCTCTCTCATTCTCTTTCTCTTTCTCTTTCTCTCAAAAAAACCCACAAAACAACCATAGGGGTACAGGTAAAAATTGATAGATTATATTAAAACTAAGAATTTCTATTCATCAGACATCTGACAAACATATGAAGACTTGCTACAAACAGAAGAAAAAAAATTTAAAGCTTTTATTTATTGATTTTAGAGAGGAAGAAAGAAAGTGGGGGAGCAGAAGGAAGCATCAACTCATAGTAGTTGCTTCTTGTATATGCCTTGACCAGGCAAGCCCAGGGGTTTGAACCAGCAACCTCAGCATTCCAGGTTGATGCTTTATCCACTGTGCTACTACAGGTCAGGCTAGAGAGGAGAAATTTATAACATAATTTATGCATTTTTGGTATCCAGAATATATAACAACAAACAAACAAAAAAATGTTGCAAATCATTAGTATATAATCTATCAATTTCCTTTTAGATACTTTAGAAAAGCTCTTGGGCAACACCAGAAAACACTTTTTGGAAAAGTAGTAGTAAGGTTAGTTATAATAGATAGAAAATGGAAATGTCCTAGATTATCAGAAGAAATAAATATATTGTAGATTTGTACACAATGAAATGTGATATGGTAATAAAAGTTAACGAATTAGCCCTGGCCAGTTGGCTTAGTGCAGTGATTTTCAACCTTTATTGAGCCGCGGCACATTTTTTACATTTACAAAATCCTGGGCAACTTCCCTGACCTCCATCTCTCCTCCATCTTTCTTTCCTCGGGGCCAGGGAACCTTGATGGGCGGGATGTGCGCTCTGAACTCAATAAAGCCTTTTGCTATTCCACACTTTGTGGCTCTGGCCCGTTCCTTCCTTCTCGGCGGGGAAAAATACCTTACATTTTGGTGCTGAAAACCCGGAAGGAATTAGAAGTCCGCAAGGACCGCTCCTTTCCCCTCCCCTCCGAGAAAGAACCAGGATCTCTGACTTCCACCCACTTCGGCGCTCGGTGCGGTAAGTCCCCTGCCTCCAGCATTCCTCTCAGTTCTTTCCTCCGAGACTCCCTGTCCGAAACCGTAGCTACATCAGGGAAGTCTTTTCCGTCTGTCTGAGTGCGTGTGCTTGTCCCCAAGCACATCCACTTTCGTCCGAGGCTGAACCTTGAGTTTTTAGGACGCTAATGCTCAAGTCTGACCACTCCGAGAACTGAGTGCAGCTGTTGAGGCACAGGAATCTCCCTCCCTAGGGAAGAAGAAACTGTTCTTCTCTGCTGTGGCCAGGCCACAGAGCCCACTCAATTAGCCTCCTGAAGGGACTTTCGGTGTTGACACTCTCACCAATTTAACTATCGCCAGAAAAGCTGGGAACTGATTGGAGATCTCTTACATGTCTTCTAATTATTCGCGCACCTGTCCTTAATCTCTGTGCCGCCTGTTTCACTGCGCAGGTCTTTTTCTGGCCAGAGAAACCTCACCTAAAACCTCTATTCCTAATCTTTCCTTCTCCGTGGACTCCCAACTCTCTCTCCCTCCTGCCTGACCCCCGGGGGCGCCTCTCCCTCACTCTTTCTCTCTTTCTCCCTCTCTCGGGACTTTTCTCTGGTCCCTCTGAGGACCTCTTTTGTGCACGGGTCTCTCTTCCCTCTGAGAGCCCCCTCCCCTCCCTTCGCAGAAACCTGTTTCTTATTCGCCATCTACTACCATCTCTCTTTCTCAAAAAAAAAAAAAAAAAAAGCCTGACCTGTGGTGGCGCAGTGGATAAAACGTCGACCTGGAAATGCTGAGGTTGCCGGTTCGAAACCCTGGGCTTGCCTGGTCAAGGCACATATGGGAGTTGATGCTTCCAGCTCCTCCCCCCTTCTCTCTCTCTGTCTCTCTCTCCCTCTCTCTCCCTCTCTGTCTCTCTCCTCTCTAAAAATAAATAAATAAAGTAAAAAAAAATCTTAAAAAAAAAAAAAATTAAATAAAAAAAAAAAATCCTGGGGCACACCACCTACCAAAATGACACAAAACGACACTCTAACACAGTACATATTATACATATAGTTAATAATATAGTTTCTAAATGTATTTATACTTACTTAGTGTGAAACCTGGGCCTGTTTCGATGAACACAAAAGGGATATCCTGGCTGGAATGGTAGAAAGACACACACGAAGCTCTTCCTCAACAGTTCTCAGTCTCTCTCTGTTTTTAGTTTTTATCGCAGTCAAGCTTGAGAAGCTCAGCTCACATAGATATGTGGTTGAAAACGGGAGCAATGTCAAAATAGCTTTGTTGGCCAGAATGGGGAACTCCTTGGCAACAGATAACCAAAAACTGTCCAAAGAAAGATCAGCAAACTTTAGCTTTAAAGTTAGATAACATTGTGATGCATTGTGATGCGTTGTACATCACCCTCTGCGGGGGCCTCTTTTAAAAAGAAAAAGGTCAAATATCTATATACACCATCAGGATAGACATAACCAGCTGAGGCTGAGGCTTCATCTAGTGGTGGCAACATTTACCTCCAGTCCTGACCAGGATTAGAAATCGGGACCATGGGGAGGAGTAGCAGCTTCAACTACTCGCTGCGGCCACACAATGACAAGTGCGCGGGAGCCCGAGCGGGGACCTTCCTGGGTGTGGATGAGAGGCGGCCTACTATCGGTTCATTGCTAGTGGTCCTGTGCCTCCACTCTTCCTGTCACTGATAGCTGGAGGGATTGTGAAGGGAATGTTTATGTTCAGATGGAGGCGGCTGGCGGCGGGCCGGATAAATAGCCTCCGCGGTCCATATCCGGCATGCGGGCTGTAGTTTGGGGACCCATGTTTAATTTCCCCACGGCGCACCTGATCATGTCTCACAGCACACTGGTTGAAAAACACTGGCTTAGTGGATAGAGCACCGGCCCCGTGTGCCCACATCCTGGGTTCAGTCCTAGGTTTAATCCCCAGTCAGGGCACACATGAGAAGACCATCTACTTCTCTTCTCCTCCCTCTTTCCCTTCTCTCTCTCTCTTCCTCTGTCACAGCCAGTGGCTCGATTGATTTGAGCGTCCTCCCTGGTGCTGAGGATAGCTTGGTTGGTCCAAGCATCAGCCTCAGGCACTGAGGATAGCTGAGTTAATTCAAGTCCCAGACGGGGTTTGCTGAGTGGATCCTGTTCAGGGCACATGGTGGAGTCTATCTCCCCTCCTCTCACTAAATAAACAAATAGGTAGATCCCTAAAAATGATATAGTAACTGATGCTATTTTTATTAAAAAAGAAACAAACAAAAAAAACCCAGAAACTGAACATTCTATTGTTGTAGGTTAAATGATCATAAACCATATTTTAAAATGCCATACCTTTTCCTTTTTTTCTTTTCTTTTCTGAAATATTCAGTCTTTTTTTTTTTTTTTTTCAGACAGAGAGAGAGAGAGGGATAGATAGAGACAGACAGGAACGGGGAGAGATGAGAAGCATCAGTTTTTCGTTGCGACACCTTAGTTGCTCATTGATTGCTTTCCTATATGTGCCTTGACTGTGGGCCTTCAGCAGACTGAGTAACCCCTTGCTCAAGCCAGCGACCTTGGGTCCACACTTTGCTCAAACCAGATGAGCCCATGCTCAAGCTGGCGACCTTGGGGTGTCGAACCTGGGTCTTCCGCATCCCAGGCCAACGCTCTATCCACTGCGTCACCGCCTGGTCAGGCTGAAATATTCAGTCTTAAAGCCATTTGGTGGATACTCATAAGGAGTATTGAAACCATGGTATTCCTAAGCTGGGTTTTAGAGCCTTAATGGGGAGAGGGCGTTAGGTTATGGAGTTAGCAGGAGAGTGTCATAAGCCCTCAAGATGATTATGATGTGTATGGCCTACAAATGGCACTTGGGAAAATCATGGCATTTGGTGAATTTATATATGTTGAGAATAAGCAGGAAAGCAGAAAACATTTTTGATCACAGAAGAAAGAAACATAAGGTAAGGCATAGAAGTAGAAGTGAATTTGGCTGGTAAGAACAGTAAAAATATAATAATAAATGGTTAAGTAAATAAATAGTAAACAGATTCTATGACCAAGAAGTTTTGTAAGACTTATTTAATATGCCAAAATTAATTAATGTAATCAGTCTCATCGGTTGGCTAAAAAATAAGTAAATCTCATAATTATATCAGTAAATGCAGAAAATGAAATTGATAAAACACATGGTAAAAACTCTCAGCAGTCTAGGAATAGAAGAAACTACCTCAACATAATAAAGACCATATGTAAAAACCCACAGCTAACAAACTTCAATGATAAAAGACAGTGCTTTCCCCCTAACGTCCAGACAAGGAAAGGATGCTCAGTTTTGCAACTTCAATGCATCATACTATTGAAATTCCTGCCTGACCAGGCAGTGGCGCAGTGGATAGAGCGTCGGACTGGAATGCACAAGTACCCAGGTTCGGGACCCCGGGGTTGCCAGCTTGAGCGCGGGTTCATCTGGCTTGAGCAAAAAGCTCACTAGAATGAACCCAAGGTCACTGACTCCAGCAGGGGTTACTCAGTCTGCTAAAGGCCCGCGGTCATGGCACATATGAGAAAGCAATCAATGAACAACTAAGGTGTCGCAACAAAAAACTGATGATTGATGTTTCTCATCTCTCTCTGTTCCTGTCTGTCTGTCCCTATCTGACTCTCTCTCTGTCCCTGTAAAAAAAAAAAAAAAAAGAAATTCCTAACCAGAGCAATTGGGCAAGAAAAAAAAGTAAGAGTCTGACCAGGCAGTGATACAGTGGATAAAGCATTGGACTGGGACTCAGAGGACCCAAGTTTGAAACCCCGAGGTTGCCATCTTGAGCATGGGCTCATCTGGCTTAAACGCGGGGTCGTTGGCTTGAGCATGGGATCATAGACATAACCCCATGGTCACTGGCTTGAGCCCAAAGGTTACTAGCTTGAAGCCCAGGGTCACTGGCTGGAGCAAGGGGTCACACACTCTGCTGGAGCCCCTGGTCAAGGCACATATGAGAAAGCAATCAAAGAACATCTAAGGTGCCGCAACGAAGAATTGATGCTTCTCATCTCTCTCCCTCCTGCCTGTCTGTCCTTCCTATCTATCCCTCTCTGTCTGTCTCACAAAAGAAATAAAAAAAAAAAACAAAAAACCTTGATAAGCGGGAGCTTTATATTGTCACTAATTTAAAAAAAGAAAAGAAAGAAAAAGAAGTAAAAGGCATCCAAGTTGTACAGGAAAAAGTGAAATTTGTTTTCAGATACCACATCTTATATTTGGAAAACCCTAAAAATTCCATACACACACAGAAACAGTTAAAGCTACTAAACCAGTGGTTCTCAACCTGTGGGTCGTGACCCCGGCGGGGGTCGAACACCAAAACACAGGGGTCGCCTAAATTTTTCCGATGGCTTTAGGCGACCCCTGTGTTTTGGTCGTTCCACCCCCACCGGGGTCGCGACCCACAGGTTGAGAACCGCTGTACTAAACCAATTTAGCAAAATCACCATACTAAAATCATTTTCATTTCTATACACTGTTTTCCAAAAAAGGAAATTAAGAAAAACAGTTTCATTTACTGTAACATCAAAAAGAGAATAATACTCAAAAATAAACTTAGGAAGGCAAAAGGCTTATTAAAAAATTATAAAATATTGCCTGACCTGTGGTGGCGCAGTGGATAAAGCGTCGACCTGGAAATGCTGAGGTTGCTGGTTCGAAACCCTGGGCTTGTCTGGTCAAGGCACATATAGGAGTTGATGCTTCCAGCTCCTCCCCCCTTCTCTCTCCCTGTTTCTCTCTCTCTCTCTCTCTCTCTCTCTCTCTCTCTCTCTCTCCTCTCTAAAAATGAATAAATAAAAAAATTAAAAAAAATTATAAATTATTGTTGAGCGAAATTAAAGAAAACAAATAAATGCAAAGACAGCCTGTGTTTATGGAGGAAAAGATTTAATGTTGTTACTAAATCAGTACTACCCAAAGTAATCTACAGATTCAGTGCAGTCCTTTTCAAAATCCCAATGATGTTTTTTGCAGAAATAGAAAAATCCATCCTGAATTTTTTTTTTTTTTCTTTTTACAGAGAGAGAGTCAGAGAGAGGGATAGACAGGGACAGACAGACAGAAACGGAGAGATGAGCAGCATCAATCATTAGTTTTTCGTTGCACGTTGCAACACTTTAATTGTTCATTGATTGCTTTCTCATATGTGCCTTGACCGCGGGCCTGCAGCAGACCAAGTAACCCCTTGCTCGAGCCAGCGACCTTGGGCTCAAGCTGGTGAGCTTTTGCTCAAACCAGATGAGCCCTCGCTCAAGCTGGTTACCTTGGTGTCTCGAATCTGGGTTTTCCGCATCCCAGTCTGATGCTCTAGCCACTGTGTCACCGCCCGGTCAGGCCATCCTGAATTTCATAAGAAATTCCAAGCAATCCCAAATAGCTAAAACAGTCTTGAAAAATAATGAATTTGGAGGACTCACGATTCAAGATTTTTTCTTTTTCATTTTGGCACAGGATGGGATTTTTACTATCAGGCTGAATTTAAGTGATGAGAGTAGATAGACCTTTGCTTTGTCTTTAATATTAGGTAACTTGTATAGTCTTTCACCATTAAATATGAAGCAAAAAGAAAACCTAGGAAATTTCCTTTAGTGTCATTGCGTAGGTCCCAAGGTTTCTAGCTAAGCTATTTGCATATGTTTATTTTATATGTAATTTCCAGGGCTTTTTTTTTTTTTAAAGATCCTTTATTTTTTACAGAGACAGAGAGTGAGTCAGAGAGAGTGATAGACAGGAATGGAGAGAGATGAGAAGCTTCAATCATTAGTTTTTCATTGCGTGTTGCAACACTTTAGTTGTTCATTAATTGCTTTCTCATACGTGCCTTGACCGCAGGCCTTCAGCAAACCGAGTAACCCCTTGCTGGAGCCAGCGACCTTGGGTTCAAGCTGGTGGGATTTTGCTCAAACCAGGTGGGCCCGCGCTCAAGCTGGCGACCTCGGGGTCTCGAACCTGGGTCCTCTGCATCCCAGTCAGCCAATGCTCTACCCACTGCGCCACCGCCTGTTCAGGCAATTTCCAGGACTTTTAGGTGTACTTAGTTGGAGGATAAGTAGAAGTGTCTACTCCATCTTTGTCTGGAACTGGAATCACTTTTGTGTGTGTGTGTGTGTGTGTGAGACAGAGGCAGAGAGACAGATAGGAACAGACAGGCAGGAAGGGAGAGGGATGAGAAGCACCAATTACTCATTTTGGCACCTTATTTGTTCATTGATTGCTTTCTCGTATGTGTCTTGACCAGAAGGCTACAGCGGAGTGAGTGACCCCTTGCTCAAGCCAGTGACCTTTAGTTAAAGCCAGCAACCATGGGGTCATGTCTATGGTCCCATGCTCAAGCCAGTGGGCTCACGCTCAAACCAGTGACCTTGAGGTTTCGAACCTAGGTCCTCTGTGTCCCAGTCCAATGCTCTATATACTACTATGCCACTGCCTGCTTGGGCTCACCTTAATTTATTTTAACTTAATTGTTTTTTATTTTGTTTTTGTTTTACTTAATTGTTTTTATTTATTTAGAATTCTTAATGAAGTTAGAAGCCTGTCCCCTTACTTTTTGGCACTGTAGATGATATTTCATTGCTTTCTGGCTTGTATTTTCATACATGAAATCTGTACTCATTTTTGTACTCCTGTATATTATCATGTCTTTTTTGTCTGGCTCTTTATTTTCTTTATCAAATGGTTTTCAACAAGTTTATTATGATATGCCTTCCTTGTTTTATTTGAGTTTATATTCCTTATGGTTTGTTTAGCTTCATAGAACTTTTGAGTTTAAACTTTTTATCAGATTTAGAAAAAATTTTGACCATAACAATAAAAAAATTTTTCTTATGAATTTTTTAATATTGTGAATGTCATATTATTTTGTGTCTAGTTTTTGTTCTTTTCCTAGAGTTCATTTACTTTGTTTTGTTGTTGTTTTGGTGTGTGTGCGCACGAGAGGACAGAAAGGGACAGAAAGACAGGAAGGGAAAGAGATGAGAAGCATGGCACCTTAGTTGTTCATTAATTGCTTTCTCATATGTGGTAAACTGGGGGGGCTTCAGCTGAGCCAGTGACCTCTTGCTCAAGCCAGCGACCATGGGGTTATGTCTATTAGGCCATGCTCAAGCTGGATGAGCCCACTCTCAAGTTGGTGACCTCAGGGTTTTGAACCTGGGTCCTCAGCATCCCATTCCAATGCTCTCTCTATTGCACCACTGCCTAGTCGGGCTGTTGTTGGTTTTTTTTCTTTTTTTCTTTTTTTTTTCAGAGACAGAGTCAGAGAGAGGGACAGAGAGACTGGAACAGAGAGAGATGAGAAGCATCAATCATTAGTTTTATGTTATGACACCTTAGTTGTTCATTGATTGCTTTCTCATATGTGCCTTGACCGTGGGGCTACAGCAGACCGAGTAACCTCTTGCTCAAGCCAGCGACCTTGGGTCCAAGCTGGTGAGCTTTGCTCAAACCAGATGAGCCCGCGCTCAAGCTGGCGGCCTCAGGGTCTCGAACCTGGGTCGTCTGCATCCCAGTACAACACTCTATCCACTGCACCACCACCTGGTCAGGCGGCTGTTGTTGTTTTGCTTGTTTTTGAGAGAGAGACAGGAAAGAAGAGAGGGGGAAAGGGAGGGAAGAAGAGAGAGTGAGAAGTATCAACTCATATTTGCTTCACTTAAATAACGTGTTGATTGCTTCTTGTATGCGCCCTCATCAGGAATCGTACCTCAGGCTTAAGTCGAGCCAAGTGACTCCTTACTCAAGCCAGCAAACTTTTGGCTGATAATATGTTGGTGATCCCAAGCTCAAGCCAGCAACCCAATACCTAAGCTGGCTACTTTGGACTTTTGAGCCTGTGACCTCAGTATTGCAAGTCAATGCTCTATCGATTGTGCTATCACCAGTCAGCCCGTAGTGCTCAATTTATTTTGGTAGGCAGTTAAAGTACTTGTAGTTCAGCTTGGATTCATTTGAAGATTGTTTTTCAGATTTATTAGGACCTACCTTTATTCCAGGGATAATTGAACCCTACAAAAATGGGTAATATTACCCTCTGGAATCTCTGTTGAAGGTCCCCAGTAGTGGGTGATGTCTTTCTACTCTGCCTAATGGAATCTGAGTATCTACTATCATGTTTGAACTCTGGGAACTTTTCTGGTTATACTACTCTGGTGGTTCTTTGTCTAGCCTTATAGAATTTCACTCTGTACTGCACAAGTTAGTATTTATATTTAGCATTATATTAAAGGAGACCTATGCACAGATTTCTAGAGGGTTTTTTTCCCCATAACTTTATTTTTTTTGTTTGGTTTTTTTGTTTGTTTGTTTGTTTTCCCCATAACTTTTTTCACTACAATATTCTGCCCCATAAATTCGAGCTGCCTTAGCCTCTTCATATTCTGGTCACTCTCTTCTTTCTTTTCTTGTTTTAAGTGAGAGGAGAGGAGCTAGAGAGACAGACTCCCACATGTGCCCTACCAGGATTCATCCGGCAACCCCCTTCTGGAGCTGAGGCTCGGATTAACCGAGCTATCCTCAGTGCCTGAGGCCAATGCCAGGACCAACTGAGCTGAAACTACTTGAGCCTTGAGCCACTGCAAGTAGGGAAGAACAGGGGAAAAGAGGGAGAGAGGCAGATGTCGCTTCTCATGTGTGCCCTGATCAGGGATCAACCCTGGGACTTCTACACACTGGACTGATGCTCTGTCCACTGATCCAACCAGCTAGGCACTCTCTCTTTTTAACTCATCAAGTTGGAAGTTCTCTACTTTGGTTCTACCAAAGTCCTCATAAAGAAAAGATGGTTATAGGACTCATCTCTCTCTCTCATTTTTTCTCAGGGATCACAGTGCTGCACTATTGTCTGATGTCTGATGATGGTTTTGTAAACTTTGTCCAGGTTTATAGCATTTTACTGTTTTCTACTAGTTTCTCTCAGGAGGACAAATCTGGTATCTGTTACTCCAGCATGACCAGATGAGGAAGACTCCATATTTCTTTTTTTAATTGCTGTTATGTTTTTAAAATAAACAATAATTTATAGGAAAATATTTTTTCTCCATAAAAAATATCTTTAAACTTCTTTTTATAGCTTTACTGAAGCAGCAGTTGAGATTCCCAGTCCTCCTGAAACCCCAGCCAAACCTCTTGAGCCTGAAAGTACCTTGCAGCCTGTGCTTTCTCTCATCCCAAGAGAAAAGAAGGCCCCACGTCCCCCAAAGAAGAAGTATCAGAAAGCAGGGCTGTATTCTGACGTTTACAAAACTACAGAGTAAGTAATAGTTCCTATCAGCTGACATCCTTTAAAGACCTTTTATTCTTCCATGTTTGAAAACACACTTTGACTATCAAAAAACAATTAAAATGTAATAAACACTTATGTGAATTTTATCACAAATACTTCCATATTCACTGTACTCATGCTATCACACCATGTTGTTTGGAGCTGATACATCTTCCTTGATCTTTATCTGCTCTCTGTCTTTCTAGATTACATTTCTATAGTTTGGATTCTAATGGTGCTTTTTTTGTTAATTAAAAATAAGAAAAATGCCCTTATGCATGTACATAAAATGATATTGGTGATTTTCTACACTCATTCCTTATTGATTAAATGCTTTTTGTGTTCCAAGCACTTTGTCAGATGAGTAAAATACACCTTACTTTTAAAAACTTTCTATTTCCTTGGGAAAGTACAGCTAGATAAGCACTCTGATTGAGAAGTTCTAAAGCCCCAAAAGAGATATCAACCAACTATATCATTGAATAACAAGTATTTTACAGAATATATTTGAATTAGGTTTTACAGAGTCAGTAGTAGTTTGCAAGGTTAGGGGCATTACATTTAGAAAGAACAGAATGTACAAAGGCACCTACCAGTTTGCAAAGATTTTTTCATATATTAGTACAACTCAAAAGTTCAGTGTTGCTGAAATGCAATGGTGTTATGGAAAATAAACAATGTTTTCCAGAAGCCAAGTTGATCTACAAGTAACATAAATGCCTACCAGAATGGATTGGACTCTGAGAAACTACAAAAGCATAGACTTTATTGACTGTAAGATATTTATCTCATTAAGCTATAAGAAATTAAAAATATTTTTAGAAAAGGAAGTGAAACGTATAAGAATATGTTTTAAAATGATAACTGGCAACAGAGTAGTAGAAAGTGAATTGAATGGGAGAGTTACTAATGGCAGAAATTCACACTATTCATCAAAAGGTCATGAAACTCTGAATTTAGGCCAAAAAGTGAAATTGAAAGATGAGAGTTTAGATTTTAAAAATACATGTGACTTAAGTGATCATCATGTAAATCACAGCTCTTTGAACTCTATTCTTGCTTCTTGGTCATGAAAATGTTTTATTTAGCTTGTTCCAATAAAAGAAATTCTCTCAAATAACTAAGACTTAAAAGATAGACATTTATTTGCCTCTAATTTAAAAGAAGTTGTGGAGTACACAGTTTGAGGTTAATATGGTATCACTATGGTGTCTTCAGGAACCTAGACTTTTTTTCTTTTTTTTTCCATTTTAACACCATTTGTTCCTATGCTTCTCTCTTGTTTCATCATAATTGCTGGAGTCCAGTCTTAAGGTCTTCATTACAGAGAGCAGGAAAAGAGAAAAGGGAGTAAAAAGTGTACGCTTTTTTTTGTAAGGAAACACTATGGAGTGAATATGCCTCCCCCCAAATTCATGTGCTGAAGCCCTAATCCCTAATGTGTCGATACTTGAAAGTAGGGCCTTTGGAAAGTAATTAGGTCATGAAGATGGAACTCTCCTGAATAGGATTAATGCTGTTATAAGAAGAGACACTGAGCCTGACCTGTGGTGGCGCAGTGGATAAAGCGTCGACCTGGAAATGCTGAGGTCGCCGGTTCGAAACCCTGGGCTTGCCTGGTCAAGGCACATATGGGAGTTGATGCTTCCAGCTCTTCCCCATTCTCTCTCTCTCTCTCCTCTCTAAAAATGAATAAATAAAATAAAAATAAATCTTTGGAGAAGAAACACTGAGCTTGGCTGGTGGCTCATTGGATAGTGTCAGCCCAGTGTATGGACATCCAGGTTTGATTCCCAGTCAGGGCACACAGATGAAGTGACCATCTGCTTCTCCTCCCCTCCTTCTCATCCTTCTTTCCCTTTTCCCCTTCCACAGCCAGTGGCTCAGTTGGTTCACGTGCGACCCCAGGCACTGAGGATAGCTCAATTGGTCTGAGTGCATCACCTCAGGCACTAAAATTAGCTCAGGTCTTGAGCATTGACCCCAGATGGGTTTACTGGGGGGATTCTGGTCAGGTTGCATGTGAGAGTCTCATATCTCCCCTACTCTCACCTTAAAAAAAAAGAGAGAAAAGAAAGAATGAAAAAAAATAAGAGACACTGATAGAGGTAATTTCTCTCTGCCATGTGAGGATACAACAAGAAGATACAATCTGCAAACCAGGAAGTGGGCTCTCACCAGAATCTAACGCTGATCTTGGACTTCACTTACCTCCAGAACAGTGAAAAATAAATATTTGTTGTTTAAACCACCTAGTCTATTGTTATTTGATTTAGTAGCCCCAAATGACTAAACCTCACATATAGCCACTGGCTAGAATATAGTCATGTAACCACACTTCAGCCCCAGGGAAAAACTGGGAAATAATTGTCATTATTCTATCTAAGAATGTCTGAAAAGAATTAGCATTCTGTCACTACAAATGAGAAAATGGAAATGCATTTGGAAATATCTAATATAGTTATAAATTTAAAGGAATATTTTTACTGAATAGAGAAAGTAAAATATGTTTTTCAAATTTTTTTGATAAAAAAAATAAGGTTCAAGTTTTATTTTTACTGGTATGCTTTTTCTGGATTAAACCTCTAAAAATGAGAGATTAATAATATAATCAGCCTGGCCTGTGGTGACACAGTAAAGAGTGTTGACCTGGAATGCTGAGGTAACTAGTTCAAAACCCTGGGCTTGTCCAGATAAGGTACGTAGGAGAAACAACTACTATGAATAGATGCTTCCTGCTCCTCCCCTCCAATTCTCTTTCTCTCTGTCTTTCCTTTTTCTAAAATCAATAAATAAAAAAATTTTAAATAATAATAAAATCAGACCATGTTTCAAAACTAATTAAACTGATCAACTACTTCAGTATTTTTGCCTTTTTTCAAATGAAATAATTTTTTATTTTTCAGTTAAAGTCGACATACAATATAGTATTGGCTTCAGGTATACTACTCAATGATTAGACATTTATGAACTTCCAAAGTGATCACACTGTAGTTGACATTAGTGGTCTTCCTTGGTGTACATTTTATAGGTTTTGATAAATGTATAATGACATGTATTCACCAGTGGAGTATCATACAGCATAGTTTCACTATCCTAAAATCCCTCCATGCTCTGGCAATTTGTGCCACAGAAGTACAAATAAATGGCATGGTTACTCTTTTTTCAATCACAGTATACATTCGGAATTATTCTATGTTATTTTCAGGTGTGCTGAATAGTGGTTAGGCAATCAAGTATTTTTATAGTTGTCTGCAATATGTCAAGTACTCACATGGCTTCGTGCATATTTATTACAATATTATTGACTATATTCTCTATGCTCTACTTTATATCCCCAGGACTCTTTTTTGCCTACCAATTATGTAGTTCTTAATCTCTTCACCTTTTTTCACCCAGCACCCCAATTCTTCTCCCCTCTGGCTAACTTTCAGTCTGTTTTCAGTATCTATGAGTCTGTTTCTGTTTTATTTATTTTGTTCTTTAGATTCCACATATCAAGGTTACCTTTCTGAATATAAATCATGAAAGGTCTTAAAAAGCTGCAATGGGTGTCCCTGATCTGGGTCAAGCTGCGCCTGGTTTTGTGGTGCTGCTTGTTTCTGAATAGCTAGGAACAAAGTAACTCCTTGTTTATCCCAACTTGGCTTTTGGTCTGTGCCTGTGCCTGGTTCCTTCTCTGGGCACACAATATCAGTATGGAAGATGAATTAGATAAGGAAGTATTAGAAGTTAGAAGACCATTTAAAACACAGGACACCTTTGAGGTTTTCCAGGATAGAAGTAATGTCATGAACTAAGGTGATAGTGACTGGATGTTAGAAAGCTTGGACTCTTGAAATTTCTTGACAATAAAATTGAAAGGAATTACAAAGACTGATTGGATGGTATGGAGTAAAGTATAGTATAAGGCTAGAGCCAATGATGATTCTAGTTTTAAATTGTGTATTCCTGTGTTAATGATGATGTCATTAGCTAAGTTACAGATAAAGGTGGTAAAGCCAGTACTTGGTTTAAGAAAACCTCTATTATTAATGTCTAAATAAATTCAAGTGATAAAGTCATTAAACTATCAAAGGAAGTTAACCTATGTATTAGTTTTCTGTGCCTGCTGTAATAACTTGAATTGCTTAAAAAACCCACAAATTTAAAAAAAACCCACAAATTTATTATCTTATAGTTTCTGAGGTCAGACTTCCAATAGGAGTTTCTCCAAGCAAAATAAAGGTGCTGGCAAGTCTTTGTGCCTTCTGGAGATTCTAAGGGAGAATCCTTTTACTTACCTTTCCAGTGTCAAGAGGCTACCACAAGATGTGGCACTTTAGTTGTTCATTGATTACTTCTCATACATGACTTGACCAGGGATCTCCAGCTGAGCCAATGACCCCTTGCTCAATCCAGCGACCATGGGGTCATGTCTGTGATCCCACGCTCAAGTCAGTGACCCTTTGCTCAAACCAGGTGAGCCTGTGCTCAAGCTGATGACCTCAGGGTTTCAAACCTGAGTCCTCAGCATCCCAGGCTGACGCTCTATCTACTGCACTACCGCCTGGTCAGGCAATCTTTATTTTTTAAGGCAGTTCTAGGTTCACAACAAAACTGAGCAGAAAGTACAGATACTCCTGGTGCCTGTCCTACACAGTCTCCCATATTTATGCTAGTCTGAATCCTTCATTTATTTGACAGATAAGAAAACTAAAGTTAATTAAAGGTTAAATGACATACTCAATACACACATTATTTTCAGCTAAACTAGGTTAAAAATTGTTTATTCGATTTTTATTATACTCATTAAGAAAATGAAAATAGCCTGACCAGGCAGTGGCACAGTGGATAGAGTGTTGGCCTGGGATACTAAGGATCCAGGTTCGAAACCCCAGGGTCACCAGCTTGAGCACAGGACTGCTGTCTTGAGCATGGGATCATATACATGACCCCATGGTCGCTGGCTTGAGCCCAAAGGTTGCTGGATTGAGCAAGGGGTCATTGGCTCAGCTCCCCTCTTCCCCTGGTCAAGTCATGTAATCAGTGAACTACTAAAGTGCCACATCTATGAGTTGATGCTTCTCATCTCTCTCACTTCCTGTTTCAGTCTCTCTCTCTTTAAAAAAAAATGAAAATGAAGATAACCCAAGTAAAGTGGTTTTTTAATAACTTTATTTTTTCCTTTTGGTATAATTGATGTGTCAGTTTCAGGTATGCTGCATGATTCAATATACATGATATTTAATTTACTATTTTAATCATTTTAAGTGCATCATTCAATAAGAACCATCACCACTATTACTGTCTAGAACTTTTTCATCATACCAAACTGAATTGTTTTATTTCTAAAGTAGGAATTTCAGTTTCTCCACTGCTATGCAAGTAAGATATGTAAAATGACTGGCTTACAGTAGGTACTCAGAGTAAATATTAGTTATTTCTTCTGCATCTCACTGCCAAGGGATGTTTCCTATCCTCTTTTTAAAAAAACAAAACAAAAAAAACCCAGTTTTATTGAGATGTAATTCACATACTATATAATTAACCTATTTCAGGTTTACAAGTCAGTGGTTCTTGTTATATTACATTAGTTTTTTTAAATTCTGGTAAAATACATATAACATAAAATTTGTCATTTGAAACATTTTTTAAGTGTACAGTTTAGTGGCATTATATAGTCACATGTGTTGCAGCCATTACCACTATTTTAGAATTTTTCATCACCTCATGCATAAACTCTGTAACCATAAAGCAGTAACTCCCTACTCCCCAGCTCTTAATTATGTCAAATGTGCTTTCCTTCTCTATGAATTTGCCAATTTTAGGTACCTCATGTAAGTGGAATCATACAACATTTGTGCTTTTTTTGTCTAGATTATTTCATTTACCATCTTCAGTGGTCATTCATATTGTAGCACATATCAGAACTTCATTTCCTCTTTATGACAATATTTCATTCTGTGTATATACCACATTTTCTTGTCTATCTATTGATTACACTTGGCTTGTTTCTACCTTTTGGCTATTGTGAATACTACTGCACTGAACAGTGGCATATATGTATCTTTTCAGGTTCTTTCTTTCAATCTTATATAAATATACTTGGGAGTATACATACATATGGTAGATATAATAATTCTATGTTTAGTGTTTTTTTTTTTTAAACTATATCTTTTTTTTTTTATATTTTATTTATTGATTTTTTGTGAGAGAGAGGAGTGAGAGAGAGAGACAGAGAGAGAGAGAAGGGGGAGGAGCAGGAAGCATCAACTCCCATATGTGCCTTGACCAGGCAAGCCCAAGGTTTCGAACCGGCGACCTCAGTGTTCCAGGTCGACGCTTTATCCCACTGCGCCACCACAGGTCAGGCTGTTTAGTGTTTTTAAAGATCATTTGATAATTCTATGTTTAGCTTTTTAAACGACCACCAAACTTTTCCACAATGGCTGTACCATTGACATTTATCATGCAATTAAGTTATTGATTTGAGATCTTAATTTTTAAATTTTTTTTTGACAGAGTCAGAGAGAGGGACAGATAGGAACAGATAGGAAGGGAGAGAGATGAGAAGCATCAATTCTTCATTGCAGCTCCTTAGTTCAGTGATTGCTTTCTCATATGTGCCTTGACCGGGGGGCTATAGCAGAGTGAGTGACCCCTTGCTCAAACCAGCAACTTTGGGCTCAAGCCAGCAACCTTTGGACTTAAGCCAGCTACCACGGGGTCATGTCTATGATCCCATGCTCAAGCCAGTGACCCCGAGCTCAAGCTGGATGAGCCCAAGCTCAAACTGGCGACCTCAGGGTTTTAAATCTGGGTCCTTTGCGTCTCAGTCCAATGCTCTATCCACTGCGCCACCGCCTGATCAGGCTTAATTTTTAAATTATATGTTTTTACTTAATTTTCTTCTTAGCACTGCTGTGTTGTTTTTTTGTTGGTTTTTTTTTTTTCATTCCTTTCTAGCTATTTCTCAATATCTCTTGTGATTTCCTCTGTGATTCATTGTTTAAGAGAATATTGTTTTTCACACATTTGTATATTTGGTTTTTTTTTTCTTTTTATTCATACCAAGTTTTAATTCTTAGTGATTGAAAAAGATATTCTGTATGATTCCAGTGTTTTTAAATTCATTAAGACTTGTTTTTGTTTTGTGGGCTAACATATGGTCTGTCCTGGAGAATTTTCTGTGTGCCCTTGACTAAACTATATAATCTGCTATATTGCGGGTGTTGTTGTTTTTTAATCTAATTGGTTCATTATTTTCAAATTCTTACTGAGCTTCTGTTTGGGTCTTCTAACCAATATTGAAATTGATATATTGGCCTTGGCTGGTTGGCGCAATGGCTTGACTGGTTCAAGTGTTGGCCCCAGGCATTGAGGATAGTTTGGTTGGCCAGAGCATGTCAGCCCTTAAGTGCTAAAAAATAGTGTGGTTGGCCCTGGCCGGTTGGCTCAGTGGTAGAGCGCCGGCCTGGCGTGCGGGGGACCCGGGTTTGATTCCCAGCCAGGGCACATAGGAGAAGCGCCCATTTGCTTTTCCACCCCCCCTCCTTTCCTCTCTGTCTCTCTCTTCCCCTCCCGCAGCCGAGGCTCCATTGGAGCAAAGATGGCCCGGGCGCTGGGGATGGCTCCTTGGCCTCTGCCCCAGGTGCTAGAGTGGCTCTGGTCGCGGCAGAGCGACCCCCCGGAGGGCCAGAGCATTGCCCCCTGGTGGGCAGAGTGTTGCCCCTGGTGGGCGTGCCAGGTGGATCCCGGTCGGGCGCATGCGGGAGTCTGTCTGACTGTCTCTCCCCATTTCCAGCTTCAGAAAATTAAAAAAAATAATAAAAATAAAAAAATAAAAATAGTGTGGTTGATTTGAGTGTCAGCCCCAGACCTAGGTTGGCGGGTAGATTCTGGTTGGGGTACATGTGGAAGGCTGTCTCACTATCTTCCCCTTCTCTCACATGAAAAAGAAATGATATATTGAAGTCGGCAACAGTTACTGTATTGCTGTCTATTTCTCCCTTCAATTCTGTCACTGTTTCCTTCATATATTTTAGGGCTTTTGTTTGGTGAATATGTTTATAGTTGTTTTTGCCTGTAGGTAGAGAGACTCTTGTCATTATTTCATGTTCTTCTTTGTCTCTTTGAACATTTTGGTATTGAATTTATTGGGGTGACATTGGTTTGCAAAACCATACAGGTTTCAAGTGTGTGAATCACTACAACAGTATCTGCACACTGCATTGTGAGCCTGTCACCCCAAGCAAAGTCTCCTTCTGTCTTTCTTTTTTACCCCTTTGCCCACCTCCACCTTCCCCCCAACCCTTTTTTCATCTATCATCCACACTGTTGTCAGTTTCTGTGTTATATATATATAGTTTTTTCTTTTGTCTTTTTTGCTTAACCCCTTCTCACTATCTTCCATCCATTCCCCAACCCGCATCCCCTCTGACAGCTATCAGTCTGTTTCCCTGTATCCGTGGTTCTGTTTCTATTTAGTTTGTCATTTTATTTTGTTCACTAGATTCCGCAGATAATTGAGATCATGAGGTATTTGTCTTTCTCTGACTGGCTTATTTCACTTAGTTTAGAATCTTCAGGTCAATCCATACTCTCACAAAGGGTTAGATTTCCTTTTTTTTATTTTTTTATAGCTGATTAGTATTCTTTTATGTAAATGTACTACACCTTTTTTTATCCACTCATCTCCTGATCGGCACTTGGGCTGTTTCCCAATCTTGGCTCTTGTAAATAATGCTGTAATGAACGAAAGTAGATATGCATATATTCTTTCAAATTAGTGTTTCGGGTTATTTTCAGATATATTTCCAGAAGTGAGATTACTGGGTCAAAGGACAGTTTCAGTTTTAATATTTTGAGGGAAGTCCATCCTGTTTTTACAGTGGCTGCACCAGTCTGCATTTCCACCAACAGTTCACAAGAGTTCCCTTTTTTTCACATTCTCACCAGCACTTTTTTATTTTTTTTATTTTATGCATTTTAGAGAGGAGAGAGAGAGGAGAGAGAGACAGAGAGAGAAGGTGGGGAGGAGCTGGAAGCATCAACTCCCATATGTGCCTTGACCAGGCAAGCCCAGGGTTTCGAACCAGCGACCTCAGCATTTCCAGGTCAACGCTTTATCCACTGCCAGCACTTATTTGTTGATTTATTAATGATAGCCATTCTTTTTTTTGTTGTTGTGACAGAGAGACAGAGAAAGCGACAGATAAGAGACATACAGGAAGGGAGAGAGATGAGAAGCATCAATTCTTCGTTGCGGCACCTTAGTTGTTCATAGACTGCTTTCTCATATGTGCCTGACTGGGGGACTACAGCAGAGCAAGTGACCCCTTGCTCAAGCCAGCGACCTTGGGCTCAAGCCAGCGACCTTTGGGCTCAAGCCAGCAACCATGGTGTCATGTCTGTGATCCCGTGCTCAAGCCTGATGAGCCCACGCTCAAGCTGGTGACCTCGGGGTTTTAAACCTGGATCCTCTGCGTCCCAGTACAATGCTTTATCCACTGCACCACTACCTGGTCAGGCTGTGATGATAGCCATTCTGACAGTCATGAGGTGGTATCTCATTGTGGTTTTAATTTGCATCTTTCTGATGATAGGTAATGTTGTGCATTTTTTAATGTCTGCTGGCTATCTGTATGTCCTCTTTGGAGAAGCATCTATACAGGTCCTTAGCCCATTTTTTAAATTGAATTGTTTGTCTTCCTGGGGTTAGTTGTATAATTCTTTATATATGGTATTTTGGAAATTAACCCCTTATCAGATGTATCATTAGCAAATATGTTCTTCTATTCAATTGGTTCTCTTTTAACTTTGTTGACAATTTCTTTTGCTGTATAAAAGCTTTTTAGTTTGATGTAGTTTCATTTGTTTATTTTTTCTTTGTTTCCCTTGCCTAGGAAGATATATCAGAAAAAATATTGATACAAAAAATGTCTGAAGTTTTTCTACCTGTGTTTTATGATTTTCATGGTTTCGTTACTTGGAGTAAGTCTTTAATCCATTTTGAGTTTTTTCTTGTGTATGGTTGAAGTTGGTGGTCTAGCTTCATTTTTTTTGCAAATGTCTGTCCAATTTTCTCATCACCATTTATTAAAGAGACTGTCTTTACCCCACTGTATGTTCTTGCATCCTTTGTCAAATATTAATTGACCATAAAGGCATGGGTTTATTTCTGGGTTTTTTATTCTATTCTATTGATATATATTCCTGTTGTTGTGCCAGTACCATGTTGTTTTAATTAATATGGCCTTGTAGTATACTTTAATATCAGGTAATGTGATACCTGTAATTTTGCTTTTCTTTCTCAAGATTGGTGAGGCTTTTTAGGGTCTTTTGTGGTTCCATATAAATTTATTCTAGATCTGTGAGATATGCCATTTGGTATATTAATGGTAATTGCTTTGAATCTGTAGATTCCTTTGGGTAGTGTGGACATTGTGATGATGTTAATCTTTTCTATCCATGAATATGGCATATGCTTTCACTTATTTATATCTTCCTCATTTTCTTTCTGCAGTATCTTATAATTTTCTGAGTACAGACCTTTTACCTGCTTGATTAAATTTATTCCTAGGTACCTTATATTTTGTTGTAAGAGTAAATGGGATTATTTTCATAATTTCTTTTTTTGATAGTTCACCATTGGTGTGTAAAAATGCCACCAATTTTTATTAAATATTAATTTTATATTGTCCACTTTGCCAAATACATTTATTAGTTCTTATAGTTTTTGGTGGAGTCTTTAAGGTTTTCTTATGTACAATGTTCTCTGTGAATAATGACAGTTTTACTTCCTCCTTTCCAATTTGGATGTCTTTTATTTTTTCTTGTCTGATTGCTATGGCTAGAACTTCCAGTCCTGTGTTGAATAAGAGGGGTGTAAGCATACATCCCTGTCTTTTTTCTGATCTTAAGGGAAACATTTTAATTTTGTCCATTGAGTATAATGTTGGCTATGGGTTTGTCATACATGGCCTTTATTATGTTTAGGTACAATCCCTCTATTCTCACTTTGCTGAGAATTTTTATCATAAGTGTGTGCTGCATTTTATCAAATGCTTTCTTTTGCATTTATTGATATCATGTGATTTTTATTCTTTATTTTGTTTATGTGTTGTATCACCTTTATTGATTTGTAAATATTGTACCAACTTTGCATGCTTGGAGTAAATCTTACTTGTTTATGTTTGACCTTTTAAATATATTTCTGGATCCAGTTTATTAATATTTTGTTGATGATTTTACCATTTCTGTTCATCAGGGATAATGGTATATAATTTTCTTTCTTTGTAGTATTTTTATATGCTTTTGATATTAAGATAATGCTGGTCTTGTAAAAAGAGCTTGGAAGCCTTCTCTCCTCTTGAATTTTTTGAAATAGTGTGAGAAGGATGATTGTTAGTTCTTCTTTGAATGTTTGAAAAATTTGCCTGTGAAGCTGTCGGGTCCAGGACATTTGTCTTTTGGGAGTGTTTTGATTGCTGCTTTGATTTCATTAGTTGTAATTGGTCTATTTAGACTTTCTGATTCTTCATGATTCAGTTTTGCAAGATTGTATGTTTGTAGCAATTTATCCATTTTTGCCCAGGTTGTCCAATTTGTTAGCATATACTTGTTCATAGTATTTTCTTACAATTCTTTGTATTTCTGTGATGTCAATTGATACTTCTCTTTCATTTCTGATTTTATTTAATTAGGGCCTCTCTCTTTTTTTCTTGATGAGTCTGGTTAAAGGTTCATCGTCAGCCTTGTTTATCCTGTCAAATAACCAGTTCTTGGTTTCATTGATCTTTTTTTATTTAATCTCTGTGTTATTTATTTTCTCTCTGATCTTTATTGTTTCCTTCCTTCTACTTGCACTGGGGTTTGTTTGCTGTTCCTTTTCTAGTTCTTTTATGTGTAGGGTTAGATTATTTGAGATTTTTTCTTGTGTCTTGAGTTAGGCCTATAATGCTATGAACTTCCCTCTCAGTACTGCTTTTTCTGTATCCCATAGATTTTGGATTGTTGTGTGTTCATTTTCATTTGATTCCAGGTAAGTTTCTATTTTTTCCTTGATCTCATTGTTAACTCATTTGTTTTTTAATAACACATTAATTAGCCTCCATGTGTTTGAATTTTTCAGTTTGTGTTTATTTTGAGGCAGTTTTCTTGTAGACAGCATATATATGGGCCATGTTTTCTTAACCATTCAGCCCTCCCGTATGTCTTTTGATTTGAGCATTTAATTCATTTACATTTAATGTTATTATTGATAAGTACTTTATTTATTGCCATTTTATTTATTTTTAAATGCATTTTTTTACATTATTTATTTATTTTAGAGAAGAGAGAGAGAGAGAGAGAGAGAGAGAGAAAGGGGGGAGGAACAGGAAGCATCAACTCCCATATGTGCCTTGACCAGATAAGCCCAGGGTTTTGAACCTGCAACCTCAGTGTTCCAGGTTGACGCTTTATCCACTGCGCCACCACAGGTCAGGCACCATTTTATTTTTTATACCTACATTCCTCTATTTCTTTTTTTATTCTTCTCTTTTTTAAATTGATTTTAGAAAGAGGGGAAAGGAGAGAGAGAGACAAGAACATCGATCTGTTCTTGTATGTGCCCTGACTGGGAATAGAACCAAAAGCCTTTGCTTCTGGATGATACTAACCATGCTATTTGGCCAGGACCTTCTTTTTTTATTCTAATTTTTAAAGCAGCCCCTTTAACAGTTTTTGCAATACTGACTTGGTAATGAATTCCTTTTGCTTTTTATTGTCAGGGAAGCTCTTTATTTCACCTTTAATTTTAAATGATAGTCTTGCAGATAGAGTAGTAGTCTTGGTTGTAGGTCCTTGCTTTTTATCACTTTGAATATTTAATGCCAATCCCTTCTGACCTGAAGTATTTCCACTGAGAAATCAGCTGACAACCTGATTTCTTACAATGGGAACAACCTGACAACTTACAATTGGAACTCCATTGTAAGTAACTGTCTTTCCCTTTGCTGCTTTTAAGATTCTTTGTTTTTATCCTTTGGCATTTTAATTATGATATGTCTTGGTGTAGACCTCTTTGGGTTTGGTTTAATTGGGAATCTCTGTGCTTCCTGAACTTGTGTGACATTTTCCTTCACAGGTTAGGGAGGTTTTTAGCCATTATGTCTTTAAACAGGTTATCTATTTCTTGTTGACTCTCTTCTTCTTTTGGTACTTCTATGATATAGATGTTGTAATGCTTGATATTGTCTCAAGAGTTCCTTTAGACTTTTCTCATTTTTTAAAATTCTCTTTTTTATTTTATTGTCTGCTTGGATGCTTACTATTATCTTCTCAATTGCTAATTTCATCCTCTGCTTCATCTAACCTGCTATTGATTGCTTCTAGTGTAGTCTTCATTTCAGAAACTGTATTCTTCATTTCTGACTGATTCTTTTTTATGCTTTCTATTTCCCTTTTAATACTTACTATATATATTTAAGTTCTCACTGAGATCACCAATTCTTCCCCTAAGATTCTTGAGCATCCTGTATTACGTAGATCTGCTGTTGTTGGACTCAGTGGTACAATCTTCCAGATCACGTGAGCTCCATGCTCCAGTAATGTTTGTTGTGGGTTATATGCACACTGCTTTTGCAGTTTTGCACCCTGCTTTTGTGGTTATATATAGTTAACCCTTTAGGCTGGATGAGTATAAGTATAAACCTTGATCATTGTGTATGAATCACTGTGCAAGGGCTACACTCTGAGGCAGAGTTGTTCCCAGTAGGGTCTGGTGCCTGCCAGAATCTTTTTAGGGGTTTGTTGCTTGTGTGGCTAGTTGTGTCAAGCTCTGTTGTGGTCTGAAGCCCCCCTCTGGTTGTGTTGATTCTGGGTTAACTTGGGTGGGTTTCAGGGACAGGTTATGTCAAACTTTGTGTGTAACTGGCCTTGGCCTACCTGTCTGGAGCTACCATACTATTCACTTTTTGCAGTTGCATCTGCTAGGTCTGGGTATGTATGGGAGGGGCCAATCTGTGTACAAGGGTAGCTTCTTCCAGTTTAGAGCTGCAGGAAGTTCTATAAAAGGTCTGAGGCTGTCTGAGCTTGCCTGGTCTTCCTCCAGAGGCTTCTGAAGAAAGACTGTAGAGTGAGCCCAGGCTGACCACAACTCACAGACCCTTTCACAGGTTTCCCACTCTATATGGCAGGACAACTGAGTCAAAAGGACAGGATTATTGGGTTCCCTCCATGGGGGCCACATGGTCAGGCACTCTATAAGAAGGAAGTGGCCCTTACTCTACAGCCAAGCCACTCTGTCTTTGCCAGAGTCTCCAACTCTTATTTCCCCCAGGAGGAACATGTTGCAGTTTCAGGTTGGGTACAGCCAGCTGTCCCCTCTGTAGAATCAAGCTCAGCAGGGCAGAGCCACTGGGGCTGAGGGGACAAATCAAAAGAGTCTCCTTTTGGGATTAGTGCCAGCAGAACCACAGGAGGGGCCCAAGCACTTGTCCAGGTCCAAGGCAGTAGACTTCAAAGAAACACAATTAATTCAGCTGCTCCTACTCCAAGCAGCCCTTTCTTCTCACAGAACTGAACTCAGCAAGACAGGACCCCTGGGAGTTGGGAGGGCAGATCCATATAGTCTATAGGAGGTAGGCAGGTACTTCTTCGCCTTCCCAGGATAGCACAGGTTGAGCATGCAGGAGAGATAGGAGTGGCCCCCTTGTGACATAGCCACACAACTCAGCACTCACCTTGTGATACCTGAACAAAAAACCTCCAGGAGCCTGACCAGGTGGTGGCGCAGTGGATAGAGCATCGGACGGGTATGCGGAAGGACCCAGGTTCGAGACCCCGAGGTCGCCAGCTTGAGTGCGGGCTCATCTGGCTTGAGCAAAAAGCTCATCAGCTTGGACCCAAGGTCACTGGCTCCAGCAAGGGGTTACTCGGTCTGCTGAAGGCCCGCGGTCAAGGCACATATGATAAAGCAATCAATGAACAACTGAGAAGTCGCAAAGTGCAACAAAAAACTAATGATTGATGCTGCTCATCTCTCTCTGTTCCTGTCTGTCTGTCCCTGTCTATCTCTGCCTCTGTAAAAAAAAAAAAACCTCCAGGAGATAGCACTCCAAAATTCCCAGCTCAGGGCAACAATCTGTCCGTCCGTCCGTCCCCCCCCAGCAACTGAACAGAGTGGTAGGGTAGGCCAAGTGATTCACCAGGTGGGGGAGGGTGCTGCTATATCTTCAGAGTGCGGAAGAATGGTCCCCTTTCCAAAACTCACAGTTCAGTCACTGTCTGAGTTTCTGCTTAGAGCTTCTCCAGAAAAAGAGCACCCCAAAAGTCTGGGTGCTGCCAGCAGACACCTCTGCAGAACTCTAGCAAAACAGACAGGTTTCCGCTAGTAGTTGGAGGACTGGGAAGTGAACTCCCCAGACCAGTGCCAGTGCCATAACAGTAGAAGTTCTTGACCCTGGGAAGGTCATGTCTGGGTCTCTAACAGACTCCCTCCCTTCCCAGGCAGATTGAATTCCTTGCTGATTTTAACCACCAGATCCTATGCAGACTCCTCTTCCCATCTCTACTGATTTTGGTTGAGGGTCCTTGTATGAGGTTGAGACCCCACTCTCCTAGGGAAAGTAGATTTGCTACCGAGATATCCTGGTGCCTGCTGCATGGTTGCAGTACTAGCCCTTTTCACGTCTATGCCCATTTCCCTCTTCTCTCTGTGACTTCTGTAAATCCTTGATTATAATAGTTCAGTTAGCCTTTAGTAAGCTATTGAGGTTGGTTGCTCTATAATTTAGCTGTAAATCCGGTTTGGCACAGGGAGCAGGTGAGTGTAGCTTTTGCCTACTATGCATCCATCTTGGAATGTCTTTTTTTTTTTTTTTTTTGAGAGAGAGAGAGATCGTATATCAGACAGACAGGAAAGGAGAAAGGAAAAGCATCAACTCTTAGTTGTGGCACTTTAGTTGTTCATGGATCGCTTCTCTTATGTGCCTTGACCGGTGGGATCCAACTGAGTGAGTGACCCCTTGCTCAAGCCAAGCAACCTTGGGCTTCAAGCCATTGACCATGAGCTCAGTTCTATGATCCCACACTCAAGCCGGTAACCCCGCATTTAAGCTGGTCAGCCCACACTCAACTTGGTGACCTCAGGGTTTCAAACCTGGGTCCTCGGTGTCCCAGATCAACGCTCTATACCTGGTCAGGAAGAATGTCTTTTTTTTTTTTTTTTTTTTCATTTTTCTGAAGCTGGAAACAGGGAGAGACAGTCAGACAGACTCCCGCATGCGCCCGACCGGGATCCACCCTGCACGCCCACCATGGGGCGGCGCTCTGCCCACCAGGGGGCGATGCTCTGCCCATCCTGGGCGTCGCCATATTGCGACCAGAGCCACTCTAGCGCCTGGGGCAGAGGCCGAGGAGCCATCCCCAGCGCCCGGGCCATCTTTGCTCCAATGGAGCCTTGGCTGCGGGAGGGGAAGAGAGAGACAGAGAGGAAAGCGCGGCGGAGGGGTGGAGAAGCAAATGGGCGCTTCTCCTGTGTGCCCTGGCCGGGAATCGAACCCGGGTCCTCCGCACGCTAGGCCGACGCTCTACCGCTGAGCCAACCGGCCAGGGCAGGAAGAATGTCTTATAACTTAAAGTCTCTTTGACTGGTAGTAGTATAACCTCTACACCTTTCTTTTGGTCACTGCATGGAATGGTAACTAAAAACAACTTGTTTGTATCCTTGGATCTGTAGTAAATATCTTGTAAACAGCATAGTTGGATCATATTTTTTATTCTTTTATTTACTCTTTACCTTTTGATTAGAGAGTTTGATCCATTTACATTTAAAGTAATTATCAATGAAGAAAGATACTTGCTATTTTGTTTTCCTTTTTTTTTAGAGCTTCATGTTCCTCATTTCTTCCATTGTTGCCCTCTTTTTCTGCTTAGTTGTTTCTGTAATGATACATTTTTAATCCCTAATCATATCCTTTTGTATACTGTGTATAGCTCTTTTCTCTGTGGTTTCCATATAACTTCATAAAAGTATAACTAATTAATTTGAATTTATACCAGCTTAACTTCAGTCACATACAAAAACTACTTTTATAAATCTCCATACCCCTTCTTTTATGTTATTGAAGTTAAAATTACATCTTTATTCAAAAACCTACATTTTTGTTTGTTTGTTTTGAGAGAGAGAGCAAGACAGACTGGAAGGGAGAGAGATGAAAAGCATCAACTAGTAGTTGCACTATTCGTAGTTGTTCGTTGATTGTTTTTTGGGGGTTTTTTTTGTGTGTTTTTTTTTACAGAGAGAGAGTGTCAGAGAGAGGGGATAGACAGGGACAGAGAGATGAGAAGCATCAATCATTAGTTTTTGGGGTTTTTTTTGTTTTTTATTTTATTTTATTTATTCATTTTTAGAGAGGAGAGAGAGAGAAACAGAGAGAGAGAGAAGGGGGGAGGAGCTGGAAGCATCAACTCCCATATGTGTCTTGACCAGGCAAGCCCAGGGTTTCGAACCGGCGACCTCAGCATTTCCAGGTCGACGCTTTATCCACTGGGCCACCACAGGTCAGGCTCAATCATTAGTTTTTCGTTGTGCATTGCAACACCTTAATTGTTCATTGATTGCTTTCTCATATGTGCCTTGACTGCAGGCCTTCAGCAGACTGAGTAACCCCTTGCTCGAGCCAGTGACCTTGGGCTCAAGCTGGTGAGCTTTTGCTCAAACCAGGTGAGCCCACGCTCAAGCTGGCGAGCTCGGGGTCTCGAACTTGGTTGGGTCTTCTGCATCCCAGTCTGATGCTCTATCCACTGCGCCACTGCTCGGTCAGGCTGATTGCTTTCTTATATGTGTCTTGACCTAGGGGCTCCAGCTGAGCCAGTGACCCCTTGCTCAAGCCGATGACCTTGGGCTTCAAGCCAGCAACCTTTGGGCTCAAGCCAGTGACCATGGGATCATATCTGAGATCCCATGTTCAAGCTGGCAACCCTGTACTCAAGCTGGTAGGGTTTTGAAACTGGCGACCTCAGGGTTTTGAATCTGGGGACCTCACATCCCAGTCGACACTCTATCCACTGTGCCACCAGCAGTCAGGCAAAACATTTATATTTATATCTTTTAAATCCTATTTTCTATCTCTTCTCTACAGTCACCATCATGATGAAACTATAAGAGCCTTTTCTGTCTTTTTTCTTAAAAAAAATTATTTTTAATAATTATAAGTGATATATGTTTGTCAACACATATGTATAAATGAGGTATGTGCTTGATTTTATAAAAGAAGAAATAAGACTGCATTAACAGAAATGATTCAAGAGCTCTCCATCTGTGATTTGGCTCCTAATGTGGAGTAGAACATATTAGATCATCATTGTTTATATTCTCAGAAATTATAAATCATCACTTATGAAAACTCACTCTGCCACTTAGAAATGGAGAAGGGTTGAAAGGGAGTCCAAAATCACATTTACATTTACATTCTGCTCTATTTTTTATAGAGGTTTGGCTATGTCCAGTTTTTTGGCTAAGGAAAATGGAGAGGGTTGTTTGTTTGTTTTTAAGTGAGAGGAGGGGAGAGAGTGAGGCAGATTCCTGCATGTGCCCTGACTGGGATCCACCCCGGGGACCTGTCTGGGGCCAAAGCTCCAGTACCAAGCTATTTTTAGCACCTGAGGCTGATTCACTCAGAACAACCAAGCTATCCTTAGTGTCTGAGGCCACATTGGAACCAAGGGAGAGGAGGGGGAGAAAAGCAGGTGTTTGTTTCTCCTGTGTGCACTGACCGGAAATTGAACCCTGGACATCCATATGATAAGCTGATGCTCTATCCACTGAGCCACCAGCCAGGACCAGGAAATGTGGGTGTTTTTTTTTTGTTTTATTATTTTATTTTTATTTATTCATTTTAGAACGGAGAGAGAGGGAGAGGGGAAAGGAGAGGGAGACAGAGAGAGAGAAGGGGGGAGAAGCAGAAAGCATCAACTCCCATATGTGCCTTGACCAGGCAAGCCCAGGGTTTCAAACTGGCGACCTCAGCATTTCCAGGTCGACGCTTTATCCACTGCGCCACCACAGGTCAGGCAGGAAATGTGTTTTATAGTTGGCATTGAATAGGCAGCAGCTCTGTTTCTCTAGCCCCCTCTATTGATGTTAAAGTGACTTCATTAACAGCTACTATTTCTGACTTGACTATTCTTTTTTTTAATATTCTAATTTTTTTTTAATTTTTAAGTTACAGTTGACATACAATATTACTTTCAGGTGTACAACCCAATGATTAGACATTTATATGATTTATAAAGTATCACCCCAATAAATCTAGTACCCAGCTGACACTATACTACTTATTACATTATTGACAATATTCCATTTATTTCATGCCCATGACTGTTCTGTAACTACCAATTTGTATTTCTCAATCTACCTTTTTTACCCATTTTCCCAAACATCCTCCCATCTAGCAACCGTCAAAATGTTTTCTCTCTGCCTCTGTTTATATTCTTATTGCTCATTTATTTTGTTTTTTAGATTCCACATACAAATGAAATTATATGACATTTGTCTTTCTCTGACTCATTTTACTCATCACAATAATATCCTCTAGGAGGGTATTATACATTCATGTTATTGCAAATGACAAGAATTCATTCCTTTTTATGGCCAAGTCATATTCCATTTTGTGTGTATGTGGGTGTGTACATATATACACATACACATATATGTACACGCATCACTTCTTTATCCATTCATCCATTGATGGACACTTAATTTGCTTCTACATCTTGGCTATTGTAAATAATGCTGCAATGAACATATGGATGTACCATATATCTTTTCATTTTAGTGTTTTGAGTTTGTTTGGATAAATATCATAAGTGGAATTGCTGATTTCTTCTTTGTCTCTTGTTACACTCTTTGCTTTAAAGTCTATTTTGTCTGGTATAAGTATTGCTAACCGAGGGTTTTTTTTTAATTCATTTCTAGTTTTATGAAATACTTTTTCCATTTCTTTACTTTCAAGTCTTTTTTGTGTGTGTGTGACAGAGAGAGAGGTACAGATAGGGACAGACAGGCAGGAAGGGAGAGAGATGAGAAGCATCATTTCTTCATTGTGGCTCCTTAGTCTCCTTAGTTGTTCATTGATTGTTTTCTCATATGTGCCTTGACCATGGGGCTACAACAGACCGAGTGCCCCCTTGCTCATGCCAATGACCTTGGGTTCAAGCTGGTAAGCCTTGCTCAAACCAAATGAGCCCGTGCTCAAGCTGGCGATCTTGGGGTTTTGAACCTAGATCCTTCACATCCAGAGCCCAATGCTCTGTCAACTGCACCACTGCCTGGTCAGGCTACTTTCAAGTCTTTATGTGTGTCTTTCAATGTGAAGTTAGTCTCTTGTAAACAGCATTATGTAAGGGTCTTGTTTTGTTATCTAGTCAGCAATTATATGTTTTCTGATTGGTGAATTTCATGCATTTGCATTTAAAGTACGTAATTATTGATAGCTATGTTGGTATTGCCGTTTTATTATTCATATTATTTATCCTTTTTTCTTCTTCTTAAAGAAGACCCTTTAACATTTGTTATACTAGTTTGGTGGTGAACTTCTTTATGTTTTTTTTTTTCTTTTGTTTTTTTTTTTTGTATTTTTCTGCAGCTGGAAATGGGGAGAGACAGACAGACTCTCGCATGCTCCCGACCGGGATCCACCCGGCACGCCCACCAGGGGCGACGCTCTGCCCCTCCGGGGCGTCGCTCTGTCACGACCAGAGCCACTCTAGCGCCTGGGGCAGAGGCCAAGGAGCCATCCTCAGCGCCCGGGCCATCTTTGCTCGAATGGAGCCTTGGCTGCGGGAGGGGAAGAGAGAGACAGAGAGGAAGGAGGGGGGGTGTGGAGGAGCAAATGGGCGCTTCTCCTATGTGCCCTGGCCGGGAATCGAATGCGGGTCCTCCGCACGCCAGGCCGACGCTCTACCACTGAGCCAACCGGCTAGGGTTTCTTTATGTTTTTATTGTCTGGGAAACTTTATTAGTCATTCAATTCTGAATGATAGCTTTGCTGGGAAGAGTAATCTTGGTTATAGATCTTTGCTTTTCATCACTTTGAATATTTCATGCCAATCCTTTTGGCCTGCAAAGTTTCTGTTGAGAAATCAGCTGACAGGGATCTCCCTTATAACTAACTGCTTTTCTCTTGCTGCTTCTAAGATTTTCTCTTTGGACCAGGCCAGGTAGTTCAGTTGGTTAGAGTATCATCCGGGTACATCAATGTTGCAGGTTCAATCCCTGATCAGAGCACCTACAAAAATCAACCAATGAATGCATAAGTAAGTGGAACAACACAAATTGATGTTTCTCTTCCTCCCTCTTTCTTCCTTCTCTCTCTTTCTTCCTTTCCCTCTTTTCCTCTCATTCTTCCTATCTCTAAAAATTAGTAAGTTAAACAAATATTTTAAAATTCTCTTTTCTTTAACCTTTGTCATTTTAATTATGATGTGTCTTTCTGAGAGCTTCTTTAGGTTCATCTTGTGGAACACTGCACTTTTTCTACTTGTATGTTTATTTTTTTCATCATGTTAGGGAAGTTTTCTGTCATATTTCTTCACATAGGTTCTCAATCCCTGTTCTCTCTTTTCTCCTGATACCCCTATGATGTGGATGTTGTTATGCTTGAAATGATCCCAGAGGTTCCTTAAACTGTTCTCATTTGGGGGGGATTCTCTTTTTCTCTTGTTTTTGGGGTTTTTTTGCTGTCCTGATTAGATGTTTTCTTCTACTTTGTCTTCCAAATTGCTGATTCAATTCTCTGCTTCATCTAATCTCTTGATTGCTTCTCGTGTAGTCTTTATATCAGTTACTATATTCTTTATTTCTGGCTAGTTCATTTTTTATGGTTTCTGTGTCCTTTTTTTTTTTTTTTTTTTTATGTTTCTGAAGCTGGAAATGGGAAGAGACAGTCAGACAGACTCTCGCATGCGCCCGACCGGGATCCACCGGGCACGCCCACCAGGGGCGATGCTCTGCCCACCAGGGGGCGATGATCTGCCCTCCGGGGCGTCGCTCTGCCACGACCAGAGCCACTCTAGCGCCTGGGGCAGAGGTCAAGGAGCCATCCCCAGCGCCTGGGCCATCTTTGCTCCAATGGAGCCTTGGCTGCGGGAGGGGAAGAGAGAGACAGAGAGGAAGGAGGGGGAGGGGGTGGAGAAGCAAATGGGCGCTTCTCCTATGTGCCCTGGCCGGGAATCGAACCCGGGTCCCCAGCACGCCAGGCCGACGCTCTACCGCTGAGCCAACCGGCCAGGGCCTCTGTGTCCTTTTTTATGCTATGCAAGTTCTAAGTTTTTTTTAGCATCTTTATAATCATTGTTTGAACTCTATATATGGTTAGTTTTCTTGTATGTATTTTATTTTTATTTTTATTTTAGTGAGAGGAGGGAGGCAGAAAGATGGATTCCTGCATGTGCCCTGACCAGGATCCATTTGGCAAGCCCACTAGAGGGTGATGCTCTGCCCACCTGGGGCCATTGCTCCATTGTTCAGCAACTGAGCCATTTTTTTTAGCACCTGAGGCAGAGGCCACTGAGCCATCTTCAGTGCTGAAGGCTAACTCACTTGAACCAATCGAGCCATGGCTGCGGGAGGGGGAGAGAGAGATAAAAGGGGAAGGGGTGGAGAAGCAGATGGTTGCTTCTCCTGTGTGCCCTGACTGGTAATTGAACCCAGGACATCCACATGCTGGGCTGATGCTCTACCACTGAGCAAACTGGCCAGGGCCTCTTATATCTATTTTATTTAGTTATTTTTCTGAAAAGTTCTGTCCTTTCATTTGGGACATGTTTTTCTCCCTGTTTAGACCGCCGCTTTGTATTTGTTTCTATGTATTAGGTAGATGTGCTGTGTATTCTGGTCTTGGTAGAGTGACCTTATATAGTAGGTGTCCTGTAGAGCCTACCCTCCCTAGTCACCTGAACCAGGCACTTTAGGTATGCCCCTGTATAGGCTGTGTGTAGCCTCCTGTTGTAGTTGAGCTTTGATGGCTATTGACACATCAATAGCAGGAATTAAAGAACCCCAGGTTGATCAACTACAAGTACCTGCCTCAACTACAGAGGAGCTGCTATGTATCAGCCAAACCCATGAAACAAAATTTACTTCAGCAAGGTTGTGGTGCCTGCCAAATCTGTGCCTTGATTGTGTTGCTCATACAGGTAATTGAGTATATTGCAGCATGGTTTGAAGCTGGCTACAAGTGTGCGGGCTCTGGGGCTCCCGGGAGGTACAGTCCAAAGTCACCTTCTGCCTGTGCCCTGCCTGGGGCCACTTGGTATAAGCTGCTAAGTGATTTTCCCATGATTACAACTTGTGCTAGGCTTGGAGTTATCTTGGGGATGTTAAGCTGCCAACAGAAGTTGGCTACCACTACTGCTAGGCTTGGGACCCCTTGGCAAGAGGTACAGGGCATTATGAGGCCAGAATTTCATTGTTTGCAATTTGTGAACCTTTGAGAGATTTTAGAAAAGTCCCCTTGCCTGGCCAGTGATGGCACAGTAGATAGAGCACTGACCTGGAACACTGAGGATGCTGATTCAAAACACTGGGCTTGCTTGGTCAAAGCACATGCAACAAGCAAGAAGCAAGCCGTAAACAACTAAAGTGAAGCAACTATGAGTTCATACTTCTCACTCCCCCAGCCTCCAATCTCCGTAAAATCAATAAATAAAATCTTTTAGAAAGGAAAGGCCCCAGCATAAGCCAAGATAGGCATTTGTATGGATAATTTATTGGTAGTACCTTTGGTAGACCTGTAGTTTGGGTGAGTTGGAGTCAGAGAATTACCAGGGTAGGGCGAACTGTGTTAGGCAGATTGTTAGAAACTCAGATATGGTACCTACAGGCTGAAAAGGTGGAGAGCTCAAGAAAGGAACGCTTCTGCCAGCACTTTTGACTGGAAGAATGCTGACGCTCTGGTTCCGATCTTGAAGCCAGACAATTCAGTTCCTCCATTGATATCCCAGTTACTTTTTGATCAAGTGAGTTTGTCTGTGATTAAGTCTGTGCTTTGGCCTTTAAGAACACCTGGGACTCCAACAGCCCTTTGTCTCATCCATCCATCAGCCACAATCCCTACTGGTTTTTATAGCCAGATGTTACAGGGACTTTTCTTCTTGGCACTAGAACCCTGGGCTCCTGGGAACCCATTGCTCCCAATTTTTAATTGCCGTGTGTGTGTGTGTGTGTGTGTGTGTGTGTGTGTGTGTGTGTGTGTGTGACCAGCCCAGTTCAGTGTCTCAGATCCTTCTACCAATTTCAATGTGGCTTCCTTAGTTCTATCCTTAGTTATAGGACTTCTCTTCAGCTAGATTTCAGATTCAGTAGTTCTGAATGATGGTTCTGTAGTTCAGTTGTAATTTTGATGTGATCTTGGTTGGACACCAGCATTTTCCTACTCTGTTATCTTGACCAGAACCTCCTGACTTAACTATTCTTTAATAAAGGCCTGATAGGTTTCATAAATAACAAAAGTTAATATACTGTAATAATAACAAAATTTAAGATACTTCAAAAGGTTGTATTTAAAAAAAAAGTTGTATTTCATACATAAAATGGAATATTATTTGTTCTGAAAAAGGAAGGAAATTTGGACAACTCCCTCAAAAACCACTATGCTATGTGAAGCAGGCCATTCACAAAAAAAGACAAATACTATTTGCAGAATGATATTGCCAGGGGCTGGTGGCAGTTAATTGTTTAATGAGTACAGAGGAATAATGTTCTCTAGATGGATGGTGGTGATGGTTGTACAATAATGTGAACATACTTAATTCTGCTGAACTTTACACTTCAAAATTGTTAAAATAGGCCCTGGCTGTATTTGCTCAGTGGATAGAGAATCAGCCCAGCATGCGAACATCCCAGGTTCAATCCCCAGTCAGGGCACACATGAGAATCAACCATCTGCTTCTCTCTCCCTCCCTCTCCCCCTTCTCTCTCTTCCTTTCTCGCAGCCAGTGGCTAGATTGGTCCGAGCATCAGCCTCAGGCGCTGAGGACAGCTTGGTTGACTCGAGTATCCATCCCAGACTGGGGTTGCCAGGTCAGTCCCAGTCAGGAGACATGTGGGAGTCTCACTACCTCCCTTCCTCTCACTTAAATAAAAATTAAGTTTAAAAAAATAATAAATTTAAATTGTCAAAATAGTAAGTTTTATGTTACATATATTTTACCACGATATTTTAAAAAATTACTAATTTAAAGTGGATATCCCAACTTTTCAGGAAGAGCCATTAGCTCTAATGATCTGTATTTGCACTGAAAAATTACATAGCTTAACTCAGAAGCCATGGTTTTTTGGTGTTACTGGATGGGAGTAATTAGGCAAAAACATCTGATGATGTAGCTAAAGGAGTGAATATTTTAGGAATAAAATGAGATTTAAGAATAGAAAAATAGCCTGACCAGGCAGTGGCACAGTGCATACAGCGTCAGACTGGGACGCAGAGGACCCAGGTTCGAGATCCCGAGGTTGCCAGTTTGAGTGCAGGTTCATCTGGTTTGAGCAAAGCTCACCAGCTTGGACCCAAGGTCGCTGGTTTGAGCAAGGGGTCACTCGGTCTGCTGTAACATCCCCACCCCCGTCAAGACACATATGGGAAAGCAATCAATGAACAACTGAAGTGCTGCAACAAAAAATTGATGCTTCTCATCTCTCTCTCTTCCTGTCTGTCTGTCCCTATCTATCTTTCTCTCTGACTCCGTCTCTGTCAAAAAAAAAAAAGAATAGAAAAATATGCCCTGGCTGGTTAGCTCAGAACATGTTTTTGTCTGCTTTTATTTTTAGATCAGTTAGTAGATGTCTTATATACATTGCTCACAAAAATTAGGGGATATATCAAAAGGAATATGAAGCGATAAAATATCCCTTAATATTTGTGAGCAGTATATTAAAAAGTATTGTGTCTTCTTGATACAGTATCTCCTTTATCATTATGAAATGTCCATCTTTGTCTCTGGTTACCTTTGTTGTCTTGAAGTCAGCATTGTCAGATATGAGTATGGTTACACCTGCTTTTCTTTGGATATTATTTGCTTGGAGGATCATTTTCTACTTTTGCTTTGAATCTACTTTTGCCCTTGCAGCTTAGATGTGTCTCTTGAAAGCAGCATATGGTTGGATTTTGCTTTTTGATCCAATCTGCTACTCTGTGCCTCTTTATTGGTGAGTTCAGTCCACTTATGTTTCGGGTAATTATTGACACTTGAGGATTTCCTATAGCCATTTTATGTTTTGTTTTCTGGTAGCTGTGCCTTGTTTGGTTTTTCTATTTTTTGTTTCTGTCAGTTGGTCTTTCCCCTGTTTCTTCTTTTTTTTTAAGCTGTGTGTTTCAGTGGTGGCTTTTTCATAAGTGGTTACCATTAGGTTATTAAGATAAAAATGTTCATATTTGCAAGAGGTTTGTTTTTTTTTTGTATTTTTCTGAAGTGAGAAGCAGGGAGGCAGAAAAACAGACTCCTGCATGCGCCTAACCGGGATCCACCCAGCATGCCCACTAAGGGGCGATGCTCTGCCCATCTGGGGCATTGCTCTATTGCAACTGGAACCATTCTAGTGCCTGAGGCAGAGGCCATGAATCCATCCTCAGCACCCAGGCCAACTTGCTCCAATGGAGCCTTGGCTGCGTGAGGAGAAGAGAGAGATAGAGAAGGGAGAGGGGGAAGGGGTGGAGAGGCAGATAGGCACTTCTCCTGTGTGTCCTGGCTGGGAATCGAACCCGGGACTTCCACACACTGGGCCAGTGTTCCACCACTGAGCCAGCTGGCCAGGGCTAAGAGTCCTTTGTCTTTTGAGGGCTTCTGCATTCCATCCTCCTTTGCTACTGCAGACCTTTATCCTCTCCCCTTTTATGCTCTTGTCACAGATTATCATTGTTTTTATTGTGACTGTTAGAACTTTTACTTGTAGTTTTGATTTGTTTTATTCCTTGTATCTGGTTGGATAATCCCCTTGAGTATTTCCTGCCGTGGGGGTTTTCTGGTGATAAATTTCCTCAGCTTCTGTATGTCCATACAAGTTTTTATTCTTCCTACATATTTGAAAGATAACTTTGATGGATATAGTATTCTTGTCTGGTAATTTCTCTCTTTCACTATTTTGAATGTTTGGGTCTACTATCAAGAGTTTCTGTGGAGCCTGACCTGTGGTGGCACAGTGGATAAAGCATCGACCTGGAACGCTGAGGTCACTGGTTCAAAACCCTGGGCCTTCCTGGTTAAGGCATATATGGAAGTTGATGCTTCCTGCTCCTCCCTCTTCTCTCTCTCTCTCTCTCTTTCCTCTCTAAAATGAATAAATAAAATCTTTTAAAAAAAAGTTTCTGCAGAGAAGTCTGACGATAACTAATAGGCTCTCCTTTAAATGTTATGTTTTTCTTTTCTCTAGTTGCCTTGATGATTCTCTTTGTCATTGATTTTTGACAATTTTATTATGATGTGCCTTGGAGTAGGTTTGTTTGGGTTGCAGTAACTTGTCGTTCTGTTTGTTTCTTGGATTCGAGGCTCTAACTCTTTCCATAGGCTTGGGAAATTCTCATCAATTATTTGTTTGAATAGGCTCTCCATTCCCTTCTCCCTCTCTTTTTCTTCTGATATACCCATTATTCTTATATTACTCTTTCTGATGGAGTCAGATAATTCTCGTAAAGGTCTCTCAGTTTTTTTAATTCGTGAGTCTCTCTAATCTTCTCTCTGTAGCATCTCTAGTCACTCGTTTTTGATGTCACTGATTCTTTCCTCTATCTGGCTTGTTTTATTAGCTATACTTGCTACCTCATTCTTCAGTTCATGTATTGAGTTCTTCATCTCTGTTTTCAAAGTTTCAATCTCCTTGATAAGTTATTCGTTTTGTTAATTAATTTGTTTTCTGAGCTCATTAAGTTGTCTGTTGGTTTCTTCTCACATCTCGTTAAGTATTTTCAGAACTTCAATTTTGAATTCTCTATCATTTAACGCCAAGGTTTCCATGTGATTGAGATTTTTTCTGGAGATTTTTCATTTTCTCTCTGAACCACATATCTGTCTTGTGTAGCTATGGTATTCGATTTCTTCTCCCTTTTTTTTTTTTTGTATTTTTCTGAAGCTGGAAACAGGGAGAGACAGACAGACTCCCGCATGCGCCCGACCGGAATCCACCCGGCACGCCCACCAGGGGCGAGCTCTGCCCACCAGGGGGTGATACTCTGCCCCTCCAGGGCGTCGCTCTGCCACGACCAGAGCCACTCTAGCACCTGAGGCAGAGGCCAAGGAGCCATCCCCAGTGCCTGGGCCATCTTTGCTCCAATGGAGCCTCAGCTGCGGGAGGGGAAGAGAGAGACAGAGAGGAAGGAGGGGGGGTGGAGAAGCAAATGGGCGCTTCTCCTGCGTGCCCTGGCTGGGAATCGAACCCGGGTCCCCAGCACGCCAGGCCGACGCTCTACTGCTGAGCCAACCGGCCAGGGCTGATTTCTTCTCCCTTGATGGCAGTTGAGAGTGGTATTGTTACAAACCCTAACAAAAAGCCAACTAAAAAATGAAAAAGAAATACAATAAAAATATAAAAAATTTAAAAATTATGACAGGAAAACCACAGATAAGATCAAAGTCTAACAAAAAAAATCAAAACCAAAATACCATATAAAATAAGAATAAAAATATAAAATTTAAAGAAGATGAAATTCCAAAGAAAAAAAGAAGGAAAAAAGTTTTAAAAAAAGAGGAAAATATAAATTTGATTTCAAGAGGTTTCTTCCAGTCGGTGTCACTGTATTACAACTTTTAGCTCTGTGAAGTTCCTGGGCTGTCCACAGCTGAGATGATGCTGTTGCAATGATGTAGATGGGGCCGCATTCACAATGCAGGGTGGGGCGTGTTGTTAGGGAGGGCTTTATGGCTTCACCTTTATAGATTTATGGCTCTAGCAATCAGGATCTCCGGCTTCCAGGCGCACCTTTCCACATCTCAACAGACCTGGATACCGGATGTGGAGCCCCTCCGTTCTTCAGGGGATAGAGTGTCTCTGGAAAACTAGCTGTGGGGTTTGTCTCTGCCACTCTCAGTACCGCGAGGTGAGAGAGGCAGGATCTGGGAAACTGGGGGATCACACTTCAGTTTTCTTTTTCTCTGCCGAGTGTAGACTGCATACAGACTGCAGGAACAGTGGCTGTGACCACACGCTGTGGCTGCTTTGGTTTATCTCCACCTCTGTCCCTCTTACTCACCACTCCTTTTGGCAAAAGTAGACCCAGTCACTACAGATTTCCTTCTCTGTAACCCTCAGACAAAATCCAAACTGAGCTTCCCTCCCTGTAGTTTAGCAGGAAAAAAAAAAACCAACCACACCAGGTTTGTCTCCTCGCATCCAACAGCAAGTGTGTTTTTCCTTCTGCTCCCCTTTTCATCCAGTCCCACCTTTAGTCCGTTTGCTGTGTGGATCTTTCCAATGCTCCTGTGAGCCCAGCTGGATTTCCTTTGCTGCATTATTGTTGTTCAATTTGTTGAAATTTCAAAGGGAGAGATCAGGAATATCTCACACACTGCTGTTACTCTACTCTGAAGTCATTCTTGTTATTGATTCTTACCTCCCTTTTCACTTGGTTTTATAGATATAATTATTTTGGTTTATCCTTTTCATATTCACCAAGGAAAGACATTACAAAATTTAGTAAATGCCAAATGTTGTCTTGAAAAGTTTTCAAGGCCCTGGCCAGTTGGCTCAGCGATAGAGCATCAGCTCAGTGTGTGGATGTCCCAGGTTTGATTCCCGGCCAGGGCACATAGGAGAAGCGGCCCATCTGCTTCTCCACCCCTCCCCCTCTCCTTCTTCTCTATCTTTCTCCTCCCTTCCCACAGCCAAGGCTCCATTGGAGCAAAGTTGTCTCGGCCACTGTGGATGGCCCCACGGCCTCTGCCTCAGGTGCTAGAATGGCTCCAGTTGCAACAGAGCAATGCCCCAGATGGGCAGAGCATCACCCCTAGTGGGCATGCCGGGTGGATTCTGGTTGGGTGCATGCAGGAGTTTGTCTCTCTGCCTCCCCACTTCTCACTTCAGAAAAATTCAAAAAAAGAAAAAGAAATGTTTGCAGTGTGTGTGTGTATAAAAAACTGTTTTATCAACTATTACTGTTACATTATATTTTGTTTGTATGCTCCCTTGACATTTACAAAGAGCTTTTACATACATTCTCATTTTATCAGTTATGTTATATTTAAGTACATCTATGTCATAATCCTAAATTCTTAAGAGTTCATGTCAGAATCTTTACCAATGTGTCCTATCAATGTGTTTTCCATTAGAACAATGTTTTAACTCAACTTTTTTTTTACATTTTCATATGATTTGGTCTTATTTTTTCAGAGTTGTTTTTGGTGCTTAAGAAACAAATACTTAACATTAATCTAAATAAATTCTTATTACGAAAGTAAGTTGAGCCTGACCTGTGGTGGCGCAGTGGATAAAGCATCGACCTGGAAATGCTGAGGTCGCCAGTTTGAAACCCTGGGCTTGCCTGGTCAAGGCACATATGGGAGTTCATGCTTCCAGCTCCTCCCCCACTTCTCTCTCTCTGTCTCTCCCTCTCCTCTCTAAAATGAATAAAAAAAAAAAAAAAAGAAAGTAAATTGATTGGTTGTAAAAAAAAATTTATTTATTTTTTTGTATTTTTCTGAAGTTGGAAACGGGGAGGCAGGCAGACAGACTCCTGCATGTGCCTGGCTAGGATCCACCCAGCATGCCCACCATTGGCGATGCTCTGCCCATCTGGGGGGTCACTCTGTTGTAACCAGAGCCATTCTAGCGCCTGAGGCAGAGGCCACAGAGCCATCCTCAGCGCCTGGGCCATCTTTGCTCCAGTGGAGCCTCGGCTGCAGGAGGGGAAGAGAGAGACAGAGAGGAAGGAGAGGGGGAGGGGTGGAGAAGCAGATGAACGCTTCTCCTGTGTGCCCTGGCCAGGAATCGAACCCGGGACTCCTGCACACCAGGCCGATGCTCTACCACTGAGCCAAGCGGCCAGGGCCTGTAAAAAAATTATTTAATATTTTCCCAGAGCATATTATATAAGTATTATCGATTCTTAGACATACTTGGTGACAACTTAAAGAAGATTGCAGGAGCCTGACCAGGCAGTGGCACAGTGGATAGAGTATCAGACTGGGATGTGGAGGATCCAGGTTCGAGACCCCAAGGTCGCCAGCTTGAGTGCGGGCTCATCTGGTTTGAGCAAAAGCTCACCAGCTTGGACCCAAGCTCGCTGGCTTGAGCAAGGGGTTACTCAGTCTGCTGAAGGCCCACGGTCAAGGCACATATGAGAAAGCAATCAATGAACAACTAAAGTGTCGCAACGAAAAACTGATGATTGATGCTTCTCATCTCTCTCCGTTCCTGTCTGTCTGTCCCTATCTATCCCTCTCTCTGACTCTCTCTGTCTCTGTAAAAAAATAAAATAAAAAATACAGAAGATTGCACGATTATACAAAAACGTTGTATACCTTTTACCCTAATTCATCAAATGTTGATCTTTCTTCACCTCCATCCCTGCCTCTTCTCTCTCTCACACAAAAACACACAAACACATTTTTTCTCACTTATTTAATAAAAAGCTATAGACATTTTTGACCCATTATTCATCAATATTTCAGTATATGTTTCTTCACAACAAGTACATTTTCTTATATAAACAGGTTACAAATAATTAAATTCAGGATCTTTAACATTACTGTAGTACTATTATCTAATATATGGTTTTTGATAATATTTCAGCCCTGGATTGATAGCTCAGTTGATTAGAGCATCATCTAAAGCACAGAGGTTGCCAGGGCACATAAAGGAACAGATCAATGTTCCTGTCTTTCTCTCTCTCTAAAAAAAAAAAAATCAATAAAATAGGCCCTGACTGGTTGGCTCAGTGGTGGAGCATCAACCTGGCATGTGGATGTCCCAGGTTTGATTCTCGGTCAGGGTACACAGGAGAAGTGACCATCTGCTTCTCTTTCCCTCCTCCTCTCTATTCTCTCTCTTTCTCTTTATCTCTCTCTTCCTCTCCTGCAGCCATGGCTTGATTGGTTCAAGCTCATTGGTCCCCGGGGCTAAAATCGAAGGAAGAAAAATAAATAAAGTGTCACTAATTTTGACAATTTTTTTGTTTTGATTTGTTTTGTATGGAGGAACTTCTCTACTATGGACTTCCTTTTAGCTTTAGGTCTTCTACATTTTTTTTCCTTTTCTAAGTGAGATGAGGGGAGATAAACAGACCTGCATGCGCCCCAACCAGGATCCACCAAATAACCCCCATCTGGGGTTGATGCTCTACCAATCTGGTGCCATGCAGCTGAGCTATTTTCAGCACCTGAGGCAGAGGTTCCACAGAGCCATCCTCAGTGCCTGGGGTAATGATCTTGAACCAATCAAGCCATGGCTACAGGAAGAAAAGAGAAAGAGGGGAGGGGAAGGAGGAGGAGGAGTGAAGAAGCAGATGGTTGCTTTTCCTGTGTGCCCTGACCGGGAATCAAACCTGGGACGTCCACACACTGGGCGGACACTCTACCACTGAGAAAACTGGCCAGGGCTGACAATAATGTTTTTTATAACAATTTTTTTTTAAATAATTTTATTTTTAATGGGGCGACATCAATAAATCAGGATACATATATTCAAAGATAACAAGTCCAGGTTATCTTGTCGTTCAATTATGTTACATACCCATCACTCAAAGTCAGATTGTCCTCTGTCACCTTCTATCTAGTTTTCTTTGTGCCCCTCCCCCTTTCCTTCTCCCTCTCCCCCCTCCCTTCGTAACCACCACACTCTTATCAATGTCTCTTAGTTTCACTTTTATGTCCCACCTACATATGGAATAATGCAGTTCCTGGTTTTTTTTTATTTACTTATTTCACTTCGTATAATGTTATCAAGATCCCACCATTTTGCTGTAAATGATCCGATGTCATCATTTCTTATGGCTGAGTAGTATTCCATAGTGTATATGTGCCACATCTTCTTTATCCAGTCATCTATTGAAGGGTTTTTTGGTTGTTTCCATGTCCTGGCCACTGTGAACAATGCTGCAGTGGACATGGGGCTGCATGTGTCTTTACGTATCAGTGTATAACAATTTTTTAACAGGGATTCAACATCTAATATTTTATTTATTTATTTTTTTAAAGGTAATCTTTAGTTTCTTTTTTTTTTAAGTCTTTATTATTTATTTATTTATTTATTACAGAGACAGAGAGTGAGTCAGAGCGAGGGATAGACAGGGACCGACAGACAGGAACGGAGAGAGATGAGAAGCATCAATCATTCGTTTTTCATTGCGCTTGCAACACCTTAGTTGTTCATTGATTGCTTTCTCATATGTGCCTTGACCGCAGGCCTTCAGCAGACCGAGTAACCCCTTGTTGGACCCAGCGACCTTGGGTTCAGGCTGGTAGACTTTTGCTCAAACCAGATGAGCCCACGCTCAAGCTGGCGACCTCGGGGTCTCGAACCTGGGTCCTCTGTATCCCAGGACGACGCTCTATCCACTGCGCCACCGCCTGGTCAGGCTCAACATCTAATATTTTATCATGCATTGCATTTATTTATCACATCTCTTTATTCTCTTATAATTTGGAGCAGTTCTTTAGTCTGTCTTTGTCTTACATCATATTGGCTTTTTTTTTTTTTTTTTACAGAGACAGAGCGAGAGTCAGAGAGAAGGATAGACAGGGACAGACAGGAATGGAGAGCGATGAGAAGCATCAATCATCAGCTTTTCGTTGCGACACCCTAGTTGTTCATTGATTGCTTTCTCATATGTGCCTTGACCATGGCCCTCAGCAGACTGAGTAACCCCTTGCTCGAGCCAGCAACCTTGAGTCCAAGCTGGTGAGCTTTCCTCAAACTAGATGAGCCCGTGCTCAAGCTGGCGACTTGGGGTCTCAAACCTGGGTCTTCTGCATCGCAGTCCGACACTCCATCCACTGCACCATCACCTGGTCAGGCCATATTGGCATTTTTGAAGATTAGAGAGTTATTGCTTCACAGAAGGTTTTTAAATTTTAGTTTGACTAATGTTTCCTAATGATTAGAGTAATGCTGTTATGTATTTTGGCAGGAATACCATAAAAGTAATGTTTTCTGAGTAAATCATAACAGAAAGAACGAGATACCACTGTGCCATTGGTTATATTTACTAACACAATTTCTACATCTATTAATGGGAATTCTAGCATAATGAAGAACTTTCCCTTATTTATCAGTATGGATTCACAAATACATAATACTTTATTTAATGAATTATAATTTATTGCTGTCATTTTCTGGCTCAAATTTTCTAGATTTGGCCATTAGTAGTCACTTCAAGTATAGTCCCATCATTTTTTTAAACTTTTGTTTCATTTTCAAAATATAAAATAAAATCAACATTGATGGGTGGGTAAGAGGGAAGGATGTTTTGGATATTTTGAGGAACCACCATACTTTCTTCCATAATGGTTGTACTATTTTTTTTTTTTAATTTTTTTACAGAGACAGAGAGAGTCAGAGAGAGGGACAGATAGGGAGAGACAGGCAGGAAGGGAGAGAGACGAGAAGCATCAATCATCAGTTTTTCATTGTGGCACTTTAGTTCATTGATTGCTTTCTCATATGTGCCTTGACAGCGGGCCTTCAGCAGACCCAGTAACCCCTTGCTTGAGTCAGCAACCTTGGGTCCAAGCTGGTGAGCTTTTTGCTCAAGCCAGAAGAGCCCGCGCTCAAGCTGGTGACCTCGGGGTCTTGAACTTGGGTCCTCTGCATCCCAGTCCAACACTCTATGTTTTGGATATTTTGAAGGGAGATATATGATAAAACAAAATTCGAATTGTATATTTTAGATGGTGGATATAAGGATTTATTTTATACAATTATTTTAGACTTCATCTGTGTTTGGAAAGACTCACTAAAAATTTTGTAAGGACATTAATGGAGCTGGGAGAACTATGTTGTTTGTCTTATCAATTTATTCAATTGAGCAATTGAGTAGATAACTTTATGCTGTTGACAAGAGAGTTCTCTTTATGGAAAGATGAGAAATATAGTATGAGGGAAGGTGAAGAATAGCCATGTGACATTGGATTAGCATTATAGATAAAGTATAAGTTTATATACCTGTACTTCTAATTTCTGAACTTTACATACTTTTTTTAAAAAGATTGTTTTACTGATTTTACAGAGGGAGGTGAGAGAGAGATGGGGAGCAAGAGTATCAACTCATACTTGCTTCACTTTAGTTGTTCACTGCTCATCGTATGTGCCTTGACTGGCCAAGTCCAGGCTTTCAAACTGGTGACCTTAGTGTTCCAGTTTGATGCTCTATCCACTGCACCACCAAAAGCCAGGCTACAAAGATTTATACTGAGATATAATTGACATATAACATTATACTCGTTTCAGGTATACAGCATAATGATTTAATACATGTACATATTGCAAAATGATTACCACAGTAAGTCAACATCCATCACCCCACATAGTACTGTTTTCTTATGGTGAGAGCATTTAAGATCCACTCTGTTAGCAACCTTCAAATCTGTAATTCAGTATCATTAATAATAGTCACCGTGTGATATATACTACATGCCCAGGAATTATTTATTTATAACAAAAGTTTGCACCTTTTGACCACCTTTACCCATTTCACCCAACTCATCTTGTACCTCTGGCAACCACCAATCTGTTCTCTGTATCTATGAGTTTAGGTTTGTTTTTGTTTTTCAGATTCCACCTATATGCAAATATTTGTCTTTGTCTGATTTATCTCACTTAGTATAATGCCCTCAAGTTCCATCCATGGCATTCCACAAATGACAAGACTTTTTCTTTTTAATGGCTAAATATTTTGTTTTGTATATATAACACATTTTCTTTATTCATTCATTTTTTTTTTTATTCATTTTAGAGAGGAGAGGGAGAGACAGAGGGAGAGACAGAGAGAGGAGAGACAGAGAGAGAGAAGGAGGGGAGGAGCTGGAAGCATCAACTCTCATATGTGCCTTGACCAGGCAAGCCCAGGGTTTTGAACCAGCAACCTCAGTGTTTCCAGGTCGACACTTTATCCACTGCACCACCACAGGTCATTTTTTTGATGGACCGTTAGGTTGTTCCCGTGTCTTGGCTATTGTAAATAATGTTGCAATGAATATGGAGGAGTAAATATCTTTTTGAGTTAAGCATTTCATTTTCTTGGAATAAATACCCAGAAGTAGAATTATTGGATCATATGGTATTATTTTTAATTTTTTGAGAAACCTCCATAACATTTTATATAGTGACTACACCAATTTCCATTCCCACCAGTAGTATACAAAGACACCCTTTTCCTCCACAGTTGCACCAATTCTTATTATTTCTTGTCTTTGATAATAGCCATTCTAGGAGTTGTGAGGCTGTGTCTCATTGTGGTTTTGATTTGCATTTTCCCAATGTCTAGTGATGTCGAGCACTGTTTCATATACCTGTTGACACACTATATATTTTCTTTAGAAAGATGTTCATTCAGACTTTTTTTTTTTACAGAGAGAGAGAGAGAGAGAGAGATAGGGACCGACAGACAGGAACAGAGAGAGATGAGAAGCATAAATCATTAGTGTTTTGTTGCGACACCTTAGTTGTTCATTGATTACTTTCTCGAATGTGCCTTGACGGGGGGGGGGGGGGGGGGGGGGCTACAGCAGACTGAGTAACCCCTTGCTCGAGCCAGCGACCTTGGGTCCAAGCTGGTGATCTTTGCTCAAACCAGATGAGCCTGCGCTCAAGCTGGCGACCTCAGGGTCTCAAACCTGGGTTCTCCGCATCCCAGTCCAACGCTCTGTCCACTGCACCTGGTCAGGCCAGCCTTTTTTTTTTTTTTTTTTTTTTAAGTTAAAGAGAGGATGAGAAGCATCAATTCATAGTTGCATCACTTTAGTTGTTTATTGATTCTTTTTCATACATGCCTTGACTGGGTTGCTCCAGCCAAGCCAGCGACCCCACACTCATGTGGGAAGAGCCCACACTCAAGCTGGTGACTTCTGGGTTTCAACTCTGGGCCCTCAGTGTCCAGATCAACACTCTATCCACTCTACCACCGCCAATCAAGCCCATTTTCTAATCAAATTTTTTGTCTTTTTCCTATTGAGTTGTGAGGTGTTTTTTTTGTTTGTTTGTTTGTTGTTGTTTTTTTTTTTTTTTTTTCATTTTTCTGAAGCTGGAAACAGGGAGAGACAGTCTGACAGACTCCCGCATGCGCCCGACCGGGATCCACCGGGCACGCCCACCAGGGGCGGTACTCTGCCCCCCAGGGGGCGATGCTCTGCCCATCCTGGGCGTCGCCATATTGCGACCAGAGCCACTCTAGCGCCTGAGGCAGAGGCCACAGAGCCATGCCCAGCGCCCGGGCCATCTTTGCTCCAATGGAGCCTTGGCTGCGGGAGGGGAAGAGAGAGACAGAGAGGAAAGCGCTGCGGAGGGGTGGAGAAGCAACTGGGCGCTTCTCCTATGTGCCCTGGCCGGGAATCGAACCCGGGTCCTCCGCACGCTAGGTCGACGCTCTACCGCTGAGCCAACCGGCCAGGGCTTTGTGAGGTGTTTTTTTGTTTGTTTGTTTTTTTACAGAGACAGAGTCAGAGGTACAGATAGCGGCAGACAGGAAGAGAGAGAGATGGGAAACATCAGTTCTTTGTTGCGGCATCTTAGTTGTTCGTTGATTACTTATTCATTGATTGCTTTCTCACATGTGCCTTGATGGGGGCAGGGGGACTACAGCAGAGCTAGTAACTCCTTGCTCAAGCCAGCAACCTTGGGCTCAAGTCAACAACCTTGGGCTTTAAGTCAGCGACCTTTGGGCTCAAGCCAGTGACCATGGGGTCATGTCTATGATCCCACGCTCAAGCCAGCGACCCTGTGCTCAAACCAGCGACCTTGGGGTTTCAAACCTGGTTCTTCTGAGTCCCAGTCCAACGCTCTGTCCACTACTCCACTGCCTGGTCAGGCAAGTTGTATTAGTTTTTTAATCCATTTTGGTAATTAAGCCCTTTGTCAGTGATGATTTGCTAATATTTTCTCCTATTCAGGAGGTTTTCTTTTTATTTTCTAAATGATTTCCTTTCCTTTTTAGAAGCTTTTTATTTTTTTGTGTGAGAGAGAGGGACCAATAGGAACAGATAGTCAGGAAGGGAGAGAGATGAGAAGCATCAGTTCTTCACTGTGGCTCCTTAGTTGTTCATTGAGTGCTTTCTCATATGTGCCTTGGCCAGGAGCTACAGCAGACCTAGGGAACCTTTGCTCAAGCCAGTGGCCTTTGGGCTCAAGCCAGCGACCCTGGCATCATGTCTATGATCCCATGCTCAAGCTGGTGAGCCCGGCACTCAAGCCGGAAGAGCCCGTGCTCAAGCGGTGACCTCAAGGTTTCAAAACTGGGTCTTCTGTATCCCGGTCCAATGTTCTATCCACTGTGTCACTGCCTGGTCAAGCTTTAGATGTTTTTTTGTTTGATATAGTCCCACTTGTTTATTTTTGCTTTTGTTGCCTTTGCTTCTGGTGTCAAACCCAAAAAATCATCACCAAGGAGTTTTATGGTTTTAGATATTATGTTCATGACTTTATTCCATTTCAATTTGATTTTTGTGTATGTTGAAAGATAATGGTCAGTGCTATGTTTCTTTTTCTCCTGAATCCAAGTGAAAGGAGTTACGAGAATAATATCTCATTTCTTAAAAATCATCAACTATCTTTTTTCTTCCAGATAAACTCCTATGACATATTATTTATTGCCTCTTATTTCATAGTTTTCATATCTGAATGACTATTAACATAGGTAGCAAAATTTATAAATAAATGGTATTATGACAGATATTTCTTTTGATATTTTATGTCTTTACTGTTTATATTTAGGAATTTGCTATTGATTTTTTATGGTTTTTGTGTGTGTTTTTTTGTCTATTTTGTCTTTGATGAAAAGTCTCTTTGCTTGACTTGGGAAACTGCTTTTGTTACCAAAGTGACTTAAATTTTTAAGTACATGTTCTAATTTTTGGGTTTGTTCCCAGTTTGTCAGCTACTTACTATGAACAATGTCTAGCCAATTAGAACTTATACTATGAATCATTTCTGTACTCTACTAACAGTACAAAAACAATATAAACTTAATGAAGTTTATCATTGTTTTTTAAAAAAGACTAGAAAAAAATTAAAAGACTATAGACAAAGAAAAAGAAAAAAATATATTAATTCCAGAAGTTTTGCAAGCAAATCTAGGCTTTAAAAGATGTTTTTTTTCTTTTTTTTTTTTTTTTTTGTATTTTTCTGAAGCTGGAAACAGGGAGAGACAGTCAGACAGACTCCCGCATGCGCCCGACCGGGATCCACCCCGCACGCCCACCAGGGGCGATGCTCTGCCCACCAGGGGGCGATGCTCTGCCCATCCTGGGCGTCGCCATGTTGCGACCAGAGCCACTCTAGCGCCTGAGGCAGAGGCCACAGAGCCATGCCCAGCGCCCGGGCCATCTTTGCTCCAATGGAGCCTTGGCTGCGGGAGGGGAAGAGAGAGACAGAGAGGAAAGCGCTGCGGAGGGGTGGAGAAGCAAATGGGCGCTTCTCCTATGTGCCCTGGCCGGGAATCGAACCCGGGTCCTCCGCACGCTAGGCCGACGCTCTACCGCTGAGCCAACCGGCCAGGGCTAAAAGATGTTTTTTTCATATGAAAAATGTATTGGGTGAATTTCAGTGAAAACACACACACACACACACACACACACACACAAATACCAAGTTTATATTTGTCTCTTCTAGGTGAGGAAAAATATCAGTTTTCTCATGTAGTTGTATTCACAAAGATCATAACATCATATCTCTAGATATCAATCACCATTGCAAAAATTACTGACAAAATTGTCAGGGAGTCTCAAATTTATCCAAAATGGCTATTGTGTCAGGTGTCAGTTTTATCTTCACAATTTTTCTTTGTAGTTAAAGTCTCTACCTATAAGGTGAAGATATTATTACATAAAATTTTTCAGAGTTTTTTCTGATTCAGTATAGTTTTTTTCTATGTTTACTTGACCAGTTTTGTTTACATGTATTTAATGTACCATATTGATTAATACACAGAGATTATGTGGTTTGGTTACTATAACTAGAACAGTATGCTTACGGCTTCAGAATCAGCTTTTGCTTGGAAACATTTATAAGTTTCAACTTACTTTTATGTGTTAAAAGTATATTATTGCCCTTACCAACTCATCTATGATGAAGATCAGAAACCAAAAGCCTTCCAACTTACCTCCAACAAGTTTCACATGGAAGACTTATAACCAGATAGGAACCTCTTTCTCTAAACTCCCCACATTTGTCAGTGTCTCTCACCTGCTAAGAAGTGACATAACTTACTCCCATTATTATGGGATTTTAAAGCCATAGAGCAGATAGCAGGCCAGTTTCCTAAGAGGATTTTATAGGTATCATTTATGTTTATGAAATGTACTTCTTTTCCATATTAGTAATTTTGTTATACAAAATTAAATGAGATTATTTCTGATTACCAATTTGTTTTATCCAATTATGCAGTGTGTCCGTAAAGTCATGGTGCACTTTTGACCGGTCACAGGAAAGCAACAAAAGACGATAGAAATGTGAAATCTACACCAAATAAAAGGAAAACTCTCCCAGTTTCATACCTATTCAGTGCAGTTCGATGTGGGCTCATGCACAGATTTTTTAGGGCTCCTTAAGTAGCTATCCCATCGTATAGCCTCTACAGACTCGTCACTGACTGATGGCCTACCAGAACGGGGTTTCTCCACCAAACTGCCGGTTTCCTTCAACTGCTTATTCCACCAAGTAATGTTATTCCTATGTGGTGGCGCTTTGTTATAAACGCGCCGATATTCACTTGCACTTTGGTCACGGATTCAAATTTAGCGAGCCACAGAACACACTGAACTTTCCGCTGTACTGTCCACATCTCAACTGGCATGGCCGTGGGCTGCTCCGCTGTATACATGGTGTTACGTCATCATCTGCGCATGCGCACATGCTGCCACATCATCCTACAGAAACTGGGAGGGTTTTCCTTTTATTTGGTGCAGATTTCACATTTCTATCATCTTTTGTTGCTTTCCTGTTACTGGTCAAAAGTGCACCATGACTTTACGGACACACTGTATATCTTATTGAGCCTATGTAATTAACTAAATGGTTATAGAAAGTATAGGAATAGAAGAAAATATGCATATATAGTATTGCTCTCTGCCCCAAGTTCCAGGCACAAAGTTCCTAAAGCCCCTGTAATTTCCAAATGATAAGAACACTAGGAGCATCTCTTGTTCTTTTTAATTTTATTTTGATAATATCAATTTATTGCTAGTTTTGGTCTTTCCATTAGTTCCCTATATAAAAAAGATGAGTTTCATAGTAGTAGGTATAATAGTTTCTGAAGAAAACATGGGCAAAATAAGATAGAAACCATAAATAATCAGAAAGTAAATGAAGCAAACCTGTCTAATGTGATGCTTACCCTAAAATACATTAATATTTTTCCCTAAGTTATTAGATTCTTAAGGTAAAATTATCTCAATCTAGCATATTTGGAATTGTTATAAATATTCTAGTCTTTAAATGTTATGAAAGACTTAAAGATCTCATTAATGGAGCTGGAAATGTTAGCAGTTATACTACTGGTCAAGTTTTATTTGTATTTTCTGAACCCTCTTTAAGCCAAGAATAATAACCAGGTAGAATCTAGTCATAATCACTACTATATATCTGATCCGTTCCTTGTTTGGGGTTCAAGATATGTAAATTTTGGCTCTCTTTTCTTGGTATGCATCTTTCACAATCTTTTCTGTGATTTTCATGGAAGTATCTCTAACAGTGTTCAAAGGAGAATAAAGCTAGCGCATCATAACCTCAGCAGTAGTGAGCAAAATCTTATCTATGATATGCCTCAGTGCACATACCACAACACCAAGAGCAACTCCATGAAACACCTAGGAATTGTTGCCTTGGCTAGAATATAGGGTCCATCCATTTGGAGTAGTGACTGGTTCAGGACCGCCCCTGGTAAAATTGCATGCCCTTTGGTTAGTTCATAGCACTGTTTTGTGCTATATTCTGCTTTGCTATTTGGGTTCTTCAAAGCAAAATGATAGGTCATTCATTGAAGGCCATAGCTTTTAGAATTTGTTCTGAAAATACACCACCAATTGCAGCAACTCCTATGAGAGCAGTTGGTTTTATTTCTTAAACAGTATCTTCTAGGTTCTTCATTTCTTCATGTTCATGAGCAAATTCATTTCTCTCTTTTGCTAAAAATAACACATCAACCGTATCGTTGTTATTGCTTTCTCCTTTTATAAACCTTCATTTTCTATGACCATTACCATCAGGTGTGCAATCCCTAAGACAGTCTCTCCAGCTCTTTGAAATAGTATTGTTTGATCAGACAGTTTGTTCTTCATTATTGGAAGGGCTGCAAGGATACCTATAACTACAACAGATACTGTTCCTTGAATAACATCATTGAATGTGCAGTACTTATTTTGATACTTGTTCAGGAGACAATGCATTTATGTTGGTAAAATCTTTAAACTGAAGTAGGCAATTCATGCCATACTTGGAAGAAAGTCCCTCCATTAATTCATCCTAAACATCATATTCAGTACCTCTCACTCTTCTCGGCTATAGTCCAATGTACCCAATGGATCTTTAACCCCTCTTTTTGTGTTTCCAGAGTTTCCACATCCAGACTGACAGGCAGATATTCTTGAGCACTCATCTCTTCACAAACTACATACAGAGCTAGTTTACCCACAGGGATGCCCATTCCATTACAGTCAAGGTCTCCCAAGCCAAGAATATGCTTTCCATTCATCACTACAAAAGCCTTGATGATCTCTTTTGGCCATGAATTACAAAGCTGAAGCAGGCTCAGGCCAGTTTGCTCAGTGCATACAGCTTCAGCCCAGCTTGCAGACGTCCTGGGTTTGATCCCTTAGTCATGGCACACATGAGAGGCGACCATCTGCTTCTCCTCTCCCTCACTTCCCCCTTCTCTTTTTTTTCCCCTCGCACTGGCCTCAGCCTGCTTCAGCTTTGTAATTCATGACCAGAAGAGATCATCAAGGCATTTGTGGTGACAAATGGAAAGCATATTCTTAGCTTGGGGGAGGATATGGTTGATGTGTTATTTTTAGCAAAAGAGAGAAATGAATTTGCTCATGAACATGAAGAAATGAAGAAACTTGAGCGTTGGCCCCGAGCACTGAGGATAGCTCAGTTGATTGAAGCACTGGCCCCAGACAGGTGTTGCTGGGTGGATCCTAGTCAGGGAGAATGTGGGAGTCTGTCTTTCTATTTCCCTTCCTCTCACTTAAAAAAAAAGTTGAAGCAATATGTCCTTCATCACTGATAGTAATAAAGAGACCTGACCCACGGTGAGGGCTTAAACAATAGGCATGAATTTCTCAATGTCAGACATTAGCACTCTATACAGTAGCTTTTTATTTTTATCCTGAAGACCCATTAAAAGAGAATTCCTGTCAAAGTCAGAATTCAGATGCTCAAACTTTTTTTTTTGAAAGAGTGAGAATCGGACAGATAGGGACAGAGAGACAGGAAGGGAGAGAGGTGAGAAGCATCAATTCTTCTTTGTGGCACTTTAGTTGCTCATTGACTGCTTTCTCATATGTGCCTTGACCGGGGGGCTACAGCAGAGCTAGCGACCGCTTGCTCAGTCCAGCGACCTTGGCATCATGTCTATGATCTCACTCTCAAGCAAGTGACCCCTCACTTCAGCTGGTAAGCCCGCACTCAAGCCACGACCTTAGGGTTTCAAACCTGGGTCCTCCGTGTCCCAGTCTGACGCTCTATTCACTGTGCCACTGCCTGGTCAGGCCAGATGCTCAAACTTTTTAATTAAGAACCTGGATAACCTAACTGATGAAGCAAGGTGACAAAAATCCATAAATACTCAATTGTTGTCTCCTAGGTTAAAAAACCAAGTTCTTGTTGAGGTAGGGGTTCTGCATCATGACTTAGCATACACACTGTTGGGTGTGGCAGCAGCAGGGGAGGTTTTGGCCTCCATCGTGGTGCATGGTAAAGCAGCAGGGGAGAGCAAGAGCCCACTTATTTGTCTTTGAGCCTGTCCCTGACACAGGCCACCTAAAATCCTTGAAAATTCCTTAGTGATTACAGTAGTAGGAGTATCTCTTGTTCTGATGAGGTAACTTGCAGTGAGCTCCTGGTTGGGGGCTGATCATCAGAAAGACCAAGCCATGATTAGAAGCTTGGAGTTTTCAGCCCCAATCCCCATTGTCCAGAGGGGAGAGGGCCTGGAAATTGAAGTTAATAATCATGCCTATGTGAAGAAGCCTCCATAAAATCCCAATCACATGATGTTCAGAGATCTTCCATGTTAATAACAGAGTTATGAGGAGAAGGGCACAAGCAGAGAGGCCTGGAAGCTCTGCACCTCTTCCCTCATATCTTGCCCTAAGCATCTCTTTATTTCTTAATTTTTTTGAGGAACCACCCTACTTTCTTCCATAATGGTTGAACTACTTTACATTCCCACCAACATGAATAAGGGTTCCTTTTTCTCCACAGCATCTCCAGCACTTGTTATTACTTGTCTTGTTGATAACAGTCAATCTAACAGGTATGAGATGGTATCTCATTGTAGTTTTGGTTTGCATTTCTCTAATAGCTAGTGAAGATGAGCATTTTTTCATATATCTGTTAGCCATTTGTATGTCCTCTTGGAAGAAATGTCTGTGCAAGTCCTCTCCCCAGTTTTTTGTTTTTTTTTATAAATAAATTTTTACTTTAATGGGGTGACATCAATAAATCAGGGTACATATATTCAAAGAAAACATTTCCAGGTTATCTTGTTATTTAGTTCTGTTGCATACCCATCCCCCAAAGAGAGATCATCTTCCGTCACCCTCTATCCAGTTTTCTTTGTACCCCTCCCCCTCCCCTTCCTCCTCTCCCTCCTTCCCTCCCCCCACCCCCCGTAACCACCACACTCCTGTCCATGTCTCTTAGTCTCGCTTTTATGTCCCACCAATGTATGGAATCCTGCAGTTCTTGTTTTTTTCTGATTTACTTATTTCACTCCGCATAATGTTATCAAGATTCCACCATTCTGCTGTAAGTGATCCGATGTCATCATTTCTTCTAGCTGAATAGTATACCATGGTGTATATGTGCCCCATCTTCTTTATCCAGTCTTCTATTTTTTTTTACAGTGATTTAAAGCCTTTAAGCAAACTTTTGGCCAATACAGCGATAATCCCTAAAAGAGTAGTGTCCTTAACATGTTCACCAAGTCCAAGTTGGCCCCATCACCATGCCAAATCCCTGAAAAATGCAACCCAACCACAGTTCAGTCTGTTAGGAGCTGTCACAGGGAGCAGGAGTCCAGGAAAAGTCCACACAGGAAAAGTCCGCATGGCACTGGAATTGTTGTCACCATTCTATACTTTGCAGCTCATGTCCAAGTCCCAATGACCGCTGCTTCTAGCTAGTAATGATTCAGGTAGACTGGAAAAGCCATTTGCAGCATGCGTGGATATGGAGCTTCTGTTCTCCTCTGCCTGGAGAGTTGAGACCAGGTTGCTTTTCCTTGGAGCTCTGCGACTGTGGCATGGTAAAGAGAACCTTGGGATACACTAAGCTGGGTGGCAAAGGTAAATTCATAATAGAAGTTGGCAAAAGGGGGAAAGAGAGCTCTAAATTAGGAGTAGGTCCCAGCCTGAAATATGAGTGGGACATTGAGGTAGGAGGGATAAAGGAAACACTATATATTAAGCAAAGCAGCAGAAAATAGGACTATGAACACCCACAACAGAGATCTTTGACGGAAGAATAAAAAACCTGACTATTCAGGCAAAACATAGTTAAGTGGCCCTTGTGCAAATGAGATCAGTTTACCTGCTTCTTGGAAGAAATACCCTAGGCTCGTCCACAGTGTCATAGATGGGGCCGACGGCCCTGGGCACCTTCAGCCTTCAGTGGCAAACCCCAGCTTTCTGGGCAAAGTTAGGTCATAGGTGGCTGGAGCAGGGCTGGAAGAGACTGAACCCTCCCTTAGAGGAGCGAGGGGGAAGCCTACCTTCCAGTGTCCCTGTTTCCTCACAGCAGAGGCATGTAAGCCTGGCAGGCTTTATTTAGCTCAATGACCTTCCTTTCCACTATTGAAGCTGAACCCAGATGGCATCCTATGAGACCCCTTTGGGGCGTTGGAGCCTTTAAGGGTGTATCCTAAAAGCTGGTAGTTCCCCTGATCTCTATTGGGCTTTTTCTGCCTCTAGGTATCTTAAAAGCCATGCTCAGAAGATCTCGCTTGAGGGGTTTGAGGATCCCCTTCCGCCTATATAAATCTTTTCCATATATCTGGAGCTATTTGGAAAAAGACAAAATAGTGTTATTAGCTGGATCTAATAAATAAGGTAGTAGTTTGCAGGCGAAAAAGATTTGGTGTCTCCTGTTCATCAGCCTTCAAAAGAAATGTAAATTTTTTTTTTTTAAGTAAAAAGCATGATATGGTAGACCCGTAGGAGTCATTGGCCTGGTGTGCAGGATTCCCGGGTTCGATTCTTGGCCAGAGCACACAGGAGAAGCGCCCATCTACCTCTCCACCCCTCCCCCTCTCCCTCCTCTCTGCCTCTCACCTCCCCTCCCGCAGCCAAGGCTCCACCGGAGCAAAGCCACCCCGGGCACTAAGGATGGCCCCATGGCCTCCGCCCCAGTCGCCAGAATGACTCTGGTTGTAACAGAGCAACACCACAGATGGGCAGAGCATTCCCCCCTCGTAGGCATGCCAGGTGGATCCTGGTCAGGCGCATGCGGGAGTCTGTCTGACTGCCTCCCCATTTCTATCCTCAGAAAAATAAAATAAATAAATAAAAGAAAAAATACAACAACAACAAAAAAAAGAAAAAGAAAAGAGGAAAGAGAAAAAAGGGCATTACCTTGTGTTAAAGCTCCAGGGAGCATGGAGTGAGCTTGAGTATGTCCTATGAAACATGGAGCTCTATGTTGACATACAAGTCTTTGAAGAAGGAGGAAACTGCTGAAATAGTTCATCAGCATTTGTCCCTAAGACAGCAGTCTTTATAGTGGAAACACCGTAAGTAAATATTTGCTGTCTGTCTATAGATTAAAGGGGGAATATGGCAAATGCTGAAAAGCCATGCTCTTTGTGCCCCTCCCCTCCCCCAACCCCCTCCGTCTCCTACCCCCCCCTGTACCCCCAACACTGTTGTCCATGTCTCTGAGTCTCATCTTTATGTCCCACCTATGTATGGAATCATATAGTTCTTAGTTTTTTCTGATTTACTTCTTTCACTCAGTATAATGTTATCAAGGCCCATCCATGTTGTTGTAAAAGATCCTATGTCATCATTTCTTATGGCTGAGTAGTATTCCATAGTATATATATATATATACCAAAGCTTTTTAATCCACTCGTCCTCTGATGGACACTTGGGCTGTTTCCAGATCTTTGCTATTGTGAACAATGCTGCCATAAACATGGGGGTGCATTTTTTCTTTTCAAACGGTGCTATGGTGTTCTTGAGGTATATTCCTAACAGTGGTATAGCTGGGTCAAAAGGCAGTTCGATTTTTAATTTCTTGAGGAATCTCCATACTGTTTTCCACAGTGGCTGCACCAGTCTGCATTCCCACCAGCAGTGCAGGTGGGTTCCCTTTTCTCCACATACTCGCCAGCACTTATTCTGTGTTGTTTTATTGATGAGCGCCATTCTTACTGGTGTGAGGTGATATCTCATTGTGGTTTTAATTTGCATTTCTCTAATCATTAGTGATGTTGAACATTTTCTCATATGCCTATTGGCCATCTGTGTGTCCTCTTTGGAGAAGTGTCTATTCATTTCTCTTGCCCATTTTTGGATTGGATTGTTTGTCTTCCTGGTAATAAGTTTTACAAGTTCTTTATAAATTTTGGTTATTAACCCCTTATCAGACACAATGTCAAATATATTCTCCCATTGTGTAGTTTGTCTTTTTATTCTGTTCTTATTGTCTTTAGCTGTGCAGAAGCTTTTTATTTGATAAAGTCCCATTTGTTTATCCTGTCTTTTATTTCACTTGTCTGTGGAGACATATCAGCAAATATATTGCTGTGACAGATGTCAGAGAGCTTACTGCCTGTGTTTTCTTCTAAGATGCTTATGGTTTCACGGCTTACATTTAAGTCTTTTATCCATTTTGAGTTTATTTTTGTAAGTGGTGTAAGTTGGTGGTCTAGTTTCATTTTTTGCAGGTAGCTGTCCAATTTTCCCAACACCATTTGTTGAAGAGGCTGTCTTTACTCCATTGTATTTCCTTACCTCCTTTGTCAAATATCAGTTGTCCATAGAGCTGTGGGTTTATTTCTGGGTTCTCTGTTCTGTTCCATTAATCTATGTGCCTGTTCTTATGCCAGTACCATGCTCTTTTGAGTACAATGGCCTTATAATATAACTTGATATCCGGAAGTGTGATACCTCCCGTTTTATTCTTCCTTTTCAAGATTGCTGAGGCTATTCGTGTTCTCTTTTGGTTCCATATAAATTTTTGGAATATGTGTTCTATATCTTTGAAGTAAGTCATCGGTATTTTAATCGGTATTGCATTGAATTTATAAATTGCTTTGGGTAATACAGACATTTTAATGATGTTTATTCTTCCTAACCATGAGCACGGTATATGCCTCCACTTATTCGTATCTTCCCTGATTTATTTTATCAATGTTTTATAATTTTCCAAGTACAAGTCTTTAATCTCCTTGGTTAGATTTATTCCTAGGTACTTTGTTTTTTTGGTTGCAATGGTAAAAGGGATTGATTCCTTGATTTCTCTTTGTGACAGTTCATTATTAGTGTATAAAAATGCCTCTGGTTTCTGAGTATTGATTTTATATCCTGCCACCTTGCCGAATTCATTTATCAGGTCTAGTAGTTTTTGCCTGAGACTTTAGGGTTTTCTATATACAATATCATATCATCTGCAAATAATGATAGTTTTACTTCTTCTTTTCCAATTCGGATGCCTTTTATTTCTTTTTCTTGTCTGATTGCTGTGACTAGGACTTCCAGAACTATGTTGAATAAGTGGTGAAAGGGGGCACCCCTGCCTTGTTCTTGATCTTAAGTGGATTGCTTTTAATTTTTGCCCATTGAGTATAATGTTGGCTGTGGGTTTGTCATAGATGGCCTTTATCATGTTGAGGTATGTTCCCTGTATTCCCACTTTGCTGAGAGTTTTGATCATGAATGGGTGCTGGACTTTATCAAATGCTTTTTCTGCATCTATTGAAATTATCATGTGGTTTTTCTCCTTTCTTTTGTTTATGTGATGAATCACATTGATTGATTTGCGAATATTGTACCAGCCTTGCCTCCCAAGAATAAATCCCACTTGATCATGGTGTATGATTTTTTTCATATATTACTGGATCCGGTTTGCTAATAATTTGTTGAGGATTTTTGCATCTAATTCATCAGGGATATTGGCCTATAATTTTCTTTTTTCGTGTTGTCTTTGCCTGGTTTTGGAATCAGAATTCTGCTCGCCTCATAAAAGGAGTTTGGAAGTCTTCCTTTTGAATTTTTTGAAATAGCTTGAGAAGGATAGGAGTTAGTTCTTCTTTGAATACTTGGTAGAATTCACTTGTGAAGCCATCAGGCCCAGGACTTTTCTTTTTTGGGAGTTTTTTGATAGCTGTGTTTGAATCTCATTTGTTGTAATTGGTCTGTTTAGGTTTTCTGATTCTTCCAGATTGATTTTTGGAAGATTATATGATTCAAGGAATTTGTCCATTTCATCTAGATTGTCTAGTTTTTTGGCATACAGTTCTTCATAGTATTTTCTTACAATATTTTGTATTTCTGTTGTGTCAGTTGTTATTTCTCCACTCTCATTTCTAATTTTATTTATTTGAGTCCTCTCTCTTTTTTTCTTGGTGAGTCTTGTTAAAGGTTCATCAATCTTGTTTACCTTTTCAAAGAACCAGCTCCTGGTTTCATTGGTCCTCTGTATTGTTTCTTTAGCCTCTGTGTCATTTATTTCTGCTCTGATCTTTATTATTTCCTTCCTTCTACCAGCTCTGGGCTTTACTTGCTGTTCTTTTTCTAGTTCTTTTAGATGCAGGGTTAAGTTGTTTATTTGAGCTTTTTCTAGCTTCTTGAGGTATGCCTGTAATGCTATAAACTTCCCTCTCAGGACTACTTTTGCTGTGTCCCACAAATTTTGAGTTGATGTATGCTCATTATCGTTTGTTTCTAGGAATTTTTAAATTTCTTCTTTGATCTCAATGTTAACCCATTTGTTATTTAATAACGTGCTATTTAGTTTCCAAGTGTTTGAATGTTTTTCAATTTTTCTATTGTGGTTGATTTCTAGTTTAATGCCATTGTGATCAGAGAAAGTGCTTGATATGATTTCAATCTTCTTAAATTTGTTGAGACCGCTTTTGTGCCCTAACATGTGGTCTATTCTAGAGAATGTACCATGAGCGCTTGAAAAGAATGTATATTCTGCTGTTTTAGGGTGAAAGGTTCTGACGTTATCTATTAAATCGAGTTGATCTAATATGTCCTTTAAGTCTGCTGTGTCTTTGTTGATTTTCTTTCTTGAGGATCTATCTAATGATGTTAATGGGGTATTGAAATCCCCTACTATTATAGTATTGCTGTTGATCTTGCCCTTTAAGTTCATCCAAGTCTGCTTTATATATTTGGTGCGTAGATATTTATAATGGTTATATCTTCCTTTTGGATTGCTCCCTTTATCATTATGTAGTGACCTTCTTTATCTCTAACTATGGTCTTGGTTTTAAAGTCCATTTTGTCTGATATAAGTATTGCTACCCCAGCTTTTTTTTCATTTCCATTTGCGTGAAATATTTTTTTCCATCCTTTTATCTTCGGTCTGTGTGCATCTTTTGATTTAAGGTGTGTCTCTTGTAGACAGCATATGTATGGGTCCTGTTTTCTTATCCACGCAGCTACCCTATGTCTCTTGCTCGGATCATTTAATCCATTAACATTTAAGGTTATTACTGATATGTAATTGTTTATTGCCATTTTTTTTCTTTGAAACTATATTCCTCTTTTGCTATATTCTTTTTTTCCTTTGATCTGTTTACAACAGGTCCCTTAGCATTTCTTGCAGCCTTGGTTTGGTTGCAGTGAATTCCTTGAGTTTTTTTTTGTCTGTAAAGCTTTTTATTTCTCCTTCAATTTTGAATGATAGCCTTGCTGGATAAAGTAGTCTTGGTTGTAGGTTCTTGTTCTGCATTACTTTGAATATTTCTTGCCATTCCCTTCTGGCCTCAAGTGTTTCTGTTGAGAAGTCAGAAGTCATCCTTATGGGGGCTCCTTTGTAGGTGATAGTCTTTTTTTCTCTAGCAGCTTTTAATATTTTCTCTTTATCATTTAGCTTTGGTATTTTAATTATGATGTGTCTTGGTGTTGGTTTCTTTGGGTTTCTCCTTAATGGAGTTCTCTGTGCTTCCTGAACATGTGTAAGGTTTTCCTGCCTTAATTGGGGGAAGTTTTCCGCTATAATATGTTTGAACAAAGTCTCTATCCCTGTTCTTTCTCTTCTTCTTCAGGAACCCCTATGATGCGGATGTTATTTCTCTTCATGTTGTCACAGAGCTCTCTTAGAGTTTCCTCAGACTTTTTGAGTCTTTTTTCTTTTTTCTGCTCTGCTTCCGTGCCTTTATTTATTGTGTCCTCTCACTGATTCGATTCTCTGCTTCATCCATCCTGCTTTTAATTCCTTCCATTGTATTCTTTATTTCAGATATTGTATTTGTCATTTCTGACTGATTCTTTTTTATTATTTCAATGTCCTTTTTTATATTTGTTATCTCTTTATTTAGGTTTTCGTAATGGCCATCTATGGTTGTTCTGATATCTTTGAGCATCCTAACAATCGTTATTTTAAACTCTGCATCTGGTAATTTGGTTATATCTGATTCACTTAGGTCCTTTTCTGGGGATTTCTCTTGATTTATTTGTGTTGTATTTCTCTGCCTCCGCATTTTCTCTTCACGGGAGTGGCTGTGATCACGTGCTCGGGTGCACAAGCGTTGGTGGCCTTGGCCTTTGCCCCGTCCCCGTGTATGACGTTATGCTCAGTCCTGAGGGCACTGGCGAGCACCTTTGCTCAGCTGCGGGTCTCCGCCTGTTTCCAGGCTTTCGCCCTGCCCTTGCAGGAGGAGCCCGCTCGAGGAACAGCTGCTAGCCTTGGCTCTACCACCAGCAGGACTGCGTTCCCAAGCTCAGCTCAGTAGCAGAACTCCGCCTCTTCTGGGCTTTTGGCTCCACCCCCATGGGAGGAGCTGGCTACCAAGTAAGACCGCAAGCCTGGGTTGCATGGGCGGGGCAAGGCTGTGCTCCTCTGCCCTTGCTCAGGGGCTGGTCTCCACCCTTTCCGGGGTTCCCGCCCTTTTCCCTGCAGTCTGGATTACAGGCTGCTAGCAGCTGAGCTTGACCGCTTTTGCACGCCCCATTCTCCCCAGCCGGGCAAGATTGAGCTCACACCTGAGCCCAGTGGTGGCCACCTGGCTTCCGCCCCTGCCAGCAGAACCGCGCTTTTGTCTCCCACTGCCACCCGCCCTGCGGCGCGCCCTCAGCTGCATGGGTGGGGGCGCTGTAGCTCGGACCCTAAGACTCACTACTGTAGACCCAAAAGCTCCCTCCTTCTATGCGACTCTGCTCTGAATGCCGCGGGGGAGCTTGTTTGGCTGCTCTCCTGCTTCCCTTTGCTGGTATTGCTTTTTCCGGGGGAAATATTCACTTCAGCTTTGGGGAGTGACTTGTCCCAGGGGTTAGGGTGGCTCTCCCAAAATGCTTCTCCCTGTGCCTCCTAGATTACACTCTCTTCCTGTTACTCTGGTCCTCTCCTCTCTCCCCCCATCCCCAGGAGCCCCGGGTGGGTGGTTATGAGAGAGATGTTCTGCGTGGTCCCTTTAAGAAGGATCCTGGGTCTGAGAAATCAGACTCTTTCTCAAAAACAGTATCCCGACTTGTTTCCAACTAAATACTATCCTTACGCCTCTTCTGGGATCTGGGGCTGCAGGCTGGGGCTTTGTTCCTGGGGTTCAGGACCCTTCCCCCTCTGCTAAACTCACTTTCCGCCACGTGAGTCTCTCCCTGCTGCCGTTTGCTCCGGAGCTGGGCAGCCCTCTCCGCGTTTCCTCGTTTCCGCTTTTCCTACCAGTCTCTGTGTGGCTTCTTCAGCGTTCCTTGGTTGAAGAGTCCTCTTAGTTTAGTCCAAAGTTGGTTTTTCCAGATGATAGTTCATAAAATTAGTTTGTAATCCACTTTGGTTCTGGGAGGTAGATGTTGGTACGTCCGCCTACTCCAGCGCCATCTTGTCTCTCTCTCTCTCCCCAGTTTTTAATTGTATTGTTTGCTTGTTTGTAGCTGAGCTTTGTGAGTTCTTTATATATTTTGGACATTAACCACTTATTGGAACTATTGTTTGAAGTATCATCTCCCATTTAGTTGGCTGCCTATTTGTTTTGTTGTCAGGTTCTTTTGCTCTGCAGAAGCTTTTTCGTTTGCTATAGCCTCATTAATTTATTTTTGCTTTTATTTCCCTTGCCTTTGAGGTCAAATTCATGAATTGTTCTCTACGGCCCAGGACCATGAGTTTAGTGCCTATGTTTCCTTCTATGTAATTTATTGTTTTAGATCTTATATTTAGGTCTTTATCCATTTTGAATTAATTTTTATGCAAGGGGTTAAACTGTAGTCAAGTTTTATTCTTTTTTCTTTTTAATGCATTTTCTGGTTTTTTAAAATTATTTTTACTTTTTAATTTATTTTAGAGAAGAGAGAGAGAGAGAGAGAGAGAGAGAGAAGGGGGGAGGAGCAGGAAGCATTGACTCCCATATGTGCCTTGACCAGGCAAGCCTGGGGTTTTGAACCGGCGACCTCAGCATTCCAGGTCGACACTTTATCCACTGTGCCACAACAGGTCAGGCAAGTTTTATTCTTTTGCATGAGGTTTTCCAGTTTTGCCAGCACCATTTATTGAAGAGGCTTCTTTTCTCTATTGTGTGTTTTTGGTTCCTTTGTTGAAGATGATTTGTCCGTATATAAGTGGTTTTATTTCTGGGCTCTCCATTTTGTTCCGTTGGTCTGTATATCTGTTTTTTTTTGTGGTTTTGTTTTGTTTTTGTTTTTTTGCTAATACATGCTGTTTTGATTATTGTGGCTCTACAGTATAATTTTAAGTCAGGTAATATGATACCTCCAGCTTTATTCTTTTTTTCTCAGGATTGCTTTAGCTATTTATTCAAGGTCTTTCATGGTCCCATACAAACCTGGTGATTTTTTTGTTTTGTTTTGTTTTTTAATGACATTGGTAGGCCATAGCCAGTGGCTCAGTGGATAGAGCGGTGGTAGTCAACCTGGTCCCTACCGCCCACTAGTGGGCGTTCCAGCTTTCATGGTGGGCGGTAGCGGAGCAACCAAAGTATAAATAAAAAGATTTAACTATAGTAAGTTGTTTTATAAAGATTTATTCTGCCAAACTTAGGAAAATTTGACATAAAGTACTTGGTAAGTAATTAATATTATATGCTTTAACTTGTTGTAACTCTGCTTTATAAATTTTATAAAGTAAAGTTACTTCCCTACTTTATAAATCACGTTACTGTGGAACCGGTGGGTGGTTAGAAAATTTTACTACTAACAGAGATACAAAAGTGGGCAGTAGGTATAAAAAGGTTGACTACTCCTGGGATAGAGCATTGGCCTAACATATGGATGTGTCAGATTCAATTCCCATTCAGGGCACACAGGAGAAGCAACCATCTGCTTCTCCCCCTCCTACCCCTTTTCTCCCACTTTCCTCCTGCAGCTAGTGCCTCAGTAGGTTTGAGCATTGGCCCTGGGTGTTGAGGGTAACTCCATTGGAGCAAATCAACATCAGGCACTAAAAATAGCTCAGTGCTTGAGCATTGTCCCCCAGTGGGATTTCTGGGTGGGTCACGATTGGGACACATGCAGGAGTCTGCCTCACTATCTACCCTCCTCTCACTTAAAGAAAAATTTTTTTAAATTAAAAATGACACTGTGATTTTGATAGTATTGCATTAAATTTGTGTATTGCTTTGGTTAATATGGTCATTTTAAGTATGTATATTGATTCTTCCAATGGAACAGGGAATATTTTTTCATTTCATTCTTTATTAATTTCATTCAATAATGCTTTGTAGTTTTCAGTAGATAGGTCCTTCAAATCCTTTATTAAGTTTGTTCCTAGATATTTTTGTTGTTGTTGTTGCAATTGTAAAAGGAATTGGAGGTTTTTTAGTTCCATTTTCTCAAGTTTCATCATTGGCATATAGGAAAACAATAGACTTGTATAAGGTCTACCGGCAAGTTCTGTTCATTTCTATCACAAGTTTCGACACGTAAGCACATGTTTATTTGGCGCATGTGTGCCTCTCTGTTTTTATCACTTGATGTATACATACGTAGCAAATTAACTAAAACAAAGTTGATTCATGTTAGTCTTTTGTGTGAAGCGATAGTATACCCGTGGCTACTGATAAAGATCATTTACACCACTATAATTTTTACAAATTTCAACAAGGAAGAAATGCTACAGAAGCATGTAGAAATTTATTGAAAGTGTTTGGTGAAGGAATAATACCGACTATCACTTGTTTTTGTCCTTACAGAATTTTTTGAAGGGCAAAAAATTCAAAAATGAAGAAGATATCAAACAAGCACTGGTTCAATTTTTCACATCAAAAGATAAAACATTTTTCAAAAATGGGATATACAAATTACCCTCATGCTGGCAAGAAATCATTAATAATAATGGCAATTATATTATTTAATAAAGTTTATTGACGGTAAGGAAAATTTGTATTTTGTTTTATTCTAAAAACGGACAGAACTTTTCAGTAGACCTTATATATTGATTTTTGTATTCTGTGATTTTACTGTATTGGTGTGTTTCTAATAGTTTTTCAGTGGAATCTTTGGGTTTTCTATATACAGGATCATGTCATCTGCAAAAAGTGATACCTCTACTACTTCTTTCCTGAAATGGATGCATTTTATTTCTTTCTCTTGTCTGATTGCTCTGGCTAAACCTCCTGGAACTATGTTGAATAAAGATGGAGAGAGTGGGCAGCCTTGTCTTGTTCCTGATTTTAAAGGAAAAATCTTCATTTTTTTCACCATTTAGTATGATATTAGCTGATGATTTGTCATATATGGCCTCTATTATGGGTTTTTTGTTTGTTTTTTGTTTGTTTGTTTTTTGAGAGAAAGAGAGAAGGAAAGGCAGGGACAGACAGGAAAGAGATGAGAAGCATCAACTTGCTGTTACAGCACTTTAGTTGTTAATAGATTGACCAGGGGCTTCAGCCAAGTCAGTGACCTTGGTATTCAAGCCTGTGACCTTTGGGATCAAGCCAGCAACCATGGGGTCATGTCTATGATCCCATGCACAAGCTGGTGATCCTGCACTCAAGTCAACGACCTTGCAGTTTTGAACCTGGGTCTTCAGCATTCCAGGCCAGTACTCTATACACTGCGCCAGCATATGGTCAGTCTGGCCTTGATTATGTTGAGGTACTTTCCTTCTATACCCATTTTATTGAGTGTTTTAAATATAAAGGGATGTTGTATCTTATCAGATGCCTTTTCTGCATCTGTTGCTAGGATCATATGAGTTTTGTTCTTTGTTTCATTGATATGGTATATTATGTTGATCGACATATATGTTGAACCATCCTTATGCTCCTGGAATGAATCCCAGTTGATCACAGAGGTTTGCCAGTTTGATCCCTAGTCAGAGCACATATAGGAACAGATTGATGTTCTTGTTTTTCCTTCTCTTTCTTCCTTTCTCTAAAATAAACAGTTTTAAAAGGGAGGGAGCGGTTTATTCACACACATATACCTAGAACTAAGTGGTTTTATTTTTGCAGCATAAGCCATAGGTCAAAAGTAAACACCTATCACAAAAAGTTTACTATAAATTATCACAGTTTTGTATCTGAAGCGGCTACTCTTCATTCCTACAGGTATAAAGATTTTTCTCCTGAGTGATTTGAACTAACAGCATACAAACAAATGAATATCACAGAAAATGCTAGGAGTGTTCAAAATATCCAAGAAAAACTGACAAAGACAACCTAATTATCTCTCTTAATCTGTTACTCTGCAGAGCTCACCCAGAACAATATTACAAAAATAACAGAGAGCCAGACCATTGGTGGCACAGTGGATAGTCTGTTGACCTGGGACACTGAGGTCACCAGCTTGAGCGTGGGCCATCCTGCTGAACGCTGCCTTACTGGCTTGAACACAGGCTTATCCGCTTGATCTTAGGATCATCAACATGATCCCAAAGTCCCTGGCTTGATCCCAGAGGTCACTGATTTGAAGCTTAAGGTCACTAGTTTAAGCCCAAGGTCAGTGGCTTGACTGGAGCCACCCCCACTCCCGCTCACCCCCCACCGCCCCAGTTAAGGTGCATATGAGAAGCAATCAATGAACAATTAAAGTGCCACACTACCAGTTGCTGCTTCTCATCTCTGTCCCTTTCTGTCAGTCTGTCTGACTCTGTCTCTCTTGCTTAAAAAAAAAAGTAATAGTTCCTTGTGGTTACCAACAGAAAAATAAGCAGCCATGCCTAAATTAAAACCAAAATTAGACTTGGCTGAGAACTACGAAAATAGTTTCTCTTATGATTATTATGTGCATAATGGTATCACATATTTTAGATATCAGTATTGCAAAGTCAAGGATAAAATTGCTTTTGGTATGGAGCCAATCAGTGATTGAGGAGATGTATTCAAGGTTTCATTTATTTGGGGGAGTAGAACTATACTTACTTTTTGGCTTTTCTATGGTATTGTATTTTTGTTCACTTTAGGGTGGCCAAGTCTTTTCATCCCTGCTACTGTCTATTATATGCTTTCTTACCCTAATGGCAACAGGGTAAAATGTGTACTTTGCTTTCATTCCTGTTTTAGCTAACTTAAAACTTTTATATTCTCTAGTTAATCAGTTTGTGTAAGTCTTGAATCTAATAAAGTATAGACCAAATTTCCTTTCATATAGAGTACTTGGTTCTGCACACAGTAATATTCTAATCTACATATTTGACTTTGATAAAGAAGAAAAAAGGCCTGACCTGTGGTGGCGCAGTGGATAAAGCGTCGACCTGGAAATGCTGAGGTCGCCAGTTCGAAACCCTGGGCTTGCCTGGTCAAGGCACATATGGGAGTTGATGCTTCCAGCTCCTCCCCCTTCTCTCTCTCTGTTTCTCTCTCTCCCTCTCTCTCTCTCCTCTCTGAAAATGAATAAATAAAATTTAAAAAAAAAAAAAACTTTAAAAAGAAGAAAAAATTTTTTTACTTGGCTTTAAAAATTCATCTATTAGAGAAATGCATATCAAAACTACAATGAGATACCACCTCACACCTGTTAGATTAGCTATTATCAACAAGACAGGTAATAAGTATTGGAGAGGCTGTGGAGAAAAAGGAACCCTCATTCACTGTTGGTGGGAATGTAAAGTAGTACAATTATTATGGAAAAAAGTATGATGGTTCCTCAAAATATTAAGAGTAGAACTACCATATGACCCAGCAATCTCTCTACTGGATGTATACCCCCAAAACTTGAAAACTTTGGTACATAATGACACGTGCACCCCCATGTTCATCACAGCATTGTTCACGGTGGCCAAAACACGGAAACAACCAAAATGCTCTTCAATAGATCATTAAATAAAGAAGATTAAAAAAAAAAAAAAAAAAGAAGAAGAAGAAGTGGTACATATATACAATGGAATACTACTCAGCCATAAGAAATGATGACATGGAATCATTTGCGACAACATGGATGTACCTTGATAACATTTACGGAGTGAAAAAAGTAAATCAGAAAAAGCTAAGAACTATATGATTCCATACATGAGTGGGACACAAAAGACTCATGGAAATAGATAAGAGTGCAGTGGTTACCAGGGGGAGGAATGAGAGAGAGGAGTGGGTGAGGGGGAGAGGCATAAAAAGAAACAAATAAAAGGTGACGGGGAAAAAATTCACCTTTCTATTCAGTCATTATTTTGGGTAACTTTTTTTTAAATTGAGAAATTTAGATATATACAGATAGAACAATCTACATATAGTATCTGTCCCTTTCCTCCTTTGTAACTGAAACAGAACTGTAACTGTAACTGTTTCAGAAACTCCTTTACCACTGCTTTAAAAAAATTTATATGACCTAATTTCTGATTCCAAATGGACTACGTCAGCAGCCTTTCATTTTTTTCTGATTCTCCAGTCTCATTCCTGCTTTGATCTTATACTAGCTATCTCCTCTGCTTGATCTTCCTCCACTTCCCAGATGCTCTCATGACTGATATCTCAGGAACATTTACATCTTAGCTTAATGTCATGACCTTAGAAAACTATTTTCATATTATTATCTATTTATCACATTTTAGTTGTTTGCCTGGCATTTATTTAAATTTTACCTGTTTCTGTTTACTTTTTTTTTTTTTTTTAATTTTATTTATTTATTTATTCATTTCAGAGAGGAGAGGGAGAGAGAGGAGAAACAGAGAGAGAGAAGGGGGGGGAGGAGCTGGAAGCATCAACTCCCATATGTGCCTTGACTAGGTAAGCCCAGGGTTTCGAACCGGCGACCTCAGCATTTCCAGGTCAACGCTTTATCCACTGTGCTACCACAGGTCAGGCTGCCTGGCATTTATTATTAGATGATTATTTTCCCTGTTTTCTTAGTTTTTCTTATTGTCATATCTGTCCAAGTAAAATGTAAACAATCATATTCACCACTGTTTCTTAGAACTTAGAACAGGATCTGGACTTAATGAGTGCTAACTAACTGTTGAGTAAACAAATAAGTGATCCACTAGAAAGAACCAGTCTTCAAATTTAAGAACTTCAGGTCTTGTGGTGGCGCAGTGGATAAAGCGTCGACCTGGAAATGCTGAGGTCGCCGGTTCGAAACCCTGGGCTTACCTGGTCAAGGCACATATGGGAGTTGATGCTTCCAGCACCTCCCCCCTATCTCTCTCTCCTCTCTCTCTCTCTGACTCTCTCTCTCTCCTCTCTAAAATGAATAATTAAAAAAAAAAAAAAAAAGAACTTCAGGTCTGTAGATAACTTATTTGGACCTCGATTTTCTTATTTTCAAAATGTGTATTAGTTTACCTACTTGTAACAAGATATAGTACTTGTTACAAAATATAGTAGCTTTGTTTTTAAAAGACAATATGTTGTCATTCATAGAGAAAAGAAATATATTAGCCTTGCTTTATTTATTGGAACTTTAAGCCAAAATAAAATAAGAGTAGACTAAATGAGGCTCTCCTGAGCCCATTTTCCTCTTTCTTTTTTCTCATTTTCCCCCTTCTTTTTACTTCCCTTCCTATTTGTCATATTTCGTGACATACCAAACATTAGGAACACAAATTAATAGGTTGAGTGAAAGAGACAAACCTATAAGAACATCATGGAATAAAATAAATCAGAGTTGAATAAGAAACTGAATTTTTTCATCATAAATCTCCTTACCAGTTAATGAAATTAAGGCAGTCTCATATAGTGTGTATTTTCAAACCTATAAACTAGTTAGTATTTCCTCTTGTCTACTACACAGGGTTTATTTATTTATTTGTTTGTTTGTTTGTTTATTTTAGCAAGAGAGAGGGAGAGAGAGAAAGACTGAAAGGGAGAGAGACAAGAAGCATCAATTCATAGCTACGTCACTTTAGTTGTTCATTGATTGTTTCTCTTACATGCTTTGATGGGCTTGAGGGGTTCTCAAGCCAGCAACCATGGGATCATGTCTGTGATCCATACAACCATAGGATCATGTCTGTGATCTATGCTCAAGCTGGCAATCCCATGCCCAAGCTGGTGAGCCTGTGCTCAAGCTGGATGAGCCTGCGCTCAACTTGGTGACCTCAGTTTCAAACCTGGGACCTCAGCATCCCAGGTTGATGCTCTATCCACTGCATCACCACTGGTCAACATAGGGTTGATTTAAATTATAATATGTGAAAGTACTTTATAAACTATAAATTGTTAACAAAATACAAGGTAATCATTATGATCAGATCTGAAATTGAGGTTTCTTATGCATAACTGTTGCAGAATACTAATGAGGTTCTTATATATAATTTCTAAAAGATTATTTCAGAAATGTAGATTTTTAAAACAAATACTCTTGATAGTATGATCTGTTTTCTATATATTACCACAGGAGAAAATGTTGCCTGCCTCTAACAGTCTTTTTTTCTTTTTCTTTTTAAATCATAGCCCAAAGAGCCGATTGATTCAATTAAAGAAAGAGAAGCTCGAATACTCTCCAGGAGAGCATGAATATGGGTTATTCCCAGCCCCCATTCATGTTGGTGAGTATCAGTATACACAATATATTACTATGGGGAAAAACGGTATTTCTTGAGTTTGGGTAAAGTGTTTTTGCGTTCTTGTTGTTATTTATGTATTTCCAGTAGGGTCAAGCTTTTTTCTTTACCATTTAATTTATACTCACTCTGAAGAAGTCTGCTGTCTAGGAGTCAGAATGACATAAATCTTCCTCACTGAACTTTCAATAAACAACTCTGTATCTGTAGCATTTGATTTCCTAAGTATGTCATCTAGGAAAACCCAACTCTTCATCAGTTCAGTTTCAAATATTATCCATGTTCAGCCTGACCTGTGGTGGCACAGTGGATAAAGTGTCAACCTGGAGCACTGACGTCGCCAGTTCGAAACCCCAGGCTTGCCTAGTCAAAGCACCTATGAGAAGCAACTACTACAAGTTGATGCTTACCACTCCTCCTCGCTAAAAATCAATAAGTAAAATATTTTTAAAATTTTTTTTCCATATTCTAAAGAAATAAGATGATTTATGGATATGTAATAATCAAAGGAAGAAGGCCCCTGCTTTTCCTGATCATTTATCTGCTTGAAAGTTGAGTAAGATTTATCTTTCTGTTTATTTAGGGGAGAAATGTCAAGGCTTTATTTAGCATTTGAGTAATAATAATACCTTCTAGGGTTCTGCTATAAGCTTATCAAACAAGTAAAAAGTACCTAGAAGACGTTCTAAATTCCTCCTATTTTTTTCTTTTATTTGTTTTAAAATTTTATTTAGAAAATTAACTTCAACAGAGTGACATTAATCAATAAGGTACATAGGTTTCGCCCTGGCTGGTTGGCTTAGCAGTAGAGCATTGACCTGGTGTGTAGAAGTCCTGGGTTCGATTCCCGGTCAGGGCACATAAGAGAAGCACCCATCTGCTTATCCACCCTTCCCCCTCTCCTTCTTCTCTCTCTCTTCCCCTCCCACAGCCAAGGCTCCATTGGAGCAAAATTGACCCAAGCACTGAGGACGGCTCCATAGCCTCTGCCTCAGGCGCTAGAACAGCTCCCACCACAACAGAGCAACGCCCCAGATGGGCAGAGCTTTGTGTCCTCGTGAGCATGCTAGGTGGACCCTGTTGGGACACATGCGGGAGTCTGACTGCCTCCCTGCTTCTAACTTCCGGGGGGGGGGGGAGTACATAGGTTTCAAGGAAACATTTCTATAGCATTTGGACTGTTGATCATGTTATATATCCATCACCAAAAGTCAAATCATTTTCTATCACCTTATATTTGTCCCTCTTTACACCCTTCCCCCCAGCCCCCTCCTATTTTTTCAATGCTTTAATCAGTCCATCTGGAATTTTTATTATTTCCATTCTTAAAATATATCCTACTCTCTCCAAATTCCATTGCTATCACTCAAGTCCATGCCACTATTCTCTTTTGCTCAGGCTACTGCATTGTGTAACAGCCTTCTAACAGATCTGTCCACTCAGTTTTTTTTCTATTCAGTCCACTCTCCACATTCTGAAAAGAGAAATGGTTTTATAATTTAAACATATTTTACTTATAGTCTTCCAGTGGCTTACCTTTATTCCGACTTTCAAGAATGATCTGGCCCCTGACTACCCCATTATTCCCAATATATCTGTTCCTATCTTTCCCTGCATTGTGTTACATCATGTTGGTCTTTCAAATCCTAGAACATACCACGCTCTTTCCCATCAGAAGATTGTTATGCTTATTATTTCTACTGCCTGAAAATCTTTTCTTCAAACTCTTCTCATAATTGGTTTCCTCTCGTCTTTTTAGGATGAGCATAATGTCAATATCAGCTTAAATATCATTTTATTTAAAATTGTTTTTTCTGATTGTCCCACCCACCAAAGAGGGTCCCCCCTTTTATTCTACATCATGTTTTTACTTTTATAATCTATAATTCCTATATTTGCTAGTCATTTGTTTTATACCCCCCTCTGTTATATTATAAACTCTAGGAGTATAAGATTTTTTTGTGTCTCTTATTCTCCTTTGATTTCCCAGTATCTGATACATAATAGAAATTTAACAATTATTTGTTAGGAGAAATCAGGATAAATTGCTGAATATAAATGAAAATTTTTTCTCAGGAACAGTTTACTTGTGTAACATATGCTGATCTTATGCTTTATCGTTTTTTCATCAACTATGACTCTTGACCCTTTTGACTATGGGGCTCTTTTCTTGGTTATGATTATCTAATTCCCTTTTCATCCTTGGAGGGGCCAGCACCAGGAGGGTGTTTAAAGCAGCAGGTTTAGATAATATTTTCAGTAAAGATTAGTTATTGTGTATTGAGTGACTGGAGAATGGTGTAAGTACAGTATAGAGTTATCAGGCTTAATTCTCAGCTAGATAACTATGGTAGTGCTTACCTAATGAAGATAAGAGTTAAATTCCATATTCTCTAGGGGTAATGCCTAAAATCTCTTAAATAAACCTCTTGTTTTTATTAGTGACATCATAGCAGGGAAAGCAGATTCTTAGCAGATTTAGCTATTTCATAGAACCTGCTAATAATAAATAGGCTTTGAAAATAAGAAGTAATTTAAGCCTAATCAGTGGTGGCACAGTGGATAGTGTTGACCTTGGACGCTTAAGACCCAGGTTCAAAACTCCATGTTGCTAGCTTGAAGCCCAAGGTCACTGACTTGAGCAAGGCATCACTGGCTCAGCTGGAGCTTTCCAGTCAAGGCACATGTGAGAAAATAATCAGTGAAGAAGTAAAGTTACACAACTATGAGTTGATGCTTCTTATCTCTCTCACTTCCTGTGTCTGTCTCTCTCTCGCTCACTTTAAAAAAAAACACACAACCATTTTGGTCTTACTGGTTTTGCCCTCTTTCGGAAATAGGCTTCAAAATTGGATGAAGCTCTTAACTATTCAAGGAAATGAAAGAGTTAGTTAAATTCAAGGTTAAATGGGAGAATAATGGATAAACTAAAATCTCTGTCGTGTCTCTGGCATGAAGTAAGAGGTCCCAAATGGAAACTCCTTAATTTAAATATTTTATTTGAGTCCCCACTTTAGCTCTCACTAATACTAATTTGTACTTCATGGTTTACAAAGTGAATAAATAATGGAAAAACTATCCAAGTAATAGGTCTTTATTCCTGTGAAACAAGGCTTTGAATCAGATGGAGGATGGAATTTTTTTTTTGGACAATGCTATTTTGTTTTTCAAATAATCATTTTTGATAGGATAGGGAGGATGGCTCCTCAGTCATTTTAAACAGGTCATTTCTAATATCATGTAAATAAAGAGCTTAACTTAAGCCAGCCAGACCTAGTTTTCTTCTATCTTTGCTGTATTATTTATGAGTAATATAGTTATATAAACAAAATTAAATGTATCTTACCATTGATGGCATCAGATTCAATAAATAGAAAGTAATGTTTATTTTAATGTTTAATGAAATCAGGTTTATTTATCTCATTAGAGAAATACATTTTAAATAAAATTTTACTTTTTATAATTTTGCAGCCTCCGTCTGCATTAATTGTCTGAGGGTTTGTTTCAAGCATCTGAGGACTAAAGAAAAATATACTAAAATAATACATATCCCAATGAGATCTCCCAATAATTCAGTACCCCACTGTTTTATCCAAAAAATGGGATTAAGTGATTGAAGACCATCAGCAATGCCACGCACAGTATTAGAAGCTAATAAAACTTGTAACTTCATTTTGCATGTTAAAAACATCATCAGCTTGAAGCTGTGCAATGTCTAAACTAAGATTATGACATCAGACACTATTCCAAGAAGAGTCTCATTATAACTATGTGGGGTTACTCAAAAGGGGGTGTGATTCCAGTCACATTGACGTTTAAGCTGTGTCTTTACAGTTAGTTCTTCCCCGAGTAGCAACAACTGCATTTTCTAAATCTACCAAGTGTGTGTTGATTTCTTGATCAATGTGAATTTGATTTTACCATGCTAAACTAGCATTTTTATGCCATTTTTGAATCAATTTAGTAGTTTAGATACTTTGATGTAAGGTTACTACTGATACCACTGCAACAGTAGTAAGGGTTATAATGCCTGTAATAGCAGCTATTAGCATTGCAATAACCCTTTTGGAAGGTGACTGTTTACCAAAAAAATGGAATGTGCATCACATCCATCTGCCAAATGTGATTTGGTTCCAAGCCTTGGAGATTAATCCCAGGAGGCCACTGTTTTGGATTGTTAATGATTTGACATTTAGGACATGTGCGTACAATATCTTCAGCCTGTTTCCAGTACAGTTGGAATGTAGCAGAGTCCTGAGGCATTAACATGAATCAAGTCATGAATCTGACTTGCCTTAGTAAGAGTGGGCATAACCAGTTTGTCAGCTATAGTATTGCCTACAGCTAAGGGTCCTGGTAGATTAGTATGTGAATGAATATGAGTGAGTTTTTTATTTTGTATAGTAACTTCACAGGTGGGACTTTCATCTAAAATTTTTTCTGTTAAAAAGACCCCCGAATCCCACAAAAATGTGGAAATTAAACAACATACTTTTAAAAAATGAATGGGTCAAAGAAGAAATAAGTGCAGAGATCAAAAGATATATACAGACAAATGAAAATGACAATACGACATATCAGAATCTATGGGATGCAGCAAAAGCAGTGATAAGAGGGAAGTTCATATCACTTTAGGCATATATGAACAAACAAGAGAGAGCCCAAGTGAACCACTTAACTTCACACCTTAAGGAACTAGAAAAAGAAGAACAAAGACAACCCAAAACCAGCCAAAGAAAGGAGATAATAAAAATCAGAGCAGAAATAAATGAAATAGAGAACAGAAAAACTACAGAAAAAATTAATAGAACAAGGAGCTGGTTCTTTGAAAAGATCAACAAAATTGACAAACCCTTGGCAAGACTTACCAAGGAAAAAAGAGAAAAAACTCATTTAAACAAAATCCAAAATGAAAGAGGAGAAATCACCACGGACACCGTAGATATACAAAGAATTATTGTAGAATACTATGAAAATCTTTATGCCACTAAATTCAACAACCTAGAAGAAATGGATAAATTCCTAGAACAATACAACCTTCCTAGACTGAGTCAAGAAGAAGCAGAAAGCCTAAACAGACCTATTAGAGAAGAAATAGAAAAAACCATTAAAAACCTCCCCAAAAATAAAAGTCCAGGCCCTGACGGCTATACCAGCGAATTTTATCAAACATTCAAAGAAGACTTGGTTCCTATTCTACTGAAAGTCTTCCAAAAAATTGAAGAAGCAATACTTCCAAACACATTTTATGAGGCCAACATAACCCTCATACCAAAACCAGGCAAGGATGGTACAAAAAAAGAAAACTACAGACCAATATCTCTAATGAATACAGATGCTAAAATACTAAACAAGATACTAGCAAATCGAATACAACAACATATTAAAAAAATAATACATCATGATCAAGTGGGATTCATCCCAGAATCTCAAGGATGGTTCAACATACGTAAAACGGTTAACGTAATACACCATATCAACAAAACAAAGAACAAAAACCACATGATCTTATCAATAGACGCAGAAAAGGCTTTCAATAAAATATAACACAATTTTATGTTTAAGACTCTCAACAAAATGGGTATAGAAGGAAAATATCTCAACATGATAAAGGCCATATATGATAAACCATCAGCTAACATCATATTAAATGGCACTAAACTGAAGGCTTTCCCCCTTAAATCAGGAACAAGACAGGGTTGTCCACTCTCTCCATTCTTATTTAATGTGGTACTAGAGGTTCTAGCCAGAGCAATCAGACAAGACAAAGAAATAAAAGGCATCCATATCGGAAAAGAAGAAGTAAAAGTATCACTTTTTGCAGATGATATGATCCTATACATCGAAAACCCCAAAGAATCCACAAAAAGACTACTAGAAACAATAAGCCAATACAGTAAGGTCGCAGGATACAAAATTAACATACAGAAGTCAATAGCCTTTCTATATGCCAACAATGAAACATTTGAGAACGAACTCAAAAGAATAATCCCCTTCTTTGGCATCTTGGTTAGCGTTTTCAAAGGCTAATAGTTGGAGTAAAGTATCAGCAGCTTCAACATTGGTAATTTGTTGTTGTTTTTTTACAGAGACAGACAGGAACGGAGAGATGAGAAGCATCAATCATTAGTATTTCGTTGAACATTGTGACACCTTAGTTGTTCATTGATTGCTTTCTCATGTGTGCCTTGACTGCGGGCCTTCAGCAGACCGAGTAACCCTTTGCTCGAGCCAGCGACCTTGGGTCCAAGCTGGTGAACTTTTGCTCCAACCAGATGAGCCCGCGCTCAAGTTGGCAACCTTGGGGTCTCGAACCTGGGTTCTCTGCATCCCAGTCCAACGCTCTATCCACTGCGCCACCGCCTGGTCAGGTGGTAATTTGTTTTTGAATAGCCTCTTGGAGCCAGGCAATGAATTCAGTATAGGGCTCCTTTGGTCCTTGCAATACCTTTTGAAAAGAGATATCCACTTGTCCCTTAGATTCAGTTTTCTCCCAGGCTTGCAAGGAACATTTCCTAATTTGGGCAATGGCCAGATCTTTCCTAGGAAGTTGATTTGGAGCACCTGCCCATGCTCCAGAGCCCACCAATTGTTCTAATTAAATAGGAACATTATGGGCTCTGTTATGTGCAGCTTGAGTTTCGGCATGATCATGCCACCAAGTCTTTTTTTTTATTTTATTATTATTATTTTTTTTTTACAGAGACAATGAGTCAGAGAGAGGGATAGACAGGGACAGACAGACAGGAATGGAGAGAGATGAGAAGCATCAATCATTAGTTTTTCATTGCGTGTTGCAACACCTTAGTTGTTCATTGATTGCTTTCTCATATGTGCCTTGACCGCGGGCCTTCAGCAGACGGAGCAACCCCTTGCTGGGGCCAGTAACCTTGGGTTCAAGCTAGTGGGCTTTTGCTCAAACCAGATGAGCCGCGCTCAAGCTGGAGACCTCGGTCTCGAACCTGGGTCCTCTGCATCCCAGTCCGAGGCTCTATCCACTGCGCCACCGCCTGGTCAGGCATGCCACCAAGTCTTAAATTGCAGAGATTCCCCAGAACTTAATACAGTTTTAGCCAAAGTGTTCCAATCAACAGGAATTAAGCGAGAACCTTCAGCAGGACCCTGATCAGGTCGTAAATGAAAGAATTAGTTCCATAATGTTGTATACAGCTAATTTCAGTTCCTTCAGTATTTTTTTTAATTTTTTTTTTAATTTATTGTGTTTACGTAGATTCTAGCGTCCCCTCCCGAATGCATTCCCCCCCCCCGTTCCCCTCAACATCCCCCTTGCCCCCCTCCCCACAACGCCCTCCTCCCTTCCCTCCAGGATTTGCTTTTCTGCTCTCTATAATGCTGTAATGTCTGTATAATTTCACCAATCTCTTTCCCTTTTCTGATCCCATCCTATCATCCCCTTTCTCTCTGTCCACTTTCACTCTGGTCCCTTTGATCTTGCCTCTGTCTCTATTTCATTCCTCAGTTCACATTGTTCATTAGATTCCTCAATTGAAGAAGGTCATATTGTTAAGCCTAATTCGGAGGGACCCATAACATTGAAGACAGGGACAAGGTCCGTCGGTTACACATCAAAGCTTTATTGTCTAGCTTGGCCAAGCAGCGGCTACTCCGACAGAATTCTGAAAGAAAGCGTGCTGGCCCTTTGTTCTACTTAGTTTTTATAGTTTTGTAAGTGGGAAATACAGAAGCAAAAATTGCAATTAGGAGCCCCTTACCACTATTGGTTATAGTTATATGTTCTTTAACATGATAGGACCACGTTCAATTTGCAAGCCATACATCCTTTTGGGGAAAACGAAGTTTACAAGCCAACACAATGGTAGAAAGATGTCTCTTTACATATTAAAAGGCATTCCTGTATTATCTAGTGTTCATCTGCTGTTCAGAGTCACACGTATTAAACACACGCATTTACATAGGAGAGGTAGTTTCAGTGGGGACAAATTCCCGCAAATGGCTCATTGCTATGAGAAAAGGTTTATTTTGGCTTTTCTCTCCCTGTACCTGGCTAGCCATTCACCCCTTTCCCCACAGGGGTAGTGGAATGTCTGGGGATCCATGTTTTTCTCCCCTCTGCATTTGCAACACAATGCCAAGGGCCATCCTGACTATGCCAATCACACAGTACAGAGACTATTCTCACAATTTCTCTGCACATCTTAACCCAAATCAACAAAATGTTTCTCAAGCCTCCCAAAATATTAATATTAATTCTGTAGCTTTTGGTACTTTACAACATCTGCGGGTGAAGTGGCTCAGTGGCTCCTCAATATATTTTTTTTTCTCTGCCTGGCTTATTTCACTTAACACAATAGTTTCCAAGTCCATCCATGTTGTCGAAAAAGGTAAGATTTCCTTCTTTTTGATGGCCCTGTAGTAATCCATTGTGTATATGTACCACAGCTTTTTTAATCCCCTCGTCAACCGACGGACACTTGGGCTGTTTCCAGATCTTAGCTATTATAAACAATGCTGCCATAAACATGGGGGTGCATTTCTTCTTTTGAATCAGTGATGTGGTGTTCTTGGGGTATATTCCTAAGAGTGGGATGGCTGGGTCAAAAGGCAGTTCCATTTTTAATTTTTTGAGGAATCTCCATACTGTTTCCCACAGTGGCTGTACCACTCTGCTTTCTCATCAGCGGTGCAAGAGGGTTCCCTTTTCTCCACATTCTCGCCAGCACTTAGTGTTGTTTTGTTGATGAGCGCCATTCTGACTGGGGTGAGGTGATATCTCATTGTAGTTTTAATTTGCATTTCTCTAATTACTAGTGATGTTGAACATTTATTCATCTGCCTATTGGCCATCTGTATGTCCTCTTTGGAGAAGTGTCGATTCATTTCTTTTGCCCATTTTTTGATTGGATTGTTTATCTTCCTGGTGTTGAGTTTTACAAGTTCTTTATAAATTTTAGCTATTAACCCCTATCACAGTGGTCCCCAACCTTTTTTGGGCCAAGGACCAGTTTAATGTCAGAAAATATTTCATGGACCGGCCTTTAGGGTTGGACAGATAAATGCACAAAATAAAATTATGCGACCGGCGTAAAAACTGTGGTATTTTTAAATATAGTTGTCGAACTTACAAGGCAAGCGTCAAGAGTGAGTCTTAGATGGATGTAACAGAGGGAATCCGGTCATTTTTAAAAAATAAAACATCGTTCAGACTTAAATATAAATAAAATGGAAATAATGTAAGTTATTCTTTCTCAGCGGACCAGTATCAAATGGCCCACGGACCGGTACCGGTCTGCGGCCGGGGGGTTGGGAACCACTGCCTTATCAGACATATTGTCAAATATGTGGTTTGTATTTTCATTTTGTTCATATTATCTTTAGCTATGCAAAAGCTTTTTAGTTTGATATAGTTTCATTTATTCATCCTGTCCTTTATTTCACTTGCCCATGGAGAAAAATCAGCAAATACATTGCTGCGAGAGATGTCGGAGAGCTTACTGCCTATGTTTTCTTCTAAAATGCTTATGGTTTCCCAACTTACATTTATGTCTTATCCATTTTGAGCTTATTTTTGTGCATGGTGTAAGTTGGTGGTCTAGTTTCATTTTTATTTTCCAGGTAGCTGTCCAATTTTCCCAACACCATTTGTTAAAGAGATTGTCTTTACTCCTTTGAGTGCTCTGTCTCCTTTGTCAAATATCAATTATCCATAAAGGTGTAGGTTTATTTCTGTGTTCTCTGTTTTGTTCCATTGATCTGTATGCCTGTTCTCTTATTTATTTTTTTATTTTTTGTATTTTTCCGAAGCTGGAAATGGGGAGGCAGTCAGATAGACTCCCGCATGCGCCCGACCAGGATCCACCCGGCACGCCCACCAGGGGGCCATGCTGTGCCCATCTTGGGGCGTCGCTCTGCCACAATCAGAGCCATTCTAGCACCTGAGGCAGAGGCCACAGAGCCATCCTCAGTGCCCAGGCCAACTTTGCTCCAGTGGAGTCTTGGCTGCGGGAGGGGAAGAGAGAGACTGAGAGGAAGGAGAGGGGGAGGAGTAGAGAAGCAGATGGGCACTTCTCCTGTGTGCCCTGGCCGGGAATCGAACCTGGGACTCCTGCACGCCAGGCCGATGCTCTACCACTGAGCCAACCGGCCAGGGCTATATGCCTGTTCTTATGCCAGTACCAAGCTGTTTTGAGTACAATGGCCTTGTAGTATCAGGAAGTGTGATACCACCCACTTTATTCTTCTTTTTCAAGATTTCTGAGGCTATTCATATTCTTTTTTGGTTCCATATAAATTTTTGGAATATTTGTTCTATATCTTTGAAGAATGTCACTGATATTTTAATAGGAATTGCGTTGAATTTATAAATTTCTTTGGGTAATATAGACATTTTAATGATGTTTATTCTTCCTATCCATGAACACAGAATATGCTTACACTTGTTTGTATCTTCTTTGATTTTTATCACTGTTTTATAATTTTCCGAGTACAAGTCTTTAACCTCCTTGGTTAAATTTACTCCTAGGTACTTTATTTCTTTTGTTGCAATAGTGAAGGGGATTTTCTTAATTTCTCTTTCAGACAGTTCATTGTTGGAGTATAAAAATGCCTCTGATTTCTGAGTATTAATTTTATATCCTGCCACCTTGCTGAATTCATTTATCAGGTTCAGTAGTTTTTTGACTGAGACTTTAGCGTTTACTATGTACAGTATCATATCATCTGCAAATAGTGATAGTTTTACTTCTTCTTTTCCAATTTGGATGCCTTTTATTTCTTCTTCTTGTCCGATTGCTGTGGCTAGGACTTCCAGCACTATGTTGAATAAGAGTGGTGAAGGGGGGGCATCCCTGCCTTGTTCCTGATCTTAAGGGGATTCCTTTTAATTTTTGTCCATTGAGTATAATGTTGGCTGTGGGTCTGTCGTAGATGGCCTTTATCATGTTGAGATGTGTTCCCTGTATTCCCACTTTGCTGAGAGTTTTGATCATAAATAGGTGCTGGATTTTAGCAAATGCTTTTTCTGCATCTATTGATATTACCATGTGATTTTTCTCCTTTTGTTTATGTGATGAATCACATTGATTGACTTGCGAATACTGAACCAGCTTTGCCTCCCCAGAATAAATCCGACTTGATCATGATGTATGATTTTTTTTCATGTATTGCTGGATCTGGTTTGCTAATATTTTGTTGAAATTTTAGCAGCTAAATTCATCAGGGATATTGGCCTATAGTTTTCTTTCTTTGTATTGTCTTTGCCTAGTTTTGGAATCAGAATTATGCTCACATCATAAAAGGAGCTTAGAAGTTTTCCACCCTCTTGAATTTTTTAAAATAGCTTGAGAAAGCTAGGATTTAGTTCTTCTTTGAATATTTGTAGAATTCTCCTGTGAAGCCATTTGGCCCAGGGCTTTTGTTTGTTGGGAGAGTTTTTGATAACTGCTTTGATCTCATTTGTTGTAATCGGTCTGTTTAAGTTTTCTGATTCTTCCAGATTGATTTTTGAAAGATTATATGTTTCAAGGAATTTGTCCATTTCACCTATGTTGTTTAATTTTTTGGCATACTGTTCTTCATAGTATTTTCTTATAATCCTTTTTATTTCTGCATTGTCAGTTGTTACTTCTCCACATTTCTAATTTTATTTATTTGAGTCCTCTCTTTTTTTCTTGGTGAGTCTGGTTAAAGGTTCATCAATCTTGTTTACCTTTTCAAAGAACTAGCTCTTGGTTTCATTGATCCTCTATTTTGTTTTTTTAGCCTCTATGTCATTTATTTTCACTCTGATCTTTATTATTTCCTTCCTTCTACTTCCTCTGGGCTTTACTTGCTGTTCTTTTTCTAGTTCTTATAGATGCAGGGTTGAATTGTTTATTTGAGCTTTTTCTAGCTTCTTAAGGTATGCCTGTAATGCTATGAACTTCTCTCTCAGGACTGCTTTTGCTATGTCCCATAAATTTTGAGTTGTTGTATGTTCATTTTCATTTGTTTCAAGGAAATTTTATTTCTTCCTTGATCTCATTGTTAACCCATTTGTTATTTAATGACATGGTATTTCCTTTCCAAGTGTTTGAGTGACATTTTTTAGTGACATTTTTTAGTTTTTATGTTGTAGTTGATTATTCTAGTTTCATGCCATTGTGATCCGAGAAGATGCTTGATATGATTTCAGTCTTCTTAAATTTATTGAGACTCGTTTTGTGTCCTAACATGTGTTCTACCCTAGAGAATGTACTATGAGCACTTGAAAAGAATGTATATTCTGGTGCTTTAGGGTGAAAGGTTCTGAAGATATCTATTAAATTCAGTTAATCTAGTGTATCCTTTAAGTCTGCTGTTTCTTTGTTAATTTTCTTTCTTGAGGATCTATCCAGTGCTATTAGTAGGGTATTGAAATCCCCTACTATTATAGTGTTGCTATTGATCTCTCCCTTTATGTCCATCAAAATCTGCTGTATATATTTAGGTACTCCCATATTAGGTGCATAAATATTTATAATGGTTATATCTTCCTGTTGGAGTGCTCCTTCTTTATCTCTTACTATATAGCCTTTGTTTCAAAGTCTATTTTGTCAGTTATAAGTATTGCTACCCCAACTTTTTTTTTATTTCCATTTCCATGAAATATTTTTTTTCTATCCCTTTACTTTCAGTCTATGTGTATCTTTTGTTTTGAAGTGTGTCTCTTGTAGACAGCATTTGTACAGATCCTGTTTTATTCACGCAGCTACCCTGTGTCTTTTGATTGGAGCATTTAAACCATTAAATCTAAGGTAATTATTGATATGTAGTTGTTTATTGCCAAATCTACATTCCTGTTTTACTAGATTTTTCCCCCTTTTGTTCTGTTTACAAGAGGCCCCTTAACATTTCTTGCAGCATTGATTTGGTTGTAATGAATTCATTGAGGTTTTTTGTTTTTTGGTGTTTGTTTTTTTTTTTTGGTCTGGAAAACTTTTTATTTCTCCTTGAATTTTAAACGATAGCCTTGCTGGATAAAGAAGTCTTGGGTGTAGGTTCTTGTTCTGTATTACTTTGAATATTTCTTGCCATTTCCTTCTGACCTCAAGTATTTCTGTTCAAAAGTCGGGTATCATGCTTATGAAGGCTCCTTTGTAGGTGATTTACTGCTTTTCTCTTGCAGCTTTTAGTATTCTTTCTTTATCTCTTAGCTTTGGTATTTTAATTATGATGTTTCTTGTTGTAGTTCTCTTTGGGTTCCATTTTAATGGGATTCTCTGTGCTTCTTGAACTTGTGTGACATTTTCCTGCATTAATTTAGGGAAGTTTTCTTCTATGATTTCTTGAATCAGGTTCTCTATCCTTTGTTCTTTCTCTTCTCCTTCAGGAACCCCTATTATGTGGATGTTGTTTCTCTTCATGTTGCCACAAAGCTCTCTTAGAGTTTCCTCAGACTTTTTGATCCTCTTTCCTTTTTTCTTTTTTTATTTATTTTTTATTTTTCTGAAGCTGGCAACGGGGAGAGACAGTCAGACAGACTCCCGCATGCGCCCGACCGGGATCCACCCGGCACGCCCACCAGGGGCGACGCTCTGCCCACCAGGGGGCGATGCTCTGCCCCTCTGGGGGCGTCGCTCTGTTGCGACCAGAGCCACTCCAGCACCTGGGGCAGAGGTCAAGGAGCCATCCCCAGCGCCCGGGCCATCTTTGCTCCAATGGAGCCTCGCTGCAGGAGGGGAAGAGAGAGACAGAGAGGAAGGAGAGGGGGAGGGGTGGAGAAGCAGATGGGCACTTCTCCTGTGTGCCCTGGCCAGGAATCGAACCCGGGACTTCTGCACGCCAGGCCGACGCTCTACCACTGAGACAACCGGCCAGGGCTCTTTCCTTTTTTCTGTTCTACTTCTGTGCTTTCGCTTCTCTTGTTCTCTAAATTGCTGATTCGATCCTCTGCTTTGTCCAGCCTTCTTTTAATTTTTTTCTAGTGTAGTCTTCATTTCTAATATGATGTTTGTTATGTTATTTCTGTCTGATTCTTTTTTTTTTTTTTTTTTTGTAAGGCCCAGAGCAAAAATGAGGGCTGGTTAATTCTGCAGCGATGGGCAGGTACACAGATGGAACCCGTGAACTGGATCTGGAAAAGCAAGGAGCCATCTGAAGACTTTTTTTTTTTTTTTCCTTTACAGGGATAGAGAGAGTCAGAGAGGGATAGACAGGGACAGACAGACAGGAACGGAGAGAGATGAGAAGCATTAATCATCAGTTTTGTGTTGCGACACCTTAGTTGTTCATTGATTGCTTTCTCATATGTGCCTTGACCGCGGGCCTTCAGCAGACCGAGTAACCCCTTGCTTGAGCCAGCAACCTTGGGTCTAAGCTGGTGAGCATTTTTTTTATTTTGCTCAAGCCAGATGAGCCCGTGCTCAAGCTGGCAACCTCAAGGTCTTGAACCTGGGTCCTCAGCATCCCAGTCCAACGCTTTATCCACTGCGCCACCGCCTGGTCAGGCTCTTTTTTATGATTTCAATGTCCTTTTTGATGCCAGTTACCTCTTTGTATAGGTCCTCATTTTGTCCATCTGTTGTTCCATCCTAACCATCATTATTCTAAACTCTGCATCTGGTATCTTGTTTATTTCCATTTTAGTCAGTTCTTTTTCTGAGGATTTCTCTTGTTGATTCATTTGAATTACACTTCTCTGTCTTCCAATTTTGTCTCTGTATAGACTAGGTACCACTCTATCGTTGTTAGGTCCTGAGTTGATGCTCTCTGTATCTGCCGTTGGATGTACCAACCCTGGACCTCTCTGGCTGCAACCTGGTGCAGACCAGTGGGGGTCACTGCTTTTGGCTGGTCCTTAGCAACCTTCTTGGAGCTACAGGCAATCTAGAATTTGTGGCTGCCTCTCCTGGGCCCTGATGCCGTTGTAACTATCAGCTGCACTCCTAAGCTGGCTTTTATCTACTCTTGGCCAGTGTTTGTGGCCTCTCTATTCCTGATGTGAGGTCTTTCCACCTGCCTACCTCTGCCTCCACCTCCTCAGGCACTTAGGCACCAGCACAGGCTCGCAGGCCATAGCTCGGGCTGCTCTGCCAGCATATAGGATGCCTCTTCTGCCTCTACCCCTCTCCTTTCCACCGCGGGCCACTAGGCTCCACTCTTCGTGGGTACGTGGGCTGCCTCTCTAGGCTTCGCCCCCTGCAGACAAGCAGGAAAGCTCTCCAGGCTCCACCCTTCCCCATCTCCGCTCGGGCCGCCTGTCTTCGCCCCCCCCCCACAGGCACACAGCACCCCTCACCAGCCTCCACTTTCCATGGGCATGAAGGATGCCTCACCCCACTGGTGTCCGCCCCTCGTGGGTGTAGACCTCACTGGGCTCTACCCCTGACCGCCGCGTGGGCCAAGCGCCACGCCGCCATCACAACCGGGCCCTCCTGCCCTTTGGAGGGTACTCAGCAGGTTGGGGGGCCATGTAGCCCAGACCTCAGCCCTCAAATCCTGTGTCCCTGATGTGCCCCCTGCTTCTAATTGTCTCTCTGCACTGATTGGAACAGGAAAGCCTCTGTTGGATGGGTTTAATTGCTTCCTTTTGCTGGCTTGTTTCTCCCAGGAAGAATGGGCACTTTAGGTTTGGCAAGTGACCCAGTACAGAGGTCAGGGTTGCTATCCCCCACAGTCATTTCCTGTGCCTCCAAGACTACAGTCTCCTCTTGCAACTCTAGTCCTCTCGGCACCCCCCATTCCTGGAGCCCCAGGTAAGTGGCTCTGAATGAGGTTTTCTGCGCAGTCATTTTAAGGTAGAGCCTGGGTCTACCTTAAAAGGAGAGTTTTTAGAAGGAAAGTTCTGTGTCCTTCTTGCAAACAGTAACCCAGCTCTTCTTTCAGCTAACTACTGTCTGTATGCTTCCTCTAGTCGCTGGGGCTCTGGTCCTAGGGCCGAGGGTCCACAACTCTCCTCAAACCCACCTCGCCGTGAGAGACCCTCCGGGCCACGCTCACTCCTGGGAGCAGGGCAGCCCTTTCTGCATCTCCGCCTTTCCTACCAGCTCAGTGTGGTTCCTTCGGTGATGCTTGCTTATGGATTCCTCTTAGTTTAGTCCAAAGTTGGTTTTTCAAGATGATTGTTCCTAAATTAAGTTATAATCCACTTTGGTTCTGGGAAATGGGAGTTGTAACCTCCTTCAGTATTTTAAAAGGAATTGACTCATGGGTGAATTCATAAACACTATTAGGATTTTGGGGATCCACCCCAGGAGCTACTCTCTCTGTAGCTGTTACTGGAAAAACCATCTGTAATGCTCCAAATCTCTTTCTCTACAGGCCTGTAATATTCCTTTCTAAAGAGCAGCAGATAACTGTGGCAGAGACTCTCTAGGTACAAAAACAGGCAGTGGAGCGGGTAGCAAAAGTTCCACAAAATCAATGAAAGGAGCAGATGGCCAAGAAGGTTTGTCAACCTTCGGAGCACTTTCAGGCTCAGTGTATTTAATCTCAAATTTTTCATCTCCCTCATCATCATCATCATCATCAGTTTGTATAGGTTCTAAAACAGATTTTACTAAGATCCAAATTTGCCAGATAGCAACTAGCAATGGAATACCTTGAGTATATAATTTTTTCAACTCTTTTCCTACCTCTTCCCAGTCATGTAAATCTAGACTTTCTAAAGTCAGGAACCAAGTACAATGCTTCTCAATTACTTATAACAATTCTAAAAGTTTCACTTCGCTGGATTTAGCCCTGCCAGCCTTCAACAATTGTTTTAAGAGACAAATATAGGAACGGCATTTCATAAAACTGTCCCCAATCCCCATTGTTACTCTGCATATTCCTGAGGATGTCCTTACCACTTTCCTGTGAAGGACTGAGCTGAGGCCTCTATTTCCTCTTGGGGTCCAGCAGTTATTTCCTTACCTTATTTATCACTCTGGCAATCCTTCTTCCAATCATGTCACTGTTTCAGTCGGGTCCCTGTTTCAATCAGGTCCCTGTTCATGCGCCACTTACTGAGACCAGCTCGGCAAAGGGAGTGCACAAAAGGAAGGTGCTGCAGGTCTTAATAAAAAACACACAAGACACAACATATAGGAAAGATGGGTACAGGGGACTCCCAGCCTCTAGGATTGAGAGCCCACATCACTGCAGCCTCATTGTATTTATTTGTCTCTTTGCTCATTAATCAAATTAATAGAGCCTGGGTCAAATTAGCAGAGCATGGATTCAGGTACAGAGAAGGATGTTTAACTTATACCTTTCAGATATGTAGGGAAAAGGCCATAGGGATCAGCTGTTTCTTTTAAACAGTCTTATCAGCACTTGCTGGGGCAGCATTCTGCCCCCGCAGGACTTGGGTTTCCAAAGTTAAAGCATATAATAATAATTACTTACCAAGTACTTTATGTCAGATTTTCACTAAATTTGGCAGAATAAATCTTTATAAAACAATTTACTATAGTTAAATCTATCTTTTTATTTATACTTTGGTTGCTCTGCTACCCTCACCATGAAATCTAGAACGCCCACTAGTGGGCAGTAGGGACCAGATTGACTACCACTAATCTAATCTTTGGCCATTTTCCTACAATGATATACATATATATATTTATCAAAATGTGTTATACCCTTAAATTTATGGTCATTGATTTTTGACAAGAATATCACAATGGTTCAATGAGGAAAGCATAATCTTTTCAACAGATGGTTTTGTGATAGCTGGATATAGTCATACAAAAGGATGAATTGGACTCCTGCCTCACACCATATAAGCAATTTAACTCAAAATGGATCATCAACCTAAATATAAGACCTAAAACTATAAAGCTCTTAGAAGAAAACATAGGAGCCCTGGCCGGTTGGCTCAGTGGTGGAGCGTCGACCTGGCGTGCAGGAGTCCCGGGTTCGATTCCCAGCCAGGGCACATAGGAGAAAGCGCCCATCTGCTTCTCCACCCCTCCCCCTCTCCTTCCTCTCTGTCTCTCTCTTCTCCTCCTGCAGCCGAGGCTCCATTGGAGCAAAAGATGTCCGGGCGCTGGGGATGGCTCCTTGGCCTCTGCCCCAGGCGCTAGAGTGGCTCTGGTCGCGATAGAGCGACGCCCCGGATGGGCAGAGCGTCGCCCCCTGGTGGGCGTACGGGGTGGATCCCGGTCGGGTGCATGCGGGAGTCTGTCTGACTGCCTCCCCGTTTCCAGCTTCAGAAAAATACAAAAAAAAAAAAAAAGAAAGAAAGAAAAGAAAACATAGGAGTGAATCTTTCCCTTGGATTAAGCAGTAATTTATAAGATACAACATCAAAATGTGCAACAAAAGAAAAAAGAGACAAAGTGGACTTCATCAACTTTTGTTCATTAAGGAACATCATCAAAAAACTGAAACACCCACCACAGAATGGGAGAAACATTTGCAAAATCTATATATATCAAGTAAGAGACTTTTATTCAAATCCCATACATATAAAGAACTGTGTAACTCTAAAAAAAGACAACACAACCTTTTAAAAGGGCAAACTATTTGAATAATCATTCTCCAAAATAGATACACCACTTGTCAATAAGTACATAAAAGGATGCTCAGTATTATTAGTAGGGAAATGAAAATCAAAACCATAATGAGGTATCACTTCACACTCACTAGGATGGCTTTAATTCAAGGATTGACAAAGATGTGAAGAAATTGGAACCCTCACACATTGCTGGTAACAATGTTAAGTAATCTAAACCTATTTGGAAAACATTTTGGAAGGTCCTCAAAAAGTTAAACATAGTTATCATATGGCCCAGAAATTCGACTATTAGGTATATATCCCAGAGAATTGAAAACATATGTCCACACAAAAGCTTATACACAAATGCTCATTGCAGGTCCTGGCCAGGTTGCTTAGTGGATAGAGTATTGTCCCAGCACACTGAGTTTACAGATTTAATTGGTTAGGTCTTCTGTGTGGCATAACCAATGAGTACACAACTAAATGCAACAACTAAGTGAAGCTACATGTTGATGCTTCTCTTTCTACCTTTCACCTTCTGCTCTTTCTCTCTTTCTCTCTCTCTCAAACCAATGGGGAGAAAAATTTTTAATGCTCACTGCAACAATATTTATAACAGCCAAGGGTGGAAGTAACCCACATTTCCATTAGTAAATAAAAGGGTAAACAAAATGTGATATACCCATACAATGGAATGCTACTCAGCAATAACAAGGATTGCTGAGACTTGCAACAACATGGATGAAAAATGGGATACATTATTTTGTGTGAAAGAAGAGTCACAAAATGCCACATGTTTTATAATTCCATTTATATGAAATGTGCATAGCAGGCGAATACATAGAAATGCAAACTAGGTTAATGGCTTCCAGAGACTGAGGGTAGGGAAGAATGAGTAGCGACTAATACTGGATACAGGAGTTTTTTTGGGGGGGGGTGATGAAAATGTGCTGAGATGATGTTGATTGTATTAGGCAGAGCTCTCCAATAAGATAGAGGAAGATTTTTAAAAATTATTTTTTATTAAAATTTTAAATTTATTGTGTTAATAACATGGATTCAAGTGTTCTACTCAATGTAACACCCTCAACTCCCAACAATGTGCCTCCCATTTCACCCCTTTTGTCAACCTCTCTTCCTTCTTTTCCTCTGGGATTTGCTCTCCTGTTATCTATATATAATTTGGCTAATCCCTTCACCTTCTCTTATCCCATCCCCTTATTCCCCTTCCAACAGCTGTCTCTCTCCTCCCCGTGACCCCATCTCTGCTTCTGTTCCATTCCTCAGTTCACCATATTTATTAGATTCCACATATAAGTGAGATCATAAGATCTTTATCTTTCTCTGCCTTGCTTATTGTACTTAGCATAATCATCTCCAGGTTCATCCATGCCATTGCAAAAGGTAAGATATCCTTCTTTTTTGCCTGACCTGTGGTGGCGCAGTGGATAAAGCATCAACCTGGAATGCTGAGGTTGCTGGTTCAAAACCCTGGACTTGCCTGGTCAAGGCACATATGGGAGTTGAAGCTTCCTGCTCCTTCCCCCCTTCTCTCTCTCTCTCTCTCCCCCCTCTAAAAAAATGAATAAGTAAATAAAAATAAGATATCCTTCTTTTTCATAGTCATGTAGTATTCCACATGAAAGTATGTATGTACCACAGCTTTTTTTAGCCATTTGTATACTAATGGACACTTGGGCTGTTTCCACATTGGGAAATATGCTGGGGTGAATATCTTCTTTTGAGTTAGTGTTTTGGGATTCATAGAATATATTTGTAAAAGTGGGATAGCTAGGCAAAAGGCAGTTCCATTTTTAATTTTTTAAGGAAACACCATACTGTTTTCCACAGTGGTTGCACAAGTCTGCATTCCCACCAATAGTGCAGGAGGGTTCCCTTTTCTCCACATCCTCATCAGCATTTGTTGTGCATTGATTTGTTAGTGAGAGCCATTCTGACAGGTGTGAGGTGGTATCTTATGGTGGTTTTAATTTGTGTTTCTCTGATGATTTGTGACGGTAAAACACCTTTTCATGTGTCTGTTGGCTGTCTGAATGTCCTCTTTGGAGAAGTGTCTATTCTATTTCTTTGCCCACTTTTTAATTGGATTATTTGCCTTTCTGGTGTTCAGCTTTAGAAGTTTTTTATAAATTTTGGTTATTAACTCCTTATCGGACGTATTGAAAAATATGTCTCCCATTGAATGGGTTGTCTTTATGTTTTGTTAATGATGTCTTTTGCTGTGCAAAAACTTTTTAGTTTAATATAGTCCCTTTTCTTTATTTTGTCCTTTATTTCACTTGCCCAAGGAGATATATTGGCAAATATATTGCTACAAGAGATATTAGAGAGTTTACTGTCTATGACTTCTTCCTAGATTTTTATGGTTTTGCGACTTAAATTTAAGTCCTTTATCCATTTTGAGTTGTTGTTTTATTAATGGTGTTAAGTTGGTCTGTTTTCATTTTTTTGCATGTACCTGTCCAATTTTCAAACACCATTTATTAGAGACTGTCTTTACTCCATTGTGTACTCTTGCCTGCTTTGCCAAACATCAGTTGACCATAAAGGTGTGAGTTTATTTCTGGGTTCTCTGTTCTGCTCCATTGATATCTTAACAAAATATCAGCAAACTGTATGCCTGTTCTTATGCCAGTACCAAGCTGTTTTGATTACAAGGGCCTTGTAGTATAACTTGATATCAGGAAGTGTGATACCCCACTTTGTTCTTCATTTTCAAGGTTGCTGAGGCTATTCGGGTTCTTTTTTGGTTCCATATGCATTTTTGGAATATTTGTTCTAGATTTGTGAAGTATGCCATTGACATTTTAATAGGAATTGCATTGAATCAGTAAATTGCTTTGAGTAGTATGGACATTTTAATTGAGTCAGTTCTTCATATCCAGGAATACGATATATGCTTCCAATTGTTTGTTCCTCGATTTCTTTTTTTGTGTCTAATAATTTTCCGAGCACAAGTCATTTACCTCCTTGGTTAAATTTATTCCCAAGTACTTTATTTGTTGTTGTTGTTGTTGTAATAGTGAAGGGGATTTTTTTCTTTATTTCTCTTTCTGACAGTTTATTGTTGTTGTATAAAAATGCCACTTATTTCGGAATATTAATTTTATATCCCACCACCTTGCCAGTTTCATTTATCAGATCTAGTAGTTTTTTTTCTGAGACTTTAGGGTTTTCTATGGACAGTATCATGTCATCGGCAAATAATGACAGCTTTACTTCTTCTTTTCCAATTTGGATGCTTTTTATTTCTTCTTATTGTCTGACTGCTGTGGCTAAGACTTCTAGAACTATGTTCAATAAGAGTGGTGAAAGGGGGCACCCCTGTCTTGTTTCTTATCTTAAGGGGATTGCCTTTCATTTTTCCCATTGAGTATGATGTTGGCTGTCAGTTTGTCATAGATGGCCTTTATGTTGCTGAGGTATGTTCCCTGTATTCCCACTTTGTTCAAAGTTAAATCATAAATAGGTGCTGGATTTTATCAAATGCTTTTCTGCATCTATTGATATGATCATGTGTTTTTTATCCTTCCTTTTGTTTATATGATGAGTTATGTTCATTGAATTGCAAGTATTGTACCAGCCTTGCCTGCCCAGAATAAATCTCACTGGATCATGATGTATGATCTTTTTAATGTATGGCTAGTTCCAGTTTGCTGATATTTTGTTAAGAATTATAGCGTCTATATTCATCAGAGATATCGGCCTATAGTTTTCTTTCTTTGTAGTGTCGTTACCTGGTTTTGGAATGAGGATCATACTTGCCTCATAAAATGAGCTTGGAGGTCTTCCCTCTTCTTGAATTTTTTGGAATAGATTGAGAAGGATGGGAGTTAGTTCTTCTTTGAATGTTTGGTTAAATTCACCTGTGAAGCCACCTGGTCCAGGACTTTTGTTTGCTGGAAATTTTTGATAACTGTTTCAGTTTCATTTGTTGTAATCGGTCTGCTTAGGTTTTCTGACTCTTCCATACTCAGTTTTGGAAGAGTATATATTTCTAGGAGTTTATCCATTTCACCCAGGTTGTCCAATTTTTTTGCCATATAGATCTTCATAGTATTTTCTTACAATCCTTTGTGTTTCTGTGATGTCAGTTGTTATTTCTCCACTTTCATTTCTAATTTTACGTGTTTGGGTTTTATTTTTTTCTTGATGAGTCTGGTTAAAAGTTTGTTGATCTTGGTTACCTTTTCAAAGAGCCAGCCCTTGGCTTCATGGATCTTTGTATTGTTTTTTCAGCCTCTATGCCATTTATTTCCACTCTTATCTTTATTATTTTCTTCCTTCTACTTCCTCTGGGATTTATTTGTTTTCTTTTTCTAATTCTTTTTTTTTTTTTTTATGTGCCTTGACCGCAGGCCTTCAGCAGACCGAGTAACCCATTGCTTGAGCCAGTGACATTGGGGTCAAGCTGGTGAGCTTTTGCTCAAACCAGATGAGCCCTCGCTCAAGCTGGTGACCTCGGGGTCTCGAACCTGGGTCTTTCGCATCCCAGTCCTATTCTCCATCCACTGCGCCACTGCCTGGTCAGGCTCCTTTTCTAATTCTTATAGGTGTAGGGTTAGGTTGTTTTTTTGAGCTTTTTCTTCTTAAGGTGTCCCTATAATGCTTTGAACTTCCCTCTCAGGACTGCTTTCACTGTTTCTCATAGATTTGGGGTTGTTGTATGTTCATTTTCATTTGTTTCAAGGAAATTTTTTTATTTCTTTCTTAGTCTCATTGTTAACCCATTTGTTATTTAATAACATGTTATTTAGCCTCCAAGTGTTTGAATGTTTTTCAGTTTTTCTATTGTAGTAGATTTCTAGTTTCATGCCATTGTGATCAGAGAAGATGCTTGATATGGTTTCAATCTTCTTAAATTTATTGAAACTTGTTTTCTGTCCTAACATGTGGTCTGTCCTAAAAAGTGTATCATGAGCACTTGAAAACAATGTATATTCTGGTGCCTTGGGGTGAAAAGTTTTAAAAATATCAAATCCAGTTGATCTAGTGTGTCATTTAACGCTGCTGTTTCTTTACTAATTTTCTGTCTGAAGGATTGATGTTAGCGGGGTATTAAAATGTCCTACTATTATATAATATTGCTGTCGATCTCACCCTTTATGTCTATCAAAATCTGCTTTATATATTTAGGTGCTCCTATTTTGGGTGCATAAATATTTACAATGGTTATATCCTCTTTTTGGATTTCTTTCTTTATCATTATGTAATGACCTCCTTTGTCCCTTACTATATATAGCCTTTGTTTTAAAGGCTGTTTTGTCAGATACAAGTATTGCTACTCCAGCTTTTTTTTCATTTCCATTTGCATGAAATATTTTTTTCTATCCCTTCACTTTCAGTCTATGTGTATCTTTTTTTCTGAGGTAGATCTCTTGTAGACAGAATATATACGAGTCTTGTTTTATTATTCATGCAGCTACCTTATGTCTTTTGATTGGAGCATTTAATCTATTTACATTTAAGGTTATTATTAAGGAGGGAAGACAGAGTGACAGACTCCTACCTGCACCACAACTGGGAGACACCTGGCAAGTCCCCTAAAGGCAATGGTCAGCCCATCTGGGCTATTGTTCCATTGCTTGGAAACCAAGCTATTTTTAGTTCCTGAGGCAGGGCCCACAGAACCCTCCTTAGCTCCGTGGGCCAACTTGCTCAAACCAGCAAGCCATGGCTGCAGAAAGGGAAGGGTAGAGGGGGGGGGAGCAGATGGTTGCTTCTCCTGTGTGCCCTGACCAGGAATTGAACCTGGAACATCCACACATTGGGCTGACACTCTGCCACTGAGCCACCAGCCAGGGCCTTAATGTTATTATTGATACGTACTTATTTATTTATTGACATTTTATTCTTTAAACCTACAATCCTCTTTTTCTCGATTTTTTTTCCCTTTGCTCTTTTTAGAGTGGACCCTTTAACATTTCTTGCAGCACTGGTTTGGTTGTAATGAATTCCTTGAGTCTTTTTTTGTCTAGGAGACTTTTTCTTTCTCCTTCAATTTTAAATGATAGCCTTGCTGGATAAAGTAGTATTGGTTGTAGGTTCTTGTTTTGTATCACTTTGAATATTTCTTTGCAATCCCTTCTGGCCTGAAGTGTGTCTGTTGAGAAGTCTGATGTCATTCTCGTTGGGGCTTTTCTATACGTAATTAACTGCTTTCTCTTGCAGCTTTTAGTATTCTTTCTTTGTCTTTTAACTTTGGCATTTAATTATGATGTCTTGGTGTAGGCCTCCTTGGGTTCCTCCTTAATGGGACTCTATGTGCTTCTTGAGTTAGGGAAATTTTCATCTATGATTTCTTCAAACAAGTTCTCTATCCTTTGTTTGTTCTCTTCTTCTTGAGGAACCCCTGTGATATGGATGTTGTTTCTCTTCATGTTGTCACAGAGGTCTCTTAGAGTTTCCTCAGTCTTTTTGAGCCTCTTTTCTTTTTGCTGCTCTGATTCTGTGCTTACATTTATGTTGTCCTCTAAATCACTGATTCCATCCTCCACTTCATCCAGCCTGCTCATTCCTTCTTGGGCAGTATTCATTTCTGATATTGTGTTTGTCATTTCTGATTGGTTCTTTTTTATGATTTCAATGTCCTTTTTGATGCTTGCTATCTCCTTGTTCAATGCTTCTTGAGGGTAACATTTACCCTCCTGTTATATGTGAGTATTGAATGCAGTTGGTCCTTTTGTGGGTGGGGTTATCCCTTCCAGCTGGCTGGCTCTAAGGGTCAACCTTAATCATGTGTTTTAGGTACTGTGCAATGTTTGTTCTGTTGGGTGTATTTATTCTTCACAGTGTCTGGTACCTGCTGAACTCCTCCTTTGAGTGTGCTGCTTATGTAGCTAGCCGAGTCTAGCATTGGTGCTATCTACCACACACTACTGATTGCTGTGGTTCTGGCTCTTCTTGGGTTGGCATCAGCCATTGTTTGTAACCCACCATGGGCTACTTGTCTAGAGCAGTGGTCCTCAACCCTTTTTGGGCCACAGACCGGTTTAATGTCAGAAAATATTTTCACGGACTGGCCTTTAGGATGGGACGGATAAATGTATCACGTGACTGAGACAAGCGTCAAGAGTAAGTCTTAGACAGATGTAACAGAGGGAATCTGGTCATTTTTGAAAAATAAAACATCGTTCAGACTTAAATATAAATAAAACGGAAATAATATAAGTTATTTATTCTTTCTCTGCGGACCGGTACCAAATGGCCCACAGACCAGTACCGGTCCGCAGCCCGGGGTTTGGAGACCATTGGTCTAGAGCTATTGCTCTGTTAACTGTTTGTGTCTGTGTTGTCTGTGCGTGGGTAGTGTGGGAAAGGCCAACCTGTGTATAAGGATCATCCCCCTGCTTAGAGATGACAGCAGCTCCATAAAAGCCCCAAGCTCTGTAATATTTGTCTCTACTTTTCAGCTGCTCCACCTCCTTTTGCAGCTGCCTGGCCTTCCCACTCTTCTGTAAAGAGACTGTAGTGTGGGCTCAGACTGGCCTCACCCCATCAACCACTCTACAAGTTACAAGTTTGGTGGGTTAGGGCAGCTGAGGTTGGGAATACAATCTTACTGGGACCCCCACTTCAGCGGTCTCTTGGTTAGGAGCTCTGTATGGGGAAAGCGGCCCCTACTCCAGAGCCTAATCCCTCTGTCACTCCTGGATACTCCAATTCCCTTTCTCCCCAGTGAGGTGAGCAGGACATTCAGATTGGGTGGTATCAACTGTCTCCTCTGCAAAGTTCTTCCAGTGAGGAGCCCCTGATCTTAGGGAGGAAGTATAAAGCCGGTAGCCATGGCCACCATCACAGCCGCCTGGCCCATGCAGGTTCGCATTAGATTCGGACAGATGGTAATGAAACAACAGAGCCAAGAACTGGTGGGCCATTAACTTTAATCCTAGTTTGCACCCGGCAGACAAGAAATACACACATTGGAAAAACACTTCCCTTTCCATTCAGGGCTCCCAAAGCCACTGACTTATCCGAGTATTCCTAGAATCAAAGGTTTCTAGTCACCAGCCTTATTCACCTCTGTTCCCCATCTCCTTCTCTCCGCACAAACTGTACAAACTGGCTTCTCCTTCAGCACTCTACCATCTTGGCTGCTTCTCCTGGCCTCATCCACGTGGCCTTTCTCTGCTCTCCTCCAACATGGGCTTCTCCTAGAATGTAATCACTCTTCCCCCAGAACAACGTGATCTCTCTTCCTTTTAAAACCTTTTGGCGCAAAAGCCCTCCCCCAACACATATTAACATAATCAGACCCATCCCAAGCAATCACCGGGGCAACAGGCTTCCACGTGGGCAGCACCATCTTTAACAAAGTGAATATAATATATTTTATCTGCCCAACAGGAATACTGAGGGAGCCCTTCCCTGGGGTTAACTGTGCGCCCCCCACCCAGAAAGTAGCTAAGCCCCTCAATCAAACTAAACAGTAGACTCGAAGGCACCCACACCTTGAATGTTCGTGCTCCAAGCCTCTCTCCCTTTCCTCTGTGGAATCTAGCCCAGTGACGGGGTAGGATATCCAGGACTTGGGCCAGCCAACTGTGAAGCTTCACCCTGTCCAATGCATATGAACCACTGTGCCAGTGCTGACCACAGAGAACAGAACTCACCTCAGCTGGGTCCAATGTCCGATGAGCCCTCCCTTAAGACACTCCATCAGCAAGGTTTGTTAGGTCCTGAACTGATCCTCTCTGTAGCTGACCTCTGGATATGCTAGCCGTGAGCCTTCCTGGAGGGAACTCAGCACAAACCAGTGGGAGACACTGCCTGTGACTGGCCCTCAGCAACCTTCTTGGAGCTACCAGCAATCCAGAGTTTGTGGCTGCCTCTGCTGGGCCCAGGTACACATGAAAATACTAAGCTGCAGACCTTGGCTGGCTTTTACCCACACTGGCCCCGGGGAAGGTCAGCAAAAGGCCAAGGTTCTCTGAGAGTTGTCTCCTGCAGCCTTTGCCTCATAACTGCTTGTTGGGCTCAGACACTGAAATAAAACCTCTGGTAGAGTCTAGAGCCTGGCGCAATTTAGAGATTAGGAAAGGAGGTGGGTGTGGTTTCTGCCCCTTTGCCCCAGGTGTCAACCTGTCCTTGACTTTTTCACAGACCTCAATGGTGTGTGGCCACCTGGAATCTGGTGGATGTGGCCTCTGAAACTCAAGAGGTCAGCCCGCCCTGGCCAGTTGGCTCAGTGGTAGAGCGTCGGCCTGGCGTGCGGGAGTCCCAGGTTTGATTCCCAGCCGGGGCACACAGGAGAGGCACCCATCTGCTTCTCCACCCCCCCCCTCTCCTTCCTCCCTGTCTATCTCTTCCCCTCCCGCAGCCAAGGCTCCATTGGAGCAAGGTTGGCCGGGGCGCTTAGGATGGCTCCGTGGCCTCTGCCTCAGGTGCTAGTATGGCTCTGGTTGCAGCAGAGCAACGCCCCAGATGGGCAGAGCATCGTCCCCTGGTGGGCATGCTAGGTGGATCCTGGTCTGGCGCATGCAGGAGTCTGTCTGACTGCCTCCCTGTTTCCAGCTTCGGAATAATACAAAAAAAAAAAAGAGGCCAGCCCATAATCCATACAGTTTCTACTGAGTCTCCGGTGCAACGGACGCACCAGTCATTGTCTCACTGTGCGGAGTGGGGTGTGGGGCGGGGCTCTGGCCTCAGTTCCAGAAAACTGGAACACTGATGCACCCCTTGCTTCCTGGCTGACATCTCAGCAAGACCTAATCTCTATAGGGTGGAGCAGGAGAGATTCCCAAAGCTGTTGTTTTCCCCCAGGCTGATGCCATAGGGAGGGGACTGCTTCACATAAGAAAGATAGCGACTCCAGTATTGGAGATTGACTCAGCAGAGGGGTTCCATTGGCCATCCCCCACAATGTGTCTCCCTGGGCCACCAACTTCACACCCTCCTCACGCAACTCTAGTCCTTTCATCCCTCCCCTCTGCCAGAGTCCCAGGTAAGTGGCTGTGAATGAGACTTTCTGCACCGGCCCTTTAAGACAGCCAGCATCTCTGAGAGCTCCCAGCTCTTTCTTGCAGACAGAAACCTCTACGTTTTTCACTGCCAAATGCTGTGTGGGAACCTCTTCCAGGTTCTGGTTCTCTAGGCTGGGGCACCCAGCCTGGGTTTTAAGACTGTACCCTCTCAGAGCAAAACTCCAGGTTGGCTCAGTAGTAGAGCGTTGGCCTGGCGTGCAGGAGTCCTGGGTTCTATTCCCGGTCAGGGCACACAGGAGAAGCGCCCATCTGCTTCTCCACCCCTCCCCCTCTCCTTCCTCTCTGTCTCTCTCTTCCCCTCCCGCAGCCAAGGCTCCACTGGAGCAAATTTAGCCCGGGCGCTGAGGATGGCTCTGTGGCCTCTGCCTCAGGCGCTAGAATGGCTCTGATTGCAGCAGAGCAACACCCCAGATGGGCAGAGCTTCGCCCCCTGGTGGGCATGCCGGGTGGATCCCGGTCGGGCACATGCGGGAGTCTGTCTGACTGCCTTCCCCGTTTCCAGCTTTGGAAAAATACAAAAAAGCAAAAACAAAAACAAAAAACTCCATGCCCTGAGAGTCTCTCTAGTCTAGACCCTCTACTGCTGCTCACTCCTTGGATAGGGCAGCCCTTTCCGCATCTCCACCCTTCCTACCAGTCTCATTGTGGCTTCTTTTTTGATCCTTGGTTATGTACTTCTCTTTGTTTAATCCAGGGGTAGTCAGCCTTTTTATACCTACCACCCATTTATGTATCTCTGTTAGTAGTAAAATTTTCTAACCACCCGCCGGTTCCACAGTAATGGTGATTTATAAAGTAGGGAAATAACTTTACTTTATAAAATTTATAAACAGAGTTACAGCAAGTTAAAGCATATAATAATAATTACTTACCAAGTACTTTATGTCAGATTTTTGCTAAGTTTGGCAGAATAAATCTTTATAAAACAACTTATTATAGTTAAAATCTATCTTTTTATTTATACTTTGGTTGCTCCGCTACCGCCCATCAGAAAGCTGGAACGCCCACTAGTGGGCGGTAGGGACCAGGTTGACTACCACTGGTTTAACCCAATGTTGGTTTTTTAAGATAATTGTTTTTAAAATAAGTTGTCATCCAATTTGGTCTTGGGAGGTGGCAGTTGGGATATCTGCCTACTCTGTCACCATCTTGGAATCTCTAGATTTTTTTTTTTAAGACTGTTTTTAGGGAAAGTAACTTTTTAAAAAATTCATTTTAGAAAGGAGAGAGAGGGAGAAAATGGGGAAGAGCAGGAAGCTTCAACTCCCATATGTGCCTTGACCAGGCTAGATTTTTTTTTAAGTGGGAGGAGAGGAGATAGACTCTTGCATACACCCTGACCTAGATCCACCCAGCAACCCCCATCTGGGGCCAATGTTCAAATCAGCTGAGCTATCCTCAGCATCTGAGGCCACTGCTCAAACCCATTGAGACACTGGCTGGGAGAACGGAAGAGAGAGAGAAGGGGGAGAAGTAGTTGAAGAGAACCAGATACTTATCAGGTGCTTATTTCTCATGTGTGCCCTAACCTGGGATTGAACCTGAGATGTCCGCATGCCAGGCCGATGTCAGTCCACTGAGCAATCCTGCCAGGGGAAAGGAAGATTTATTTTAAGGACTTGGCTCATGCCAGTTGTGGAGTCTGGTCAGCCCAAAATCTGTAGGGTGTAGGCCAGCAGCATGGAGAACAAGGAAAGATTTGATATTGCAGCTCAAGGCGTCTGAAGGCAGCCCTGGCCAGTTGGTTCAGTGAATAGAGTTCAGGTCCTATGTGTGGACTTGCCGGGTTTGATATCTGGTCAGGGCACACATGAGAAGCAACCATCTATCTGCTTCTCTTCCCCCTACTTTTCCCCTATCTTTCTCTCTTCTTCTCCCACAGCTAGTGGATTCCAGGCATTGAGGATAGCTTGGTGGGACCAAGCATCAGCCCTGAGGTGCTGAGGATAGCTTAGTTAATTCAAGCATTAGCCGAAGATGGGGGTTGCCAGGTGGATTCTGGTTGGGGCACCTGCTGTGGTGGGATTCAAATAATTTAACAACCAGTTCTCTGCCCTAATGATCATTTTAAATATAAAAAAATGTTATACCAAAAGGTAGTTTATTATTTCATGTATTTAATAATTAAATAAGAACAATAAAAAAATATGAATGAAAAAATTAAATAATACCTGACCAAAAAACCCCAGTAAAACTGTTATTTAAGTTATTTCCATATTGCTTCTTGTTTGGAGTCCTCACTTGCAATTTTTTTCATCTATGGACTTAAATCTACGGGAGCTTAAATATGCTGTTGCGCAGATGAACATTACAAAAGAGTATGGAGGCCTGATGAGGCAGTGGCGCAGTGGATAGAGCATTGGACTGGAATGTAGAGGACCCAGGGTTCAAAACCCCAAGGTTGCCCTGGCCGGTTGGCTCAGCGGTAGAGCGTCGGCCTAGCGTGCGGAGGACCCGGGTTCGATTCCCGGCCAGGGCACACAGGAGAAGCGCCCATTTGCTTCTCCACCCCTCCGTCGCGCCTTCCTCTCTGTCTCTCTCTTCCCCTCCCGCAGCCAAGGCTCCATTGGAGCAAAGATGGCCCGGGCGCTGGGGATGGCTCCTTGGCCTCTGCCCCAGGCGCTAGAGTGGCTCTGGTCGCGGCAGAGCGATGCCCCGGAGGGGCAGAGCATCGCCCCCTGGTGGGCAGAGCGTCGCCCCTGGTGGGCGTGCCGGGTGGATCCCGGTCGGGCGCATGCGGGAGTCTGTCTGACTGTCTCTCCCTGTTTCCAGCTTCAGAAAAATGAAAAAAAAACAAAAAAAAAACAAACCCCAAGGTTGTCAGCTTAAGGGCAGGCTCACCAGCTTGCACACAGGGTAGCTGGCTTGAGCGTGGGATCATAAACATGACCCCATGGTCACTGGCTTGAGCCCAAAGGTCACTAAATTGAGCCCAAAGTCTCTGGCTTGAGTGAGGGGTCTCTCACTCTGCTGTAGAATTGATGCTTCTTATCTCCACCTTCCTGTCTGTTTCTATCTGTCCCCCCCTCTCTCTCTGTCTCTGTCACACACACAAAAAAGAGTAAGGAGTGTAAATTTCTGATTTCCACATTGGACAGCTTCCCAGATCTTAAAGAGAACCCTGATTACAAGTGCCATTTTAATAACAGGTTCACCAAAATCAACAAAAATTAGGTACTGGTTCTACTGAACCAGTGCTAATTGGCTGAATCCCACCACTGGACGCATGTGAGAATCTGTCTATTTCCCCTCCTCTCACTTAAAAAAAGAAAAAGAAAATGAAGAAGTCTGAAGGCAGTCTACTAACACAATTACCTGTAGGGAGTTCAGTCTTTTTTTCTTTTTTTTTTTTTTTTTTTTTTTAATATTTTCTTTTTTTATTAATTTTTCGAGAGGAGAGAGAGAGAGAGAGAGAGAGAGAGAAGGGGGAGGGAGGATCAGGAAGCATGAACTCCCATATGTGCCTTGACCAGGCAAGCCCAGAGTTTTTTGAACTGGTGACCTCAGCATTCCAAGGTCGACGATTTATCCACTGCGCCACCACAGGTCAGGCAGTCTTTTTTTCTTGTAAGACCTTCATTTGATTGGGTATATCTCACCCACACAATATGTAAAGTAGTCTGATTTACTCAAAATCTGTTCATTTAAATGTTAATCTTATTTTAAAATATATATGGCCCTGGCCAGTTTGCTCAGTTGATAGGGAATCAGCCCAGTGTATGGATATCCTAGGTGTGATTCTCTCTCCCCCTTCTCTCTTCCGCTCACCCAGCCAGTGGCTTGAGTGGTTCAAGCATTGGCCCCAGGCACTGAGGATAACTTGGTTGGTCCAAGCATTTAAGCCTCAGGCGCTAAAAATAGCTCATTTGATTCGAGCATCAGCCATAGACAATGGTTGCCAGGTGTGTTCTGGTCAGGGCGCATGTGGGAGTCTGTCTCACTATCTCCCCTCCTCTCACTTAAAAAAAAAATACATTTACAGGCACATCTAGAATAATGTTTGACCAAATATCTTGGTACTGGACCTAACCAAGTTGACACATAAAATTAACCATCTCATTGGTGATGGTTACACAACTTTGTATATTAAAATCCGTTGAAATATACTTAGCCCTGGCCAGATAGCTCAGTTGATTAGAACATCATCCCAAAGCACATAGGTTGCCAGGTCAATCCCTGGTCAGAGCATATACAGGAAAGATCGATGTTCCTGTCTCTTTCCCCGCTTCCTCTCTCCAAAATCACTAAAATAAACATGTTTTAAACATGAAGAAAAAGAAATATACTTAAAAAGGGGATGTGACTCAAGCCCCAATAAAGCTGTTGACTTGAAAACACGTTATGAATAGTGGCAAGTTTTAAGTCTTTATGGTATACAAAGTTACCTTTTTTTTTTTTTTTTTTTTTTTTTGTATTTTTCTGAAGTTAAAAGCAGGGAGGCAGATAGACTCCCGCATACGCCCGACTGGGATCCACTAGGTATGCCCACAGTGGGTGATGCTTGGCCCATCTGGGCCGTTGCTCCAATGCGACCAAAGCCATTCTAGTGCCTGAGGCAGAGGCCATGGAGCCATCCTCAGTACCCGGGCCAACTTTGTTCCAGTGAAGCCTTGGCTGCAGGAGGGGAAGAGAGAGACAGAGAGAAGGGAGAGGAGGAAGGGTGGAGAAGTAGATGGGCGCTTCCCCTGTGTGCCCTGGCCGGGAATCGAACCCTGGATTCCCACACACCAGGCCGACACTCTACTGCTGAACCAGCTGGCCAGGGCCAGATTTATCATTTTTAAATAATATAACCAGGTATTATACCATTTTCAGTTGTTTAAAGTTATACTTGAAAATGCATAAGGTAGTCATAGTTTTCCAAAATTGTTCTGGGGAGTATGGGAGCAAAAAATTTGAAGACTTGATCTTTCGCATCTGGCTTTTGGAATCAGCTGGGCTTGATTCATACTCCCTCCATGTCTACCAATTACTATCTGTGATTTTGTGCGAGTTGACTGACATACCTCAAGGCCTCAGATTCTTTATTGTAAAACAGAAATTAGTATGAATATTAAATAAAATAATGTATGTAAAATTCTTAGCAGAAGCCTGACCAGGCGGTGGCACAGTGGATAGAGCGTCGAACTGGGATGCGGAGGACCCAGGTTCGAGACCCCGAGGTCACCAGCTTGAGCATGGGCTCATCTGGTTTGAGCAAAACTCACTAGCTTGGACCCAAGGTCTCTGGCTTGAGAAAGGGGTTGTTACTTGGTCAGCTGTGGCCCCATGGTCAGGGCACATATGAGAAAGCAGTCAATGAACAACTAAGGTGTTGCAATGAAAAACTGATGATTGATTGATTGATGCTTCTCGTCTCTCTCCATTCCTGTCTGTCCCTATCTATCCTTCTCTCTGACTCGCTCTCTCTGACTCTTTCTCTGTCTCTGTAAACAAAGAACAGCAACAACAACAAAAGAATTCTTAGCACAATACCTAACACAAAGGAATCATTCAATAAAAATTTATAATGATGCCCTGGCCGGTTGGCTCAGTGGTAGAGCATCAGCCTGGCGTGCAGGAGTCCCGGGTTCGATTCCCAGCCAGGGCACACAGGAGAAGCGCCCATCTGCTTCTCCACCCCTCCCCCCTCTCCTTCCTCTCTGTCTCTTTCTTCCCCTCCTGCAGCGAGGCTCCATTGGAGCAAAGATGGCCCGGGCGCTGGAGATGGCTCCTTGGCCTCTGCCCCAGGCGCTAGAGTGGCTCTGGTCGCAACAAAGCAACGCCCCGGAGGGGCAGAGCATCGCCCCCTGGTGGGCAGAGCGTCGCCCCCTGGTGGGCGTGCCGGGTGGATCCCGGTCAGGTGCATGCGGGAGTCTGTCTGACTGTCTCTCCCCGTTTGGAGCTTCAGAAAAGTACCAAAAAAAAAAAAAAAAATTTGTAATGAAGTTGTGTTTCCAGTAGAGTTTCTATTTCTTTTTCACAGTATATTTGTCCCTCTTTACTCCCTTCCTCCTGTCCCTTCCCCCACTCCTTTCTCCTCCCCCAGTAACCACTTCACTTTTATCTATGTCCATGAGTCTCAGTTTTATGTCCCACCTATGTGTGAAATCATACAGTTCTTAGCTTTTTCTGATTTACTTATTTCACTCAGTATAATGTTCTCAAGGTCCATCCATGTTGTTGGAAATGGCACTGTGTCATCATTTCTTATGGTTGAGTAATATTCCATTGTATATATCTATATACACCACATCTTCTTTATCCAATCTGCTATTGAGGAGACACTTTGGCTATTTCCATGGCTTGGCCACTGTGAATAATGTTACAATGAACATGGTGGTATATGTGTCTTTGCATACCAGGTTTTTTTTTTAGTTTTGAGGGTAGATACCCAGTAGAGGGATTGTTGGGTCATATGGTAGATCTATTCTTAATTTTTTGAGGAACCATACTGGCCGGTTGGCTCATTGTTAGATTGTTGGCCTGGCGTGTGGATGTCCTGGGTTCAATTCCTGGTCAGGGCACACAGGAGAAGTGCCCATCTGCTCTCCTTATCCCTCTCCTTTCTCTCTTTCTCTTCCTCTCCCACAGCCAAGGCTCCATTGGAGCAAAGTTGGCCCAGGTGCTGAGAATGGCTCCATGGCCTCCACCTCAGGCATTAAGATCTTAGTTGCAAGCATGGCTCCAGATAGGCAGAGCATTGCCCCCTTGTGGACTTGCTAGGTGGATCCCAGTCCTGGCGCATGTAGGAATCTGTCTCTCTGTCTCCCTTTCTCTCTCTGAATTTTTTTTAAATGTTTTTTTGAGGAACCACCATACTTTCTTCCATAATGGTTGTACTGGTTTGCATTCCCACCTGCATCTAATGTGCTGTCCTATACTCCTATATGCCAATGGTGAAATTTCAGAAAATGAACTAAAAAAAAAATTCCTTTTACAATTGTAATTTAAAAAAATACCTAGGAATAAATTTAACAAAGGATGTGAAGGACCTATATACTGAAAACTACAAAGCATTGTTGAAAGAAATTGAAAAAGACATAGAAATGGAAAAATATTTTATGTTCATGTATTAGAAGAATCAACATAGTTAAAATGACCGTATTACCCAAAGCATTATACAAATTTAATGCAATCCCCATCAAAATCCCAATGTTGCCTGACCTGTGATGGCGCAGTGGATAAAGCGTTGACCTGGAATGCTGAGGTTGTCAGTTCAAAACCCTGGGCTTGCCCGGTCAAGGCACAAATGGGAGTTGAAGCTTCCTGCTCCTCCCCCCTTCTCTCTCTCTCTCTCTCTCTCTCTCTCTCTCTCTCAAAATCTCTCTCTCTCTCTCCTCTAAAATGAATAAATAAAAATAATTTTTAAAAAAATCCCAATGTCACTTTTTAAAGAAATAGAACAAATAATTACAGGTTTGCATGGAACCATAAAAAACCCCGATAGCCAAAGCAATCTTGAGAAAAATGAGTGAATCCAGAGTTATCACACTTTCTTGACTTCAGATTATTCTATAGAGCCACAGTAATCAAAATGGCATGGTATTGGCAGAAAAACAGACATACAGACCAATGGAACAGAATCGAGAGCCCAGAAATAAATCCACGTATATATATGAACAAATAATCTTCAATGAAGAAACCAAAAACAGGCCCTGCCGGTTGGCTCAGTGGTGGAGCGTCGGCCTGGCGTGTGGGAGTCCCGGGTTCGATTCCCGGCCGGGGCACACAGGAGAGGTGCCCATCTGCTTTTCCACCCCTGCCCCTCTCCTTCCTCTCTGTCTCTCTCTTCCCCTCCCACAGCTGGGGCTCCACTGGAGCAGGGTTTGCCCAGGCGCTGAGGATGGCTCTGTGGCCTCTGCCTCAGGCGCTGAAATGGCTCTGATTGCGGCAGAGCGATGCCCCAAGATGGGCGGAGCATCGCCCCCTGGTGGGCATGCCAGGGGGATCCCGGTCAGGCGCATGCGGGAGTCTGTCTGACTGCCTCCCCGTTTCCAGCTTCGGAAGGATACAAAAAAGAAAAAGAAACCAAAAACACAATGGTGAAAAGAAAGCCTCTTTAATAAATGGTGCTGGTAAAATTGGAAAGCCACAATCAAAAGAATGAAACTTGACTACGGTTTGTTCTTCTGCACAAAAATTAATTCAGAATGAATCAAAAACCTGAATATAACATCTGAAAAAATAAATTACATAGAATAAATTCATGGACCTTGGTCATTGAGAACAATTTATGAATTTGACCCAAAAGGCAAGGAAAGTAAAGGCAAAAATAAATGAATGGGTCTATATCAAACTAAAAAAATTCTGCAAGAGTTTTTCTCAGCAAGAATCTATTCCTTAGGCCTGACCAGGTGGTGGCGCAGTGGATAGAGCATCATACTGGGATACGGAAGGACCCAGGTTCGAGACCCGAGGTCGCCAGCTTGAGTGCGGGCTCATCTGGCTTGAGCAAAAAGCTCACCAGCTTGGACCCAAGGTCGCTGGCTCCAGCAGGGGGTTACTCGGTCTGCTGAAGGCCCGCGGTCAAGGCACATATGAGAAAGCAATCAATGAACAACTAAGAAGTCGCAACGCGCAATGAAAAACTAATGATTGATGCTTCTCATCTCTCTCCGTTCCTGTCTGTATCTCTGACTCTCTCTGCCTCTGTAAAAAAAAAAAAAAAAAAAAAAAAAAAAGAATCTATTCCTTAGTACACAGCTCCGCCCTTCTACGACTGCTGGCAGTTATTCTTCTGATACCCTTTACTGTATCATGTAACCCTTGTTATTGTATCATGATATCTTTACCTACTGAGCTCAGAATTCAGAATCCTCTTCATCATAACTCTTGTTGGTTGCCACTCATTCAGACTTATGCCAAATCTTGACTACTTTTCCTCATATAGTGGTAAGACCATGAGCCTATGTGCAGGAAAAAATTTAAAATTGCAGACTTAAGACTTTTTGCAAGGTTGGCCATTGGCTAGCATCTGGGAACTTGAAAACAGTAAATAAACAGTTTCCCCTATTGATATAAAACTTTCCCTAGATAGTAAAAGTGTTTTACTGTGTATAAATTGTATGGTTTCCTTAGAATACCTGCTTCCATTCTAAGAATCTGGTATTTTGGTACATTGTAGGCAGAAGGTACCCATATAACGAGCCACTATACAACATAATGAACAGTTCAAATGCTATAAAAATGTTCAACTGAAACCTATGTACTCTTATTGATCAATGTCACTCTGTTAAAGTTCATTTCCTAAGTAAAATCTAAAAAGAAAAACAATAAATAGCCTGACCCATGGTGGTGCAATGGATAAAGCATTGAACTGGAATGCTGAGGTCACCAGCTCAAAACCCTAGGCTTGCCTGGTCAAGACACATGTGGGAGTTGATTCTTCCTTCTCCTCCCCCCTTCTCTCTTTCTCTCTCTCTCTCCTCTCCTCTCTAAAATGAATAAATATATATAAAAAAAATTTTTAAAAACCTTGAGCACTGAATTTCTAATGAGCATCCTTGATAGACAACATGTCACACACATTGTCACATTTCATTGCCAAAGATTGCATCTGTATGACTCTATTGGGAAAGAACCTTTTAAATTTGTGCCTGGTTTTCTCCAGATTTTGCCCAATGCACTTTTTCCCTTTACTGATTTTGCTTTGTATTCTTTTGCTGTAATAGCCATGAGTGTGACTATATGCTGAATCCTTGTGAGTCACCAAACATGAATGTGTTCTTCAAGACCCTTAACACTCCTTAGAATCAAACACATATGAACCATTCCATACTCTTATATCTAAATAATATTTGTTTGTTTGTTTGTTTTGCTTGTTTGTTTTTTAGCATGAGACAGATAGGGAGAGAGATAAGAAGCATCAATTCTTCATTGCGTCACCTTAGTTGTTCATTGATTACTTTCTTATATGTGCCTTGACTGGGGGGAATCCAGCCAAGCCAGTGACCCCTTACTCAAGCCAGCTACCATAGGGTCATGTCTATGATCCCAAACTCAAGCTGGCAACCCCATGCTCAAGCTGGTGAGCCTGCGCTCAAGCCAGATGATCCCAGGGTTTCGAACCTGGGTCCTCAGTGTCCCAGGTCAACGTTCTTATCTATTGTGCCACCACCTGGTCAGACCTAAATAACTTTGAAAAAATGACCTGTCTACTCTGCATCTCAACATTTTATATATATATTGAGATTGCTTTGACCTGAGTTGTAAGGATTAAGTGATACTTATTTTGTACTTAACACAAAGTGAATACCCCTTCCCCTTGACTTATCTATAACTAAATATGAGATAACATAGATCACCAGTAACAAAGAAATAGGTCCTGTTGTCATTAAGAGTCTAATAAGGGAATACGCTGAATAACTTTACGGCAAGACATTTAATATATATAAAATGAAAAAATACCTTTAAAATATAATTTAAAACTCATACAAGGTGAAATAGAACATCTGAATAGCCTATATCATTTAAAGAAATTAAACCCTTATAAATCCTTCACATAAAAATCCTAGAACTAAATGATTTTCCTTGTGAATTGTTATATATTTGAGAAAGAACCAACACCAGTCTTTAACAAACATGTTCAGAAAATAAGGGAAAAACACTTCCCAACTCATATTATGAGGCTAGTCTTAATCCTGATACAAAACCTGACAAGGATTTTAGGGAAACAAAACAACAGGAAGGGAGAGAGATGGGAAGCATTAATTCTTCATTGCAGCTTCTTAGTTGTTCATTGATTGCTTTCTCATATGTGCCTTGACCGGGGGGCTACAGCAGAGTAAGTGACCCCTTGCTCAAGCCAGCGACCTTAGGCTCATGTCTATGATCCCACACTCAAGCTGGTGAACCCATGCTTAAGCCAGATGAGCTGGCACTAAAGCCAGCAACCTCGGGGTTCAAACCTGGGTCCTCTGCATCCCAGTCCAACGCTCAATCCACTGCGCCACTGCCTGATCAGGCAGAAATAAAGTTCTTTATGAACATATAGGAAAAACAAAAAAAAAACTCTTAAAACTAGAAAGGAATTTTCTCAATCTTATAAAAGCATCTATAGCCTGACCTGTGGTGGCACAGTGGATAAAGCATTGACCTGGAATGCTGAGGTCGCCAGCTCGAAACCCCAGGCTTGCCTGGTCAAGACTCAAATAAGCCTGACCAGGCAGTTGCACAATGGATAGAGCATCAGACTGGGACACAGAGGATCCAGGTTTGAAACCCAAGGTCTCTGACTTGGGCACGGGCTCACCAGATTGAGCACACGGTCGCTGGCTTGGGCATGGGATCATAGACATGACCCCAAGGTCGCTGGCTTGAGCAAGGGGTCACTTGCTTTTCTGTAGCATTCCAGTCAAGGTACATATTAAAAAGCAATCAATGAACAACTAAGAAGCTGCAATGAAGAATTGATGCTTCTCATCTCTCTCCCTTCTTGTCTGTCTTTCCGCATCTGTCTCTCTCTCTCTCTGACTCTCTCTCTGTCTTGTCCAAAAAAAAAAAAAAAGACACATATAAGAAGCAACTACGACAAGTTGATGCTTCCTTCCCCCCCTTTCCTCTCTTAAACAAAAAAGAAGGAATCTACCGTTAACATCATACTTAACAATAAAATATTGAGTGCTTTCTCCTAAAATTGGAAAGAAGGTAAAAATGTTCACTCTCACTACTTCTCCTTAGCATTATTCTGATGTTCTAGCCAGTGCAGTAAGGCAAGAAGATGAATAAAAGTGTTAAGGATCAGAAAAGAAGTAAAACTTTGTGTTTGCATATTACATGATCATGTATGTAGAAGATCCAGAGATTCACAAAAAGCTACTAAAACTAGTAGCAAGGTTACTGAAAACAAAATTAGTTATATTCTTTCAAAATTAAGCATACTCTTATCTTATAATCTAACAATTGCACTCTTGTTATTTACCTAAAGAAAACTTGGGTCTATGCATGAACCTACACACAGGTATTTATACCAGCTTTAGTCATAATTGCCAAAACTTAGAAACAACCAAGATGTCCTTCACTAGGTGAATGGACAAACTGGTATATCCAGACAATGTAATATTGTTCAGCACCAAGAAAAAAAGAGCTATTAAGCTATAAAAATAACTGGGGACTTTAAATTCATGATACTAAGTGAAAGAAGGCAATCTAAGAAGGACTACATACTGGATGATTCCAACTATATGACATTCAGAAAAAGGCAAAACTGTGGAGACATTAATAAAATCAGTGGTTGCAAGGGGTTGGGGAGTAGGATGGGATGAAAGGGCAGAACACAGAAGAAATTTAGTGTAATGAAACTATTCTGTGTGATACTGTATGATAGATACATGGCATTATACATTTCTCCAGAATCAGAGTATATAACATCAAGAGTGAACTCTAATATAAATTGTGGACTTTGAGTGAGAGTAATATGTCAATATAGATTTATCAGTTGTGCCTGACCAGGCGGTGGCTTAGTGGATAGAGCGTCGGACTGGGATGCTGAGGACCCAGGTTTGAGACCCTGAGGTTGCCAGCTTGAGCGCGGACTCATCTGGTTTGAGCAAAAGCTCACCAGCTTGGACCCAAGGTAGCTGGCTCGAGCAAAGGGTTACTTGGTCTGCTGACGGCCCGTGGTCAAGGCACATATGAGAAAGCAATTAATGAACAACTAAGGTGTCACAATGCACAAAGAAAAACTAATGATTGATGCTTCTCATCTCTCCATTCCTCTCTGTCTGTCTGTCCCTGTCTATCCCTCTCTCTGACTCTCTCTCTGTCTCTGTTAAAAACAAACAAACAAACATTAAACATTAGATTTATCAGTTGTTAGTAAATGGACCGCTCTGGTGAAGGATGTTGATAATGGCTATGCATAATTAGGATCAGGGGATATATGGAAAATCTGTATATTTTCTATTCAATACTGCTTTGAACCTAAAACTACTTTTAAAAATAGTCTGTTTTAGCCTGACCAGGCAGTGGCGCAGTGGATAGAGCATCAGACTGGGATGCAGGGGACCCAGTTTTGAGACCCCAAGGTCGCCAGCTTGAGCTCAGGCTCATCTGGTTTGAGCAAAGCTCACCAGCTTGGACCCAAGGTCACTGGCTTGAGCAAGGGGTCACTCGGTCTGCTGAAGGCCCACAGTCAAGGCACATATGAGAAAGCAATCAATGAACAACTAAGATGTCACAACGAAAAACTGATAATTGATGCTTCTCATCTCTCTCTGTTACTGTCTATCCCTCTCTCTGACTCTCTCTGTCTCTGCAAATATATATATACATATATATAAATATATATAAAGAGAATTATAATAAGGAATTAACATTCATGATTATGGAGGCTGACAGGTGCCAAGATTTGCAGTCAGCAAACCAGAGACTTAGAGGAGAGCCAGTTGTCTAAGTTCCCATTCAAATGTTGGCTGGCTTGAAATCCAGGAAGAGCCAGGAGAAAAGAATGTTTGAGTTTAGTCAGGCAGGAGAACTTTACACTTACTCAGTCTTTTTATTTTTCAGGCGTTCAGCTGATTGATTGGGGAGAGCAAATCTGCTTTACATAGTCTACCAATATAAACTTTAATCTCATCCTGAAACACCCTCATATACACCCTCAAAATAATGTTTTACCAAATATTTGGGCCCAGTCAAGTTAACTTAAAAAATTAACCATCACAAGTAGTTAATCTGTAGTGGTAAGCTAAAGTGAATAGGAATTTATGGATGCCATGGCCTCCTTGTTAATTGATTGAGTCATTCTAAGACACTCAGCTGTTTCCCAACAACCACAACAGGCCTCTGCCAGTTGGCTCAGTGGTAGAGTGTCAGCCCAGCATGTGGTGGATATCCTGGGTTTGATTCCCAGTCAGGGCACACAGGAGAAGTAACCATCTGCTTCTCCACCCTCCCCCCTCTCACTTCTCTCTCTCTTTCTCTCTCTCCCCCTCTCCCTCCCCCTCTCCTTTTTCCTCTCTCTCTCCCTCCCCCTCCCCCCCTCCTGCAGCCATGTCTCAATTGGAGCAAGTTGGCCCCAGGTGCTGAGGATGGCTCCAATGGCATCTGCCTCAGGCACTAAGAAAAGCTTGGTTGCTGAGCAATGGAGCAACACCCCAGATGGGCAGAGCATCCCCCCTAGTGGGCTTGCCAGATGGATCCTGGTTGGGGCACATGGAGAAGTCTCGATCTCTTTGCCTCCCCTTTTCTCACTGAATACAAAAATTAAAAAAAAAAAAAACAGAAACAGAGAAACACCACCTTCTTCAAATTGATTTGCCTATAACTGGCATAACAAGTTCAAATATTTGATTCATTTAAGAATTAGCCTGACCAGGTGGTGGCGCAGTGGATAGAGTGTCGGACTGGGATGCGGAAGGACCCAGGTTCGAGACCCCGAGGTTGCCAGCTTGAGCGCGGGCTCATCTGGCTTGAGCAAAGAGCTCACCAGCTTGGACCCAAGGTCGCTGGCTCCAGCAGGGTATTACTCTGTCTGCTGAAGGACCACGGTCAAGGCACATGTGAGAAAGCAATCAATGAACAACTAAGAATTTGCAACTCGCAACGAGAAACTGATGATTGATGCTTCTCATCTCTCTCCGTTCCTGTATGTCTGTCCCTGTCTATCTCTACCTCTGTAAAAAAAAAAAAGAAAAAAAAAAGAATTATAGATAGAAGCCTGACCAGGTGTGGCGCAGTAGATAAGGCATCAGATTGGGATGCAGAGGACCCGGTTCGGAACCCTGAGGTTGCCAACTTGAGCGCAGGCTCATCTGGCTTGAGCATGGGTTCATAGACATGACCCCATGGTCGCTGGCTTGAGTAAGGGGTCACTCACTTTGTAGCACCCTGGTCAAGGCACATATGAGAAAGCAATCGATGAACAACTGAGGAGCCACAATGAAGAATTGATGCTTCTCATCTCTCTCCCTTGTCTGTCTGTCCCTATCTGTCCCTCTCTCTGACTCTGTGTCACCAAAAAATATATATAGATAGATACAAGGTTGGAGGGGATCCCACAATATAGCCAGTGGGATTATCCCATTCTTCTATCATTTTTTTCCCCAGTGTTCCCTGTAAATTTTATAAGTAGGCATACTGAGTTCAGCTTGGTCAGATTTGAGAATTTTTTTAAAGCCACAGATTTCAGATGAGAAATACTCAGATATCTAAAAGGGAATAAATTAATCACCAAGATGTTATTCCATAAATACAGCAGTTTTAAAACTTAAAACCAGGTTCCATTATGACATTACATGCTCTTGAAGTTGGTGTTATATGTCATTTTCTTCTTTTACTCTCTTGGACTGAACACAATATGCCTAACTTCTTTGGCACAGACAATATTCTATAGCAACTTTACTAAAATGATTTGGTATAGTACTTATTTAAACATGTATAAACAGCCTGACCTGTGGTGGTACAGTGATAAAGTGTCAAACTGGAATACTAAGATCCCTGATTTAAAACCTGGTCTTGCCTAGTCAAGGCACATATGAGTTGATGCTTCCCATTCCTCCCCCACTGCCTTTCTTTCTCTCCTCTCTCTCTAAAATCAATAAATAAAAAATAAAAATAAAGACGTATAAACATATATTGAACTTTAAGAGCTATTGATTTTATTTTGTGCTATTGAAAGGTTGCATTTAGGGTTTTGTTTGTTTGTTTTTAATTAAGTTGGAGGCATGGAGGCAGAGAGACAAACTCCCACATGCACCCTGACTGGGATCCACCCAGTAAGCCCACTAGAGTGCGGTGCTCTGCCCATCTGAGGTTGCTGCTCGGTTGCTTCGAACTGAGCTGTTTCCGCACCTGAGGTGAGGCCATGGAGCCATCCTCAGCTCCCAGGGCCAAATTGCTCAAACCATTCAAGCCATGGCTATGGGAAGGAAGCAAGGGAGAATAGATGGTCACTTCTCCTGTGTGCCCTGACTGGGAATCAAACCTGGGACTCCCACACGCTGGGCCGACACTCTACTGCTGAGCCAGCTGGCCAGGATCAGTTAGGTTTTTTAGATCAAGAAATCTCAGAGGGCAAAGCTAGGAAATACCAAAATTTTAGTGCAGCTGTCAACTTCCTTTATTAAGATATAAAGCGATTTTGCAAAACATCTTTATTGAAAAACAGCAATGTATTCTTATACTTTTTTAAATATTCAAACTTATGATCTTAACTATTAAACTTAAATGTGACATTTACTTTTTAACTTTAAATAATTATTACTGTATCATGAGTTTTTCTCTACACAGCATAGGAAGTTGATTTGGCAAAAGTGAATGATGGATATGTTAGTTGTTTTATATACACTCCTGTTAAAATATATCTTTATCATATACTATACTACATGGTGAAAAAAGCTGGCAAAATTAAAAATTGGTAATGGGGCCCTGGCCAGTGGCTCAGTGGGTAGAGTGTTGGCCCGGTGTATGGATGTTCTGGGTTCAATTCCTGTTTAGGGCACACAGGAGAAGCGACCATCTGCTTCTCTCTCCCTCCCTCTCTCCCTTCTCACCTTCCTCTTCTGCAGCCAGTGGCTCAATTGGTTTGAGCATGACCCCAGACACTAAGGATAGTTTGGTTGGTCTGAGCACATCAGCCTCAGGCACTAAAAGTATGTCAGTACTCAAGCATTGGCCCCAGATAGGGTTGCCAGGTGGATCCCGGGTGGAGACCATGTGGGAGTTTGCCTCACTATCTCTCCTTCTCTTACCTAAAAATAAAAATAAATTAGTAATGGAAAAATTTATAAAATTGAAAATTAGATTTTTCTTTTTCTTCTCAGTACATATTAGATCTTATGGCTTTTTGGACTGTTGTATGAATAGATGTTGAAATTGATAGTATATTTTATTGTTGTTGTTTCAGGAAAATATCTAAGGCAAAAAAGGATTGACTTCCAGCTTCCCTATGACATCCTTTGGCAGTGGAAACATAATCAGGTACAATTAACCTATCTACCAGATTTCATTCTTAAGTGGTAAGGTGTGGTGGGGAGAGAAAGCAAGTCTTTTTCTCTACCTCCTTGTTTTTATTTCATTTTATTTTAGGAAATATAGAGAAGTGTCCCTGTGAAGGTTAGAGACTAAAAAAAATGAATTTGCATCCATATTTAATGTAACCTATTTGCCTTTACTCATACTTCAGAATAGCAGTAAGTTTCTATTTCCCTGGGCAACCTTCTGTTACTATTTTCGACTTTTATTTTGGTAGCATAGATTCTGTTCTGTAAGAATCCTGTTTGATGCAGGTCTCCAGAGAATTTAGATGTACTGCCAGCAGCAGTAAGAAATTTCAGGCTTTATTTTTCTTGGCTCCTTCCCATCAGTTTGGAATTTATTTTTCACATATGAAAGAAATTCTTCTACCAAAGGAATAGAAAAAATGTAACACTCGTATACTTTTAAAAGTTCTTTAAATATATTGGGAACTAAAAAGAGGAAGGTGCTATTTTTCTCTCTTCCTTACCTAATTGAAAAGTTCCCCCCAGTAATTTTTATATTAAACTATAGGCCTCAGACCCCATAGTGAGAGCAACCATTGGGAAATAAAAATAGTCATGTAAACAACATGAGTAAGCTCCTGAGTTTTGCCAAAATTCCAGCAAAGTTTAATTTTGGAAAGCCAAAAGCAGTTGACATTTTCCTCTGCATTCTCTTCTCTGGTGGCCTTTCTTGAATTCTGAGAAAATCAGTATGTTAGATACTTGTCTCAGTTTCTAACATTGAAGGAGAGACAGTGTTTTGACTATACCCACTGAGAAATGATGCTGGGGTTATTCTTATAGATTAATACACTAGCTTAAACCAACTTGCTATTGTTTTTTGTACTGTCCTCTGTGGTAAAACACTGATTAACTGATTGCCTCTATTCTATAATAATACCTTCTTTTCTTTTTTTTATGCATTCTTGATTACAATGTGAGAGCTCCATTTTCCTGCCTGCCCTATCCTCTTTATTCACTAAATTATTTGCTCTAATTAATATGTGAAATGTATTTTCCTATAATACCTACCCTGAAAAAGCCAGGGTACTCAAGGTTTTCATTTCATATACTTATCCAGATCATATAAACAAGCCCTAGACAAGTTTTCCTCTTTTTTCATAGAGACAAATAGAATCTTAATTTATCCAAATGAATAGCTTTGATTTACAGTGTGATTTTTCATTTACTTCTATCTAACAATATGCTAAAGAAACATCATTCAAAATCTACTTTCTTTAAACCATTTTATGTTTATATTTCTTTATTTCTTCTGTTGAACCTAGTTATCTCTTACCCTGATCTAGTAAGTCACCTTCTATTTCAGGGTAAAAAGTGATCACACCAAGAATTCCCCTCAAATGTATCCAGCCCAGAAAGTCTTGTAAATATTTCCACATGGGCAGAGCACATGGATAATTTCCTGTATTTTTAGTGATTAATACTGCTGTCTGGCATTTGAACTTAAATGCTATATCAAGATTTTTCTTTTCTCTTTTTCTTCTAGCTATACAAAAAACCAGATGTTCCACTATATAAAAAAATCCGTTCAAGTGAGTAACTTGGGAGTTATTTTTTCTGCCTCCGTACTGTCAGTGTTCCTCTTAGTCTGATACTTTTTATCTTGTATGTTTACAAACTCTTCTTTTACTGTCTTCTTTCAAGATGTCTACGTTGATGTCAAACCCCTTTCTGGTTACGAGGCTACCACCTGTAACTGTAAGAAGCCAGATGATGACACCAGGAAGGGCTGTGTTGATGACTGCCTCAATAGGTACTGTACCAAACTGATTCCTCTAAAAACGTAGGCTTAAGATCTATAAGATACTTCAGTTGGAGGGAAAAGTTAAATGAGCTCTTTAATGTTTTTCCTCAAGAAGTTACACAGAGATATATAAAACATAATTGATGGACTGTTTTAGTCTGCTTGGGCTGCTATAACAAAATACCATAGACTAGGTAGCTTAAATAACAGAAATTTATTTCCATAGTTCAGGAGGCTGTGAAGTCCAAGGTCAAGATACCAGTAGATTCAATGACTAGTGAGGACCAATTTTCTGGCTTACAGACAACGGCCTTCTACCTGTGTGCTTACATGGTCTTTTCTCGGTACATGCTCATGGAAAATTAGTACCTTCAGCCTAACCTATGGTGGTGCAGTGGATAAAGTGTCAACCTGGAAACACTGAGGTTGCCGGTTCAAAACCTTGGCTTGCCTGGTCAAGGCACATATGGGAGTTGATGCTTCCTGCTCCTCCCCCTTCTCTCTCTCTCTCTTTCTTTCTCTCTCCCCCCTCCTCTCTAAAAATAAAAATAAATAAAAAATAAAAAAAAAGAAAATTAGTACCTTCATACAGGGGCACTAATCCCATCATGAGTTTCCCACCCTTATGACCTAATATAACCTATTTTCCTCCCAAAGGCACTACTTCCAGATACCGTCACATTGGGGATAGGGCTTCAACTATGAATTTTGGGGATACATAAACATTCAGCTCATACATGGGATGAATAGAGTAGTAAAAAAAGAATGAGATTTAGAGATCTAAGGGAAGTTATTTAACCCCTTTAATAAAAATGTCTTTTTGTGGGAGGTTTGTGAGGATTGTATGAGACAGTATTCGTAAAGTATTAAGCATAGTTCTAGAAGTCTTCCTAGATCTCAGTATATGGTAGCCATGATGAGGGAGTAATATAGGATGATGGTAGTTAGAGAGAAGAAGAGCATGGGGCAGTGGATTAATAAACCATTAGTATATAGCAGCTACACATGAGAATTGAGTCAGTGATATCAATGAGAGTTAGTAATGCTATTGTCAGAGACAGAAAATATGGAATCTGACTGGTTTGGAGATAATTACAGTTTTCATTTTGGACCATGGAGTTTAAAATAACAATGAGATTTCAAAATGGAAATGTCTAATAAAGACAAAGTAGTGAAAATAGTTTTTTGTTTTTAGTAACATAAGCAAATTTATACCAAAAAAGAACCAATGAAATTCACATCAGTACTTCCTGTTCTATGTTGTTTTCCTGGGCAAAGGCAACTGCTTTCCTGGTCTCTAGTCATCTGTCCTCATGGCTGGGAGAATCAGTGTTTCAGTACCTCTGCTTCCACATGTCAGTTTGGAAATTGTACCTTATCTACATCTTTGTAAATATATATCTTGTCATTGTATATACATACAGTTTTACATAGTAATAGCTGGTGGTATAGATAGTATATGTTTTGTGCACTTATTTTTTTCACACACATTTTATAAATACATTTTTATGTATCAGTATGATGTACAAGTTCATCATTTTTAGGAACTTCATAAAGTTGATATGCCATAGTTCACCATTTTCCTATTGTTTGCATTCAAGTTATTTTCAATTTTTTTTTTATTAAAATAGCACTACTCTGTATAATTCTTTGTGTAGATTCAGTTTTTTAATCCTTAGAGTATATTCTCAGAAGAAGAATTACTTGTACAAACTATATGAACATTTATATAATTTTTATTGTATATAGTATTTATTAATTTTAGTATCTCCACCAATGAATGTATCAGTGTACTTATTTAACCATAGTTCCACCTCATTTGGGTATTCACATAACTAAATTTTTGGTGCTTTAGTATTTAATGGTTTAATATTTGGGTGTATTATATTTCCTTAAAGGTTGTTTAAATATGCATTTCTTTATATGCTAATATTTCTGTGGGGGGGGGGTTGTTGTTATTTTTGTGACAGAGACAGAGAGAGGGACAGACAGGAAGGGAGAGAGATGAGAAGCATCATTCTTTATTGCTGCACCTTAATTGTTCATTGATTGCTTTCTCATATGTGCCTTGATGGGGGGGTGGGGGTTATAACAGAGCAAGTGACCCCTTGCTCAAGCCAGTGACCTTGCACTCAAGCTAGTGAGCCTTGCTCAAACCAGATGAGCCCACGCTTAAGCAGTGACCTCGAGGTTTTGAACCTGGGTCCTCCACGTCCCAGTCCAACGCTTCATCCATTATGCCACCGTCTGGTCAGGCTCTGTGTTGTTTTTTTTTAATGATACTTTATTGTCTGTGAAATTATCATAACATAGCTGCTGTTTCATTGGCTAGTTTCTGTCTTTCTCAAATAGTCCAGTGAGGTAGGTGATAGTTTTACATTTTATAAATGAAGGAACTTAGAAAATGAATAGTAAATTGCTCCACATTACACAACACTTAATGACAAAGACAGAATTGATTCAAAGAAAGCCATGTTTACCATGGCTAGGTAGCTTAGTTGGTTGGAGTGTGTCCCTGTACATCAAGGTGTGGTGGGTTGAATCCCCAGCCAGTGCACATACAACAATCAGCCACTAAATACATAAATAAGTGAAACAACAAATATCTCTCTGTCTCTCTCCCTTCCTCCCATACACACACATTCTCACTCTGTCCCTCCTTTTTCCCCCTTTCTCTCCCTAAAACCAGTTTTTTTTTAAAAGAGTTTTTAAAAAGCCCTATTCTTTGCCTGGCCTGTGGTGGCGCAGTGGATCAAGCGTCGACCTACAACTCTGAGGTCGCCGGTTCAAAACCCGGGGCTTGCCTGGTCAAGGCACATATGGGAGTTGATGCTTCCTGCTCCTCCCTCCCCCTTCTCTCTCTCTTTCTCACTCTCTCTCCTCTCTAAAAATTAATAAAAATTAAAATAAAGCCCTATTCTTTTCACTATACCACACTGCTTATTGTATAAGTAGTCTTTTAATCACTTTCAAAATTTAAATTTAGGCCCTGGATGGTTAGGTCAATGGATACAGCATCATCCTGCACACTGGACACCAAGGTTGCTGATTCTATCTCCAGCCAGGGCATGCACAAGAAGCAATCAATGAGTGCACACCTAAATGGAACAACTAAATAGAACAAGTTGATGCTTCTTTCTCTTTCTTTCTCTCTCACTCTCTCTCCCCTTCTCTCTCTCTGTTTCTCACCCCCTTTATATACCCCTCTCCCCTCTCTCTTTCTCAAATCAATGGAGAAAAATTTTTAATTGAAATTTAGATATTTTCCTTTACATAATTACATTGGTTGTCTATATCATTTCTGTTACTATGTATGTCACATTAGGCTTCCCATTGTGTTGCCGTTTTGGGGAAGAAAAACAAACTGCCTTGGCCAGTTGACTCAGTGGATAGAGTATGAGCCCAGTGTATGGACGTCCAGGTTCAATCCCTGATCAGGACACAAATGAGAAGTGACTGTCTGCTTCTATTCCCCTCCTTTTCCCTCTTCTCTTTCTCTTCCCCTCTTGCAGCCAGTGGCTCGATTGGTTCAAGTGACGGCGATAACTGTTGGTCCAAGCGCTGATTCAAGCATCAATCCCAGACAAGAGTTGCTGGTGGATCCTGGTCAGGGAACATGTGGGAGTCTGTCTCACTGTCTTTCCTTCTCTCATTAATAAAAAAAAAACTTCTAAGAAAAAACAAATACTCAAATACAGTGCTGCCAACTTTATATCATTAGAATATGATGATCACTATGTAACCATGCACCTTAGGAATGTGGTAAATGCATAAATACCTAAGAAAAATTAAAGTATGTGCCTGACCAGGTGGAGGCGCAGTGGATAGAGCATTGGACTGGGACGCAGAGTACCCAGGTTCGAAACCACCAGGTCGTCATCTTGGGTGGCCTCATCCAAGCTTGAGCACAGGCTGACCAACTTGGGTTCGGGGTCACTGGCTTGAGCATGGGATCATAGACATGACCCCAGGGTCGCTGGCTTAAGCAAGGAGTCACTCACTTTGCTATAGCCCCCTGGTCAAGCCACATATGAGAAAGCAGTTGATGAACAACTAAGGTGCCACAACGAAGAATTGATGCTTCTCATCTCTATCCCTTCCTGTCTCTCTGTCCCTCTCTCTTGACTCTATCTCTGTCTCTGTCAAAAAATTATAATAATAAAATATTCAATGGATGCTTACATATTTAAAAGTAACCCACATAAAAATTCAGTTAAATAGCACCACCTAAAAGATAGGGCATCTTTGTCTTTCCTGTCTTTGTATTCAGGTTCTATAAATATTTGTGGGTGAAAAGTTAAAAGATCTTCAGGAGCCACTTTCACATCTATGTAAGATTCATATGTATAATGGCACTCACTTGCAGGTAGCCCAAAGTAAACTTTATTGAGGACACTTTTTCTTTTTTTGCAAGTGAGATAGAGATGGGAAGGCAGAGAGATCAGAAGTATCAATTCATTGTTGCATCACTTTAGTTGTTCATTGATTGCTTTCTCATATGTGCCTTGACTGGGGGGTTCCAATTAGCCAGTGACCCCTTGCTCAAGCCAGCAACCATGAGATTGTGTTGATGATCCTATGCTCAAGCTGGCGACCTCAGGATTTCAAACCTGGGCCCTCAGCATCCCAGGTCAACGCTCCCACCAGTCAGGCTCAGTACTATTTTTTAAAAACAAATAGAGAGTTTTAAAAATTATTTCAAATAAATACTTTAAAAATGTGTTTTATACCCTGACCTGTGGTGGCGCAGTAGATAAAGTGTCAACCTGGAATGCTGAGGTTGCAGGTTTGAACCCTGTGCTTGCCTGGTCAAGGCACATGCGAGAAGCAACTACTATGAGTTGATTCTTCCCACTCCTCTCCCTGCCCCTTCTCTCTCTCTCCTCTCCATGAGGAAAAAAAAATTTTTTATATATAAATTTGCCTGACCTATGGTGGTGCAGTCTATTGAATGGCAATCTGGAGTTGCCAATTCAAAGCTTCAGACTTGCCCAGTCAGGGCACAGATGAGAAATGACTACTATGAGTTGGCACTTCCCACTACTTCCCCTTCTCTCTCTCATTCCTTTCTCTTGCTCTCTCTCTATTCCCCTCCCTCTCCCCATCCCTTTCCCTCTCCCCCCACTCTCTAAATCAATAAATACAATCTTTTTTTTTTTTTTCTTTTTCTGAAGCTGGAAACGGGGAGAGACAGTCAGACAGACTCCCGCATGCGCCCGACCGGGATCCACCCGGCACGCCCACCAGGGGCAATGCTCTGCCCACCAGGGGGCGATGCTCTGCACCTCCGGGCGTCGCTCTGCCACGACCAGAGCCACTCTAGCGCCTGGGGCAGAGGCCAAGGAGCCATCCCCAGTGCCCGGGCCATCTTTGCTCCAATGGAGCCTTGGCTGCGGGAGGGGAAGAGAGAGACAGAGAGGAAGGGGGGGTGGGGTGGAGAAGCAAATTGGCGCGTCTCCTATGTGCCCTAGCCGGGAATCGAACCCGGGTCCCCCGCACGCCAGGCCAACGCTCTACCGCTGAGCCAACCTGCCAGGGCAATAAATACAATCTTTAAAAAAAAAAAAACTTGTCATCCTCTCTTTCAAACAGTTTCTAGGAATCACCAATATTATTTATAAATTCTACAAATCTTTCCTGGTGGTTTTTTATTTCTATAAACTATCATATCAAACCCATTACTACTACAGAACATTCTTCATGTAGAGCAAAGTCTTGTAATTCATTTCAAGCACCTTTTTAACCCTGTACCCATTTCCTCACAGCATGTATAGTGCCCACTCTCTCAGCTCTCCACAAAGATAGGGCATATAAAAAAACCAGATACTTCGGGAAAGATAAAAGTGTATTTCTCTAGTGAAACTTATGCTATCTACCCTGATTATTCTCAGAATTCATGGGCCCTAAACTTAACATCAGGGTCCCTCTCTAACTCCCTGTTAGATCCTGTCTATGCTCCTTTGTTCAGTACAGTGCATTTCCACTTGCTCACCAATAAGAATCTCTAGAAACATTTCTCTTTTGCTTTAGAAGAGAACTAGGTCCTCAAATTCTTGATCCCAAAACGTAGGAATGATCTTCTATCCTGCCTAACTTGGCACAAGTATTCATTTTGTTTAAGTATATTAAAATTTATCTCCACTCACAGGGTGACCTCCATAGTTGGTTACCTCAATCACATTAGTACATTTCCCAATAACTATTTAACTTTAAATCTAACCATGTGAGGGAAAGAGCTTTCCAGTCTAGATTTATATTCAGAAGGGAAAAATACTCTAGTTTTCAAGGGCATTATCTAGCTAAAAATAATGACAATTTATATTGCTAAATCAAAGTCTTAACTTCTTAGTTTGCAGCATCTTCTTTCATATTTTGATAGATTTACAGTTCTGTTTTTCAGGCACAATGTATAGAAACATGTTTTACTTTTTTTTTTAATTCATTTTAGAGAGGAGAGGGAGAGAGAGAGACAGAGAGAGAGAGAGAGAAGGGGGGAGGAGCAGGAAGCATCAACTCCCATATGTGCCTTGACCAGGCAAGCCCAGGGTTTCGAACCAGCGACCTCAGCATTTCCAGGTCGACGCTTTATCCACTGCGCCACCACAGGTCAGGCCATGTTTTACTTTTTATATAATTAAAGGGCTTATTCGGTTATTTATCAAAACAAATGAAGCCTGACTTGTGGTGGCACAGTGGATAAAACGTCGGTTCGAAACCCTGGGCTTGCCCGGTCAGGGCACATACAGGAAGCAGCTACTATGAGTTGATGCTTTCCACTTATCCATTACACACACACACACACACACACACACCCATCTACCCTCTCTCAAAAATCAACAAATAAAAAAAATCTTTAAAAAGCCTGACAAGGTGGTACAGTGGATAGAGTGTTGGCTTGGGACGCTGAGGACCCAGGTTCAAAACCCCAAGGTCACTGGCTTGAGCACGGGTTCATGGGATCATAGACATGACCCCATGGTCGCTGGCGTGACTTCAAAGGTCACAATTAAAGAGCCAAGTCACGGTACATATGAGAAAGCAATCAATGAACAACTAAGGTGCCTCAACAAAGAACTGATGCTTCTGCCTGGCCTGTGGTGGCGCAGTGGATAAAGCGTCAACCTGGAATACTGAGGTCTTCAGTTCAAGACCCTGGGCTTGCCTGGTCAAGGCATATATGGGAGTTGATGCTTCCTGCTCCTCCCTCTTCTGTCTCTCTCTCTCTCCTCTCTAAAATGAATAAATAAAATCTTTAAAAAAAATTTATGCTTCTCATCTCTCTCCCTTTTTATCTCTGTCTGTCCCTCTGTCATTCTTGCAAAAATAAAAATAAAAATTTTATATATATATATATATATATATTCAGTGCCTTCAACTCTAGAGACCACAGATTTTAGAAAGTTCTGATTGATTGTTCTCTGGCAGAAATCTTTCTAAAATTGAAGACTTTTCTCTCAACATTCTGTTAGATTTATATAAGGAAAGTTCTGTCCGTTTCTGGAATAAAACAAAATACAAATTTTTCTTACCGTCAATAAACTTTATTAAATAATATAATTGCCATTATTATTAATGATTTCTTGCCAGTGTGAGGGCAATTTGTATATCCCATTTTTGAAAAATGTTTTATCTTTTGATGGGAAAAATTGAACCAGTGCTTGTTTGATATATTCTTCATTTTTGAATTTTTTGCCCTTCAAAAAATTTTGCAAGGACAAAAACAAGTGATAGTAGGAAGCTGCTAAGACCAGGGAATATGGTGGATGCGACATACATGCTTCTGTAGCATTTCTTCCTTGTTGAAATTCGTAAAAATTACAGTGGCGTAAATGAACTTTATCAGTAGCCGTGGGTACACTATCGCTTCACACATAAGACTAACGTGAATCAACTTTGTTTTAGTTAATCTGCTACGTCAGTATGTATACGTTAAGTGATAAAAATAGAGAGGCACAGATGCGCCAAATAAATGTGCTTATGTGTCGAAACTTGTTGTGATAGAAATGGACAGGCCTGACCTGTGGTGGCACAGTGGATAAAGCATTGACCTGGAAATGCTGAGGTCGCTGGTTTGAAACCCTGGGCTCGCCTGGTCAAGGCACATATGGGAGTTGATGCTTCCAGCTCCTCCCCCCTTCTCTCTCTCTCTCTCTTCTCTCTCTCTCTGTCTCTCCCTCTCTCTAAAATGAATAAATAAATAAAATTAAAAAAAAAAAAAAAGAAATGGACAGAACTTTCCGGTAGACCTTATATTTTAGTTCTTTTATCCACCTAAATTGTATTGTTGTGTGTGTTATGAAGTCTGAAAATACAGGTGTGGAGTTTTATGAACAGAGGTGTATAATTGAAACCATGAAAATAAATGAGTCTTCTAAAGAAAAGAACAAGAAATGTGTTGTGAAAGGCAGACAGGAAAAAAGGCTTTGTGTATAAAGAAAAAGACAGGAATTGTTATTGGAGGAGAGGTGGGAAATCTATTATCACAGAGATCAAGCAGAGACCCCACAAAAAGAGAGGGCATTTTCAGGAGGACTGTTCAACAGTATTCTTGCAACAAAGAAGTCAGCAAAAGAAAAACTAAAGATGATAAATTTGACAGTAAAGCAATGTCTTTTCATAAGTTGATTAAGTTGAAGAATAGTTCAGTGGATACTCTGTTTACTGCTCATTTATGTGATTTGACACTACTCTACCCTTTAGATAAGGGTAATGTTTTATTTTTTGAAAAATCAAATGACTGAAAGTAATTTTTTTTAAGATTTTATTTATGGACTTTAGGGAGGGAGAGAAAGGATGGGAGGAGAGCAGGAAATATCAACTTGTATTTGCTTCCCCTGTGTGCCTTGACTAGGCAAGCCCAGGGTTTAGAACCTGTGACCTTAGCATTCCAGGTCAGTGCTTTATCCACTGTTCCACCACAGGTCAGGTGACTGAAAGTACTTTAGATTGTAAAGTGTTAAAAACCTTTTTTTTTTTTTTTTTTTCGATAGAGAGTCAGAGAGAGGGACAGATAGAGACAGACAGGAAGGGAGAGAGATGAGAAGCATCGATTCTTCATTGTGGCACCTTAGTTGTTCATCAATTGCTTTCTCGTATGTGCCTTGACTGGGGGGCTACAGCAGAACAAATGACCTCTTGCTCAAGCCAGTGACCTTGAGCTTCAAGCCAATGACCTTCAAGCCAGCAACTGTGGGATCATGTCTGTGATCCCACACTCAAGCCAGCGACCTCAGCGTTTTGGGTTTTTTTGTTTCTTTTGTTGTTGTTGTTTTCTATTTGTTTGTTTGTTTTGTATTTTTCCCAAGCTAGAAGTGGGGAGGCAGTCAGACTCCTGCATATGCCCAACCAGGATCCAACTGGCATGCCCACCAGGGGGCGATGCTCGGCCCTTCTGGGGCATTGCTCCACCGCTGCAATTGGAGCCATTCCAGTGCCTGAGGTGGGGGCCACGGAGCACCTTGCTATGATGGAGCCTTGGCTGTGGGAGGGGAAGAGAGAGACAGAGAGAAAGGAGAGGGGGAAAGTTGGAGAAGCAGATGGGCGCTTCTCCTGTGTGCCCTGGTGGGGAATCCAACCCGTGACTTTAAAAGCCCAGCCGAAGCTCTACCGCTGAGCCAACTGGCCAGGGCCGACCTCAGCGTTTTGAACCTGGATTCTCCAAGTCCTAGTCCAATGCTCTGTCCACTGAACCACTGCCTGGTCAGGCTAAATACTTTATTTACGAAGTTTGTGATTTACGATTATAAACATAATTTCGTGTTTTAATTTACCATTGTATTCTTGTTCCTCCTTTGTTTATGTTAAATAAGCATACTAGGACTATATAACACTGGCTTCTGTTTAAGATCTAGAAATTTGAAAAGGAAAGCAATGAGAGGACATGTGCATAACAGCTTTCATCTACTATCTTCAGAATTTTTTACTTCCTTATTCATTCCAGATTATAGGTTCAGCTAGACTGTAAATGTTATTTGCAACATGGAAATGTCATTTACACTAATAAAATAAGAATTTCTATCTAAAAAGAACAACAGTGTGAATTTACTGACCTTCACATTTAAAACTGATTATGATGTTAAATTTTATATGTCTTTTCCCACAATTAAAAAAAATTTTGGCCTTGGGTGGTTAGCTCAATCAGTTAAGAGCACAGTCCTGAAACAACAAGGTTGCAGGTTCGATCCCCAGTCAGAAAAGCAACCAAAACATGCACAACTGAGTGGAACAACAGATGCTTCCCTTCCCCCTCCCTTCTCTCTTCCTTCCTTTCCCTGTCTCTCTCTTTTAAAAAAATTAATAAAAGTTAAGCCCTGGCTGGATAGCTCTGGAGTGTCATCCTGTAGCATAGTGGTTGCCTGTTTGATTGCCCATTCAGGGCACATACAGGAGCAGCTTTTTTTTTTTTTTTTTTGCAAATAGCCATGAGCTACTTCAAAACACAAGTGCAGTATAATCATCAAATTATTAATTTGTCTGTGGGTTGCAGTTCATTTATTGTTAGCACAGAGCTAAATTAGATAATTTTTACCCAGGATGCTAAGTGGATAATTAGCTTGATAATTTACAAGAAGCATTCAGTGTTTGCAACTTGACTTGGAAATTTTAAGTGTTATTAATATTTGTAGTTATATATTATTATTACCTTGTTAACCTTTTAACCAATGTAATCTTGTTAAAATAATTTCAGGTATTCATTTTATGAATTTCTATAAAACATCAAGTGGGTTTATGAGGGCATATTAATGTTAACTTATATACAGTTATTACTTTTCTTTCTAGAATGATCTTTGCTGAGTGTTCCCCCAACACTTGTCCCTGTGGTGAGCAGTGCTGTAACCAGAGGATACAGAGACATGAGTGGGTGCCATGTCTAGAACGATTTCGAGCTGAGGAGAAAGGTTGGGGAATCAGAACCAAAGAACCCCTAAAAGCTGGACAATTCATCATTGAATACCTAGGGGAGGTTGTCAGCGAACAGGAGTTCAGGTAAATGATGATACTCAGTAAAATGGTAAAGGTACCAGATTAAAATGGAAAATGGAAGATTTGAAATTTACTTTCAGTTTAATTATTAAGTGGCTTTCAATCATCTTTCTCCTCTTCAGGAACAGAATGATTGAACAGTATCATAATCACAGTGACCACTATTGTCTGAACCTGGATAGTGGGATGGTGATTGACAGTTATCGCATGGGAAATGAGGCTCGATTCATCAACCACAGCTGTGACCCAAACTGTGAAATGCAGAAATGGTAAGGAAGCAGGGGAAGGTGAAACCAATAATCCCACAGAAGAGAAGGCATTGAGGTCATCCAGAGATTGACTTTCTACAATGTCAGTCAGCTTACACAGAGCAACTCATGCAATTCCCTATTATACCAGATCCTCCATGCAGAGAGGAAACTCCTGCTATTTCTTCACTTTATCCTACTCCTAGAAAGTTTTATATAAATATGTATATAATGTTTAGTATTTATTGACTATTTACTATGTCCTAGGTACTGTGTTACATTGTTCTCATATCAGTTCATTCAACATACTTCTTACATGTCCACTGGATTTGTCACCATGAGATATAAAAACAATTAGAACAGGTTAGAATTCAATTGAGAAGGAAAAAATTACATCTAAAAATAGAATAGGATAGCACAGAATTCTAGGAAGGTGGTGGAATAGGAAGCATCAGAATTCTATCTCCCCTTAGATAATTGCACTAGCAGAATTCATGTGATGGAATGATTTTGGAATTCTGAAGTATATTGAAGGCTTGCAACTTCCAGGGGAAGGCATAGATGGTAAATTACAATTTGTTTTAGTCAATTTGAGCTCTTAGAACAGTAGCAATGTCAGGCAATAGTACAAACATTCTGGAACAGCTTGCAGAAGTTTGGGTGGGTGGGAAGGACAATGTTCTCCAAACACTGGGATCTGTACTTTGATTGTTGACTGCTACTTTGATCACAGAGGTGCAAAAGAGGCAGGCAACCATTGTTTCACATCCCACTACACCATTTATTTTTATTTTTATTTTTTGTGACAGAGAGAGTCAGAGAGAGGGACAGATAAGGACAGACAGGAAGGGAGAGAGATGAGAAGCATCAGTTCTTCATTGCAGCACCTTAGTTGTTCATTGATTGCTTTCTCACATATGCCTTGACTGGGGGGCTCCAGCAGACTGAGTGACCCCTTGCTCAAGCCAGCGACCTTAAGCTCAAGCTGGCGACCTTGGGGTTTCGAACCTGGGTACTCCATGTCCCAGTCCAATGCTCTATCCACTTCGTCACCACCTGGTCAGGCCTACTACACCATTTTTGCAAACCTCTTTCCCTCCAGCTAAAGTGACATTTAGGAGAGAGATTTAAGGGACCAGCACCCTCTCTTACCCCCTTCATTTTTTGCTTTTCCTGTTTCAGGAGCCAAACCTTAAAGACTAAAACATTTAAAAACAACTGCATATATGGGGGGAAATGCAAAGTAGCCGTATATCCAAGGAAAGTTTTAAAAAAGACCTAATACTTCAGGCTGATCCTTGGCACAGAAGTAGCCTACAGCAGTCAAAAAATAAAATAATACAGAAAAATAGCAAACCCTGGAGAAGGGGAAGAATCTGATTTCTATAGTTACCACATTATTAGATTTAAATGCTCGATGTTCAGCTTAAAATCACAAGGAATATAAAGAAACCAGGAAAGTATGGCCCACTCAAAGGAAAAAAATTTTTCAATAGACTCTGTCCCCTAAAAAGACTTAATGACAGATACATTAGACAAAGACTTTAAAACAACTGATCTAGGCCCTGGCCGGTTTGCTCAGTGGTAGATCGTCAGCCCGGTATGTGGAAGTCCTGGGTTTGATTCCTGGCCAGGGCACACAGAAGAAGCACCCATCTGCTTCTCCACCCTTCCCCCTCTCCTTCCTCTCTATCTCTCTCTTCCATTGGAGCACAGTTGGCCCGGGCACTGAGGATGGCTCCATGGCCTCCTCCTCAGGTGCTAGAATGGCTCTGGCCGCAACGAAGCAATGTCCTAAATGGGCAGAGCATCACCCCATGGTTGGCATGCCAGTTGGATCCCAGTCAGGCGCATGCAGGAATCTGTCTGACTGCCTCCTTGCTTCTAACTTCAGAAAAATACAAAGAAAAAGAAAAAACAACTGACCTAAAGATGCTCAAAGACCTAAAGAAAGATGTGGGGAAAGAGGGTTGTAAAAACAACAGTGAACAGCCTGACTGGCAGTGCACAGTGGAAAAAGCATCAACCTGGGATGCTGAGGACTCAGGTTTGAAACCCCAAGGTCACTGGCTTGAGTATGGGCTCATCTGGCTTGAGCACAGACTCACCATCTTTTTCTTTTGTATTTTTCTGAAGTTGGAAACGGGGAGGCAGTCAGACAGACTCCCGCATGCGCCTGACTGGGATCCACCCGGCATGCCCACCAGGGGGCGATGCTCTGCCCCTCTGGGGCATCGCTTTGCCGCACCAGAGCCATTCTAGCGCCTGAGGCAGAGACCATGGAGCCATCCTCAGCACCCTGGCCAACTTTGCTCCAGTGGAGCCTTGGCTGCGGGAGGGGAAGAGAGAGACAGAGAGGAAGGAGGGGGGAGGGGTTCAGAAGCAGATGGGTGCTTCTCCTGTGTGCCCTGGCCAGGAATCGAACCCGGGACTCCCGCATGCCAGGCTGACACTCTACCACTGAGCCAACCGGCCAGGGCCCAGACTCACCATCTTGAGTGCAGGGTCACCAGCTCAAGCGTAGGATTGTAGACATGATTGCATTGTCACTGACTTGAGCCCAGAGGTCGCTAGCTTGAAGCTCAAAATCACTGGCTTGAGCAAGGGGTCACTTGCTCTGCTGTAGTCCCCTCCCCCCCGCCAAGGCACATATGAGAAAGCAGTCAGTGAACAACTAAAAAAAAGGAGCCACAACAAAGAATTGATGCTTCTCATCTCTCTGTATTCCTGCCTGTCTGTCCCTCTCTCTGACTCTGTCTCAGTCACACACATAACACACACACACACACACACACACACACACAGAGATAGAAAGCCTGCCTTGGTCAGAGATCTTAGTTGGTTGGAGTGTTATCATGAAACACAGAGGTTGCCAGTTTAATCCCCAGCCAGGGCACAAACAGTAACAGGTCGATGTTCCTGATTTTCTCTCTCTCTCCCTTCCTCTCTCATTAAAATCAATAAATAAAAACTTTAAAAATCTTTAAGAAAAGAGATTGCCTAAATAGACATATTGGAGCTGAAAAGTATAAAAATTGAAATAAAGAGTTCACTAGAGAGATTCATTGGCAAATATGAGCAGGTAGATGAAAGATTGGGTGAACTTGAAGATTGGACAATTGAAATTATCAACCCTGAAGAACAGAAAGAAAAAAGATTGAAGAAAAAGAGCAGATCCTCAGGGACCTCTGAGATACCATCAGGCAGACTAATATATGCATCATGGGTGTCCCAGATGAATAAAGAGAAAGAAACGATATGAAGAAATTATGGTTGAAAACTTCCCAAATTTGATGAGAGACATGAATATAAATATCTAATAAGCTCACTGAACTCTCAGGATGAACTAAATGATATGCAAATAATGAAAGCAGCAAGTGAACCATCACACACAAGAGAGTCTCAATAAGAAAATTTGCAAATTTCTTATTAGAAACTTTGGAAACCAGAAGCCAATGTACTAATATATTCAGATTACTAAAAGAAAATATCATATATCTAGCAAAACTGTCCTTCAAAAGAGAAGAAAGCCTGGTCTGTGGTGGCACAGTGGATAGAGGATCAATGTGCAACTCTGAGGTTGCCAGTTCAAAACCCTGGGCTTGCTCGGCCAAGGCACATACAACAAGCAAGCAATAAACAACTAAAAGTGAAGCAACTGTGAGTTGATACTTCTCGCCTCCACCTCCCCATAAAATCAATAATTTTTTTAAATCTTAAAAAAAAGTAGCTAAAAGAGAAGAAGAACATGTGGTAAACACAGTACAATGTACAGATGATGTATTACATAGTAGAATTGTACACCTGAAATCACTATAATTCTATCAACCAATGTCACCCCAAGTAAATTTGGTTTAAAAAAAGATAGGAAGATCAAGACATTCCCAGGTAAACTAAAGCTGAGGGTGTTTATGACCACTAGACCTGCTCTATATTTAAAAAAAAAAAAGAAAAAGAAATGTTCAAGGGAGCTCTCCAAAGTGAAATGATGAAAAGGCACTAAATAGTACTTTGAAGCAAAATGGAAAAATCTCTTTTTTTTTTTTTAAGATTTTATTTATTCATTTTAGAGAGGGGAGAGGAAGAGGGGGCGGGGATGAGCGGGAAGCATCAACTCCCATATATACTTTGACCAGGCAAGCCCAGGGTTTTGAACCAGTGACCTCAGTATTCCAGGTTGATGCTTAATCCACTGCGCCACCACAGGTCAGGAAAAATCTGTCAATAAAGGTAAATACATAGGTAAATGGTTTGTAACTGTACTTTTTGTTTTCTACATGATTTAAGATACTAACATATTTAGAGTAAAAGAAGCAATTAATGTAAAAAAATATATTGTTTTCTACATAATTTAGAAGACTTATGCATTTAAGAGAATAATTAGCTCTGAATAGATAGCTCAGTTGGTTAGGGCATCATCCTGAAGCAGAGAGGTTGCTGGTTCGCTCCCCAGTCAGGACACATAACAGGAACAGATCAATGTTCCTGTCTCTTTTTCTATCTCTCAAATCAATACAATAAACATTGTTTAAAAAACAGACTTATTAGTTTATATTTTTGTGCACACAGTGTATAAAGATGTAGTTTGTGACATCAATACCCAAAAGGGTAAAGACAGAGCTATAAAGGAACAGAATTTTTGTAAATTAAAATTACAGTGTTATGCCTGACCTGTGTTGTCACAGTGGATAAAGCGTTGACTTGGAATGCTGAGGTCATTGGTTCTAAACTTCCTACTTGCCTGGTCAAAGCAACTACTACAAATAGATGCTTCCCACTCCTCCCCCCCCTTTCTCTCTCTCTCCCTCTCTCCCTGCTCTTTAAAAATCAATAAATAAAATTTTAAAAAATAATTACAGTGTTGCAGTTTTAGGATGTTAAATATAATCTTCATGGTAAACCCAAAGACAATAGCTGTAGACATATACAAAAATAAATTAAGAAGAAATTTAAACATTCCACTACAAAAAAATCAACTGTTGTCCCTGGCCAATTGCCTCAGTAGATAGAGTGTCAACCTGGTGTGCAGACGTCCCAGGTTCAATATTTGGTCAAGGCACACATGAGAAGAAATCATCTGCTTCTCTTCCCCATCTCTCTCCCCCTTTTCTCTCTCTTCCCCTCTCACAGCAGTTACTCAGTTGTTTCAAGGGTTGGCGCTGGGCACGGAGGATAGCTCCTTTGATCTGAGCATCAGCCCTAGGCACTGAGGATAGTTGGGTTGATTTGAGCATGAGCCCCAGTTGGGGCACATGGAGTTTATCTCCCCTCCTCTCACTTAAAAAAAAAATTACAGTTGACATACGATATGATATTAGTTTCAGGTATACAACCCCATGATTAGACACTTATATAACTTACATAATAACCGTTTAATATAGCACCCATCTGATACCATATATAGTTACTACAATACTATTAACTATATTCCCTATGCTGTACTTTACATCTCTGTGACTGTTTTGTAAGTATTAATTTGTACTTCTAAATCCCTTTATTTTTTTCACCAATCCCCCCAACCACTCTCCCATCTGGCAGCTATCAAATGCTCTCCATATCTATGAGGGTGGTTTTTGTTTTTTTGTCTTGGGGGGGGGGGGGGTTTAATAGAGACGGGAAGGGAAAGTGAGAGGCATCAACTCATAGTTGCTTTCACTTTAGTTATGCATTGACTGCTTCTCATATGTGCCTTCCCAGGCAATGCCAGTGTCCCCTTGCTCAATCCAGCAACCTTGGGCTTCTAATGCCAGCAACCTTTGCAATCAAGTTGGCACGCTTTGGGATCATATGGATGATTCCCCCTCTCAAGCCAGAGACCCCATGCTGACGAGCTCAGAGGTAGTGACCTCAGGATTTCAAACCAGTGACCTCAGCATTCCAGGTCAACACTATTCACTGTTCCACCACTGGTCAGGCTCTAGGAGTGTTTCTGTTTGCTTATTTGTGTATTTTGTTTTATAAATTCTACATATAAGTGAAATCATCTGGCATTTGTCCTTCTCTGACTTACTCACTTAACGTAATAGTTTTATCTCTGTTGTTGCAGATGTTAATATTTCATTCTTTTTGATGGCTGGATTGTATTCCATTGTATATATGCACCAGTTATACATTAATCTATTGATGGTCACTTATGTTGTTTCCATCTTTTGGCTGTTGTAAATAATGCTGCAATAAACATATAAATGTATATGCCTTTTCAACTTGGTATTTTGGGTTTCTTGAGGTAAATACCCAGAAGTGTCTTCACTGGGTCCTTCTTTGTCTCTTGTTATAGCTTTTGTTTTGAACTCTATTTTGTCTGATATAAGTACTGCTAATCCAGCTTCTAGTTTTGTCTATTTTTCATTTTTTAGAAATATCTTTATATTTCCCTTTACTTTTAGTCTACGTTTAGAACATTTCAGCCATTTGTTTTGTTTTGTTTGTTTGTTTGTTTGAGAGAGAGACTGGAAGGGCAAGAAGGAAGGAGAAAAAAAATGAGAAGCATCAACCTGTAGATGCTTCACTTCAGTTGTTTATTGATTGCTTCTCATACATGTCTTTTTTTTGTGTGTGGCAGAGACAGAGAGTCAGAGAGAGGGACAGATAGGGACTGACAGGAAGGGAGGGAGATGAGAAACATCAATTCTTCTTGCAGTTCCTTAGTTGTTCATTGATTGCTTTCTCATATGTGCCTTGACGGGGGGGGGGGCTGGCTACAGCAGACCGAGTGACCCCTTGCTCAAGCCAGCGACCTGGTGAGCTTTGCTCAAACCAGATGAGCCCTTGCTCAAGCTGGCGGCCTCGGGGTCTCCACATCCCAGTCCGACACTCTGTCCACTGTACCACCGCCTCATCAGGCTTCTCTTACATGTCTTGACTGGAGGCAGGGTGGAGGGGGAGGCTCAAACTGAGCCAGTGACCCCTTCCTCAAGCAAGTGACTTTGGGATCATGTTGATCCCACACTCAAGCTGCCAAGCTCATGCTCTAGCCTGAGACCTTGGGGTTTTGAAGCAGGACCCTCAGCACCCTGGGTCAACACTCTATCCACTGTACCACCACTGGTCAGGCTTAGCCACTTGCATTTAAAGTAATTGTTGATAAATATGTATGTATTGCCATTTTTTTATTCATATTTTTAATATTTTTTAAATTTTTAATTAAAATACATTGTTTTTTTATTTTAGAGAGAAAATAAGGAGAAGAGAGACTGAGCTGTCTGGCCAGGGCTTAATTTTTACTGATTTTGAGAGAAAGAGAGAGGGAAGTATCCATTTGTTGTTCCACTCAGTCGTGAATTCTTTGGTCGCTTTCCACATGTGCCCTGACCAGGGATTGAACCCCCAACCTTGTTGTTTCAGGACAGTGCTCTTAACAGACTGAGCTAACCAGCCAAGGCATATTTTTCATTATTCTTTTCTTCTTGAAGAAGCCCCTTTAACATTTCTTGTAATACGAGTTTAATGGTAATGGCCACTTTTAGGTTTTTCTTGTCTGGGAAGCTCTTTATCTGTCATCCAATTCAGAATGATAACTTTGCTATATAGAGTAATCTTGCTTGTATTTTCTTGCTTTTCATTACTTTGAATATTTTGTGCCAATTCCTTCTGCACTGCAAAGTTTCTGTTATGAAATCACCTCTAGGTAACTAACTTGCTGCTTTTAAGATTCTCTCTTTGTCTTTAACGTTTGGCATTTTAATTATGATGTATCTTGGTGTGGGCTTCTTTGGGTTTAACTTGTTTGGGACTCTGCACTTCCTGGACTCGTATGTCTACTTCCTTCACCATGTTAGGAAAATTTGCCATCATTATTTTTTTAAATAGGTTTTCAATTACTTGCTCTCTTTTTCTGGCACTCTCCCATGATGCGAATGTTGGCATGCTTGAAGTTGCCCCGGAGGCTCCTTCTACTATCCTTTTTAAAATTTTTATTCTTTTTTGCTGTTCCAATTGGGTGTTTTTGGCTTCCTTATCTTCCAGATTGCTGATTTGATTCTTTCTCTATGGCTGATTCCTCTTAATTTATTCTTGATTTCAGTTAGTGTATCCTTTATTTCTGACTAGTTCTTTTTTATGCTAAGTGGACACTAAGTTTCTTGAGTATCCTTATAACCACTGTTTTCAACTCTATCTGGTAATGTCATTTAGTTATTTTTCTGGAGATTTACCTTTTATTTAGGACCTGTTTCTTTGTCTCCTTATTAGGCTGCTTCTCTGTGTTTGTCTCTATTTATTAAGTAGAGCTACTACATCTTCCAGTCTTGGTGAGTGGCCTTATGTAATAGGTGTCCTGTAGGGCTTAGTGGCACAACTTCGCAGCTCACCCAAACTAGGCAGTCTGGGTGCACCCCCTGTGTGGACTGTGTGCACTGTTCTATTATAGTTGAGCCTTGATTGCTGTTGGCACAGCATTGGGAGGGAATTACTCCCAGGCTAATGGGCTGTGAGGACCAGCAGCAACTATAGAAGAGGAGCTGCTATGCACTGGCTAATCCCATGGATAAGGACTTGCTTCAGCGGGGCTTTGATGCCCATCAAGTCCATCCCTTCAACGTGTTGCTCATGGAGGTAGTTGGGTTGTAATTTGGCATGCTCTGAAACTGTCCACGGGGTGCACTGGCTTTGTGCCCTCCTAGGAGCTTCAAGGTCAACCACCACACGTTCCCTCCTAGAGCCACTGTGCATGAGCTACACAGCAATCTGCAGATGGCTGCTACTTGTAGTGGTCTTGGAGGTACCTAGGAGAGGCCAAACTGTGAACCGAGACCAACTACCATTAGTACCAGGCTTGCAGCCACTTCAAGAGGTACAGGGTACACTGAGGCCAGATGCGATTTGTTTGAGAGATTTTGGAGAAGTCTGAAGCTTGAGGCAAGAGAGGTCATTTCTATGAAAAATGCCACTGGAAATATCTTGGGTGGGCCACAAGTTGGATGGGACAGGGTCTCAGGGAATTACTAGGGTAGGTCAAACAACATTGGCTAGGTTGACCAAGACTCATATTATGGTGGCTACCTTCAGGCTCAATGGAGAAGGACTCAGCAGTGCAAAATGGCCTCTGTGGACACTTCTGTCTGGGAGAAAGGTGCCCTCAGGTTCATCCTGAAACCAGACTATTCAATTCCTCCCCTATGTCCCTGGTGCCTTTTTTTTTTTTTTAATAAAAATTTTATTTATTCCTTATAGAGAGGGGAGAGAGAGAGAGAGAGAGAGAAGGGGGAAGGAGCAGAAAGCATCAACTCCCCTATGTGCCTTGACCAGGCAAGCCCAGGGTTTAGAACCGGCGACCTCAGCGTTTCCAGGTTGACACTTTACCCACTGCGCCACCACAGGTCAGGCTCCTTGGTGCCTTTTAAGCTGCTTCCCCAGCATTGGAGCTTAGAGCAGGGGAGTCCAAGTAAGTCTGTTCCTTTAAGAGGAATGCCTGGGCCTGACCAGGCAGTGGCACAGTGGATAGAGCGTCGGACTTGGGATGTGGAGGACCTAGGTTTGAGACCTCGAGATCACCAGCTTGAACCCAAGGTCGCTGGCTCGAGCAAGGGGTTACTCGGTCTGCTGTAGCCCCATGGTCAAGGCACATATGAGAAAGCAATCAATGAACAACTAAGGTGTCGCAATGAAAAACTGATAATTGATGCTTCTCATCTCTCTTCGTTCCTGTCTGTCCCTCCCTATCTATCCCTCTCTCTGACTCTCTCTGTCTCTGTAAAAAAAAAAAAGAGGAATGCCTGGTACTCCAGCAGCCCTCTGTCTCACAACCACAGTTCCTGCTGGGTTTTATAACCAGAAGTTATGGGTATTTCTCTTTCTAGCACCAGAAACTGGACTGGGGGTTCTAATGTCGGGCTGAGACCCACCCCTCTTTTCTTAGGGGGAACCTTTGCAGTTGAGTCATCCCTTTCGATTTTTATTTTCTTAAGTGAGAAGCAGGAAGGCAGAGAGACAGACTCCCACATGCACCCTGACCAGGATACACCTGGCAAGCCCTCTACCAGGTGATGCTCTGCCTGTCTGAGGCTGTTGCTCTGTTGCTCAGCAACCGAGCTATTTTAGCACCTGAGGCAAGGCCATGGAGCCATCCTCTGCACCCAGAATCAACTTGCTCCAACCGAGCCTGGCTGTGGAAGGGGAAAAGAGAGACAGAGAAGTGAGAGAAGGAGGGGTGGAGAAGCAGATGGTTGCTTCTCCTGTGTACCCTGAACGAGAATCGAACCTGGGACTTCCACACACTGGGCCTATGCTCTACCACTGAGCCAACCGGCCAGGGCCTCCCTTCTGATTTTTAACTGCCATGTATGGTGTAAGACTATCCCATTTTTTAGTCTCCACCCCTGCTATCGCTTTCTATGTGGCTTTTGCTACATATCCTTAGTTATAAGACTTCTGTTCAGCTAGATTTGAAGCATTCTGAATGATAGTGGTTCTGTAATTAAGTTGTAATTTTGATATGGTTGTAGGAGGTTCAGAGGATTATGTTTGCTTATGCCACTATCTTGACCCCCTTGTAATTCTTTATAAATAAGTGAATTTAGTAAGATTGGTGGAAACAAGATCAGTGTATAAAAGTCAGTATATTTAATGTATGTTAATATATTACCATCAACTAAGTAGAAAGTAAAATTTAAAAGACAGTATTATTTGGCTCTGGCTGGTTGCTCAGTTGACTAGAACATGGTCTTGATATGCCAAGAGTGAGGGTTCGGTCCTGGGTCCAGGCACATACAAGAATCAACCAATGGGCCCTGGCCGGTTGGCTCAGCGGTAGAGCGTCGGCCTGGCGTGCGGGGGACCCGGGTTCGATTCCCGGCCAGGGCACATAGGAGAAGCGCCCATTTGCTTCTCCACCCCCTCCCTTCCTTCCTCTCTGTCTCTCTCTTCCCCTCCCGCAGCCAAGGCTCCATTGGAGCAAAGATGACCCGGGCGCTGGGGATGGCTCCTTGGCCTCTGCCCCAGGCGCTAGAGTGGCTCTGGTCGCGGCAGAGCGACGCCCCAGAGGGACAGAGTGTTGCCCCTGGTGGGCGTGCCGGGTGGATCCCGGTCGGGCGCATGCGGGAGTCTGTCTGACTGTCTCTCCCCGTTTCCAGCTTCAGGAAAAAAAAAAAAAATCAACCAATGAATTCATATAAATAAGTGAAACAACAAAATGAATGTGATAGAGATCAGAATAATAGCAATCCTTTGTGGGGAGGGTACTGATTAAGAGAGACAGGAGCTTTCTGGGAGATTACAGGGGGAGGGGTTACAGATGTATAATATTCAGATTTGTGTATTCTACTTCATGTAACTTATGCCCCCCAAATTTTTTCCATACAATAATAGTATATAATCAAAATTTAAATGTTATGGTATAGACTCCTGGTTGGCAAACTGCGGCTCGCAAGCCACATGCAGCTCTTTGGCTCCTTGAGTGTGGCTCTTCCACAGAATACCACGTGCAGGCACTACCTCCGTAAGGAATGTACCTACGTATATAGTTTAAGTTTTAAAAATTTGGCTCTCAAAAGAAATTTCAATCGTTGTACTGTTGATATTTGGCTCTGTTGACTAATGAGTTTGCCGACCACTGGAGACCAAAGGTCAGCAAACTTTGGGATGTGGCTGTGAGCCAGTAAAAATTTACAAAGGCATGGGGGCATTTTGTCTGCCATAGTTTCCCAACCACTGATATAGACTAAAAATGCTTTGTAAATTTAAAATAAGAGTATCAAATACGGAAGACTAGATAAATTTGCGTTTGATAAGGTAGTATCCAAGCTAAACCTTGATGTCTTCCACATTGGCCAGGAGAAAGCAAGGGAAGAGAAACAGTGGTATCAAACAGTCTAGGTTTTAAACCCCTGGTTTTGAATGCAATTGCTATGTGACTGTGAACAAACTAAGTCACAAATACCTCATATATAAAATGGGAATCATAATACCTATCTCACAGGGTTTTTCTGAGAATTAATGAGCTAATTAATCATCAGCATAGTGACCAAGCTTTTGAAGCCAGACTGCCTTGTTTAGAAATTCGATTCTCCCAATAGCTGTCTTGACTTTGGGCAGGTTACTTATCCTCTCTGTGCCTCAGCTTCCTCATTTAGAAAATGGGGATTATAATACTACCTTTTTTTTTTTTATTTACAATTATTAAGAGTATTAAATAAGTTAGTACAACAGCCTGACCAAGTGGTGGTGCAGTGTATAGAGCATAGTACTGGGATGCGGAAGATCCAGGTTTGAAATCCTGAGGCCGCTAGCTTGAGCGCGGGCTCATCTGGTTTGAGCAAGGCTCACCAGCTTGAGCAAGGGGTTACTCGGTCTGCTGTAGCCCCCAGGTCAAGGAACATATGAGAAAGCAATCAATGAACAACTAAGGTGCCACAGTGAAGAATTGATGCTTCTCATCTCTCTCCCTTCCTGTCTGTCTGTCCCTATCTGTCCCTCTCTCTCTCTCTCTCTGTCTCTGTCACATACACACAAAAAAAAGTTAGTACAACAAAATGCTATAATTAATATAGCAATTGGCCCTGGCCGGTTGGCTCAGCGGTAGAGCGTCGGCCTGGCGTGCGGGGGACCCGGGTTCGATTCCCGGCCAGGGCACATAGGAGAAGCGCCCATTTGCTTCTCCACCCCCCCCCCTCCTTCTTCTCTGTCTCTCTCTTCCCCTCCCGCAGCCAAGGCTCCATTGGAGCAAAGATGGCCCGGGCGCTGGGGATGGCTCCTTGGCCTCTGCCCCAGGCGCTAGAGTGGCTCTGGTCGCGGCAGAGCGATGCCCCGGAGGGGCAGAGCATCGCCCCCTGGTGGGCGTGCCGGGTGGTTCCCGGTCGGGCGCATGCGAGAGTCTGTCTGACTGTCTCTCCCCGTTTCCAGCTTCAGAAAAATACCAAAAAAAAAAAAAAAAAAAATATATATATATATATATATATATATATATATATAGAGAGAGAGAGAGAGAGAGAGAGAGCAATAAATGTTAGTGGCCCTGGCTTGGGTAGGTGTGGATAAAGCATCATTCCAATGTACCGAGGTCACATATGGGAAACAATGAGTGCACAACTAAATGGTACAACTAAATGGAAAAACGATGGTAGTTGATGCTTCTCTTTCTCTTTCTCTCCCCTTCCCCTCATCAATGGAAAAATGCCTTTTTAAAATCTTAGTTATAGTTATTACATAAAATATACAATAGGTCATTAATAACTTAATATAAAATAGAACAAAAGAGTAATCATGTTCAGAAAAGAAAGATGGAGATCACCCTGGCTGGTTGGCTTTGTGGTAGAGTGTTGGCCCAGTGTGTGGATGTCCCGGGTTCAATTCCCCATCAGGGCACACAGGAGAAGCAACCATCTACATCTCCACCCCTTCCTCTCTCCCTTCTCTCTATCTCTCTCTTCCCCTCCTGCCACAATGGCTCAACTGAAACAAGTTGGCCCTGGGCACTGAGGATGGTTCCATGGCCTCGCCTCAGGTACTAAAATAGCTTGGTTGTGGAGCAGTGGTGCCAGATGGGCAGAGTATTGCCCCCTAAGGGACTTGTCTGGTGGATCCCAGTCAAGGTGCATGCAGGAGTCTGTCTCTCTACCTCCCCACTGGGAATTAGAAAATTTTTTTAGGTAAGCCATAAGAAATAATTTTAATGTATCTAATAAGTAGACTAAAATTATGTTTTAGAAAGAGTTTGTTTATCAAACAGCAAAAGTTAAGACCTATTCTAACTGACAACATAGAGCATGTTTTCCAGAAAACTAATTAGGACTATTAGTCTCACAGTATTATACAGTCTGAATAGAACAGATAGATTAAAAGTGTAGAACTTATCCAGGAAACTCGAGTAATTGGATACAGAAACAAAGGCATATTTGAAATCAGTGTACCATTTTTTTGTGGTTTTCAGGCATAATATTATAGAATCTCTACCTTTGCTTGACCAGGTAGCATCATAGTGGATAGTGTCAACCTGGGACACTGAGGTCCTGGATTCAAAATCTCAAGGTTGCCAGCTTGACTGCAGGCTCACTAGTTTAAATCCAAGGTCACTGATTTGAGCAAGGGTTCACTGGTTCAGCTGTAATGCCCTCCCACCCCCTCATCAAGGCACTTATGAGAAGTAGTCATGAAAACTAAAGTGCCACAACTACTAGTTGATGCTTCTCATCTCTCTTCCTCCCTCCCTCTCTCTCTCTTTCTCTCTCTCAAAAAAAAAAAAAAGTGAATCTCTGATTCTTTTCCCTTTTCTGTAGGTCTGTTAATGGAGTATACCGGATTGGACTATATGCTCTTAAAGATATGCCAGCTGGTACTGAACTCACTTATGATTACAACTTTCATTCCTTCAATGTTGAAAAACAGGTAACAATAATAAATTCAGGAGGGAGATTGAATTTTGTCACAAGTGTTCTGTATAATAAAGGCCTTTTAGTAAATATTACTGACTTGTAGCCATTGAGAAGTACAATGAAGAAAACAATTTTTTACTTTTAACTCCATTTATAGGTCTCTGTTATTCTTTTAGAACTCTGTAAAAAGATATTGCTTAATCATTTTTGTCCTCATGTTAGTTCTTAGCTATTCTGGTGCAATTTTTCCAACCTTGAATCTTTCAATTATAGGGGAAATCCATTTGTACTTATATTCTCAATTAGTTATTTTCCTCTATATGAAACTTTCTTGATTCAAACTTATTGGTGGTTATGCAGATGCTCTGGCATCCTATTTGAACTTGTAAATGAGATGACAGGCTAAAAGCATTATTCTCTTTTCTTTCAAAGCAACTTTGTAAGTGTGGTTTTGAGAAATGTCGAGGAATCATCGGCGGCAAGAGTCAACGTATGAATGGACTCACCAGTAGCAAAAGCAGCCAGCCTATGGCCTCACATAAAAAGTCTGGACGATCAAAAGAAAAGAGGAAGTCTAAGCACAAGCTGAAAAAAAGGGTGAATAATCTCATGGCTTTCCTCAAATAATTGCATAGAGGCAATTACTAAAATAAGGGAAATACCAAAGGGTGGCGTCTTTAATATTCTTTGAGGTGATTTCTGATTGTTTTTTTCCTACATTCTGGTACATCTCTTTTTCAGAAAGGCCACCTCTCTGAGGAACACGATGAAAACATCAACACTCCAACAAGATTGGCCCCTCAACTACAAATGAAGCCCATGTCCAATCGAGAGAGGTAAAAAGGAGAGTTTCTTACTGAGCTCTTTATATTATGTGATATGCTGGTTTGGCTTATTCAATGTGTGTAGTTGAGCCATTTTTTGTGTGTGTGCAGGAGGTCTTTAAACAATGATTCATCCCTGGCCGGTTGGCTCAGTGGTAGAGTGCCAGCCTGGCGTGCAGGAGTCCCAGGTTTGATTCCCGGCCAGGGCACACAGGAGAAGCACCCATCTGCTTCTCCACCCCTCCCCCTCTCCTTCCTCTCTTTCTCTCTCTTCCCCTTTCACAGCTGAGGCTCCATTGGAGCAAAGTTGGCCTGGGCACCGAGGATGGCTCCATGGCCTCTACCTCAGGCGCTAGAATGGCTCTGGTCAGGACAGAGCGACGCCCCAGATGGGCAGAGCATCGCCCCCTGGTGGGCATGCCGGGTGGATCCCGGCCGGGCACATGCGGGAGTCTGTCTGACTGCTTCCCCGTTTCCAACTTCAGAAAAATACAAAAAAATAAATAAATAAATAGTGATTCAAGAGATCTATGAGCTTGGATGTGGGAGTGGGGGTTATGTCCTTATTTTCCCTAATTTATATCTGAAATTGAGCATTTCCTTTTGATATGACTATAGGCCAAAAGGGGGGGGGGTTGCAGTTTCCATTAACTATGTCACCAGTATTCATATTTTCATATTATGTGTTACAAATATCTCAAAATATCACATTCATCTCTACTTCAGAATTACTATGGTTGTAAAACTCACAACTAGATCTTGTCATGTGTAAAAAAATCAATGTTTATTTCTATGTCACAATTTCAAGTTGTTGGGGATTTTTTGTTTTTTCTTTTGTTTTTTTGTTCTTCTAAGTGAAAAGAGGGCAGGTACACAGATTCCACATGCGCCCTGACCAGGATCCACCCAGCAAGTCCCCTGTGGGGCGATACTCTGCCCATCTGAGGCTGTTGCTCCGTTGCTCAACAAGTGAAATATTTTAGTGCTTGAGGTGAAGCCATGGTGCCATCCTCAGCACCTTGGGCTATCTTGCTCGAATGAGCTATAGCTGGGGGGGGGGGGGGGGAGAGAGAAAAGGAAGGTGTGGTGGAGAAGCAAATAGTCACTTCTTCTGTGTGCCCTGACCAGAACTGAACCCAGGACTTCTACACACTGGGCCAATGCTATACCGCTGAGCCAATCAGCCAGGGCCACAGATTTCAATATCTTAGAAAGTTTATCCTCATTTATAACTTTACTATAACTTTAGGCTCTTTTATTCTATTTTACTTTGTCTTAGAACTTTTTAATTATTTATTTATTTGAAAGATTTTATATCTTGATTTTAGAGAGAGAGGAGGTATGGGGAGCAAGAAGTATCAACTCATAGTTGTTTCACTTTAGTTGTTCATTGATTGTTGTATGTGCCTTGACCTCGCAAGCCTAGGATTTCAAACTGGTGACCTCAGCATTCCAGGTCAATGCTTTATGCACTGCACCACCACAGTTCAGGCTGTCATAGAAATTTTAAACTTCAGTGAAACAGAAGTGATCTAAATCCGATGGTTCTCTACTTTAGCTGCATATTAGTTTAGATAGTTTTTCAAAAGTTCTGATGCCCAGGACTTCTTATACCAGAATTTTAGAGTTATAAACCAGGCATCAGTAGTTTATAAAGCTCCCTAAGTGATTTCAATGTGCAGCCAATGTCAAGAACTATAAAATTAGTCTAATCTTCATTTACTAAGGCCCATAGTTTGAAAATTATTCAAGGTCACATCTCTTTATATGTGTGCTATGCTAAAAATCAAATTATGGAATCATCAAAATTGTGTAGGGTCAATTAAAATACACATATCCCATTTAAGTTGAGAGATCCATTATAGTCACTGCACCTAACGTCATTTGCACAGTGCATATCCACTTTACATATCTTTGCTCTTACCTGGCAATTCAGTTTTTTGTTTTTGTTTTTTGAAACTGGAAACAGGGAGAGACAGTCAGACAGACTCCCGCATGCGCCCGACCGGGATCCACCCGGCACGCCCACCAGGGGCGCGGCTCTGCCCCTCCCGGGCGTCGCTCTGCTGCAACCAGAGCCACTCTAGCGCCTGGGGCAGAGGCCAAGGAGCCATCCCCAGCGCCCGGGCCATCTTTGCTCCAATGGAGCCTTGGCTATGGGAGGGGAAGTGAGAGACAGAGAGGAAGGGGGGGGGGGTGGAGAAGCAAATGGGCGCTTCTCCTATGTGCCCTGGCCGGGGATCGAACCCGGGTCCCCCGCACGCCAGGCCGACGCTCTACCGCTGAGCCAACCGGCCAGGGCCAGTTTTTTTTTTTTTGTGATAGCTAATGCTAAGTCTGTACATCATCTGGGCACTTTTATCTAGATTTTGTACAAATACTCCATAAAGTTCTGCCTTTAAGTCAGGTGGCTTCACTTCCAAAATTTTTGTAGCTTTTAGATTATATTTGCCATATATTTATAAAAAATATAAGGAAATGTTTTACGTTATATGAAAAATACAAGATGCAAAACTGAATAATATCGCCTGACCTGCGGTAGCACAGAGAATAAAGCATTGACCTGGAGTCTAAGGTTGCTGTTTCAAGACCCCCAACTTGCCTGGTCAGGGCATATACGAGAAGCAGCTATGCTTCCTGCTCCTTCTCCCCCTACCTTTCTCTCTTTCTCTCTCTCCAAATATCAATAACTAAATTTTTTTGGCCTGACCTATGGCAGTGCAGTGGATGAAGCGTCGACCTGGAAACACTGAGGTCGCCAGTTCAAAGCCCTGGACCTGCCTGGTCAAGGCACATGTGGGAGTTGATGCTTCCTGCTCCTCCCCCCTTCTCTCTCTCTCTCTCTCTCTCTCTCTCTCTCTCTCTTCTCCAAAATGAATAAATAAATAAAAATATTTTAAAAATAAAAAAAAGAAAATTAAAATTTTTTAAATTAAATGTCTCCCCATATATAATTCTGCTTATAAAAGCTAAATGCACTGTAAGTAATCATTTATAACATTTTAGCAGTGGCTCACATAGAACAGACATATAATAAATGCTTATTGAATTAATGAATAAAGGAACTCTTTTCTTCGTTTCTTGCAGGAACTTTGTATTAAAGCATCATGTGTTCTTGGTCCGAAACTGGGAGACGATTCGGCAGAAACAGGAGGAAGTAAAGCACACCAGTGATAATATTCACTCAGCATCGTTATATACCCGCTGGAATGGCATTTGCCGAGATGATGGGAACATCAAGTCTGGTAAGGACTGGGAAACATTCTTATTAATCCGAAAGATTATCTCAAAAGTGATTTATTTTAGTTACTTTCAAACAGTTTATTCAAAGATTCCTTTTAGTGTGGTCCAAAAAAAGTTAAGATCCAAGCATAGAAACACCAATCAGCTCTCCCAGCTCTCCACCTTCCTTGTTTCTACTCTGAGAAATAGAAAGAAACTCCCTCCCACCTGCCTCCCAAACATCACCTACAGCCAGAGGCAGATTTAACAGCAGGCACACCAGGTGTGCATCCTGGGCCCCGACTTCTGAAGAGCCCCGCAAAACCCCAACTCTGCACTTTTTTCTAATGATACCAAGTTTGGTTTTATATGTGCAATTTTAACATTAATAGTACATAATATTTTTTATTTATTTAAAAATATGGTTAACATGTATTTTTATTTTCCCTGTCTCTCTCTTTTTTCTTAAGGGGCCCATTATTTTCTTCTGCACCCAGGGCCTCAACCAACCTTAATCCACCTCTGCCTACAGCTTGAAAGTCACTAGACATGAAATAGGTAGAGGTCCTTTGTCTTTTTTTTCTACCTGGAAAATAAACTTGCAGACAGGGTAAATAGTGATGACAAATGAAGAGGAAAATGATACACGCCAGTGTTCATTTGAAGATGTTTTGCCCCTACATTTTAGATCAGCATTATACACACAGATCTTCAGTTTTCCTTTTTCTAACCTTCACAAATAAATAATATAACAGCACTCCTGAAACGGATTTGTTATCCCAAACAGGTTGAAAGCAGAAAATCTGGCATGTCCAAATACCCTTTCTAACTAAAATAAAGTGTTCAAAAGCTCATGCTTTTATTATTTTCCTTCCCTCAAAAAGTACAAGCAGGCCCTGGCCGGTTGGCTCAGCGGTAGAGCGTCGGCCTGGCATGCGGGGGACCTGGGTTCGATTCCCTGCCAAGGCACATAGGAGAAGCGCCCATTTGCTTCTCCACCCCCCCTCCTTCCTCTCTGTCTCTCTCTCTTCCCCTCCCGCAGCCAAGGCTCCATTGGAGCAAAGATGGCCCGGGCGCTGGGGATGGTTCCTTGGCCTCTGCCCCAGGCGCTAGAGTGGCTCTGGTCGAGGCAGAGCGACGCCCAGAGGGGCAGAGCATCGCCCCCTGGTGGGCGTGCCGGGTGGTTCCCGGTCGGGCGCATGCGGGAGTCTGTCTGACTGCCTCTACCCGTTTCCAGCTTCAGAAAAAATACAAAAAAAAAAAAAAAAAAAGTACAAGTATTCTGCTTTGTGTATGAGGGAATATGCTAAGTGGGAACTAGACAGATTTAGAAATTTGCCCCAAATTTTCTGTCCTCTCAGTGATTTGTTTCGTATAAGTTCTCTGAATTTATAATTCAGTTAGTTTGAATCTTCTGGTAATAACAATAATTATTTCCTGAATCTTTATTAGAGGTCAGGCACTGAGCTAAACACATTTAAAAAAATGATATCATTTAGCCCTGGCCAGATAGCTCGGTTGGTTAGAGTATTGCCTCAAAGCAGAGGTTGCAGGTTCAATCCCTAATCAGCACACATACAGGAACAAATCAATATTCCTATCTCTTTGTCTCTCTCTCTCCCTTATTCTCTCTCTAAAAATAATTTTTTTTAAAAAGATGGATGATCTCATTTAATCTTCACAATTACCTCATGAGGAAAGTACTATCACTATTCCCATTTTACAGTTAAGAAACTGAGACACAGAGAGTTTTAGTAACTTGCCCAAGATCACACAGCTAGTAAGAATTGAAGCCAGAATACAAAAGGCAGACAGACTCCTTTTGAAGCCCAGACTTGCAACTACTACACTGCTACTATGTAGCGTTTGGCCGCTAAAATAATATCCTTCTAACTTGCAGCATTTGTCTCTCTAGTAAACTCTAATGTTTCCTGATTTTTCTGTATGGAGGAGAGAAAGTACTCCATGACCACTAATCTGCTAATCACCTCAGGGAAAATTGAGCAAAGGGCAGGAATCCATTTGGAAAGAGAAAGCTACACAGAGCTCCTCTTTTCCTGAAGCTAATTTTCACTTTATCCTTCCAGACGTCTTCATGACCCAGTTCTCCGCCCTGCAGACAGCCCGATCTGTTCGAACAAGACGGTTGGCAGCTGCAGAGGAAAACATTGAAGTAGCTCGAGCAGCCCGCCTAGCCCAGATCTTCAAAGAGATCTGTGATGGTATCATCTCTTATAAAGGTGATCATATCCACTCTAAATTCATTTTTCTTAGCTTTTTAAACTTGTGTTACTTATGCCTGACCAGGCGGTGGCGCAGTGGATAGAGCATTGGCCTGGGACACTGAGGACCCATGTTTGAAACCCCAAGGTTGCCAGCTTGAGCACAGGCTCACCAGGCTTGAGCATGAGATCATAGGCATGACCCCATGGTCAACTGGCTTGAGCCCAAAGTCACTGGCTTGAATCCCAAGGTTGCTGGCTTAAGCAAGGAGTCACTGGCTTGGTTAGACCATGCCCCCGCCCCACCCTGTCACAGCACATATAAGAAAGCAATCAGTGAACAACTATAAGTTGATGCTTCTCATCTCTCTTCCCTCTTGTTTGTCTTTCTATCTGTCTGTCTCTCTCTCTAAAAAAAACTCGCATTACTTACCCTCACCTGAAACATCCAAGACCAAGAACAAGTGACAGTTTAGGATTAGGAATTTAGGAAATATACTTAGTTTTATCTCTTGACAGAGTATAGAATTATAGGACTGATTATAGTCTTTGGGATTGTTTTTAAATCCCTAGATCTTATATGTCAATTTTTTTTGTATTTGCCAGATTTACCATAATGAAGTACTATATTTAGACATCACATTTTTTAGCTATGGCATAAAAAGAAACAGGTCTCTGTCTTGTATATAATTTTCCTAAGTGAGGCAGTGAAACAGCAATTTAAGAAAAAAGCATTATGAGCGCATGACATCAGCAGTTCTTAACTCTTTTGATTGACAAATATTTTTGAGAATCTAATAAAAACTCTGTACCCTTTTCCTAGAAAAATGCATAGACATGACTTTGCATATATTTTGGAAGGTTCACAGGCCCTAACCTCTCCACTAAGGGAAAGGACCTAAAATTGCAAGAAAATTACTTTAAAAGCATTTTTACACAAATACCTTTACTCCATTCCTCTTTCAAAGCATGTCTTTTGGATGTGTGTTGAGGGTAATAGTGAGGAAGGAGAGAAATTTTAATTTTGGGTGAATAGTGTACATGACTTTTTATGACCAATATAAATTTGGAGATATTTAAAATGAGAGATTTAAACAAATAAGTGCAGCTTTTTGCTATAAGTTTTGGCTGGTCTTTTACTAAATTCTAAGGAATTTTTTTTCTCTTTATTTTTCTTCATATTTTAGTAGCTTTTTAGTTTTGTTAACCTAAGGTAATAGAGAAGAAAGGGGAGCCAACCTGTCCTAAAATGTAAAGTGTTGTGGCACCTATTCCCTTTCATTCCCAAAAGATCACAGTCTGCCTTTCAGCCAGCCCGATCTGATCTTATGTGAAACTGCATTAGACAAATCTACAGGTTCACTACATTCTGGGCATGAAGTAACAGCCTTCTTTCTAGTAAATTGCTAGAAGGGAAGTAAGGTAGCAAATAAGAAGTAGCCCCACAGCATGAATTCTATTTTTATAATACAAAGTAACTATTATGAAAAAAAGATTCCAGAAAATATTTACAGTACTAAGTTATCCATTATCTGGAATTTAATTCAAACCAACAGAGTAATATTAACAAGAACTAGAAAAATTTTTGGATGAGATGATCTTTACTGTAATATACATGATTTGTTGAGCTAAAATTTACGCTAAGCAGCCTAGCTACCTAAATAAGTTTTCCATCTCTCATTCTTCATAGAAAGTTTTTCTCATCCATCTAACATTGTGTCACAGTTTTGGCAGATAATCTTTATCTGTTAGATTTCAGACAGTCCTGAAAGTATCTTCTGATCCCTGCCTTTACCCACATTTCTGAAAAACCCTTGCATTTGTCATAACCCTTGGCCTCAAAAAAATCTTAGATTTCTTTCTAACTTTTTGATTTTGGGGATTTTACTTTTTTATTTAAGAGTTAATACTTGCCTACCTTGTATCATATTGTCCTTCTACTAAACCTTGCATTCTTTTGCAGATTCTTCCCAGCAAGCATTGGCAGCACCACTTTTGAACCTCCCCCCAAAGAAAAAGTAAGTTCACAAAGGTGGGAAATACATGTCTGAAATTTAGAAAAGTACTAAGTGTACCAGACTGACACCTTGGCTTTATGTTCCAGGAATGCTGATTATTATGAGAAGATCTCTGATCCTCTAGATCTTTCTACTATAGAGAAGCAGATCCTCATTGGTTATTATAAAACAGTGGAGGCTTTTGATGCTGATATGCTCAAGGTCTTTCGAAATGCTGAGGTATTTCTCACTTCAAACACATATTTAAGAAGTTTGTTCTAAAGAGAACTATTCTAGGAGTTTTAAGTTTTTTACCTTTATCAAATTTCATATATCTGGTTAAGAAAGGCAACAGTTTTTTTGAGTAAGGATTACAGTGTACTACATATTATAGAATGTTTTATAATAAAGGCATTGATATGACTAAAATAGAAGGTTAAATTATACTCCCCAAAAAAGCAGTTTTTTTAAAAACCTAATTTAAGTATTGAACCTTTATATTTACATAAATATACATTTTGCTACATTTATCCAGTTTCTCTCCTCAGTACAATAAGTATATGTGAAATACACAGAAGTATTATAGGTAAATAGCTATAAATAAATGAAATGGAATTGAGGGGTGTTACATGAATAGGTTGTAGAATAGGTGAAGCTTATTAGAAAGAAGGTGGTTTTGAACTGATTTAAAGGAGAGGATAGAATATTGTATGGTGCATAGAAGAGAGAAAATTATTCAGTGATTTTGAAATACCATGGAGAGGTATTTGAAGGATAAAAGAGGCTACTAAATGAAGGAAAAATTGGGTTTGAAGATAAGAAATGAGAGAAAAACAGAGAAGTGGGTGAATAATTAAAGCACTCTTGAATTGTAACTAGCTTTTTACTGAAACCCAGCTTTCATATATATTTAAAGCTTATAGCTCAAGACAAAGGTAAATGAAAAGCTGCTTCACAGCATTATTCCTGTGAAATTAATTCATATATCATGGTCACTATGTATTTTATCAAGTGGACATTAGACCTGTGAAAGGAGTTGAATGAGAGATCAGTAGAGCAAAATGGAAAGTTACCATGCACAGTCTAGTGTTGATTCGTTTTAGTTCAATTTAAGTTGTTTTCAAATACCTGGCACTACATTTGATGGTACTGAAAATCTGTTAAACAAAATGGAAGGATAGAGAAAATTCTGCTACCTCTTCAGTTATAATTTTAAGTCATATTGAGAAGACCAAACTTGATTTCTTTCTTCTGCTTTCTTCAGAAGTACTACGGGCGTAAATCCCCAATTGGAAGAGATGTTTGCCGCCTACGAAAGGCCTATTATAACGCCAGGCATGAGGCATCAGCCCAAATTGATGAGATTGTGGGAGAGACAGCAAGTGAGGCAGACAGCAGTGAGACCTCAGTCTCTGAGAAGGAGAATGGGCATGAGAAGGATGATGATGTTATCCGCTGTATCTGTGGTCTCTACAAGGACGAAGGCCTCATGATCCAGTGTGACAAGTGCATGGTGAGGGTCAGGAGGTGATTCAGAAACCTAGTCCTGATGAACATGGTGACCATATTCAAAGAAGCAGCTCACGCCTCTTTTGGCTTGGCTTGACAGGATTTTTATGAACTTGAACTTTATGCCTTGGTTTCAGTTATCCCTCACGAGTTACCATATTATCTTTCTCCTTTTGTATATCTCTGTCTCTTTCATTTTATCCTTCTCTTCTTTTTCTAACTTCTGTTCTTTCTACCCACTTCCCACTGTGCATGTCTCAAATAATCTGGATCAAAAAGAATGACAGTATTTAGGATAGTGGTTTACCTTGAAAAGCATTAGAGGGAGGTGAAATACATTAGAGGTACTAACTGTATATAGCATTAATCCAGATGGATTAATTAATCCTGATGAAGGAGTCAAGGCTCGGATTTGAGACCTATCCCATTTGATTTGAACTTGTTATCTTATATGGAAAGTGGAGCTAAGAGTAATACACAGGGTTGTTGAGAGAATATAATTAGATAAGGATAAGTAAAAACATTTTGTAAGTGTAAAGCCTTTCATAATAACTATATCATTGATTCGTATTATTTATTAAGTAATAGTTTGGTACTATATTCATTCATTCTCCCATTCTCTGTCCATCTTCCCATTTTATTTGCCCAGATCTATACATTGTGAAGCAATCTGTATACTTACATTCAGACAAATCCTTATCTTTTCTTCCCCTATTTTATCACTTATCTCTATTTTTTTCACACACCTACCTTATCCCTTAGTTCATTCCTGTTTTACTTTACCCTCTCCTATTGCTAATTCTTTTATTCTTAGCCCCAGGATTTCTCCAAGTCTAAGGCGCCCACCTCTCCCCACCACACTTTTCCCTACAGGTGTGGCAGCACTGTGACTGTATGGGAGTGAACTCGGATGTGGAGCACTACCTGTGTGAGCAGTGCGACCCAAGGCCCATGGACAGAGTAAGCCATCCTCTGATAAGACTCAGATCTAAAAGTAGGGAGATGTAGTGCATTAAACTTATCTGCCCTGCACCTGATATACTGAATTTCTTTTGATGAGTCACTCAGCCTCTCTGGGCCTCAGTTTCTTACACTTTATATTGAGGGTAATGATTCTGTTCTTCCTTTTCTCAGGAGTGTGGTCAAAGGGAAAATAAAATAACTAGAAATCTATGGAAGAAATAATATTATATAAAACTGATTTTTATGAACATTATCAACTATTTATAAAAGAAGTAGTTTGTAAAGTCCAGAACTTGAGTACTCTAAATACCACTTATATTAAGCAATGTTTAAGTAAAAAGAGCACTGTACTCAAAGTCAACAAAAGTTAGCCTTAGCCCTGTACTGCAGGAGAAACTATGGGTTGGGTAACTTGTCCAAGATATTAAATTGTTTTTTTGTCTTGGCTCTGACATATTTATATGTGTGGTATTGGGCAAGTCACCTCTATAAAAAGAGGATTTAGGCAAGTTTTGTTGTTGTTGTTGTTGTTGTTTTGTATTTTTCTGAAGTGAGGAAGCAGAGAGACAGACTCCCACATATGCCTGGCCTGACCGGGATCCACCCCAGCATGCCCACTAGGGGCGATGCTCTGCCCATCTAGGGCTTTTATCCGTTACCACCAGAGCCATTCAAGCACCTGAGGCGGAGGCCTTGGAGCCATCCTCAGCGCCTAGGTCAGGCATGACCAACAGTTTTTGCCCCCGAGCTAGATTAGAAAGAAAACTTTTCTCATGGGCCAAAATTTTTTTTGTTGTTTTTTTGTTTGTTTGTTTTTTTGTTTTGTTTTTGTATTTTTCCGAAGCTGGAAACGGGGATAGACAGACAGACTCCCACATGCGCCCGACCGGGATCCACCCGGCACGCCCACCAGGGGGCGACGCTCTGCCCACCAGGAGGTGATGCTCTGCCCCTCCGGGGCGTCGCTCTGTTGCAACCAGAGCCACTCTAGTGCCTGGGGCAGAGGCCAAGGAGCCATCCCCAGCACCCGGGCCATCCTTGCTCCAATGGAGCCTCGGCTGCGGGAGGGGAAGAGAGAGACAGAGAGGAAGGAGGGGGGGGGGTGGAGAAGCAAATGGGCGCTTCTCCTGTGTGCCCTGGCCGGAAATCGAACCCGGGACTTCTGCACGCCAGGCCAACGCTCTACCACTGAGCCAACTGGCCAGGAATCACGGGCCAAAATTTTAAAATTAAAAATGTTAAATACAAAAACCAATTCGTTTAAGTAAACAAAATTTTATTATGTAATTTGTTTATGAATAAATGTGAGTGAAAAACATTTTAATATACAATATTATTTTAATAAAAATATTTTTTAATAAAAATATAATTACATACCGTATAAATATCCAAACTGTATCGCAATCAATTGAAACAATATTTAATTAATAGAATGAGCTCGAAGGGGTTATATCGCAAATAAAACAATTATTTCGTTTTACAAACAGCCTGGACACATTTTTATTATCAACTGCAGCTATTGTCTATGCTACAGTGCCACTTGATTCAGCACACTTGACCACAAAAATAACGAATTGTTTAACCTTGGGTGCGCACTGGCAAACTCCGCCTAAAAGAATGTGGGTTTCACATCACCGCTAAATGTCAAACAGTTCATATCGAGTACAGCTAGTGCTCGAATTACGACCACAATTGGTTCCGACAGACTGGTCGTAACACGATTTGGTCATAAGTTGAGTAGGCTATATGTACAATACTGTGAAATGATGTTATAAAAATCTTTTTTTTTTTTTTTTTTTTTTTCTGAAGCTGGAAACGGGGAGAGACAGTCAGACAGACTCCCGCATGCACCCGACCGGGATCCACCCGGCACGCTCACCAGGGGCAACGCTCTGCCCACCAGGGGGCGATGCTCTGCCCCTCCAGGGCGTCGCTCTGCCAGACCAGACCAGCGCCTGGGGCAGAGGCCAAGGAGCCATCCCCAGCACCCAGGCCATCTTTGCTCCAATGGAGCCTTGGCTGCGGGAGGGGAAGAGAGAGACAGAGAGGAAGGAGGGGGGGGTGGAGAAGCAAATGGGCGCTTCTCCTATGTGCCCTGGCCGGGAATCGAACTCGGGTCCCCCGCATGCCAGGCCGACGCTCTACCGCTGAGCCAACCGGCCAGGGCCAAAAATCTTTAAGTTGTATTTTATCATAATTTTCTTTCATTATTGTTATATATCATAATTTTCTTTGTTCATTTTATGCCATTTGTATCATCTCTACACCATTTTGTTTCTTATTTTTACATTCGTTAGGTTTAAGTAAAATACTGCATTACCAGTACAACTGGTTTAATATTTGCAAAACATACAAAATTACAAAATACAGGTGTATACAAAATACAGGTGTAAAAAATACCATAGGAAACATTTTTCCAATTGAAAAACATATCAAAATATATAAACATGTACGAAACATTTTATTGGCCAGCACTGTTGTACACCCAACTGGGCAACGCTTGTGCTGCCAGACGCGGAGCAGTCGTGGCTAGCGATTGTGGTCGTAAAGTTGAATAGTCGTAAGTTGCATAGGTCATAAGTCAATCAATACCTGTACAGACGAGTATAAAAGTTGTAAATCTTTATAATGGAATTTTAAAAAAATAAAATAAAGAAGTATCACGAATCCATTTGATGAATTATTGGAAGTTAACCCTAGATTAGTCACACGTGGAATTCTTTTCCACGTATCACTATCTTCTTAAATATCTCGATTTCCAATAATCAAAGATGCTTCCGCTTCTGAGTAGCTGAGATTTTAAAGTAGTGGAGAATATTAAAAATTTAGTTGCGGGCCATATGTTGGCCATGCCTGGCCAATTTTGCTCCAATTGAGCCTTGGCTGCGGGAGGGGAAGAGAGAGAAAGGAGAGGGGGAAGAACAGAGAAACAGGCACTTCTTTGAGCCCTGACCGGCAACTGAACCCGGGACATCCACATGCTGGGCTGACGCTCTACCACTGAGCCACCTGGCCAGGGCCTAGCCAGTATTTTTTTAACAGTGGTGCTGGTGTCATTTTGAGTAGACAGTTCTTTGTTGTGAGGGATACATTGCAGAATACTTGGCTTTCCTGGCCCTTATGCACTAAATATTACTAGCCTCCCCCAATTGTGACCGAGTTCCCCTTCACACATTTTCACATGCCCTCTAGATGGCGCAGGACAACCACACAATTAATGCTTCATAGAATATAGTCTGGGGTACTTACCTTGTCCATCTTGTCCTCCACCTTCATTTTCCCAAATTTAACAACTCAACTTGCCTTCATCTTTCATTATATATTTAATTGGTTGCGAATTCTTGGTTTTAGTTATCTTCCCCTAGAGTGGAGATCAGTAGGCTGGATGTTATAGTCCCAGCCCTTATTGATTGGCTTTCTGCTCTTATCAGGAGGTACCCATGATCCCTCGGCCCCACTATGCCCAACCTGGCTGTGTCTATTTCATCTGTTTGCTCCGAGATGACTTGCTGCTTCGTCAAGGTGCGTATATAGGAGCTGACTTGTCATAGCTGACCTTTCTGAGTAGTACAGTACAAGGTGTCTGGCTGTCTGCATAGTAGTCATTGTCTCCATATGACCTTTAGTAGCAATAGAATAAAGGTTTTTATACCCTTTAGTCCTTAGATTTACATGCATTTCCACTTCCCCAGATAAAACTAATATGGATAAAGCATTGACCTGGACTGAGGTCACCAGTTTGAAACCTTGGACTTGCCTGCTCAAGGCATATATAGGAGTTGATGCTTTCTGCTCCTCCCTCTTTCTCTCTTTCTCTTTCTCTCTTTCTCTCTCCTCTCTAAAATGAATAAAGTCTTTTTAAAAAAAAGTTAATTTTAAGACTAGGAAGGACATAGGATTCTAAAAGATGGAAGACCTCCCTCGTGTCATTCCCATAGTCTAGAGTTGATTATCATTACCAGTAGACTGCTGGTTGAATTTATTGTTTTAGATTTTAAGTCATTTCTATGTAGACCTTAGGTCAGTCCAATAGATACCTAACAGAATTCATGCAAAAATCACTTTAACCTTCTCCTGTGTTATCTACCTTACTAGGTGACTGTGTGTATCTGATGAGGGATAGTCGGCGCACCCCTGACGGCCACCCAGTCCGTCAGTCCTATCGACTGTTATCTCACATTAACAGAGATAAACTTGACATCTTCCGCATTGAGAAGCTTTGGAAGAATGAAAAGTATGTGTTGAGGTTCTATCTCTTTTCTTCCAGCTGTGCCCTACCTGCACAGAGCTGAATATTGACTAGGATCTTACCAACTAAATTTCTCCCTTCTCTGTTTTCTTTTTTTAGAGAAGAACGGTTTGCCTTTGGCCACCATTATTTCCGTCCCCATGAAACCCACCATTCTCCATCCCGTCGGTTCTATCACAATGAACTATTTCGGGTGCCACTCTATGAGATCATTCCCTTAGAGGCTGTAGTTGGGACCTGCTGTGTATTGGACCTTTATACATATTGTAAAGGTAAGTGATCTGGGTTACTTAAGAAATGACCTCCTATCCCCTAGTCATTGAGCTACAATTGCCCACTCCATTCTTACTGTCTCTGTCTGATAAAAGATTCTCCAGGGCTAGTCTGGGAGCTATACTGTATTTTTTCTTTCTTTTACCTAGTGCTTGGTACTCAATAATGGTAATTCTCTTTTTAAAATTTTTTATTTGTAATACTGCATAATTAGCACTCTGTTAGTATTTATGGGAAGATAATGTTCCTTCACCTACTTAGTTCAAAATCCTTAAGGCCATTGTCAACTCTATACATTAAACTAGTGGTTCTCAAACTTTTTGAAGTCAGGGCACATTTAAAATCCTACAAATAATTATAGGTGCACTATATACAAATTTCTGAGAAATATGTTATAATTAAGTCAAATATTAAAGAAAAAATATAAAATCCAAGCATGCTTTTATAGTAATTAAATGAAATAAATATGACAAAATTAATTTATTCTGACATTAAAAAACATTTTTATGTTACATTTTTTTAGTTATGCTTTTTAGAATTCATAAAAAAGAGGGGTTAAAAAATAAAAAATGGACAAAAAAGTTGTGTTAAGTTTTTTCATTCTTGTGTTTATGAGAAACATGAGCCTGATGTGTCCCAGTGATTTCTTTTATTTTTTTTTTTGTGACAGAGACAGAGTCAGAGAGAGGGACAGATAGGGACAGACAGACAGGAAGGGAGAAAGATAAGAAGCACCAATTCTTCGTTGTGGCACCTCAGTTGTTCATTGATTGCTTTTTCATATGTGCCTTGACCAGGGGCTACAGAAGACCGAGTGACCCCTTGCTCAAGCCAGCAACCTTGGGTTCAAGCTGGTGAGCCTTGCTCACACCAGATGAGCCCACGCTAAAGCTGGTGACCTCGGGGTTTCAAACCTGGGTCCTCCGTGTCCCAGTCCGATGCTCTATCCACTGTGCCACCTCCTGGTCAGACTATCCTAGCGATTTCTTCAATGATTGGGCATATATTTGAAAGGCAAACTCTCATTTCCTCGTCAACACATTGAAGAATTCCTCTCTTTTTACTCTTAATTGTGTTGAGTGCAGAAAACCCCCACCATACATATCATCTTAACTTTACACCAAACAAAGGATAGAACAAGGGTAGTCAACCTTTTTATACCTACCGCCCACTTTTATATCTCTGTTAATAGTAAAATTTTCTAACTGCCCACCAGTTCCATAGTAATGGTGATTTATAAAGTAGGGAAGTAACTTTGCCTTATAAAATTTATAAAGCAGAGTTATAGCAAGTTAAAGCATATAATAATAACTACTTACCAAGTACTTTATGTTGGATTTTCGCTAAATTTGGCAGAATAAATCTTTATTATAAAACAACTTACTATAGTTAAATCTATCTTTTTTTTTTTATACAGAGAGAGAGTCAGAGAGAGGGATAGATAGAGACAGACAGACAGGAATGGAGAGAGATGAGAAGCATCAATCATTAGTTTTTCATTGCGACACCTTAGTTATTCATTGATTACTTTCTCATATGTGCCTTTACCATGGGGCTACAGCAGACCGAGTAACCCCTTGCTCGAGCCAGCAACCTTAGGTCCAAGCTGATGATGAACTTTGCTCAAAGCAGATGAGTCCGTGCTCAAGCTGGCAACCCAGGGTCTCGAACCTGGGTCCTCTGCATCCCAGTCCTATGCTCTATCCACTGTGCTACCGCCTGGTTGGTCTAAATCTACCTTTTTATTTATACTTTGGTTGCTCCACTACTACCCACCATGAAAGCTAGAATGCCCACTAGTGGGTGGTAGGGACCAGGTTGACTACCACTGGGATAGAAGAAACTTGCCTCCAGTCTTTCCGGGGAACATGGGGGGTAGTGTAAACAATCCAGCACCATAGCTTAACAGCCTTTTGCAACCTAATCAGGCAAGTGAGGTGGGGGGTTGTGCAGACTGTCAGCTTACAGCCAGTTCCCCACACCTCTGTCCCCCAAATATCTAAACTCCAAAACCCTGTTGGTGTTTTGATCCCCAACAGGCACATATTTCTGTGGAATACCATAGGGCACACCTGGAAATCTTCTAGAGCGCACCAGTGTGTCCTGGCGCACACTTTGAGAACCACTGCATTGAATAAACAAATTTAAAAAGCACAATTGTTCTAAAGCTTTATGGTTAACAATGTAGACTATGATTTTTTTTTTTTTTTTTTACAGAGACAGTGAGTCAGAGAGAGGGATAGATAGGGACCGACAGACAGGAATGGAGAGATGAGAAGCATCGATCATTAGTTTTTCATTGCGCACTGCAACACCTTAATTGTTCATTAATTGCTTTCTCATATGTGCCTTGACCATGGGCCTTCAGCAGACCGAGTAACCCCTTGCTGGAGCCAGCAACCTTGGCTCAAGCTGGTGGAATTTTGCTCAAACCAGATGAGCCCGCGCTCAAGCTGGCAACCTCGGGGTCTCGAACCTGGGTCCTCTGCATCCCAGTCCGATGCTCTATCCACTGCGCCACCGCCTGGTCAAGCAATATAGCAGGCGTCCCCAAACTACGGCCCGCGGGCCACATGCGGCCCCCTGAGGCTATTTATCTGGCCCCCGCCACACTTCCAGAAGGGGCACCTCTTTCATTGGTGGTCAGTGAGAGGAGCACTGTATGTAGCAGCCCTCCAACGGTCTGAGGGACAGTGAACTGGCCCCCTGTGTAAAAAGTTTGGGGATCCCTGCAATATAGGCTACAAAGTCAGACAATCTAATTTCATATTCCAGCTCGACCACTTTTTATCTATGTGCTCTTGGGCAAGTCATTTAAACTTTTGAAAATAGGGATTAATATCTTATTTTAGAGAGTTTTATAAAGATTAAATGAAATAATCTATGAAAGCACTTAGCCCAGTTTATGGCTCACAGTCACAAAGTTCAGTGTATGTTAGTTGTTGCGTAATTCAGTTGCCTAGCTCTTCCTCTTAGTATCATAGTAATCCAGAAGAATATATGTTCCATTCAAAAATTGACTTTTTAGAACTTCATGATATTGATGACTCCTTTGTTCTCCTAATTTTATAGTGTTTTTTTTCAAATATACTTTTCTTATACTGCCTTTCTTTTCTGATAATTTCCCCATAGTCTGTTCTGTTTGTCCCTCAAAATCTTCCCTCAGAAATTCCTGCAGCACTCAGATAATCTACATTTCTGGTTTCCTCCCATCCTATAGTATGCCCTTCAATCCTAGACAACATCTTTTTTCCTTTTTTGTTGCTAGTTCTCATAATTCTCTTTTCTTCTGCAGTCACCAAATGCTAAGTAATAGCTACAGTGTTTCCCTCCTCCTGACTGCTCTCCCAGTGGTGTGTGGTAGTCTCTGGGCAGCTCCAGAAGAGAAGGGAAAATAGAAGGGTTATTTAACAGTGTTTGGATCCTTAGGGAGACCCAAAGGAGTGAAGGAGCAAGATGTGTACATCTGTGATTATCGGCTTGACAAGTCAGCACACCTGTTTTACAAGATCCACCGGAACCGCTATCCTGTCTGCACCAAACCCTATGCCTTTGATCACTTCCCCAAGAAGCTCACTCCCAAAAGAGATTTCTCAGTAAGTCTCCTTTCTCTCCTAACTGTATGTGTCAGGACAGTCTAGTTCATTCCTGGAATTCACAGATGAAGAATTCTCAAGTGGCTCTCTGCTTCTTCATCCTCTTTCCATCCCAAACTCTGGAAATCTCTATCTCTATTTTGGATGTTTGAACAGCATTACCACTTTTATTCTGCATTTCCTGATATGAGCTATGTCTCATGAAATTTTTAATTTCCTGATTACACCTTAGTGAGATTTTCCTCTTTTTTTCTCTCACCTCTTTATAATCTTTGTCTGTGATCCCCATATTATAGTTTTCTGATATTTTACACCCATACTTTTAAGAAGCAAGTAGAATCAAGAAACTGAGAAACTTTTGATAAAAATAATTCATTCCTTTTTTTTTTGTCCCTGGATTAAAAATATAAAACATCATTATATAAAATTATAAAAGTACAAAGCATTAATAAGAAAAATTGTATACAGTCATGCGCTGCATAATGATGGTAGTCCCATAAGATTATAATGGAGTTGAAAAATTCCTTTTATCTAGTCACACTGTAACATCATAGCACAGTGCATGGCTCGTGTCATTGTGGGGATGCTGGTTAAACAAACCTACTGTGCTTCCACTGGTACAAAACTACAGCACATACAATTATGTACAACACATCATACTTGCGAATGATTAACAAACACCTGTCACTGGCTCATGTAGTTACTGTACTGTTTTTTAAGAGAGAGAGAAGATTTAAGAGAGAGAGAAGCATCAACTTGTTCCACTTGGTTCCACTGGTTGTACATTCTTTGGTTGCTTCTTATATGTGCCCTGACCAGGGATCCAACCCACGACCTCAGCACACTGGGATAACACTATCCACTGAGCAATCCAGCAAGGGTCTACTATGCTTTTATTGTTATTTTAAAGTGTACTCTTTTTGCTTATAAAAAAATTGTTTAATGTAAACAGTATGTTGTGTTTCACCAGCAGCAGCCTCACACATCTCATGTTTACTGCATTTCTTTTATTGTAACATTTTCTCTTGTGCTTGATTTAATCTTGTGTTGTTTTATAAGCTTGGTATAGCTTAAATGTAGTGTTTATAAAGTCTACAATAGTTTACAATCATGTTCTAGGCCTTTACATTCACTCACCACTCACTCACTGACTCAGCCAGAGCAACTTCCAGTCCTGCAAGCTCCATTCATGGTAAGTGCCCTATACAGGTGTATTATAATTTTTTATCTTTTATACTGTGCTTTTACTGTACCTTTTCTTTGTTTAGATATACAAATACTTACCATTGTGTTATAGTTGCTTATAGTATTCATTATAGTAGTTTGCTGTACAGGTTTGTACCCTAGGAGCAATAGGCCATACCATACAGCCTAGGTGTGTAATAGGCTATATACCATCTAGTTTTATGTAAGGGCACTCTGATGTTTGCACAACAAAATCGCCTAACCACGCATCTCCCATCATTAAGCAGCACATGACTGTATTATCCCACTACCCAGAAAATAACCACCGTTAACATTTTTATTATCAGCCATTTTCCTGTATGTATTTTTTCTTTCAAATTGTTGTGAATATACTCCTCTGATTATTCTGTGCCATTCATCATTCCATAAAAGTTTTGGTCACCTAGCCATCTGTTTTCTGTAATGAAACCCTGAACTAAGCTCTCTTTATCCTATGTCCCATTCTTTTAAGTGGCACTGTCAAAATTCATTACTGTCATCTGGAATGCTTAGAAATAGTCTAACCAGAAAGCAAACGTTGATGTCCCTATTTTTTCTATTATTTTCAGACTTCTCTAAATAGTATTTATTTTATATTCTTTCTACCCACACCAAACCCTGCCTCTCATCTAGACTTCTCTGGTCTTGTTTGCTCAGTCAACAGCCCACCGATTACCTTTGAAACCCCAACCATAACTACTTAAAAGTTGGGATGGTGCATAAAGAATTGTGAGCCTACTCCTTTACCATCCTTCTAGGCTTACAAATACTATAAAAAGCACTGTGTCCTACAGATTAATAGAAGTACTGAGGCCGTGGCCAGTGGCTCAGTGGCTAGAGGGTATGCCCGGCTTATGGACATCCCAGGTTGATTCCTGGTCAGGGCACACAGGAGAAGTGACCATCTGCTTCTCTCCCCTTCCCTCTACTCCTCTCCCTCTTCCCCTCCTGCAGCCAGTGGCTCGATTGGTTCAGGTGTGGCCCTGGGTGCTGAGGATAGCTCCGTTGAAGCTCATCAGCCTGAGGCACTAAAAATAGCTCAGTACTCAAGCATTGGCCCCAGATGGGGTTGCCGGGTGGATCCCAGTTGGGGCACATATGGAAGTGTGTCTTACTATCTTCCCTCCTCTCACCTAAAAAAAGCAGTAGTACTGAACTTCTGACGTGGAAATAGTCACTCAGCTTGTCAAGGCTTTAGTCCTATATTTTACTTCCTTTACTTCCCCACCTCCCAACCTCCCTATCTCCCTATCCTAAGTTGGCCCCAGGTGATGTGATCCAGCTTTGCCAGCTTCTACATTCCACTTACCGCTTCCTTTTCTTCTCTGCAGCCTCATTATGTCCCGGACAACTACAAGAGGAACGGAGGGCGGTGAGTCCCATTGGGGATGTGACAAGCCTAAGGGGTTTACCAACAACTTGAATGGAGGAAGAACCACCACCTACCCACTCAGACCTACCCATAGGGTTGGGGATTCTCTGACAGAGTAGCCCAATGTAGTGCCAACAGTAAGGGCAGGGAGGGAGGTTTTGCAAAGATCACAGATAAAGAAGAGGATTTAGAACAACTCTAGGATTTAGAACAACTTTTCTAGATTTCAGAAAAGTTTCTATTTTAGATTTCTGCAAGCTTTCTCCATTACACCAAGGTATAGCCACTCTTGGGACCTTTATCAAGGAACAAAAGTAGTTAGAAATGCAGTTTTCACTAAGCCATGTGAGTTCATAGTTTTTATTCGCTTGTTTTGCACATAATGGGTATTCTTGGAGAAAGAACTCCAAAGGTTTTTCTTCCGTTTTTTTTTTTCTGTTTAATGGAAGCATAACAGCTGCTTTACCTATATCAATAGCTTATCATAAGGGAAAAAATATTGGATAATAGATGTGAAAAGAGATTTCGGAAAAGTAAAAACTCCATTTAATTATTGGGCGGTTGAATTTTTGACATTACATTACTCATGAAGCAGTCAGAACTAGCTAAGCAATTTTACCAGCTCTGGAATATTTTATAGATTTGTTGAATTCCTGAAAGAAAAAAGAAAAATTGAATTTTACTAATAGAATTTAAATTTCAGAGAAAGGTAGTGGCTTGTCCAAATAATAATAAAGTGAAGACCAGAGCCAGGTTCCTTATCTCTGGAACCAGGGCTCTGACAGCTGGGCTCCGGGGCCTCAAACCACCCTGAGCTCTCTTCCCTTCATGCCTTTTCCATTCCCACGTGCCCTTGTCAGCCTGGCTCTAAGTTTACATATCTTTCTGGCAGATCATCCTGGAAGTCTGAGCGCTCAAAGCCACCCCTAAAAGACTTGGGCCAGGAGGATGATGCTCTGCCATTGATTGAAGAGGTTCTGGCCAGCCAAGAGCAAGCAGTTAATGAGATGCCCAGCCTGGAGGAGCCGGAACAGGAGGAGGCCACTGCTGAAGTCCATGAGGGTGAAAAAAAAACAGAGGAGAGTAGTCAAGAAGCTCAATCAGCCTGCACCCCTGAGCAACGACGGCATAACCAACGGGAACGACTCAACCAGATCTTGCTCAATCTCCTTGACAAAATCCCTGGAAAAAATGGTAAGAAGAATCAGGCTAATATTTAGGGTATAAGATAAATAGAAAATTAGGGGAGAGGGAATGAAAAAGAACAACATCTAATTACTTGCCCAGAACAGAAAGTATTCTAAGAAAATGGTATAGTTCTTTCATGGGCCTTTTACTTCTATATTGGCAGTGAAACTGGGAGGTGAGAGGATCTCCTCCCTAGAGAACAACTTTTTTATCTAGGGCTACAGGAAGGCCTAAATTGCTTATAAGTCAGAAGAGGAATTGTTGAACTTCTCAAGTCTTCTTAGAGCTCAAATCTGGAATAAGGAGTAGGCTGGTGGAATTTGATCAGCCTCCTTGGTTCTGTTTTCAGCCATCGATGTGACCTACTTGCTGGAGGAAGGATCAGGCAGGAAACTGCGAAGGCGTACTCTGTTTATCCCAGAAAACAGCTTTCGGAAGTGAACCTCAAAGAATGAGAACCTCAAGCATCTGGGATCCATTGGAGCTAACAGTCCTGCCACCTGTTCTGAGTGTAGACAAGGGTGGGAAAGGTCCGTCCAGCAAGGGGAATGAGGCCACGTCATTAACATTAGGTACTTAATACATCTTGGAGCTAGCGGAGAGGAAGGGGAAACAGTTATGTCTAACCAGTTCAATTTAACTTGTTTTCCTCTCCATTGCTTCATCTAGAAGGTTAATAATAATGTGGGGAGAAAGGCAGAGTACATTAAGGATGACCAAAACCTTTTGGTACTTTACAACACTTGCCCTTCCCCCAGCTTGGGTTTTTCTGTCATCCTCTGATCCCACAGGCACTGCTAAGAAGCTGCTTTCTATACCTAAGTATAATTCAAAACCCAGAGGGATCGAGCCACCCATCCCTACCTACCCCATCTGTTTTCTGTAGGCTCTAAGAGCTATCCAAGAGACCTATGACAGAAACAATGGCGGGGGCCTCTTTCCAGATACCTGAATAGGAAAGTTTCTCTCCTTTCTTGCCCAACCAGGTCAAAGTAAAACATGGTAACTCAAAGCACTTCTAACTGCTGCCCTTCTCCCTATCTCTACTCCCCAAAATGGAATCATGGAATAGGGAAGGCCCCCATGGGGTCAGAGGGCACAGCACTTATTTAATTCTTTTTGTTTTAACCTTCATAACCTGCGAACGTATTTTTTTCAAATGGAAAGGCCAGGCCCCGCATCCCCCACCCCCGCACATGTATGGTTATGCACTGTAGTTTGTGTGTCTGCTGTGCTGTGCGAATGGAGATTCATTTCAAAATAAAACCATTTTAAAACCTACATAAAAATGAACTCTAACCACCAAACAAAAGTCACTACATAAACTGTTGAACAGTATTTACCTATCAGACTATTTGTTGTAAGTGTAGATTATCAATTGAAAACACTACTCTTGTTTTCTTAATTGTACAGTTTTCAGTGTCCATATCTTAAAGAGACAGTGTGTTCTCCCCACCCCTAGTTCCATCTTTCTTCCACCCTCCTGATCATCAGGAGGGATATCCAGGGTGTTTCTCTCCTTCCCATTCTCTTGGCCAGAAGTTACCAGACAATACTGTCTCTTTAAAAATAAATTTTAAAAAGCTTTGCTTTGTTGTCTTCTCAGACATACATATGCATATATGTTTCAGATGTTCTTATAAGAGAAAAGATGGTTTTTAAATGTGCCAAGTTCTGTGTGTGTGTGCGCGTGTGTGTATCTGCTGCGTGATTAGTAAGCAATACAATAGTAAACAAGTCCCCATTACTTTTTTCGAATATTGGACCAATGTTGTCCTAATTGTACATTTCCCCTTATGATGACGACGCTCTGACTTATTTAGGTAGAGACATTGACCACCTTCCATTCCATTGAGTCTTTTTTCCTTTTCTCCTTTCTGTGTCAATCTTGAGGAATAAACAAAAGACAGGGGATGCCAAAGATCCCCTTGAGCAGAGAAAAAGCAGAATAAATATTTTATTAAAGAAAAAAGAATTAAGAAAATAGTTTGGAGTATTTTCTTACTGTAGAGAAGCACTGTACATTACTAAGAGGCCTGGGTATAAGATACTCATGTGTGGAGCTGGAAAAATCGCATGTCCAAGCCCATTTGAGTGATTTCTTTTGGTTTTCATTTCAGGGAGCCAGGAGGGAGGGAGGTGGGGATAGGGGCACTTTGGGAGTCTCCTTTTAGTCAAAAGCAGGAAAGTGACAAGAAAGAGTTTAAAATTCAATATTTCCTTTAATAGTGTTAAACACTAAAATTTTAAAAAAGACAAAAAAAGAAAACTTTGTAAAATGCGTGAACAGAAGCAAAAGATACTACGCTCTGTCATTTTATCTTTCTTTTGTTGAAAGACTAAAAACTGAAATGTTTTTTAGACAATCAAATGTTAGGTAAGTGCAAAAACTTGTTTTTTCTTACTGGTATAGAAATTAATGCCTTTTTTATTTTTTGGTTATTTTATAATAACAAAATTAAAAGAACCCCCTAGCTGCCAGGTGGGTTTTGGTGTTTGAAATGCGGGGTAAAGCACTACATCACTGCAAATAGATACAGTTAGTCTGCATGTCTGTAGGCTGTGTGATTGCGGAAAATATAAATGCTGCTAATATATTTCCTTTTTACAAAAGCATATCTAAATAGATGATTGTTTTGATGTTAATCTTTGTAAATTATGTATTACCAATTTTAACATTGGATGTAATTGCATAAAAAGGCTTGCATCTCAATCCTTGAAAGTCTAGTATTAAATGGAAAAACTTTTCCTAACTACAGAGTGGTGAGCTTGCAATTTTTTCCCTCTTTCCTATCCTTCGTTTATCATCTAGGATCTTTTCCATCCTGTTGATAAAAAGATCTTTTTAAAACCATATTATCAGCATCCTAATGGGCACACTCACCACTATTGACTATTGGATAAAGCCATTTCCTCGATACTAGGATCTTTTTTGGTCTGGGCCCAGCCTAACCAATCAACATCATAATCATCTACACCTCCATCTCGTGCACACACATACGTCATCTATACATCACCTCATTTAATACTCATTAACAACCTCCAAGGTTGGCAATAACTTTAGGCCACATTTTTTAGCCCACAATGTTAGACTATTCCCATTGTAAATAGTTTACACATATTCATTTATTTACTTAATCTTCACAACAGCCTTTTCAAGTAGGTACAAAAAAACAATTTTATGTATGTGTAAACTGAGGGAACAGAGAAGTTGAAGTTAACTAGTTTGCCAGAGGTCTTAATAGGTAATTTAGTTAATCCTCCTAATAACCCTCTATAGTTATGCCTATATTGTAGAAGCAAAAGCTAAAGCTCAGGCCTGACCAGGTGGTGGCGCAGTGGATAGAGCGTCTACTGGGATGCCGAGGACCCAAGTTCGAGACCCCGAGGTCGCCAGCTTGAGCGCGGGCTCATCTGGTTTGAGCAAAAGCTCACCAGCTTGGACCCAAGGTCACTGGCTTGAGGAAGGGGTTACTCGGTCTGCTGAAGGCCCGTGGTCAAGGCACATATGAGAAAGCAATCAATGAACAACTAAGGTGTCGCAACGCGCAATGAAAAACTAATGATTGATGCTTCTCATCTCTCTGTTCCTGTCTTTCTGTCCCTGTCTCTCTCTCTCTGACTCTCTCTGTCTCTGTAAAAAAAAAAAAAAAAAAAAAAAGCTAAAGCTCAGGAGGGTGGGTAACTTGCCAGAGATCACTCAGTAACTAATGTTAGAGCAAGAACTGCAAAATCTTTACATTCATCGCAAATAGAAAAGTATCAAATACCCAGTGTGACTCTCCTAACTAAAGGAGATAAATCCACTTCTGCCAACAACTGAAAGACCTAACAGAATGTTGTCCCAGACATAGATCCGACATTTAGGCTTTGACTTCAGCTAGAATATAGTTGCTCAGAAGCATCAAGACAACAGGAGCTCAATCTCTTCTACAAGGACTAGGGGTTCACCCCACAGATAAAATAGTCACTTATGACTACAAAAACAATACATTAGTAGTTAAATTTTTTTTTTTTTTTAGAGACACAGAGAGAGTCAGAGAGAGGGATAGATAGGGACAGACAGACAGGAACGGAGAGAGATGAGAAGCATCAATCATTAGTTTTTCGTTGTGACACCTTAGTTGTTCATTGATTGCTTTCTCATATGAGCCTTGATGGCAGGCCTTCAGCAGACAGAGTAACCCCTTGCTCGAGCCAGAGACCTTGGGTACAAGCTGGTGAGCATGCACAAACCAGATGAGCCCACGCTCAAGCTGCTGACCTTGGGATCTTGAACCTGGGTACTCGGCATCCCAGTCCAACGCTCTATCCACTGCGCCACCGCCTGGTCAGGCAGTAAATTTTCTTAATTTGTTTTTTAACCTTTGTTATCTAATACAGTTTGTTGACTTCTAGATAATATATAGTAATACTATAAAACTAAATTTAATTTCACATTAGTGTTTAATCTATTTCATGATGTTCTGCAAGGAAGTCCCACTGCTGTTACCACCTGTACAACCCTGAGAACCATTAAGCTCTGACTGCAGATATCAACACATTTCACTCATGCTCTAAAATACTGAGCTTTGAGCTCATCTTACTAGGATTACCCACTGTAAAACCAAGTAAATGGGGTAGAAGTCAGAAAAAGGAGTGGGCAGGTTGAGTCATGGAAAATAAATTAGAAATCATGGCTCCTCTACCTGACCAGGTGGTGGTGCAGTGGATAGAGCGTCGAACTGGGATGTGGAGGACCCAGGTTCAAGACCCTGAGGTCACCAGCTTGAGCCCATGGTCGCTGGCTCAAGCAAGGGGTCACTGGTCTGCTGTAGCCCCCCCCCCCCCATCAAGGCACATAGGAGAAATCAATCAATAAACAACTAAGGAGCCACAACAAAGAATTGATGTTTCTCATCTCTCTCCCTTCCTGTCTGTCACCATCTGTCCCTTTCTCTGTCTCTGCCACACACACAAAAAAAGAAATCATGGCATCTCTAAGATTACTCTACAGATCTCACTTTGAGAAACATTGGTCCCAAAGTTAAAGTATGGGTAGTTTTCCATATCTACTGTTTCATAACTTCAAACATTATAAAAACAAAACTTCTTTTGTAGTAGTAATTTTGCAATTGAATCTTCATAAACTTGAGTATTCAGACTCCCTGAGAATATAACTAGGAATCCCCAGAGGCTCTCAGAATCCAGTTGGCAAAACATCACCCTAGAAAACATCTGGAATGCAAACAGGTAGAAATCAAAACAGCGGTCAAACACAAATGCAAAATTAAAGCAAGGGCAGATGAATAATATGAATTGGCCAGGAATAGAGTCTAAGAATAAGTTTTAGAAATAACAAAGGTGCCTGACCAGGCAGTGGCACAGTGGATAGAACGTTGGACTGGGATGTGGAGGACCCAGGTTTGAGACCCCTGATGTCGCCAGCTTGAGCACAGGCTCATCTGCTTTGAGTAAAGTTCACCAGCTTGGACCCAAGGTCGCTGGCTTGAGCAAGGGGTCACTCGGTCTGCTGAAGGCCTGCCATCAAGGCTCATATGAGAAAGCAATCAATGAACAACTAAAGTGTCACAATGAAAAACTAATGATTGATGCTTCTCATCTCTCTCCGTTCCAGTCTGTCAGTCCCTATCTATCCCTCTCTCTCTGACTCTGTCTCTGTTAAAAAAAGAAAGAAAGAAAGAAAAGGAAATGACAAAAGTATGAGAGTTGAAGTTAACAAAGCCTGCTCCAAGTATTTACAAAGTTTTGGATCTGTTATTTCTCTATCATTGCCCATTGTCCTCTCCAACCAAGTTCCCTGAGATGAAGGAAAGCTTCCAGATATCTTTCCCCTGTTCCACTTCATAATTTTCACCTTTCCCCTAACTTCCCCCTTGCCTTGTTATACAGCTTTACAGCTTTCAACTCTCCTAAAGTTTTGGTGACTCTCCTCTAGGCAGCCATGTACAGCATACTGATTTCTAACTTCATCAAAACTCCAGAGCGTCTTAACTATTCTCATTTCAAAAGACTGAAACTCATTAACTCCCAACAAAATTATAGATGTCAAGTTACTATGCTTTCTGAAATTATATCCCCATAAAATGGTGATGTTAAATAGAAAAAATGTGACCTGACTGGTAGTGGCACAGTGGATAAAGCATCAACCCAGAACACTGAGGTCCCCATTTCAAAACCCGAAGGTTGCTGGCTTGAGTGCAGTCTTAAGGCATGTATGAAAAGCAATCAATGAACAACTAAACTAAAGCAACTACAAGGTGATGCTTATCTCTCTCCTCCTCATCTCTCTCCCTTACTGTCTCTCTCTAAAATCAATAAAATTAAGTATGTGTATATATATATATCTATACATACATATACATGTATATATGTGTATGTGTGTGTATATATAGATACACAAATATATATATATAGATAAGAATATATATATATAGATAAGAAAATATATAGCCTGACCAGGCGGTGGCGCAGTGGATAGAGCGTCGGACTGGGATGCAGAAGGACCCAGGTTCAGGACCCCGGGGTTGCCAGCTTGAGTGCAGGCTCATCTGGCTTGAGCAAAAAGCTCACTAGCACGGACCTAAGGTCGCTGGCTCGAGCGGGGGGTTACTCGGTCTGCTGAAGGCCCACGGTCAAGGCACATATGAGAAAGTAATCAATGAACAACAACTGTGTCGCAATGAAAAACTGATGATTGATGCTTCTCATCTCTCTCCGTTCCTGTCTATCCCTATATATTCCCTGTATCTGACTCTCTCTCTGTCCCTGTAAAAATATAAAAATTTAAATTGAAAAAAAAAGGAAGTAACTTTACTTTAAAAAAATATATATGATAAGTAAAAAGGTGTCACTTCTTGCAACCCTTTAATCCTTCCATTCCCTCAGAGATCCAATGAGTACAATTTCAAGGGCTACATCTTCCCTACTCTCCCATATTTACTCAGGCTTCTACCTATCAATCTCACAAAACAAAGCAATCAAGTCTCGAAACAGAGAGGCACTTCTGAGAATCAGGCACAATTAAGAGCCACTTCATTCCTCAGGAAGCAGTAGGAACTGAACCTGGGCTATAAAGGAAGCATCTCCCTTGAGCTTTCCAAGAGAGTGCCTCCCTCCCTTCCCCCACTACCTATGTCCTGAAACCCAGTGACACACACACATTCAACTCCCACACTTTATTGCCACAAAGGAAGAAGGAGGCAGACCAACACCACAGGCCACCCACCAGGGGTGTCCAGACTTCAGCACCTAGTACAACATGAGTACATAATAAATACAGGCAACATGGGATGGGTGGAGTAGGGGAAGATTCATACACAGGAAGGAGACTAGAGACCCTCTAGCCTTGGGAACTGAGGCATATACTGTACTGGCAGAGTCCACTTACACATGGAGAAGGTAGATGGGGGCTAGAATTCCATTCTGCAGATAGAAAGGGAGATGCTCCCTTACAAAGATGGGCAAGAGGAAAGAGCATGGGTAGGAAATTCCATTGTATATATTTGGAAGAAGAGCAGATTTCAACTTACATACATGGGAATGGAAGGGAAGGAAAACTTATTTTACGTATTAGCAGAACCTGATGTGGGAGAAAAGTGTCATTTTTGCAAATGGGAAGAATGCTTCTGGGATGCTCAGTTTACACAGGTCATTGTTCAGAGGCCATTCCGTTCCCAGGTCACAGGAGGGAGGGCCATATGCAAGAAAGAGAAAGGTCCTAGGACTACAGAACAAGAGAGGTATACCCCACAGGTACCAGCCCCTCCACTCCATCTTGCCCACAGCGAAGCCAATCCTCATCCACAGTGGCAATGACACGCAGCACTTCCCCACGCCGGAAGCTCAGCTGGTCAGGTCCTGCAGCAGTGTGGTCACAGAGAGCACGGACTGCCCTGTAGGAAGCCAGAGGGAGATGCTAGGTTGAAGTGAGGTGGGATGCCAGCTGCCCCTGGCCTCACCTTCCCACTGTGTGGAGCATCCCTTTGGTTCAGCTCATTGAACACTGACTGGGCTTGTGTGGACCATCTACCGACATGTGGATTCTCTGGAGCTCCAACCCTCTCCTTAGCTCCAACCCCACTCTTCAGCTACTTATTTGACATGATTTGTACTTTTCTGGTACTTCAAATTCAACATCCACAAACTAAACCCTGCACCTCTTGTGTCCCCTATACCAGGGTGTCTCAGTCCTCACATCCAATCAATCACCAAAACTGGCTTGGTGTTTTTTTATCTCCCACAATTCCATCTATCTTTCTCATCAACTCCACTGCCCTCACCCTAGTTTAAGCCTCTGTCCTCTCTCTGAACCACAGCATATAATCTAACTGGTATCCTTTAACATTTTATGACCTCCCTCCCCAACTCCATTCTCCACACAGGAGTCAGAGATCCTTCAAAAACACAAGCATATGCCTAACCAGGCGGTGGCACAGTGCAGTGGATAGAGCATCGGACTAGGATGCAGAGGAGCCAGGTTCAAAACCCCGAGGTCTCTGGCTTGAGCTCATCCAGCTTGAGTGCAGCGTCACTGGCCTGATCAAGGGGTCACTGCTCTGCTATAGCCTCCTGCCTTCCCGTCAAGGAACATATGTGAAAGCAATCAATGAACAACTAAAGAGCCACAACAAAGAATTGATGCTTCTCATCTGTCTCCCTTCCTGTCTGCCTGTCTCTATCTGTCCCTCTCTCAGTCTCTGTCAAAAAGAAAAAAAACACAAGCATATCATTCATTCTTCCCTCTTTAATGACTCCCACTACATCACAATGAGGTCTAGGCTCTATAACCAGCATACCAAAGCCTCTAGTCTCCCTGTCACTGCTGCCAGCATCCTCCATTCCAGCCACACAAGCAATCATGTACCCACAGTTCCTCACCACACTTGGGCCTCTCTGCCTTTGCATCCTCTTCTTTCTGACATATGCACATCCTACACCATCACTGAGCCTTCCCTGAGTTCCCATACCTGGGGAAGAAGCCTTGTCTACACGGCCCCAAAAAACTCAGTCTTCCTTTCCTGAAGTCTTTTCCACGCAGAATTTTAACTGTTCATTCGTTTACGCATTGGTATCTCCATTGGACTAAAAACTCCTTGAAGCCAGGGACTCCAATATGTTTACTTTGTATCCCTCCCACCCCCCCGCCAGCATAATGTCTGGCACATAGTAAGTACTTGAAAAATATTGCTGAATGAAGGAAAAATCAAGAAGCTTAATTCAGTGGACTGAGAAACCAAAGGAAGCCAGACCCCAAAGTAGAAGCAACCCATGGTGCCAAATTAGAAGACCCCACTAAAAGGAAGTACAACCCCTCAGGATATGCACATGGGCACATCTGGTGCATAATTACCATTAACTGGGAACCTCCTCTGTGCCAAATGCTTTTATAAAATTATGTTTAGCCTAACCAGGCAGTGGCACAGTGGATAGAGCACCAGCCTGGGATGCTGAGGACCCAAGTTTGAAACCCTGAAGTTGCTAGCTTGAGCATGATGGGATTGTAGATATGACCCCATGGTTGCTAGCTTGAGCCCACAGGTTGTTGGCTTGAGCCCAAAGTTGCTGGCTTAAGCAAGAGGTCACTGACTTGGTTGGAGCTCCCTGGTCAAGGCATATATGAGAAAGCAATCAATGAACAATAAGGTGCCACAACTGTGAGTTGATGCTTCTCACCAATCTCCCTTCCTGTCTGTCTGTCCCTGTCTATCCCTAAATATGTTTGGTCTTTATAATGATCATAATAAAGGTATAAATTATCCTCTTAACAGAGAAACTAACACTCAGAAAAATGAGTTCACACCAGTGACAGCAGAAATCTAATGCAAAGTAAGCACTGTCTGACTTTACAGCCCCAAGGCCTTTGAAACCACCTCCCCTGTGAAGACAGAAATGCACACACACGCACATAACATAACACACATGTACAACCAGTGCACCCTTTCCAATCCTGCTTACCTGTGTGTCTGCACCGTGCTGGGTGCTGAGGCCTCAAGTTCTTCAGGACAGGGAGTCTCAAGAGGTGCCACCCTCTTCACTAGAGCCAACACACTCACTGTAGGAGGCAGCCAGCTGGACGGTCTCCTGGAGGAAGGGACACGGTACAAAGGTCACCCACCTCCAGAAAAAAACAGGACTCTGGAGGGAGGAAACAGCTGGGGCCCTGCGTGTTTCAAAGACATCAGGAGTTGGTCACTGCTCAGGGCAGATGGCAGTTTGTTAGGGTGATTAAGCAGGTGACAACAAAGGTGTACAACACCGAAAGTCACTAAAGGGCTTATGTAACCAGTACACTCAGAGAGATCCAGAGGATCACTAGAAAGTGCCTGAAGCCATTTTAGAGCCACCAATGGTCAAACTCGAGAGCAAAACTCAGCCAATATTTTCTTTTTTTTTTTTTTCTTTTTTTTTTAAGATTTTATTTATTTATTATAGAGAGGGGAGAGAGAGAGAGAAGGGGGGAGGAACAGGAAGCATCAACTCCCATATGTGCCTTGACCAGGCAAGCCCAGGGTTTTGAACCGGCAACCTCAGTGTTTCCAGGTTGACGCTTTATCCACTGCGCCACCACAGGTCAGGCTATTTTCTTTTTTCTAAAGGGACATATAGCAAATATTTTTGATTTTGAGGGCCAAGAAGCAAGATGGAGAATATCATGTCGGTGCTTATATAACCATTAAGATGGAACCACTTAAGAATGTAACCATTTTTACTTCATGGCTGTAAAAAAAGACTGCCAACTTCTGACCTAAAGGATCACTCCAGTTTCAAATTGTGATTGTGGTGACTGGTGGCTCTAGGATGGGGTCAGGGGTCATGGAAGGGACTCGGTACCCCATTACCTGGACTTCAGAACTCCACTTTCAGTTTCTGTGAGGCCACCAGACACTCCAAACAGTCTCCCCAGCCACATGCCTCTGCCTGGTGTCACATCCTCTGTGGACAGCGATCTTTCCTGTGCTCCCTCAGCCGCAGTCCCGTGACGCCTGGATCCCCACCGAGGTCGGGAGAAGCCCTCCGTGCCCCCGGAGGCGTACACCCGGGAGGCCTGGGTCAGCTGTTCCCACCAGCTGCCTGGTTTGGGAGGGCTTGAGGGGGCTGAAGGGCCTGGAGGGGTCTCCCCAGAAGACCCTCGAAGGCTCTGGGCCAGCCGACCGCCCCAGTGCAGCACAGCTTGCACAGTCTGCTGCAGGGCTGGAGGCGAGCCTGGTGGGGCAGGAGCCTGAGATGGGCCCAGGGGCAGGTGGTGGTGGTGCTCAAAGAGCAGATCCAAGTGGAAGGTGAGCACCGACAGTGGCTGCAGCAGGAGCAGCAGCTCTGTGGACAAGGAGGGACAGCCACCCCGGGCCATGGAAAAGAATCCAGTGGGCAGATACAGGAGGGACAGCAGGCCTGGGAAAAAGCAGGCTAACGTCAGCCCCTTTCCTCAGCCTAGCCCCAGAGGACTCCCTGCATCTGCCCACCCATCAACAAACATCCCCCCGGGCTGCATTCTATGCCAAGTACTGGGCAGAGAATAGCATGGTGGGGAACAGGGCTGACACATTCCTGTCCACGTAGAAACAAAGGCTAGGAAGGGAGGCACATATAGAACAAGTGATTTAAAAAAAAATAAAAGAATTGAGTAACAGAGAGGAAGACCCGGCCATGGGAACAAAATGGTGGGAGAGGGTTAGCCTAATCTGAGGACACGGGTGAAATCTCACTGTAGAACCCAAAGGATGAATGAAAGTTAGTGAGGAGGAGCAGGAAAGCCTATTCTAGGTGGAAGAAAGAACCAGAAAGGAAGACGGTCAAAAGACCAGGGAAAGCACCAGACTTGGAGGCAGGGGATAAAGGCCGAGGCCAAACAATCAAGACCTTGAAGGTTATAGTGAGGGTTTGGGTCTTTCCCACTTTGGGCTATGGGGGTCCTTGAAAGTGCTTTAATCAGAAGAGTGGTAAAATCGGAGAGTGGATTAAGATCATTCTGACATCAGTGGGAACCAGCAGAACAGATCCCTTTCCCTCCCTCCCTCATAGCCTAGCAACCCCATTCTCTCCCATTTGAACCTCTGACCTGCATCTTCCTGGAGACTGGAAAACCACAGCTCCAACTGCTTGGTGCTGGGGAAGAAAAGAAGGAACAGAAAGAAGTTCAGGAACGTAGAGGGTTCCAGCCCCCTCTGGTAGAGGATGGGAGATGAAATTTGAATGGGAGAGGTCTTCTACTCTGGCAACATGAGGCATCACAACTGTGTCCCACCTGCAGTCCCCAAGCCATGGGAAGGGGTGCCAGAAAGAACGCCACTCACTTGAGGAGGCCCAGGATGAAGGCATGAAAGCGACTTCGGCTGCTGCTCAGTGGGGCCAGGCGGCTGACCTGGCTATACAGGGCTCCAAAGGACCGGGTGCTGGAGCCTAAAGACAATGGAGCTGTCAGCCAAGCCATAGCCTGCCCCCATCCCAGCTCCAGGCCCAGGCCCCACTCCCCGCCTTCACCTGGCTTCACTGATGCTTCTACCACGCTCCAGGGACTGCTCCTGCGCTGCCCAGTGATGAGGTCCTTCCGGAAAGGCTTCAGCCCGTCAGCCACCAGGGCATGGAGGGCAGGACAGAGGGTGGTCAGCACTAGGTGCCCCACATCTGGGCTCAGCCGGCTATCCCCTAACTGGGCCTAGAGGCAGCACAGTGGGCATGGGTCCAAAGATACCACCAGCGCCCTCCCTGAGAACTGTTCTGCACCGTTAGAGCTACATTCATCTCACCCCAGAACCTTCCCACAGACAACTTCACCTTCTGAACCAAGTTTCGGGCTGCCCCAAAGTGCAAGATGATTTTATCCACTGAGGCGCTGACAGCTATCAAGAGACCTGGAAAGGAACAGGGGAGGGAAGAAGCCTCAACCCCCCTGTCTCTCCCCAGCATATCCAAAAGACTAACGACTGGTTTACGCAATCTGACCCTGAGAATGGAGGGCCAAAATGAGGGGCAATTGATTCTGAAGCCAGGGTTAGGGTGTCCTTACCTTTCTTCTGCTCTTGCAGCTGGCCAGTCCCACTCTGGGCTTCTGCCATCCACAGTTGCTGGGCCCCGGGGACACCGGCAAAGGACCAGGAACTCCGAACTGGGGAAACGGAAGAAGAGCGCGGTGACACTTACCAAGGGTTATTCCAGGACTCCAAGCTTCTTCTGCACAGGCTATCTCCTGCGGGTCCACAGCGCCCCAGCCCTGAAGAATCTTGGGAGAGGGGATTAGGTAGACCACGGGGCAGCTCAACCCGGAGCCCCAAAGTGAAATCCTGCTCAGATTTCAGCACTGGCTACCCCTCTCTACCCACCTCTTCCCCGTTTCCATTCCCTTCCTCAGGGCCCAGCTCCCACCTCCTCGATCCCGGAAGTCCCGGTGAAGGGACAGCCGCGCTCACCTCCTGCCCGCCAGCTGTGGCCTATAGGACGCCAGATGACAAGGCGAGGGAAGGGAGGAGCACCCTGCGCCCACCCCAACCCTGGTCCCGCCCCAGGGACCGGAGAGCACGTGGGGAGCCCGGACCAATGGAAAGACAGACAAACGATAATGGAAAAGAGAGGGAGGGAGAGGAGACCTAGGACTGGGAGACTGGAAGGCGCCGGAAAAGGGAAACCCAGGTCCCATGCCAGGAAATCCGCAGAGGGCGGCCCCCACAGCCCATGTGAGTCTGGCCTGGTGAGGAAGACCTAACTAGGACCTCGTCAGCCAAGGGGGTCGTGGAGCTTCACCCTGCATGTTTCCCAAGCAAGGTGAGGGTCAAGTCAGAACTGCACTGGTCAGGGAATTCCATGGGGGGTGGGGGTAACCCAAGGTCCCTAATGATAGATTTGCTGGGATCCCCTTGAGTATGGAAGCTGGACAAGCCCGCGTCCAGTACGCGGGGAACTCTGCATAGAAACTGAGCCAGACTCCCCAGAACCAGTGAGCTTGTTAGGAATCGACCCCAGATTAAAGGGTGGAGCCAAACACTGTAACCCGGGAAAAACTAAAGCGGAGGTGTGCCCCGGACTTTGGAGTAGGCGGGGCGACCCGCCTGAGGCGTGGCCTGCGGGGGCGGCCCGGGTTGGTCTTACGTAGCCTGGGTGGAGGCGGTGGGCTCCTGGTCCAGCGAGGGGCCTTCTGCTGACGAGGTGGCTGTGACAGCGGGGGAGCGGGTACCTGGCGGGGTTGGGGAGCCGCGGCAGGGAAGGTACTACTTCTGGGAAAGAGCGGGGACAGCAGCAGTGCCAGTTCGGGGCTGGCCAGGCAGGACAGGGCCCCTCGAGCCGGAGGAGAATAGGCTCCCACGGGGGACAGGCGGACCGGCAGCAGTTGCTCCTCTGAGGGACTGGGCGCCCCCAGTAACCGCAGCCCCGCACCGGGCCAGCCAGCCAGAGGCGCCAGGAGCAGAGGCCCAGCTGTGCCCGCGCCCCCACCCTCCAACAGGGGGCGCCCGTCGGCCGAAAACCGTAAAACCAGGGACCGAGGGAGCAGGAGGGGACCGGCTGCAGGCAGGATTGGCGGGGCAGGTACGGAGGGAAAGAAAGACAGCGGGATGGGCAGCCAGGCAAGGAAGGGCGGGAGAAAGAGGGAGCAAAAAGTTAGTCCCGTAACCCAATGACCCACCCAGTTTCCCTTTCCCGGAGCGCTGCCTGGTAGAAGGGGACGGGAGAATGGGTGACACAGAAAGGGGGTAGGGGAACACAGGGGGACAGGATGTAAGCCTTGGAGGCTTGAGCAAGGCAGAAGCCCAGCCCTCCTTCCACTTTCTCCTGCGGCCTCTTACCCTCAAGGCCAGCCTGTGCGCCGGGGTCCTTCTGCTTCTTCGGGGATGGGGCCTTCTCTCCAGCCTCGGGGCTGACCGCTCTGCCCTCCTCGGGCTGCCCCTCCGCTATAGGCTGCAACCCAGGTCGGTTCTTCTTCCTCCGGGGAGGGACGGGTGGGGGTGGGGGTGGGGGCCGAGGCGGGACCAAAGCCCAGCCTGCTGGAGGGTCTCGGGGTGGGACTGGCGGGGGCGGGGCTCGGCTTCGGGACCGAAGTTCCTTGAAAGTGGTGACTTCCCGGGGAGCCGCTGAGGACCCTCCCAACGACCCAGTGGGGGGCTGTTCAGTGTCCGGCGAAAAGACTATAAGCCAGTCACTGCGGTCTTTCTTGGCCTGCGGCACGAGAGGCAGCCCCGGGCCCCGCTTGCGCTTCTGGGCCAGCTCATGGAAGGATGTGATTGTCCGGTGGGGCACCAGCTCCTCGCTGACGTCACTTCTCCATCCCCCATCACTTTTCCCTGCGTCTGTTTTCAAGCCAGAATCACTTATTCCTATGTTGGTTTTCCAAACAGACTTAGTATTCCCGTTGATTTTCCAGACAGAGTTATTGTTCTCAGTGATTTTCCAGCTAGCATCTGTTTTCTCTTTGTCAATTTTCCAAATAGGGTTGATTTTCCAACTGGGTTCGATTTTCCCAGCGTCGATCTTCTCGTCATCCGCCTCTGGGAGCTCATCCGCCTCTGGGAGCTCGGAAGTAGGAAGATCTTGCTCCCCACCCTCGTCCTCCCCTAGCTCTGGGTAAGGGATGTCCTGGCAGGTGGTCAGGTCGTTCCTGTTTGGGTCCAGACCAGGGCCGGATGGTAAGGAAGCTCCGGAGCAGGAATCAGGAGAACAGCAGAAGCTGTCTGGAGAGCAGGCGCCAGGGCCTGCAGAGGCCAGAGGGGAGCCCTGCTCCAGTGGGATGATGCTGGGCTGAGGATAGACGTCTTCATTGCCAGGGAGATCCCGAGAGTAGACTGAGATTGGGGACTCATCAGGGCTAAGATCTGAGCAGGAGCTGAGAGAAGAAGAGCAGCCAGGGTCCGAGGGAGAGGCAGCCCCTTCTTCCTCTTGTGCTGGGTCCTGCTGGGTTTCTAAGCCTGGCCCCTGCTCGGGGCAGCATCGGCAGGGCACGGCAGGGCTGTTAGAATTGGCATCTACCAGGGTCCCGCTGCAGGCGCCCCGGCTTTTCTTGCCCCCGGTATCCCCTGGGGGAAAGGATGTGCTCAAGGGCCCCTCCCATAGCTCAGGACGGCGGGACAAGTGCAGGCCCAGAGAGATATGCTGGAGATGGATGTGGTTGAGGTTGCAGAGTAAAGCCCTCTGAGGGGACAGCATAGTGCCAGCGGCAACGGGATGGCCTCTAAAGAATCAGGAAGACCGGGTCTCTCACATCCGCCTACCTGGCAACCGCAGATACTGACCTAGAAGACAGGGATGGTGAAACCCAGCCAGTGAGGGTGCGGGCCGCGGGAAGGACACTGAGGTGATTGACGGCAGGAGCAGGCCTGGGGAGGGGCCGGCTGCTTTAAGCAATATTCAAATGAGATGCAAATGACCATCCACAGGCCATTAGTTTCCTCTGCAGTGTTTGCAGGTGGAGTCGAATGTAACCCCCCAGGAAGAGGCCTGGGAGGGTCAGAGAATGAGGCTGCTTTCTGGGTCCCAGTAGAGATGATGCGGGGGCTTGAAAAATGCGCCCCAGAATGGACCCTGGGTCCTCTCTGCCGCAATCACTCCCAGAGTAAAGAGCTTGGGGAGGCCTTGCCCAGATGCTATGAAATGGGGGGGGGGGGGGGGGGGGAGAGGATGCATCTGGCTGCTTAATTGCAGAAAAGGGGCAGGCGTGGAGAGGAAAGATGGAGCAGCAGTCTAGCTGTCAGACCAGCCGGTACAGACCCCCACAGGGCTTCAGCTTTAATCTCTGCAGCACCTCCACCCTGCTGGAAACCCAGTGTTTCTGTCCATTTTCTCCGCACTTGTCTATCATCCAGCCACCACCCCACCCCTATTCATTTTTACTGCTCACTCTCCTACCCCACCCCGCATGCCTGATCCACTCATCCCATCCCCAGACCGAGACCTCCTCACCACGGTCCTACTGCAACCGCTCCAGGCGTTGGACTCCCCTGCGGCTCCCACAATCCAGGCAGACTGGAGGGGTGGGGAGCTAAGACTACCAGCCAGCGCTGCGCAGCCGCGCCTCTTCACGTATGGGCGTGGCATAACTCATACCCCGCCCCCAACACTTGACGTCTTGCGTGTCACCTACCTGGACGTCTCGCAGTTAATTTTTTAGAGGAAGGGAGAGAGAAACAGCAACTTGTTCTTTTATTCACGCCATCATTGGTTGATTCTTGTCTGCCCCCAGACCAGATGAAACCCGCAGGTCAAGACAATGATCCAACTGAGCTACCCCGCCAGGAACCCCTCTGGCACTTTTTGATATATCCTAGGCTTTCTGTCCTAAGGGATCCTGAAGCAAAGGCCCACAATCCTGACTTCCGTGCAATCACCCCTACACCCAAACCACTCAGGCCAGAGCTACACCCCTGACTGGTACGTGCAAGAATAGAACCACAAAGTTAGATAGTACAGCAGGTCCTGGAATATCATTTCATTCATTTTCTTATACTATTGAGAAAACCAATTCCAACAAGGTCCATTGTGTGGAGCTTGCATGTTCTTCCCTTGTCAGGGTTTCTCCCCACATCCCAAAGACATGCAGGTCAGGTGAATTGGTGTGTCTAAATTGCTTGAGTGGGTGTGGGTATGAGTGAGCCCTGCAATTGATTGGAACACCCTCCTGTCCACGGTTGGCTCCCACTTTTTTTTTTTTTTTTGTATTTTTCTGAAGCTGTAAACGGGGAGGCAGTCAGACTCCCGCATGCGCCCGACCAGGATCCACCCGGCACGCCCGCCAGGGGGCGATGCTCTGCCCATCTGGGGTGTCGCTCTGTCACGGCCAGAGCCACTCTAGCGCCTAGGGCAGAGACCAAGGAGCCATCCCCAGCGCCCGGGCCATCTTTTGCTCCAATGGAGCCTTGGCTGGGGGAGGAGTGGAGAAGCAGATGGGCTCTTCTCCTGTGTGCCCTGGCCGGGAATCGAACCCGGGACTCCCGCACGCCAGGCTGACGCTCTACCACTGAGCCAACAGGCTGGTTGGCTCCCACTTTAAGCTGCCGACAGGCTCCTGTCACCCACAACCCTTAACTAGAATAAGCAGGTTGGAAAATAATCTTACCTGTTTTCATTCATTCCTTAAATGTGTGTATAGCCCACATTTTTATTTGTTAATATTGGAAGTGTTTGGTATTGTTTTTGTGACCAGAAGTATGCCATAGGAGCTTAACTCATGTTTATATCAGTTAGCCTATGTCGCACTATTCAAGAACCTATGGATGACATGTAAGTGAGGATTTACTGTAATTTATTAAGAGCCTCCCCTCCCCACCATAGCAGTCTCTAGGTCACTTTTTCCGCTTGTAGATCTTATGTGCTAGCCTCAGGAAAATGGCTGGAGGCAGGGGCGAAGGGCACTGCTCGATGAGACCCAAAAGTTGACTGTATCTGTCTTCCTCATACTGCATAAACACAGCCTGCAGATTCAGCTCCTCATAGAGCGCCTTCACCCGGGCCACCTTCTCAGGCTCTTTCTGCCCATAATTCTCCTGGAAGGGAGTTGCAAGTAGGAAAACAGGCTTAACCTTCCCCCAGCACCTCCAGGTCCCCTCCACACCCTTCATCTACATATTGAACACCTCGATTCACCTGACTCCTGTCTCTGATTTCAGGTGTCTCTGTGTGTCTAAGATTGTCAAAGATCTTGAACTTTCCCCTCCCCAACCCAAATGCTCAGATATTGGCTTAGCCCTCAGCCTCCTTTACCCCAGGGTTTCTCAACTTTGGCACTATTGAAATTTGGAGCCAGAATCTTGTGCTGTATATATTGTAAGATGTCTGGCAGCATTTCTGGACTCTACCCACTAGAGATATGCCCGCAGCACATGCACACACACCAAGTTATGATAAAAAATGTCTGCTGCTATTGCCAAATGTCCCCTGGGGTACAAAACTGCCCCCACTTGAGAACCACTGCTCTATCCCTTTCTCAGCAGCTCAGGGATCCACAGCTCTCTCTTGGGCACCTGTAGGATCTGCCGCTGTTCCTGAGAGGCCCGTTGCAGACACTGAACCACCAGCCAGCTGCATTTGTTGTCCTGGATGTCAGTGCCAATCTTGCCCGTCACACTGGGGTCCCCAAAGAGGTCAAGATAATCGTCCTAGGCAAGAGGGCAGAAAGAGAAATGAAGAAGCTCCAAGGCAGGGAAGGAGGAAAGTTGGAATCTGTTTTCTGCCCAGTGCCTCATGCCTTCCTACCTGAACCTGAAAGAGCTCTCCCATCTCCAGCAGGATCTTCTTGGCAACAGCATGTTCCTTCTCCCCATCAATGCCCGCCTACAGTGAAAAGAGGATTAATAAGCCAAACACCAGAGATGCCTTCATCTTCCTGGCTGCTTCCTCCCATGAAGTGTTACCCAAGTGCAGCCCCAAAATGTTCTCTGCTCTCCTTTCAGACATCCCTGGTTTCCCTGATCTAGGAAGTCCTGATTGTTAGTGTTAGCTAGGCCTTCCTGCAAACAGAGATTAATCCATTCTGGAGGCCCTCAGACTCTCTCTTCTTTCATGAGGCTCAGTCCGAGAGTCATTGATCTTCCTTCATAATCTTTTTGCCATTTCCACCTTCTTTCAGAATGAAAAGGAAACTTGGAGAAGCAAGGTCAGGGTAGACAGTCAATCCCACTTACTGCTTGTAAATCCAGTCTTTTCAGCGTGAACCATCATTGCCCCACCACACCAACCATACTCAGATGGAGAATTTTTCATTTCTATGATAGGCCAACCACTTTCATATCACTTGCCCCATTTAATTTTTACAACAATCCTATGAAGTGGAGATTTTATCCTCATCTTACAGCTGAGCAAATATATTCAGAGAGAATATACATAACTTGCTCAATATCACACAGCCATTAAGTATGGGCACTAGACTGTCCAAAAGCCCAGGTTAGTGGGCAAAAGGGGATGGGGAGGCTCACTCACCATATACATGGCAGCAGCTACAGGAAGATAAAAGGAGTAGAAAGCTGTCTTATACTTGACAATAGATTTGTACCTGAGTAGGGGTAGAAGATAAACTCAGAATGGCAATGCCCACCTGGAGCCTTCCCTCACTATCCAGATGTAGTTCCCACTGTCCCTCACCTCTTTTCAGTAAATCTGCCAAGATCAACGTTGCCCTGCGGGGCTGTGATGAGGTCCAAGGTCTGTCCAATTTCAGTCTGATAGGAACTCTAAGGAGGAAGATGGCCCGTGAGATGACCTTTCTCCAGGACTGAGGAACCCTGAAATCCTGGGCCCCATATTACATACCAGTTAACAACTGGTCAGTCAAAAAGGCAGCAGGTGGCAGGGAAGGCCCCAAAACTCAAGGTCCATATTCACACATACGCCATCCTTTATCATTCTTTCTAGTCACACGGGGACAAAGAACTCTCCTTGCTATTACCACCACCCTTCTCAACTCCCTCACTTTCTTCCTCTTCCAGGCAAACCTAGGTCTCCTGTGCCCTGAAACCAACTAGATGAGAATGTCCTGTAGAGGCCAAGGGTACTGCCGGCAACCTCTGGGCACGGAGCCCTGGTCCGCAGCACACCTGCAGGAAGAGCTCGATCAGGTTCAGGTAATAGGGCTGCTCCCGGCAGTAGAACTTCAGCAGTTGGTAGATGCACGCTTCCAGAAGGAAACCATCATTGATGGCATCCAAACCTATGCCTGGCTGTCAGGGGAACAGAAAAGACAAGCAATCAGTCTCCAGCCTAGACTCACACCAGGAACCTGTCACTCTGAACACCTCAGTAGGCTCTATGTAACCACCTCCCTGCTGCCTGCTCCCATGCCCACTGCCACTTTCCCTCCCACTTTACCTTCCGATACCAGCAGATGTGTCCCCGCCGGGTCAAGGATGAATCCATAATGTCGTCTGACACCAGGAAGAAAGCTTGGAGCTAGGAGAAGGAAGAGTGGAGTAAGGACCCCCAGCATTCTTATTACTGTCCTTTCCACCAGCAACAGAGCTGCTTTTGAAAATCACTATGAGCTGAGAAGGAAGGTCAAGATGGGGAGACCTTGTTCTGTGCTGTTGGACTCTGACAAGTCATATGACTTCTTTGACTCAGGCTTCCCAGCTACAAAATGGGACTAAAACTCGTTTTCAGAATAAGAAACTACAACAGATCTCTGCCACCTCCAGACAAGCAGCCGTAAACGATCATGGGCATCAGGAAGATGATGAGACATCTTTACATACCGTATTCTTCTCTTAACAAAAACTTCAGTGAACACTTAAAGTAATTATTTCTTAATGCAACTTGACTTTGCATGCATGACTTCTGAAACAAAAGGCTGTTCCCATATTATCCCTGGGCACTCCGTTTACACACGCCACTGACCGGGAACAAAGCTCCACCTCAGAGAGCTCATTTGGGGGTGCAGGTATGATAGGACAGAACTGAAGTCTGACTCCTGGTAACTTGCACATGTGGATCTTAAACATCTTTAAACACTCTTACATATCAGCAAAGAGCTAACTCTTCCAAGTGCCAGCCTACTTGAAGGTACTTTACTGTAGTGGTTTTCCCACTAGACTGAACTCCTTGGAGGCAGGTTTGAAATTAGCCCTCTTGCCTGACCAGGCGATGGCGCAGTGGATGGAGCGTTGGACTGGGATGTGGAGGACCCAGGTTTGAGACCCCGAGGTCGCCAGCTTGAGCACGAGCTCATCTGGTTTGAGCAAAAGCTCCCCAGCTTGAACCCAAGGTCGCTGGCTCCAGCAAGGGGTTACTCAGTCTGCTGAAGGCCCGCAGTCAAGGCACTTATGAGAAAGCAATCAATGAACAACTAAGGTGTTACAACGCGCAATAAAAAACCAATGATTGATTCTTCTCATCTCTCTCCATTCCTATCTGTCTGTCCTTGTCTATCCCTCTCTCTGACTTACTCTCTCTCTGTAAAAAATAAATGAATAAATAAATAAATAAATAAAATTAGCCCTCTTAGCATTCCCAGAGCCTACCAGAGCACTGGACCCACAGTGGGTGTGTCATAAATTCTTGTATGATAAATAAATGAAAGGATGAAATGCCATAATGTTCCTCATGGTACTTCTTGCTTGCCATCAGGCTATACATATCCTGGTTCCTTAAAACAGCTTTCGGAGGCATGTCTTTTCTTGTTTATTAAGTGAGAGAAGGAGAGACAGAGAAACACTCCCGCATGCATTCCAACCGGGATCCACTTGGCAAGCGCTGTCTGGGCCAATGCTCAAATCAACCAAGCTGTCCTCGGTGCCCAGGGCCAACACTCGAACCAATCAAGCCACTGGCTGCAAGAGGGAGAGAGAAGGGGTAGAAAGACGGGAAGAGAAGCAGATGGTCACTTCTCATGGGTGCCTTGACCAAGGATTGAACCTGGGTCTTCCTCACATCCAGCCAACACTCTATCCACTGAGCCAACGAGCCAGGGCCTCAAGGCATGGTTTTAAAATCTTCACCTCATCCTGATCTGTATGTGTGCTCTACTGAATCTGTATTGCTCGGAGGAAGCACCCAACGCTGCCCACCAGCTTCAACTTAAGTGTAGGCAGTGCAAAAACAGCCGTGGCAATCACCGCTCTTGTTCCAAGCCAACTCCTCGAGGAGGCACCAGTGTGCACATTTACCTCTGAACTCACCCGGTGGTGAGGTCTGGGCTTTCCACATTGAAGGCACATATTTTATTTACACACTGTTTAGTAAGAGTGGCATGGTTACCCAGAAACCACTGGTCTGCTGCCTCTCCCAAAAGTGATTGCAAGGGTCACCTGGTTTTAAGCATTACCACTCAACTGGATTGTCTCTGAAAGACATTTCTTTACACTGTGGCCTCCCTCAGTCTCCTCTGCCCACTGCCCAGCAATGATTCTGACCCAACTGCGCTTTCCAGTTTTTAGACTTTAGAAAATACCAGTTCCAGAGCTCTACCCCAGATCAAGTAAATGTGAACTCTGTAAGGTGGTGCCTCAGCACTGGGTGGTGGTTTCTCAGTAGTCTTCCCAGGTATGTGCTGGAGTGGTAAGTAATGGGAAGCATGTACCACATTACCCATACAGCGTTCTTGGCAAATGTTTAGTCTGGTTGTAATCATGAAGAAATAATCAGACAGCCTGACCTGTGGTGGCGCAGTGGATAAAGCATCGACCTGGAAATGCTGAGGTCACCGGTTCGAAACCCTGGGCTTGCCTGGTCAAGGCACATATGGGAGTTGATGCTTCCTGCTCCTCCCCCCTTCTCTCTCTCTCCTCTCTCTCCTTCTGTCTCTCTCTCTCTCCCTCTCTCTGTCCTCTCTAAAAATGAATAAATAAATAATTTTAAAAATAATAATAAAAATAAAATAAATGAAAACTTAAATGTCAATATTAAAAAAAAAGAAAGAATCAGACAAATACAGACTGGATTCTGAGCCACTCTACAAAACACCTGTCCTGGACTTTTTTTTTTTTTTTTTTTTAACATTTTATTTTGTTTTTATTTTATTTATTCATTTTAGAGAGGAGAGAGAGAGAGGAGAGAGAGAGACAGGGGGGAGGAGCTGGAGGCATCAACTCCCATATGTGCCTTGACCAGGCAAGCCCAGGGTTTCAAACCGGCGACCTCAGCATTTCCAGGTTGACGCTTTATCCACTGTGCCACCACACAGGTCAGGCTGTCCTGGACTTTTAAACAAAGTAGTTATGATGGAGAGACTATTCTAGATTTAAGACTGAAGAAGGCCCTGGCTGGTTAGCTCAGTGGCAGAGCATGGGCCTAGCGTGTGGGAGTCCCGGGTTCGATTCCCGGCCAGGGCACACAGGAGAAGCGCCCATCTGCTTCTCCACCCCTCCCCCTCTCCTTCCTCTCTGTCTCTCTCTTCCCCTCCCGCAGCCAAGGCTCCATTGGAGCAAAGTTGGCCCCGGGCGCAGAGGATGGCTCTGTGGCCTCTGCCTCAGGCACTAGAATGGCTCTGATTGCGGCAGAGCATCACCCCCTGGTGGGCATGCTGGGTGGATCCCGGTCGGGTGCATGCAGGAGTCTGTCTGACTGCCTCCCGTTTCCGACTTCAGAGAAATGAAGGGAAAAAAAAAAAAAAAAAAAAAAGACTGAAGAAAAACTACCAAATACAATGCATCTTGACTGGATCCTGGATGTTAAAAAAACTACCTATATATTTTGGGGAGCATTAGGAATATTTAAATATGGACTATACATTAGATATATTATTACATAATATATAATTAATATTAATAATATTAATATATTACTATATTATATAATATAATATACTGTAACATTATTATATCAGTGTTAAATTAAATATCTTGGATGTTGTTATGTTCTGAATGTATCCAAAATTTTTTTTTAGTGAGAGACAGAGAGAGGGATAGATAGGGACAGACAGACAGGAAGGGAGAGAGATGAGAAGCATCAATTGTTCATTGCAGCACCTTAGTTGTTCATTAATTGCTTTCTCATATGTGCCTTGACTGGGGGGCTAAAACACAGTGAGTGACCCCTTGCTCAAGCCAGCGACCTTGGGGTTTCTAACCTGGGTCCTTTGTGTCCCAATATGATGCTCTATCCACTGCGCCACCACCTGGTCACACTCCCCAAAAATTCTTATGTTGAAATTTTAACCCTCAAAGATGATGGTATTAGAAGGTCAGGCCTTGGCCCTGGCTGGTGGCACAGTGAATCGAGTGTCGGCCCAGCATGTGGACATCTCAGGTTTGAACCCCAGTCAGGGCACATAGGAGAAGCAACCATCTGCTTCTCTCCCCCTTCCTCTCCCTTCAGTCCTTCTTACCCTTCCCCAGCAAGTGGCTTGGTTAATTCACGGTGCCCTGGGCATTGAGGATAGGTAGTTGGTCCAGCATCAGCCTCAGGTGCTAAAAACAGCTCGGTTGATTCCAGCATCAGCCCTAGACAGGGTTGCCAGGTGGATCCCAGTCAATAGTATGCAGAAGTCTGTCTATCTCCCCTCCTCCCGCTTAAAAAAAAAAGGAGACTTTGGAAGGTAACTAGGTAATGAGAATGGAGCCCTAAAGTATAGGATTAGTGCCCCTATAAGGGAGACCCCCATGGAGCTCCCTAATCACATCCACCACATGAAACTATAGCAAGAATGGGCCAACTATAAACCAAGAAGCAGGCCTTCACCCCACCGTGGTGGTGCCTTGATCTTCCCAGCCTCCAGAACTCTGAGGAATAAATTTCTGTTATTTCTAAACTACCCAGTTTTTGATATTGTTGAAGCAGCCTAAACAGAGTAAGGCAAGTTTGATAATGGTATTGTAGTGATATAGGCAAATGTCCGTCCTTGTTTTTAGGCATAAACGCTAAAGTAGAAAAATAAAGAGGCTGAAGGAGATAAGGTAGAATTAGAAAGAAGACATAAGCAGAAATTATAACTAAAGTCACCCAAGCAAAAACAATGGTGGATAGCTCAAATGGCATCTTGGAGAAGTGATAGCATTTCAATTGTGTTTTTTTTTTTTTTTTTCCTCTTTTTTTTTTTGCTATTTTCTGAAGCTGGAAACAGGGAGAGACAGTCAGACAGACTCCCGCATGCGCCCGACCGGGATCCACCCGGCACGCCCACCAGGGGCGATGCTCTGCCCACCATGGGGCGATGCTCTGCCCATCCTGGGCGTCGCCATGTTGCGACCAGAGCCACTCTAGCGCCTGGGGCAGAGGCCAAGGAGCCATCCCCAGCGCCCGGGCCATCTTTGCTCCAATGGAGCCTTGGCTGCGGGAGGGGAAGAGAGAGACAGAGAGGAAGGTGTGGCGGAGGGGTGGAGAAGCAAATGGGCGCTTCTCCCGTGTGCCCTGGCCGGGAATCGAACCCGGGTCCTCCGCACGCCAGGCCGACGCTCTACCGCTGAGCCAACCAGCCAGGGCCGTGTTTTTTTTGTTTTGTTTTGTTTTGTGTTTTGTTTTGTTTTTGTATTTTTCTGAAGCTGGAAACAGGGAGAGATAGTCAGATAGACTCCCACATGCACCCGACCGGGATCCACCCGGCACGCCCACCAGGGGTGATGCTCTGCCCACCAGGAGGCGATGCTCTGCCCCTCCGGGGGGGTCACTCCGCCGCAACCAGAGCCACTCTAGCGCCTGGGGCAGAGGCCAAGGAGCCATCCCCAGCGCCCGGGCCATCTTTGCTCCAATGGAGCCTTGGCTGCGGGAGGGGAAGAGAGAGACAGAGAGGAAGGAGGGGGGTGGGGTGGAGAAGCAAATGGGCACTTCTCCTTATGTGCCCTGGCCGGGAATCAAACCCGGGTCCCCCGCACGCCAGGCCGACGCTCTACCGCTGAGCCAACTGGCCAGGGCCTCAATCGTGTTTTTAAAAAAACATTCCCGGAGCCTGGCTAAGTAGCTCAGTGAGTTAAAGTATCATCTTGATACACCAAGGTTGTATATTCAATTCCAGGTCAAGGCACATACAAGAATCAACCAATGAATGCATAAATAAGTCGAACAACAAATTGATGTTCCTCTCTCTCTAAAATCAATAACTATAAAATCATTTTTAAAAAACCACACCTAGGCCCTGGCCTCCTGCATCAGTGGATAGATCACTGGCCCGACATACAGACATCCCAGATTGGATTCCCGGCCAGGGCACACAGGAAAAGCAACCATCTGTTGCTCTTCCCCTCCCTCTCCCCCTTCTCTCTCTGTTCCCCTCTCAGAGCCCATGGCTTGATTGGTTCAAGCTTCAGACCGGGCCCTGAGGATAGCTCGGCTGATTCGAGCATTGCCCCCCAGACAGAGGTTGCCGGGTGGATCCCGGTCAGGGAGTATCTGGAAGTCTATCTCCCCTCCTTTAACTTAAAAAAATAAAAATAAAAATCACATCTAGGTGCAGCTAGGGTTAATACCAACTGATTCTACAGGTGAGCTGCTGGCCCTCAAGTTATGACCCCACAGCTCTGCTACTCTTCTCTGCTCTGATTCTCCTGCCCTTCCTTCCTTACCCGTTTCCTCCAATTTTATGGGCTCCTCAGACCCTCCTGACCCCTACAGGGACACCCATCACCCAGGGCCTTGTCCTTTAATAATGCCATTGCCCTTGGAGGCAAATCCCCATTCTCCAGCCTTATAGCCCAGGCTCCGGACTGGAATTTCAACACCCGCAGGACAGACAGCTCCACATGCTCTGCTGGTACCAAGAATGCAATGTGGCTGATTCTGAGCTCACCATTCCTACCCTGAGCCAGCTGCTCCTTTCCTCGGGCCAGGAGCCTCAGCATCACCCGTCATCTACCAAGTCCTGAGTGTCTTCCTTTTTTTTTTTTTTTTACAGAGGCAGAGATAGACAGGGACAGACAGACAGGAACGGAGAGAGATGAAAAGCATCAATCATCAGTTTCTCGTTGCGTGTTGCGACTTCTTAGTTGTTCATTGATTGCTTTCTCACATGTGCCTTGACCGTGGGCCTTCAGCAGACTGAGTAACCCCTTGCTGGAGCCAGCGACCTTGGGTCTAAGCTGGTGAGCTCTTTGCTCAAGCCAGATGAGCCCGCGCTCAAGCTGGCGACCTCGGGGTCTCGAACCTGGGTCCTTCCGCATCCCAGTCCGACGCTCTATCCACTGCGCCACCACCTGGTCAGGCCTGAGTGTCTTCCTTTTTGGCCTCATTGCACCCATCCCAGTATCCTGTCCCCCTGTCACTGATGAAACCTTTAGGCCAGGCCTGAAACCATACACCTTCAAGGACCAAGTGAGCTGGGCACAGGAGACAAGGAACATAGGCAGTGCAGCAAAGCAGAGAGTCAGACCCACACAAGAAAGCCCATGCCCTGTCTTGGGCAAGTGACCTCAATTAAACTTTGCCCAGCTGTTCCAGATCTAGCAATTTTCCAAGTGATGCTAGAAATTTGTGTTTTTCCATTTCTTTTTTTTTTTTTACAGAGAGAGGGATAGACAGGGACAGACAGGAACGGAGAGAGATGAGAAGCATCAATCATCAGTTTTTCATTGCAGCTCCTAGTTGTTCATTGATTGCTTTCTCATATGTGCCTTGACCGCGGGCCTTCAGCAGACCAAGTAATCCCTTGCTCAAGCCAGTGACCTTGGGTCCAAGCTGGTGAGCTTTTGCTCAAACCAGATGAGCCTGCGCTCAAGCTGGTGACCTCGGGGTCTCAAACCTGGGTCTTCCCCATCCCAGTCCGATGCTCTATCCACTGCACCACCACCTGGGCAGGCTAAATTTGTGTTTTTATGTGAAACCTCCTCTGTTAAATTTAGGACACTTAATTTTAAAAGATTTTCAAAACTATCAGGGAATGACAGTTTTCAATCTCTGCTTTAGAATAATCTGGAAGAACTGTGTCACTTTACTCAGAGAGTTAATACCTTCACACCCAGTTCTAAGGCCCTGGCCAACAGGTAGTCTACAGATAAAATATGTCCCTGCTGGGAGAAGAGGTCCCCACATTTGTTAACCTATGGAGTAATTTACTTTCTAAATTCAGCTGTAGCACACTAAAGACACAGAAACACAAATAATCAAGAAATGAGATTCAGCCTGACCAGGCGGTGGCGCAGTGGATAGAACGTCAGACTAGGATGCCGAGGACCCAGGTTCGAGACCCCAGGATAGCCAGCTTGAGCATGGGCTCATCCGGCTTGAGCAAAAAGCTCACTAGCATGGACCCAAGGTTACTGGCTCGAGCGAGGGGTTACTCAGTCTGCTAAAGGCCCGCAGTCATGGCACATATGAGAAAACAATCAATGAACAACTACGGTGTCGCAACGAAAAACTGATAATTGATGCTTCTCATCTCTCTCCATTCCTGTCTGTCTGTCCCTATGTATCCCTCTATCTGACTCTCTCTCTGTCCCTGTAAAAAAATAAAATAAAATAAAATAAGAAAGAAAAAGAAATGAGATTCAGGTCCATCCTTCCCAACCAAGGCACCACCCCCTTCCCCCCCCCCCCAAACCTCTCCTGCCCTTCCCCCATCCTCTCACCAGTTCCACACACCAGCCCACAGTCATGGCCCGCTGGAGACTGTCAGCATCCTGCTTTCTTGGTTCCACCAGATCCTGGAATGTTACAAGCACTGTCATACCGCGCTGGTACTTGCCTCCAATGACATTGTACTCCAAGACCTGGGGGGCAGCCAGAGGGACAGGGTATCAGTGTTCACAGAGCAGCTATGAGTTTTCTTTCTTGCCCTCTACCTCCATCCACAACTTAACTGTAAAATCCTCCCTAACCTGGACTCCTCCTCCAGGGAGCCTCTGAAATGGCTACTCTCTGATTATTTTCCCCAAGTCCTGGAACACAGAAGAGTTCCCTAGTCCTCAGGCTCTCTGCATTGTATTCCTCAGTACATTTAATAGTGCAGGAAAAACTCTGTTCATGCTACAGGAATGGCTGGCATACTCAGGTCTCTTTCTCAGGTTCCAGCCCCAGCCCCACCTCCCCTAGACTTCCTCTTTCAGCCACTTTCTCCTACCCACAGTTCAACCTATCTGCAAATGAAAAGCCTCTCACTGTATTGAAGAAAAGCTCCACCCTCCTCAAAGTTGGTCAGAGGAGAGCTTAGAGAGGACCCAGGTTGGGGAATCCATCCCCCACTCCTCCAATTGTATCTCCTCCTGTTCATAATGACTTCTGCTGCCCTGCTGACAACCAGATCTAATTCACTGGAAAGACTTCCCTTTTAATCTCCATCCCAATGTAGACAAACCCTCTCCTTTTCCATGGTTCCCCTCAGACAAATGAGACAGCATTTATAAAAGAATTACTAAGCCCTGGTGGGTTGGCTCAGTGGTAGAGAACATCAGCTCAGCATGTGGATGTACAAGGTTCAATTCCCAGTCAGGGCACCCAGGAGAAATGCCCATCTGCTTCTCCACCCCTCCCCCTCTCACTTTTCTCTCTCTCTCTCTTTCTCTCTCTCTCTCTCTCTCTCTCTGTCCCTTCCCCTCCTGCAGCCATGGCTCTATTGGAGTGAGTTGGCCCTGGGTGCTAAGGATGGCTCCATGGCCTCCACCTCAGGTGCTAAGAACTCGGTTGCTGAGCAACAGAGCAGCACCCCAGATGGGCAGAGTACCACGCTGTACCATGGGCTTGCTAGGTGGATCCCAGTCAGGGCGCATGCAGGAGTCTGTCTCTGCCTCCCCTCCTCTCATTGAATTAAAATATCTATATGTATCTATACATATAGATACATATAGATACATAGACATAGATATAGATACTCCAAAAGAATTAGGCAACTTAAGTATCCCAGCCATAGTTCTATCCAGAACAAAGGTATCTGAGGATAGACTAGCTTCCCTCAGGGCCACCTCAGACTGCCTTCCTCACTGATCCCTGCCAAGAACATAGCACCTTATGATTTCTGGACACCTAAATAACTTTCTTTCCCAACAAAATAAAAAGACCAACCAAGTTCAAAGCTTTCTTTAATTAATTAATTAATTAATTAAATGCTTTTTTAAAAAGCCTTCGCCCTCACAGGCCCACCAGAACCACAAGGTGGAATTGATGGGCTGAGGAAGTATATCTGTCCAGGCACAGTCCTCCAGAGCTAACCTGGAGTTACTTTGGTAAAAGCCTGCCCCCAAAACCATGGCACCAATGCTGAATCCCACACATATACATAGTGAACAAAGATTCACTCCCTCAAGTCACAAATCCCTCACCTCCTTGAGCCGGGCAATAGCATCTCCTATCTCTGGGTGCTCCATGCCATCCTCAGTCAGCACCTTAACAATCTGGGAGAAGTGCTGAATGAAATCTTGTATTTTTTGGTCATAAACATCCAATTTCTGGTCTCCGTTCATTCTGAGGGAGGAGTAAAGTACTCTAAGGAAAGGGAGGACAAGTCAGAAACCTGATCAGAGTTCCCCTCCCCAAGGCCCCTCACCCCTACCACACTCACCGAGGCTCCTCTGTCCATGCTTGGCACCAGCAGCGGGCACTGTGCCATGCTCTCAGGACTAAGCCCCTGTGCACCAAGGAGGGCCGCAGTAGGGGACCCAGCCACCTCTCCCGGGGCACCCAGCAGGGGGCTGGTAGCAAGAAGACCCCCATAGACCTCAGGCAGCGGGACAAGGGCATCATGGAGGGAGGGACTGGCAGAGGGAGGAGGCGCCAAGCACTCCCTGCAGGAGCAAGCACCAAAGGCAGATGCATGGTGTCAGCTCTCCAGGTCACCCTTACGACCCCCCAACTTTTTACCACCAGGCCCTAATCCCGTCCTATTCTGAACAGAGCTTGGCATTTACAAAAAAAAAAAAGGAAATGCAAGAAACAAAAAGTACAGCTGGATGACTGACGCTCAACTGATCACACTTTAAAATAAGATAGCAAGCCTGACCTGTGGTGGCGCAGTGGGTAAAGTGTCAAACTGGAAATGTTGAGGTCGCTGGTTCGAAACCCTGGGCTTGCCTGGTCAAGGCACATATGGGAGTTGATGCTTCCAGCTCCTCCCCCCTCCTCTCTCTCTCCCCCCCCCCTCCCTCTCCTCTCTAAAATGAATAAATAAAAAAAATAAAAAATAAAATAAATAAAATAAAATAAGATAGCAAGAACTTAATGAAATTCTAAAGAACTTAATGCTACCTAACTTTATCCTCCATCAACACCTTCTCCAAGGACCCTCTGGAATTGTTACTCTCTTGACTTCTTCCCCCAAATCCTGGAGTACAGCTAAAAGGATCCAGAGTCAAGTTCCTCAGGACTAGGGGCTGTGAACCCTTAAATCACCCTATCTCACAGAAGTCAAGCTGAGGTGCTAGGAGGTAGACAAATATATAGGCAGTGGTAGCACCAAATCTAGAACCCAGACTCCCTTAGTAGGCGGGGAGAGGAGTGTGGAGGCTCTGAGACGTCCCAAGGAGAGGAGCCGAAAACTCTGGGTGCTACGGCCAAGAGGTCTGGGGCTCTGAGACTGGGTGTCCCGAGCCCTACAGGGAGTGCAGGGCAGGCGGAGACAGCCTCGGAACAACACTGGGCTAGTACGGAGGGTTCTCAGTAAAAAAGCAAACCTGGTTCGGGAATATTGGGGGATGCTAGGAAAGTACACGACTGAGCTAAGGAGTTTCCGCACATCCGGAGGAACAGCCAGTCGAGTCTACCCACCCCCAAAACCCGGGAACTCCGACGCAAAAGACCAGGCCTCCCGTGCCTCAAAGTATCGCTCCAGAGGTAAAGCCGAGTCTCTACCCCTGCCTCCGGTCCCAGGCCACAACCATTCTCACCTGTTTCTGGTGGGACCTAGTTCAGGATCGTTGGCGGGGTATTCCTTAAAGTTGTACCCCCTCCGCGCTCAGCTCTCTGGGTTTAGTAGTTCTCGATCTTCTTTCACTATGGACAGAAACGCCTCATTCGACTCCAATTCCCGGCTTACTGCGGGAGGGACTGAAACAACGCGATCTATCACGAGCTGGCTGGGCGAGACCGAGTCGCACTGATTGGCTGCTTCCCCTCGTATGAGCATGGGGCCTGTATCAGAGAGCCAATGGAGCAAAGCCTAAATAGAGAGGGAGTGGGAGGAGGGTGTGGTCGCACTGAATGGGGTAGAGTAGAGCCACCTGTTGCTTACGTGGAGCAAGCTGGGAATGCCCTCCAGTCTGGTTCCTAGTGGTCACTTTTACTACACACTTCAGCTTTCATTATCTTCCTGTGCAGCTGATTAGCATGTTAGTACAAACCCAGCAGACCAGTTTTGTCATTTATTGGTTCGCTAACTTGAACAAATCATTTAACTCTGATCCTCTGTTAACTTTCTTAAAACTGGCCTTCCTCATCTGCTATCGAGGGTAATACCAGGAGGTAATGTATATAAAGTGCTTTAAGTGCTGAAAAAGCCTGACCTGTGGTGGCGCAGGGGATAAAGTGTCAACCTGGAATGCCAAGGTTGCCAGTTCGAAACTCTAGCTTGCTTAGTCAAGGCACATAATGGGAGTTGATACTTCCTGCTCCTCCGCCCTTATCTCTCTCTCTCTCTCTCTTTCTTTCTCTCTAAAAAACTGAATAAGTAAAAAATAATTTAAAATAAAAGCTGGAAAATAAAATAAGAGTCAGAGCAGAAGCTAGAAGCCTTAGCCCTACAAACACACAGCTTAGCCCACCATGACTTGACCCGTTGACTCTCTCTTCATTAATTCTTCCAAATCCTAGTAACTTGACCCATTAGGGCAAGATGCCTGAAACTGCCTGACCTGTGGTGGCGCAGTGGATAAAGTGTCGACCTGGAAATGCTGAAGTCACCGGTTCAAAACCCTGGGCTTGCTTGGTCAAGGCACATATGGGAGTTGATGCTTCCAGCTCCTCCCCCCTTCTCTCTCTCTGTCTCTCTCTCTCCCTCTCTGTCTCTCTCTCCTCTCTAAAAATAAATAAATTAATTAATTAAAAAAAAAAAAGATGCCTGAAACCCCAAACACCTAGGACATAAGTGGGTTTTCTCATTATGGAACAAAATTAATTGTGCGAGAGAAAAAAATAATTGTACAAGGATACCCAATTTCACCACTGTACTGGTGAAATCAACATTATACTAGAAGCCTGACTGGTGGTGACGCAGCGGATATAATGTTGACCTGGGACACTGAGTCAGATGAACCCGCGCTCAAGCCAGCAACGTCGGGACTTGAGTGTGAGCTCACAGGGCAGTGCGAGCTCACAGGGCATGAGCGCAGGCTCACCGGCTTGAGCACAGGATCGCCGGCTTGAGAGTGGGATCATACACATGTTCCCATGAGTGTTGGCTTGAGCCCAAAGGTCACTGGCTTGAAGCCCAAGGTTGCTGGCTTGACCCCAAGGTCACTAGCTTGAGCAAGGAGGCACTGGCTCTGCTGGAGCCCCCCCCATCAAGGCATATGATTATTTTTTATTAAGATTTTTTATTTAGGCCCTAGCCAGTTGGTTCAATGGTAGACCATCAGTTTGGCAATGTGGATGTCTTGAGTTCAATTCCCAGTCAGGGCATAAGTGAGAAAGCAAACATCTGTTTCTCTTCCCTTCCCTCTCCCTCTTCTCTCTCTTTCCCTCTTGCAGCCAGTGGTATGGTTGGTCCAAGCATTGGCCTCAGGCACTGAAGATAGCTCAGTTAATTTAGCATTGATCCCAGATGGGGATTGCCAGGTGCATCCCAGTCAGAGCGCATGCAGGATACTGTCTCTATCCCCCCCTCCAAAAAAAGTAGTGGTACATATATACAATGAACTATTACTTGGCCATAAAAAAGAATAAAATCTTACCATCTGTGACAGCATGGATGGACCTAAAGGGTGTTATGCTGAGGAATGTAAGTCAGGCAAAGAAAGACAAATACCATATGATTTCACTTATCTATGGAATTTAAAGAGCAAAATAAATAAACAAATAAAATAGAAACAGACTCATACATGCACAAAAAACACTGATGGTTGCCAGAGGGGAGGAGACCTGGGGGCCAGGTGAAAAAGGTGAAGGGATTAAGAACTACAAATTGTCCATGGCTAGTTAGCTCAGTCAGTTAGACTCTAACCAACTGACCGTTAGAGCATCATCCCGAAGCACAGAGATTGCCAGTTCAATACCTGGTCAGGGCACATACAGGAACAGATCAATGTTCCTGTGTCTCTCTCTCTCTCTCTCTCTCTCTCTCTCTCTCTCTCTATATATATATATATATATATATATATATATATATATATATATATATATTTCTTTCCCTTCCTCATTTACTAAAATTAATTAATTAATCTTTTTAAAAAGGAACAACAGGCTTGACCTGTGGTGGCGCAGTGGATAAAGCGTCAACCTGGAAACACTGAGGTTGCCGGTTCAAAACCTGTTTGCCTGGTCAAAGCACATATGGGAGTTGATACTTCCTGCTCCTCCTCTCCTCTCTCTCTCTCTCTCTCCCCCCCTCCTCTCTAAAATGAATAAATAAATAATTTTTTTTAAAAAAAAAGGAACAACAAATTGGTAGTCACAAAATAGTCCCAGGGCCTGACCAGGCGGTGGCACAGTGGATAGAGCATTGGACTGGGGTGCAGAAGACCCAGATTCGAGGCCCCGAGGTAGCCAGCTTGAGCACGGGTTCATCTGGCTTGAGGAAAAAGCCCACCAGCTTGGACCCAAGGTCACTGGCTCGAGCAAGGGGTTGCTCGGTCTGCTGAAGGCCCGCGGTCAGGGCACATGTGAGAAAGCAATCAATGAACAACTAAGGCCTGACCAGGCGGTGGCACAGTGGATAGAGCATCAGACTGGGATGCGGAAGACCCAGGTTCGAGACCCCGAGGTCCCAAGCTTGAGTGCGGACTCATCTGGTTTGAGGAAAAGCCCACCAGCTTGAACCCAAGGTCACTGGCTCGAGCAAGGGGTTACTGGTCTGTTGAAGGCCCATGGTCAAGGCACATATGAGAAAGCAATCAATGAACAACTAAGGGGTCGCAACGAAAAACTAATGATTGATGCTTCTCATCTCTCTCCATTCCTGTCTGTCTGTCCCTATCTATCCCTCTCTCTGACTCTCTCAGTCTCTGTAAAAAATAAAAATAAATTAAAAAAAAATTTTTTTTAATGAACAACTAAAGTGTTGCAACAAAAAACTGATGATTGATGATTCTCATCTCTCTGTTGGGGGCTCCAACAGAGTGAGTAGTCACTTTGGACTCAAGCCAGCAACCTTGGGCTTTGAGCTGTGACATTTGGGCTCAAGCTGGTGAGCTTGTGCCCAAGCTGCATTAGCCCGTCCTTAAGCCAGGGACCTCGAGGTTTCGAATCTGGGTCCTCCGTGTCCCAGTCTGACGCTCTATCCACTGCGCCGCTGTCTGGTCAGGCTAGAAAATTTTTTAACATAAAAGAAAGGGAAGCTCACACAGATGCAGGAAACAGTACGTTCAAAGCCATGGCATTGAAAGAGATCAAGTCACATTCAGGAAATGTAAGGGTTTTGGTATTGGATGAGGTGTGGAGAAACTGAATGTGTCTAGAGAAATAACCTGCTTTGCATGCCCTGATGAGTCAGCAATGTCCTTGATCAGAGCAGGCTGATCAGATCTGATTTTTAGACAACTTGGGCTGCAGTGGGAGGCTCCTTTGCACATGAAAACCTCAGTGATGAAGACCCCAGGCAGGAAAAATTCTGGGCAACTGATGAGAGAAGCAGGCCACAGTCCATGGCAGTGAGGATGGAGAAGAGGTGGATTTGGGAAATGATTGGAATCTGTACATTTTGTTTACTGATGTTGGATGTAGGTGGTGAAATTTTCATAGTTAGACAAAGATACAGAGAGAGAGTTGAGGAGGTGGAGCAGGATGCGGTGAGGGTAAGGAAAGGAAAAGAAGTTAAGTTGGTTTAGTAGAAGATGCACCAGAGAGATGCTGAACAGTGGACCATGACCCCATCACAGGGGTAGAAGATGTGCCTTTAGAAATGAAGTCTGGCCTGACCAGGCGGTGGCGCAGAGGATAGAGCGTCGGACTGGGATGCAGAGGACCTGGGTTCAAGACCCCGAGGTCGCCAGTTTGAGTTTGGGCTCATCTGGTTTGAGGAAAAGCCCACCAGCTTGGACCCAAGATTGCTGGCTCCAGCAAGGGGTTACTCGGTCTGCTGAAGGCCCGCGGGCAAGGCACAGATGAGAAAGCAATCAATGAACAACTAAGGTGTTGCAACGCGCAATGAAAAACTAATGATTGATGCTTCTCATCTCTCTCTCTGTCCTTGTCTATCCCTCTCTCTGACTCACTCTCTGTCTCTGTAAAAAAGAAAAAAAAGAAAAGAAAAGAAATGAAGTCTGCAGCCCAGAAGAGAGGCTGAGGTGCGCTAGATACTGTTGAGTCACATTGAAAGCTAGAACCCCTCCCATTCATTCATCATTCAAAGTTATTTATTACGAGTGCCCACTAGGCACTAGTAGTATAACAGTGGGCAAACAGACAAACTCCCTGCCCTTCTGAAAATGACTTTCTAGGTGGGGTGGGAACACATTTAACCACCTGGCCAGTTGGTTCAGCAATAGAGCATCCATCTGGCATGTGGATGTCTGGGGTTCAACTTCAAGTCAGGGCACACAGGAGAAGCGACCTTCTGCTTCTCCACACCTCCCCCTCTCCTTCCTCTCTGTCTCTCTCTTCCCCTCCCGCAGCCGAGGCTCCACTGGAGCAAAAGATGGCCCGGGCGCTGGGGATGGCTCCATGGCCTCTGCCCCAGGCGCTAGAGTGGCTCTGGTCGCAACAGAGCGACGCCCCGGATGGGCAGAGCATCGCCCCCTGGTGGGCGTGCAGGTGGATCCTGGTCGGGCGCATGCAGGAGTCTGTCTGACTGCCTCCCAGTTTCCAGCTTCAAAAAAACACAAAAGCCTGACCTATGGTGACACAGTGGGATAAAGCGTCGACCTGGAACACTGAGGTCGCTGGTTTGAAACCCTGGGCTTGCCTGGTCAAGGCACATATGGGAGTTGATGCTTCCTGCTCCTCCCCCTTCTCTCTCTCTCTGTCTCTCTCTGTCACTCCTCTCTCTCTAAAAAATCAATCAATAAAATATTTTTTAAAAATACAAAAAAAAAAAAGGAAAGTAATTATGATACATGTTACCTAGAACCTTGAAAATACTGTGCATGGCCTGCTCTGTGGTGGCGCAGTGGATAAAGCATCGACCTGGAAATGCTGAGGTCACCGGTTCGAAACCCTGGGCTTGCCTGGTCAAGGCACATATGGGAGTTGATGCTTCCAGCTCCTCCCCCCTTCTCTCTCTCTGTCTCTCTCTCTCTCCTCTCTAAAAATGAATAAATAAAATAAAAAAATTATAAAAAAGAAAATACTGTGCTAAATGAAATAAGCCAGGCACAAAGAGACAATACTGTATGATTCCACTTATATGAGGTACCTAAAAGAGACAAATTCATAGAGACAAGAAAATAGAGGCTACCAGGGGCTGAGGGTAGAGTGGGAAATTGGGAACTACTGTTTAAAGGGCAGAGTTTCACCTCACCCACAGTGGCACAGTAGATGGAGCATCAACCTGGGATGCTAGGGTCTCAGGTTCAAAACCCTGAGGTAGCCAGCTTGAGCGTGGGATCATCTATGATCCCATGATTGCTGGCTTGAGCCCAAGGTGGCTGGCTTGAGCAAGGGGTCACTGGCTCTGCGGGAGCACCCCGTCAAGGCACATATGAGAAAGCAATCAATGTACAAAGCAATCAATGTACAACTTAAGTGTTGCAACTAGGAGTGATCCTTCTTCATCTCTCTGCCTATCTGTCTGTCTGTCTCTTTTTCTAATAAATAAATAAATGGTAGAGTTTCTGTCTGAGTTGATGAAAAAGCTTTGGAAATGTATAGTGGTGATAGGTGAGTAACATTGTGAATGTACTTGATGCCACTGAATTTTATACCTAAAAATGGTTAAAATGGTAAATTTTACTGTATGTATATTTTACCACAATTTATTAAGAATAAAGAAGAGCCCTGGAGGGGTAGCTCAGTTGCTTAGAGCATTGTCCTGATACACCAAGGTTCAGGGTTCGATCCCAATCAGGGCACATACAAGAATCAAGCAATGAATGCACAAAAAGTGGAACAACAAATTGTTGGGGGTTTTTTCTCTCTCTCTACCCCCCCCCATGTCTCAAATACATACATACATACATACATACATACATACATACATACATAGGAAAAGGAGACCTGGGCCTCTGCCCAGTCTGGCCTCTGCCTCTAGCTCCTCTCTGGCTAGTTTCCCATATCCAAGTGAGAACCCAAGAGGATTCCATGGATGGAGTTTAAAGAGTTCATTTCAAAACCTGTGAGCAAAATTAAGACCTCTTCATGAGCAAAGAGTCTAGGATCTATGTGGGGGGAAAAGCATAGACTGGAATGTATAGTACCATGCCTTTTGTATTAAAATAGGAAAGATTGTAAAATATATTGTTTGTTCCTGCATTGTCTATTTCTGGGAGAACACAGAAAATTCAGAAATCTGATAACTTACTGGGTGGAACTGAGTGGCTGGGAAGAGGGGATAAAGTTGGAAAGGGGAAAGGCTTCACCTGTACCCTGTATCTCTAAATTGTATATATTGCGCAAAAATCTACTGGAGTAAGTGCAAACACATTCCAAACAAATTCTTTTTTAAAAAAATTCATTTTAGAAAAGAGAGACACACACAGAGAGAAGGGAAGGAGCAGGAAGCATCAACTCCCGTATGTGCCTTGACCCAGCAAGCCCAGGATTTCGAACCGGTGACCTCAGCATTCCAGGTCGACGTTTGACCCACTGCACCACCACACATCAGGTTCTTGAACAAATTCTATGGTACTTTTGGGAATATAGACGCAAAGCCCCACAGGCGATGTTCTGATTACTGAGGTTGGAGAGGAGGCACCCTATACGCACCAAAACAACCAGAGCATGTAGGCAGATGGTGTCACACTGCACCCTTCCAAAGGGTTTTAGGTGTTTGTTTCTTATCTGGGTTTGCAGAGGACGAACCAGACGCACTGACACTTCCACCCAGGCCCGCGCCGCCGTAGGGCGTGGGCGAGTCGCTTCCCGGACTCGCCTTTCTGCCAGCGACTGCTCAGCTCTTGGGCGCCCCTCGCAGGCGGGACAGGGGACCTTTCCCGGGGCGAGGCTGGGCGGGTATTGGGTGGTTTGAAGAATAAAGCCGCCTTAGGCTGAAGGACAGAAGCCTGGACTTTGTGTGCCTTTGTGAGAACAGGAGCTTGTGTGTACATGCATGTGTATATTTTTGTGAGAAAACGTGTGGGAAGTCAGGTGAGTCTGTGTAATGGTGTGTGTTGTATGAGCATGTGCTTGTGGTGCATGGACTGTGTGTGTGTTATGGTTAGGTGTGTGTGCATGGGGTGGAATGAGTGTTTGTGTGTGTGCACATGTGTGTGCATACCTGCATGTTCATGTGTCTCTGCCCTGCTCATGCTCGTTTTTTTGTTTTTTTTTTAATTTATTTATTCATTTTAGAGAGGAGAGGGAGAGACAGAGAGCAGAGAGAGAGAGAGGAGAGACAGAGAGAGAGAAGGGGGGAGGAGCTGGAAGCATCAACTCCCATATCTGCCTTGACCAGGCAAGCCCAGGGTTTCGAACCGGCGACCTCAGCATTTCCAGGTTGATGCTTTATCCACTGCGCCACCACAGGTCAGGCTGCTCCAGTTTTGATTCTGTTGAGCTCTGTTGTCACCTTCTCTGTGAAGCAACCCTGATCTCATCCTCACCCACAAGGCTCAGTTTTTTCTAGTGTTCCTCTATGTCCTGAACACAACTTGATCACCCCACCAGTCACTCTTTATGAAACCTAACTGCTAGCATTCCTGTCCCACTTCAGTCTGGGCAGGGACCTGACTGGTGATCTCATACCCTCAGAGTCTGGATGGGACAGGACATGTGGTGGAGGCTCCCTCCATGCTTGTGCCTGAGTCTATGTGTGTTTGACATCGTGAGAGCAGCCCCGTGTGATGTCTGAGGACAGCTGAATACATGCACGGGGGGGGGGGGGGGGCTTTTGTCTAAAAAGTTGAATTCACCTGTTCTGTTTGGAGGCACGTTGTCTTTCTCCCTGTTTTCTCACCCTCGTACATTCTGTTCAGGCCGGCCTAACCCTGTGGCAAAGTGCAGATTTTCTCACATGGTTGCTTGTGGACCCAGGGTCAGCTAGACTGCTTCTCCTGTTTGGCCTGATTTCAGTCAAAGTTTCTGTCTCTTGGCTAGATAGGACAGAGATATTTTGGGGCATCAACCCCTACTTCCTCTTGGCCACTTGGGGCTGGAATGAATCCATGGGATTCTTGTCCACCCAACTGTCCTAGAATCAGTTCAAAATTGACAGGCCAACCTGACCAGGCAGTGCCGCGGTAGATAGAGCATCGGTCTGGGATGCAGAGGACCCAGGTTTGAAACCCTGTGGTCGCCAGTTTGGCATGGGCTCATCTGGTTTGAGCAAGGCTCACCAGCTTGAGCCCAAGGTCGCTGGTTTGAGCAAGGGGTCACTCACTCTGCTATAGCCCCCAAATCAAGGCATATATGAGAAAGCAATCAGTGAATAGCTAAAGAGCCGCAATGAAGAACTGAAGAACATTGTCGTGCCTGACCAGGCAGTGGCGCAGTGGATAGAGCTTCGGACTGGGATGTGGAGGACCCAGGTTAGAAACCCCGAGGTTGCCTGCTTGAGCGTGGGCTCACCAGCTTGAGCCCAAGATCACTGGCTTGAGCAAGGGGTCACTCTGTCTGCTGTAGCCCCCCCGGTCAAGGCACATATGAGAAAGCAATCGATGAACAACTAAGGAGACTAAAGAGTCACAACGAAGAATTGATGCTTCTCATCTCTCTCCCTTCCTGTCTGTCTGTTCCTATCTGTCGCTCTCTCTGTCTCTGTCACCCCCCCAAAATAAAATAAAATACATTGCCCTCCCTTCTCTCACTGGCATCTCTGTTCTAGCATCCTGATCAATTCCATTATAGCACTTACACGGTTTGTAGTTATAGATTTATTTATTTGAAATTTGTTTATAGTCTGTCTGCCCAACACATTGTAGACACCATAGAAGAACAAAGGCCCTATCTGTTTTGCTCAGCACAGTATCCTCAGGACCTGGCACAGAGTAGATGCTCAATAAATATTAGAGAGTGGTCAATGAGCAAATGGTAACTAATTTTAACATGCTATCAGAGCCCTTCCAGAGAATCCTACCACATTATCACAGTATTTCCCATCCTCTTTCCTCAGGCTCGTCACTACTCTAAATCCCATGCTTTCCAGAATCGTCTAGGGCTAACTTCAGTACATACAAAAGAAAAGGGGCCACCTGACCAGATGATGGATAGAGCATCCCAGGTTCGAAGCCCCAAGATCACCAGCTTGAGTGCAGGCTCATTTGGCTTGAGCATGGGGTTGCCGGCTTGAGCAAGGGATCATTGGTTCATCTGGAGCCCCCCAGTCAAGACACGTATGAGAAAGCAATCAATTAGCAACTAAAGTGACACAACTACGAGTTAATACTTTTCATCTCTCTCCCTTTCTGTCTGTCTTTCTCTCACTCACTAAAAAAAAAAGAAAAAGAAGAAAGGAAGGAAAGAAGGATGGAAGGAAAGAAGGAAGGGAGGGAGAGAAGGAGGGAGGAAGAGGAAAGAAAGAAAGAAAGAAAGAAAGAAAGAAAGAAAGAAAGAAAGAAAGAAAGAAAGAAAGAAAGAAAGGAGAGAGAGAGAAGGAAGGAAGGAAGGAAGGAAGGAAGGAAGGAAGGAAGGAAGGAAGGAAGGAAGGAAGGAAGAAAGGAAGGAAAAAGGGGGACATATCACTGGCAAGAAAAACAAAATCTCTATTCAGGTGAATGGATTGAAAATTTGTCAGGAAATACAGATGAGAGAAGGCAAATGCCAGGAGACAAGGGAAGGGCCCTGGCCAGGTAGCTCAGTTGGTTAGAGCATTGTCCCCATACACCAAGGTTGCAGGTTGAATCCCAGGTCAGGGCACATGCAAGAATCAACCAATGAATGCATAAATAAACGGAACAATAAATTGATCTCTCTCTCCCTGTCTCTGTTTCTCTTTCACTTGCTCTCTCCCTCTCTCTCTAAAAATTAATCAACTAATAAATAATTTTAAAAATAAAAAAAGAAGCAAGGAAAGAGAACCAGTAGGTCTGTGGGAGGGCCTCTCTGTGGGGACAGGGGCGGCCTACTGGGTGTGTCCCTTTTCTTCTTTCTGGCTCCCTTAGATAAGACCAGCAGTTTTGTCATCCTCTCCCCCTCCCCACCTCACCCCGCCCCCCGGTCTCCACAGTCCGAGCAGCCCCAGCCCACACTTTGGAAGCATGTCGATCCAAGAGAAGAACACACAACCCCAGCAGCTTTGGTCATGGATCTCTAAGTCCCAAAGAGACTTAGCAAAGTCCATCCTGATTGGGGCTCCAGGAGGTAAAAAGAATCAACATAAGCCAGTGAAAAGAGGGGGAGGATGAGGGTAGAAATGGCGAGGGGAGTGGAGGGTACAAACAATGCATACCTACTGCTGTCAAAGAAGGGTGGGGGGGTCTGTGTTCATCAGGGTCTCCCCTATGTTAACTTATGGACCCTGGTCTGGGCCTCTTCTCCCAGCCCCGAGCAGCAGAGGGGAAGCTTGCAGCATGGGAGCCATGGGGCAATCCCATGGTTCCTGGACTCTGACCCCTGGTGCACAGGGCTTCCAGTGACAGGGGAGACACTGGTGACACTTTAACCAATAGGCAGAACTGATCCTCAGCCTAGCCGGGCCTTACACCTCTGATAGCCTGACAGTGTGGAACAAACCACCAGAGACTGGCAGGTGTGCAGTAGCATGGAAGGTATGGCTAGAGTGGCTCCTCTGGGCTGAGTCAAGCTACAGGGACTTCAGGACCAGGAGCAGCATTGAAGGGACTGAGGAAACTCCTAGGAGGGGGTGGAGAAGCCAGGAATTGGAAGGAAGACAACAGGACCTTAGGAAAGGGAACTGGGTGATTCTGGGCCTGGAAAATGAGGGGCTACTGTGGACTAGATAGCAATGAGGAGCTGAGTCTGAGGGAAGTTAGCAGCTGAAGGGCAAGAAGTCAGGGTTTGTGGGGGATCAGATAGCTAGACTTGAGCCTGAAGTTAGTCAGACCTGGATGTGAATCCTGTCTCTGTTACTTAGAAGCTATATGATATTGGGCAATTTATTTAATCTTTCTCTTCCTTGTCTATAAAATGAGGATCATTGTAGAGCATTTAATAGAACCTGCTTGATAGGATCCTTATGACTGTAAGATAATGCATGCATAATGCCCAGCTCATAAGAAGGACTCAACAAAAACTGGAGAGCTGAGGGAAGGAATAGAGGATATGCTGAGATGAAAGGGAGGAGAGGCAGGTGCCATGAAGCCTCTTTCTACTGCAGGGCCAGCGGGATACCTGAGGCGGGCGAGCGTGGCCCAACTGACCCAAGAGCTGGGCACTGCCTTCTTCCAGAGGCAGCAGCTACCAGCCGCAATGGCAGACACCTTCCTGGAACACCTCTGCCTGCTGGACATCGACTCAGAGCCTGTGGCCGCTCGCAGTACTAGCATTATTGCCACTATAGGTAAGCACTCTCTATTCCCCTCAATATCACAGGGCCTCTGGAGTGCTTCTCAAGGTGCTTCCTCATCTTATGTCTTCTTTGAAACCACTCCATGCTTGGCAGAGTCATTCATTCAACAAATATTTGTTGAGCACTTGGTAGATAAGGTTTTAGGTCCTGAGAGTAGATCAGTGAAGTAAACAGAAAAAGATCACTATCTTTGGGGAGCTGACAATGTAGCTGGGTGAGAAAATAAATAATAAACAATAAATTGCCTGACCGGGCAGTGGCGCAGTGGATAGAGCGTCGGACTGGGATGCAGAGGACCCAGGTTCGAGGCCCCGAGGTCACCAGGTTGAGCGAGGGCTCATCTGGTTTGAGCAAAAGCTCACTAGCTTGAGCCCAAGGTCGCTGGCTCGAGCAAGGGGTTACTCGCTCTGCTGAAGGCTCGTGGTCAAGGCATGTATGAGAAGGCAATCAATGAACAATTAAGGTGTTGCAATGCGCAACGAAAAACTAATGATTGATGCTTCTCATCTCTCTGTCCCTGTCTATCCCTCTCTCTGACTCTCTCTCTGTCTCTGTAAAATAAATAAATAAATAAATAAACAAACAAACAATAAATTATTTAGTATGTTAGACAGTGATAAATACTATGGAAAAAAGAGCAACAGAGCATGGTGAGAGGTATCAGGGATGCCTGGGTGGGAGGCAGGCTGCAATCTTAAAGAGAAAGTCAGAGCCTGACCAGGCGGTGGCACAGTGGATAGAGTGTCGAACTAGGATGCCGAAGACCCAGGTTCGAGACCCTGAGGTCGCCAGCTTGAGCATGGGCTCATCTGGTTTGAGCAAAAGCTCACCAGCTTGGACCCAAGGTCGCTGGCTCAAGCAAGGGGTTACTCGGTCTGCTGAAGGCCCGCAGTCAAGGCACATATGAGAAAGCAGTCAATGAACAACTAAGGTGTCACATGTGCAACGAAAAACTAATGATTGATGCTTCTCATCCCTCCATTCCTGTCTGTCTGTCCCTGTCTATCTCTCTCGCTGACTCTCTCTCTGTCTCTGTAAAAAATAAAATAAAATAGCCCTGGCCAGATAGCTTGGTTGGTTTGAGCACCATCCTGATGCGCAGAGGTTGCGGGTTCGATCCCAGGTCAGGGCACATACAAGAGCAGATTGATGCTTCTGTCTCTATCTTCCTCCCTCTCTAAAATCAATCAATAAAAATAATTTTAAAAAATAAAATAAATAAAATAAAAGAAGTGGTGGAGGAAAAAGGTTCTCCCCCTTATTAAAAAGAGAGAGAGAGAGAGAGAGAGAGAGAGAGAGAGAGAGAGAAAGTCAGAGAAGCCATTATTTTGAAAATTAGACCTGAGCAAAGATTTGAGAGAATGAGCCATGCAGATATCCAGGGAAGAGAGTTATAGGCAGAGGGAATGGTCAGCTCAAAGATCCCAAGTTAAGGAGGCTGAGAAGGCTAGAAACCATCAGGGGGGAAGAATATCAGAAATAAAGGGATTGCAGGAGAGGGGGAGCTCATGTAGGACCTAGTAGAATTTTTAGAGTTTAAATCTGAGTAAATGGGAAACTACTGCAGAGTTTTGAGTGGGGGAAATAGACACACTCTTACTTATGCTTTAATAGAGCCAGCTGGCTGCTGTATTGAAAATAGAGTGGGGGGAGGAGAAGCTGCTCCTGCAGTATTCCTGGGTCAGACCAGGTGGTGGCAGTGGAGTTGGTGAGAAGCGATCAGATTTTATTGAATATAAACTGTAATTGAAAAATAAAAATTAAATTAAAACAAAGTGATCAGATTCTGAATGTATTTTGAAGGATTTCCTGATGTGGGGTGGGGTGAAGGTGAAAAAAGAATCAAGGATGACTCCAAAGGTTTTTGGTGGGAGGAACTAAAAGGATGCACTATCAACTGAGCAGGAAAGACTGTGGTGGAAACGTTTGTGGGGAGGAGATCAGGTGTTCAGTTTGGGGAAAGCTCAGGTTGAGATGCATATTAGGCACTCCAAGTGTGAGACAGAGTAGGCAATCAGATATACGAGTCTGGGTTTGGAAGAGAGGTCTGAGTTGGAGATTAAATTTGGGATACAAAATTGGAGATATAAGTTGTCAGTATATAGATGGTATTTAAAGCTACAACACTAGTTGAGACCACGAGGGGAGTGAATGTGAAATGACGAAGAACAGACTGGGATATCTAATGTAAGGCAAGGGAGGAGCAAGTGAGGCTGAGAAGGAGAGCCAGTGAGGTGGAAGTGAATCAAGAGAGCGTGGAGTCCTGGAGGCCAAGTGAAGAATGTACGTCAAGGACATGTGTCCAATGCTGCCGATAGGTCGGGGAAGATGAAGACTGAAAATTTTTTTTCTTAAATATTTATTGATTGATTGATTTTTAGATAGAAGAGGAGAAGCAGGAAGCATCAAGTCTTAGTAGTTGCTTCCCATATGTGCCAAGCCCAGGGTTTCGAACCAGCGACCTCAGCGTTCCGGGTCGATACTTTATCCACTGTGCCACCACAGGTCAGGACTGAAACCTGACCATTAGATTTAGTAGCAACACGACAATTCTTGGTGATGTTAACAAGAACAGATGTAGTGGAGAGATGAGGGGGACATCTAACTAGAGTAGGTACAAATAGGGGTTGGGGAACTGGAAGCAACAAGTACAGATAACTCTTATTATAATGAGTTTTGCTGTAAAAGAGAGCAAAGATGCCTGACCTGTGGTGGCGCAGTGGATAAAGTATCGACTTGGAAATACTGAGGTTGCCAGTTCAAAACCCTGGGCTTACCTGGTCAAGGCACATATGGGAGTTGATGCTTCCTGCTCCTCCCCACCTTCTCTCTCTGTCTCTCTCTCCCCCTTTCTCTCTCCTCTCTAAAATGAATAAATTGAAAACCTTAGAAAACAATGTTTAAAAAAAAAAAAAAGAGAGAGCAAAGAAATAGGACTGTAGCTGCAGGGGAATAAGAGAATTTTAAAAAAGATTTTATTTATTCATTTTAAAGAGGAGAGAAAGAGAGAGAGAAGTGGAGGAGGAGAGGAAGCATCAACTCCCATATGCGCCTTGACCAGGCAAGCCCAGGGTTTCGAACCAGCGACCTCAGCGTTCCAGGTTGAACTTTATCCACTGCACCACCACAGGCCAGGCCAGGAGAATTTTTTTATGATGAAATAAATAACAGCAGGTTTACATGCTGATGAAAATGATCCAATTAAAAGGAAAACATTGCCTGACCTGTGGTGGCGCAGTGGATAAAGTGTTGACCTGGAAATGCTGAGGTCGCCGGTTCGAAACCCTGGGCTTGCCTGGTCAAGGCACATATGGGAGTTGATGCTTCTAGCTCCTCCCCCCTTCTCTCTCTCTCTCTGTCTCTCCCTCTCCTCTCTAAAAAAATGAATAAATTAATTAAAAAAAAAGAAAGTACTGACTTAACATCACATAATAAACCTTCCTCTTTAAAAAAAAAAAAAAAAAAAAAAAAAGGAAAACATTGATGACATAGAGGACTGGAGCATGGCAGAATCTAAGTTTTTGAACAGATGAGCAGGAGGAGACCTAATGCATAAGTGAAAGAGCTGGCTTTAGGTAGGGGCTGGAGAGCATAGCCAGCTGGTTCTCAGTTACACAACTGCCCTGTCAGTAGAGCAGAAATGGGTTAGAGCCTGACCTGTGGTGGCACAGAGGATAAAGTGTCAACCTGGAACACTGAGGTCACCAGTTCAAAACTCCGGTCTTGCCTGGTCAAAGCACATATGGAAGTTGATACTTCCTATTCCTTCCCCTTCTCTCTCTCTCTTTCTTCTCTCTCTAAAAATGAATAAATAAAATCTGCCTGACTAGGCAGTGGTGCATTGAACTGGGATGCGGAGGACCCTGGTTCGAAATTCGAGGTCGCAGGCTTAACCTGGGCTCATCCGGCTTGAGCACAGGGTCACTGGCTTGAGTGTGGGATCAAAGACATGAACCCATGGTCGCTGGCTTGAAGCCCAAGGTTGCTGGCTTGAGCAAGGGGTCACTTGCTCTGCTGGAGCCCCCCCTCCCATCAAGGCACATATGAAAAAGCAATCAGTGAATAGCTAAAGAGCCGCAATGAAGAACTGATGCTTCTCATCTCTCTCCCTTCCTGTCTGTCTGTCCCTATCTGCCCCTCTTTCTGTCTCTGTCAATAAATAAATAAATAAAATCTAAAAAAAGAAAAACAAACGGGGTAGACTTCAATTCTCCTCAATCAGAATGAGGCCTATCAGCTACACAGCCCCCGTGCCCTAAATGCCCTGCTGTACCCACCCCATATACTGCGGTTACTCCCACACTGCCCCATTTAATCACTGAAGACAGTTACCTCAGACCAAGCTGAGAATACCCCCCTCCAAGCGCGCGCATACACACACACACACACACACACACACACACACCCGTACACGCGCACACACACACACACACACACACACACACCCGTGCGCACACACACACACACACACCCGTGCACACACACACACACACACACACACACACACACCCGTGCGCACGGCTGCCTCCCCAAGGTGTTGGCTAGAGAGGGGAATGGAGTTTCTAACCAGGTTGATCTGGCAATAAAGGTCAGGTAACAAGGCTTCTGTGGCATGCGGCGTCTCCGAGGGTGGTCGTGAGTTTGGTTGTTTCTCAGGTTTTGGGGAATAGTTGTCTGAGTGGGATCTCTGATTCCAGGGCCGGCATCTCGCTCCGTGGAGCGCCTCAAGGAGATGATCAAGGCCGGGATGAACATTGCGCGACTCAACTTCTCCCACGGCTCACACGAGGTTCAGGAAGGCGGGCGGCGGTGGGGCTAGAGGATGCCCCGAGTCCTGGCCATCTTCCCCTGAAATCCCCGCTCGGTTCTGTCCTCAGTACCACGCTGAGTCCATTGCCAACGTCCGAAAGGCGGTGGAGAGCTTTGCCGTTTCCCCGCTCAGCTACCGACCAGTGGCCATAGCTCTGGATACCAAAGGACCGGAAATTCGCACTGGGATCCTGCAGGGGGTGAGGCGGGCCCAGCCCTGGCTAGGTCGCTGCGGCCTTCAGGGGGCGGTAGGGCGCGGAGGCGGAGCGTGGGGAGAAGCGGCACTCAGAACTCGTGGCTCCGCCCCCAGGGCCCCGAGTCGGAAGTGGAGCTAGTGAAGGGCTCCCGCGTGCTGGTGACTGTGGACCCGGCATTCCGGACGCGGGGTGATGCGAACACCGTGTGGGTGGACTACCCCAACATCGTCAGAGTCGTGCCAGTGGGGGGATGCATCTACATTGACGACGGGCTCATCGCCCTAGAGGTCAAGAAAATCGGTGCGGACGCTCTCCGCCCTGTCCGCTCTCTGAGCTGGACGCTCTCTCTCCCCTCTGGCTCCTGCATTTGCCCTGTACACCCACCACACCTTCCCCGGGTCGGCGTCCTTCTCCACTAGTCCCAGGAGTCCCCAGCATCCAGATTCCTGGGCTCAACCTAGCTTGAGGCTGGACTGACGGGGTAGTCATTTCTTCCACAGACGTCCACCCGATGCCTATTAAAGTACGGAGCCCAGGCCGAGGGCGGACAGAGGAATAGAATAGTCCGTGGTTCCTAATCTGTTGGCGGGGGTGTGGAGTGGGGGTGTCCAAGCCCCTGTTCCCTATTCTGTGAATCTGCCCTCGGCCTCACCCCTGACCTGGGCTGGCTCTTTCCGTGCCCACAGGCCCAGAGGGGCTGGAGACCGAGGTGGAGATTGGCGGTGTCCTGGGCAGCCGGAAGGGCGTGAATTTGCCTGGCGCCCAGGTAGACTTGCCCGGCTTGTCCGATCAAGATGTTCGGGACCTGCGCTTTGGAGTGGAGCATGGCATAGACATCGTCTTTGTCTCTTTTGTGCGGAAAGCCGGCGACGTGGCTGCAGTCCGGGCTGCTCTGGGGCCCGAAGGACAGGCCATCAAGATCATTAGCAAAATCGAGAACCATGAAGGCGTGAAGAAGTGAGGCTTGGTCTTTGTCCCTACCAGACCCTTAACTAGCCCTATAGTTCCTCCTCTTCTCCCACCTCCTCTCCTTGGTATCTCCTGGTTCTTCCTCAACCCTGACTCCCCCAACCGCCCAGGTTTGATGAAATCCTGGAGGTGAGTGATGGCATCATGGTGGCACGGGGTGACCTGGGCATCGAGATCCCAGCTGAGAAGGTTTTCCTGGCTCAGAAGATGATGATTGGACGCTGCAACTTGGCGGGCAAACCAGTTGTTTGTGCCACACAGGTCTGGAGTGAGCCTGGAGAGGGCTGGGGCACTCTGTGGGTTTGAGGACAACTGAGGGTAAATACCTGTACTTTAGGTCTGTAAGACCTTCCTCTTAGAAAGAGATATTGTGACAACCCCCCCCCCTCCCCGTTTTCAGATAAGGAGACTGAAGGGCCAGGGTCAACTGTTTGTGACTGTGACCCTGGCTTTCAGGGCACTCTGAGAATGTGGATGTCAGAGAAGTAGCTTCCCTGATCAGGGTATGACTCCTACAGCTCTGACATCCTGATGTCCCCCAGATGCTGGAGAGTATGATTAGTAAGCCCCGGCCAACACGGGCAGAGACGAGCGACGTGGCCAACGCTGTGCTGGATGGTGCAGATTGCATCATGCTGTCGGGGGAAACTGCCAAGGGTAGCTTTCCTGTGGAGGCTGTAATGATGCAGCATGCGGTAGGAGCTCAGAATGCAAGGTAGAGGGGCTGGACAGCCAAACCCCTGCCAGACCCCAGTGCCCCTGCCCAGCCTGACCTCCTGCTGCCTGCAGATTGCCCGGGAGGCAGAGGCTGCAGTATACCACCGGCAACTGTTTGAGGAGCTGCGGCGGGCAGCACCACTGAGTCGTGATCCTACAGAAGTGACTGCCATTGGCGCTGTGGAGGCTGCCTTCAAGTGCTGTGCTGCTGCCATCATTGTGCTGACCAAAACTGGCCGGTGAGGGAGATACTGGGAATACCAAGACAAGCCTTTGGGTCAGGGGAAGGCTGGGATGAGCCACAGGCTTGGGTTTTGTCTTGTCATAAGAGATAAAAAGTATCATTCTGGGGCAAGAGGAGAGGTAGCTATGAGATCTGGAGGCCAGGAGAGGGAGATCTTGGAGCACAATAGGAATTGTGCCAGTGAACTCCAGGGTGGTGTTGGAGGAGGTGGTGGCATCATTGAGAGCATTGGCTTCCAGGCCATTTGGGTTCCTAGGACTCAGAGGCAGGTCCTCTGCATCTAGCTCATAAAGCCTTACACAGCTGAGGTATTGCAGAAGGGTCCAGAAGGTTTGAGATCAAGTCTTTGCTCTGAAATGACACCTTGAGTAAGTCACCCAGGCTGTATAAGCCTCCGTTTCCTCATGGGCTTGTGAGGATTAACCACAGACATTAGTACTACAATCCTAGGTGTATAAAGGTACCTTCTCAGAAGGGCTTTGTTTCTCAAAGAGGTCATTCCTTATTATTTAATTTGATACATCTTTTATTATCTCATGTCTTCTTTGTGTGGTGAAAAGGGTAGGCATTCTTATACCCACTTTACAGGTGAGAAAAACCAGGGCTCAGAGAAATATGACTTACCCAGCTTGGGTCACATAGCTTGTTGATGACACCTGGAACCAGAACCCAAACTCTGTTTTCCTGATTCAGTACTCTTTCACTGTTCTGGGCTGACCCTTTCTGCTTCCTTCAGCTCAGCACAGCTTCTGTCTCGGTACCGACCTCGGGCAGTGGTCATTGCTGTCACCCGTTCTGCCCAGGCTGCCCGCCAGGCCCACCTATGCCGAGGAGTCTTCCCCTTGCTTTACCTTGATCCTCCAGAAGCCATCTGGGCAGATGATGTGGATCGCCGGGTTCAGTTTGGCATTGAAAGTGGTGAGCTATCTAGACTTCCTCCTCACCCACCCTTGGATTTGTATCACAAGTCCTCCCATCCCACACTCCACACCCACCCAAAGGGCCTTGCCTCTATCCTCTCGTCCCAGATTTACTCTGTGAGATTCACTAAGACTCAGATATTTTTACCTCCATGGGACATGCTGAGAGGGAGTAGGGAGAGAGGTCAGGGCCATCCCTAAGAAGCCAGCCCAATTGTTGCCTGAACTAGATGGCTAGAGCCTGATGTGACATATTTCATTTGATGTATCCTTTATCATCTCGCATCTTCTTTGTGCAGTAAGGAGGGTAGGCATTCTTATACCCACTCTACAGGTGAGAAAAACCAAGGCTCAGAGAAATATGACTTACCCAGCTTGGGTCACATAGCTTGTTGGTGACATCTGGAACCAGAAGCCAGAAGATGAAAGGAATAAAGGGACCCAGTCCCCTACAGCTGGAACTAAAATCTAATTTAAAACTATGATTATACCCCACCTCTTCCTACTGGTATAGCAACACAGGTGGACAGGCTTGAAGCTTAGCAACATTCCACATGTCACCCCTGGACACACCTGCTGCTTTAATATAATGCACTTGTCACATTTCTTGTGGTGCTACCGTGGCACACATTGTACAGTTTACCTCAGGCACCTCATTCCCTACGGGCTAGCCCTGAGGTGGTAGAAGGTGGTGGCTGGTTCTCATTACAGGGCTGGCCTGGGTCCCTCAGTGGCTGATTGTCATCTTCTTCCCCTCCCCCAGGAAAGCTTCGTGGCTTTCTCCGTGTTGGGGACCTGGTGATTGTGGTGACAGGCTGGCGACCTGGCTCTGGCTATACCAACATCATGCGGGTGCTAAGCATATCCTGAGATGCCCCTCCCCCTCTGACCCAGCCTGCTCTGGACTCCATCCCTCCTCCCTCTTCCCTCCACTCCCTGATGCCCTTCATCTGTCTTCTCTACTCAGTCCTGGGTATCTGAGGCCGCATCTGCCATCTAGCCCCATTCCCGGCTTCCTCTTCCCCCTCTCCATTTCACTCAGGCCCTTAGAGTCTGTTCAATTAAGCACTGGCCATCCGGCAGCATCAATCATGCAGTGCCTGCACACAATGCTCTCAGCTGGACCCTAAGATGCTCTGAGCCTTTAATCCCAGCTTAACTGGTTGATTCTATTTTCCCAGGCTTCCCACACCTGGGGGTAGGGGAGAGGGGAACAGGACAATCATGTTCAATCTCCACAAATTCACTGTTTTAGAAATAGTTTATATCCTTGCAGTCTGCTGTTCTCATATGTGGCCTTCATGGTAATGTGGTTATCTCTGGAGGACCTCTTCCGTTATTGTAACTATTAGTGATATCAAAGTGCTACCCTTTGAGGGAAGCTAGAGTACATGGATTATGGGGAATACATCTTACCACTGTCTTCACAACCTGTGCTGGGATTGCAGACCATTCCCTGGCTGCTCTCAGGGCTATCTCATGCCTTGCTAGGTGAGTTGCCTCCTCCCGCACCCAGAAGTTCCTTTCATGCCCACTTTGTTCCAACACACAAACTAGGAGCCAAATCAGTGTTTCTATTTTCTTTTTAAACCCAGCTGTTTGGAAGCAATTATAAAACTTCTCCCACATATCCAGTATCCCAGAACTCCTCACCCAGGAGCAAAGGAGATTTGGGGTCCTGGCTCCACATTCTTTGATGCTGTAGAATAGACATGGAGACAGGGCTGGGGTGAGGGATTTCTCTTGTCCCTGAGAAGGCAGAGGTGCTGGCTAGCCTGCCCTTCCCCAGGCTCAGATACCGTGGGCCCTGCCCTTACTCCTGCACCAACAGCAAACTCAGTAGAGGAAAAAACCTAAAAGAAAGAACAGTCCCTCCCCACCCCACACCTCAGGTGGCCCTCTGCCCCTACCTAGATAGGGAGAGGGTTCCAGTGTTGCTGCTGATGGAGCTGGACAAGGACCAGAGGAGCTGGCATGGGGGTCTTACCCCTTCCTTTCTCCCTACTAGGAGGGCAGAGGAGGAATGGATGGAAAAAATAGATGAATAAAATGAATCCATAATAAAGTAGCAAATGAATAAATATAATTATTAAATAATTGAATAAAAAATAAGGAAGAGAAGAAGGAAAGAAAAAAGTGCCATCTAAGGATTCAGCTACTTGCCCCTCATCTGGGAGGATCTAGGCTGGCACAGTAAATAAGGAGATGTCAAACATCCCTTAGCTTCAATGGGGACACCACTGGGGCAGGGACACAGGGAGGAGGTGGCTCCCAGTTTACAAAGAGACAGATCTACCACAGAGACAGTGCAGGGAACTTGGCAGGAGACATGCTCCCATTCAGGGAGTACAGACAGGGAGGGCCTACACATGGCAGTGAAGGTAGATGCCCACTTTGGGGACCCAAAACATTTGTTGACAGCAATGGGGGCTGGCTATGCTAGGAGGAAGGGAAGATAACCAATCCAGGCAGAACCTGCAAGGTTATGGGCGGGGAATCAGACATCTAGTTACTTGGCAGTGATGGCAGTGGCAAGTGCTTGTGCTTAATAAGGTGGGATCCTGGGCCTGGGCCTGCGCCTGGCAGGACTATGGCTGGGGGAATACTTCGTCAGAGTGCTTAGAGTCACTTCTATTTGGCAGTGGAGACAGTACCTGGAACATGGTAGGCACTCAGTACATTTGATGAATGGGTGAATGAATTAGGCTGCAGGGTGCCTGAGCTGAAGGCAGAAACTATCTTCTTGGCGGTAAGGGGAGGTATTCCCATAGGGCAGTGTTTTAGGTCCTCTTGGCTTTCCCTAAGAGGTGTCTGCCCTCAGGCAAACACTACTGCACCAGAGAGCTTACCTAAGGGTTTCACATGTTGGCAGAGAGCTGGGGGCCCTTAGGAGTAGCTGGCTCAGGCGCTGGTGGCCTGGAGGCCTGGGCTGTCCCTGGAAACTTGGCCAGGAGCCCTGAGGGGGCCAGGCGTTCACTTCTTGAGCTCTTGCGCCCAGGAGAGCCATCTCCTGCTGCCCGCTGAGGCAGAGAGGGTTGGGAGGCTGAGAGTGGGCGGCCTCGAGGTCCTAGTCGACGTCCACCTCCTCCTGGGGGGGGGCCCAGCAGGGATACCTGGGAACGCCCAGCCCGGGATAGGCTGGCGTGGAGGGTTCGGGCAGGTGGGGCGGGCAGGCGGGAGGTAGATGCCCATGGCCCCTGAGCCAGCAGAGGGCCAGCTCGAACAGGCACCAGTGGAGAGGCTGGGGAGCCTGATGAGCGTCGAGCAGAGCGAGCAAGGAAGGTGGCTGGAGAGTCGGGGGAGAGAGGCAGGGGTCCCTGCTGATGAGTCAGGGCAATGGCCACATTGGAGGTCATGGCGGCTGCCTGCAGGGGCGCATGCACCAGTGGCTCCCACAGCACTGGTTTTCCGCTGAGCCGAGCTCCTGTGCCTGGGGCCAAGCCCCAAACACCTCGAGCCATGTCCCTGTCATGTTGCACCAAATGCTGCTCCACGAGTCCCCCACTGCTGCCTGGACTTCGCTCAGAGCGCTTCCTCTGCAGTATGGAATTTTTCTTACCTAGAGGTTGTCCCAGGAGAGAGGAGTGAAGGATAAGAAAGGAATCTAAGATCAAGGTTGAATATCAAAGAGTGTGAGGGTCAGGTGATGGTGGTGGATTGAAGATAGGGGATGAAGGTCAAGAATATGGAGATGTAGTGCTTGCTTCAGCAGCACATATACTAAAACTGGAACAATACAGAGAGGATTAGCATGGCCCTTGTGCAAAGATGACACGCAAATTCATGAAGTGTTCCATAGTCTTGGGTGATGGGCACACAATGTAATCAATAGCTCAGATGCTATAGAAATGTTTACCTAAAACCTATAAATTCTTGTTGATCAATGCCACCCATTAATTTTAATTTCTAAATTGAAAAAAGAATATGGAGATGTAGATGAGGATGAGGGGTTGGGAGATGAGGTTGGAAGAAGAGGGTCAGGAGATGAGAGTATGAATCAGAGATGGTGAGGGTCAGGGACTCAGAGAAAGACTCAGGGCAATATCTCTAGGGGTAGGAGATACTGAGTGACAAGGACCATGAGCCACAGTACTGAAAGGCCTAGGGGTGCATTTGCTGGGACTGGGGTGGGCTTCTTGCTATGGAGATGGGTGGGGGCCCAGGGTGGACCCACAGAAGACACAGTAGACAGGTCTCACCAATGCGGCGCAGCCGATCCATGGCCACAGTCTCAAAGGCCCGGCGCATCATGGGGAACTCCTCGAGCACAGCATTGAAATGGTCCACGCTGAGTGAGTAGAGGCGGCAGTAGGTGTCGGCCCGGACGCTGGCTGTGCGCCGGCCCCGAGTCAGCAGACAGATCTCTGCCAAAGTTGGGAGGAGGCCTTCAGAACCAGTGTCCCCAGAACTCCCTCTCACTGGGCCTGCAGCAGCTGACCCAGCTTCCTCAGGCTCCTCCCCAGATGGAAGAAACTAATGATTATTCGCCCGCCCCAGGGTCCCTATATACTCCAAGCACTATCACTGTCCAGACTTGCACTATTGTCCTCACTCTCTCCAAGTTAAAGCGGACAATCAGGCAGGTCTTGCTGGCCCCCACACTCCCTGTTATTCTTTTCCACTTTAATTCTGACCCCACCTCTACTGCTCTAGCCCAAAGGGTAGCTCTGGGGAAACACCCCTTCAAATGAACTCCAAGGACAGCTCAAAAGTAGAAAAGCAGTGCCAAAGGGCAAAGGGCAACATGAGAGAAATGCTGGAGGGTGGCAGGTGGTTTGGAGACTGTGAGAGATTATATGAGCTTCAAGTCACTCTGGGAAACAGCTGGCAGAACTACCCCCACTGTCATAGGCTGGGCCCCTGAATCCCACCACCAAGGAGTCACCAAGCTCAAGCCCCTGGGACAGCACTGCTTTATTTCTCTCTGTCCCTAATTTCATAGGATCCTCAGATTTCACCAATTATGGGTTCTAAATAGCCCACTGGCCCAGAAATGTTCAACCTGGCTGTGCAATGGAATCTCCTAAGAAGCTTCTTAAAAATACAGAGCTCCAGGCCCCAGGCCAAGATTCTGATTAAGTAGGCCTGAGGAGGGGCTGGAACTGGTGATTCTGCAGACTCAGGGGAGCAATCACCCTCCAATCCTGTGCTCTAGTCCCCTCACCCTCCCTGAGGGCTGCTGACCCCCAAAGTAGGATCCATCAGTGAGGCGGGTGTCCCGGGCGCCACGTGCCAGCACACTGAGCAGCCCATGCTGGATGAAGTACATCTTCCTGCCCACGGAGCCCTCACGCACCACGAGGTCCCCTGGCTGGAAGACCTCAAAGCGCAGCTTAGTGAGCACTGCTGTGACGAAGCTGGGGTCAGCATGGGCGAACAGTGGCATGTGGGCCACTAGGCCCCTGCAGGTGAAGTTAATGATCTCCTAGGAAGAAGAAGGGCCTGTCAATGAGGCTGTGCCCCCTGCCATGAGGTGCCCTTATCGAGTTCATCTGTCTCCAGATGCCCCACCCCCAGGGTCATGATCTGCAAGGATGGGGATGCTTCAGTGGACCTGAGACCATCCCTGCCTTCAGAGCTCTCCCAGGAGCCCTCAAAGGACCATATCCCCCAAAACAGAGATCCCTGCTGCCCCTCCCCATGTACACTTCATCCTATAAGACCTTTAAGAAAGACCTTAAAAAAAAAAAAAAACGACCTTAGTTCCTGAAAGCCCCCCAAAGGCCTGGCCTTCCATGGGGCCCTCTGCTGATCAATAGCCCAAACCCAGATGGTATCCTAGAAGCCCAAGTCCTTGAACAGCCCCCTCCAGGGCCCGACCCTGACCTACCTCCCGAAGCGGCTCACTCAGCTCGCCTAGGATGTTCTCCTCATCGAACATTTTCCCCTGGTAGCGGTGCTCATAGTACTCATGGATGCGCTGCCGGGTGTCAGCTGGCAGCTTGTGGAAGGACATGTACTGCTCCACCTGCTTGTACTGGAGGGCCAGCCAATGGCCGGCAGGCATGAGGACACAGAGACAGATGTGAGGCCAGAACAGTGGAGGTGGGTGTATGTGGAGGAAGGTCACAGACATGGACCAAACCCAGAGAAGTAATACATGGAGAAAGAAGGGGGCACCTAGGGTGACAGAAGGGCATATGGATAACGGTAGATACAGGGATGACACGAAGCGCAGTCACAGGAAAACCCATACACAGGCAGAAGAGGGGTCCAAGGACAGAGGCATAGTTCCAAACAAGGAAAAGGTACACAGAGGGACATGGGACAAATTAACATAGGGCAAGTAAAGACACAGAGAACCAATGGGGGTAGTGTCAGAATGGGCCTCAAGTTCAGCTACGCAGCCTCCAGGACCCCTTCATGCCCACCCTTTCCTTCTCCTGTCCCTGCTGACCTTCTCTTGGTACTGACGCCGGGAGGAGTCCAGGGACTGGATGAGGGCAGTGGCGTGGCCAATGAACATGGCATAGCAGGTGGCGCCCACAATCATGCTGAGCATGGTGAGCCAGACGTCAGGCATGCCTACAGGTGCCTGCTGCCCATAGCCAATGCACAGCATGTGGCTCATGGCCTTGAACAGGGCATGAGAATACTGGCGGCCCCACGAGTGGTTCTGGAGAACAAAGTATTATTGCACAGCTGGGCAAAGGGCCCTCAGAGCCTTATTCTCCTCCTGACCCCTTTTTTCTCTTTTAGTCCTTCTGCCTGCCCTCTTTACTTCAGATCTACCTCCAGGAGGCACTTAAGTTTTGGGGAAGCCCTGAGGCAGAAATGGCCCCTTTTGCAGCTTGGGAGCCTCAGTTTCTGTCTAGGTTTCCTTCCCTGTCTGCTCTCTCCAACAAAACTCTGGGTCTCTTCTGGCCGCTTGGCTCAGTGGTAGAGCGTCGGCCTGGCGTGCGGAAGTCCCGGGTTCGATTCCCGGCCAGGGCACACAGGAGAGGCGCCCATCTGCTTCTCCACCCCTCCCCCTCTCCTTCCTCTCTGTCTCTCTCTTCCCCTCCCGCAGCTGAGGCTCCATTGGAGCAAAAGATGGCCCGGGCGCTGGGGATGGCTCCTTGGCCTCTGCCCCAGGCGCTAGAGTGGCTCTGGTCGCGACAGAGCAACGCCCTGAATGGGCAGAGCATCGCCCCCTGGTGGGCATGCCGGGTGGATCCGGGTCGGGAGCATGCGGGAGTCTGTCTGACTGCCTCCCCGTTTCCAGCTTCAGAAAAATACAAAAAAACAAAACAAAACAAAAAAAAACCTCTGGGTCTCTTTCCCCTCTCCTCTCCCTTCCCCACCTCCTCACTCCTGTCTTCTCTCTTGGTATATCTCCATCATCCCCCACCTCTTGCCCACTGTGGTCATCCCACTACTCAGGAAGAAGAGCCCTCAGAATGCCCAGGAGAGGTAGAACTGGGGGATTTCTCACCACCATGTGGTTGATGGAGACCCAGCAGTCGGGAGGGAAGTCCTGCAGCATGGGGACCAGGAACTGCAGACAGCCATCCCAGTGACATAGCAGCAGCATCATCCCGATGAGGTTGAAGATGCGAACGACAGCACTGGCCAGGTCATAGGTCATGTGAAAGATCTAAGGATTCCGAGGAGGGGCCGCTGTGGACAGGAACCCTTCCTGACAGTCCTCCATTCCCAGCCTTACAAATTCTCTTTAAACTTCTCTCTAGCCGCACAAATTTTAAAGATGTGGCCATTATTTCTACAGAGCTTTAGAGCACTGCTAATTCAAAGCTGTGCTGCTACTCTCAGAGATTGGAAAATTGCTGCCAATTATGTGCTCAAAATCACACCATGTCACAGCAGAAGCAAAAAGCTCTGCTGCACAAGCTGCCCAGGTATCACCTGAAAAAGAGGGCATTTAACAGTGTAATGTCCCCAGGGCATGTATATAAGGATTAATGCCAGCAGCCCTCCACCTCTCCAAAGATAGTAGGTAATTTGCTAAGAACTTACTATGTGCCAGCATCACTCTAAGTGCTTCACAGGTATTAACTCCTATAATCTGTATAACCTTATCATACATAAACATATTTAATATTCTCACTTTATAGAAGAGGAAACAAGTCTCATATAGTAAATGGTAAAACTGGGATCTGATCACAATGAGATTGCAGAGCCCACACTCTAAACCACTAAATTCTGCTGCCCTAAAGCTGAAACTCCAGCCTCTTCCACACTCTGCAATTCCCAGCTCTCCTCCCAAATCTTCCTCCCAGAGTCCAACTAACCCTCAAGTATTTATCCAGCAGTTGTGCTCCACCCCCCTGCACCATCATCCTGACCTCAAGACCCCAACCCTGAACCCTCATTCTGTTCCTGCTTCTCCCTCACCAACATTGGAGAGAGCCCACCCTCGGAAGCTCCACATGTCTGCCCACCCCATAAAGTCACTAGGAGTCCCACCCACAGCACTGTCTCGGAGAAGTCTGTGAGTCCCACTGCCCACTTCCCCACCCCACCTCCTCCCACTGGTGTATGTAGCGGATGAGGCGGGAGAGGCGGAGCAGCCTCAGGAGGCTGAGGATCTTCGTGAAGCGCACTATGCGTAAGGCGCGCGCTGTTTTGTAGACCTCAGTGTCCAGTCGTGATTCCAACTCCACCACCAGGAAGATGTAATCCACAGGGATAGAAGAGATGAGGTCAACTAGGAACCAGGTGCGCAGGTAGCGTATGCGGATGGCCTGTGGTGCCAGCAGAATCTCAGCGCCTTCCTCCACCACAATGCCTGTGCGGAAGTTGAGCATCAGGTCCAGCAGGAAGAAAGTGTCAGAGAGGACGTTGAAGACAATCCAAGGTGGGGAGTTTTCCTCCTTGAAGAAAGTGATGCCTACAGGCAGCACAATGAGGTTCCCCACCATCAGCAGGAGCATGATCAGGTCCCAGTAAAACCTAAGGTAGGGGTGGGATAGGGAGTAAGACCACAGTGATATTTCATCAGCCACCTAGATTAACAGCAGATGATCTGACCCTGCCAAGAGTGGACAAGGATACAGAGAAAGGGGTTGGCCATTTACAGCTGTTAGGAGTGTAAATTGGTACCACCATTTAGCAAAATAGTTTGTCATTATTTAGTAAAATTAAATATTTGCATTCCCAGCAATTCCATATAGACATTTGAGGAGATATATACAGGAATATGAGTCTAGAAACAATCTGGATGTCTATCAGTAGAGAAATGTAGCTAAGTAAGATAAATCCACTGTAATATATTCATGCCCTGGAATACTATACAACTGTAAAATCATGCAATTATAGCTACACTCTCCAGTAGAAATGAATCTCACAAATTTAATGTGGAGCAAAAGAAGCAAGATACAAAAGTTTACACACTGGAAAATTCCACATGAACAAAGTTCAAAAACAGCAAAACTAAACTGCATAATTTAGGTATTCTATGGATGGTAAAGCTATAAAGAAAATAAGAAAATGAGTGCCATAAAAGTTACGGTAGGGGGTTGGAAAAGAATGTGAGAGCAGTAGGAAGGTTTCTGGGGTGCCATCAATGTAGTCTCTCTTGACCTAATAGTTGTTACACAGGAGTGTGCTTTAGAATTCCTTTCAAATGTGTGTGTGTGTGTGTGTGTGTGTGTGTGTATCTCCAATAGTATACTACTCTCTATATATATCTACTGTATAGATAAATATACTATGTATCTATATCTCCTTACTATGCAGGGTCAGGTAAACCTAGGTTTACAGTAGTTCCTATGGAAAATGATGCAATAATTATGCTCGCTTCAGCAGCACACATACTAAAATTGAAACAATACAGAGAAGATTAGCATGGCCCCTGCACAAAGATGACATGTAAATTCGTGGAGCATTCCATTAAAAAATGCAATAATTAGCCTGACCTGTGGTGGCTCAGTGGATAAAGCGTTGACCTGGAACACTGAGGTCGCCAGTTCAAAACCCTGGGCTTGCCTGGTCAAGGCACATATGGGAGTTGATGCTTCCTGCTCCTCCCCCTTCTCTCTCTCACTCTCTATTCCTCTTTCCCTCTCTCTTTCTCTCCTCTCTGAAAAATTAATAAAGTCCTTAAAAAAAATTTTTTTTTTTTGGTATTTTTCTGAATCTGGAAACGGGGAGAGACAGTCAGACAGACTCCCGCATGCGCCCAACCGGGACCCACCCGGCACGCCCACCAGGGGCGACGCTCTGCCCACCAGGGGGCGATGCTCTGCTGCGACCAGAGCCACTCCAGCGCCTGGGGCAGAGGCCAAGGAGCCATCCCCAGCGCCCGGGCCATCTTTGCTCCAATGGAGCCTCGGCTGCGGGAGGGGAAGAGAGAGACAGAGAGGAAGGAGGGGGGGTGGAGAAGCAAATGGGCGCCTCTCCTATGTGCCCTGGCTGGGAATCGAACCCGGGTCCCCCGCACGCCAGGCCAACGCTCTACCACTGAGCCAACCGGCCAGGGCCAAGTCCTTAAAAAAAATTTAAAAATGCAATAATTAATAATAATACAAGAATAAACTCTGTGTTTTGCATTCTCACAATTGTAAACCTATTTTTGCCCCACCCTACATACAATATATATGTAATATACTTATTATATATATGACCTATGTCACTATTATGAAATAATTTTATTTTTATCTAATTATTTTTATTTATTGATTTTAGAGAGAAAGGGTAAGGGAGAGAAAGAAAAAAATGGATTTGTTGTCCCATCTATCTATGCATTCATTGGTTGATTCTTTTTTAATTTTTAAAAAAATTTTATTCAGAAAATTAAATTTAATAGGGTGACATTGATCAATAAGAGTACACAGGTTTCAGGTAAATGTTTGTATAGCATTTGAACTGTTGATTATGTTGGATACTCATCACCCAAAATCAAATCATTTTCCATCACCGTATATGTGTCTCTCTTTACTCACTTCTCCCACCCCTCCTCCACATCTCTTTCCCCCGGTAACATTTTTAATGTTTATTTAAAAAAATTTTTTTAATATTTTTTAACAAAAGAGAGAGACAGACAGACAGACTGGAAGGGAGAGAGATGAGAAACATCAGTTCTTCATTGCAGCACCTTAGTTCACTGATTGCTTTCTTTTTTTTTTTTTTTTTTTTTTTGCTTTTATTTTTCTCGCTTTCTCTGAAGCTGGAAACGGGGAGAGACAGTCAGACAGACTCCCGCATGCGCCCGACCGGGATCCACCCAGCACGCCCACCAGGGGGCGACGCTCTGCCCACCAGGGGGCGATGCTCTGCCCCTCCAGGGCGTCGCTCTGCCACGACCAGAGCCACTCTAGTGCCTGGGGCAGAGGCCAAGGAGCCATCCCCAGCGCCCGGGCTATCTTTGCTCCAATGGAGCCTTGGCTGCGGGAGGGGAAGAGAGAGACAGAGAGGAAGGAGGGGAGAGGGTGGAGAAGCAAATGGACGCTTCTCCTATGTGCCCTGGCCGGGAATCAAACCCGGGTCCCCCGCACACCAGGCCGACGCTCTACCGCTGAGCCAACCGGCCAGGGACCACTGATTGCTTTCTCATAAGTGCCTTGATAGGGGGATGAGGGGTGGGCTCCAGCTGAGCCAGTGACCCCTTGCTCAAGCCAGGGACCTTGGGCTCAAGCCAACAACCTTGGGCATCAAGCCAGAAACCTTTGAAGTTCAAGTCAGCAACCATGGGGTCATGTCTATGATCCCATGCTCAAGCTGGCGACCCTGTGCTCAAGTTGTTGAGCCTGCGCTCAAGCTGATGAGCATGTGCTCAAGCTAGTGACCTCAGTTTCAAACCTGGGTCTTCTGCATCCCAGGCAGACACTCTATATACCGCGCCACCGCCTGGTCAGGTTTAATGTTTATTTTATTGATTTTAGAGAGAAAGAAAGGGAGAGAGACAGGAACATCAATCTGTTCCTATATGTGCCTTGATTAGGTATCAAATGGCAATCTCTGTGCTTGAGAACAATGCTCTAATCAACTGAGCCACTTGGCCAAGGCCACTGATTGACCAGTGATTGAACCCGCAACCCTGGCATATCAGGACGTTGCTCTAACGATTAGAGTCTAACCAACTGAGCTACCTAGCCACGGCTTGAAATAAAGTGACCTTGACTGGGTGGCTTAATGGATAAAGTGTCATCCTGGCACACCGAGGTCACGGGTTCAGTTCCTGGTCAGGGCATGTGCAAGAAGCAATCAACAAATACACAACTAAATGGAACAACTTTGTGGAACAGTGAGTTGATACTTCTCTCTCTCTCTTTCTCTCCCTTCCCTACCTTTCTTCCTCTTTCTCAAATCAATGAAAAAAATTTAAAAAGTCAAAGTATCCTATGCTAATCTCACAAGGTTGAAAAATATATGCACTGTGACAAGGGATGTGATAGTGCCTTACAAGCACTAGTTAGTGTTATGACTTACCACTTTTCATCCTGAGATTTCTGAAGCCCATTGGTGGTCTAGGACATCATGCTCTCCCCAGCCTTCCCTGCCCCAGTTCTTCTCCCAACACAGTGGATCATTGGTTCCTGTTTCTCTGCTGGGATCTGTTTATCTGTGTCCCAGGGTGGGGTTGGTCTGTCCTGCCTCAAATCTCAACTGAGCTTTTCAGGGACTCCTCAACCCCTCCACAGCACCTCAGGTAGGGCTGCACACAGAGAGAAGCTCCATAGATCCTGAAGGAACAAGGTTTGAATTTCTGCACTCCTTTTCTTCCCTAAACTTCCTGTGCCCCCTGAGACTCTGGCTGAGCCCAGCCATGGACATGGGCAGGGGAAAGCCACACTGCTGTGGTGAAAGCTGTGGGGAGAAGGGTTCAGGAAGGAGCTAAGTGAAAACTTCATTCAGAAAAAAAATCGCTGGAGAATCTGAGGGTTCCAATTAGCAATTTTGTGTGTGTGTGTGTGTGTGTGTGAGAGAGAGAGAGAGAGAGAGAGAGAGAGAGAGAAAGACAGAGAGAGGGACAGATAGGGAAAGAGATGAGAAGCATCAATTCTTTGTTGCAGCACCTTAGCTGTTCATTGATTGCTTTCTCAATGACTGGGGGTTTCCGGCAGAGCGAGTGGCACCTTGCTCAAGTCAGTGACCTTGGACTCAAGCCAGTGACCATGGGCTTCAAGTCAGTGACCTTTGGGCTCAAGCCAGCAACCATGGGGTCATGTCTATGATCCCATGTTCAAGACAGCGACCCTGCATTCAAGTTGGTGAGCTTGCACTCAAGCCAGATAAGCCCATGCTCAAGCTGGCAGCCTCGGGGTTTTGTACCTGGGTCCTCTGCATCCCAATCTGATGCCCTATTCACTGCAACATCATCCAGTAAGGCAGCAATGATGGTTTTAACTCTAGGACACATATAATCATAGCATTGACCCAGGACCGAGCCCCTTCTGATTTTGATTGCAAAATCAATTACTTCAGCCCCTGAAAGAAGTTTTGTGGTCCCCAAGTCCAGGCTCCAAGCAGCCTCTTAGACAGTGTGCTTTCAGTCAGCAAAAAATCCTCAAAGCCCTCTTCCTCTCCCTCCTGGGCCACTGGAGAAATCCCATACTATGAGTGAGGAGAAGAGAGAGAAAAGAGGGTTTGCCTAGCCATAGAGCATCCTCTCAATCTGACTCACAAGCAGTCACAAGCCTGGCGGGTGATGCAGTAGAGAGAACAGAGAAGCACAACAATAAGGGGAGACACAGTTTCTGGGGATATGTCTGAGGGTAAAATGGAGGAAGGAAGGGAGAGCTACAGGAGACTAGGAAAAATGAATAACGGGGTGGGAATGAGGCAGTAAAGAAGGTGGGAGTGGAAAAAGCAATGGGAGAAAGGAACATTTAGGGAATGTGTATGAATGTGAATTCAAGATGATGTCTAGGTCTCCAATTGTATCTCCAGACTCCTGATTCACACCTCATCTTTTTGGCTCATTTTGCTCCCCAGGTTAGGTGCTTTGCACACATTCTCAACTCATCCAAAAACTGTCCTTCATTCCTCCAAGGACAGGGCTATTTTCCTCCCTTAGTGCCCTTGATGTAAAGGTACAGCCCGATAGGGACTATGAAATGGCCCTGCCTTCACTCTCCGTCTTTCTCCCTGGTGTTGGCCGTGCCCCTGTGTTGCTGCTTCAGTCAGTGTGCATCCCAGCCCTGTCCCGCCGCATGCCGCCGTCAGCACCAAGGACAGCTACCAGAACTGCTGTCAGAAAACCCCGCCACCCTTCCTCCAGCGTCCCTATTTTTCCTGGTCGCCTAACCAGCTAAACTAGGCAGATGCTGGGGGTTTGAGTAAGGGGTAAGGGAAAGATAGCAGAGCTCGGTTTCCCCCTTAGGCTGACCCTGAGCTATCGAATATGACATAATTTCCCATATCACCAAAAAGCAGTACTGGAGCAGGCAAGGATTCCTAACTCTAGTATTCCCTGTAGTCCAGGTCGGGTGCTGGGGTCCTGAAAGGGGAAATCCAGGTCTCTGGTGTCTGCTTGTCCCTGCAGGTGCCCCCACCCTGAAAAGTCACCGAGAATTCCCAGGCTAGGTTGGTGGAAGATACTCTGTCACCCCACCGAGGACCCCTGGGCCGGAAATAAAGTGACCGTGGAGGGTGGGGCGGGTTCAGTTCCCTTATCGCGCCTGTGGGGATGTATCGCGCCTTTCCACCCTCTCTGCTGGGCCCCCAGTACCGGAAGTCGCTGTAGGGATGGATGATCCAGGCCCCCGCTGACTTGACCCGCTCCTGTTCGATTTCCACTGCTTTGTGGCTGCCGAACACGCGAAGGGAGAACTTGTTGACCGTGGGCTGGAGCAGCGTCCCAAGCTGCCTCCTCTTGGGCTCGGGTCCGGATGAGGACCCGGGGATCTGACCCCAGGTGGCAGTCGCAGGCGCCGGGGCAGCAGGAGGCGCGGTCTCCAGCCCAGGGGTCGTCCCGTCGCTGGCCGCCGTCGTAGGCCGCGGCTCCGCCTCCATGACGCCCCACGATTTACACGCTTGGCCTCCCAGACCCTGCCAAGGCCATCTCCGACCCTCCAGGCCCTCCAGGTGTCGGAGCCGGCGCAGCTCCGCGAGCTCGGAACTGAGGCGTAGTCGGCTCGGAACTGCCCGCACGCGGGGCAGAGTGGGTGTGTGGGACAGCCCTCCCTCCCGCTGTGAGCGGGTTGCGCTGCGCCCCCTGGCGAGGTCCGCGGCGAAAACTGGGCAGGGCAGGCGGGACCCGGCTCTCCAGAGTCATCCCCGGAGGGGGCGGAGCCAATTAAGTAGGTATCCGGGAGGGACTCCGAGATGGGCGTGACTTAGCGAAGAGGATGCTGTTGTCCAAGTGGAGGAGGAAGAGAAGGGGAAACTCAACAGGAGCCATGGAGAGGGCGTGGCCTAGAGTTGATTGGCTTTTATTCACTGATTGCCTGGGAGGTGGAGCCTCTGCAAGTGGCGGGAAAACCGGATGCGGGTTGTAGCTGGTGAAACTAAGGAGGGCGAGGGATTGGGGATCAATGTTAGGGGTGGGGAATGGCTTTTGAAAGTCGCCTGTATTCCACTTTCTCTCAGCGCTCTATAGGCAGGCATATTAGACATATTCCTTTCTTCTGTTCTCCGTACTTTTCCCTGGTATTTCACTTTCTGAATTCCTTTTGCCAACCTTCACCAAATGCGACTCTGCCCGTCACTGAGTGGATGCTGAGGATACAATTGTTTCAGATCTCATCTCTAGGAAACCTAGAGACATTTCCAAATCTCCCTTTCCCAGGTAGGGTCTAGTCTAGAGCTTTACAAAAGTATCCAGTGCATCACTGTCCATAACCACTCTTGTCACAAGGCTGCTGTTATCTATTTACAGGTCTTTTTCTCCCATTAGACTGTGAAGCTCCAAAGAACAGAAGAAGCCTTGCACCTGGCAGTGCTGGACATATAGCAGACACTTAGTAAATGCTTGTTGAATGAATGATCTGGGAAAGTGTTCTTGGAGGAGGAAGTGATTTTGCCATTCTGTCCTCTCGGCCCCTCATTACCCTTCCTCTTCTATTTTAGGGTACTTTTCCAAAACGATTTTTGGCTGAACTAATCTCTACCTGACAATCCTCCATCTCAGCTCCCCTCTGATATTCCAACTTTAATATACTTACCCTCAGGGTTTTTAAAATTTTTCCCTTTGTATTTCTCGATTCCTTCTATAGCGTCTGTAACTCCGCCCAGTTTGTCTCTTTCCTCTTTTTTTTTTTTTTTAAAGATTCTATTTATTGATTTTTGACAGAGGAGAGAGAGAAAAGAGAATAGGAGTGGAAGCATCAACTCATAGTAGAGTAGTTGCTTCTCTTTTTTTTTGTGGCAGAGACAGAGTCAGAGAGAGGGACAGATAGGGACAGACAGGAAGGGAGAGAGGAGAAACATCAATTCTTCGTTGCGGCTCCTTAGTTGATCATTGATTGATTTCTCATATGTGCCTTGACCAGGGGGCTACAGCAGACCGAGTGACCCCTTGCTTGAGCCAGCGACCTTGGGCTCAAGCTGGCGACCTCGGGGTCTCAAACCCGGGTCCTCTGCTTCCTACGCGTCCCAGTCCGAGGCTCTATCCACTGAATTTTTCCAATTCAGGAAATTACACTTCTCATGTTTTGTATAAGTACATAACATACAGTTCTCAAGTGATTTCCCCTTTTTCCGCATCCGATTCTCCACTCCTTCCTTCTCAAACCCTTCCTTCACTGCCATGCCCCTGATCCCCACGTGCATAGTTTTAGTCTAGGAAAAAAAAGGTCTCTCTTTGTTGTGGTTAGGCAGCCGAACTGCTTTATGTACTAGATAGTTCCAGGTTATGTTGGAGAATCAGACCTCACCACCAAGCTTCAAAAAGTTTGAGGAGCGGTAACACTCCTTAAATAACAACCTTCTCTTTTAAATATCCAAACCTAATTCAGTCACCTAGGTCTCGTCTCATTAAAGGAGCAAAAGATTGAGGAGGAATAGAAAAGAACACGAGGCGGGGCGGAGAGGGCACAGTAAATCCGAGCAACTCCCTCACGATGCCCATGAACTTCCGCCTTCCGCACCTCCTCGAGCTCTCACTGGCTGAGGCCCCGAGCTAGGCGAAGACGCAATGGCGTGCGCGGCCCTAGGGGCGGAGCCCAGAGGTAACTGGGAAGCGACGCAGGACGTGAGTGCGTACGTGCTCGCTCACGGTGGCGGCGGCGGATCGGAGAGGCCAGGGCCGGAGACCCAGCTGGGATCGGGCCCCGGGCGGGGGCGGTGCGAGTGGCGCCTAGCGGATCCTCGGGGCGGGGACGGAGCCGGGGCGGGCGGGACTGGAGCGGAGCCCGGGAAAGAGGCGGGAGGTCCCAGGGTCTCGGGTTGGTGGGGGTGGAGCCGCACTTCGTCGCTGCGGAGGTGCCGGGACTCCCGGCCGTAGTGCTGCCGCCATCACGGACTTCCTGTGGGACAAGCGCACGGGCCTCGCCGCCAGAACGGTGAGCGCGCGGGCTGGAGGGCCGCGGGGCCGCGCGGAAAGATGGCGATCGCGGGGCGGGAGGGGTAGTGTATTGGGGGCAAGGGACCCGGTTGAGACTAGGAGAGGAAGAGGGTTGAGACCTGCGAAACGGTAGAGGTGAGGACTAGAGAGTTGAGGTGGAGGATCAGCTTGTCTTAGTTGTATCCGAAAGACCCATAAGAAACTTGGAAACTTGGGAGGGATCAAAGTAAGAGAATGTGGGGTGGGATAGAGTGGTTCCAGAGATGAGAAAAAGCAGAATGTCAAAGTTGGACTAAGGCTGGGAAGAGGGAAGACACCACTGTGTTAGTTGACTCCAGAAATTAATTGTGAATTTCCTGAGTGAGAAAGGAAAAATAAAGATTTAGAAGTTGAGAAAGATTGTAGGCTGGAGATGCTTTATGGGGGAAAGCCTATGAAGAACTTTGGTTGCAGTGTCTTTATGGTAGATGACATTTATGTAGCTAAACAATGTTATTTTATCTGGGAAAGTCTTGTCCTTGCATCTTCTTGTCTTCTATAAGCCAAGAATGAATCAAATATCCCTCTTCAATTTAAGGATAGTAGGCCAAAGTAGCTCAGAGGAGGAGCCAAATCTTGGAGTCATTGGCCTTCCCACACCTAAACCTCTCCTCACACCAAGACTTCTGTCCCTAGGCCTATTTCATTTTATTCTGTCCTTCTATTCTTATCCTCCTGGATTGTGACAGTGATTTCTCTCTGATTCTTTCCCTGAAGGAGGAAAAGGATTTGTGCACCATGCCATTCCAATTCCAGTAACTGGAAGGGGGCTGGCTCTTAGCCAAGTAGTACTGATATTAATTGCAAACTAGTTAATTTGTATTTCCTAAGCACAAAAGAGGAGGGGCCAGATGGGAAGCTGCTGGGGCCTCTTGTATTAAAACCTCTTGAGGGGTGTTTGGCCAGAGCTATGAGAGATGATTAAGACATTTCAAGGGGCCAGACCTAGATCCCTAGAACTTGTTTATATTTGATATACACTGCTGTATATAGAAACCTGGTAAACTGGATTCCTGCCTTCAGGATACGGATGGTCTAGTTGGGGAGATAAGATATACTCTGAATAACTGTAAAACATTTATCATAATAGTGTGTATTAAAGCTTTATAGTACTGAGTTGTGAGGAACTCAGTGCAATGCGGATCTATCTTAGATCTCAGCTAAGGTACTATAAGCAGTCTCCATCAGTTACACCGTCTCACCTATAATATAGCAGTCTCCATCAGTTACACTGTCTCACCTATAGTGAGCTTCGGCCCAGATCTGGAGGTCTTCATAGAGCCATGTTTAAGGAAAATCAGAGTAGAGCAACATGCTGAGTGGAGCATAAATAAGGGAGTTAGGGGGAAGCTTCCTAGAGTTTTCAGCCAGAATTAGTAGGTAAATACTGTAAATAAAAGAGAAGAAGCAAGCCACTTAGTACTTCTGGAGCAGCCAGTCCTCAAAGGGGACTTCTGAAAACTCAGTTTTCCCCACTATTTCTGTTTTTCCTTCCCTTCCAGATGCCTCATCCCCGAAGATACCACTCCTCAGAACGAGGCAGCCGGGGGAGTTATCATGAGCACTATCGAAGCCGAAAGCATAAGAGAAGAAGAAGCCGCTCCTGGTCAAGTAGCAGTGATCGAACACGACGGCATCGACGAGAAGACAGCTACCATGTTCGTTCCCGGAGGTGAGGCCACATACTCTAGTTCACTCACTCATTCATTCATTCAACAAAGATTTATTGGTGCCTGACCAGGTGGTGGTGCAATGGATAGAGCACCGGCCTAGGACACAGAGGACCCAGGTTCAAAACTTTGAGATCGCCGGCTTGTGCATGGGTTCACCAGCTTGAGCAAGGGGTCACTGGCTCAGTTGGTGCTCCCTGCTCAAGGCATACATGAGAAAGCAATCAATGAACAACTAAGGTGCCGCAACGAAGAATACTTCTTTTTCCCTTCCTGTCTGTCCCTATCTGTCCCTCTTTCTGTCTCTCTTGCTGAAAAAGAAAAGATAGATTGGTTACACGATAAGCACTTAGGTCTCTGGTCAGCAAACTGCAGCTCGCAAGCCACATGCGGCTTTTTGGCCCCTTGAGTGTGGCTCTTCCACAAAATACCACGTGTGGGCACTACCTTGATAAGGAATGTACCTACCTATATAGTTTAAATTAAAAAAATTTGACTCTCAAAAGAAATTTCAGTTGTTGTACTGTTGATATTTGGCTCTGTTGACTAATGAGTTTGCTGACCACTGATTAGGTGAAGCTGATGCTCAAGATGGATTAGGCATTTGCACTGTGGTGTGAAGAATGTTATCAGAGAGGAAGTATCCAGCAGGTTTGGTTGGAGTGGGACAGGATGTGTAATTCAAGGAAAATTTTCCAGAGAATGTGACATCTAAGCTCATCTGAAATAGAGGGTGAAGTGTCCCAGGTGAAGGGAAAAGAAATGCAAAAGGCTAGGAGCTGGGCCCTGGCTGGTTGGCTCAGTGGTAGAGCGTCGGCCTGGCATGTGGAAGTCCCAGGTTCGATTCCCGTCCAGGGCACACAGGAGAAGCGCCCATCTGCTTCTCCATCCCTCCCCCTCTCCTTCCTCTCTGTCTCTCTCTTCCCTTCCCGCAGCCAAGGCTCCATTGGAGCAAGGATGGCCCCGGGTGCTGGGGTGGCTCCGTGGCCTCTGCCTCAGGCGCTAGAGTGGCTCTGGTCGCAACAGAGCGATGCCCCGATGGGCAGAGCATCGCCCCCTGGTGGGCGTGCCGGGTGGATCCCGGTTGGGCGCATGCGGGAGTCTGTCTGACTGCCTTCCTGTTTCCAGCTTCAGAAAAATACAAAAAAAAAAAAAAAAAAAGACTAGGAGCTGGTGGTTGCTAATGAGCTAATAGACAAGACAGAGTTAGGTTTGCATGGTTTAATTAACTTAGTGGCATATTCAGTGGGAAGGATGGGTTAGGGATAGTTTGGACCAATGTTGGATATCAGGAAAGGCTTAAAAAAGAAATGACTTATTGCCTGACCTGTGGTGGCGCAGTGAATAAAGCATCGACCTGGAAATGCTGAGGTCGCCGGTTCGAAACCCTGGGCTTGCCTGGTCAAGGCACATATGGAGTTGATGCTTCCAGCTCCTCCCCCCTTCTCTGTCCCTCCCTCCTCTCTCTCCCTCTCTGTCTCTCTCTCCTCTCTAAAAATGAATAAATAAAAAATTTAAAAATTTAAAAAAAAGAAATGGCTTCTTGCTCATTAGCCCTTTGAATAGTATGAACATTCATGTATGTCCTCACTCAAAGGGTTAACAAAAAACTCACTACTCAAAGGGTTAAATCACTGGAGGGCCCGACCAGGCAGTGGCTCATGGATAGAGTGTTGACCTAGGATGCTGAGGACCCAGCTTCAAAACCCCGAGGTTGCTGGCTTGAGTTTGGGCTCATAAGCATGACCCCATGGTCGCTGGCTTGAGCCCAAATGTCGTACTTGAGCCCAAAGTCACTGGCTTGAGCAAGAGGTCACTGGCTCAGCTGGAGCCACCCAGTCAAGGCACATATGAAAAGCAATCAATGAACAACTAAAATGCAACAGTGAGTTGATGATTCTCATCTCTGTCCCTTCCTGTCTCTCTCTCCGTTTGTCTCTGTCTCTCTTGCTAAAAAAATAAAAAATAATAATGATAAATTACTGGAGGGGAGGAGATGGCTCCCAGAGGATATACTTCTTAGTTCTGCACATGTCTTTTCAGAGGTCAAATTTTTTGGTGGCATGCAAATGGTGAGTCCTCCTCTGTGCTTAGTTACTTCACTTCTCTGGTCTTTGGTCCTCTCAGAAACTTGATAGGTGTCTGAGAACCATTTTTTCAGCGGTACTCTTTGTACTCACTGAGGGAGGACCTTGTCACATGGTGTGGCCTGAACAGATGCTCCTAATGGGTGTTTATTGTCCAACAGCAGCTATGATGACCGTTCCTCTGACCGGAGAGCATATGACCGGCGATACTGTGGCAGCTACAGACGCAATGACTATAGCCGGGATCGGGGCGATGCCTACTATGACACAGACTACCGGCACTCCTATGAGTATCATCGTGAGAACAGCAGTTACCGCAGCCAGCGCAGCAGCCGAAGGAAGCACAGGCGGCGGAGGCGGCGCAGCCGGACGTTCAGCCGTTCATCTTCGGTGAGTGCCCGCCCAGACCCTTCTCTCCCTACTCCTCCTCAGTCCTCTGGGACCCTGGTAAGTGAGAAGTATCCTGTTCTCAGCTGAGCATTGGGGCATGAACACTGAGGTGGGCACTGAGTCTGTCTACTCTCTTGGAAGCTCTTCACCTCTTGGAGGGCCCCAGAATCTGCTTTGGAGATGGACGGGCACAGAGCATTTGTGAACCCCAGTGCCTTCTGTGGCATGCTGGCCTTACTATGTTGGGAGCAGCTTCTCCACCCTCAGAGGCCTGAACTCTAATGAGGACTTTGCTTGTAAACTGCTTTTCTCCCCCAAGCCCTGGGCTCCATGGCCCCCTCAGCAGGTGGGCTTGGGTGGGGGAAAGGGAAGATCTGTGCCTGCCTGGAAGAGCGTTGTGTAGAGCATGGGGTTGTGGGTGACTTTGGCAACGACACCACTTCTCTGCTCTGCCCGTGCCTCTCCTTGTTCCCGTTTTGGGTTTGGGACTTGGGGTTATGCGCCACTCTCTCTTCTCACCCCAATCCGCCTTACTGCATCTGACGTGTTCCCTTCCACTGTCCCCCATCATCGTCTGTCCCCCTTGGCTGGGCGCCTGTGACCGGTGGCCCCTCCACCACCCACCCCGCCTCCCTTCGGCCCCCGCTCCGACACCTGGCTTGCTCCGACCCCCCCCGCCCCCCGACAGCAGCACAGCAGCCGGAGAGCCAAGAGTGTAGAGGACGACGCTGAGGGCCACCTCATCTACCACGTCGGGGACTGGCTACAAGAGCGATGTACAAGCCAAATCGTAACAATCCTATAGCCTGTAATGGTCCCATAGCCATCCTAATGTCCCAAGCCAACCCAAGTCACGTTCTCTTTTGCCTTTTCTCAGTGGTGTTGTTTATCTGGGTGGTTTGAGTTGCTGTTGAGAATTGACCTCTGCTGTCCACTCCCAGCTCTCATGGCCCTTGGGTTAAAGGTGGTGGGAATCACACAGGGGTTTTCTTCCCCTGTGACCATCTGTATCTGTTCCCCCTCCTTCATTTCACCCCAGGTTGCTGTACCCTTTTTTCTTCCAACTTGGCTCATTCCCCACCTTCTCTCCCTCCCTCTCCCCGACCCTGCTCTTTTTCATTTCAGATGAAATTGTAAGCACCTTGGGAGAGGGGACCTTCGGCAGAGTTGTACAATGTGTTGACCATCGCAGGTAACTGTCAGCCACCCCACCCCCATACCTGTTAGACATAAGGAGGTAGTGAGGGTTATCTGGGGTTCATTTGCCTAAGGTAGGATTTCTTAATGCCCACACACCCCATTCAATTTGAGATGTTCGCGAGAACCCAGCAAAAGCTGCTTTTGCCAACCTACAGGGGTGGGGCTCGAGTTGCCTTGAAGATCATTAAGAATGTAGAAAAGTACAAGGAAGCTGCTCGACTTGAAATCAACGTCCTGGAGAAAATCAATGAGAAGGACCCTGACAACAAGAAGTAAGCAAGCGAAGGAGTATGTGGGGAGTCTGGGAGACTCCAGCCCTATACAGGAAAACCTTCCCAACTCGGGTTAGGCAGGCATGGGAGTCCTAGACCTTCCCATCCATTCATATTTTGTTCATCATCTTAGACTAGTAGAACATTAGAGAAGCAGAGGAGGGTCTGGGATAGTCTCTTTCATTTCCCTTCTTTTGGGGACAGATTGCTCTGTAGTTTCACTGCAGCCCAAAATGGCCTCTGTAGGGATCTGCCCTGGAAATGACCCTGAGACTGAGAATTAACATTTTCATAAAAAAATTCATTGAGTTTTTCCTGACCTGGAGTGGTGCAGTGGATAAAGAGTCAACTTCGAATGCTGAGGTCGCCAGTTGGAAACCCTGGGCTTGCCTCGTCAAAGCACATGCGGAAGCAACTAGGAAGGAGTTGATGCTTCCGGTTCCCTACCCCCTTCTCTCTTCTCTCTAAAATGAAATAAAATCAGCCCAGGTCAGTTAGCCGAGTTGGTTAAGAGTCATCCCGAAACAATACGGTTGTGGGTTCGATCCCTGGTCAGGGCACATACAGGAAGCAACCAAAAAATGCACGATTGAGTGAAACGACAAATGCTTCCTGTCCCACTCCCCTCTTTCTCCCTTCCTCTGTCTGTCTCTAAAAATCAATAAAAGTTAAAGCCTGGCCTGACCAGTGGTGGCACAGTAGATAAAGCGTTGACCTGGAACACTGAGGTTGCTAGTTCGAAACCCTGGGCTTGCCTGGTCAAGGCACATATGGGAGTTGATGCTTCCTGCTCCTCCTCCTCCTCTCTCACATACACACACTCTCTCTTCCTCTAAAAATGAATAAATAAAATCTTAAAAAAAAAAAGGGCCCTGGCCAGATAGCTCTGGAGCATTGTCCTGGAGTGCAGAGGTTGCTGGTTTGATTCCTCAGTCAGGGCACATAAAGGAGCACTGCAATATTTCTGTGGAGCAATTCGATGTTTCTCTCTCTCCCTGCCTCTCAAATAGAGAAAGAAAATCTTAAAAACAATCGAGCTTTAATACCTAGAACTATGTATGTTGATGAGGCTACACGCATTTATATGTAATATTTCTGTTTGTACACATTCTATAAGCCAAATATATAAGCATTAAATCAAGACATAAAAAGACAATAGGTATAAACATGGGACCAATGGTGGCTGACGGTGAGTGAATTTCAGGAATGGAAGATGGTGTCAGGACTTAGGAGTGACAGGTGGACAATTCAGGATCAACACTAGAGTCTGGCACTCAACAACTCGAGCAAATATCTTTTTTTTTTAACTTTAAAATTTTGCAGGTAAATTGTTTGACTCTTGCTAGGTACCTCTCCTTGGGTCTTCCAGAAAGGCCATTCCCTAGCTTAACTGAATTTTGTTGGTAATACTAGCTGGCATGTTTTTTTTACCCAAGCGTGTGGAATCGACAGCCCTGTCATCCCTTTTTGGAGGGATTGTGGCAGATGGGAGCTCATCAGACATTCCCCTTCTCCCTTCTCTTCCCAGCCTCTGTGTCCAGATGTTTGACTGGTTTGACTACCATGGCCACATGTGTATCTCCTTTGAGCTCCTGGGCCTTAGCACCTTCGATTTCCTCAAAGACAACAACTACCTGCCCTACCCCATCCACCAAGTGCGCCACATGGCCTTCCAGCTGTGCCAGGCCGTCAAGTGTGAGTGGGGTGGGCCGAGGTGGACTCTGGGGCAGCCCCTTCCTCCATTGGACTTCTGTCTCAGTTGTGCACTGGGGAAGCCCCTAGTCCACTTATTTATCTGCACTTTTGTTATTCACTGTCATGTTGACATCTCTTCTGACTTAACTCCTTGACTCATGTCCTCATTGTCACTGATTGCTCTTATTCCACATCTAACCAAGCAGGAGCTGGAAGACAAAGCTTTTGAAATCAAAGAATTTACATACCTCTTTTTTCCTTTATTCCCTTCCTGGGGAAGTGTAAGGCAGCAAGCACAAAGAGACAAAAGGACACTTCAAGCTAGAGGTTTACATGTAACTAAGCTGAGATGCTCTTCATTCCCAGCAAGGGAGATGGAAGCAGGATATAGTGCAGCCACAGGGCCCAGGTAGGGATTTTAGACTACTACATAGTTTCTCTTGAGTGTTCATAACAATACAGTGTTGCAGAGTTGAATTCATACAATGTCAGATACACATATGTCAGAGTCAGTACAAAAAAAATAGAAGCCGTAATGAACTATGTTTATAAGAGTTACACATATAGATATTAATAAGCATAGGGTGTCTTAGACCAGGCATTTCATTTGGATGTAGAGCAGAAAGCAGCCTAATTACTCTGGATCTACCTCCTCACCAGCTTAGAGCTAGGTCAGTGGTTGGCGAACTCATTAGTCAACAGCCAAATATCAACAGTACAATGATTGAAATTTCTTTTGACAACCAAATTTTTTATACGTAAACTATATAGGTAGCTACATTGTTGTTAACTTAATTAGGGTACTCCCAAGCTGGCCAAAGAGCCCTATGTGGCTCACAAGCCGCAGTTTGCCAACCACTGAGTTAGGTGATCAAGCCTGGGGTCAGCTGGTGCCAGTTAGCCTTGGCTGCCCAGACCAAATATGACCTGGCCTTTTCCTCTGTAGTTCTCCATGATAACAAGCTGACACATACGGACCTCAAGCCTGAAAATATTCTGTTTGTGAATTCAGACTACGAGCTTACCTACAACCTAGAGAAGGTAAGATGGGTGGGGTCTCCTACTTGGCCAGTGGGGGCAGGGAGTTGTGCGTATTTGCCTTTTTCTTAGACATTTCTGGACTCCTTTTACTTCTTTCTCCCACATTTTCTGCTAGTCTAGCTTCAACTGACTGAAAACCAGAGTACCAGAATAGATTGAGGCCTGGCAGGTTAGCGCCGTCAGTGTTCTACTGAAACAATAAGATTGTGAGTTCGATTCTTGGTCAGGGCACATATGGAGACAACCAATAAATGCACAACTAAGTGGAAAAACAAATGAATGCTGTTTCTATATTTCTAAAATCAAAAAATTTTTTGTTTTTTGTTTGTATTTTTCTGAAGTGAGAAGCAGGGAGGCAGAGAGACAGACTCCCACATGCTCCCGACTGGGATCCACCGGGCATGACCACTAGGGGACGATGCTCTGCCCATCTGGGGCGTTGCTCTGTTGCAATTGGAGCCATTTTAGCACCTGAGGCGGAAGCCATGGAGCCATCCTCAGCTCCTGGGCCAATTTTGCTCCAATGGACCCTTGGCTGTGGGAAGGGAAGAGAGAAACAGAGAGAAAGGAGAGGGGGAAGGGTGGAGAAGCAAATGGGCGCTTCTCCTGTGTGCCCTGGCTTGGAATTGAACCCGGGACTCCTGCACACCAGGCCAACGCTCCACCACTGAGCCAACCAGCCAGGGCTAATTTTTTTTTTTTAATAAATTGTTTGAAAGGGAGAGATTTAAGAAGACTTAAATTGGAAAAGAACTTGGAAAAAGGACCTTAGATAACTTTCCAATCTAATGGAAGTGCTTTTAAGGTTCTTGCTTTGGACTTCTTTTTGTAATGAAACTCAGCTGCATGACTAACTTAGAGATCATGCAGATCTCACCAAAGTAAGCTCTCCCTCCCTTTGCCACCTGTTACTTATTTTCAGAAAAACTCCAGTCACTTGGGTATAGCCTTCACATGCACAGAGACTTGCATGCTACACTATAATTATTTCTTAATTTTTTTCTTCCCCAACTCCCAAAATACTCAGCCAGGTATTGGGGAGGCTCTAGGTCAAGAGACTGGAGTGTGTGGGGCAAGCAGGAGATTAAAGTTGCCTTTTTAAGGCTCAAAAGCACTTCAGACAATTGTGGAGTCTCAGTCTATGGTACAGAGGTTCATTCTCTTTCTGCTTTGCTCCTAGAAGCGAGATGAGCGCAGTGTGAAGAGCACAGCTGTGCGGGTGGTAGACTTTGGCAGTGCCACCTTTGACCATGAACACCATAGTACTATTGTCTCCACTCGCCATTACCGAGCACCAGAGGTCATCCTTGGTAAGGGGGAAGGGCAAAGTTGCCCAAATGTGTGAATGGGTGTGGTGGTGAGGGTGGTATCTCTTTAATCTCCTAACATCTTTTCCCTCACATTCCTACCCAGAGTTGGGCTGGTCACAGCCTTGTGATGTGTGGAGCATAGGCTGCATCATCTTTGAGTACTATGTTGGCTTCACCCTCTTCCAAGTAAGTGGTTGATTATATGACCACCTGGCATTCTTCTCCCTGGTATCTTTGTTGGCTGAGACCTGCCTGCTTACTCCTTCACATTGCTTATCTACCTGGCAGCTCGTCCTCAACATTCCCTTCCCAGTCCCATGCTCAGTTCTTTCTGGCTTTCTTTCTCAGACCCATGACAACAGAGAGCATCTAGCCATGATGGAAAGGATCTTGGGTCCAATCCCTTCGCGGATGACCCGAAAAACAAGGTGAACTTTGAGGGGGAGGGACTTAACCCTTTTTCCTTTTCTCTCTACAAATGGTCAATATCATATCATTTTCTTTTTTCTTTGACACCTCCCCTCCTCCAACTACTCAGACGGGGAAATAAGGGAATTATCCCACAGTAAGAGGAACCTCCTGATTCCTCAACATCCCCTTCCCCTCTAGGAAGCAGAAATATTTTTATCGGGGTCGCCTGGATTGGGATGAGAATACGTCAGCTGGGCGCTATGTTCGAGAAAACTGCAAACCACTGCGGGTGAGCCAGGCTGGGATCAGTAGTGCCCATCACACAGAGGTCACTTCTTTCTTAAGGTGTTTTGCTTCTGGAATGCATTTCACAAGCAGAGGGTTAGGGAAGAAGGGGAATACTGAAAGAACATTTTTAGTTAATAGAAGAGAAATGAGAGGGACTGGTTTTGTGGAGTGAAGGAGGTTAGACAGCCATGTCCTTTTTTTTTAAATTTTTATTTTATTTATTTTTTATTTTTCTGAAGCTGGAAACGGGGAGAGACAGTCAGACAGACTCCCGCATGCGCCCGACCGGGATCCACCCGGCACGTCCAGGCGATGCTCTGCCCACCAGGGGGCGATGCTCTGCCGCGACCAGAGCCACTCTAGCGCCTGGGGCAGAGGCCAAGGAGCCATCCCCAGCACCCAGGCCATCTTTGCTCCAATGGAGCCTTGGACAGCCATGTCCTTTATGAGCCTATCAGATATCAAAGCAATGTCCTAAATTCCTTGGGTCAGACAAAAGAATAAACCACTTTGAAGAGTTTTAGTTTTAATGTGGAGCTAAAGATTCATGGAGTTGACAAAAGGCTATACAAGTAGAAAGAGATTTCAGGTAGATTAAGCTATATTATCAGAAATGGCCATGGCATGGTCATGCTAAAGTAGCATTTATTTATTTTTTTATTTTTTCACGTCAACCATTTTTATTTAGCTCATTAAGGAGGGGACGCGCAAGAGGTTAAGACCAGTTTCTAAAGTAGCATTTATAATGGTTGTAAGCAAGCCTTGGTCCTCCAAGATTAAATCTAGGGCCTATGAGAAGAAGGAGGCAGGGTTTGTAAGGCATTGTGCCTCACTTTTTTCCTGCCCTCCACCACCAGCGGTATCTGACCTCAGAGGCAGAGGAACACCACCAGCTCTTCGATCTCATTGAAAGCATGCTAGAGTATGAACCTGCTAAACGTCTGACCTTGGGTGAAGCCCTTCAGCATCCTTTCTTCACCCGCCTTCGGGCTGAGCCACCCAATGCCAAGTTGTGGGACTCCAGTCGGGATATCAGTCGGTGACGATCACACCCTGGGCCCCCCTGCATCTCTAGCAGCAGTGGGTGTCCAGTCAAGGACACTGGTGCTTTTTTATACAAGAGGACAGAGCCAGAGCCCACTCCTTCCTCCTGGCTCCCTATATACCTGTGAATATGTGAAATAGTGTAAATATGAAAAATCTTGTACCTTGCCTTGTACATAATGCTATTCCATTCTACACTTGTACCACCCTCACTTGCTCCTTGACAGTTGAGTTGGATGGGGGTTGAATGAGGTAACCAAGTGGCATCCATCCCATGTTTTATAAGGAATTTTGTATAGTCTTTGTGAAATAAAATGACATGCTTCATCTGACCTCCATCCCAGGAGTTTGAGGTTTGGGGATGCTGGGGCAGAGGGATAAGAAGACAGGCAGCCTTTCTGAGTTTGGATGTAGAATCCCATCTTACCCTCTAAATTAGGCCACCAGTTTATCTAGGTTGTCTCAGGAGAGGGTAGTGATGAATGGGAAAACATTTCTTGCACGTTAGAATGGAGAAAGGTTACAAAGTGGCACTTTGGGAATAATAAGGGTTAAGAAAGAGATCCAACTACTGGAGCGATAGGCTGGGCTCCAGGCTAGAGCCAGAAATCCAAGTTTAAAAAAAACAAAAAACTGCTCAATTCGGCATCTGGGAAGGCTGCCACCACTGGTGGGAAAACTCCCATCATACATCTCGAGCGACGGATAAACCAGGATTCTGACACGGAGCCTCCTGGGAGATGTAGTTTGTTACTGGAGGGCCGTCACGTGGGGGAAGGCGGTATTCGCTAAGGAACTGGCTTAGAGGTGTCACATGGTGCACTTCCGGCTTCGCCTTTAACCGGGACGCAGGCGCAAGTCGCTATTGCTGCAGGAATCTTTGCGACTTTTCCGGTCGGTACAGCCAATCCGTGCGCAGACAATTGGAGGTGGGGGGGCACCGAGAGGAGCAGAGCGAATGCTGAGAGTCGCCACTGCCCCCAGTGCCACGGCCGGGGCGTGGAGGGCAGGGGCCGGCTTAGGCCGTGGTCGGAACTATGGCTCAAAGCCAAGACGGTGGAAACCCATTCGCCGAACCCGGCGAGCTTGACAACCCTTTTCAGGTGACTTGCGCCGGCCTCCTTTGGGCAACTAGGTTTAGTTTACTCTTGTCGGTTCTGGAAGATGGGGCTAACTCGAATTCCCATTTGTGACATTTGATCCGTGGAAGGGGTGCCACGTGGGGTTGACGGTGATTCTAGACCAGTGAGTACCCTGGCGGGCGGGCCCTGGTCCTAAGGAACTGGTATTAATTAGTAGTGTGGGGTGAAGGATTTGGAGCAAATGTTGGGATAACAGCGTGGCCTCAGGATTAAGTCCTTGGAGTCTGAGGCAATTTAGAAGACCCTGTAAGTTCTCTGTGATGTATCAGGTACCAGCTGAGCCCCAGGTCTCTGCCCGCAGGACCCAGCTGTGATCCAGCACCGACCCAGTCCGCATTATGCCACGCTTGACGTCTACAACCCTTTTGAGACCCGAGAGGTGAGATTCTGCAGAGCACAGGAGGGCAAGGAAGGGGAGGGAGGGTATGCCAATAAGCCCTTTCTGTCAGGGTATAGGGAGCTTTTCTGCATGCAAAGGAAGAAAGAAGCAGCATGATCTTAACTCTGAGAGAGAGGCCAGTCTGCCATGGGGTGCCTAATTCTGGAGACACCAGGGCCAATGATCCATCCAGTAGAAGCTCTAAATGTCGGTCCTGTGAGGACCTGGAGGCTGGCCAGGTCATAACCAAGGCTCTGTCTGAGGTGCCCTCTTTGAAGAAAATAAAAAATGCAATTGGTTATAGTTAAGGAGAAACCAGACTGCTTATGTGTGCAATTAAAAGGCAAGGAATAAAAAAAAGAAAAAAAAAAAAAAGGCAAGGAATGAGGAGGACTAGACATCTGTCTCACTGGAATAGGAAGTAGAGTTTTAAAAAGCTATGGAAATAGATGTTATAGGTGAATGCTTTTGAGTTCTGGCTAAAGAATTTGAGGTAAGGGGTAATGAAGCTTGCTGCAAGTTGTATAGGAGTTCTCTGATAATAAACACAAGAACTAGCTTTCTAATAACAGAGAGGAGCTGCTGCTGCCTTAAGTAATGAGTCCTGGATCTAAAAGTATTCAATCAGACACTAGATTCCTGTGTTATGAGGGACTAGATGATCTGTAAGGTTTATTATTACTATTATGTTCAAATGTGATGAATGTATTTTATCTTTTATTTTATTTTCTTCTTTTTCCAAGTGTGAGGAGGGGAGATAGACAGATTCTCACATGCGTTCTGACTGGGATCCACCTGGTAACCCCACCCCCACCCCCATCTGAGGCAATGCTTAGGTTTCACGGAGCCATCCTCAGCACCGGGCTGGGCTGATGTGCTCGAACCAATTGAGCCATGGCTGTGGGAGGAGAAAAAATAGAGAAGGGGGGGTGGAGAAGCAGATGATTGCTTCTCCTGTGTGCCCTGACCAGGAATCAAACCTGGAACATCTACACGCCAAATTGACGCTCTACTACTGAGCGAACTGTCCAGGGCTGGGCTTATTTTATTTTACTCTGATGCAAAACCAAAGATTCCACTACAGCACAGAGACCAGTATATTTAAAGGTCATGAAAAAGTTGTTTGGGACATGCAGGATGTGATGTACAAACTGGAGGATCCGGTTATTTCCTTTATAACGTGACACGACATTGTCGCTGAAGGACACATTTGGTTTTTTATTATTTATTTAATTATTTTAGATTTTATTCATTCTTATTAGAGAGAGAGGGGAGAGAGAGAGGAAAGAGATAGAACAGGGGGAGGAGCAGGAAGCATCAACTCCCATATGTGCCTTGACCAGGCAAGCCCAGGGTTTCGAACTGGCGACCTCAGCATTTCCAGGTTGACACTTTATCCACTGCGCCACCACAGGTCAGGCACTGAGGGACACATTTAAAATAATACTGTGGAACTGAACTGAAATGTGGCACAAACATGACAACATCCAGGTATGCCTTCAAGCACCTCCCTTAGGATGGACTTGGAATATCTAGACTTCAGTGTGGGAAGCATTACAATTCTTTGGAAGAATAAAAGTTCACACTTTTGAAATTTCAGAGAAGAATTTTAAGGCCAAATCATAATGGGGTCATTTCTCTTCATCTCTAGGTATAAATATGATGCTTTATTCAATACCACATTAAAAAAAGAAATAATAAAACTTGTTAAGCTTCTAGATCAAATCCCAACCCAACCTTGTGACCTCCTGCATTGAAGTTCTTTCTATCAGTTAAAGCTGATAGGATCAGTTTGACTCATGGTCAAAGAATCTGATTATATAACCCCTGTTCAATCAGGCTGGCATTATTTACTTTAGCAGTTAGAGAAGTTAAATCCAACTTGTATTTAGAAGCAATGTCAAAATGGGTGTTGTTACTGCCAGCTGTAAGGTCTGTTTAAATCCAACAGCCACCACCAACCTATGAGCCTCCTGCCCCTGCCTCATTGCCTCCACCCTCAGCTCCCTCGCAGTCCTCGAGAAAGCTCAGCCCCACAGAACCCAAGAACTATGGATCATACAGCACCCAGGTAAAGAGGGTATGTGGGTGGGAAGTGGGGCCAACCCAGGGACTAAGGGTTCACATCTCCCTCTGCTCATACTGGGCAGGCTTCAGCTGCAGCAGCCACAGCAGAGCTGCTGAAGAAACAGGAGGAGCTTAACAGGAAGGCAGAGGAGTTGGACCGGAGAGAGCGAGAGCTGCAGCATGCTGCCCTGGGGGGCACAGCTAGTAAGTGAATCCTTAAAGGGGTGGCAAAGGAATCTGACAGTTTTAAAGGAATGAAAAAACCTGAGAGCATGGACACTGGAGTCAGATTGCTGAGTTTGAATTTGGATGCTATTGCTTATTAATATTTTTTTTATGAGAGAGAGAGAGAGGGGGGGATAGACAGGTAGAGAGATGAGAAGCATCAGTTCTTTGTTGCGGCATCTTATTCATTGATTGCTTTCACATATGTGCCTTTACCTGGGGGCTTCAGCCAAACTAGTGACCCCTTGCTCAAGCCAGCAACTTTGGGCTTCAAGCCAATGAGCTTCGTGCTCAAGCCAGTGAGTCAATACTCAAGCCAGCAACCTTGGGGTTTTTTGGGGGGGGGTTTGGTATTTTTCTGAAGTTGGAAACGGGTAGGCAGTCAGACAGACTCCCGCATGCACCCGACTGGGATGGATCCACCCGGCATGCCCACCAGGGGGCGATGCTTTACCCATCTGGGGTGTTGCTCTGTTGCAACCAGAGCCATTCTAGCGCCTGAGGCAGAGGCCACAGAGCCATCCTCAGCACCCGGGCCAACTTTACTCCAGTTGAGCCTTGGCTGCGGGAGGGGAAGAGAGAGAGAGGAAGGAGAGGGGGAGGGGTGGAGAAGCAGATGGGCACTTCTCCTGTGTGCCCTGGCCGGGAATCAAACCTGGGACTCCTGCACACCAGGTCGACGCTCTACCACTGAGCCAACTGGCCAGGGCCAACCTTGGGGTTTTGAACCTGGGTCCTTGGCATTCTAGGCCGGTTCTCTATCTACTGTACCACCACTTAGGCTGCTATCACTTATTAATAGTGAACTCTTAAGCAACTCAATGTCAAGTGTCTCAGTTTCTGTAATTGTAAAATGTGAATGTTTGTACCTGTTTGACAGGATTGTTGTGGGGGTTAGACAAGATCATATATACAAAGTGCTTGGCACAGTACTTAAAAGTTGTAAATATGGGCCCTGATCGGTTGGCTTAGTAGATAGAGCGTTGTCCCGGCGTGCGGAATTCCTGGGTTTGATCCCCAGTCAGGGCACACATCTACTTTTCTTGTGACCTCCTGCGTTGAGGATTCTATAAAGCAGAAGTGACCATCTACTTTTCTTCTTTCCCTTTCCCCCTACTCTCTCTCCCTCTCTCACAGCCAGTGACTTGATTGGTTTGAGCATCAGCCCCAAGCACTGAGGATAGGTTGGTTGGTCCGAGTGTCAGCCTTAGGTGCTGAGGATAGCTTGGTTGATTTGAGCATCGGCCCCAGACAGGGTTGCCAAGTGGATCCCAGTCAGGGCACCTGCGGGAGTCTGTCTCTCTATCTCCCCTCCTCTCTCACTTAAAAAAAAAAAAAAAGCCTGACCTGTGGTGGTACAGTGGATCAAGTGGCGACATGTAACGCTGAAGTTGCCAGTGTGAATCCCTGGGCTTGTCGGGTCAAGGCACATACAGGAAACAACTGCTACAAGTAGATGCTTCCCGCTTCTCCCCCTTTCTCTGTTTTTCTCCCTCCCTCTCTCCAAAAACATAATAATAAAATCTAAAAAAATAAAAGTTGTAAATAATACTACTCTCAATATTTTTGTTCCTCACTCTTATCTCCTTGGACCCCAAATTGGATATAGAAGAATGAACCTAGGGGTGGAAGGAAGGGGGACTAATTCCTCATTAGTCTCTGCCTCACCTCCTGCTCTCTCTGTGCCTTACAGCTCGACAGAACAATTGGCCCCCTCTGCCTTCATTTTGCCCAGTACAGCCCTGCTTTTTCCAGGACATCTCCATGGAGATCCCACAAGAATTTCAGAAGACAGTGTCCACCATGTACTACCTCTGGATGTGTAAGTAGTGAGAAACCTTTCTTGAGCAAGAGTGTAGGTAGTAACTTGTACATCTTTGCTGCATTGGAGCCCACTCACACAGAACTAGATGCTACCTCTCTTGGAGTTTAAGGGTAAGCTCTCTAGGATCTTCTTGGTTATTCCTTTTATACAATTTAGAACTTACTCTTCAGCTTTCTAGCAAATGTGTTCTTTTTTTTTTTTTTTTAAGCTGGAAACGGGGAGAGACAGTCAGACAGACTCCCGCATGCGCCCGACCGGGATCCACCCGGCACGCCCACCAGGGGCGATGCTCTGCCCACCAGGGGGCGATGCTCTGCCCCTCTGGGGCGTCGCTCCGCCGAGACCAGAGCCACTCCAGCGCCCGGGGGCAGAGGCCAAGGAGCCATCCCCAGCGCCCGGGCCATCCCTGCTCCAAGGGAGCCCCAGCTGCGGGAGGGGAAGAGAGAGACAGAGAGGAAGGAGGGGGGGGTGGAGAGGCAAATGGGCGCCTCCCCTATGTGCCCTGGCCGGGAATCGAACCTGGGTCCCCCACACGTCAGGCCGACGCTCTACCGCTGAGCCAATCGGCCAGGGCCGCAAATGTGTTCTTGCCCTTTCCCCCTCTCTTGTCCTAATGTGTAAATTATTCTGAATCCTTTAAATATCTTTTAAAAGAGGATTACACATAATTAGATTTGTTCATTCTGTCTCCCTTATTGAGTTGAGGATTCTGTAAAGGCAGAAATTATATTTCTTTACTTATTCTGCTACAGTGGTGAGGGTTATCGGGTAGGCTTACAGAAAGAATCTTTGATTGCAGTCCAAAAGGAGCCATCATCCTGTCCCTTCATCTGTTAGGCAGTACTCTGGCTCTTCTCCTGAATTTCTTCGCCTGCCTTGCCAGCTTCTGTGTGGAGTCCAGCAATGGCTCAGGCTTCGGGCTCTCCTTCCTCTGGGTCCTCCTTTTCACTCCCTGCTCCTTCGTCTGCTGGTACCGCCCCATGTATAAGGCTTTCCGGTAAGTTGGGAACTGGGGTGATAGGGGAATCTGAATGGACCCTCACAGTCTGCACTTCCAACCCTAATTCTCCCACTCTCCCCCACTTTTTCTCCTTGCAGGAGTGACAGTTCATTCAATTTCTTCATTTTCTTCTTCATTTTCTTCGCCCAGGATGTACTCTTTGTCCTCCAGGCCATTGGCAATCCAGGTTGGGGGTTCAGGTTCGTGAAGTTGCAATCTACCCTCATCCCTTTCTCCCACTCTTCTAGACCAAGTCAGGTACTGGGTACCGGGTACTGGGGTAGGAATTGTTTAGCAAAAGGAAGTGTGGTATGCCTGACCAGCCGGTGGCGCAGTGGATAGAGCGTCGGACTGGGATGCGGAGGACCCAGGTTCAAGAACCCGAGGTCGCCAGCTTGAGCGAGGGCTCATCTGGTTTGAGCAAAGCTCATCAGCTTGGACCCAAGGTCGCTGGCTCAAGCAAGGGGTTACTCGGTCTGCTGAAGGCCCACGGTCAAGGCACATATAAGAAAGCAATCAATGAACAACTAAGGTGTCGCAATGAAAAACTGATGATTGATGCTTCTCATCTCTCTCCGTCCTGTCTGTCCCTATCTATCCCTCTCTCTGACTATCTCTGTCCCTGTTAAAAAAAAAAAAAAAGGAAGTGTGGTATGTTTGTTTTTTACAGATTTTATTTGCCTGACCAGGTGGTGGCACAGTGGATAGAGCGTTAGACCGAGACCCGGAGGACTCAGGTTCGAGACCCCGAGGTCGCTTGTTTGAGCCCAAGGTGCTAACTTGAGCAAGGGGTCACTCAATCTGCTGTAGCCCCCCAGTCAAGGCACATATGAGAAAGCAATCATTTAACTAAGGTGCCGCAACGAAGAATTGATGCTTCTCATCTCTCTTCCTTCCTGTCTGTCTGTCCCTCTCTCTGTCACAAAAAAAAACCCCCCCAAAAAAAACCAAGAAAGTGAATTTGTTGATTTTAGGGAGGGCAGGGTTGGGGAGCAGGAATCATTGACTTGAACTGTTTGCTTTCTGTGTATCCCTTGACTGGGCAAGCCCAGGGTTTTGAATTGAACCAGCAATCTCAGCATTCTGAGTCCAGTGTGTTACCACAGATCAGACTGTTTTTTTGTTTTGTTTTGTTTTTTGTGACAGAGACAGAGAGGGACAGATAGGGACAGACAGGAAGGGAGAGAGATGAGAAGAATCAATTCTTTGTTGTGGCACCTTAGTTGTTCATTGATTGCTTTCTCATATGTGCCTTGACTGGGGGGCCACAGCATAGCAAGTGACCCCCTGTTCTAGCCAGCAACCTTGGGCTTCAGGCCAGTGACCGTGGGGTGATGCTCAAGCCAGCGACCCTACATTCAAGCTGGATGAGCCCATGCTCAAGCTGGCAACCTCAAGGTTTTAAGCCTGGGTCCTCTGCATCCTAGTCCAACGCTCTATCCACTGTGCCACTGCCTAGTCAGGCCAGGCTGTGGTTTTTACACTTGAAAAGTACTAGTTTACCAAGAGACAGAACATACTTCCAGGATAGAGTCCAGACAGAACTCTAGACAGGCATAGATTGAGGGGAAGAAGGTCAATCTTAGAAGTCTTCCTGGAAGAGGTATATGTAACCATGGTTGAAGAGGAGAGGGAGAATCTTCAACAGAAGGGTCTATTTAGAGTGAAGATATCTGGAAGAGCTTGGAGAATTAGGAGCTAATGGTGCAGAAGCTGGGGTTAAACTATGAAAAGAGTAGATGTAGTTTGGGATTGTGGTGCATGGAAAGCTGCCAGACTGACTGGAGTGACCCTCAATGGGAAGGGTGGAGGTAGGGCATGTTTGCGACATAACCAGTGGAGAAGTTGGAAAGGCAGACCCAGCTGTGAGCAGCCCCTGTTCAGGGTCACATGTTTGTCTCTCCTTATAGTGGCTGGATCTCTGCCATGGTGTTGCTGAAGACCAACGTGGCTGTAGCTGTGCTCATGATGCTGGTTGCCCTATTCTTCACTGGCATCGCTGTGCTAGGAATTGTGATGCTACAGCGGGTGAGGGGCTGTGTTGAAGGTGGTACCAGGGGTGTGAGATCGTGTGTCACTAGGGGCCTGAGTGGAACATTCAGGGGGAACGGGGGAGGGCCAAGCTGATGGGCAGGTTCTGAGCTAATGGACCTCTGGGGTAGGGGGATTATTTGTGTGTGTGTGTGTGTTGGAGGGGAGCCAAGAAGGAACCGCTAGAGCACGCTGGGGAGTGGTGATAGTAGTGTTAGGTTGGAATACAGTTAACAGCGGCTGTAACATGCTGTGATTTCTCTGCCCTCTGCTTTCAGATCCACTCCTTGTACCGCCGCACAGGTGCCAGTTTTCAGAAGGCCCAGCAAGAATTTGCTGCTGGTGTCTTCTCCAACCCTGCAGTGCGAACTGCAGCTGCCAATGCGGCCGCTGGGGCTGCTGAAAATGCCTTTCGGGCCCCATGATCCCTGACTGGGATGTCCTGGCCCTGCCACTTGAGGGGGCACCCTTAGCCCCCATCCCTGAGATCTCTGGGACTTGGTGAGACATTACTACTTGATGTCTCCTCTATAGTATCCCAATTCCACAGCTGTTACTGCTGAACCAGACTTAGGGGTGCGGGGGAACCCACTGTGACCCAGTCACTGCTCTGCCTACCCCCCACCACCCCATCAGGCCACACTGTGCCACCCCTACACACCCTAACCCAGCTTCCCTCTGCTGTGCCAAGGCTGTTTCTTCAGTTATTTAAATAAAAAGAAAGTGGAACTGGAACTCAACTTACTGTTTCTGGGATTTTTACTGGGAACTAGGACTTCTGGAACTGAAAGAGTATGGTGGTAACTGGAGTGGCAATTAGTGTGAATTCCAGAGGGAAGATAGGGCTTGGCTTTACTGTGACCTGTGAGCGGTCTAGGGTGGGGCAGCAGAGCCGGGTGACTGGGTGGTTGGCACAGGAAGAGGGAGGGAACTCCATAGCTGGGCGTGGAATCACAGAGCCAACAGGGAGCCCTGCTCCCCATCCCTCCATTAAAGGCCCAGAAAGAGCCTCTGCCTCTGCTCAGAACCTAGGGGACCACGAGCCTGAGAGGCTGGGTGGTGCACAAGTGGGCGACCAAAGAGTTGTTAGCTTGGGCCTGGGTCCGGGTAGAGGAAGGAACAGATTCACCTGCCTACTCGGTCGCCAGCTTCTACCCTCCCCACTCCTGCAGAATCTTTGGCTCTGACTACAATTCCCGGGCTGCATCGCGCAGCCACGCCCCTCCTCTCGCATCATTCTGTCCCCATCCCCCGCCTCCAAACCCGCCGCAGCCGGAGCTGGGGGTGCAGATCGTGGTGGGGAGGGGAACCGGGCAGGCAGCTCAGGAGACCGAAACGTCCTGGCCTCTCCCCACCAACCGGCCTCGGATCCCACTGGACACTCCTGGGGCACATCGACCGCCCCTCTAGAGTCACCCACGCCGACCCGTCCCCTCTTCTCTATACTTCTTTCCCATCCTCTCGGTTATTACCCTCCCCACCCTTTCCTGGGTTCCCAATCTCCATCCTCCCCTCATCCCCTTTCCTCATTCCCAGACCGGACCGGCCCTTCTCAGCGCCCTTCTTCCCTAGGGAAATGCGATGAGCCTTTGCCCCGGTGTCCTCATCGCCATCCTGGGCACTGTGCACGTCCAGTGCCCCTGGTGGGGAGGGAGTATTGTGAGGCACCTCTGTGACATCCCTCCCTTGCCCCCCCCCAAACAACTGGAGTCCCTGGGCCATGCCCCAGGGGACCCAGCCTAGGGGTGGGCTTTAGAGCTAGTGAGGTGCAGAGGAGGAAGGACGGGGCCTTGGGCGCCTCTGAGATGCTTCCAAGTGCCAGGGGGGGCCGGAGCGAGGCATCCGGGCGGCAGGCATGATGCCCTCGCCTAGTGACTCCAGCCGTTCGCTTACCAGCCGGCCCAGTACCCGAGGCCTTACCCACCTACGCCTCCACCGACCCTGGCTGCAGGCCCTGCTCACGCTGGGGCTGGCCCAGGTGTTCCTGGGCATCCTGGTGGTCACCTTCAGCATGGTGGCCTCCTCCGTCACCACCACTGAGAGCATCAAGAGGTCCTGCCCGTCTTGGGCTGGATTCTCGGTGAGTTGGGTGCAGAGTTGTTGGGTGGGGCGGCTCCTTGGGCCCGACCCCTCCACACCAGCTGCCAGTCCAAATCCTGGCCTCTCCTCCCTCTTTTGATCTCTCCCTCCTTACAGGGCTGGGTGCACCCCTGTGGTGAGGGTCCCACTCAGGTGCCTCCCCTGCCAGGCTGAGCCTGTGCCCACTTTGTCCCCAGCTGGCGTTCTCCGGGGTGGTTGGCATTGTGTCCTGGAAGCGGCCATTCACTTTAGTGGTAGGTGCCAGGGTCTGGTGCCCACTGGGAGGCAGGTGCCTAGCACCTGAGGGGATACCCATTTATGCCCTTAAGAAGGGAACTGGTTCTCCAGTTCTGTCACCCAGGTTGTGGAGAGTGGCTCCTTCCTTGGTAGCCCTCCAATCCTGAGGGTCCCAGTCCTGAATCTGAACCCTGTTTTTCCCAGATCTCCTTCTTCTCTTTGCTTTCGGTGCTGTGTGCCATGCTCAGCATGGCTGGCTCTGTTCTCTCCTGTAACAATGCTCAGCTGGCCCGAGACTTACAAGACTGCTCTGTGGTGAGATTTGAGGAAGGCGAGCCAGAGAGAACTGGTTGGGGGAGATGTGAGGGACATCTGGGTCTGTCCTGACTCAGTCTGCCTCACCCTCCCCACTTCCCTGCTCAGGATGGAAAGGTCTGTGTGTGCTGCCCCTCCGTTTCCCTCCTCCGGTCCTGCCCAGAATCAGGGCAGGAACTAAGAGTTGCCCTTAATTCCACCTGTGATGAAGCCCGAAGGGCCCTCAAGGTGAGCATGCACCCCCCCCCAACTCTACCATTTCTTCCTGCCCCAGCATGCCTCCCCTCACAGGGTCCTCACAGGCCCAGAACATATGGGATTTAATCCCTTTCCAAGCTCCTCCTACATCTCTCTCTCTTTTTCCTTTTCCAGAACCTGCTCTTCAGCGTCTGTGGGCTCACAATTTGTGCCGCCATAATCTGTGCCCTCTCAGCTATTGTCTGCTGCATCCAAATCTTTTCCTTGGACCTCGTGCACACGGTAAGGGGGGACCTGGGGTCAAAGTATAGCAGGTATAATGCAGTGGGTGGGGCAGGGGTGTATGTGTTGGGACTGGGATTAAGGGGGTGACTACAGCCCTGGCTTCTAAGCACAAGGAGCTGCAGATCACCTATTTGGAATGTCTATTATTGTAGGTATGTGTAGGTGGTCCAAGGTAGGTAAGGAGGGTAATGACTGGGAGTAAGAGAAGTACATGATGCCAGTCTGGAGCCAGGAGAGGGGCATTAGAGAGTGGGACTAGAATTTAGGTGGAGTCAAGAAGGTCCTAAATGGGGGTGGGGATAAAGGGTTGATGTTCTGGTGAGGACAGAAAGCAGCAGGTGGTGATTTGGGATGCAGATTGAGGGGGTCACAAAAAGGAGGAATTTTTATTTACTTTTTTTTTTAATGTTTGTTTTATTGATTTAAGAGAGAGGAAGGGAGAGCGAGGGAGAGACAGGAACATCAATCTGTTTCTATATGTGCCCTGCCCAGGGATTGAACCGGTAACCTCTGCATATTGAGATGATACTCTAACCAACCAACAGAGCTATCCAGCCAGGGCAAGGGCAGGAGGAGGAATTTTTAGTTGGGCAGGGCCAAAGCTGGAGGTCATGGGTTGGGACAGGATTAGAGGAGGAGCTGGTTCTGGCTAAAGGAGGAGCCAGAACTGAGCTCTTTGGAGGGGGTGGGGCCAGATGAGTGAGGAGTTGGGGAGTCAGAGAGTTGTATTCCCAGAAATCAGGCTTGCTGACCTGCTTGCTCTCCAGCAGCTGGCCCCTGAGCGCTCAGTCTCAGGTCCCCTGGGGCCTCTGGGCTGTACATCCTCACCCCCAGCCCCTCTCCTACACACCATGTTGGACTTGGAGGAATTTGTACCGCCTGTGCCCCCACCTCCCTACTATCCCCCAGAGTACACCTGCAGCTCAGAAACAGATGCACAGAGGTGAGGCATGGTGGAGTCCTGCTGGGGAAACTAAGGAAGGGGAAGGGGGCTTCAGCTGCAGCCTGGATTGGTGGGGAGGATCTTTGTGGAATAGTTCTTCTCCAGGCTTTGACCCTTCCCCTCCTCCCACCAGCATCACCTACAATGGCTCCATGGATAGCCCAGTGCCCTTGTACCCTACAGATTGCCCCCCTTCTTATGAGGCCGTCATGGGGCTACGAGGAGACAGCCAGGTGAGAGCTGGGCTTGATGCGGGCCAGGGAGCCAGGGCTAGAGCCTGAAAAGCTGAGTGAGCTGCAATCACTAGATAAAGATTATAATAGTTTTCCTGACCTTATAGCACTAGCATATCCACTGTTGCTTTGATCTTCCCTAACGCCTAGTGAGCTGGGTAAGGTAGGGACCATTATTTCCATTTTATAGATATAGAAACCGAGGCCCACATAAGTGACTTGTATTAAGTGACAAAGCTGGCCTGGAGTCTAGTTCTCCAGAGTTCTGTCCAGCACAGGGGGGTGGCCAGATCAGTGTGTAAAGCTAGATCCCTGACCTTTGTGTCTTCTGCAGGCCACCTTGTTTGATCCTCAGCTTCATGATGGTGCCTGCATCTGTGAACGAGTGGCCTCCATTGTGGATGGTGAGCAGAAAGTAGGGAGGGTGGACAAGGGCTGACTGCCTTGGACAGCAGAGCTGGGTGGAGGCAAAGAAAGGGGAGACAAGGCTGAATTGGTGGTGTGTGGACAAATGAGGGTGGTGGCTTCTTGAAATCCTGGACTTAACTGTCTCCTCTGAAATAAAACTGGAGGCAGAGTGGCTCCCCAAAGGCTGGACCTGAGAAAAGAGAAACTGCCTAGGCTGGCTCAGGCTGGTGCTACCTTTCGCCTCCTGTTGCCCACAGTGTCCATGGATAGTGGGTCTCTGGTGCTGTCAGCCATTGGAGACCTTCCCGGGGGCTCCAGCCCATCAGAAGACTCATGTCTGCTGGAGCTGCAAGGCTCCGTCCGCTCAGTGGACTACGTCCTCTTCCGTTCCATTCAGCGCAGCCGTGCAGGCTACTGCCTCAGCCTGGACTGCGGCCTTCGCGGCCCTTTTGAGGACAGCCCACTGCCCCGACGGCCCCCTCGGGCTGCCCGCTCCTATTCCTGCTCTGCCCCAGAGGCCCCACCTCCACCCACACTGGGTGCCCCAACCGCTGCCCGCAGCTGTCACCGGCTAGAGGGCTGGCCCCCCTGGGTGGGACCCTGCTTCCCAGAGCTAAGGCGGAGGGTCCCCAGGGGAGGCAGCAGGCCAGGTGCAGTCCCTCCCACAAGAGCCCCCACCCGCCGCTTCAGTGATAGCTCAGGTTCTCTCGCTTCACCGGGGCACCGGCCTCCTCATCCGGCTCCCCCACCACCGCTGCTGCTGCCACGGTCCCACAGTGACCCAGGCATCACCACCTCCAGTGACACTGGTGAGCAATCCCTACCCCCAAATCCACCCACCAAGGTTCAGGAAAGGGCAGGCACTGGGAGTTAGAGAGCCAGTGATGGCCACTAGGATCTATTCTAGGACATGACTAAGGTCCCTGAAGAGGATGAAAGGGTGTGTTTGCTCCTGCAGTAGTCAATTCTTGAGAGCTCACCTCCTAGAAACACAGTATCAATAGCTTAGTGGCTAAAAGAGGAGGAATTTTTCTTTGTTTTCAGAGAGAGACAGATAGGAATGAAGAGATGAGAAGCATCAACTAGTAGTTGCAGCACTTTAGTTGTTCACTGATTGCTTCTCATATGTGCCTTGACTGAGGGGCTCCAGCTGGGCTAGTGACCCTTTGCTCAAGCCAGTGACTTTTGGCTCAAGCCAGTGACCATGGGGTCATGTCTATGATCCCATGCTCAAGCCAGCAACCCTGCACTCAAGCCAGAAACTTCGGAGTTTCAAACCTGGGACCTCAATGTCCTAGGTTGATGCTCTATCCAATGCGCCATCACTGGTCAGGCAGGAAGATTTGTTTTTTGAAACCAAATTTCTCAGCTACCATCTTGGACCAGTTACCAAGCTTCCATTTCTCACAAATAAAACAGGTATAACAATAGTACCTCTACCATAGGTACTATAGAGTTATTGAGAAATGAGGTAATGCAAATAAAATGCTTAGCACAAAAGTGCTCATTATCACCATTATGTGCCAGTTACTGGGGAGGATTCCCCTGTAAACGATACTGCCTTAGTCCCAGTCTTGGTGAGTTGTATGATCTGTGGGCAGAGGTGATTCCCCCTTGGTTGGGGACAGGGTGTGGGAGCTGTGAAAGCTCTTCTGGGCTTGAATTCTCACAGGAGTATGGTAGGATGGGTGGGTATATCCAGTAAGCACTATCACTCAGTCCCTGTTTCTCTCTCTCCTCCCCAGCTACCTTCAGGGACCTTTATACCAAAGTGCTTGAGGAAGAAGCTGCTTCTGTTTCCTCTGCAGATACAGGTCAGGCATGCGGTTATTGCTCAAGGCTTGGGAGCTGGGGGAGTGCTGGCCCTCTCTGCATCTCCCATTCTACTCATTCTGTCTCCCTCTCTCTTTTCAGGTCTCTGCTCTGAAGCCTGCCTCTTCCGCCTAGCCCACTGCCCTTCCCCCAAGTTGCTACGTGCTCGTTCAGCTGAGAAACGGCGCCCTGTTCCCACCTACCAGAAGGTCCCCTTGCCTTCGGGCCCCACGCCTGCCCAATCTCTGGGGGACCTGAAGGGCAGCTGGCCAGGCCGGGGCTTGGTCTCTCGTTTCCTTCAGATGTCGAGGAAGGTCCCAGACTCCAGTGGGAATGGAGCCCATGGGCATAAGCAGGTAGGCAGTAGGAGAGCCTGGGAGGATACCCAGGAAAGCCTGGAGCTTCAGGTTGGGCCACATTTATGTCCTCTCCTGTGACCCCCTTCAGGTACCCCGGAGCCCTTGGGGACGGCCAGGACGAGAGAGCCTCCATCTTCGAAGCTGTGGGGATCTGAGCTCTGGCTCCTCCCTGCGGCGCCTTCTGTCTGGCCGCAGGCTGGAGCGTGGTACCCGCCCCCACAGCCTAAGCCTCAATGGGGGCAACCGGGAGACCGGGCTCTGAAAGTGGGCTTCAGATTGCTGGGATCAGCAGCCTTTGCATTTCCTTACACTGGCTGACACAAAAAGAAACGCGCTGTACGCCCCAGAATTATTCCTTTCCCTCCTACCTCTGGGGGCTCCTGCTGCTTGCCTCCGCTCCTCCAGCCTGGGAGAGCTTTTGTCCTGTACTGCATGGGTATTCAGGTTATGGGGGGATATACCCTGCTTACAGCACAGGAGGAAGAAAATAATCAAGTCCTGCCTCACCTCCACCTCCCAGCATGAGAGTAGCTCTCTCTGATTTGTCAGGGGAACTAAAGCCAGGGCAAGGCATGTCCCAGGTGTTTAAACATCAGGGGTTATATGCCTGTGCAGTTGGGTGGTGAAGCATGAAAGTCATAAAAATCTGGGTGGCCTCTCACCTCTGACACCTCTAGCTGCATGATCTTGGACAAGTTACTTAACCTCAATTTCCTGACCTGTAAAACATTGTGAGGACAAATGTTTGTAAAGCTCAACACTACGTAAGCCTTCAATAAATTTTATTTTTACCCTCTCTTCTGGATCATTTTTTTCTCATCAGTGAAATTTGTTCTAGCATCTCTCACAGATAATAAAACTATCAAGACAATTCTTACCTGGCCAGTGGTGACGCAGAGAATAGAGCATGACATGGGGTGCTGAGGTCCCAGGTTTGAAACCCCTAGGTTGCCAGCTTGAGCACGGGACTCATCTGGCTTGAGCACAGGTTCACCAGCTTAAGCATAGTGGCACTGGCTTGAGTGTGGGATCATTGGCATGATCCCAAGGTCACTGGCTAGAGTAAGGGGTCACTGGCTTGGCTGGAGCCCCCCAGTCAAGGCATTATGAGAAGCAATCAGTGAACAACTAAAGCGCTGCAACTATGAGTTGATGCTTCTCATCTCTCTTCCTGTCTCTGTCTCTTTCTCTCGTGTGTGTGCCCACACGCCAAAAAAATAAAATAAAATAATTCTTTCGGGCTGCCACACTGTATCTCTGCTGCTTTTATTTTTTTAATTGATTTTAGGTTAAAAAAAAAAAGTAGAGACACATGAGCATTGATCCGTTCCTATATGTGCCTTGACTAGGGATTGAACCAGCAGCCTCTGTGCTTCAAAACTATGCTCTAACCAACCAAACTGGGCAGGGCTCTACTGCTTTTTCTTTTCTGATACTTTTCATGATAGAACATTTTCTCTTTCTTCTCTGAACCTCCTTACCCACTCCACTACCTCTTCCCAGGTACTGCTTTTGTCTTTTTTTTTTTAATTTTTCTGAAGTGAGAAGCGGGAAGGCAAAGAGATTCCTGCATGCACCTCACCAGGGATCCACCCGGCACGCCCACCAGGGGATGATGCTCTGCCCATCTCAGGCGTTGCTTTATTGCAACCAGAGCCATTAGCGCCTGAGGCGGAGGCCATGGAGCCATCCTCAGCACCTGGGCGAACTTTGCTCCAATGGAGCCTTGGCTGTAGGAGATGAAGAGAGAGATAGAAAGGAGAGGGGGAAGAGTGGAGAAGCAGATGGGCGCTTCTGTGTGCCCTGACTGGGAATTGAACCCGGGATATCCACACGCTGGGCCGATGCTATAATACTGAGCCTTCTTTTCTTTTTTAGTTGATTTTTAGAGAGAAAGAAACATTGATTTGTTGTTCTACCCATTAATGCCATCATTGGTTGGTGTTTTTTTTTTTATGGGAGACACAGAAAGACAGAGGGAAAGATAGGGACAAACAGGGAGGGAGATGATAAGCATCAATTTTTCATTGCAGCACCTTAGTTGTTCATTGATTGCTTTCTCCTCATATGTGCCTTGATGGGGGGGTGGGCTCCAGCTGAACCTGTGACCCCATTGCTCAAGCCAGCAACCTTGGGCTTCAAGCAGCAACTTCTGGGCTCAAGCCAGTGTTCATGGGGTCATGTCTATGATCCCATGCTCAAGCCAGCAAACTTGTGCTCAAGCCACTACCTCAGGGTTTCGAATCTGGGTTCTATATGTCCCAGGCCGATGCTCTATCCACTGTACCACCGCCTGGTCAAGCTGGTGGATTCTTTTTATTTAAATTTTTAAAAAAGATTTTTACTTACCCCAATTGGCTCAGTGGTAGAGTGTTGGCCTGGCAGGTGGCAGTCCCGGGTTCAATTCCTGGTCAGGGCAAAGGAGAAGTGATCTCCACCCCTCCCCCCATCTCTCTCTTCTCCTTTTCCACAGCCATGGCTCAAAGGATTCTAGCAAAGTTGGGCCCAGGTACTGAGGATGGCTCCATGGCCTCACCTGAAGCACTAAAATAGCTCTGTTGCCAAGCAATGGAGCTATGGCCCAGCTGGGCAGAGCATTGTCTGGCAGGGGCTTACCGGGTGGATCCTGGTCAGGGTGCATGCAGGAGTCTGTCTCTGCCTCCCTGCCTCTCACTTAATAAAAAAAAATTAAAAATACTAACTGAGCCCTGGCCGGTTGGCTCAGCGGTAGAGCGTCGGCCTGGCGTGTGGGGGACCCGGGTTCGATTCCCGGCCAGGGCACATAGGAGAAGCGCCCATTTGCTTCTCCACCCCCCCCCTTCCTCTCTGTCTCTCTCTTCCCCTCCCGCAGCGGAGGCTCCATTGGAACAAAGATGGCCCAGGCGCTGGGGATGGCTCCTTGGCCTCTGCCCCAGGCGCTGGAGTGGCTCTGGTCGCGGCAGAGCGACCCCCTGGAGGGGCAGAGCATCGCTCCCTGGTGGGCAGAGCCTCCGCCCCTGGTGGGCGTGCCGGGTGGATCCCGGTCGGGCGCATGCGGGAGTCTGTCTGACTGTCTCTCCCCGTTTCCAGCTTCAGAAAAATACAAAAAAAAAAAAGAAATACTAACTGATTTTAGAAAAAAAGAGAGAGAGAGAGAGAGAGAGAAAGGGTGTGTGTGGGGGGGGGGATAGAAGAGAGGGAAACATCAACTCATAGTAGTTGTTTCTCGCGTGTGCTTTGACCAGGCAAGCCTGGGGTTTTAAACTGGTGACTTCAGCATTCCAGTTTGACCCTTTACCCACTGTGCCACCACATATCAGACCCAGGCACTGCTTTTAATAAAGTCTTCTGCAACCCAAAGATGGCCATTTCTATGCCTGCATCTCAGTCTCTAAGAAGCACTTACCCAGAAAATCAGCATCTTTCCTCTTGACTTTTCCCTTCTTGTCTTTGAAGATATCATGTTCTCCTATTTTTCCTCCTACTTTACCCTCTCGGTATCCTTTGCAGCTTTTACACCTTTACAGGACTGCTTAACACTAGAGGGCCCCAGGGCTCTCCCCTCAATCCTTCTCTACTTTCACTTGTCTGTAGATAGCTCTACAAAGACCCATGGCTTAAATACCATCTAAGTGTTCATGGATAACTCCCTACTTGGTCTCCCCGTGGTCTCAAGCCTCCAACTGACATCTCTGCTTGGATGTCTTAATGGGCACCTAGCCTCAACACGGCCACAACTGAACTCTTGATTCCCACCTCCAGCACCTGTTCCTCTTCCACTGTTTAATCTCAACAAGTGGCACCACCATTGCCTGACCAGGCGGTGGCGCAGTGGATAAAGCATCAGACTAGGGTGCGGAAGACCCAGGTTCAAGACCCTGAGGTCACCAGCTTGAGTGCGGGCTCATCTGGTTTGAGCAAAGCTCACCAGCTTGGACCCAAGGTCCCTGGCTTGAGCAAGGGGTTACTTGGTCTGCTGTAGCTCCACGGTCAAGGCACATATGAGAAAGCAATCAATGAACAACTAAGGTGCCACAACAAAAAACTAATAATTGATGCTTCTTATCTCTCTCTGTTTCTATCTGTCTGTCCCTATCTATCCCTCTCTCTGACTCTCTCTCTGTCTCTGTAAAAAAAAAAAAAAAAAAACAACCAAAAAACAAGTGGCACCATCATTCACCCAGTTGCATATTCCAAAAGCTTGGGACTCAGCCTGATTTCTTTTCCCTCATCCAACAAACCCAATTCTATTCTGAATTCATCCATGTTTTAGCTACCTAGTTCAAACCACCATTTTCTACCATCATCTGAATTTATCTATTTCCTCTCTTCCTAACAATCCATTCTCTACTCAGCAAAATAAGAAATCATGTCACATCAAGATGCTGCTCGCCTGACCTGTGGTGGCGCAGTGGATAAAACGTTGACCTGGAAATGCTGAGGTCACTGGTTCGAAACCCTGGGCTTGCCTGGTCAAGGCACATATGGGAGTTGATGCTTCCAGCTCCTCCCCCCCTTCTGTCTCTCCTCTGTCTCTTCCTCTCCTCTCTAAAATGAATAAAAAAAAAAAAAAAAAAAGGTGCCGCTCAATTCTAATGTCTTCCAATTGTATTTAGAACAGCGGTTCTCAACCTGTGGGTTGCGACCATCGGAAAATACATAATGCATATCAGGTATTTACATTCAGAATCATAACTGTAGCAAAATTACAGTTATGAAGTAGCCACCAAAATTATTTTTTGGTTTGGGGTCACCGCAACATGAGGAACTGTATTGTGGGGTCACAGCATTAGGAAGGTTGAGAACCACTGATTTAGAATAATCTCCAAACTCTTCAGAGGCTGTGGTCAGGTACAAGTCCTGGTCTGCCTAAGTAAGAGCCTTTCCTTGCACTTGCTTTGTTCTAAGCATTAAACGCTCTGCCCTATGGCTATTGCCTTTGCCTAGGCCTAATTCCGTGTTAGTTCCATTCTCACCTTCTCCTTGAGCAACCCCCCAGTCATTTTATCACACTGTTTTGAGCACTTGTCACAGTATCTAAAATTATCTTGTTTTGTTTGATACCCATAGAATGTAAGCTCACGACATCAGGGACTTGCTCATTGCACTGGGCCTAACACCTAGGAGGTCATCAACAAACTCAAGTTACTTAAGTGGCAAGTGGAACCTTGAAAGCAACTTCAGGACCCTATGATTTTGGGGATAGCCTCAGTGCTTTATTGGGAAGGAAGGAAGGAGGTGCACTGCCCACAGATGGCGTCAGGCTGCAACGCTTCTTGAATAATTCATCATCATAACCCCGCCTCAGGGAGGGTTGTGGTGCGGCCAGAACAACAAAATAAAGTGGCCAGGGTGGAGATTTGAGTTCCCAACAGGGCAGTTTCTGGGCACTGAATGTTCCCTATCCTGAGGCTCCCAGGGGAGGGAGCTCAAGAACCTTTAGTTCTAAGGGGCCAGATGCATCGCGGGAACTGTCAATCCGCCCTTCCCCATATTATACGGCGTGCGGGCGTGGGTACCCGAAACGCATGTGCGCACTTCACTCCCCGCCCCCTTTCTGAGTAGACCGCCCCCCTCCCCCACAATCAACTTAAGCTCCACCTAGGCTACGGCTGGTTAGCGAGAGCTGTTGGTCCTAGAAAGACCAATAAGGCGTGCGGAAAAGGCCTTCGACCCGCCTCCTGACCATTAATGATCTACATTCCTAAGCGAGACCCCGCCCCATCGACCCTGAGAGTCTTCTGGTTGCGCGTTAAGGAGTACAACCTTGTTAGTAAGCAGAGCGCCGCTCCTCTAGTCCGGCCCACCTTACTGGGCAGGTTGCGGTGGGTTGCTGTTTCACTGGATGTAGTACTACTTGCATCTTAATTCTCCCGTCCCGGCGTTTGCACTACACCTTTTCATCGTCATTATTATTTGAGAGACAGTCGTAATTTACTAATGAGGAAGAGAGGATAAAATCTTCAAATTCTCCTCTATCCACTTGCTTTTTGAGGGGAGGAGTGGGAATAAGCATGTAACTTATCTATTCTTCAGTCATTTGGCAAACGTTCTCTGGGCACCAGGCTAGTGCTAGGTGCTATGCTATGCATTGGGAAAATTCCCACTGGGGATAGGAGAAGAATGAGGACAGACTTCTCCATACTGTTAGGTTTAGGTTCAGGGCTCCTTTAAATCCAGAGCCCCTTTAAAACTCAAATTCCCCTCATTCATTTTCTCGCCTGGGCTTAAAACAGAACTTTCTCATCCCCCACTGTGAGGTTGTAGTTATTTAGGTTGCTATTCTCTCTTAATAGCTTCCTGGCCTTCACTTTGAAATGTAGCAAAAGTTTTATCTTTGCAGAAATTCAGGGAAAGCTTACATTGGGAAGGGACCTGACAGGGGAGTTTAAATTGCAATCGTTGTTTGTAAAAGCCTAGCCACAGACCCAGAAACGCTGTCTTCTGATAGATCAGCCCTCAGTACAAACCCTTGGGAGGAGGGAGGACTGGATTGCTTGAAGCCCCAGCTGGCCAGGAACTTTTGAACCGGCCCAGGACTTTTTTAGACAGTCTAGCTGGGAGATAAACAATTTGGAGGAGCTGTGGCGCCACTCCAATCCACATTAAAAAAATTACCTTGTACCTATTTTTTTTTTTTTTTTTGTATTTTTCTGAAGCTGGAAACGGGGAGGCAGTCAAACAGACTCCCGCGTGCGCCCGACCGGGATCCACCGGGCACACCCACCAGGGGGTGGCGCTCTGCCCATCCGAGGCATCGCTCTGTTGCCACCAGAGCCAGTCTAGCACCTGAGGCAGAGGCCACAGAGCCATCCTCAATGCCCGGGCCATCTTTGCTCCAATGGAGCCTTGGCTGCGGGAGGGGAAGAGAGAGACAGAGAGGAAGGAGAAGAGGAGGGGTGGAGAAGCAGATGGGCGCTTCTCCTGTGTGCCCTGGCCGGGAATGGAACCCGGGACTTCCGCACACCAGGCTGACGCTCTACCACTGAGCCAACCGGCCAGGGCCCCTTGCACCTATTAAGGCAACGATGTTAGTCACGTTTTTCCAAGACCCCTGACTAATCTATAAAAACCCTGCTCTGGCCCTGGCCAGTTGGCTCAGTGGTAGAGCGTTGTCCTGGCGTACAAGAGTCCCGGGTTCGATTTCCGGCCAGGGCACACAGGAGAAGCGCCCATCTGCTTCTCCACCCCTCCTCCTCTCCTTCCTCTCTGTCTCTCTGTTCCCTTCCCGCAGCCAAGGCTCCATTGGAGCAAAGATGGCCCGGGCTCTGAGGATGGCTCTATGGCCTCTGCCTCAGGCGCTAGAATGGCTCTGGTCACAACAGAGCGATGCTCCGGATGGGCAGAGCATCGCCCCCTGGTGGGCGTGCCGGGTCGATCCCGGTCGGGCGCATGCAGGAGTCTGTCTGACTGCCTCCCTGTTTCCAACTTCAGAAAAATACAAACAAAAAAACCCCCCAAAAAACCTTGCTCTAACCCTATTTGGCACTGACATGGCTTCATCTATCTTGGCCACCGGCACCCCCGCATTTATTTTATTTTTTAATTTTTAAAAATCTTTTAAAATTATTTTTTAGAGTGGAGGGGAGGAGCAGGAAGCATCAACTGCCATATGTACCTTGACCAGGGTTTTGAACCGGCGAGCTCAGTGTTCCAGATCAACGCTTTATGCACTGCGCCACCACAGGTCAGGCCCAGGCATTTTAAATAAATTTTCCTTTTGGAACATAAAACAGCCTTGTGGGTTTTTGGTTTTTTGGTTTTTTTTTTTTTTCACAGAGACAGAGAGAGTCAGAGAGAGGGATAGAAAGGGACAGACAGACAGGAATGGAGAGAGATGAGAAGCATCAATCATCAGTTTTTCGTTGCGACACCTTAGTTGTTCATTGACTGCTCTCTCATATGTGCCTTGACCGCGGGCCTTCAGCAGACTGAGTAATTCCTTGCTCGAGCCAGTGACCTTGGGTCCACGCTGGTGAGCTTTTGCTCAAACCAGATGAGCCCGCGCTCAAACTGGCAACCTTGGGGTCTCGAACGTAGGTCTTTCCTCATCCCAGTCCGACGCCCCATCCACTGCACCACCGCCTGGTCAGACCAGCCTTGTATTTTTGGTTTGGCTCTCCCCAGTGCCCACCCATAGACCTAGGAAAGGGATTAACCTGTCAGCTATCTCATACGGGATAAGGCAGTCCAGCTGGAGTTCCCTTGCCAGATGCCAAGAGAAGCTGAAAGGAGGCTTTCCCCCTTCCCTATGGCCACCTTCCATTCGGGTTCAAGGGATTTAGCCTGTCAGCTCTTCTGTATGGGATAAGGCAGTCCAGCTGGAGTCCCTCTGGGTCTGACCCAGCTGGGAGTTTATACTGACCTGCCAGTTGACAAGGGAGATTGACAATAGGCTTTTCACCTTCTCCCGTAGACCAGCCTCCCCCCCCCCCGCCCCCAGTTTCAACCTTTCACATACCCTACTGGGCTCATGCACTGATTGATTAGCAGGCAAATGAGTTAGCAGGCCATACTGAATGCTATAACTGACATTAAGCCACATGTACAGTTAATTGTGATAAGAGCTACAAAGTAGATGTAAGGACTATGAGCTTGTGGTAAAGCGCTGTACATAGAGGGAGAGAATTTTTAGAGAAATAGACATCTAAAATGAGTTTTGAAAGATGAATAGTCATGAACACAACGCTAATTGGAGGTGAAGAGTGATACATACTGAAGGAAGAGCCTTTGTAAGGACTATGAGGTACAATGGATGTAGAATGAGGGGCAAGTCATGGCAGGCTTTAATTGGCAACTGGTCTCAATGTCTTGGCACCTCCTTCCCACCCTCTGATCTCTACATAGTCAAAATCACCTTAAAAATATAAAGCTGGTGCCTGACCATGTGGTAGCGCAGTGGACAGAGTGTCAAACTGGGACGCGGGTTCAGGACCCCGAGGTTGCCAGCTTGGGCACGAGCTCATCTGGTTTGAGCAAAAGCTCTCCAGCTTGAGCCCAAGGTTGCCCGCTTGAGCAAGGGGTTACTCGGTCTACTGAAGGCCTGCAGTCAAGGCACATATGAGAAAGCAATCAATGAACAACTAAGGTGTTGCAATGAAAAACTGATGATTGGCCCTGGCCGGTTGGCTCAGTGGTAGAGCATCGGCCTGGCGTACAGGAGTCCCGGGTTCGATTCCCAACCAGGGTACACAGGAGAAGCACCCATCTGCTTCTCCACCCCTCCCCCTCTCCTTCCTCTCTGTCTCTCTCTTCCCCTCCCGCAGCCAAGGCTCCATTGGAGCAAAGTTGGCCCGGGCACTGAGGATGGCTCCATGGCCTCTGCCTCAAGCGCTAGAATGACCCTGGTTGCAACAGAGCAATGCCCCAGATGGGCAGAGCATTGCCCCCTGGTGGACATGCCGGGTGGATCCTGGTCATGCGCATGTGGGAGTCTGTCTGACTGCCTCCCGTTTCCAACTTCAGAAAAATACAACCCCCCCAAAAAAAACAAAAAAAACCCTGATGATTGATGCTTCTCATCTCTCTGTGTTCCTGTCTATCTGTCCCTATCTATCCCTCTCTCTGTCTCTGTAAAAAAAAAAAAAAAAAAAAAAAAAAAAAATATATATATATATATATATATATATATATATAAATTAAAGCTGGGGCCCTGGCAAGTTGGCTCAGTGGTAGAGTCTTGGCATGGCATGTGGAAGCCCAGGATTCAATTCCCAGCCAGGGCACACAGGAGAAGCGCCCATCTGCTTCTCCACCTTTCCCCCTCTCCTTTCTCTCTATCTCTCCCCCTCCCATAGCCAAGGCTCCATTGGAGCAAAGTTGGCCCAGGCGCTGAGGATGACTCCATGGCCTCTGCCTCAGGCACTAGAATGGCTCTGGTTGCAGCGGAGCAACACCCCAGATGGGCAGAGCATCGCCCCCTGGTGGGCATGCCGTGTAGATCTCGGTCGGGCGCATGGAGTCTGTCTGACTGCCTCCCCACTTCTAACTTCAGAAAAATACAGAAAAAATATATATATAAAGTTGGACCAGGCGGTGGCACAGTGGATAGAGCATCAGCCTGGGATGCAGACTTAGGTTCAAAACCCAGAGGTCACTGGCTTGAGCACAGGCATATAGGGCTCAGTGGACACCCTATCCACTGAGCAAGCTGACCAGGGCTGTAAAACTGATCTTGTCGTTTCCCTGCACAAACTCTCCAGTGAATTTCCATCTTAGAACAAAATTCAGACTCTTTACTGTGGCCACCAAAGCCTACAAAATTTCTTCCCAATTTTCTAAACTCTGTGTGTGTGTGTGTGTGTGAGAGAGAGAGAGAGACAGAGAGACAGAGAGACAGAGAGACAGAGACAGGGAGAGAGAGTCAGAGAGAGGGACAGATAGGGACAGACAGGCAGGAATGGAGAAAGAGGAGAAACATCAATTCTTTGTTGTTGTGGCACCTTTAGTTGTTTATTGATTGCTTTCTCATATGTGCCTTGACAGGAAGGGGTTGCTATAGCAGAGCAAGTGACCCCTTTCTCAGGTCAGAGACCTTGGGCTCAAGCCCGTGACCTTGGGCTTCAAGCCAGCGACCATGGGGTCATGTCTATGATCCCACACTCAAGCCAGCAACCCTGTGCTCAAGCTGGTGAGCCTGCACTTAAGTTGGATGAGCCCATGCTTAAGCCATTGACCTCAGTGTTTCGAACCTGGGTCCTCTGTATCCCAGTCTGACGCTCTATCCACTGTGCCACCTCCTGGTCAGGGTAACCTCACTTCTTCTTTTTTCTTTTTTTTTAAATTTTTTATTTTATTTTACTTATTCATTTTAGAGAGGAGAGAGAGAGGGAGAGGAGAGAGAGACAGGGGGGAGGAGCTGGAAGCATCAACTCCCATATGTGCCTTGACCAGGCAAGCCCAGGGTTTCGAACCGGCGACCTCAGCATTTCCAGGTCGACGCTTTATCCACTGCACCACCACAGGTCAGGCCAAACCTCACTTCTTAAAGTTATCTGTCACTGGCTCTATCCATCACTCCCTAACTCTTTATTTTACTTCATAGTTCTTAGGACCCCATGAAATTATCTGGTTTTTTGTTTGTTTGTTTGTTTTGTCTACCATCCACTAGGGCATAAGCTTCATATAGCCAGAAAATTTGTCACCTTATTCATGGCTGTATCCCCAGGATCTAAAACAATGCCTGATACCAGATGCCAAATTATTATTTGTTGAATGTGTAAATTGGGGAGGACATAGCAAGAGTGCCTAACCAAGTCAGGGGTGTCAGGAAAATGGTACTGATGGCAGTGATATTAAGGTTGAGCCCTTGTTGATTAAATAGAAGAGTTATTGGCCTGACCTGTGGTGGCGCAGTAGATAAAGCGTTGACCTGGAAATGCTGAGGTCGCCGGTTCAAAACCCTTGGCTTGCCTGGTCAAGGTACATATGGGAGTTGATGCTTCTAGCTCCTCCCCCTTCTCTCTCTCTGTCTCTCTCTCCTCTCTCTCCCTCTCGTCTCTCTCTCTCTCTCCTCTCTAAAAATGAATAAATAAATAAATAAATTTTAAAAAAAGAATAAATAGAAGCGTTATTGCCTGACCAGGTGGTGGCACAGTGGATAAAGCATTGACATGGGATGCTGAAATCCCAGGTTCAAGAGCCTGAGGCCGCTGGCTTGAGCACAGGCTTACCAGCTTGAGCATGGGATCATAGATATGGTCCCATGGCTGCTGGTTTGAGTCCAAGGTCACTGGCTTAAGTGAGGGGTCACTGGCTCAGCTGGAGCCCCCAGTCAAGACACATATGAGAAGCAATCAAGGAACAACTAAAGTGCAGCAACTACAAGTTGATGCTTCTTATCTCTGTCCCTTCCTGTCTGTCTGTCTTTCTTGCATGCATACATGCTAAAAAATAAAAATTAAAAAAAATTAAATTAAAATTAAAAAAAGAAAGAGAAGAAGAAGAAGGAGGAGGAGGAGGAGGAGGAGGAGAAGAAGAAGAAGAAGAAGAAGAAGAAGAAGAAGAAGAAGAAGAAGAAGAAGAAGAAGAAGAAGAAGAAGAAGAAGAAGAATAAGAAGAAGAAGAAGCAGAAGAAGAAGAAGGAAGAAGAAGAAGAAGAAGAAGAAGAAGAAGAAGAAGAAGAAGAAGAAGAAGAAGAAGAAAGAAGGAAGAAGAAGAAGAAGAAGAAGAAGAAGAAGGAAGAAGAAGAAGAAGAAAAAGAAGAAGAATTAATTTTTACCAAGAGAAGAAGAAAGTACTTATGGCAGTGGGAGGGAGAACAAAGGAAAGATGGAGTGCAGTCTATCAAAAGAAATGGGAATTGAGCATATGGTGCAAATGGAGAAATGAGAAATGAGGGTGGAACAAAGATTCCCTGGCCGGTTGGCTCAGTGGTAGAGTGTTGGCCCAGCATGTGGATGTCCCAGGTTCGATTCCCCATCAGGGCACACAGGAGAAGCGACCAGTTGCTTCCCAAACCTTCACTTTCCCCCTTCTCTCTCTCTCTCTTCTCCTCACACGGCCATGGCTTGATTGTTTAGAGCACATTGTCCCCAGGCACTGATGATGGCTCCTTGAAGCCTCTGCTTCAGGTGCTAAAAATAGCTTGGTTGCGAGCATGGACCCAGAAGGGCAGAGCATAGGTGCCAGATGGGGGTTGCCAGGTGGATCCTGGGTCAGGGCATATGCAGGAGTCTATCTATCCTCTTCTCACTTGGAAAAAGAAGAATAAATAAATAAATAAATAAATAAATCTCCCATAAACCCTCTTTTTTTTTTTTTTTTTTTTTTTGTATTTTTCTGAAGCTGGAAAAAGGGAGAGACAGTCAGACAGACTCCCGCATGCGCCCGACCGGGATCCACCCAGCACGCCCACCAGGGGGGCGTTGCTCTGTCGCAACCAGAGCCACTCTAGCGCCTGCGGCAGAGGCCAAGGAGCCATCCCCAGCGACCAGGCCATCTTCGCTCCAATGGAGACTTGGCTGCGGGAGAGGAAGAGAGAGACAGAGAGGAAGGAGAGGGGGAGGGGTGGAGAAGCAGATGGGTGCTTCTCCTGTGTGCCCTGGCCGGGAATCGAACCTGGGACTTCTGTACGCCAGGCCGACGCTCTACCACTGAGCCAACCGGCCAGGGCCGGCCATAAACCCTCTTAAAGGCAGGGTGGTGCCATTGAAAGATTTGAGGAAGAGAATGGTAGCTTCCAAATTTCTATTTTAATTACACCAAGCAGCTCTTCTCAGAGAATAGGTTGGTGGAGAAAAGTGGAGGTTATGAGACTGAGAAAAATGTTTCTGTAGTTCATGAGAGAAATAATGGGAAGAAGGGGACAGAGAGAGGACACAGTAAAGAATTAGTCCCGGCCCTGGCTGGTTGGCTCAGTGGTAGAGTGTTGGCCGGGCGTGTGGAAGTCCTGTGTTTGATTCCCAGCCAGGGCACACAGAAGCACCCATTTGCTTCTCCACCCTTCCCCTTCTCCTTCCTCTCTGTCTCTCTCTTCCCTTCCCGCAGCCAAGGCTCCATTGGAGCAAAGTTGGCCCGGACACTATGGATGGCTTCATGGCCTCTGCCTCAGGCACTAGAATGGCTCCAGTTGCAATGGGAGCCCAAATGGCTCCAGTTGCAATGGGAGCCCAATACTCTGCCCAATAGGCAGAGTATTGCCCCCTAGTGGGCATGCGGGGTGGATCCCGGTCATGCACATATAGGAGTCTGTCTTTCTGCCTCCCTGCTTCTCACTTCAGGAAAAAAAAAAAAAATGAGTCCCATAGGGATGTAAGGCTAAAATAAAATAAGCAAAAGTTTGGCAAGTGAAAAAAAAAGAAAAGAGCCCCAGTTTCAGGAAGGAAGAGGTTCCATTTATGGGGAAAGAGAACACAGGAGGAAGAACAGGTTTGGCTGAAGGTGATGATAATCTCATGATGGTCCTGCCAAGGTTTTTGTGAGACACCAGAGTAAAGGCCTGGAGGTCAGAGTCATGTCCCAGAATCAATCCCAGGAGGAAGATTGGGATTGGAGGTGGGTATTGTGGCACCAAAACCAACTAGGAGGAATCAAAGCCATGGGGTTATCTGTTTGGAGAGAGCATGATGTATGAGAAGAGAAGGCCTTGAACAAAAAACCCTAAGGAACACCCACAGGCAGAAAGAGGTAAAACCTGCAAAGGAAAAATAGCAGCCAGAAAAGTAGGAGGATATCCAACCAGTAGAGAGAGAAGTCATGGAAACAAAGGAGAACACTTCAAGAAGAGAGGGGTTGCCTGACCAGGCGGTAGTGCAGTGGATAGAGCATTGCACTGGGATGAGGAAGACCCAGGTTTGAAACCCTGAGGTCACCAGCAGGCTCATCCAGTGTGAGCATGGGTTCACCAGCTTGAGCATGGAATTATAGACAGGACTCCGTGGTCGCTGGCTTGAGCCCAAGGTCGCTGGCTTGAGCAAGGGGTCACTTGGTCTGCTGTAGCCCCCTCTGCCCGGGTCAAGGCATATATGAGAAAGCAATCACTGAACAATTAAGGAGCTGCAACGAAGAATTGATATTTTTCATCTCTCTCCCTTCCTGTCTCTCTGTCCCTATCTGTCCCTCTCTCTGACTCTCTCTCTCTCTCTGTCCAAAAAAAAAAGGGAAGGATCAAGGCAAGAGTTTTGGAGATGAGGAAACTGAAGCTCAAGAAAAGTCAAGCCCTGGCCGGTTGGCTCAGTGGTAGAGCATCGGCCTGGCGTTCTAGGAGTCCCAGGTTCGATTCCCGGCCAGGGCACACAGGAGAAGTGCCCATCTGCTTCTCCACCCCTCCCCCTCTCCTTCCTCTCTGTCTCTCTCTTCCCCTCCCACAGCCAAGGCTCCACTGGAGCAAAGTTTGCCCGGGTGCTGAGGATGGCTCCATGGCCTCTGCCTCAGGCACTGGAATGGCTCTGATGGCGGCAGAGTGATGCCCCAAGATGGGCAGAACATCACCCCCTGGTGGGCATACCAGGTGGATCCCGGTCGGGCGCATGCGGGAGTCTGTCTGACTGCCTTCCAGTTTCCGGCTTCAGGAAAAAAAAAAAAGAAAGAAAAGTCAATTAACTTCCCAATACCTCAGATCTAGTGAGTAATGAAGCAAGAATTTAAATCCTGTGTAATCACTCTGGTGTTCATGCTAAACTACCCACTCATATTGCCTCTCCCTAATGGGACAAGAGATAAATGGTGGCAACAAGTGGAAGCAAGAGAGGAAGTGGAAGTCTTAGACAGATGAGTCAGTTGACTACCTGGAAGGAAGAAATAAAGACTGAATGACGATAACAGTAATATTTCCTGCCATCTATACGGAACTTCATAGATCACAGGGTGTACCTCCACAGACATTATTCTCTTCTGTGAGCCTCATTACAGCCCTACATGGGAGGGTCAGATCAGTAAGGATTGTGCCAGCAGGTTCACAGATGTTTAGTATTCATTTGTTTGTTTGTTTTAAATTTATTTATTGATTTTAGTCAGAGAGGAAGGGAGAAGGAGAGAGACAGAAACATCTATCTGTTTCTGCATGTTCCCTGACAGGATCAAATCCCCAGCTTCTGCATATGAAGACAATGCTCATATGCAGCCAACCAAGCCTTCCGGCCAGGGCAGATGTTCAGTATTTAAATGAATACTTTTGTAGCCTCAACCAAGTCCCCTTCATATGGTCTTTTCTTTTTTTTTAGTGAGAGAGATAAGGAGAGAGATGCTGTAAAGCCAGTAGTCACGGCTAGGGCCACCATCACAGCAGCCTGTCCCATGCAGGTTCACATTGGATTTGGACAGTCAGTAAAGAAACAATGGAGCCAAAAACTGATGGGCCATTTTCTTTAATTCTAGCTTGCACCCGGCGGGCAAGTAAAAAATACACACTGGGCTCCAAAACCCACTCACATTCAGTGCTCACAAAGCTACTGACTTATCCGAGTTTCCTAGAATCAAAGGTTTCTAGCTCACCAGACTTATTCACCTCTGTTCCCCATCTCCTTCCTTCTCCCTACACAAACTGCACAAACTGGCTTCTCACTCAACAATCCGCCATCTTGGCTGCTTCTCCTGGCCACATGGCCTCTTTCTGCTCTCTGCTCTGCTCCCTCTGCTCTCTCATGCTAATCATCCCAGGAACCAAGAGCGCAAGCTCCCGTTCTGCCCCCATTTTATAGTGTAGATTCAAAACCTTTAATCCAATATACAAAATAGGAAAGTCTCTAATACAAAGTCACTTCTCTGAGGCATGATTGGATTGTACCGCCCCACATCAAAAAGGGTGGGAAAGGCTTAATCCCAAAACCAAGCCCCAGGCTACAACGATCCTGCCTGCCCCCAACACACATTAATATCACCTGGGCAACAGCCTCCATGTGGGCAGCGTTATCTTTTACAAAGTGAGCATAATACATTTTATCTGCCCAACAGATGCAAAGCATCAACTCACAGTAGTTGTGGCACATGCCTTGATTGGGGGACTTCAGCTGAGACAGTAACCCCTTGTTAAAACCAGTGACTTTGAGTCAAGCCAGTGACCTTGAGCTTCAAGCCAACCACCTTTGGACTCAAGCCAGTGACCATGGGTCATGTCTATGATCCCACACTCAAGTCAGTGACCTAACACTCAAGCCGGATGAGCCACACTCAAGCCAGTGACCTTAGAGTTTTGTATGTGGTCCTCAGCGTTCCAGGCCAATGCTCTATCCACTGATCCACTGCCTGGTCAGGCCATTTGGTCTTATTTTAACTATAAAAATCATGGTCAGAGTGTTGGGCAGATAAAATGTATTATGCTCACTTTCTTAAAGTAGGCGCTGCCCATGTGAAGGTCGTTGCCCAGGTGATATTAATGTGTGTCTCTGTGGGCTGTGGGCAGGCAGGATCATTGTAGCCTGGGGCTTGGTTTTAGGACTAAGCCTTTCCCACCCTTTTTGATGTGGGGTGGTGCAATCCCATCATGTCTCAGATAAGTGACTTTGTATTAGAGACTTCCCTATTTTGTATATTGGATTTAAGGTTCGGATTTCTACACTATAAAATGGGAGCAGAACGGGAGCTTGCTCTCTTGGTTCCTGAGATTAGCATTAGAGGGCAGAGAGCAGAGAAAGGCCACATGGAAGAGGCCAGGAGAAGCAGCCAAGATGGTGGAGTGCTGAGTAAGAAGTCAGTTTGTGCAGAGTTTGTGCAGGGAGAAGGAAGGAGATGGGGAACAGAGGTGAATAAGTCTGGTGAGCTAGAAACCTTTGATTCTAGGAAACTCGAATAAGTCAGTAGCTTTGTGAGCACTGAATGTGAGTGGGTTTGGGAGCCCAGTGTGTGTTTTTACTTGCCCGCCGGGTGCAAGCTAGGATTAAAAATGATGGCCCATCAGTTTTTGGCTCCGTTGTTTCTTTACTGACTGTCCGAATCCAGTGTGAACCTGCATGGGCCAGGCTGCTGTGATGGTGGCCCTGGCTACTGGCTTTACACAGAGTTAGCCTCATTTTTCCTGAATTTCACACTTCTTTGCCTGAAACCATACCAAAGACTGTCTCTGAAACACTGTCAAGCCAAGCCTTGAATAGCAGGGTGTGGGTGGTAACTTAACCTATTTATTCATTCAGAAAACATTGAGCCCCAATTCTGTACTTGCCTCTGAGTGAAGCGTTTTGAGATTTCAAAGAAATAGGAAGCAATGCCTGATCTATGGTGGTGCAGTGGATAAAGTGTTGACCTACAATGCTGAGGCCACTGTTTCGAAACCTTGGGCTTGCCCAGTCAAGGCACATATGGGAAGCAACTATGAGTTGATGCTTCCTGCTCCTCCCCAGCCCTTCTCTCTCTCTTTCTCTTCTCTCTCCAAAATGAATCAACAATGCCTGGCCAGGATGTGGTGCAGTGGATAGAGTGTCGGACTGGGAAGCAGAGGACCCAGCTTCAAAACCCTGAGGTTGCCAGCTTGAGTGCAGGATCACCAGTTTGAGCACGGGTCGCTGGCTTGAGTGTGGGATCATAGACAGGACCCCATGGTCGCTGCTTGATCCCAAGGTTGCTGGCTTGAGCAAGGGATCACTCACTCTACTGTAGCCCCCTGGTCAAAGCACATATGAGAAAGTTGAGAAAGCAGTCAATGAACAACTAAGGAGACTAAGGAGCCACAATGAAGAAGTGATGCTTCTCATCTCTCTCCTCCCTTCCTGTCTGTCTGTCCCTATCTGTAAGTCATTTTTAAAAATTGATTTGAGAGAGAGAAACATAATTTGTTGTTCCACTTATTTACACATTCATTAATTAATTCTTGTATGTGCCCTGACTGGGGATTGAACTTGCAACCTTGGTTTATCGGGATGATGCTCTAACCTGGCCAGGGTGGCTCTGCCGCTTATTAACTTCTCTAAGTCTCAGTATTCTCATCTGTAACATGGAGATGTCAGATGAATGCATGTAATAAGCACTCATGAAAGATTGGCTATTATCTTGAGAAAAAATATAAGACAGCACATAAGGTACAAGTACTTTTTATTTTCACTGGGCTTTACAGTGAATATTGTGGTTATTGTTTAAGAGTTGTAGCGGTGCCTGACCAGGCAGTGGCATAGTGGATAAGCATCAAACTGGGACACAGAGGATCCACGTTTGAAACCCCAAGGTCGCTGGCTTGAGTGAGGGGTCACTGGCTTAAGCGTGGGATCATAGACATGGCCCCATGATCGCTGGTTTGAGCCCAAATGTCACTGGCTTGAAGCCCAAGGTCACTGGCTTGAGTGCAAGGTCACTGGCTTGAGCAAAGGGTCACTCGCTCTGCTGCAGCCCCCCGGTCAAGGCACATATGAGAAAGCAATCAATGAACAACTAAGGAGCCACAACAAAGAATTGATGCTTCTCATCTCTCTCCCTTCCTGTCTGTGTGTTCCTAACTGTCCCTCTCTCTGACTGTGTCTCTGTCGCTGTCACACACAAAAAAAGAGTTGTGGTATCAAATCACTTTACACACTTTAAACTTACACAATGTTATATGCAGTGATGGGATTCAAATAATTTAACAACCGGTTCTCTGCCCTAATGACCGTTTTAAGTATAAAAAGAGATATACAGAAAGGTAGTTTATTATTTCATGAAAGAACAATAAGGCCCTGGCCGGTTGGCTCAGCGGTAGAGCGTCGGCCTAGCGTGCGGAGGACCCGGGCTCGATTCCCGGCCAGGGCACACAGGAGAAGCGCCCATTTGCTTCTCCACCCCTCCGCCGCGCTTTCCTCTCTGTCTCTCTCTTCCCCTCCCGCAGCCAAGGCTCCATTGGAGCAAAGATGGCCCGGGCGCTGGGGATGGCTCTGTGGCCTCTGCCTCAGGCGCTAGAGTGGCTCTGGTCACAACAAGGCGACGCCCAGGATGGGCAGAGCATTGCCCCCTGGTGGGCAGAGCTTCGCCCCTGGTGGGCGTGCCGGGTGGATCCCGGTCGGGCGCATGCGGGAGTCTGTCTGACTGTCTCTCCCTGCTTCCAGCTTCAGAAAAATGAAAAGAAAAAAAAAAAGAACAATAAAAGAGGTACACAAAACTAGAGTGTTATAAGAGTTGTAAAATATTAAATAATACCTGACAAGAAAACAAGCCTGACCATGCAGTGGCGCAGTGGATAGAGCGTCGGACTGGGATGCGAAAGGACCCAGGTTCGAGACCCCGAGGTTGCCAGCTTGAGCATGGGCTCATCTGGTTTAAGCAAAAAAAAGCTCACTAGCTTGGACCCAAGGTCACTGGCTCGAGCGGGGGGTCACTGACTCAGTCTGCTGAAGGCCCGCAGTCATGGCACATATGAGAAAGCAATCAATGAACAACTATGGTGTCGCAATGAAAAACTGATGATTGATGCTTCTCATCTCTCTCCATTCCTGTCTGTCGGTCCCTGTCCATCCCTCTATCTGACTCTCTCTCTGTCCCTATAAAAAAAAAAGAAAAGAAAACAAGAAATCTGTTATTTAAGATATTTCCATATTGCTTCTTGATTGGCATCCTCACTTGCAATTTTTTTCACCTATTGACAGAATGAACATTACTATGGGCCCGTAGAATATGCTGTAGCGCATACGAACATTAAAAAAGAATAAGGAATACCCTGACCAGGCAAGTGCGCACAGTGGATAGAGCGTTGGCCTGGGATGCAAAGGATCCAGGTTTGAAACCTCAAGGTCGCTGGCTTGAGCAAGGGATCACTGGTTCAGTTGTAGTCCCCAGTCAAAGCTTCTCATCTCTCTCTCTCTCTCTCTCTCATTAAAAAAAAGGGAGGGCCCTGGCCGGTTGGCTCAGCGGTAGAGCGTCGGCCTAGCGTGCGGAGGACCCGAGTTCGATTCCCGGCCAGGGCACACAGGAGAAGCGCCCATTTGCTTCTCCACCCCTCCGCCGTGCTTTCCTCTCTGTCTCTCTTTTCCCCTCCCGCAGCCAAGGCTCCATTGGAGCAAAGATGGCCCAGGCGCTGGGGATGGCTCTGTGGCCTCTGCCTCAGGCGCTAGAGTGGCTCTGGTCGCAACATGGCAAGGCCCAGGATGGGCAGAGCATCGTCCCCTGGTGGGTGTGCCGGGTGGATCCCGGTCGGGTGCATGCGGGAGTCTGTCTGACTGTCTCTCCCTGTTTCCAGCTTCAGAAAAATGAAAAAAAAAAAAAAAAAAAAAAAAAAAGGGAGGGCCTGACCTGTGGTGGTGCAGTGGATAAAGCATCAACCTGGAATGCTGAGATTGCTGGTTCGAAACCCCAAGCTTGCCAGGTCAAGGCACATATGGGAGTTGATGCTTCTTGCTCCTCCCCCTGTTTTATCTCTTTCCTCTCTCTCTCTCTCTCTATCATCTCTCTTTCTAATAAAATTTTAAAATCTTAAAAAAAAAAAAGTAGACAGTAAAGTTCAAGGTATAAAAAAAAAGGAGGTAAGGAATGTTAAATTTGTGATTTCCACATTGGGCGGCTGCTCAGGTGCCCACCTTAGAGAGAATCCTGACTAAAAGTGCCATTTTAACAACCAGTTTGCCGAGCTCAACAAAAAATTAGGTATCAGTTAAGCTGAATCCCACCACTAGTTATATGTCAATTATATCTCAATAAAGTTGAAAAAAAAAGTTGTTTAACCAGATGAATTCCAGAGTGAAGCCATGTGCTAGTAAGGGGCAGAAGGGTCTAGTCTCACTGGAGACTCCTTTTTGGCATCAGTAATCAGGAGGAGTGGTGTATCTTCAGATCAGAAACTGAGCTGAAAGTACAGGTTCTGGGTTGATAGGTAAGGTTTATTCATTTATTCATCTAGTAATTATTTTTTGAGCACCTACTCTCTGATGTGCATGGAATAACAAAGTGTCTCTCTTTGACGTGCTCATGGAAGTAACAGTGGGACTGAAAGGAGGCTCCTCCTTGGGGACATGGTCTGACGCCTAAAGAGTAAAGAGCCTCTGACATGGTACTTCCCAGTCTCCAGGGCAGCGGTGTGCTATCTGAGCTGATCCTGTGGCCCGGTACAGGGCTGACAGAAGTGGGATCAGAACTCTGATGCTGGGTGAGCCAAACTATTTTTGTACTTCTGCTTTGTTCATATTTATTTCTCAGTTGGCGTCACTTGGTGTTTAGCTAAGTCTTTTAAAAGGAAGGCATTTGTGGACACCTAGTACGCCCCTAGTGGCCACTGCCACAAGGCCTAGGTGTTTGAAGTGACTTACTAGGGCAGTGGTTCTCAGTCGTCCCCTAGGGGACATTTTGGAAATTTGTGTCTTTAGTGGAGATCAGGATTAGAAAACAATTTAAGGATTAAATGGACAGGAAAGGTAGATGTTCGATAATATGCAAGACAGTCCTGCGTGAGGAATATTTCTCTCATTCTACTTGACTTTGGAAATTTCCACTCAACAACATATGTAAATATAAAATCAGTCTGACCAGGGGGTGGTGCAGTGGATAGAGCATCGGCCTGGGATGCAGAGGACTCAGGTTAGAAACCTCGAGGTTGCCAGCTTGAGTGTGGGCTCATCCAGCTTGAGCATAGGCTCACCGGCTTGAGCTTGGGGTTGCTGGCTTGAGCATGGGATCATTAACATGACCTCATGGTTGTTGGCTTGAGTCCAAAGGTCACTGGTTTGCAGCCCAAGGTTGTTGGCTTGAGCAAGGGGTTACTGGATCGGGTGGAGCCCCTGGGTCAAGGCATATTTGAGAATGCAATCAATGAACAACTAAGGTGTTGCAATGAAGAATTGATACTTGGCCCTGGCCGGTTTGCTCAGTGGTAGAGCGTCGGCCTGGCGTGCAGAAGTCCCGGGTTCGATTCCCGGCCAGGGCACACAGGAAAAATGCCCATCTGCTTCTCCACCCCTCCCCCTCTCCTTCCTCTCTGTCTCTCTCTTCCCCTCCCGCAGCCAAGGCTCCATTGGAGCAAGGATGGCCCCGGGAGCTGGGGATGGCTCTGTGGCCTCTGCCTCAGGTGCTGGAGTGGCTCTGGTCGCAGCATAGCAATGCCCCGGATGGGCAGAGCATCACCCCTGGTGGGCATGCCAGGTGGATCCCAGTCGGGCGCGTGCAGGAGTCTGTCTCTCCCCGTTTCCAGCTTCAGAAAAATGCAAAAAAAAAAAGCAAGAATTGATGCTTCTCACCTCTCTCCCTTCCTGACTGTCTGTTAGTCTCTGTCCCTCTCCCTGCCTCTGTCTCGGTCTCTCTCGCTCACTAAAATAAATAAATAAACAAATAAAATAAAATAAAATATATCCTGACCAGAAAGTGGCACAGTGGATAGAGAGTCAACCTGGGATGTTGAAGACCCAGGTTCAAAACCCCAAGGTCTCTAGCTTGAGAGTGGGCTAAGCCAGCTTGAGCGCGGACTTGCAAGCTTGAGCACAGGATTATAGATATGACCCCAAGGTCGCTGGCTTGAGTCCAAGGTCACTGGATTGAGCAAGGGATCACTGGCTTGGCTGGAGCCCTCTGGTTAAAGCATATATGAGAAAGCAATCAATGAACAACTGAAGTGCCACAACTATGAGTTGATGCTTCTCATCTCTCTTTCTTCCGTCTGTCTGTCTGTCTGTGTCTCATTTGTTCTCTCTCAATACAAAAAAAAAAGATACAAATAAGCATGAATTTATTATATAATAATCATTTATAGAGAAGGAAGGCCTAAATAAAATACATTTCCAAGTATGTAATATTGAATGTTGAAAAGAGTTTCTAGCCTGACCAGGTGGTGGCACAGTGGATAAAACATCAGACTAGGCTGTGGAGGCTTCAGCGTGGACTCACCAGTTTGAGTGTGGGGTCGCTGGCTTGAGCATGAGATCACAGACATAATCCTATGGTCGCTTGCTTGAGCCCAAAGGTCGCTGTCTTGAAGCCCAAGGTTGCTGGCTTGAGCAAGGGGTCACTCGCTTTGCTGTAGCTCTCCCCTCCCCCAGCCCCTGTCAAGGCACATATGAGAAGGCAATCAGTGAACAACTAAGGTGCCGCAATAAAGAACTAACTGATGCCTCTCATCTCTCTCCCTTCCTGTCCATCTGTCCCTATCTGTTCCTCTCTCTGACTCTCTGTCTCTGTCCAAAAAAAAAAAAAAAAAAAAAGTTTCTATGTGGTAGTACAGTTCCCGCAAAAGCAATTAACTGACTGCAAGTATGTAATTAAAATTTTTTACTAGATTGAGATGTAGTTTACATTCTATAAAAGTCTCTCTTTTTTTAAAAAAAAAAAGACTTTATTTATTTCATTTTTAGAGACGAGAGAGATAAGTAGAGAAAGAAAGAGAGAGAGAGAGAGAGAGAGAGAGGAGGAGCAGGAAGCATCAACTCCCATATGTACCTTGACCAGGCAAGCCCAGGGTTTCGAACCGGCAACCTCAGCATTCCAGGTTGATGCTTTATCCCATTGCACCAACACAGGTCAGGCAAAAGTCTCTTTTTTTAAGTGTATAGTTCAATGTTTTTTTTGCGTTGTACAACAGTAATCTCCATTCCCACCCCACTCCAGGCAACTACAGGTACTAACCTATTTTGTCTCTACAGCTTCACCTATTCTAGAATTTAATATAAATGAAATTATATAGTGTGTGGTCTGTGTGTCTGGTTTCTTTCACTTAACATAATGTTTTTGAGGTTTATTCAAGTCCTAGTATATATATCAGTATTTTGTTACTTTTTATAGCTGAATAGTATTATATTGTATGGAAATACCACAATTTGTTTATTCACTAATTGATGAACATTTAGATTTTTTCTGTGAATAATGGTGCTTTAAATATTCACAAGCCAGTCATTGTATGGATATCTTTTCAGTTCTCTTACGTAGATACTTAGATGGGGAATAGCTATGTAGATACTTAGCTAAACACCAAGGGAGGACAAGTGGGAAATAAAAATTGTTTTTTTTAATTGAGTTTGTTGGGGTGACATAGGGAAACAAAAAAAGTATTGTTGGTTAGAACCTCATCCCACTACACCAAGGTTGCTGGTTTGATCCTTGGTCAAGGCACATACAAAAATCAACCAATGAACACATAAATAAGTGGAACAAAAAATTGATGTTTCAGCCCTGGCCGGTTGGCTCAGTGGTAGAGCGTAGGCCTGGCGTGTGGAAGTTCCGGGTTCGATTCCCGGCCAGGGCACACAGGAGAAGCGCCCATCTGCTTCTCCACCCCTCCCCCTCTCCTTCCTCTCTGTCTCTCTCTTCCCCTCCCTCAGCTGAGGCTCCATTGGAGCAAAGATGGCCTGGGCGCTGGGGATGGCTCCTTGGCCTCTGCCCCAGGCGCTAGAGTGGCTCTGGTCGCAACAGAGCGACGCCCCGGAGGGGCAGAGCGTCGCCTCCTGGTGGGCGTGCCGGGTGGATCCCGGTCAGGTGCATGCAGGAGTCTGTCTGTCTCTCCCCATTTCTGGCTTCAGAAAAATACAGGAAAAAAAAATTGATGTTTCTCTCTCCCCAATTCTCTCTCTCTCTAAAGTCAATCAATAAATAAAAATTTAAAAAACATTATAAAAATATTCTATTATTTTTCCTTTATATCCAATTAAGGAAACTATATTGATTCTTTTAAATAATGTATGTAGGTTAAGTCATATTACCTATATGTTCATTTTGGGATAATAACAAGTACATTAGAAAATACTTGCCCTGGCCGGTTGGCTCAGCGGTAGAGCGTCGGCCTAGCGTGCGGAGGACCCGGGTTCGATTCCCGGCCAGGGCACACAGGAGAAGCGCCCATTTGCTTCTCCACCCCTCCGCCGCGCTTTCCTCTCTGTCTCTCTCTTCCCCTCCCGCAGCCAAGGCTCCATTGGAGCAAAGATGGCCCGGGCGCTGGGGATGGCTCTGTGGCCTCTGCCTCAGGCGCTAGAGTGGCTCTGGTCACAATATGGCGACGCCCAGGATGGGCAGAGCATCGCCCCCTGGTGGGCAGAGCGTCGCCCCTGGTGGGCGTGCCGGGTGGATCCCGGTCGGGCGCATGCGGGAGTCTGTCTGGCTGTCTCTCCCTGTTTCCAGCTTCAGAAAAATGAAAAAAGAAAGAAAAAAAAAAAAAAAAAAAAAAAAAAAAGAAAATACTTGTTATGAGCCTGACTGGGTGGTGGCACAGTGGATAGAGCGTCGGACTGGGATGCGGAAGACCCAGGTTCGAGACCCTGAGGCTCACCAGCTTGGACCCAAGGTCGCTGGCTCGAGCAAGGGGTTACTTCGTCTGCTGAAGGCCCACGGTCAAGGCACATATGAGAAAGCAATCAATGAACAATTAAAGTGTTGCAACGCGCAATGAGAAACTAATGATTGATGCTTCTCATCTCTCCGTTCCTGTCTGTCTATCCCTCTCTCTGACTCTCTCTCTGACTCTGTTAAAAAAAAAAATTAAAAAAAATACTTGTTATGAAAAGAGGGTGCTTGGGCTGAGATTTCCAGGCTGGGAGAGTGGAGCTCAGAGACAGAGGCAGAGTCACCACCTCCCCAGCTGAAATCAACCATTTCTGGCTAACTTGGGAGTTCTGGATTTTGTTTTATTATTTAAGCAGTATCTTTTGATGCCTTTGGAGAACACTGATCCAGATATGTTGCCATATAGCCAGCACTCAGAAGCCAACTTGGCCTTTCATATTGGACAGGTAGAACCCTCTGTAGAAAATAAGGGACAATTAAAAAAGGATACAAAGCCTGACCAGGCGGTGGCGCAGTGGATAGAGCGTCGGACTGGGATGCGTAAGGACCCAGGTTCGAGACCCCGAGGTCGCCAGCTTGAGCGTGGGCTCATCTGGTTTGAGCAAAGCTCACCAGCTTGGACCCAAGGTCGCTGGCTCCAGCAAGGGGTTACTCAGTTTGCTGAAGGCCCACGGTCAAGGCACATATGAGAGAGCGGTCAATGAACAACTAAGGTGTTGCAATGCGCAATGAGAAACTGATGACTGATGCTTCTCACCTCTCTGTTCCTGTCTATCTGTTCCTGTCTGTCTCTGTAAAAAAAAAAAAAAAAAAAAAGAATACAAAGCAAACACCTCAGACCAACACTGCAGCTTTTGAAAATAATCAGCAACTAGCATAGCATTTGGCACACCAGAGACACTCTTTCAGTTTGATATGTGTGTCACAGGACTCTGGATATAAATCCAGTCTCTGCCACTGGGTAGCCAGGAGACTTTGGGCAACTTAATGACCTTTCAGAGTCTTAGGTTCTTCATCTCTAAAATGGGGGAAATAATAGCATCTGCCTTGTGAGAATGAACTGAGAATGAGGTAAGGGTCGAAAGCACATAAAGTAGCATAGAATAAGTACTCTATAAACATTAGCCATTATTATAACCAACTTTATTTAGAAAATAAAATATAAAAGTTAAAGGACAAATCACATTGTGAGAGAAATCTGTAATACGAGGTGGTATCAACTCTGGAAAATATATAAACTGAAGGATATAAAAACAAAATAAAAGGCCCTGGCCAGTTGACCCAGTGGTAGAGCATCAGCCCAGTGTGTGGATGTCCCGGGTTTGACCCCCCGTCAAGGCACACAGGAGAAGTGCCCATCTGCTTCTCTCCCTCTTTCTCTCCCCCTTTTCTCTCTTTCTCTCTCTTTCCTTCCTGCAGCCATGGCTTGATTGAATTCAGCTCGTTGGCCCGGGTGCTGAGTATGGCTCCATGGAGCCTCTGCCTCAGGCACTAAAAATAGCTTGGTTGCAAGTGGCCCCAGATGGACAGAGCATCGCCCCAGATGGTGGATCTTTGGGAGTATGCAGGAGTCTGTCTCTGTATCTCCCCTCCTCTCACTTAAAAATAATAATAATAATAATAAGAAGAAGAAGAAATAAGAGACTCACAAATACAGTTCCTACAGAGTGAAACAGGGAAGGAAAGGGGCCCCTAAATTCAACAGAACAGGCAGGGATGAATGTAGTGTGTTTAATAAATACTTGTGGAATGAATGAACTAGAGAGGAGTAAGGTACAAATATTGATTGACTTACGACCTATGCAACTTACGATCATTTGACTTTACAACCACAATCGCTAGCCACGACTGCTCAGCATCTGGCAGCACAAGTGTTGCCCAGCTGGGCCTACGACAGTGCGGACTAGCTTCCGGCAGCACTACCATCTCCACGTGCACCATTTCAACTGTTATCCCAGACTCGATACAGCAATTTGTGTTTTGTGTCTTGGATATATATATATATATATATATATATATATATATATATATATATTTGTATTTTTCTGAAGCTGGAAATGGAGAGAGACAGTCAGACAGACTCCCGCATGCACCCGACCGGGATCCACCCGGCACGCCCACCAGCGGGCGACGCTCTGCCCACCAGGGGGCGATGCTCTGCCCCTCTGGGGCTTCTCTCTGTCGCGACCAGAGCCACTCTAGCGCCTGGGGCAGAGGCCAAGGAGCCATCCCCAGTGCCCAGGCCATCCTTGCTCCAATGGAGCCTTGGCTGCGGGAGGGGAAGAGAGAGACAGAGAGGAAGGAGAGGGGGAGGGGTGGAGAAGCAGATGGGCGCTTCTCCTGTGTGCCCTGGCCGGGAATCGAACCCGGGACTCCTGCACGCCAGGCCGACGCTCTACCACTGAGCCAACCGGCCAGGACCTGTCTTGGATATTTTTCATCAAACCCCTCCCAAGATGTCTACCAAGAGGAAATTGTCTTTGCAAATATTTATATTAAACCAGTTGTACTGGTAATGCAGTGTTTTACTTAAACCTGACGAATGTAAAAATAAGAAACAAAATGGTGTAGAGATGATACAAATGGCATAAAATGAACAAAGAAAATTATGATATATAACAATAATGAAAGAAAATTATGATAAAATATGACAAAGATTTTTTAAAAAGATTTTATTTATTCATTATAGAGAGGAGAGAGAGAGAGAGAAAAAAAACGGGGGGAGGAGCAGGAAGCATCAACTCCTATATGTGCCTTGACCAGGCAAGCCCAGGGTTTTGAACCAGCAACCTCAGCATTTCCAGGTTGACGCTTTATCCACTGCACTACCACAGGTCAGGCCAAGACTTTTTTTTTTTTTTTTTACAGAGACAGAGAGTGAGTCAGAGAGAGGGATAGACGGGGACAAACAGACAGGAACGGAGAGAGATGAGAAGCATCAATCATCAGTTCTTTTTTTTTTTTTTGTATTTTTCCGAAGCTAGAAACGGGGGAGAGACAGTCAGACAGACTCCCGCATGCGCCCGACCGGGATCCACCCGGCACGCCCACCAGGGGGCGATGCTCTGCCCACCAGGGGGCGATGCTCTGCTCCTCTGGGACGTTGCTCTGCCGCGACCAGAGCTACTCTAGCACCTGGGGCAGAGGCCAAGGAGCCATCCCCAGCGCCCAGGCCATCTTTGCTCCATTGGAGCCTCAGCTGCGGGAGGGGAAGAGAGAGACAGAGAGGAGGGAGAGGGGGAGGGGTGGAGAAGCAGATGGGCGCTTCTCCTGTGTGCCCTGGCCGGGAATGGAACCCGGGACTTCTGCACACCAGGCCGACGCTCTACCACTCAGCCAAACGGCCAGGGCAATCATCAGTTCTTCATTGCGCGTTGCAACACCTTAGTTGTTCATTGATTGCTTTTTCATATGTGCCTTGACAGCGGGCCTTCAGCAGACCAAGTAGCCCCTTGTTGGAGCCAGCGACCCTGGGTCCAAGCTGGTGGGCTTTCGCTCAAACCAGATGAGCCCGCGCTCAATCTGGCGACCTCGGGGTCTCGAACCTGGGTCCTCTGCATCCCAGTCTGACGCTCCCTCCACTGCACCACCGCCTGGTCAGGCGACTTAAAGATTTTTTAAAAGATTTTATTTATTCATTTTTATTTTATTTTTTTTTATTTATTTATTTATTTATTTATTTTTTACAGAGGCAGAGAGAGAGTCAGAAGGATAGACAGGGACAGACAGATAGGAATGGAGACAGATGAGACGCATCAATCATTAGTTTTTCGTTGTGCGTTGTGACTTCTTAGTTGTTCATTGATTGCTTTCTCATATGTGCCTTGACCATGGGCCTTCAGCAGACTGAGTAACCCCTTGCTGGAGCCAGCGATCCTGGGTCCAAGCTGGTGAGCTTTTGCTCAAGCTAGATGAGCCCGCGCTAGATGAGCTGGAGACCTTGGGGTCTCGAACCTGGGTCCTTCCACATCCCAGTCCAACGTTCTATCCACTGCGCCACCACCTTGTCAGGCTATTTATTCATTTTAGAGAGGAGAGAGAGAAAGGGGGGGGAGGAGCAGGAAGCATCAACTCCCATATGTGCCTTGACCAGGGAAGCCTAGGGCTTCGAACCAGTGACCTCAGCATTCCAGGTCGATGCTTTATCCACTGTGCCAACACAGGTCAGGCTGACTTAAAGATTTTTATAACATCATTTCACAGTACTGTACATCAGTGGTCCCCAACCCCCGGGCTGCGGACTGGTACTGGTCCGTGGTCCATTTGGTACTGGTCCACAGAGAAGGAATAAATAAGTTACATTATTTCCGTTTTATTTATATTTAAGTCTGAACGGTGTTTTGTTTTAAAAAAATGACCAGATTCCCTCTGTTACATCCATCTAAGACTCACTCTTTTTTTTTTTTTTCCACTTTTTATTCTCTTTTGGTAAAGCATTTTATTCCCCCTAGAAAGAGAGCTAAAGAAATATAATAAAAAGGATAAAAAGAAAGTGTTGGTGCAAGATCACGGTCATTGTTGTCTTTAGAGAATCTTTTTTTCCAGCTATTAATAGTCTTTAGAACTAGGATCTGATATTTGTGGCACGGACAGGTTTGTACACATTCTTGCCATGCAGTGGTTGTAATGTCTCCATAGCACAGTTCTCTAAGACTCACTCTTGATGCTTGTCTCGTAAGTTCGACAATTATATTTAAAAATATTGATACCACAGTTTTTATGCCGGTCGCATAATTTTATTTTGTGCATTTATCCGTCCCACCCTAAAGGCTGGTCTGAGAAAATATTTTCTAACATTAAACTGGTCCGTGGCCCAAAAAAGGTTGGGGACCACTGCTGTACATATAGCCTACTCAACTTACGACCAAATCGTGTTACGACCAGTCCGTTGGAACTAATCATGGTCATAAGTCGAGCACTAGCTGTATAGATATCACCTGCTCTCCTCCTAAGAATGAGTACTGCTCAACATTTCCTGGAAAAACAGGAAGTCTGGATGGGGCAGCTACTGACACATAATGATGTGTCAGGACATCTACGTAGAATGAGTAAGATATTCCTTTACTGAACTCTTTAAAGACAACTGATTGCAATATTTGATGCCCAGCAGCTTACTAGACACACACATTATGGTACCTCACAACAATTCAATTCTATGAGATAGGAGCTATCACTCCCCTTTTACAGACAAGAAACAGAGGCTGAGAGTTTGTCTGGAAAGACTTCATCACTGAAATAATTTTATTTTATTATTTAAAATTTTTTATTTATTGATTTTAGAGAGAGGATATATATATATGTATATACATATATATATATATATATACATATATATATATATATATAGAGAGAGAGAGAGAGAGAGAGAGAGAAAGGCAGGGGGAGGAGTGGAAAGCATCAACTTGAAGTAATTGCTTCTCATATGTGCCTTGACCAGGCAAGCCCAGGGTTTCAAACTGGCAACTTCAGCATTTCAGGTTGACGCTTCATCTACTGTGCCACCACAGGCCAGGCTCACTGAGAGAATTCTAATAGACAACAAACAAGCGGTTACTGAACACCTCTTATGTGCCAGGCTCACGCTTATCTCACTGATCCCAATAATAACCCTGAGAGGTTGTGGTGTGGCCTCTCTTTTACTAGTTAGAAAATAGGTTCAGAGCACCTGAAACCTATGTAATGTTATTAACCAATGTCACCCTAATAAAGTAAAAAAAAAAAAAAGACTCAGAGGACTGGAGTTGGTCAAGTCATAATTGTGTGTGTCACTCCCACTAAATTATTTGTGATGTGTGGTTCATGTGTGATGTGGCTGCAACATTACGGACAACCCCCTTCTTATATCCACTAAGGATGCAGCTTGTACAGCACTTCCCAGTTTCTGAACTACTTTACACAACCTCCCTGTCCTATGAGAAAGGAGAAGCCATTGTACAACCTGTACCTGATGATGTAACAAGGGAGGCCTGGAGAGGCGCAATGTTGAGGACTCCCTCCCTTCAATCATGTCTTTCCTCTCCCAGGGCCCAGCCTCCCGGCATGCCGCTGGTTAATGATCCCTGCCCTTTCTCCTCCATGAAGCCTTCTAAGTTAACTCATCACCATGGAGTGTCCCTTGATGCACACCTGTTACTTGTTTGTCTTTATCTGTAACTATCTGTGTAAATGTCTGACTCCCCAGCTTCACAGCTCTATATAGAGCAAAGACTGTCTTAATCATACCTCAGTTTTGGTTATACTGTTTTGCACAGTGAACCTCTTTTATTAGTATTAATTTAATTAGTATTAATTAATTAATTAATTCATTCATTCATTTTAGAGGGGAGAGAGAGAGAGAGAGAGAGAGAGAGAAAGGGAGGAGCAGCAGGAAGCATCAACTCCCATATGTGCCTTGACCAGGCAAGCCCAGGGTTTTGAACCAGCACCCTCAGCAACCTCAGCGTTTCAGCGTCCCAGGTCGAGGCTTTATCCACTGTGCCGCTGCAGGTCAGGCTAATTAGTATTAATTTAATTAGTATTACTTTAACCTTTTTTTTCCTCAAGAAAGCAATGTGCCTACTATTATTTCCATCCTTTGGGATTCGGGAGCTTCTACCCAATCCTCCACTCAGATCTTTAATTTAGATTCTTCCTAAAGATGTCATCCACACATGCCTTCCAGAATTTCAGAGGATGTGTAATTACTAACAACCTGGAGGACTGCCAGTCGCCCTTTACAATTATGGTTGCAGTTGCCTCACTTCCTGTATCATGTGACTCTTGCATAGTCGTCACATGACCCATCCACTCCATTATGCCGGAATTACTCTACAAGGCTAATCTGGTGTTTGTAGCTACCCAGGTACCTGTGTTCCTGTTTTTATTTAGTGGACTCTCTATCCACTCCGAGGCTTGGGAACTCTGCAGTCTTCTCATCTGGTGATGGAGCTTTCTAGTCGTTCCAGAGAGGTATGTGGGCCAGGGCTCCCAATTGATCTTGTCTGCTTCTGGAATCCTGACCATCCAGGTTCTGGAATTCAATGAATGACTGGCTCTCTTCAAACTCAGGCAGGCCATCATGGCATTTTTATGAACAGGTCAAGGGAGAAATGGGTGAGAAGAGGCGAGGAGGAGAGTCCTGTCTGAAGTGGGATTGTCACTAACAGAGAGGGCTTGGAGGGAGAGCTGTCACAACAGCAGAGTCCGTTCTATTCCTATTAAAGGTAGGAGACTAGGCTGTGGGTGCCCATAGGCAGCCAAGTGCTGCCCAGCAGAGTAGTTAAGAGGTGGAGAGGTGCTTGCCTTCCAGCCACTCCTCATTCTCTTTTCAGGAATGTCCCAAGGTCCTGGGTAGGATAGGCATCATGGCTGCCAGACTTGCGGGATTGCTTCTACTCCAGGCTGTTTCTTGGGCATCAGGTGAGTGAGTCGAGAAGAGAGGTAGCCCCAAGGCTCCCCTCTGCTTTGTGGTTCTTTTGTAGCATTCTATAAAACTGGTGGTGGACTTCAATATGTGCTCAACAAATGCTTTTTTTCTTTTCTTTTTTAAGATTTTATTTTTTCATTTTATAGAGAGGAGGGAGTAGGACAAGACATAGTTGCGTTGTTCTAGCTTTTCATTGGTTGCTTGTCATATGTGCCTTGACCGGGCAAGTCTAGGGTTTTGAACCTGCAACCTCAGTGTTCCAGGTTAGCACTCTATCTAGTGCACCACCACAGGTCAGGCAACAAATGCTTGGGATGGGGGTACAGTGAGAGGGTTTTTGAAAACGGTGTTCAGGCTCTCCTGACTGGTGTGTCTTATCTTGGCTTCATCCTTCAGTCCTTGCCTGTCCCTCCCTCCCAGGTGCCCACCCCTGCAGCCCTAAAAGCTTTGGCTATAGTTCAGTGGTCTGTGTCTGCAATGCCACATACTGTGACTCTCTTGATCCCCTGACCCTACCTGCCCCTGGCACCTTCATGCGCTATGAGAGCACACGCAGTGGGCGCCGGATGGAGCTGAGTCTGGGACACATCCAGGCCAACCAAACAGGCACAGGTAACTGCTACACCTTTTACCTTTAAGGTAGGCTGGGTCCTCCTGGAGCTGAATCATGCCCGTGATCACCACGGGGTTTCTCCTCTGTGCACTGACACCCTTAATTCCCTGAATATGTTCTCAGGGCTGTTACTGACCCTGCAGCCAGATCAGAAGTTCCAGAAAGTGAAGGGATTTGGAGGGGCCATGACAGATGCTGCTGCTCTCAATATCCTTGCCCTGTCACCCCCAGTCCGGAATTTGCTACTCAAATCGTACTTCTCTGAAGAAGGTGAGAAGGGGGGCAAGGTGACATAGTACATTTGACTGAAATTTCCTTTGACCCTGACTTCTACCTGTCCCTGATACTTGGGTCTCTCTTAATACCCAAATAAATAAGATTGTCCTGTCCATCTTCCACTGAGTGCTCGGACACTCGCAGGCTCAGAAAGCTGTGTTTCACTCAGGTGCCTGGCTCCATAGTGCCCAGTCCAGGAGCCCAGACATACTTTAGGACTGGCAAGTAGCAGGCCAGGCCCCACATTCCCCTATTGACTCAGACTCCCAGATCTTGCCTTTTTCTGCAGGAATTGAATACAATATCATTCGGGTACCCATGGCCAGCTGTGACTTCTCTATTCGCACCTACACCTATGCCGACACACCTGATGACTTCCAGTTGCACAACTTTAGCCTCCCAGAGGAAGATGTCAAGCTCAAGGTGGGCATTCTGGCTTCCTCAGGCCCTGGTGGCATTGATGCCTGGTGTTTTGTCCTAAGGGTGGGAGGGCGGGGGCTGATAGCTAGGCCTGATGCACTGGTTGGGCCAGTCTGTCTATGTTCCAACTCTGGGTGTCTCTCTCCTCACTACTTTTGTTTCTAGATACCCCTGATTCACCAAGCCCTAGAGATGGCCCGGCGCCCTGTCTCACTCTTCGCCAGTCCCTGGACATCACCCACTTGGCTCAAGACCAATGGGGCAGTGAATGGGAGGGGGTCGCTTAAGGGTCAGCCAGGAGACCTCTACCACCAGACTTGGGCCAGATACTTTGTCAAGTAAGGGAGGAGCAAGGGCATGAGGTCTGAACCAGCCTCGTCTATATCCCAACCTGTTTCAACTTCAGATCTGACTCTCCTCCTCTCACCTTTCTATCTTCTGGTTCTTTCAGACTTGGGCTCCCAGTATTTCTCATTTCATTGGGCCTCTTCCTTCCCAGAGTCTTGGTCCCCTTTCTTGGTCATGGTCACACATACCCTTCCCCTGCCAGGTTCCTGGATGCTTATGCTGAGCATAAGTTAAAGTTCTGGGCAGTGACAGCTGAGAACGAGCCTTCTGCAGGTCTACTTAGTGGGTACCCTTTCCAGTGCCTGGGCTTCACCCCTGAACACCAGCGAGACTTCATTGCCCGTGACCTGGGTCCCACCCTGGCCAACAGTACACATCGCAATGTCCAGCTGCTCATGCTGGATGACCAACGCTTGCTGCTGCCCCGCTGGGCCCAGGTGGTAAGACCCGGGACCTCCATGGCTACCCTAGTGACCCTTAAATCCATGATTTAAATGACTGGCTCTCAAACGAAGTGCCTTCCTGCCCCAACTCCTTTTTTTAAGTCAGAGGAGGGGAGATCTCTCACAGACTCCCACATGTGCCCCGACCGGGATCCACCTGGCAACCCCCGTCTGGGCTAATGCTCAAATCAACTGAGCTATCCTCAGTGCCTGAGGGGTAATGCTTGGATGAACTGAGCCACTGGCTGCGAGAGGGGGAGAGAAGGGGGAGAGGGAGGGGGAATAGAAGCAGATGGTTGCTTCTTATGTGTGCCCTGACTAAGGATAGAAGCTGAAGCCGGGACATCCACACACCAAGCTGATGCTCTATCCACTGAGCAAACTGGCCAGGACCTGCCCCAACTCTTGATTCTTGGAGCATTCTGGGCTTGATGCAGGTGCCAAGATGGCACCCTTGGAGTGCTAGGGTGTTAGTAACCCCCTTTGGATCACCAAGGTCCCATGGATCCCCCATTGTTGTTGCTTCAACCCCTTTACTTGTGTTTATCTCACTGCCTATTTCTCTGGTTCCCTAATACTTCTTTCAGAACCATCCATACATGGGCCAGGTTCAGTGGCTCCCTTTCCTCAATAGTTCTTCCCATTCCCGGTACAGGTGTTAGCAGACCCAGAGGCAGCTAAGTATGTTCATGGCATTGCTGTACATTGGTACCTGGACTTTCTGGCTCCAGCGAAAGCCACCCTGGGGGAGACACACCGCCTGTTCCCCAACACCATGCTCTTTGCCTCAGAGGCCTGTGTGGGCTCCAAGTTCTGGGAGCAGAGTGTGCGACTCGGCTCCTGGGATCGAGGGATGCAGTACAGCCACAGCATCATCACGGTGAGCCACCCGTCTCCCTTCCCACGACGCAGGCCACCTGACCCTCCCTAGTTTCACTAAAGGTTGATGATAGGTACTTCTCTCCAACCTTTCCCCAGCTGGCTTGCTTGGGGGACATTTCGGGATATGAGATGCCCTATCTTGCCTTCCCTTCACAGATCTGTACATCCCGTCACCCTTTTTCCAAATGCTTGGGTCTCAAGCAGTTAGAACTGCCTCCGATTTCTCAGCTTCTTTTGGGATGTCTCTATCCTCACAATTTCTCTCCTGAGATGTTCAGGATCTAGAACACCCCTTTCACAGGCCTGAGGCACCGTAGTCCAGCTACCTGATTAACTTCGTTATCTGGGTACCCAGTGTGGAGCCCCTCTCTCTGCCCTTCCTACCCTAGAACCTCCTCTACCATGTGGTTGGCTGGACTGACTGGAACCTCGCCCTGAACCCTGAAGGGGGACCCAATTGGGTACGCAACTTTGTTGACAGTCCCATCATTGTAGACATTGCCAAGGACATGTTTTACAAACAACCCATGTTCTACCACCTTGGTCACTTCAGGTGAGTGGCCGGCAGGCACCCCCACTCTACACCAGGTCTAGCATCTCCTGTACTGAATGTGCACCACCCCACATGAGGAGCAGTAGGTGCTTAGGGTGGGAACCTTGGGTGAGGCACACCTGTCCATCATACACCATCTGGGCAGGAAGTAACTTGATGGCATCAGACACAAGTCGAATGCCAATGCTGGGGCTGGGAGGCAAGAGGGCAAGAGCAGCGTGGCTTGAGACCTGGAGAATTAGGGCAGAATTTTGGCAAGGTTTTGGGGGGGGGGGAATGACTTCCTGGGTTACAAATCGATGAGAACTACCCTCAGGGCCAGAGGGCTGGGCTGGGCTCCCTGACTCTTCCTGTTCCCACTTCAGCAAGTTCATTCCTGAGGGCTCCCAGAGAGTGGGGCTAGTTGCTAGTGAGAAGAACGACTTGGACACAGTGGCACTGATGCATCCGGATGGCTCTGCAGTTATGGTGGTGCTGAACCGGTAAGAGCAGCAGCAGGGCCTGGGAACTGGGCTGAGGACAGGATGGTGGGTTTGGCAGGATCACACTCAGCTTCTCCTCCCCTCTTCCCAGCTCCTCTAAGGATGTGCCTCTTACCATCAAGGATCCTGCTGTGGGCTTCCTGGAGACTATCTCACCTGCTTACTCCATTCACACCTATTTGTGGCGTCGCTAGTGGTGAATCAGATACCCAAGCAGATGCCGGGGCTCAACATTAAAGGGACAGAGTCAGCTCACATGCTGTCTGTGGCTAAAGAGGGTACAGCAGGGTTGGGGTAAGCTTAAGTGATGTAAGCCCAGGAACAGTGGTTTGGGTGACTCACTTTCCCCTCTAGCTGGTGCCAGGGGCTGAAGGCCCTTTGGGAAATGATTGGGAAGCCCCAGTGGCCCCCCTCACCCCACCCCCAAGCTTCTGTGAGTGTGTGTTCTGTGCTGGTTGCCTGTGGAAACTGGGCCCAGGCCCAGGGTGAGCTCACTGTCTGTACAAACACAAGATGGGGGTGGGGAAAGGGTAAGAAAATGAAGAGAATAGGAAAGCTGGACCTAGAACTGAGGACTGTTTGTCTTTCCTGGGGATGCAGAAATGAGCCCATGCAGGAGCAATGTCAGCATCAGGGCACAGGCAACTAAGAAGCCAAGCACCAGTGGGATGGCTCAGGCACACAGATGGCCCCTTGGCACCAGCTAGGAAAAATGGTGGCCCCTTAAAGGAGAGAATTTCTAATTCCAGTCAGTGTGAGCAGGTTTATTCTGGGTGTGTGTGTGTGGGGGGGGAAGACACCCATTTCTGGCTGTACCGACAACAGGGGACACAGGGACCTCTGGAATGCATAATAGTAAAAAAATCAGTCCTGGGAGCATGAGGACAAATCATTCCTCTTCATCCTCCTCAGTCATGCCCAGGGCCCGCGAGCCTGGTGTCCGGGCAGGCGTTGCCCTCTGGATAGAGACAATGCCACTGAGTAAGGCATAGCCCACCATGGCTGCCAGCCCTGCCAACACAGATAAGATCTGGTTCCGGCGCCGGTATGGATCTTCCTCAGTCTCTGGGCCTGCTGGTGTCTGGTGTGGAGGTGGCACCTCAGCTGAGGAACAAGGAAGGGAGGTGGGCAGGGGGAATAGTTCCTAGACCCCTGCCCATGCTCCCCAGGCTGGTGCCCCCCCATCCACCTGGCCCTTACCTCCATCCCAGGGGAAGTAGAGACTGAGGATGTGGGTACAGTAGCCACAGAGGTTGTGCAGCCCCCGCAGGTGGGCCTGCAGCTTCCCGCTAGGCAGCTTTACCTGCAGCAGCAGGGCCAGGTAGCTAAAGACAAAGGCGTCCAGGGAGGCAGGGCTGAAGCATAGAGAGAGGGATGTGATGGAGGAGGACAACTTCGGCAGAGTGGCTAGAGATGGAGTCAGAGGAAGATTCAGCCCTGGGAGGTAGGTTCTGGCAGCAGGGGCCACCAGAGTGGGAGAGGACATGCTGTTCTGGGCCTTGTGTGGGGAGGCCCCTAGGTGGAGCCAGCCTGGCCCTGAATGGGACTCTATCCCAGGGCTGCATAAAGGGCACATTGAGTGCCCCCCCCCAGCCCTGCAGGCCCCTCCTGTGCCTGGCAGCCCTCCCACCCTCCTGTACCACCGAGGAGGCTCCAGCCCTACACAGAGCCCCACTGTCACCAGACCCAGTATCTGTCCCGAGGACCTCTTGTCCAGAGCTGAGCCCACCCCAGTGCTGGCAGCTATATTCAAAAGTGCATCTTCTTCAAAGCCACCTCTTATTCCCCTGGAGTCAGACTCACGCATCTGCAAAGAAGAATTTCTGAGAGCCCAGGCGCTGAGATAGGAGGGTCAGGCATTCCCGAGCCTCTTGGTACAGCTACAGGGAGGACACAGGTAGGCTTGTGGCTGTGGGTACCATGCCACCTTCCCTCCGAGGCACTCCCATCCCACTGTCAACCTTGGGGTTCCTCTCATACAATAGCTCCCTATCCCAGAGGTACCTCCTTCTCCAGTTCTTCCTCATTCTCAGGCCTGTGCTCCCCACACAGCAGCTGCAGCCGTTCCATGTACTGCCGCTGCATGCGGCCAGGCAGGAAGAAGTTGAGGGGGAAAGGCATAGCTTCTGCATACCACTTCCGGGTCACTTCTACGTAGTTCTTGGTGTCTATCCAAAAAGTATGTATCTGGATTGGGCACAGAGGAAGGAAAAGGCAGGTCTGAGCCAGTGCACCTGCCTGCCTAAGGGTGGGCTTCTGATCACCATACTGCTCCAAGGCTGGGGGATAGGGGGTGAGGAGTAGGGTGTGTGTGTCCCTGGCCCCCTTCCCCACTGACCATGAACACTGGGAGGTCTGGGCACACTCACCAGCACTGGGAGCAGCTTCTCCTCCAGCAGAGATAGGAAGGCTAAGGTGTCTGCCCCTTGCCGGGCAGACAGATCATAATCAGCATTGTATTTCTGTGGAGGAAATGTCCACCATGACATGGATGCTGACTTCAGAGCACTTTCCCAGGAACATCCTATCTGGTACCTCTCACTAGCCTCTGAATATAGCAGAGGTAGAGTAATGAGTTTTTCCCGCTGAGGCCCCTTGGCCTGGGCACAGCCAATAGCCTGTTGCTGTTGGCAGACATCCAGGACCTTGGAGCCTGTTGGCCTTTGAGGTCCTGCACCCATTGGGGGGAAGAAGGAAGGCCCAGCCGCAAACCAGGAGCAGCTCCCAGAATTTCCACAGAAAGGTGGCAACATGCCTGCTGACAGCAACTTTCTAACAGTAACTTCCTCAATCCAGGTACCACAAAGCTAGCCGAGTGGAGCTAGAGGCATGCTGGGCCCCTCCATTCATGCTTCAGGAACTAGAAGACTCTGTTATCATGCTCCTGGGACCTAGGGAACTCATGCCCAGGGTTCCTTGGCTTGTATTCTCAATGCCTAGTTCTTGGCTATTTCCTCTATTTCGTTGCCTGGCCCAGGCGCCACCACCACAACACACACATTCCAAAGGAAATCCCAGGCCTCAGGCTGCCTCACTTTCCTAGGCTCCAGTGTCTTTCTTAGCATCCCCTCCACATCCTGATTAAGCTCTGGCCCCAAATATCCTCTTGAACATGATCCTTAAGTCTTTCTGAGCCTCCTTTTCTCCTGTGTAGAATGGGGATACTAATACCTTCCTCTCGATGTGCCTGCATTAGGGAAAAACTCTGGAAACTGGAAAAGTTGTGCTCATATAGAAGGAAACAGGGCAGTGGCTATAGTTCCTGTCAGGAACTTTGACTTTTACCTGGATCCCCTCTCTCCATGCCTCTCAAGTCTCTCTTGATTCTCCAGCTCCTTAGTCTTTGGGAAAAGTACAAATGTAGAAGAGGCTCCCACCTCTGACAATGTGTTCTCTTTTGGAATTAGACCGTGAAAGGTAGAAAAACCCTTGGAAAGCATCCTGGTTAAGCCCCCTAATTTTACAAATAAGAAGCTTATGGCTCTGGAACATTAAGCGACTTGCCAAAGGTCACAGAGTAAAGAAAAGAGTGAAGATCATAGCTTATGCCTCCCCATTCTTCATATAATGCTCTTCCAACTTCCCCACCCTGGTTCTAAGCCTTGTCCATCCCAAGCCCCATATCCTGCCTGATCTGGTCCCTGAAAAAAGGGCAATGGCTCTGAGGAGTCCCTCCCTGGTCCCATTTTCAAGGGTCTCATCTGAGTCAACTGCTCTCTTCTACTCTCTCTCCCTTATGTCATCAGCTTGTTCATTTCTCTCTCTCTGCCCAGCAGGTAGAAGGCACAGTGCCTCCATATGCCCCAAAGTGCCCCAGCTTAATCTCTGGTCTACTGCTTAATGTATCATACCAACAATGTATGTGACCCCCCTCCCCCCCAATCACACTTTGTGTTCCTTTAAGCTCTGGGTCACCTGCATTTAGTTTGGCATTTACTTGGTGCTCAATAAATGTGTCTTGCACTGAATTGACTGAACTTTTCTCACTGGCAACCCCCTTGGCAAACCACCTACCTCTTTTCGAAGGTGGGTGATGATCTTGTGTGGTACCGAGATGACCTCTCCGTGACTGGTCCGAAGGGCAGGCAAAATTCCTGACATTGAGAAAGAAGTATGCCCACCAGACTCTTAGCTGACTATCCGTACATATTGGATCACAGGACCACATTCCTGTCTGTCTCCTGTTTCTCCCCTTGTACAGCTCTCTTCCTCACCCACCCGCAGACACTGGATACCTGAAGGGCTCCGCCAGGGGTTGGTGATCTTGTGCACCTTGAGTGGGGCACCAGTAAATCTGGCATAAGTCTGCAGGGAAGGAAGCAGAAGGCAGAGAGGCTAGGAATATGGCCCCCACAGTGGAATCGAGAGAAATAACATTTACTGAATACCTTTTGTGTGATGATCTATGCTTAGTACTTCACACACACACACACACACAAACATTATTGTGTACACTTTACAATGGGCAACACTGGGTTCAGAGTTTATGGATATGTCCACGATTACAAGTCAGCTAGGATCCCTGGCCGGTTGGCTCAGTGGTAGAGCACTGGCCCCACATGTGGATATCCCAGGTTCGATTCCTGGTCAAGGCACACAGAAGTGACCATTTGGTTCTTCACCCCTCCCCCTTCTCTCTCTCTCTTAGCCCCTTGTAGCCATGGCTCTGTTGGAGCAGGTTGGCCTAGGGCGCTGAGAATGATTCCGTGGACCCCATTCAGGCGCTAGAATGGCTAAGCTGCCAAACAATGGAACAACAAGCTCAGATGGGCAGAGCATTGCCTGTTAGGGGGCTTGCCGGGTGGATCCCGGTCAGGGCGCATGCAGGAGTCTGTCTGTGCCTCCCCACTTCTCACTTAAGAAAAAAAAAAAGAAAAACAAGTCAGCTAGGTGAATCCTTTCACCTCCTCGCCTACCATCTACCTGGTGAACACTTATCCTGTTTTTTTCTAACCAGTATACTACTTTTCTTGGAAAAACTGACCATGCCCTTTTTTGGCAGTCACTTTGGCCTGTCCCACTTATACCTTAGCACCTGAACATTTTACTATATTTATTTGCTGACACGTCTGCCTTTCTGTAAATAACGCCAGGGTGGGGACCAAGTCTTACTTATTTTTGCATGCCAATGTTTGGTATTTGGAAGAGGCCTAATACAGTACATGCTTATTAAATGAAGGTGTGAATGAGTGAAATGAACTAGTTTGAATCCAGAGGTCTTTCTACAGAACCTGACTGTGGTTCTTTTGGTTCAAAAAAACAATAAGCTCAGTAAATGCTCTTTAGTGAGGAGGAGGAAAGGGAGGAGCAAGAAAGAGAGGCTGAAGGAAAGATATAAATGCCAAGTCTGAGAACCCTGAGATTGTTCAGCTTTAGTCAAGACCCGCATATAGAAATAGCGCCCAGATAGGAGAAGGGATTGCCCCAAGGTCACACAGCTAGTAAATAGATGAGAGAGGACTAAAACCCATTTCCTGAACCCCCGACCACGCCTCTTTTTATTGCTACACAAAACCTATGAGGCTAAGGCATAAGGCGCTGAGTCCATATTGCTGGCACGCTCTTTGATTGCCTCAGTTTATCCCAATTCGCCCGTGAGGCGCCCTGGCAAAACTCGGATGATCAGCCAGTTAGGGGTCCCTCACTAGTCCTCCAGGGCGCAGCAGAGGGCGTCTGCACCAACCCTCACCAGTACGGCCAGGCTGTCCAGGTCCACTGACGGCAGCCCCCAGCCCCCCGACCAGCAGAACAACTCCATGGGCGCCGCCATCTTGCCCGCCCTCTGTCCCGGAAGCACTTTCCTCGCTCTTGTGCCCGCCCCTGAATGGATCCGCCCCACACTGCGGCTCCTTTGGTCGCTGGAGGCGGAGGGCTGAGGGAGGCTCCCGGAGAGGTGCGGCTTCTCGTGGCCCAAGAGGCTGCCGGGCGGCAGGGGCGGAGCTGAGGACCTCTGGGGTGGGAGGCCGCCGCCTGATTCAGAGGCGGCTCCCGAGGGGGGAGGGGGGGAAGGGCCCTCGACCGGGTGCGCCTTGGAGAGTCGGGACGCCTAGACCGAGGGGATTCCCCGAAGCCCCAGAGGAGTGGCAGGCCCGGGACAAGGGGTCTCGAGCGCTTGGACCGGCCCTGGTGGTGGTGGTGGTGTTGTTGGGGGGTGTCTCGCAAATCTGCACGTAGCCTCCACTGCTCCAGAGCCCCTCAGGCCTCGGCCCATGGCCGGAGGTGCGGGGGGGGGGGTGATCCCCCGAGGCGCATGTTTTCCACAGCGCGTTATGCTTGGAGCGGGCCCCGCGCCGCCTGTCGCCATGGAAACAAAACAGGGGCGGCGGCGGCGGCGGGAGTGAGGCCGAGCTAGGGCTTGGGTGGGGGTAGGGGAGGTGGGGGGGCTCACGGGCTATTGCCTTGGTAACGCGAACTAAGGCGCCCCTCCGCTTCAGCCGCGTCACCGTCTGTCAGCCAGTACCCCCGGTGTTCCCAGCCTGGTCCCCTTTGCCTGGTCTACTCCTGCTTCTGGTGTCCTTTTCCTCTTATTTCTTCACTCCGACCTCAGTGACCACTGTTTTAGACGTTCTCTCCAGTTCCCATGGAACCCGTCTAGGTTTTCCTAGGAAAGGGAAAATGGAGGCACAGGCACATGTCATGGGACCCTTACCCTAATAAAGAGCACTTGCCATTTCAGAGAGCACGTTTCATGCACTATGGGCATCCCCTGGGCACTATAGCGAGCTAGTTTCCACCACTCCCTTGGCTTCCTTTCATGCCAGCTGTGGAATAATGCCCACTGTCGGGTACTACCTTGCCAGGGTTTTCTGCGGCCCCCAGCTGTGACTTCCAGAAAACGGTAGCATTTGGTAGTGGCCCCCAACAACGAGGTGCGAGGAGAGAGAGAGGCAGCCGGATGAGAGGACCATTAGGGAGAGGCAGGGAGGCCTCCAGGGCTCTTCCCAGTGCCCCTGGTTCCTGGAGCTGGGGATGCCTCCAGGGTGATTGGCAGCTCTTTGTTTCAGCACCCCCCCTTACCCGCCTGCTGCCCCCCCTTAAACTCCCCCTTCCAGTCCCCCCGCCCCCCTCCCGCTCCTGCTCTCTCCGCCTAGCCTTTTCCCCTCCCAGCCGCCTGCCTGCCAGGGGTAGTGAGCCGGCTGAGCGGCATGGAGACACAGGAACTTCGGGGGGCCCTGGCTCTTCTTCTCCTTTGCACTTTCGCATCTGCCATTCAGGACCTGCAGGGTAAGCCTGTCTCCATCCTCTTCGACCCCCTGCCTCCTCCCCATTTGCCCTCAGCCTAGTAGCAGGGAACATGTGGGTAAGAGAGAAGGAGAAGGGGAGAGTCCTGAAATTGAGCCAGAGCGATGAAATGCTGCATTATGGCCCTATGGAAGACGTGAACACCAGAGGGTGGTAGGTGAGTGGGAACTGGCCAGAATCAGCATAAGGCCATGGCAGAGGACTCAGGAGCTGGATGCTAGGGCTGCCTGGCTGGGTCGGTGTCTGAGCATCCCTGGGCACCTCAGGATCTGGGAGAGCAGCGTGGAAGGTGGGTGCACTATGTGGTCCCCTAGGCTTATTCCTCCCCTGGGCTCCTGGCTGCCCAAGGACAGAGTGGGGGTTGGGACCGAGAGGTCTGGGCTCTCCCGGAGGTCTGGTAGTGGGATGGGCCTGTGGGTGTGGGAGAGGTAGCTGGAGCAGATGACACAGGCACAGATTCTTTACTGGCTGGAAGGGAAACCACAGATTGGCCAGGACACAGGCGGCAAAGGAGCTGGGTCCTACATTCCCGAGGGAGAGAGCCAGACAGTGGGAGGGTTGGAGCCCTCAGTGGGCAGCTGTTCTCATCCAGAACGAGTGTGCTGAGCCCCCAGAATGGGAGGAGGGGCATTAGGGTGTAGAATGAGCCAAAGCCAGCAGTGTAAAGAGAAACTGCCTTCCAATTTTTGGGCTGTGGGCACCAGGTGCTGCTCCTGACTAGAATCAGCAATGACTCCCTTGCGACACCTAGTGGAGACATCTCAAGTTTATGGGGCACTGTTTCTATTTCCAAATGAGCCTCAGGCCTGTGGATTCCCAGAGGGTGGCTGTAGGCAGTGTTGAGGGAAAGGCATAATACCTTGTCCTCTGATAGCAGCAAGGGTTGAATTTTGAGGTGACTGACACTGGTGGTGAGGATGGGGAGAGTGATGAAGGATGCCCCAACCCTGAGGACTCAGGGAAGTGGGCAGGCCCTAGCATCTAACCCTTTTCCCTGACTTTGATAATCCCTGCCTGGCCAGTGATTGACCTGCTGACTGTGGGTGAGTCCCGGCAGATGGTAGCTGTGGCAGAGAAGATCCGGGCAGCCCTGCTTACTGCTGGGGACATCTACCTCTTGTCCACCTTCCGCCTGCCTCCTAAGCAGGGTGGTGTCCTCTTTGGCCTCTACTCTCGCCAAGACAACACACGATGGCTGGAGGCCTCTGTTGTGGGCAAGATCAACAAAGGTGACTTGTGGGCATCTCCTTTCCTGAAGTGGTGATCCCCTTGAGCACTCTCCCTTATCCCCACTCCCACATCTCTTAATTTTCCTTGGGCTCCACTGGGGACCATGGACCTATCAGGCTATGTCCAGGCACCAGGGGCCACCTGGTATGGGGTACTTAGGCGGTGCCTCAGAAGGCCAGGTACCCAAACAGTAGGGTGATGCCTGGTATTTGTAGGGACGGGATGTTGTACTTGGGAATTCCTGGGGGGAGGAGGAAATCCTGACACTATGCCTCAGCAGGAGTATAGAGAGGTCTCTCACATCCCTGGGACAGTTCAGTGGATATATAACTAGCTACCACCTCGCAGGGGATAGAGTAATCTGATGCCACTGAATACTAAGAAAGTCTTAGTCTTTGAACCAATTTTAAAAACATATATTGTTCACATATTATATACAAGGTGTTTAGAGATACATAGATGAGTAAAGGATAATAGTCCTAGAGATGTGGGGCACCCAGAAGAGTTGATCCAAGGCTCAACTGGGAGATGGGGGGTGGGTGGGGTACCCATACTGACCTCCCCTTCTGGGCAGTGCTGGTGCGGTATCAGCGGGAGGATGGCAAAGTCCATGCAGTGAACCTACAGCAAGCAGGCCTGGCTGATGGGCGCACACACACAGCTCTCCTGCGACTTCAAGGTCCATCCCGCCCCAGTCCTGCCCTGCAGCTCTATGTGGACTGCAAACTGGGCGATCAGCATGCTGGTCTTCCAGCACTGGCCCCCATCCCTCCAGCGGAGGTTGATGGGCTGGAGATTAGGACTGGACAGAAGGCTTATTTGAGGATGCAGGTGAGCAGAAGGGAGGAGCCTCGGTTTTTTGTGGAAACAGTTTGCTCCAGTGGTGGGAGTTGGTAGGTCCTCCCACCCTATTCTACTTTTGTCCCCCCAGGGATTTATGGAATCTATGAAAATGATTCTGGGTGGGTCCATGGCCCGAGTAGGAGCCCTGAGTGAGTGTCCGTTCCAGGGGGATGAGTCCATCCACAGTGCAGGTAACACAGACTTCCGTTAGCTGACATCCTGAACCGCAGATCACATCCTGTGGTCTTTGGTGATTCACATCCTTTTGACCTTCTCCTTAACACTCATTCCTTTGGTTCACGTGTTCCTGGAGCTCTGACTCTGATCTCCAAATAATAAAGCCATCCCAAAAGATATCCCTGTTCAGGTCATCTTGCCTACCAGTGTAGCCAGAAAAATAAAGTGATACAAGAGCAGACTGTAACTCTGAAGAACTCTGAGTGCAGTTAGGATGTTACTGCTTGGTCTTTTTGTTTTTTAATTAACTTTGAGAGGAAGACAGGACTATCAATCTGCTCCTGTCCTGACCAGGGATGATTGAACCAGCAACCTCTGTGCTTCAGACAATGCTCCAACCAAGCTATCCAACCAGGGCTTGGTCTTTTTTTTTTTTTAAGCGAGAGAGGAAGATGGACAGCGAGGGAGGGATGAAATCATCAACTCATAGAGCATCACTTTAATTGTTCATTGATTGCTTTTCATATGTGCCTTGACTAGGGGGCTCCAGCTGAGCCAGTGACCCCATGCTCAAACCAGCAACCCCATGCTCAAGCCATGGGGTTTCAAACCTGGGTCCTCAGCATCTGTGCCACCGGCTGGGCGGCTTGGTCTTGATTTTGACTGAGATAAGGGTTTTGGGTCTTTTCTTTTTAAGCTCCCATTGGTTGCTGTCACCTACCAGCAATTTCTCTGAGCATTGCCCATTTTCCTGCTCTCTCTGACAGAGATGTTCAGAGGCTTTTATCTAAATAAAGTACCCACTTCTTACAGATATTTCATAGAAAGCGTTCCTGAGGTAGAAGCTTATAAGGGAGGAAATGGACTGTATTGTGTCCCTGGTCCTGCTTTGGATTGCCTTACTCAGATCCCTTCTGCCACCACTATGCTTGGAAATTAGAGGCGTTTGGGTTTTGACTGAGGCAACTCCCTAAGAGGGTCCCTTACCTTGTGGAAAGAGCTTAGTGCTGCTTGCCTGTCACCTCTGCCCTCCTACTATCCAACACCCTACCTTTGTTCCAAAGCTCCAGCCCTTTGTTTCTGTCCCTCTTCTGCTACTTCACCAGGCAGGCCCCTCCACATCTCCACCCTCTGATTGTGTTTTCTTCTATCTAGTGACCAACACACTCCACTCCATCCTAGGTGAGTAGGTCACAATGAAGTGGACGGGGCATGAGGATGGGGAAGAGGTCCCAGGCTTTGGCAGCTGCCTGAGAAGTAAATCCTTCAACGGAAATAGGATGGAGTTTAAAGGTGGTGGTGGGGTGGTCAGCAGGGGCAGGAGCTGGCTTATTACCCAAAGAGGGACCAGGGCTGGTGTCCCAGTTCTGAGCCTCTCTGCACCCTGGGCCTTGACAGGGGAGCAAACCAAGGCACTGGTCACCCAACTCACCCTCTTCAACCAGATCCTGGTGGAGCTGCGGGATGATATCCGAGACCAGGTTGGAGTGGGCCAGAGAAGGGTCGCAGACTCTGGGGTGGGGTGGCAGATGCTGAGAGCTGACTCCTCCCCATCCACCAGGTAAAGGAAATGTCCCTGATCCGAAACACCATCATGGAGTGTCAGGTGTGCGGTGAGTGGGAGAGTAGGGGAGGGCTCAAGGTGGTATCACTGCTTCCTACCCCCTGACTTGAGCCTCCAATTCTGATAGTTTGAATGGTGACCTCTTGGTGGCTCTGACTGTGCCCTCCCCCCAGGCTTCCATGAGCAACGTTCCCACTGCAGCCCCAACCCCTGCTTCCGAGGCGTGGACTGCATGGAAGTGTACGAGTACCCTGGCTACCGCTGTGGGCCCTGCCCCCCTGGCCTGCAGGGCAACGGCACCCACTGCACTGACATCAATGAGGTGGGGAAGGGCAGAATCTGGAAGGGCATAGAAAGCTGGGGAGGGGGGTAGGAGAGGCCCAAGAAGGTAGGGCAAATGTTGGTCTAAAGGAGAGGAACCTTGGGTTTAGGAGAGGCTGTAGACCAGAAAAGAAGTGTGAGAAGGGAGGGAGACAGAAGGCCTGAGGCAAAGACTGAGGTCCACACAGGAAAGGTGTTAGGGGAGTGGCAGGGACAGTTTGAGATATCTAGTCAGGAGGGAACCCAGAGGGAGACGGGGTGGGGGGGGTGGGGGGGTGGCACTCAGAGCACAGTGATGTTGGGTGGGAAGGGCTGCAAATGGGACACTAAGAGCAGTGGTCCTAGGATCATAGGCAGGGGCCTGACTTCTTTCTTCTCATCTGGTCCCCAGTGTGCTCACGCTGACCCTTGTTTCCCTGGCTCAAGTTGCATCAACACCATGCCTGGCTTCCACTGTGAGGCTTGTCCTCAAGGCTACAAAGGCACACGGGTGTCTGGTGTGGGCATTGACTATGCCCGAGCCAGCAAACAGGTCAGGTTGGGTAGAGTGTGTGGGTAAGAGAGGTTGGCCTTGCAGGGGCCAGAGGCTTCTGGGTTGGCTATGGGGCCCTTGTGATGAATGGGATGAGGCTACTGGCTCATCTACTGGCTTTGCATTGGTTTTGGGTCTGGGCTTCATGTCAATGTTCACAGATAAGGCCACATCAGTGCTCTCTCCTTTGTTGGAGACCTACCACAGGTCTGGTTCTACCCAAAGTCTGCCCTTTCAGGTCTGCAATGATGTTGATGAATGTAATGATGGGAACAATGGTGGCTGTGACCCAAACTCCATCTGCACCAATACAGTGGTGAGCTGAATACCCTGTGTGTCTGGTGTAGTGGTTTATGCAACTCCCTCTCAAACTTCCTGCTTCCTCTCCTCCTTCCCCAGGGCACTCATAGTAGGTGTTCTATGTGGACCTGGTATGAATTCTGGTTTTGTCCCTTACTAGTTATGACCATCAGCTTTTCTGAGTCTCAGATTCCTCACTTGAAAAATGGGGCTATTTACTTTTCTTTGATTTTTTTAGAGAGAAAGGGAATGAGATCATAGATGCTTTACTTTAGTTGTTCATTGATTACTTTCCTGTATGTGTCTTGACCAGGTAAGCTTGGGGTTTTGAACTGCCAACCCCAGCATTTCAGGTCAATGCTCTATGCACTGTGCCACCACAGGTCAGGCAGGGGTTGTTTACTTTTAAAGGTTGCCAGGAAAACCTAAAGGAGATAATTGACTGACCTGGCATCAAGCTGAGTGCCCATTCTACACACATCAGGTGGGACAGCGCTGGTCCTGGGCATCTGGTAGGCTGGCCCTCCTTCCTAAGATAGGGTTTCTTTACTCTTAGGGCTCTTTCAAGTGTGGTCCCTGTCGCCTGGGCTTCCTGGGCAACCAAAGCCAGGGCTGCCTCCCAGCCCGGACTTGCCACAGCCCAGCCCACAGTCCCTGCCATGTCCACGCACACTGTCTCTTTGAACGCAATGGTGCAGTGTCCTGCTCGGTGAGCTAGGCCTGGGGCTTGGAAAGAAAAGGGAGAATCTGGGGGAGGGGGAGGGCTAGTGAACATGTTTAGGAATTGGGATGAAGACCTTCATGTGAAAGAGAAGTGGGCCTGGGCCCAGGCCCAGGAACTGGGTGGTGAGAATAGAGCCTAAGGCAGAAAAAAGGGTGGGGTGGGGGACACTAACTCCGACCCTTTGTGTTGCCCCAGTGTAACGTGGGCTGGGCCGGGAACGGGAACGTGTGTGGGCCTGACACAGACATCGATGGCTACCCGGATCAGGCACTACCCTGCATGGACAACAACAAACACTGCAAGCAGGTGCAGGCTGAGGCAGACACATGAGCAGGGTGGGTGCCCCAGGCTGGGCAGGCCAGAATTCATCCATTCTCCTCCTCCCCTGACCTTTAGGACAACTGCCTTTTGACACCAAACTCTGGGCAGGAAGATGCTGATAATGACGGCGTGGGGGACCAGTGTGATGATGATGCTGATGGGGACGGGATCAAGAACGTTGAGGTGGCTCCCAAACATCCTGCTCCTCCCAGCTCCTATGCTTTCCTCCCTGTCTCTGTTGCCTGGTTCCATAAACCTGGCCCCCCAACCCCTGGCCCTGGGCAGCTCTACAGGAAGGGCTCCAGTATTACAAATTAGGAAAGCATAAGCTCAGTGCCCAGGACAAGGTGGACTACCTGGAGGTTGGATGGGTGGGACTGTGCCAAGCAGGTGGACCATCACAGGATTGGTGATCATAGACAAGGGTACAGAGACAAGGTGGGTGCTAGGTGGCCAGTGGTTTGAGTGAGGCCTGACTCTTTCCCTCCCACCCTAGGACAATTGCCGGCTGTTCCCCAACAAGGACCAGCAAAACTCAGATACAGATTCATTTGGTGATGCTTGTGACAACTGCCCCAACGTTCCCAACAATGACCAGAAGGACACAGATGGCAATGGGGAAGGGGATGCCTGTGACAACGACGTGGATGGGGATGGTGCATGCCTGGGCTGAGGGGGTGGGAGACTTGTAAGAATTTGAATATAGTGGGAATGAAGCAGGGAAGCTAGGAAGTCTGAGAATCGGGGAGGGTGTTCTTATGGAAAATGACCTATGGCAGATGTCAATGGGAATGTGAGATAGAGTGTAGCTAGGCAGGGAGAGAATAGGCAAGAGGGTGAGACGAAGTAGTCAGATTTCCTGAACAGCTATCCTCAGGATGGGAGACAAAGCTTTCACCAACCCAGGAGAGAGTGTGACAACCTTTTGCTATCCTCATGTCTTCTAGGCATCCCCAATGGACTGGACAATTGCCCTAAAGTCCCCAACCCCCTGCAGACAGACAGAGATGAGGATGGAGTGGGAGATGCTTGTGACAGCTGCCCTGAAATGAGCAATCCTACCCAGGTACAGGGGAATGGAGAGGGCAGGGAAGCGGGGGGCGGGGGGGATTGATGGGTGATGGAAAGTGGTCACCATCTTCAGTTATCAGGAGAGATGGTGAGAACAGGCCCCCTCTATCTCAGACAGATGCAGACAGTGACCTGGTGGGGGATGTCTGTGACACCAATGAAGACAGGTAGGGTCTTGGCCAAGAGATAAAAGGTCTTACAGGGGATACTTTACTTTCCTCTAGTATATTCTCAATTCTCTATGGTTTAGCCTTAACTCTCCACTACTGCTGAGTAAGAACTTATTCCTGTAATCTACCCTACATTTCTACTGCTGGATCTTCACCTCATCTGGCTGACTGCAAGGGGTCTGGTTGTATGGATGCTATACCTCAGAGAGACTCCTAAGCAGGAGACAAGGGAAGGATATGGTACCTTTAGAGCCTTTATTTGGTGCCTATTCTGGGCAGCGATGGAGATGGACACCAGGACACCAAGGACAACTGCCCACAGCTACCCAATAGTTCCCAGCTGGACTCAGACAATGATGGACTTGGAGATGAGTGTGATGGGGACGATGACAATGATGGTGTCCCAGATTACGTGCCTCCTGGTCCTGATAACTGTCGCCTGGTACCCAATCCCAATCAGAAGGACTCAGATGGTAAGGCTAGGGTCCCACAGAGGATTGGACTAGAGTGGGCTTTGCTCATGGAGAGGTGGCAAGCCTTGCAGGGGAGTGAGAAAGGGTAGAGTGGGGAGAGAGGTCAGGAATGCAAGGCCCAAGAGGTAATAGTGTTGGCTAGTGGCAGTGGCCAGGGCCTTCCTGAGTGCCTAGCCTCACTCTTTCTAGGCAATGGCATTGGTGATGTTTGTGAGGATGACTTTGACAATGATGCAGTGGTGGACCCCCTGGATGTGTGCCCTGAAAGTGCAGAGGTAACCCTCACAGATTTTCGGGCCTATCAGACCGTCGTCCTGGACCCTGAGGGGGATGCTCAGATTGACCCAAACTGGGTTGTGCTCAACCAGGTACTAGGGCAGTGGGCTGGGCGGGTGCTGTCAGACTGGACGCCTGGGCAAGGCCTAAGTGGGATAGCGCACCTGGATCAGCTCTTTCTTCTTTATTGCCCATCACCAGGGCATGGAAATCGTTCAGACCATGAACAGTGACCCCGGCCTGGCTGTTGGTATGTGAGGGATACCCAGTTCAATAATTTCTAAACAGAGGAATCCAGCAGGGGCTGAGGGTGGGAGACAAGCTGGCCACACTATACAGCAGGCATCCCCTCCCATCCCCTCTACACAATGAGCCACTAGTAGCTTTGCTGCTCCTGACCTTGATCCCACTCACCCACCCACCACTAGGATATACAGCCTTCAACGGTGTGGACTTTGAAGGCACCTTCCATGTGAACACAGTGACCGATGATGACTATGCAGGCTTCCTCTTCAGCTACCAAGACAGTGGCCGCTTCTATGTGGTTATGTGGAAGCAGACAGAGCAGACGTACTGGCAGGCCACACCTTTTCGGGCTGTTGCCCAGCCTGGGCTGCAGCTCAAGGTCCCGCAGCTGTCCATATTCCCCAATTCAAGACCCTTTCCTAAAACCTCTCCCCCCTATCTGGATGGGAACTCTCTTACTCAGAGATTGGGCCTGGAGGTTGGCTCCCTGGGGCTCCAGAACAGTCTCCTTACCACCTTGATTGCTTTTCCCACCTGTACTTATCAACCTGTTGTCTCCCCTCATTTGGGTCCTTTGTTAACCCAATGTCTTTGCCAATGACCCCCAGGCAGTGACATCAGTGTCTGGCCCAGGTGAGCACCTCCGGAATGCCCTGTGGCATACTGGCCACACCCCTGACCAGGTACGACTGCTGTGGACTGACCCACGAAATGTGGGCTGGCGTGACAAGACCTCCTATCGCTGGCAGCTGCTGCATCGGCCTCAAGTGGGCTACATTCGGTGAGGGGAGGGGCTGAACCCTCCTGAGGGACCCCAGGCCCAGTCTTTCCTTCCCCTTTAGGTGGGAAGTGATCCTTCTACTCAGTGCCTTGGTGCTGTGGTCCTGGACTAGCACCACTTCTCTCCATCTCCTCTCACCACAGACACGTCACCTCAGCCCTGCTCTCCTAGCATCAGGCGGCCTGGGCTGTGGTGCCAAGGACATATAGGCAATGTTGGGCAAGTCTCTCCTTTTCTGTACTCCATTATCCCCTCTGTAAAACTGGGGCATCTCTGGTTGTCTCCAAAGCCCAGGCCAGTCTGTGGAGAGGCATACCACATCCAGCCCCTTCACTGGTCAAGTGTCAGACCTGGAACGGACCATCATTTACAGAAGCACAAACTAAGCCCCCAGACATCACATCTCTTTGCAGCAGAGCTGAGACCTCTCAGTTCAGCACTTTGTCCACAACTTTGCATTTCTTAGTTGGTGGAATGACAGGGAAGGGAGAGGAAATAGCCAAGGTCCCAGAGTCTAGGCACTTGGGTTGTTTTGCCTTTAAGGTGCCTGGTGCTGTGGGGTGCTAGGGCAGGGAATAAGCGGGGGTGGGGCAGTGGGGGTGTGGACTAGAGCCTGGGAAGCCGGTGACTTCACCCCCCAGTCCATTGTGCTCATTGTCATGGCAACCCAATCCTTGCTTGGAATGTGGCTGGTGCTTTGTGGTGCTTTGAGATGCAAAGGGGGCTGGACAAAGAGCCAGGGGCCCCAGGCCTGAGAAAAGCACCCCTTTCCCTCCCCTTTCCTTCCTTCTCTCAGGCCTGCTGAACTGAGGGGGGTTGGGGATGCACAGGGCCCTGGCATAGTGGCAAAGTGCCCACCGGTACCCTGCCACCAATGGAAACCCCTATCCTGGACAGAGTGAAGCTCTATGAGGGTCCCCAGCTAGTAGCGGATTCAGGGGTGATCATTGACACATCCATGCGAGGGGGCCGTCTTGGTGTATTCTGCTTCTCCCAAGAAAACATTATTTGGTCCAATCTCCAGTACCGATGCAATGGTGAGGCCTGTACCCACATCAACCTGACCTCCCATGTTCTTGTGGGAGAGTCACATCTCTGACCTCAATCATTTCTCCCTCCTTAGACACAGTTCCCGAGGACTTTGAGCCATTTCGGCGGCAGCTGCTCCAGGGAAGAGTGTAAAGAGGTGGCTACCAGCTTCAGAATCCTGATTTTAGAACTTTTGGCCTTGGGGTTCATTCTGGAGGCCCCTGGGTCTAATCTACAGCCCCTCAGACAAACACACACCCTCCTTTGGCACCAACCAGTTCAGCTCCAGAGAGGTGGTGACTGTTGAGGAGATGAGAAGTTTTTCAAGGGGTATTTCTCAGGCGCTAACCCCAGGAAAGATAACAGCACATTGCCATAAAGTTCCAGTTGTTTTCTAAGCCAGTGCGGTTGCTTATTTTAGGGATTTTCCGGGGTACTGTGGGAGCAGGAAGGAGACTAAGAGGGGTAAGGGAGAGGGGCTGGTAGGATGGAAGTTAAAGATCTAGAGGAAGTTTGGCTGAATTTGGAGCATGGTGAGGAAGATGCTGGATGAGGGTTAGGTGAAAGATGGGGGGTTTAGGTGAAGGATTAGGTGCTGGACGGAGGATGGTTAAAGTCCTCCCAGCCCCACTTACTCACAACTGTAGCGGCGACACTCCAATCAATCTTGGATCAGCCGGGATCGACAGCCAGGAGGGCTAAGGCCGCCCCGCTCTGGGTGAGTGGGAGGCCGGGAAGCCGGGGGGGCCGGAGGCCGGGACGAGTGCAATATTGGCGGGGGAAAGAACAACACTGCACCGCGTCCCGTCCCTCCCGCCCGCCCGGGGCCCGGGATCCCACTCCCCACCGCTTGAAGCGGGACCAGCCCAAGGACCGGGGGCGCGCTGGGAAGTTGGGTTCACTTCGGAGGCCAGAGACACTTGGCACCCGGAAGAGGATGAAGGGGGTAGTAAGGGGGAGGGGAGAAGGCAGAAGGAACGACAGCGGCATCCCGGAAGGCAGGTTTCTGGTGCCCAAGCGGTGCGCGCGCTTGCTCTTTAAATACTCCGACTGCGCGGCGCGGAGCCGCCGCCATGGTAACGCGTATCCCAGCAACTGAAATAAATGGCTGTTGCTTGGCAACGCTGGGGGTGGAAGTTTTGAGGCCGCCCACCTAAATACCCGCGAGTCCTCTAGCTGGTGGAGGGCTTCCACGCCTCTCCGGCCGGCGCGCGGGACGCTGACGTCACGCCTCGCTCTCCTCGGGCTCTGGACAAAGCTACACCAACAAGGTAGAGCCGAAGTTCCTGGCTTCCTACATGCTTCGAAGAGTTTTTAAAGTTCCTTTTTATGTGTATTTTTGGGGGCTAGGAATTGTTTTCCTAACGCGGACGCAATTGCTTTCGTCGGCCGACACCACAACCCAGGTGGATAAGACCGGATACCCTAAGCAACACGTGTCGCTGTGACCCCTTATACTTTCCTGGATCCATGTATTTCTGCCCTTCAAAACAGCTCTCGTTTCTTCAAAATTACGTACCCTCATATGCAGTTTGACCCTCATTACTACCATGTGTTTATCTGCCTCCCAAAAGATAGCTCAGTGCCCCAATACCCCTCAGCCTCCTAAATACGTAACCTGTCCCACCGCCCTCCACATTCAGATGTACTCTCCTACTTACCTCGCCGACCCTTCCACTACCTCAGGATCCCACACACTTAACGCCATTTTCTCCAGATACCGCCCCACGCGCCTTACACTCCCTAAAGTTTCCAGCCTCTCGGTCGATGGCACAGTGCGTTCTTCCCCTTCTCTGTCCAAGCCACTGACTGTTCTCGCTAGGGCGCTACCCTGCCTAGCTTCTCTCGGCCCACACTTAGGCAGCGCAGTCTGACGACCTCTCTCCGCACCCGATAGCTCCGCAACCCGCCTGGGCAGGCGCCGTGAGGCTCCTGGTGACCACTAGAGGGCAGGAGAGCCTGGCTGGTCAGCCCAACGGGCTATCTGCCACTAGCAGGTGGAGGACTGTGAGGGAAAGATCGTATGGTTCCACGGAGCCCAGGTCTCGGCCTTCTTTAAGTGGATATTTCTTCCCCCGCTCCCTTCTCGGGGGAAAGCCAATGAAGGAATTCAGACTACTGGAAAGTCCGTCAGGGGCAAGGACTGTGGGTTTTAGGGTAGAATTGCGTGTAGAACGGTACAGGGAGCGGTTAGCAAGGTGGGGCTATTCCGGGAAGTGGTGGGGGGAGGGCGTCCAAAACTAGCACCTAGTCCACTCCTTATCAAGCCTTCCCATGTCTTCCTAGCCCCCAGAGGGGCTTCAAGGGGACCAGGGAGAAGTGAAGTGGGGGACTAGAGTGAACTTCCAGACCTTAACCTAGTCCCTTTATTATTTTTCTCATCTTGGCTGTTGCCCTGGGTTAAAACTAAAGCCTTGGAAACTCAGGTCCCAGATTCCCCCATTTTTTCCCACACACACCACATTCTGGAACCAGGGAGTGGTTGCTGAAAGGGGGGAGGCCAACTGGAGAACAAACAGGTTGTCAGAGGGTTGAGTGATTGGAGCCCATGTGCCCTACCTTAGGGGCAGGAATGGTTGGGGAGAAGGAGGAAGAGATCGGAGGTAGGGAATGGGGGAGAGGGCGGGGTTTTGTCACCTGTCACCTGCTCTGGCTGAGCCTAGGGCGGGCGGGGGACCAGTATAAAGCAGCAGGCGCCTGTGCTCGCCCCACCTCACACGCAGTGCCTGCCTGAGTCTGTTCTGCCCCCTCCCCACCCGGTTCACCACCACCATGACACCGGGCATCCAGGCCCCTTTCTTCCTTGTGCTGCTGCTATTTCGAGTGCTTACAGGTGAGGGACACAAAGTGGGGTGGGGGCTGCTCTGCACAGCCTTTCTGTGGGTTTTGTTTCCTGGCAGATGGCACCACACAAGGCAGAAGTTGCAGGCAGGTGGTGTAGTCTGTGCCAGAATAAAAGAGACAGGCTAAGGACAGGCTAAAGAGCTGATTCCCCAGGAGAGTGGGTGCCAAGTTCAGGCGAATTTCCTTAGGAGAAGTCCGGGGTCAGGATGGCGGTGAGGGTGGTGGAAGCAGCGGGAGAGGTATATCTTAGGAGTGGAGAATAGTTAAACCAGGAGTAAAGGGGTGTGGGAAGAGAGGGAAACTACCAACTAGGAAGGAGGAGGAGGGCTAACACAGGGTCCTGCTCCCCAAATCCTGGCATTACTTCTCCATGCTAGAGGATATATTTTCTCCTTGTTCCAATTTATGCTGGAACCCAACCCTCACCTTCTTACAGCTACCACCAACCCTTATCCCCAAACCTCTGACCACACCAACAGCAGTGGAAATATACAGACTTTGAATCCCCAAAGCAGTCCAACATCCAAGTTCACTGACAGAAGTTCTGTGAGCAAAACCAGCAGCTCACTCCCAACTCACAGACCTGCCTCCAGCCCGGCCACCACTCCAGACCACACTGCCACCTCTTCCCCAGCCACCGGATCAGCCACCACTCCAGACCACACTGCCTCCTCTTCCCCGGCCACCGGATCGGCCACCACTCCAGACCACACTGCCTCCTCTTCCCCGGCCACCGGCCCGGCCACCACTCCAGACCACACTGCCTCCTCTTCCCCGGCCACCGGATCGGCCACCACTCCAGACCACGCTGCCTCTTCTTCCCCGGCCACCGGATCGGCCACCACTCCAGACCACGCTGCCTCCTCTTCCCCGGCCACCGGATTGGCCACCACTCCAGACCACGCTGCCTCCTCTTCCCCGGCCACCGGATCGGCCTCCAGCCTGGCTACCACTCCAGACCACACTGCCACCTCTTCCCTGGCCACCGGCCCGGCCACCACTCCAGACCACGCTGCCTCCTCTTCCCCGGCCACCGGATTGGCCACCACTCCAGACCACACTGCCTCCTCTTCCCCGGCCACCGGATCGGCCACCACTCCAGACCACGCTGCCACCTTTTCCCCAGCCATCGGCATGGTCACCACTCCAGACCACGCTGCCACCTCTTCCCCAGCCATCGGCATGGCCACCACTCCAGACCACGCTGCCTCCTCTTCCCCGGCCACCGGCCCGGCCACCACTCCAGACCACGCTGCCTCCTCTTCCCCGGCCTCCGGATTGGCCACCACTCCAGACCACGCTGCCTCCTCTTCCCCGGCCACCGGCCCGGCCACCACTCCAGACCACGCTGCCTCCTCTTCCCCGGCCTCCGGATTGGCCACCACTCCAGACCACGCTGCCTCCTCTTCCCCGGCCACCGGCCCGGCCACCACTGCAGACCACGCTGCCTCCTCTTCCCCGGCCACCGGCCCGGCCACCACTCCAGACCACGCTGCCTCCTCTTCCCCGGCCTCCGGATTGGCCACCACTGCAGACCACACTGCCTCCTCTTCCCCGGCCACCGGCCCGGCCACCACTGCAGACCACGCTGCCTCCTCTTCCCCGGCCACCGGCCCGGCCACCACTGCAGACCATGCTGCCACCTCTTCCCTGGCCACCGGATTGGCCTCCAGTCCGGCCACCACTCCAGACCACACTGCCACCTCTTCCCTGGCCACCGGATCGGCCTCCAGCCCAGCCACCACTCCAGACCACGCTGCCTCCTCTTCCCCGGCCACCGGCCCGGCCACCACTCCAGCCCACGCTGCCACCTCGTCCCTGGCCACCAGCCTTGCCTCAAGCTCAGCTGCCACTCCAGCATCCAAGGGCACCTCTGCCAATGCTACCAGAACCCCAATTGGTACTCCATCTTCAGTCCCCATCCACCACTCTGATACTGCTACCACCCCTGCTAGTCGCAGAACCAAGACTACTGCCAGTTACACTAACGGTAGCACAGTGCCCCTCACCTTCTCCAGTCATAGGATCTCTTTCTTCCTCCTGTCTTTTAGTATTTTAAACCTCCCATTTAACTCTTCCCTGGAAGATCCCAGCACTAACTACTATCAGGAACTGCAGAGAAACATTACTGAGTTGGTGAGTATCTGCCACGTGCTCCCCTGAAACAGCCTTCGGAACTGCTGGAATCCATGCACCAAGCCTTAGTGCTTTCCCTCTCACCCCAGTTTTTACAGATTTATAAACAAGAGAATTTTCTGGGTTCCTCTAATGTAAAGTTCAGGTACAGTTCTGGGTGTGGACTTTGTCTGGAGTGGGAAGATGTTGTCATGACTGTGAGGAGGGATTGGTTCACTTGTGGTTGGGGGAGGTGCCCAGAAGCTGGGACCTGCAGCTGAATTGCCCATTTCCCTGTGAGCAGGCCAGGATCTGTGGTGGTGAAATCAATTCTGGCCTTCCGAGAGGGCACTGCCAATGCCAACAATGTAGAGGCATGGTTTGTTCAACGTGAATCAGAAGCAAACAGATACAACCTGGTCATCTCGAGAGTTAGCGGTGAGGCCCCTTCCCTTGCTTCAGGCCAGCACCACACTGCCAGCGTCCCTCTCTGTCTGTCCGGCATCGGCATCTGGATTCTTGCTTTTCCCCTGGGTGGTAATAGAGGGAGGGTCACCTCCTTTGGGAGACTGCTCTCATCATTGCTTTTCTTTTTAGTGGATGATGTGTCATTTCCTTCCTCTGCCCAGTCTGGGTCTGGGGTACCTGGCTGGGGTATCGCCCTGCTGGTGCTGGTCTGTGTTCTGGTTGTGCTGGCCATCATCTATCTCATTGCCCTGGTAAGTGCTCAGTCTTCAGCCTTAACCAGAGTCCCCCTGCTAAAGGGAACTGCACGGCCCCTCACAACCTCCTATCTCCCTAGGCTGTGTGTCAGTGCCGTCGAAAGAACTGTGGGCAGCTGGACATCTTCCCAACCCGAGATGCCTATCATCCTATGAGCGAGTACCCCACCTACCACACCCATGGGCGCTATGTGCCTCCTGCCAGTACCACACGTAGCCCTTATGAAGAGGTGAGAATGGGCCCCACAGGTGGAGGGGGATGGAGGCTTTAGCTGGGAAAGCTCCTTGAAGGGGTACTTGCAAAATCCAAAGAACTTAGAAGACGTGAGAGGTGACATGAAGTAAGCAGGGGAGGGCCTGGCAAGGATGGGGAGGCCAGAAGAGTTCTGAGGAAAGGCCTGGGGAGGAGACCACGGAAGAAAGGGGACTTCAAGAGGGAATGTCCACACTAGCAGTATTTCCAAAAGAGCATTCACTGTTCGTCTGAACTGGCGCCACTGCTGTGGATGGGATGCCCACAGGTGAAATGGGTGGGCACGGTGCCCAGGGCAAGCCCTTCATACAGGACTCATAAGGAGTGAGCACCTATACCCCACTCTTCTAAGAACGGAGGGTAGATTGAGAAAGGCTGGGGAAGGGTAGGAGGATCTCTGATTTGGAAGAAGAAGTCTCACCAAGCCAGGTGAGCCTGAGTGGGGTTCTTAGGAGTCTCAGGAAAGCAAGAACCCCCTCCTCCCCTTTCTTCTCCTGGCCTTTCTCTGCAGGGCCTAGTAAATAATTACTTTGGTCACCTGGGGCTGGAACTTCAGGTGGGGGAGGGGGACTTTCCTTTTCTTGACCTTGTTTTCCCTCTCCTGGGACTTCCTTCTCTGAGTTTTACACAGATGAGCACACACACCTTCTTGGGCTGGAAAAGCAGAGAATGGAGGGAGACAGGGGCAGGAGGGGAGAGCACGGGGACTGATTAGAACCAAGGGGAGGAGGAGAATGGGAGCAGAGGGAGGAGAAAAGGCCCTGTTTACAGTCACCTGGCTGCTGGTGGTGCCTGGCAGGTGCTCTCTCCAAATTAACCCTTTGAGAGCTAATCAGACTCTTGGATGTAAGGTGCCATCCAGGGGACCTGAGGTGGTAGCCTCTCTCGGGAAAGTTTCTGCCCTTCAGCCTGGATCCCTTCTCCCCTCATCTAGGTTTCTGCAGGAAACGGTGGCAGCAGCCTATCTTACATGAACCCAGCAGCCACTTCTGCCAACTTGTAGGGGCACGTTGCCTTCTGAGCATCCAGCCAGTGCCAGCCAGTTGCTTCCCTCCTGGTCTTCACTGCCAGTATTCCCCCACCCCTTTCTGAACTGGTGAGCTGGGGGTTCAAGCGGGCTGCTCACAGCTGCCTTCACAGACCCCACTAAGTTCCCTACCCACCTTAACCCTGGTGATGCCCATCAGATCTCTGGGGGTCTGCCTGGGGCAGTGGCTCCCAGGACTGGCCTAGAAAGCCCCCGGGTGGAAGTGGGAACCTGTACATGGTTGAATAAAATAGGGGCCAGCTCTGTTGACTGCCAACTTCTGATCTGTCGTCTGGGACCCTTAGATAGGAGGGAGCAGTCAGAATGTATGTGGTGGTGGGGTGAGGTCGGTCTGGAAGGGGCCTCTGTGGGAGGAGACAGGGAGGAAAGATACAAGGAGCAGGGTTTATTTGAGCAGCAGGGGGCTGGAGAGATGACATTGGGTTGCAGGAGTGGCTAGGGGAAGAATTTGAGTCACCTCTACCCCATTGCTGGCAGCACAAGAGGAAGGAGGAAACGAAACCTAGGTGGCTGGGCTCCTGGGGCTTTTGTGCCCCTGGTTTCACTCAGGCTGGGGGCTGGCAGGACGCACCCTCCTCTCCCCTTGGCTCGATGCCCCCAGGCGGCGGTTCTATTCTGAGCTGCCTGGGTGTGAAGTAAGTCCTCAGGCAGTGATAACAGCCTCAGTGTCAACACGCCATGGTAAGTGTTAGATCCGGGGCTGGCACCAAGCCTGGTCACCACCTCCCTGGCTGCAGGCAGCCCATCTGCCCGGCCCACTGGCTCTGGGGTCTGCTCCCTGCACCCTGGGAATGGGGAAGTGGTTCTGGTTCTCTGCCCCCTTGGGCCCAGGCAGTGTCTGCCCCCTCCATCCCTTTCCCTCAGGGTCTGGGAGCCACTGCCCAGATGCCTCATCAGGGCTGAAGCAGGAGGTCACCAGGGCAATGCACTGGCTGGTGGCCATGGTCCATGGTCGGCTCAGGCCTGGGCTGGGTACATGTGTGGGCAGGAGGCTTGGGAGCACCTGGCTTGGGGACATCCTTCTCTCAGGTGCCACATCCACCAGGCGGCTCTGCTCTGAGCAATAGCAAAGCACCCTGGATCCCTCCCGGAAGCCACACCCAGCACAGAAACTTAAGAGGAATGGTGGGGCTCAGGGAAGGCAGAGATGTGCCTGGTATCAGTTTATTGTTTATAAACCATGAAAATGACAGCTATTGCTTGGCACAGGCCTAGCGGTCCCTACCACAGGGAGGCAGCAGTGGGCACCAGAGGTCTTGCCTGGCCCTACCCAATGGGGACATCCAACTTCCATTGGGGCCGCAAAAGGAGACTTGGCACATTGGCATGGGTGTGTGACAAGTGAAGCATGCAAGAGCGAGAAGAGGGGTATAAGAGGCATGCGGCTGAAGGGTATGGGGACCCACATAAACAAAAGAGGATAGGGTCCTCTTCCCCTCACTAGGGAGTGCCTGGACAGTGTCCAGCCAAAGAGCCTGCCCGCCTTAAAGCTACAGCTCAGCATCAGTGGGGCAAGGAGCCGGGCAGGGAGCCTGGTAGGGCAGAGGGCAGGCCTGGGATCATTCCTAGTGTTCCAGGAGCCTTCCGTCCCAACTGTCCTGAGGAGGAGGAGCACAAGGCAGGGATGGACGAAGGGGTTCTTTCCATGACTGAATAAAATGCCAAGGGCAGAGCGTGGAGCAGAAACTTGGTGGGACTGGGATCTGGATTAACAGGCAATGAAGAAAATGGGGGACATCCAGAGAGGTGAGCAGGAGTGTCCCTTGGTCAGAGAGGGCCCTGGGAAGACACAGACATGGGGTAAAGGACAAGACTACATGGTTTAAGGGAAAAGCTGCTGGAGGAATAACCCGGCTCTAGGAACCTTGGAGGGCGAGGGCCCAGGAAGGGCCTGAGAACATCAGTCCAGTTTGGCAAAGCCCCCAATGGTGACCTTCCTCTCAGGCTTAGTGCCCACAGGCTCCTGCAGCTGTACAGCACCCCCCCCAATGAAGCAGAAGGCAGGGCACACAGGCCCGGAGCAGTCCAAGGGGCACTCCAGGAGTCCACGGAAGGACACAGCATCCAGGAAGGAAACCCGACCCTGCTCGTAGTCCAGGCAGATGCCCAGGCGGGGTGGCAGGGGCACTGTGCAGCTGGCCGCTGGGCCGTCCCTCCCTGTCAGCCCCGCATTGGAGCTGGCCCCGGATCCCAGCAGAATCTTGCCCATGCCAATGGTGAGGAAAGCAAAGGGCGGCGACGCCTCCACGGTGGCATCCTCGGCTCCGCTGTCGTGTCCACTGTCTGGGTCGTACCTGCAGGACGGTCATTGAGAATGGGTAGGAGACTGTTGAGGGGTGGAATAAAGGAGTGGGGGATGGGTTATCAGAGGGCTGAGATGCTGGAAGAAGGGAATGGCAATGTTGGTTGAAAGGCTGGATCTGGGGTACTGAGGGGAAAACATGTTGAAGACACAGGGGTTAGAAGGTCGGGTTGGGGGTTTGGTTTGGCAGAAAAGGCGTAATGAGAGGAAATCACACTGGCAAGAGAGGTACTGGGGCAAAGAAAAGGCAAGACATTGATAAAGCACATTGAAGAAAAGCAGCCATATTGAGGAGAGAAGGTGGTGAGTAATATGGTTTTGGGGATGTCATGCTGGGAAAGGGTCCTGAGGTCAGAGGGGGCTGGAAGGGTGAGGAGGTAGTGACTAAGGGGCTGGGGTGAGGGGAGGAGCAGAGGAAGGGTGTTGGGAAGGTAAATGTTGGGAGACAGATGAGGGCGGATCAGTGTCACCAGAAGAGATGTCAGAAAGATATGGGGCTGGGGACAGCGCTGCTGTTGAACAGAAAGTATTTTGAAGAAATGGGGCCCCGGGGGATAGAGTGCTGGGAAGAAAGTGTTCAAGAAGAAGGCATGCATGGAAGGCTGTTAAGTGGGATGTTAGAGATAAGAGGGTTTGGAGATGGAAAGTTTAAGGAAAGACTTTTAAAGTGTTAAGAAAACATATGGTTGAAAAAGGCATGGCAGAGAAAAGATTTTATGGGGAAAGGATGTTGGAAATGGGGTATTAGAAAGAAAGACATGGAGGCTTGGAGAGATGGTGTATTAGTCCTGAGTGACAGATGGAACAAAGTGGAGATGGTTCCCTTTTCTATCATCTCTTTCCTCAGCCACACACTCCAAAAATCAATCCTTAGTGCCTTTCTACTGACCCCACATTTCTCCTGGCCACATGCCCCTCGGCCTGGCTTCCATGATCTTACTGCTTCCTCCTAGTCTTCTCCCAGCTCCACCCCAGCAAGTCTGGGCTCCCCTTCCCACCCCCACCCTACCCCCAGCTCCCTCACCGAGGGCCCCCACACCCCTTCCCTGCCAGCGTGGCCTGACCTGGGGCTGATCACATCCGAGGCACCCTGGAAGCTTTCCTGAAGCTTGCTCTCCAGCCCGACGCCCACCTTGACCAAGTAAGAGGCTGGGTCTACAGCGCAGGCCCAGTAGCTGCGGCCCTGTGTCACAGCCACATCGCCCAGGACCACATCCACACTCAGGTGGCAGCCAGTAAGCAGCCGCTCAGCAGCCAACAGCAGGGGCAGCCCTGGAACGCTCCGCACTGCTCGCTGGTCCTTGCTGATGGCCAGCCTCTCTCGGCTTGTGCCCCAGCGGCCATCGAGGAAGAAGTGAAGGACTGGAGTAGAGGAGGGTTGAGACAAACGGAAGAACTTCAGGGACAAACACCGACACTGGGTATTGTGAGGTGTTAGCAAAAGACACTGGGAAATTTCAGAACATGGAACAAGCTGCTGAGGGATGGGCAGGAAGCTTTGGGAAAAGAGCCTGGAGAACTGGAATGAGGGGCATATGGAAAAAAAGAAGGGGTATTCCAAATGGGCATGGGACTGCAGGAAGAGTTTTAGTGATGACTAGTGGACACAGAAGCCAGTCTCGCAGACCCAGTTCACTCACAACGCTTCCTTCAACCCCTTTTCCACGGCTGGCCCCATGTATAGTCCCCTCTAGTTCCATTTCATGTGGTGACATCACCACCACCGTCTGACTACACTTTCCAGCCCACACTCTGGTGTTCACATCTGGTCCTTACACCCAACCGCTACCTCTTCTGCCCCCTCTGCCTCCTTTATTATGCCTGCATCCTAGGGCCCACACTATTTTCTGGAGAGTCACTTTACTATCATTTATTGAGCCCTTACTCAAGGTGGAAAACTCTGCTAAGACTTTATATGTATCAATTCAATTAATTCTCACAACAACTCTATGAGGTAAGTATTGAAATACTTCTATAGAAGAGGAACTTGAAGTTCAGAGAGGATGAATAACTTGCCCAAAATCACACAGTTGGCAAGAGGCAGAGCTGGGATTTGAATGCAAGAAGTGTAGCTCCAGCGTTAGTGAGCATGACCCACGGTTTCATTCTGTCTCCAGTGCTCACCCAGCCCCGGCTGTTAGCTCCTGGATCCCAGCATACCCTGTGCTCTTTCTGTGCCACACTGCCCACTCATGTGCCCACTCACCGGGTGCTGGGGGTGTGTGCAGGTGCACATCTTCACTGTACTCGCCATAGCCAGCTTTGTTACAGCCACGGACACGCAGCACATACACAGAGCCTGTGTCAGGGTTCTCCAGCAGGGCACTGGTGCCCCTCACCTCTTCCCGCCGCTGCCAGCGGGTGGGGCCCGGCTGGGCAGGCACATCTGTGCGCCGGAACTCAATGGTGTAGTGCCAGGCAGGTGGTGAGTGGGGGGGCAGTCGCCAGCACAGGAAGATCTGGTCGTAGGCAAAAGTGCGCTGGGTGTCAATGACTGGAGCCTCAGGCACTGTTGGGAGAGACAGCAGGGTCAGTCAAGGCCTGGCCACTGGCTGGGCATGGAGGAAAAGGGAAAGCAGCGGGAGCCGGGGGGGTGAGTGAGGGTGAGAGGGACCTGGGGAAGTGACCTGTCGGGGCACTGGGCAGGGGGTGGGCAGGCAGAGCCCAAGGCAGAAGGAGAGAGGCAGGTGCACGCTGAGCAAGTAGGAGGCTTGGGCATTAGTCCTGTCTGCCACACTGGCCTTAGGTCAGTTACTTCCCTTTTCTAGGTCTCAGTTTCCTCCTCTGTCAAATGAGGACGTCAGACCAGATGGGGACCCTTCTTTCTATTGTCATTTTTATTCTATGAATACAGAGGAACCCCAGGAAAAGGCCACTGGAAGAGGAAGGCAGGAGGGCACTGAACAGGAAGGAGGGGACTGAGTAGGAGAAAACTAGACACAAGAGTCAGCAAGACAGAAAATGGAGGACAACAGAGGGCAAGCAAAAGCTTGATAGCAGGGGACAAAAATCAAAGAAAAGAAGAAATGTCCAGAGGAGGAGGATCACAGGGGCAAAAGGTCAGGAGGGCAAGGATTAGGCATATACCCAAGGAAAGTAGAAGAGAGACAGGGCATTGGTCTGGAGGGGACAGAGAAGGAAGCAAAGAGTGGGAGGCCGAGCTGCATGGGGGCTGCGGGTGGAGCAGGGGGCCCGGGCCGCTGACTTGCCTGGGGTGCTCCGGAGCAGAGTCCGCGGTGGCCACAGCCTACAAACAAAGAGAGGGAGAAGCAGCGCTGAGCGCAGTGGGACGGTGTGGCCAGTGGGCTAGGTGGGGGTGGGGGCGACTGGCCAGGCCAGGCAGTAGGCTGGGAGGTCCCCGGTGGGCACTGCCCCCCGGGTCCGCTGCTGGGGAAGAAGGGAGGAAGGCTGTAATTGGGCATGGGGCCTGGCCATCTCCTTACCTCTAAGGAAGTTAAGCTCTGTCAGCAGCTTTATTTCACGCCCCACGTCCAGCTGGCAATGGCGGAAGGAGGAGCTGGCAGCTGGCCGAAACGTCTGGAGGGCTTCTGTAGCTCGGGCAATCCTGGGATGGGGGACCCAAGGGTCAGGCACTGCCATCTGTGCAGCCACCCTTCCCCTTGATTCTGCCTGCCTGCCCCTAGAACTCAGCTTTGAGTCTCTTCCTCATCCCTTCAGGCAAGCTGGGTTTGGCCTGGTGAAAATCCTCAGGGCCCAGCTCTCCATTGGACAGTACTTGAGACATTGTCTTGGACATTGGCTATACCCATGATGCCCCTGCTCCCCTGGGAGCCTGTGTCCCTGAGCTGTGTGCCCCAGAGTACCTGTTATGTAACTGCTTGGCTGCTTGCACAAAACAAGGCTGGTCTGTTTCCTTAAGGACCTCCTGAGCATAGCCCACCAGACCTGAGCCATCCAGCAGGCTCCGGTGCTCCTGGAGCTGGGTGCTGAGACGGGCCAGCCGCTCCTGCTGGCATTCCTCTATGGCCTGAAGCAGCGATGCCCTCTTCTCCTCCAGCACAGCCCCGAGCCCCCGTACCAGCTGGGACACCTCTTCCTTGGCCTGCTGACCACTCACCTGCCCAGAGAGCAACACTTACTACCTTCTTGAAGGCAGTGCCTGTTCCAGGCTCCTAGGACATCAAACTATGGCTAGGATCACAGAGGACCTGGGGAAATTCTACCCACCCATTTCAACAGGGCCAAGTTTCCAAAGGCACCTGTATACCCAGATGGGCTCAATTCCTGACCATTTATTTATGCTAACCTTCCTGGAGCCCACACCTTAATTCCTAAGAACTCCCCCAAATAAAAGAGATCACAAGTACACTAATGTCCACTTGAACTGCACGAACATCCACCAACATGTGTGCCATCCTTAATGGCCATCTGCATGTCAGCTTATGCATGCAATCTGAAAGAAGGTACCATAGCCATTGTTTTACCCTAGCTCCAGGGATGTGTGCCATTCTGAGCAGGCAAGTGAACCTGAGTGGCATCTGAGCTGCGTCCCTGGGGCTTTTCAAGCTCTCCCTGTCCTGGGCAATAGCCACCTGGTCCCCACTGTAGATTTGGGCACAGCCTGGCCTGAGGCACTGATGATCCTGCCAACCTGGTTTAACCAGAACCTTGATGCATTCATGGGGCCCACACTGGCTCTCTGAGCTTGCAATCAGGTGACTGGGTCATGCACATCCACACCCCCTTATTGCTTCCACATCCAGTAAGGGCCAAGAGCAACCTCTATGCCTCCCTCACCTCAGTGTGCCTCACAGTCTCCTCCAGCTCACAGATCTGGGTCTGTACTGTGTCCTGGTTTCCTAGGATGTATGTCAGGCTCTTCGTCAGTTTGTCCTGAGGGGGAAGAAAGAGGTGGGCATCACACCTAGTTCGACAGCAGTCAGCAGTTAGTTAAGAGGGGGTGTAAAGGGATGTGAGTAGGTTACCACTGGTGTTGAGTGTGTGTGTGTGTGGGGTCCTCACCTTGAGGGCTTGATAGGCATTGAGCACTGGTGTAATCTTGTGCCCACTGTGGGTGCGCCTTACTCGACAGAGTTGGCATACCAGCCGCTGGCATGTCTTGCAATAGTGGGTCACCTCTTCCTTGTGGTCTGGGCACATTAGGCCCTAGGGACAGAAAGAGCGACAGCATACTCAGCCAATAGTGGGTGTAAAGGTGCTCACCTACCATGAGAGCAGTTTGGTGCCCTCCTTCCACTGGCCAGATGGGGCTGGAGGAGAGCCCAGCTGGTGGTGTTCCACAGTGCCATCTGGTGGTACATACTGGCATCAAAGAGAGCCTTTCTGCACCCTCCAGGCACCAGCATTGCTCCTCCCTTCATCTACCTCAGGATATGTGTGGTAATGACAATAATAATAATTAATCTTTGCCTTGTGGTTAATAATTAACTTTGTCCATCTTGTTCTCTGTCACATTCCAACGCCTAGAACAGTAGTACTAGGCACATAGGTGGCTGATACATATTTGTTCAATGAATAAATGCATACAAACCTTTTAGTGTACAGATAACTTTCACAAACATTATCTCATGTGATCCTCTGAACAGCCCTGCAGATGTGAATATTGCAGGGAAGATAATTATCAGCCTCATTCAGCAGATGAGATGAAGGCTCAAAGATGTCCAAATGCCTTTTTTGGTTGTTGTTACTGAAAAGGAGCTTGGCAATGGCAAACCCCTGCCCACCTCCTTTTGGAGGCCCACAACACCAGGCACCCCCACCCACCCAGCTCTACCCATCCCAGGCCCTGCAAAGGCTGGCTCACCTTAGGGCGGAAGGAGAGGGTAGGCAGCGTGGGCTCATGCTGGGCCTTCTGGGTGCCCCAGGGGTGGAAGAGCTTGAAGCACTCATTGCAGAAGGTGGCACGACACTCAGTGCAGCCCTTGGTGGCCTCTAGTGGCGGGGGCTTGCACAGCTGGCACAGGATGACGCCACCCACACTCACACTCTGGCGGTACCGCTCCACCACACGCTCCAGGGTCAGGTTTCGGAACAGGCCTCCCAGGCCCCGCTCCCCCAGCTCCACATCGCCCTGGCAGGCTGGGCACGGGAACATGATCACCTGGGGGTGCAAAGCACCTCGCTTCCTCCCGGGGTATGTCCCAAAGCCTGTGGATGGGCCGGGGATGTAGGGAGGTGAAAATTATAGCTGGTTGGAGGTATGGGGAGTCTGTTCAATTAAAAAATTAATTTTTATTATGCCATAGCTCAGCTGAGTTATTAGAAGCCTGATTGAGCCACCTCCTGCAAGGGACAGATGCCCCTGACCAGAGATGGACCTGTTCCATCTTCCTGATGGACATCCCAGCATCCTCACCCCCATCCCACAGGCCCCAGCCCTACCTGACTTAAGCAGCCGGTCCAACCGATCTGGCTTGGGAAGAGTTCTGCGGGACAGGCGGGGGCTGCGGGTGGAAGGAGTGGAGGCAGGAGAGGTGGGCTCAGAGCTGGGGTCCCCACCATGGCCTACATAGCCCTGCTGGCCCAGCACCTCCCGGGCACAGGCCTGGCACACGTTGTGGGTACAGGGCAGCACCAGTGGCTGCTTGTACATCTCTTGGCACACTGGACACAGCAGTTCCTTCTCCATGTTCTTCATGCTCGTCTGTGGAGGGACCAGGAGGTTGGATCAGAGCTTGGACATATCTTGACAGGCCCCTCAGTTGCCCTTAGAGACCCAAAGGGGGTCTCAGGACGGAGCAAAACAATCTACTTATGGCTTTTACCCAGCACCAGCCTAGCCTGGTTCACAGTACTTCCCAGCTCTGTCTCTGGCCTCTGTTTCCCTTCTGCAGAGCTAAAAGATGGTTGGAGCTCGCGCCTCCCCTCAAGCCCCACCTTCTTTGCTTGCAGCCCCTCTCGCCCGACGGTAGCCGCTGTTTCCCCCATCTCTGCTCCAGCTCCGGCCCTTCTCTCAAGGACACGGCCTAATTGACACCTAGGTACGGACCCTCGCCCCTTTCTCTGACACACACCCCTGCCCCCCAACTATCGCGTGACTCCTTCCTATAGGCAGGCACCGCTCTCTCCATCCTCCTGCTCGCGCCGGCCGTCTTCAGCCGCGGCTCCGGCCTGTGGCTGCCTGCAGCCTCCATCCACCGTCTTTCACTTCCCTAGCTATCTCCACCTGTCCACGGATGCTAACCCATTTTCCTTCGCCCCCTGGACCTCCCGTTCCATCCCCCGGCGCAACCGGGCTAGTCGCAAAGCCATCCCGAAAAGGGGAAACAAGCGCTTCACATACTCGCCCCCTACCCACCGGAAGTATCCCTCCCTTTCTTAGTGGCGGGGGTCCTCAAGCTATGCCCCACCTCCTCACCTCACCTTGGTCCCTCTCTTTGCAGCCATCCCGGTCAGGGGCGCAGCTGACACAAAGGAGGGAGGGACACGGAGGGAGGGGGAAGGAAGTGGGGGGGGGGGAGCAGGGTTGGCACCGCCCCTGGGAGAGCCGGGCATGGGTTGCCATGACAACCGCAGGAGGCTCCGAGGCAGCCGGGAATGGGGGTGCGGTAGGGTGGGGTCTTAGGGAGCTGTCCAAATTAGAAACTACCTCTCAGGGCGCACCTTCTTCGCCCCTGTCCTCAGTTTTCTTGGAAAATTTCCAAACTTACACGCGCCCCCTCCTCACGGTATAGCCCCATTACCCTGCAGCCACAATCTAGGTGCACTGTTGGCCACTACCCCAGCCCACCCGCTGTGTCCGGGCAGCTCCTTGTTCTTCACACCCCAGCAGATGGACGCCTTTACGGCACCCACCTTCGGGCTGCCCCCGGGATTATCCTCTCATACGTGCATCCCGACCTTCCAGTCCTTTCTACCATCACCAGCCCCCTGTCTACATTCCAGGGTCTCGCCGGATCGCCACCTGTTCGAGGTCCCAGCTCCCCGGACCCCTATACTCCACCTCCCCTTCCCCTCGACCCCTCCTTAACTCACACTGATGCGGACCAGAGCATCCATGATGGAAGTGAAGGTCTGCATATCCTCACCCTCAGCCATGGTCCTACCTTGCCCTCCCGCCCCCAGCTGCCCGATCCCGGCAGCGGCTGAGAACCCCGGGCTTAATGCAGGAGCTCGGTGGGGGTGTGGGGAGGGGTGGGGTGGGGGGTGAAATATTACTGCGCATGCTCCAGGGATAAGCCTCAAACAGCGCCAGTGAGGGGTAGGGAAATAGTTTCCCCACGTGGTTCTCAGAGGCGGTGGGCGGGGGGGTGGGGAGGTAACACGGGATGGCGTTTGAAGGGAAAACCATTTCTTATGCTCGCATTCTTCATTGGCTCCTAATCTTTCTCATATAAAGTGAAAGAATATTTTCAGGGAATGATGCCTTCCAGGATGGCAGGACTAGATTTTGGTTTGGCCCAGGGTCTACGGTAGATGTCGAGGCAATGATCATTGGGGAGGGAGGTCTGAGAACAGGCATTAGAGGTGACATAAATGGCAACGAAGACAGAGATGGGCTAGAGGCTATGGGCCGTTTAACCTCAGTGACTTAAAGAGTTAAATGCAGGTTGCATTGAGAGGCTGCAGTTGCTCCGTGTGCTGGTAAAGGCGGTACTAGGGCGGTGGCCCAAGATGCTCTTTGACGTAATATTTCCTCCCTTCCAGAAGAGGGCGCTACGTACAGGTGCCAGAGGGAGAAAAAGGGAGACGTGGAGGATGAAAGTTTGAGCTGGGTGCTGACGCATGCGCACAGGCAACTACACCCGGTTCGTCTCCCCTCTTTCTTGGCCGGAGTCGTGTATTGGACCCACGAGCAGAACGTGATGGGTAACGGGACCGGCGGGGTCCTCCGGACGGACTAGTGGGGGTCGGAGATGGGGCGGGCCAGCTTTCCGGGTCCTCTCCCCGCAGAGCTGACGTGTCCTGGATTCCAGGGGGCGGGCCAAAATTTGCACGCGACCGGAGGGTGCCGGGCGTCCCGGGCTGAGGAATTCCTGAGGGTCGCCGTGGGGATCCATACTCCTTAATGCTTGGCAGGGGTCGGGCCCTCGAACTCCGGGACCTGTCGAATCTGCCTACGGCTCCTGGAGCGAGGATCGGGCCTGACTTTCCGTTTTTCTCATCCCTCCAGTGGTGGGTACGGGCACCTCGTTGGCGCTGTCCTCCCTCCTGTCTCTGCTGCTCTTCGCTGGGATGCAGATGTACAGCCGCCAGCTGGCCTCCACCGAGTGGCTCACCATCCAAGGCGGCATGCTTGGCTCCGGCCTTTTCGTCTTTTCTCTCACTGTATCCTCCTGCGGTGGAGTGGGGAGAGATGTTTGAGGGTAGGAAGGGTGGAGAGCTACGCAGGCTTGTGAGGATCCCATTACTCACACAGCTCTGCCCTACTCCTTAATTCCTTCAACCCAGGCCTTCAATAATCTGGAGAATATTGTCTTTGGCAAAGGATTCCAAGCAAAGATCTTCCCTGAGAGTAAGTGAAAACTGGGGGTTGGGAATTTGAACCCTCTTCTCTAATCTTCCCCAATATGATACTGAGCTTCCAGGTGCTTAGAAGGTCAAGATTGTTTAGGAGAAGGAAATATGATAATAAGACTGTAAACAAGTGATACTTTAGGATCTAGCACTTTATGTAGCTCATGGAATTGGAGCTGGAAAAGTTCTCTGAAAGCAAGAAACACAGTGCCTTTTGTCTAGTTCGGAATGTTTGAGGAGAGCAGGCTACTTTTTTCCAGAAAGGGAGGGAGAGAAAAGCATCAACTGTTCCACATAGTTGTGCATCCATTGATAGCTTCTCATACATGCTTTGACCAGGGATCAATTTGGTGACCTCAGGCTCTAGTAGAGACCTCAGCACTCCAGGCTGATGCTCTGTTCACTGCACCACCACTGGTCAGGTTGGACCTGTTTTTTGTTTTTGTATTTTTTTTCTGAAGTTAGAAACGGGGAGGCAGTCAGACAGACTCTCGCATACGCCCGACCGGGATCCATCTGGCATGCCCACCAGGGGGCGATGCTCTGTTGCAACCAGAGCCATTCTAGCGCCAGAGGCAGAGGCCACAGAGCCATCCTCAGCGCCCAGGCCAACTTTGCTTCAATGGAGCCTTGGCTGCAGGAGGGGAAGAGAGACAGAGAGGAAGGAGAAGGGGAGGGGTGGAGAAGCAGATAGGCGCTTCTCCTGTGTGCCCTGGCTGGGAATTGAACCTGGGACTCCTACACGCCAAGCCGACGCTCTACCACTGAGCCACATGGCCAGGGCCAGGTTGGACCTGTTTTGCATACATCCATGGGGAGGTGTTTTTGTTCCCACCAGAAGCAGCAGCAGGAAGGACCAAGATCATTGAGGGGTTCTGGTATGAAATTGACCCAATATTTAGTGAATTAAGGTTATTTTGAAGAGCCTAGCCTGACTGGGCGGTATTGTAGTGGATAGAGCATCAGCCTGGAATGTTGAGCACCCAGGTTTTGAAGCCCTGACGTTGCTGGCTTGAGTGTAGTTCACAAGCTTGAGCACAGGGTCGCCAGCTTGAGTGTGGGAAGGTCTCTGGCTTGAGTAAGGGGTCATTGGCTTGGCTGGAGCCCCCCACCCCCATCAAGGCACGTGTGGGGAAGCAATCAATGAGCAACTACTACTGTGGTGGCGCAGTAGATAAAGCATTTGACCTGAAATGTTGAGATTGCTGGTTTGAGACTCTGGGCTTGCCTGGTCAAGGCAAGTGTGGGAGTTGGTGCTTCCTGCTCCTCCCCCCTTTTCCCTCTCTCCTCTCTAAAATGAATAAATAAAGTCTTGCCTGACCTGTGGTGGCGCAGTGGATAAAGCGTCGACCTGGAAATGCTGAGGTCGCCGGTTCGAAACCCTGGGCTTGCCTGCTCAAGGCACATATGGGAGTTGATGCTTCCAGCTCCTCCCCCCCTTCTCTCTCTCTGTCTCTCCCTCTCTCTAAAATGAATAAAAAAAAATAAAAAATAAAAAGTCTTAAAAAAAAATGAACAGACCTGTGGTGGCGCAGCAGATAAAACATCGACCTGGAACACTGAGGTAGCTGGTTCAAAACATTGGGCTTGCTTGGTCAAAGCACATACGGGAGCTGATGCTTCCTGCTCCTCAACCCTTCTCTCTCTTTCGCTCTAAAATGAATAAATTAAAAAAAAAAAAGAACAACTAAGGTGCTGTAACTATGAGTTGATGCTGTCTGTCTCTCTTAAAAAGATTATTTTGAAGAACCTAAATATTACACCAAGTTTCTATGTCAGCAGGAGTCCTGATCAAATCAGAATAACTGTTAAGAGTGTTTCCTGTTTGAATTTTTTCAAATTAATTTTTAGAGAGAAGAAGGGAGAGAGACAGAAACATCAATTTGTTCCTCCACTTTTTCATGCCGTCGTCATTGGTTGATTTTTGTATATGCCCTGATGAGAGATCGAACTCGCAACCTTGGGAGGACATTGTAACCAACTGAACTCCCTGACCAAGGCCATTTTGTGTCCTGTTTGAAATGATCCTTGTTATTGTTCATGTAATTGAGATTTGATGACTTAATTATTTATGGAGAATTAATTTCATAAAGGAAATTAGGCATCAAGGCCAGATCATACCAGGAATGCCACATGCTCAAAAATTGACAGCAGAGGCCCCTCAAAAGCCTCAGTGCAGGCAGCCAAGACAACCTGGCCTGCATCTACTAGGACTCAGCCACCCCCCTCCTCGCAGCCAGCCCTGTGCCTCCACTGCCAGGCTGTTGTCAGCTCCCTCAGTGTCAAGGCAGAGATACTGGATGCTGAGCTGCTAGGACTGTGGGCGGCTGCAAGTTCTTGTCTTTAGCTTCCCCCTGCTGCCTACTGCTGCTGGCCCGCCTGCCACTTTTCCCCTGCTCTCATTGCCTCATGAAGCCACTAGGACCCAATACACCTGCGTCATGGAGGGATATGGCTACACACACCTTTCTGCAGGAGAAATTCTTCGTGATGAATGGGAAAACTCGAGTTCACAGTATGGTGAACTCATTGAAAAGTACATCATTCCTGGCCAGATAGTTCAGTTGGTTAGAGCATCGTTCTGAAGTGCGGAGGTTGTTGGTTCGATCCCCAGTCTGGGTACAGACGGGAACAGATCAATGTTCCTGTCTCTCGCTATCTCTTTCCCTCTCACGCTAAAGTCAATAAATAAACATTAAAAAAATTTCATTAAAGATGGAAAGATTACCCTGGCTGTTTGGCTCAGTGGTAGAGCGTCGGCCTGGCGTGCAGGAGTCCTGGGTTTGATTCCCAGCCAGGGCACACAGGAGAAGCGCCCATCTGCTTCTCCACCCCTTCCCCTCTCCTTCCTCTCTGTCTCTCTCTTCCCCTCCCGCAGCCAAGGCTCCATTGGAGCAAAGTTGGCCCGGGCACTGAGGATGGCTCTGGTTGCAACAGAGCAACACCCCAAATGGGCAGAGCATCCCCCTGGTGGGCATGCCAGGTGGATCCCGGTCGGGCACATGCAGGAGTCTGTCTGACTGCCTCCCCATTTCCAACTTCAGAAAAATACAAAAAAAAAAAAAAAAAAAAGATGGAAAGATTGTCAGTTGAGATAACCATCAGTTTAAAAATTTTTTTGAGAGAGAGACACAGGAAGGGAGAGAGATGAGAAGCATCAACTCGTAGTTGCGGCACCTTAGCTGTTCATTGATTGCTTCTCATACGTTCCTTGACAGGGGGGCTCCAGCTGAGCCGGTGACCCCTTGTTCAGGCTAGCAACCATGGGAGCATGTTGATGATCGCATGCTCAGCTGGCAACCCTGTGCTTAAGGTGGTGACCTCAGGGTTTTGAACTTGGGACTTCAGCATCCCAGGTTGACACTGTCCACTGCACCACCACGAGTCAGGCTTAAAAAAAAATTTTTTTAATTGATTTGAGAGAGAGGAAGGGAGAGAGAGAGAGGCATCAACTCATTCCACTTAGTTGTTCCATTTAGCTGTGTACTCATGAATTGCTTCTTGTATGTGCCCTGACAGGGTCAAACACACAATCTTGGTGTGCTGAGATGACGCTTTATCCACTAAGCCACTCAGCCAGAGCCGTCAGGTTTTTATATATTTTTTAAAGATTTTATTTATTCATTTTAAAGGAGAGAGAGAGAGAGAGAGAGAGAGAGAGAAGGGAGGAGGAGCAAGAAGCACCAACTCCCATATGTGCCCCGACCGGGCAAGCCCGGGGCCTCGAGCCGGCAACCCCAGCGTTCCAGGTCAATGCTCCATCTGCTGTGCCACCACAGGTCAGGCCAAAGATTTTATTAGCCTGACCTGTGGTGGCGCAATGGATAAAGCGTTGGCCTGGAACGCTGAGGTTGCCATTTCGAAACCCTGGGCTTGCCTGGTCAAGGCACATAATGGGAGTTGATGCTTCCTGCTCCTCCCCCCTTTTCTCTCTCTCTCTCTTCTCTCAAAACAAATAAATAAAGTCTTTTTAAAAAGTTAAATATTTATTCATTTTAGAAAGAGGAGAGAGAGAGAAAGGGGGTGTGTGGAGGAATGGGAAGCATCAACTCATAATTGCTTCCCATATGTGCCTTGACCAGGCAAGCTCAGGGTTCTGAACTGGTGACCTCAGTGTTCCAGGTCAACGCTTTATCCACTGCGCCACCATAGGTCAGGCAAACCATCACTTTTTTTTAATTAATTAATTAATTTATTTATTTTACAGAGACAGAGAGAGAGAGAGAGTGAGGGATAGACAGAGACAGACAAGAATGGAGAGATGAGAAGCATCAATCATTAGTTTTTTGTTGCGCATTGCGATACCTTAGTTGTTCATTGATTGCTTTCTCACCTGTGCCTTGACCTCGGCCTTCAGACCAAGTAACCCCTTGCTTGAGCCAGTGACCGTGGGTCCAAGCTGGTGAGCTTTGCTCAAATCAGATGAGCCCTCGCTCAAGCTGGCGACCTCAGGGTCTCGAACCTGGGTCCTCAGCATCCCAGTCCGATGCTCTATCCACTGCGCCACCACCTGGTCAGGCAAACCATCACTTTTTTAAAGAGGGAAATGGATTAGACAATGGGTGCCAATGATCAGAATAATAAATGTATTTTAAGAATACTTTTTAAAAAAGATTTTATTTATTGACTTTTTAGAGAGAGAGAGAAAAAGGTGGTGGGGTGGGGGAGCCAGAAGCATCAACTCTTAGTTGCTTTGACCAGGCAAGCTTAGGGCCTTGAACCAGCAACCTCAGCATTATTCCAGGTCATCACTGTATCAACTGTGCCACTGCAGGTCAGGTCTTTTTTATTTATTTATAGAATTGATTTTAGTGAGAGAGGAAAGGAGAGCAAGAGAGAGAGAGAGGGAGAGAGAGAGAGAGAGAGAGAGACAGGAACATTGATCTGTTCCTGTAAGTGTCCTGACTGGGGATTGAACCAGCAACCTCTGCACTTTGGCACAGTGGTCTAACTAACTGAGCTATCACACCAGGGCAAAAGAATAAATTTTTTTTTTTTTAATTTTAATGAGAGGAGGAGAGATAGACTCCTGCATGTGCCCAATCTGGCAACCCCTGTCTTGGGCCAGTGTTCGAATTAACTGAGATATTTTTAGAGCTTGAAGCTGATGTGCTCCAATCAATGGGCTGTCTTTAGTGCCTGGGGCCATGCTTGAACCAATCAAGCCACTGGCTGTGGGTGGGGAAGAGGGTGAGAAGTGGGAGAGGGTAGGGGAGAGAAGCAGATGGTCGCTTCTCCTGTGTGCCATGACTGGGAATCAAACCTGGGACGTCCATATGCCTGGCCAATGTTCTTTCCACTTAGCAAATTGGCCAAGACCAGAAGAATAAATTCTTGAGAGCTTGTGTGGAAGTTCTAGCAGGGGAGTGCAACTACTCTTATACCCGTGACTGGAGAAGAGTCCTCTCTTTTATCAGAGAAGGTCGTCCTCTTCGACCGAGCACACAGCTTCGGGAAGGACGCACATGGAGTGGTGAGGGAGGAAGGGAACACCTACCTGTCCAGCTGGATCAGCCGAATCAACCCTGGTGATCAGTGGGGTGACAGATGTCACAACCAGATCGCCCTCGCATCCAAGAATAAATTCTTGATTGATAGGTTTCCAAGAAATGAAGACAACCTTCAAGGTTGGAACAAGATCATGGAGAGAAGGCAGATTTAAGATGATTTAAAAATCACTGCACTTTGGTCAGAAAAGTAATAACTATGTCTCATAAATGTTTTTGTTTTTAATTTTTTTAAGACTTTATTCCATTTTTAGAGAGGAGAGAGAGAGGCAGGGAGAGAGAGAGAGAGAGAAGGGGGAGGAGCAGGAAGCATCAACTCCCATATGTGGCTTGACCAGGCAAGCCCAGGGTTTCGAACCAGCGACCTCAGCATTCCAGGTCGATGCTTTATCTACTGCGCCACCGCAGGTCAGGCCATGTCTTATAAATGTTAAAAAAATTGCCAGTAGATGCCATGTTGTTGAAGCCTTCATTTGGTAGAATAAGGATTTATCACTTTTCCTCCAGGTCTTGCTCTCTAGCTCTGTTGTAAGCTGCCAGAGCTCCTTCCATTTACCAGCTCCAGGACCTCTCTGTTTTATTTTGTTTCCATATGAATTGTTTTTATTTACTTGTAAAAGAAATCTTTGTTGTGGGGCAGGGTTCTTGGCCCTCTTTACCGGCCGGCCGTGTTCTCCCCAACTGGCAGGTGGTGCTTGCCCTTGCTTCCTGCCCTCCCAGCTCCCCAGGCCTGCTCTCTAGGCAGCCTGAGACCCTGTCCTGCCACCATGGGTGTGCGTATCCTGGCACTCTGCTCTCCATCCGATGTCCAGGGAGTGAGGCCCTCAGCCTCCACTATCGACCAGTTTAATGAATTGATCCCCACTGTCTGGCTTCTGTTGAAAAGGCCCTGACCCTGCTCCCCAAATGGGAACAAGCCTTGCCCTTCAGGCTCTGCTATCACTTTCCTTTTCTCCAGAAGAAAGCCAGGAGAGGAAAGTTAGGTGATACCTGGGGCAGAGCTGGTGATGAGCATGCCTGTCCTACCACCTTGTCCTGGGCGTCATTACGGCCATCTGAGGTTCTGCTGTTATTAGCTCCAAGATTCAGGAGGCCCCAGATTTCTCCTAGACGTCACGTATGATGCCTGGTATTTCCATTCTGACCTCTCCCCTTCTTGTCCCCTCTTATCTCCCCAGTTCTCCTCTGCCTCCTGTTGGCTCTTTTTGCTTCTGGCCTCATCCACCGTGTCTGTGTCACCACCTGGTAAGTGCCTGACAGCTGGTTAAGGGGTACAGTATCCTGCCCTTTGGCCCTGGATCCTCCTGTGATGGTTCCATCCTTCCCCATACCTTCCTCCCTCCCTCTCTCTTCTTTTTTCCCCCTCCCCCGTTTTGCTAAACCTCAGCCTGGATTCTTTCCCTGATGCTCGTGTCTGCCCTGGGAGGCTCCAGGCTGGCAGCATGCCCACTGATGCTGTGACCTTTTTGTCTTTACCCTGTAGCTTCATCTTCTCCATGGTTGGTCTGTACTACATCAACAAGATCTCCTCCACTATGTATCAGGCAACAGCTCCAGTCCTCACACCAGCCAAGGTCACTGGCAAGGGCAAAAAGAGAAACTGAATATCCAATAAAGTTGATTCTTTGTAGCTCTGTGAGCTGTGATAAAGCGGTGACCCTCTTCTGCCAGAGACTGCATAGGTGTACAAAACATTAGGGCACATAGGTACCCGATGTTTTCAGAATTGGGAATGGTGGGGTTTTCCACCAAAGTTTATTTTTACCAAATATTTATGGAGTGCCATGAGTGGCTAAGTACTCTGCTAGGCACTGGAGTGGCGTATTGCTTGTGTTTCACAGAAGAAAAGTGCACCAATGATCTGCAGACTTGACCTTTGGAAAAAGGGGTAAAGGCTGCAGTGCAGGAAGGAAGAACCTCAGAACTGGAATAGATCTTGGAATAGAAGAATAAAGAAAGGCTCCTTGCTGCCATCCTTCCTCATGAGTTCCGTTTACACCTGTGGGGGCCTTGTTACTCCCAGCTTCCCACTCAGCAAATGAGCCCCTGCCCATTCTGCTCCGTGTCTGTGCGTGGGATTTCCTGCTGATGTTGCCCGCCTAGGCTGGTCTCTTCTAGCCCAGCATGGACATACGATGCCTGTGTTTAGAAAGACTCCCAAGGGTGATGATCACTGCTTCATCCCCTTTGTTCTGCTGCCTTCATTTTCCTCCTGTTTTCGTAGCCAATAGATTAGGAACTTCCCAAGTTTTAGCAAAGTATATAAAACGATAGAGACAAGGCTGTCAACCTTGGAGGCACCATTGAAAGGAAATGAGAGGGGGCCTCGCGTTCTACTCTGTCTGTGCTCTGCCAGGAGGGGCACTTCTGTCCAGAATACCTGTCCTGAGGACACCTAGGCACCCGCCCTCCTGATGGGTGGTGTGGGCTTTTGAGTGTGCACAGGGCCTTGGTCAGTTCTGTGTTAGCAGTTCCTAATAATGGGGAAAGACTGGTTGGTTGATCGAAAGAACCTGCCCTTCTAGAACAGAAAATCCTGTATGTGAGATGTGCCTATTGTGAGGGAAGAAGACCCAATGAAGATGAAGTGAGTCAGAGAAGTTCTTGTTATAAATTATAGCCCCCCCCCCACCTCCTCTAATTAGAGACTCACCCCAACCTACTTATTCCCATTTGTGGCCTGAAGCCCAAACCCTTCTGTCACCAGACTGCTGGAGTTCTATGCAGTTTACCCAGGACTCCTGTAGAGGGCGCATCAGCTCATCTCCCGGAGACTGGCAACCCCTCTCCCCTGCAAGCCCATCCTGAGGGCTGGGGAGGATTGTTGCTCCCGTGGATGCCAACCTTGGAGGACCCAAAAGACCAGCTTACTTGGGAGTGCTGAAGCCTGAATCGAGTGTCCTTCCCTAGGCTGGGAGCAGAGATGAAGAGTTCATTGGAGACCAGAGCCTCCCTGAGAGAATTCCAGCCCTAGACGCCAACTTATCTAGTTATGTTCTGGGAGTTGCAGTATGTGAGACCCTCTGAGGGAGGAGGAGAGGTTGTCTAAAGTGGGCTGTGGACCTATGGAGAAGCTGGGTTGGATCTGGGTCTCACTCTGTCAAACCTTGACTTTCTCCTGACCTGGGGTGGGAGCAATGGGCAGAGGGTCAGGCCCAGGCCAGGTGAGCATAGACACAGCTGGGAGTATCTGGCCACCTGAGGGCACCTTGCCTCCCAAGATGAGAGCAAAGGTGGGGCCAGGCTAGGGGAGGGGAGGGAGGAGCTGGTGAGCAGGTGCCAAGGCATCTGCGTAGGCACCCAGTACAGCAGATGGCCCAGCAATAATAATCCCTTCCTCCGGGAATGCATTTACAAGGCAGGTTGGCGCCAACCTTGGTCCTCCACCCAGCCTATCTCTGGGGTGCCTAGTTGCAGGCGGGCAGCACCAGACCTACTAGTTAACCCTGGCAAGGGTATCCCATCTGCCTGATCACCATCATTAAGTTAGGGGGCGGGATGCCATCATGGTTTCTGGAGACCTGAAGGTGAGAAGGGCAAAGGTGCTAACCTCTTGGCCCCTGGCCTGGGGGGAAGGAGGGGGGCTCCCACTCCTGGAGGACAGAGGGAAGCCAGATGTTTCCTCCAGCCTCCTGCTCCCTAACACGTGGCCCTGACACCAGAGCCTTGCTCCAGAAACGAGTAAATAATACAAGGGAAGGGAATGTGAGTGGGGAGGCTGGCCCAGTAGGGTGCTCCCTGAGGCAGGAGGTGACAGCACCAAGGAGAGGGCAGGGTGTGAGACAGGTCAAGAAGCCTCCCCAGCCCTGCAGAGGCTGGACTTCCTTTGGACTGGCACTGGCAAGAGGGGATGCCTTGCATGTAGGGCACACGAGAGGGTCAGGACAGGGTGGGGGTGCTCAGGGCAGGCACGGAGGGGGAGTCTATGCCAAGCCAGCCCTTTCCGGCCCTTATTGTCCTTGGTGAGAACAGGACGCAGTCTCATTCCCACTGCCCACCCCTCCTCCAGCTCTGCTCCCTGGGGAATGAAGAAGGATGTTGGGAAACTAGAGTGAGCCAGAGACTAGAGACAGAGATGCTGAGAGACACAGAGACAGACACAAAGGGGAAAATTTCAGTCAAAAGCAAACATTGAAGTTTATTGTGAGCCCAGCAGGCCCTAAGCACTGTGGGAACCACAAAAGAATGAGAAGCTGGAGGCCCTGCCCTCAGGGACCTCGGGGCTGGCCTGCCCTGGATGCAGTCCTCCTTGACTTAAGATCACCCACAGAACCACCATCTAAGCAAACAATGGCCTGAACCCTTGTGCAGCACAGATGGTGGCAATTACTCTGCTTCAGATACATTTCTTTGCCTCCTTTTCAACAGACTGGAAGTTCATTTTTTTTTTTTTTTTTCATTTTTCTGAAGCTGGAAACAGGGAGAGACAGTCAGACAGACTCCCGCACGCGCCCGACCGGGATCCACCCGGCACGCCCACCAGGGGCGGCGCTCTGCCCCCCAGGGGGCGATGCTCTGCCCATCCTGGGCGTCGCCATATTGCGACCAGAGCCACTCTAGCGCCTGAGGCAGAGGCCACAGAGCCATCCCCAGCGCCCGGGCCATCTTTGCTCCACTGGAGCCTTGGCTGCGGGAGGGGAAGAGAGAGACAGAGAGGAAAGCGCGGCGGAGGGGTGGAGAAGCAAATGGGCGCTTCTCCTATGTGCCCTGGCCGGGAATCGAACCCGGGTCCTCCGCACGCTAGGCCGACGCTCTACCGCTGAGCCAACCGGCCAGGGCCAGACTGGAAGTTCATAATGGGGCAGGGCCAAGATCCGAGATCCCACCCAAACCTGAGAGCAAGCTGACCAAACAGGTTGCACTGTAATGCTGTTTGGCTGAGTTCCTATGGAGGCCAGGTGAGAGCCCCTAGTTGGCCCTGGAGTTAGGCACCCACCACCTGCTGCAGGAATTCCTTCTGGTACATTGTAGAGCTTTCTCTCTGCTGTATAGAGTCAGCTGTTCCCACCCCAGACTCTGCAACCTGGAATGTGGGCCAGGGGTTGGGGGGCTGGTACCCTTCCTTCTAACTCTTCTATTTGGGCCCACAGTTATCAGCAGATCCAGAGAGGATTCAGTTCCCTTCAACTACTGAGGCTCCAGATAGGCTTTATTTTTGTTTTTTTCTTAAAAATTTTTTAGGCCCTGGGTGGTGCTCCTGGGTTTGTTTCCTGGTCAGGGCACACAAGAGAAACAACCATCTGCTTCTCTTCCCCCTCCCTCTCCTCCTTCTCTCCCTCTTCTTCTCCCACAGAAGTAGCTTGATTGGTTTGAGTGTTGGCCCTGGGTGCTAAGGATAGCTTAGTTGGTCCTAGCATCAGCCTCAGGTGCTAAAAGTAGCTCGGTTGATTTGAGCATCAGCCCCAGACAGGGTTTGCTGGGTGGATCCTGGTTGGGGCACACGTGAGAATCTGTCTGACTATCTCCCCTCCTCTCACCTAAAAAATGTTTTTTAAAATTTATTTTGAAAGAGACAAAGATCAATTTATTGTTCCACTTATGCATTTATTGATTTTTAATTTTTTTGTTGTTTTGTTTTTGTATTTTTCTGAAGCTGGAAACGGGGAGGCAGTCAGACAGACTCCCGCATGCGCCCGACTGGGATCCACCCGGCACGCCCACCAGGAGGCGATGCTCTGCCCATCTGGGGCGTTGCTCTGTCGCGACCAGAGCCACTCTAGCGCCTGGGGCAGAGGCCAAGGAGCCATCCCCAGCGCCCGGGCCATCTTTTGCTCCAATGGAGCCTCGGCTGCGGGAGGGGAAGAGAGAGACAGAGAGGAAGGAGAGGGGGAGGGGTGGAGAAGCAGATGGGCACCTCTCCTGTGTGCCCTGGCCGGGAATCGAACCCAGGACTTCTGCACGCCAGGCCAGGCCAATGCTCTACCACTGAGCCAACCGGCCAGGGCGATTTTTAAATTTTTAAAAAATTTTTTAGCAAGAGAGGGAGACAGAGAGACATTCAGAGATGAGAAGCATCAACTCAAGCCTGACCAGGCGGTGGCACAGTGGATAGAGTGTTAGACTGGGACATGGGGGCCCCAGGTTTGAAACCCCGAGGTCACCCAGCTTGAGCACGGGCTCATCCGGTTTGAGCAAGGCTTACCAGCTTGAGCCCAAGGTCGCTGGCTTGAGCAAAGGGTCACTCGCTCTGCTGTATACCCGCCCCCCCGCCCCGCCCCCAATCAAGGCACATATGAGAAAGCAGTCAATGAACAACTAAGGTGCTGCAAGAAAGAATTGATGCCACTGAGGTTGCCGGTTTGAAACCCTGGGCTTGCCTGGTCAAGGCACGTATGGGAGTTAATGCTTCCTGCTCCTCCCCTTTCTCTCTCTCTCTCTCTCTCTCTCTCTAAAAATCAATAAATAAAATATTAAAAAAAAAAAGAAAAGAAAGAATTGATGCTTCTCATCTCTCTCCCTTCCTGTCTGTCCCTGTCTATTCCTTTCTCCCTCTCCTCTCCTTCTTTCTCTCTCTCTCTCTCTCTCTCTGTCACACACACACACACACACACACACAAAGAAGCATCAACTCATAGTTGCGGCACTTTAGTTCTTGACCAAGGGGCTCCAGCTGAGCCAGTGACCCTTGTTCAAGCTGGTGGCCTTGGGCTCAAGCTAGTGACCATGGGGTCATGTCTATGACCCCAGGCTCAAGCCAGTGACCCCGCACTCAGGCTGGTGAGCCTGTGCTTAACCTGGTGACCTTGGAGTTTCGAACCTGGGTCCTCAGTGTCCCAGGTTGACACTCTATCCACTACACCACCACCTGGCCAGGCCATTACTTGATTCTTGTATGTGCCCTGACTGGGGATTGAACCTACAACTGTGGTATATTGGTATGATGCTCTAACCAACTGAGCTATTTGACCAGGGCCCCAGATATGCTTTAAAATGAAGAAAAGCTGAGACATCTTTGAAATGTTTTTCAAATTGATACTTTTTAACACAAAATCATAATACAATGTAATGATCTTGCTAGTCACAAGAACTTTACAGGATTTTTTTTTTTTTAGAGAAACAGGAAGCGAGAGATGAGAAGCATCAATTCTTTGTTGTAGCACCTTAGTTGTCCACTGATTGCTTTCTCATATGTGCCTTGATTGGGATACTCCAGCTGAGCCAGTGACCCCTTGCTCAAGTCACCAACCTTTGGGCTCAAGCTAGTGACCATAGAGTCATGTCTGTGGTCTCATGCTCAAGCCAGTGACCTGCACTTAAGCTGGTGAGCTTGTGCTCAAGCCAGCAACCTCGGGGTTTCAAACCTCGTTCCTCTGCATCCCAGGAGGACACTATCCACTGCCCCACTGCCTGGTCCAGGCTCATTACAGGATTTTTAGAAATTTTCTTCACAGGGAACTATAGACCCTATTTTATAATGTATAGTCTTATGATGATAGGCAGACCAGATTCATTGTATGATTCTTTCCACATTTGTATATATTTGAAAATTCCATAGTAAAAGTTAAATCACTTGTGCAACAAGTCCGTTCTTTCATTTCTATCAGAGAGTAACAGTGTGATGGTCTGTAACTACACTTGGAGATAACAACAGAAGTCTAAATTTGAGACCCTGTGGAACAATAAGTCCTGAGCTAAATTGCCCGGAAGGCCTGTGAGGAGAACTCCCCTCATCCCAAATATGGTGGAAGAGCAGGGGAAGTTTCCCTTACCCATTTCAGTCTGAGGCTGCACTGTTAAGAGGTACTAAAGATCTATTTGGCACAGCCCAGGATCCCACACAAAAAAACCTTGCACATACCCCTTCTTGGGCCAAGAGTTACCATGAGGGCTGACTTCAGGCTGCTTCAAGAGAATTTCTGGGACTAAGGTGTGTGTATACACCTGTGTGGTAGATACTAGGAGTAATTTGGCAGGGAGCAACCCTTCCTGTTCTCAGCCTCCAGCCCCCATTTCTAGCTCCTGTGACCAGGGCCTCCTTCTGACTCATAAATTTCAGGGTCAAGGAAATACGTATGTGGGACACTGGGGAAATCCTGAGTCTTGAAATCAGACAGACCTGAGTTTCTAGTATGGGCTCTGAACCTTACCAGATGAGGGTCATTGGGTAAGTTGAGTGACCTCTCTACCTTATATTCCTCAACTATAAAGTGGGAATAATAATACCTATGTCAAATTGTGGTAAAGATTTGAATTAAATAACAACATGGAAGAGCCTAGCTAGTATAGTGCTTGACCTACCAGGTGTTTGACAAATGTTATTTTCTTCTATGTGATGACAAAAACACCTTTAATTGAATATTTACCACTTGCCAGTTCATGTACCTAGTGCTTTACAGATAGATTCAGTTTCAATCTTCACATTAACCTATTGCTACGCTTATTCTATGTGATACTTAATTTTATGTCTCAACTTGACTGGGCCACGGTGCCCAGATATTTGGTCAAATACTATTCCAGATGTTTCTATGAGGGTGTTTTTGAGTGGAATTTACATTTAAAATATGAGTAAAGAAAATTGTCCACAATGTGGCTGGGCCTCATCGAATCCATTGAAGGCCTACAGTGAATAAAAGACCGCCCCCCCCCCCCCGCGCACGCCCCCAGAGCAAGAGGGAACTCAGCAGCAGCAGGCCGTTGGACTTGAACTGCAACACATCTACCTCCATCTCAGTGGGCCTTTCTGACTGTGCTGTGTTACATAGCACATTCTGTCACCCTTGAGCTTTTTACCTGGCTATATTTTTCTTCATAGTACTTCTCATTGCTTTATATATTAAATATTTGATTGTTTCTTGTCTGTCTCTCACCTCTTCGTTGAAAGCAGGGAATTTGTCTGTTTTGTTCACTAGAACACTGCTTGGGGTCTAGTAGATGCTCAATACAAATATGTTAAAAGAAGAACCAAGGATCCCATTAGCAACCCACCACTGTCATACTTTGAGCTCTTTGCTGAAACGGGTCCACCCTGCCTCAATTCCAAATTGCTGAATCCCTAGAATCAGCCAAATGTTTCTCTCAACTGGCAGGCCTGTTCCTGGTTGTTCCTCTCTCAGGCTATCTTCTTGTCCCATCTTGGTCTTCTCTAGCTTAACTTTCTCTAGGAATTCCTGACTCACCTAGCCCCTTCTCCAATCAGCAACAGGATCTCTGATCTACCATTCCCTCCTAAAGCCTGGCTATAATTCTGTAAGTATGTATTCTTGTTGATTACATATGTGTCCGTCCTGTCTCGCCAATGGAGCTGTGAGTGCCCTGAGGACAGGGACGGAGTCAACACAACCTGACCATTTGGAACCTTTGCCAAGGACCAGTAATCACACTTGAGCATACAGAAAGCTATACTGCCTGACATAATACACAGGAATGTGTAGGGGTCACCCACTTCTCTAAGGTGTGAAGCTTTTGACCTGAGGGACTAACCCTATACTCCCCCCCAACGCAAATACTTTGAAGGGGTTTTTATTATAATAGCCTGACCTGCTTTTCCAGCCTCTTTTCCTACCACTCCCCAGGAACAGTGGTGGGATTCAGCCGGTTCGCACCAGATCAGCAGAACTGATAACCAATTTTTTGCTGAGTTCGGTAAACCAGTTGTTAAAATGGCATTTGTAATCAGAGTTCTCTCTAAGGTGGGCAGCTGCCAATGTGGAAATCACAAATTTACATTCCTTATTCTCTTTTAATATTAATCTGCGCAACAGCGTATTCTAAGCACCCGTAGTAATGTTCATTCCGTCCACAGGTGAAAAAAATTGTAAGTGAGGATACCAATCAAGAAGCAATATGGAAATGTCTTAAATAATAATTTTATTGTTTTTAGTCAGGTATTATTTAATATTTTAAAACATATTTATTTAAAAAAAAAAGCCTGGGCCCTGGCCGGTTGGCTCAGCGGTAGAGCGTCGGCCTGGTGTGCGGGGGACCCGGGTTCGATTCCTGGCCAGGGCACATAGGAGAAGTGCCCATTTGCTTCTCCACCCCTCCCCCCCTCCTTCCTCTCTCTCTCTTCCCCTCCAGCCGCCAAGACTCCATTGGAGCAAAGATGGCCCGGGCGCTGGGGATGGCTCCTTGGCCTCTGCCCCAGGCGCTAGAGTGGCTCTGGTCGCGGCAGAGCGACGCCCCGGAGGGGCAGAGCATCGCCCCCTGGTGGGCAGAGCGTCGCCCCTGGTGGGCGTGCCGGGTGGATCCTGGTCGGGCGCATGCGGGAGTCTGTCTGACTGTCTCTCCCTGTTTCCAGCTTCAGAAAAATACAAAAAAATAAAAATAAAAAAATAAAAAATTTTTTAAAAAGCCTGATCTGTGGTGGCGCAGTGGATAAAGCGTCAACCTGGAATGCTGAAGTCACGGGTTCAAAACCCTGCTCTTCTCAAGGCACATATGGGAGTTGATGCTTCCTGCTCCTCCCCCCCTTCTCTCTCTCTCTCTCACTCTCTCTCCTCTCTAAAATTAATAAATAAATAAAGTTAAAAAACATTTAAAATTTTAAAACATAACAATATAGTTTTGTGTACCTCTTTTATTGTTCTTATTTAAGTACTAAATGCATGAAATAATAAACTACCTTTCAGTATATTGTTTCGTTTATTCTTTTTTTTTTTTTTAATGTTTTCTTTATTTTTTATTTATTCATTTTAGAGAGGAGAGGGAGAGACAGAGAGAGAGAAGGGGGGAGGAGCTAGAAGCATCAACTCCCATATGTGCCTTGACCAGGCAAGCCCAGGGTTTCGAACCGGCGACCTCAGCATTTCCAGGTCGACGCTTTATCCACTGCGCCACCACAGGTCAGGCTGTTTCGTTTATTCTTAAAATGGTCATTAGGGCAGAGAACTGGTTGTTAAATTATTTATTTATTTATTTATTTAATTTTTTGTTTTTTGTTTTACAGGGATAGAGAGAGAGTCAGAGAGAGGGATAGATAGGGACAGACAGACAGGAATGGAGAGAGATGAGAAGCATCAATCATCAGTTTTTTGTTGCGACACCTTAGTTGTTCATTAATTGCTTTCTCATATGTGCTTTAACCATGGGCCTTCAGCAAGCTGAGCAACCCCTTGCTCGAGCCAGTGACCTTGGGCCCAAGCTGGTGAGCTTTTTGCTCAAACCAGATGAGCCCGAGCTCAAGCTGGCGACCTCGGGTCTCAAACGTGGGTCCTTCTGCATCCCAGTCCGACGTTCTATCTACTGCGCCACCGCCTGGTCAGGCTGGTTGTTAAATTATTTAAATCCAGCCCTGGCCGGTTGGCTCAGCGGTAGAGCGTCGGCCTGGCGTGCGGGGGACCCTGGTTTGATTCCCGGCCAGAGCACATAGGAGAGGTGCCCATTTGCTTCTCCACCTCCCCCCTTCCTCTCTGTCTCTCTCTTCCCCTCCCGCAGCCAAGGCTCCATTGGAGCAAAGATGGCCCGGGCGCTGGGGATGGCTCCTTGGCCTCTGCCTCAGGCACTGGAGTGGCTCTGGTCGCGGCAGAGCGATGCCCTGGAGGGGCAGAGCATTGCCCCCTGGTGGGCAAAGCATCGCCCCTGGTGGGCGTGCCGGGTGGATCCCGGATCCCGGTCGGGCGCATGCGGGAGTCTGTCTGACTGTCTCTCCCTGTTTCCAGCTTCAGAAAAATCCAAAAAAAAAAATAAAATTATTTAAATCTCACTGCTGCCCAGTAAGTTGTCTTTGTCCCAGAAACAGCCACAGAGGATTACTCACCATGGATGCTCATGCCTCTGTACCTTTGTTCAGACTTTCCCTTGGCCTCACATGCCCCGCGTGACCTCCATCTGAACAACTCTTATTTATTTTTTTAGTACCAACTCCAGTGTCAGGGCCTTTGTGAAGCCTTCTGCCCAGCAAATTCCCTTTTCGTTGTATGTAATTTTGCATATTCCCTCATTTTCCATGCACTTTAGAAAGAAAGTTCCCAGATTTGGAATTTGTCTCCCTCTGAAACCTAAGCTTGCAAAAACAGAAAAGCCCAACAAGCATGAGTTTATCTTTCTGCGGAAATAACTTACATCAGAGGATGGTTTGGGACCTGACCAGGTGGTGGCGCAGTGGATAGAGCATTGAACAGGGATGCAGAGGACCCAAGTTCAAGACCCCGAGGTTGCCAGCTTGAGCGTGAGCTCATCTGGTTTGAGTAGGGCTCATCAGCTTGGACCCAAGGTCCCTGGCTCGAGCAAGGGGTTACTCGGTCTGCTGAAGGCTCACGGTCAAGGCACATATGAGAAAGCAATCAATGAACAACTAAGGTGTCGCAACGAAAAACTAATAATTGATGCTTCTCATCTCTCTCCGTTCCTGTCTGTCTGTTGCTATCTATTCCAATCTCTCCTCCCTCTGACTCTCTCTTTGTCTCTGTAAATAAAAAAAATAATAAAAAAAAAAGATGGTTTGGGAATAATGGGAGGGAGGCTGCATCCTCAGCCCTGAGATGTAGCTAATGACAGCTATTCTTTACAAGAGTAACACCCATTATGTGCTTTCCAAATGCCTCAAATTAGTTTAAGTGCCCTACCTACACTATCTTATTTCATCTTGAGAGCAACCCCATCAAAGAGGATCGATTATTGATTCCATTGTACAACTGAAAAAACAGGCTCAGAGAAGCTAAGTTGCTTGCCCAAGACCATGTAGCCAAGTAAAGGAAAGTGCTGGGCCTGACCAGGTGGTGGCGCACTGGCATTGACCTGGAATGCTAATGACCCAGGTTCGAAACCCCGAGATTGCCCTCTTGAGTGCGGACTCACCAGCTTGAGCAAGGGGTCGCTGGCTTGAGCGTGGGATCATAGACATGATGCCAAGGTTACTGGCTTGAGCCCAAAGTCACTGGCTTGAGCAAGGGGTCTCTGGCTCAGCTGGAGTACCCCAATCAAGGCACATATGAGAAAGCAATCAATGAACAACTAATGTGACACAACTAGGAGTTGATGCTTCTCGTATCTCTCTCTTCCTGTCTGTCTGCCTCTTCCTCCCCCACCACCCAAAAAGAAAGAAAGCACCAGTATCTATGCTCTGGACAACTGGGCTATAAAAGTGCACATTTTAACCCCCAAGGTGTACTGCCTCTCAACCCTGCTATAACCACATGTATTGTGTCCTGTTTTTTTGTTTTGTTTTGTTTTGTTTTTTTTTATGTGCCTTGACCGCAGGCCTTTCAGCAGACCGAGTAACCCCTTGCTCAAACCAGGGACGTTGGGCTCAAGCTGGCGACCTTGGGGTCTCGAACCTGAGTTTTCTGCATCCCAGTTCGACGCTCTATCCACTGCGCCACTGCCTGGTCAGGCTGTTTTTTAATTTTTTTTATTTTATTTTATTTATTTATTTATTTATTTATTTATTTATTTACAGAGACAGAGAGTGAGTCAGAGAGAGGGATAGACAGGGACAGACAGGAACGGAGAGAGATGAGAAGCATCAATCATTAGTTTTTCGTTGCGCGTTGCGACACCTTAGTTGTTCATTGATTGCTTTCTCATATGTGCCTTGACCGCGGGCCTTCAGCAGACCGACTAACCCCTTGCTGGAGCCAATGACCTTGGGTTCAAGCTGATGGGCTTTTGCTCACACCAGATGAGCCCGCACTCAAGCTGGCGACCTTGGGGTCTCGAACCTGAGTTTTCTGCATCCCAGTTCGACGCTCTATCCACTGCGCCACTGCCTGGTCAGGCTGTTTTTTAATTTTTTAATTCATTTTAGAGAAGAGAGACAGAAAGAGAGAGAGAGAAAGGGGGGAGGGGCAGGAAGCATCAACTCCCATATGTGCCTTGACCTGGTAAGCCCAGGGTTTTGAACTGGCGACCTCAGCGTTCCAGGCCAATGCTTTATCCACTGCACCACCACAGGTAAGGCCATATTGTGTCCTGTTGTGGCAGCAGAAGGTGATGGTATACAAAAAGATTGACAGCTACGAGTTAAACCATCAGAATCTGCTGGCATTTGTCTTGTGCTATTCAAGGCCAAAGCCCCGATGTCTGGCAGATTCTAGTCTCTGGAGTAGTTATATTTTCTGCAACCAGGTAAGCTGGGTCAATTTCCCTGGAGACCAGCAAATGCTAACCTGTCCTTCCCTCTGTCCCTCATTTTACGTTTAGAGAGAAGACCTGCTGGGTGTCCCACATTGTACTTGTTCCTGGAGATACAATAGTCTTGGGCAGACCAAGCAGAGAAACAAAAAACTTACAGCTCAACCCAGTAAGTGCCATCTATAAAAGAGAGGCGATGAAGACCTGGCTGGACAGCTCAGTTGGTTGGAGTGTTGTCCTAGAGCATGGAGGTTGCTGGTTTCATTCTCTGGTCACGGCACATACAGGAGCAGCTTGATGCTCCTCTCTCTCTCGCTCTCAAAAAAAAAAAAAGTTTTTAAAAATAAATAAAAAGGAGAGACAATGAATGTTCAGAGGAGGAAGATGGTGACCAACCCTGCAAGACAAGGTCAAAACCAGGAAGGCTGCTTAGAGGACATGATGGTTGAGCTAAACTAGAGAAATATGTATCCACATTTCTTGTGGCATATATAGGGTTTCACTTTTCACAGTGAATTCTTTTTTTTTTTTTTTTTTTTTTTGTGAGAGAGACAGAGAAAGACCAACAGACAGACAGTAAGGGAGAGAGATGAGAGAAACATCAACTTGTATCACTTTAGTTGTTCATTGATTGCTTTCTTATATGTGCCTGACCAGGGGACTCCAGCTGAGCCAGTGACCCCTTGCTCAAGCCAGCGACCTTGTGCTCAAGCCAGTGACCTTGGGCTTCAAGCCAGCGACCTCTGGGCTCTGTCCAGCAACCATTATCTGAGGTCATGTCGATAATCCCATGCTTTGCTAGTGACCCTGTGCTCAACCTGCTGAGTCCCACTCAAGCCACAACTTTGGGATTTTTTTTTTTTTTTAAGATTTTATTTATTTGTTTGGGGAGAGTGAAGAGGGGGAGGAGCAGAAAGCATCAACTTCCATATGTGCCTTGACTGGGCAAGCCTGGGGGTTCGAACCTACAACCTCAGCATTCCAGGTTGATACTTTAACCACTGCACCACCAGGCACCACAACTTTGGGATTTTGAAGCTGGGTCTTCAGCATCCTCAGCATCCCAGGTCAACACTCTACCCACTGTGCCATGACCAGTCAGGCAGTACATTTTTTTTTTTTTAGTGTACCAGGAATTAATTTTGGTATAAGATATAAGGTTGAAATCTAACTTTACTTTTTATTTTTATTTTATTTTATTTTTATTTTTTTACAGAGACAGAGAGAGTCAGAGTGAGGGATAGACAGGGACAGACAGACAGGAACGGAGAGATGAGAAGCATCAATCATTAGTTTTTTGTTGCACATTGCGACACCTTAGTTGTTCATTGATTGCTTTCTCATATGTACCTTGACCATGGGCCTTCAGCAGACCGAGTAACCCCTTGCTTGAGCCAGTGACCTTGGGTTCAAGCTGGTGAATTTTTGCTCAAACCAGATAAGCCCACGCTCAAGCTGGCGACCTCGGGGTCTCGAACCTGGGTCTTCCACATCCCAGTCCAATGCTCTATCCACTGCACCACTGCCTGGTCAGGCTAACTTTACTTTTTCAAATGGTAAGCTAGTTGGGAATAGTTTTCATGCAATTCACCTTTCCTCACTTACTTGAGATGCCATTTCTGTTATGTGTTAAATTGGTGTATTTTGATCTTTTCTTTTTTTAACTTTTCTGTTCCACTGATCTTGAGAGGAAGATACTATATTGTAGTGGCAAACTTTGCAGGTTCTGAAATCATATTATTTAGGGTGTGCCTCAGTTCCCTCATTTGTGAAATGAAGATAATAATAGTACCTATTTCATATGATGACTGTGAAGATGGAATGAGATAATGCATATGAAGTACTTATTACAATGCCTGGCACAGAGTAAGCAATCAATGAACATCAGCTGCCGTGATGATCTCTATCTTCCCATTCCTGGACCAGTAACTCAGGAGGGTGAAATTACTAAGCACATAGCTTTGAGTTGGTGGGACAGCTCTGCTACTTACCCTCTGCATGGCCTTGGGCGAGTTCCTACCTTTTATTTATTTATTAATTTTAGAGAGAGAGAGAAAGAAAAAGAGAGAGAGAGAGAAAGGGGGGAGGAGCAGGAAGCATCAACTCCCACATGTGCCTTGACCAGACAAGTGCAGGGTTTCGAACTGGCGACCACAGCGTTCCAGGTTTACTCGTTATCCACTGCGCCACCACAGGTCAGGCAAGTTCCTTACCTTTTACTATCTCTCTGCTCTGGTTTCGCCACTCATAATGAGGATATAAAAGTATCTACTGCAGCATGTTTTGAATATTAAATATGACAATGTCAGACCTCTTGATGAATGTTTATTCTGCTAATTATTATGACAATGTTGTAACTTATCTGTCTTTATGTGTTGTAGCCTCTTCTCATTATCTTTCTGCCCAAAATTTTATGGTCTACTGTGGCTAAATAACATACTGTGGCTGAATAAAATAGAATTTCTGGATCTGCAAAGTTGATGCCTATCCCCTGACCTGCACTGAAAATCTTTGTGACCAGTGAAGTCCTGAGTGAGTAACCAGTAGGATTGGGGGGGGGGGACGACAGAAGGGTGGGGCTTTGAAGTTCATATAGAAGGATTTTAAAAAGTATTTTATTATTTCTTTTTCTGGGTTTTTTTTTTGAGAGAGAGAGGAAGGGGGAAGAGAGAAAGAGGGAGAGAAAGAGAAAGAGAAGCATTAACTTGACATTCCATTTAGTTGTTCCTTTTTTAAAAAAAAATTTTTTTTTTCTGATGTGATAAGCGGGGAGGGAAAGAAACAGACTCTCACATGTGCCCGACCACCGGGATCCACCCGGCATGCCCACCAGGGGCGATGCTCTGCCCATCTGGGGTGTCGCTCTGTTGCAACCAGAGCCATACTAGCACCTGAGGCAGAGGCCACAGAGCCATCCTCAGCGCCCGGGCCAACTTTGCTCCAATGGAGCCTTGGCTGCGGGAGGGGAAGAGAGATAGAGAGAAAGGAGAAGGGAAAGGGTGGAGAAGCAGATGGGCGCTTCTCCTATGTGCCCTGGCCGGGAATCGAACCCAGGACTTCTGCATGCCAGGCCAAAGCTCTACCACTGAGTTAACCGGCCAGGGCCATATAGCAGGGTTTTTTTTTTTTTAATTTTTAAAAATATTTTTATTTTTTACAGAGACAGAGAGAGAGTGAGAGAGAGGGATAGACAGGGACAGACAGAAAGGGAGAGAGATGAGAAGCATCAATCATTAGTTTTTCGTTGTGCGTTGCAACACCTTAATTGTTCATTGATTGCTTTCTCATACGTGCCTTGACCGCAGACCTTCAGCAGACCAAGTAACCCCTTGCTTGAGCCAGTGACCTTGGGCTCAAGCTGGTGAGCTTTGGCTCAAACCAGATGAGTCCTCGCTCAAGCTGGAGACCTTGGGGGTCTCGAACCCGGGTCTTGCGCATCCCAGTCTGACACTCTATCCACTGTGCCACCATCCAGTCAGGCCCATATAGCAGGTTTTAAAAAGTGTATTAGCCTGACCAGGCAGTGACGCAGTGGATAGAGCGTTGGACTGGGATGCGGAGGACCCAGGTTCAAGACCCCGAGGTCACCAGCTTGAGCGCAGGCTCATCGGGTTTGAGCAAAGCTCACCAGCTTGAGCCCAAGGTCACTGACTTGAGCAAGGGGTCACTCAGTCAGCTTAGCCCCCAGGTCAAGGCACATATGAGAAATCAATCAATGGACAACTAAGGAACCTCAACGAAGAATTGATGTTTCTCATCTTTCTCCCTTCCTGTCTGTCTGTCCGTATCTGTCTCTCTCTCTCTGACTCTCTCTGTCTCTGCCACACACACACAAAAAATGTATTAGTTCTTACTTTAACAAAAAAATTTGCAGTTTAAAAAGCCAATTAATCTTACAAGGCATTTAGTGAAAAATAACTCTTCCTGCTCCTCTTTCCCACCCCTACACGCACACACACCCTGCCACAGAAATCATTCTCCAGTTTCTTGGTTGCTTCTTTCAGTACTTGCTTTTATATTTCTAAATAACATGCTTATAAAATAAAAAAGGGGCCCTGGCCGGTTGGCTCAGTGGTAGAGCGTCGGCCTGGCGTGCAGGAGTCCCGGGTTTGATTCCCGGCCAGGGCACACAGGAGAAGCGCCCATCTGCTTCTCCACCCCTCCCCCTCTCCTTCCTCTCTGTCTCTCTCTTCCCCTCCCGCAGCCAGGGCTCCTTTGGAGCAAAGTTGGCCCGAGTGCTGAGGATGGCTCTGTGGCCTCTGCCTCAGACGCTAGAATGGCTCTGGTTGCAGAGCAACACCCCAGATGGGCAGAGCATCGCCCCCTGGTGGGCATGCCGGGTGGATCCCGGTTGGGTGCATGCGGGAATCTGTCTGACTGCCTCCCCATTTCCAACTTCAGAAAAATACAAAAAAAAAAAAAAAAAAAAAAAAAAAAAAAAAAAGGGCGAGCCCTGATAGCTCTGTTGGAGTATTGTTCTGATGCACAGATGTTGCCGGTTCAACCTCTGGTCAGGGCACATACAGGAAAAGAGTGATGCTCATGTTTCTCTCTCTCCCTCTCCCTCTAAAATTAATAAATAAAAAATTTAAAAGAAAGAAAGAGGCCCTGGTCGGTTGCTCAGTGGACAGAGCGTCAGCCCAGCTATGGATGCCTTGGGTTCGATTCCCAGTCAGGACACACAAGAAAAGCAACTATGGGCTCCCCCCTTCTCTCCATCTTCCCCTCCTGCATATGCACTTGGTTTGAGTGTTGAGGTGCCCACCCTACCCCACCCTGCTGAGGATAGCTCTGTTGGTCCCATAGCAAAATAGCTCTATTGATTTGAGCATCAGCCCCAGACAGGGGTCGCCTGGTAGATCCCGGTTGGGGTGCATGTGAGAGTCTGTCTCACTATCTTCCCTTCTCTCAAAAAGAAAAGAAAAGTAAAGAAAAACAACAACAACAAAAAGAAGAAAACAAAATAATATATAACATGCTTATATTATTATTTCTTTTTTATATTTAATTTTATCTATCTCTTTCTCTCTCTAGCTCTCTATTTATTTTTTGAGAAAGAGAGGAAGGGGGAGGGGAAGGAGAGAGAGAAGCATCAACTCATTGTTCCACTTAGTTGTGCATCCACTGATTGCTTCTCATAGGTGCTCTAACCTAGGCTTGAACTGGTGACCTTGGGGTGGAGCCAGGACACTTGGGATGGAGCCAGTGACCCCGGAATCGAGCTGGCGACCCTAGGATTGAAACAGTAACTCCAGGCTTCAACCCACGACCCTGGCTTTCCGGGACTACACTCTATCCACTGTGCCACTGGCCAAGGCCATTTATTTATTTATTTATGAATTTTTCCGAGAAGCGGGGGCAGAGGTGGAGTGGTGGAGAGGGAGGAGAGGCAGACTCTTGCATGCACCCAACCGGGATCCTGGCATGCTCACCAGGAAGTGATGCTCTGCCCATCTGGAGCGTTCCTCTGCTGCAACCTCTGCAAACCTCAGAGGCTTCCTCTGGAGCCATTCTAGCGTCTGAGGCAGAGGCCATGGAGCCATCCTCAGCACTCGGGCCAACTTTGCTCCAATGGAGCCTTGGCTGTGGGAGGGGAAGAGAGAGACAGAGAGGAAGGAGAGGGGGAGGGGTGGAGAAGCAAATGGGCGCTTCTCCTGTGTGCTGTGGTGGGGAATTGAACCCAGGACTTCCACATGCCGGGCCAATGCTCTAACGCTGAGCCAACCGGCCAGGGCCAGCATTTGCTTCTTGTATGTACCTTCACTGGAAACCTTAGCATGCTAGATTACCATTTATCCACTACGCCATCACAGGTAAGTTGGGGCTGAGAAACCTTATTCTCTAAAATTATAGCCATAAACTTTGCTATTTGAAATCAGTCGGTGAGAATGGAACATTCTGAGCTATGTGGATTACTCTGACATGAAGATGCAGCCTCTCCGCAGTGGATAGAGCATTGGACTGGGATGTAGAGGACCCAGGTTTGAAACCCCAAGGTCACAGGCTTGAGCACGGGCTCATACAACTTGAGCGTAGGGTGGTTGGCTTGAGCATGGGATCATAGACAAACCCCATGGTCACTGGCTTGAGCCCAAGGTTGCTGGCTTGAGCAAGGGGTCACTCAGTGACCACTGTAGCCCCTTGGTCAAGGCACATAAAAAAAAGCAATCAATGAACAACTAAGGAACCACAACGAAGAATTGATGCTTCTCATCTTTCTCTCTTTCTGTCTGTTTATTCCTTTCTGTCCCTCTCTCTGTCTCCGTAAAAAAAAATAAAAATTAAAAAGCGCAGCCTTTTCTGACCTGTGGTGGTGCAGTGGATAAAGTGTCGACCTGGAATGCTGAAGTGCTGGTTTAAAACCCTGGACTTGCCTGACCAGGTGGTGGTGCAGTGGATAGAGCATTGGACTGGGATGCGGAAGGACCAGGAAGGACCCAGGTTCGAGACCCTGAGGTCGCCAGCTTGAGCGTGGGCTCATCTGGCTTGAGAGAAAAAAAAAAAAAAAAAGCCCTGGCCGGTTGGCTCAGCGGTAGAGCGTCGGCCTAGCGTGCGGAGGACCCGGGTTCGATTCCCGGCCAGGGCACATAGGAGAAGCGCCCATTTGCTTCTCCACCCCTCCGCCGCACTTTCCTCTCTGTCTCTCTCTTCCCCTCCCGCAGCCAAGGCTCCATTGGAGCAAAGATGGCCGGGCGCTGGGGATGGCTCTGTGGCTTCTGCCCCAGGCGCTAGAGTGGCTCTGGTCGCAACATGGCGATGCCCCGGAGGGGCAGAGCATCGCCCCCTGGTGGGCAGAGCATCGCCCCTGGTGGGCGTGCCTGGTGGATCCCGGTCGGGCGCATGCGGGAGTCTGTCTGACTGTCTCTCCCTGTTTCCAGCTTCAGAAAAATGAAAAAAAAAAAAAAAAAAAGAAAGAAAGAAAAAAAAAAGCTCACCACTAAGTAACCCCTGGCTCAAGCAAGGGGTTTCTCGGTCTGCTGAAGGTCCATGGTCAAGGCACATATGAGAAAGCAATCAATGAACAACTAAGGTCTCGCAACGAAAAACTGATGATTGATGCTTTTCATCTTTCTCCATTCCTATCTGTCCCTATCTATCCCTCTCTCTCTCTGTCCCTGTAAAAAAAAAAAAAAAAACACCCCAAACCCTGGACTTACCCAGTCATGGCACCCCAGGAGAAGCAATTGCTGTAAGATGATTTCTGCTCCTCTCCCACCCCATTTTTCTCCCTCTCCTCTAAACTCAATAAATAAAATATTTTTTAAAATATCTATAAAAGGCCCTGGCCAGTTTGATCAGTATTAGAGCATCAGCCTGGCATGTGGATGTCCTGGGTTCAAGTCCCAGTCAGGGCACACAGGAGAAGCACTCATCTGCTTTTCCATCCCTCCCCTCTCACTTTTCTTTCTCTCTCTTTCCCTCCTGCAGCCATGGCTTGATTGGAGTGAGTTGACCATGGGCGCTGAGAATGACTCTATGGCTTCCAGCTCAGTTGCTGAACAATGGAACAATGTCCCAGATGGGCAGAGCATCACCCTCTAGTGGGTTTGCTGGGTGGATCCTGGTCAGGGCGCATGCAAGAGTCTGCCACTGCCTCCCCTCCCTAAATTAAAAAAACATTATATATATAAAAGAAGCAGCTTTGCCTGACTTTTGTGGCACAGTGGATTGAACATTGGGCCAGGATGCTGAGGACCCTGGTTTGAAACCCCAAGGTTACTGGCTACAGCACCGGCTCCTTGCCTCGAGTGCAGGCTTGCCAGCTTGAGCACATGGTCACCAGCTTGAGTGTGGGATCATTGGCATGATCCCAAGGTTACTTGCTTGAGCCCAAGGTTGCTGGTTTGAGCCCAAGGTTGCTGGCTTGAGCAAGGGGCCACTGACTTGACATGAGCCCTCTGATCAGGCACATATGAGAAGCAATCAACAAATAACTAAAGTGAAGCAACTACGAGTTGTTGCTTTTCATCTTTCTCCTCCCCACCCTCTTCCTCCTGTCTCTCTCTTAAAAAAGAAAAAGAAGCAGCCTTGAATTCCAACCTAGATGCTAGGCTTCAGATAATGGGGTTTTGGACACAACAGTAGGTTTATCTTAATTACGTAGCTATCTGTTACATAATTATGTAAAATTAATTATCTTCATTTTGTAGTTTCTAAGTGAACCCTCAGTCCACTGCTCAGCTGTTGATTCCCTCACATATATTTGTGCTTACCTTGAACCTATCAAAACACTGCTTTATTTAAATATTACCTAAACTCACCTTTTCCATATTCTGTAATGACCCTGTTTTTTTCCTTTGATGAACCGCTCCATATGTTCCTCTGGTGTACGGTGTATGTTCTTTTTTTTTTTTTTTTTTTACAGAGACAGAGAGAGAGTCAGAGAGAGGGATAGATAGGGACAGACAGACAGGAACGGAGAGAGATGAGAAGCATCAATCATCAGTTTTTCGTCGCGCGTTGTGACACCTTAGTTGTTCATTGATTGCTTTCTCATATGTGCCTTGACCATGGGGCTACAGCAGACTGAGTAACCCCTTGCTCAAGCCAGCAACCTTGGGTCCAAGCTGGTGAGCTTTGCTCAAGCCAGATGAGCCCGTGCTCAAGCTGGCAACCTCAGGGTCTCGAACCTGGGTCCTACGCATCCCAGTCCAACGCTCTATCCACTGTGCCACCGCCTGGTCAGGCTGGTGTATGTTCTTTCTTGCAGCAGCAAGTTAATAAACCTAACTGTCCAACAACCTACAGTTATGTTTCTACTGGTCTTTATCAGGCAGGCTTTTTATAAATTCTCTTTCCTTCCTTTATATAGTTCTTTGTTTTCCCTAAATTTGATAATTGCCTAACCTCTTCTTTTACTTGGTTTTCTATATATCTATCATGAGTTCATCCCCAAAACTCTGAAAGATGTATATATATACCTTCTCTCAATGCCTTAAACACATCAGGAAATTCTTATGTCCCACACTTTTTCACTTAAAAAACACCCTCCTGGAGCCTGACCAGGTGGTGGCACAGTGGATAGAGCATTGGACTGGGGCCCTAGCTGGTTGGCTCAGCGGTAGAGCGTCGGCCTGGCGTGCAGGAGTCCCAGGTTCGATTCCCGGCCAGGGCACACAGGAGAAGTGCCCATCTGATTCTCCACCCCTCCCCTTCTCCTTCCTCTCTGTCTCTCTCTTCCCCTCCCGCAGCTGAGGCTCCATTGGAGCAAGGATGGCTCGGGCACTGAGGATGGCTCTGTGGCCTCTGCCTCAGGCGCTAGAATGGCTCTGGATGCAACAGAGCGACGCCCCGGATGGGCAGAGCATCGCCCCCTGGTGGGCGTGCCGGGTGGATCCTGGTCGGGCGCATGCGGGAGTCTGTCTGACTGCCTCCCCGTTTCCAGCTTCGGAAAAATGAAAAAAAAAAAAAAAAGAGCATTGGACTGGGATGTGGAGGACCCAGGTTCGAGACCCCAAGGTCGCCAGCTTGAGCTGGTCTCATGACTTGAGCAAAAAGCTCACCAGCTTGGACCCAAGGTCGCTGGCTTGAGCAAGAGCTTATTCGGTCTGCTGAAGGCCCGAGGTCAAGGCACATATGAGAAAGCAATTAATGAACTAAGGTGTCATAAAAAACTGATGATTGATGCTTATCATCTCTCTCCGTTCCTGTCTGTCTATTCTGGTCTAGCTCTCTCTCTGACTCTCTCTCTATCCCTATAAAAAAAAATAAATTAAAATTTAAAAACAAAACAAAATAAACACCCTCCTGGAGCCCTTCTCCCCTTGGCTCCAAGCTGTACTAGTTTCTTTCCTGTGTTTCTTTTTCTTTTTTTAAAGATTTTATTTGCCTGACCTGCAATGGTGCAGTGGATAAAATGTTGACCTGGAATGCTGAGGTCACCAGTTCAAAACCCTGGGCTGGCCTGATCAAGGCACATACAGGAGTTGATGCTTCCTGCTCCTCACCCTTTCTTTCTCTTGCTCTTTCTCTAAAATGAATAAAGTCTCAAAAAAATTTTTTTAAAGATTTTACTAATTGATTTTAGAGAGACAGAAACATGGAGTGTATATGGTGAAGCAGGAAGCATCTACTAGTAGTAGTTGCTTCTTGTATGTGTCTTGACCTGGGAAGCCTGGGGTTTCGAACTGGCAACCTCAGCATTCAAGGCTGGCGTTTTATTTACTGTGCCACTACAGGTCAGTGGTATGTGTGGTTTTTTATTTCTACTTTTCTTTTAAAAATATTTTTATTTATTGCGTGGCCTGTGGTGGTGCAGTGGATAGAGAGCCAACCTGGAATGCTGAGGTTGGCAGTTTGAAATCCTGGGCTTGCCCAGTCAAGGCATATATGATAAGCAACCAGTGAACAGCTAGAGTGAAGCAACTATTTCTTGTCTCAGCCCCCCTCTGTAAAATCAATAAGTACAACATTTATTTATTTATTTATTTATTTATTCGGAGGCTAGGAGAGAGAGACAGGAACATTGAGCGGCTCCTGTATATACCCTGACTGGGGAATTGAACTGGCAACCTCCATGCTGCAGGACGAAGCTCCAACAAACCTAGTTATCTGGCCAGGGCTTAATTTTATTTTTAAGAGAGAGAGAGAGAGAGAGAGAAAGGGAAGAAGAAAGGGAAGCATTCATTTGCTGTTCTACTCAGTTGTGCATTCATTGGTTGCTCCTCATGTGTACCCTGACTAGGGATTGAACTCGCAACCTAGTTGTTTCAAAACGACACTTTGAACTGACTGAACTAACCACCCAGGGCCAATAAAATCTTTAAAAAAAATTAAAAGTAGCCTGACCGGTAGTGGTGTACTGGATAGAATGTCCACATGACATATGGACATCCTGGGTTTGATTTCTGGTCAGGGCACACAGAAGAAGCAACCATCTGCTTCTCTGGCCCCCCTTCCCCCCTTCTCTCTCTCTTTCCTTCCTGCAGCCAGTGGTTCTATTGGTTTGAGCATGCCCCTGGTCGCTGAGGATAGCTCCCTTGGAGCTTCAGGTGTTAAAAATAGCCCTGTACTCCAGTATTGGCCCCAGATAGGGTTTGCTGGGTGGATTCCGGTTGGGGTTGCATATGGGAGTTTGCCTCACTGTCTCCCCTCCTCTCATGTAAAACAAAACAAAACAAAACAAAAAAACAAATATACTGCTCCCAGAGTTAGGGGATATTTCAAAAATGAATATGAAGCTATAAAATGTTATTTATTTTATTTTTTGTGAGCAGCTGTAGATCCCGAGGTTGCTGGCTTGAGCAAAGACTCATCTGGTTTGAGCACGCTCACCAGCTTGAGCACAGGGTCGCTGGCTTGAGTGTGGGATGATAGACATGATCCCATGGTCGCTGGCTTGAGCCTTAGGTGGCTGGCTCAAACAAGGGCTCACTGGCTCAGCTGAAGCCCTCGCCCCCTCCCTAGCCTCCCCCCTCCCCCGTTAGGGCACCTATGAGAAGCAATCAATAAACAGCTAAAGTGCAGCAACGAAAAATTGGTGCTTCTCATCTCTCTCCCCCCTTTTTTTTCAACACAGACAGAGAGAGGGATAGATATGGACAGACAGGAAGGGAGAGAGATGAGAAGCATCAATTTTTCGTTGCTGCACTTTAGTTGTTCATTGATTGCTTTCTCATATGTGCCTTGACCGTGGGGCTACAGCAGATGGAGTGACCCCTTGCTCAAGCCAGCGACCTTGGGTCCAAGCTGGTGAGCTTTGCTCAAACCAGATGAACCTGCGCTCAAACTGGTGACCTCAGGGTCTCAAACCTGGATCCTCTGTATCTCAGTTTGACGCTCTATCCATTGCGCCACCGCCTGGTCAGGCCATCTCTCTCCCTTTCTGTCTCTCTCTAAAAATATATATATATATTAAAAAAATATATTTTTACTTATTGATTTTACAGCGAAGAAAGGAGATGGTGGAACAAGAAGTTGCTTCACTTTAGTTGTTCATTGATTGCTTATCCTATGTGCCTTGACCAGGCAAACCCAAGGTTTCCAACCAGTGGCCTGAGTATTACAGGTGGTAGACGCTTTATCCACTGGTCACCACAGACCAGGCCTCTTTACTTTTAAAAATATGACAACCTTTGCTCTAACACCTATCTCAAATCATCATGATTAATTGTCAATGCATCTGTTTCTCTGGCTCCTCCTTTTCTCCTTTACCCCAGGAGAGGCAAGTGTTTTGACATCTCTAATTTCTCCAAAGGCTATCATGACACTCAAGAAACCTTGGAACAAATGAATAAATGAGGCCCTGACCGGGTAGTTCAGTTGGTTGGAGGTGTATCCACAAGGGAAGGCTGCAGATTTGATCACCCCCTCAGGGCACACACAAGAATCAACCAATTACAGCAGGAATGAGTGGAACAACAAATGTCTCTTTCCCTCCATCTCTCCCTTTCTCTCTCAAAAATAAAATAAATAAAAATTAAAATAAATTACATATATAAATGTTGGTCAAATAAGTTTCTAAATATAATATATATGTTTGCTAGCTTATAGTTTGCATTGGGTGTGGGGGACAGGCTGTAAGCAGGCAGAGTCATTATAGCCTAAGGCTTAGTTTTAAGACTAAGCTTTTTCCCACACCTTGACTGTTGCATGATAGGGGGTGGTGCACTCTAATGAGGAATCCCATTTATGCCTCAGATAAGTGACTTTGTATCACAGACTTCCTTGTTTGTATATTGGATTAAAGATTTTGATTTCTACACTATAAAATGGGGCAGAGGAGCCCATGCTGGAGGAGAGCAGAGAAAGGCCACACGGAGGAGAGGAGAAGCAGCCAAGATCGTGGAGTGCTGAAGGAGAAGCCAGTTTGTGCAGTCTGTGCAGAGAGAAGGAGATGGGGAACAGAGGTGAATAAGGCTGTTGAGGTACAAACCTTTGATTCTAGGAAACTCGGATAAGTCAGTGGCTTTGGGAGCCCTGAATGGATAGAGAAGTGTTTTCCCACTGTGTGTAGTTCTTGCCCACCAGGTGCAAGCTAGGATTAAAGCAAATGGCCCACCAGATCTTGGCTCCGTCGTTTTCATTACCATCTGTTTGAATCAAATGCGAACCTGCATGGGCTAGGCGGCTGTGATGGTGGTTGTGGCCACTGGCCTTACATATACAGTATATATAAAATAAGTAAAAGAAAGAATAAATCAGTGAATGAATGAATGGGATTTGTGTGCGTAAGTGGTTTAAGGAAAACGATTATTGCAAGGTTTAAGGGTGGCCTTAGGCTTTCTGCAAAGTCTACGCCATCTTGGAGCGCGGCCCTGAGATAGAAGTGGCACAGAATCCTTTGGAACCCAAGCCGCAGTTTGCGGAGCAAAGACGTCTGAACTCAGCGAAGTGAAAGACGGAGGCTGCGAGCTCTCCAAGCGCCTCCACGAGGACTACAGCTCCCAGAAGGCCGAGCAAAGGCGGGGAGCGAGCCTTGGAGTTTTGCACGCTGACGTCAGAGCCGTGTGGAACCGGGAAGCTGCAGGCATAGGTACGTCTCTAGGTTGAGAGCTGAATGGAGGGAGAGAGGAGGGTGAAAACGATGGCCTAATGGCCCTGAGGGTAGGTGAGATGGAAGGGGCTGGTGAGGGAGAAAGACGAAACGGGGGTCGCGGGGCGGAAAGATCTCGAGCTCTGCTTTTTATTCCCGCAGCGACCATGACGAAATTAGCACAGTGGCTTTGGGTACTGGTGCTCCTGGGCTCCGCCTGGGCGGCCCTGACCATGGGGGCCCTGGGCCTGGAGCTGCCTTCATCATGCCAGGAGGTCCTGTGGCCACTGCCCGCCTACTTGCTGGTGTCAGCCGGCTGCTATGCCCTGGGCACTGTGGGCTATCGTGTGGCCACTTTTCACGATTGCGAGGATGCCGCCCGCGAGCTGCAGAGCCAGATCCAGGAAGCCAGAGCCGATTTATCCCGCAGGGGGATGCGCTTCTGACACCCTAACCTCATTTCCGCCCGAACCGCCCCCATTAAAGAGGAAGTTTACTTTCTAACTTTGTTTAGTATGGAGAATGGGAATTGGGGATTGTGTGTACCAGCTGTTGAGAAGTGAGAGGGGGACAAGCCACCTTCCTAAGGCCATCCAGCCTTTATCTTTGCATCCAGCTGGTTTTCCTCCTCCTTTTTCTCCAAAAGAGGCAAAGACCCATTCTCAAGATCTTCCAGGATGGAAATGTTTCACTTTTCTGATCCTTTTTAACACTGTTAGGAAGTACTTCCTGAAGCCTAACTTACATTCGTCATCATAACATCCAAGCTGTCCTTTTTAAGGCCTTCCCAGGTCTGCCCAGGCTGCTCTGTTTCTTTCTTTCTTTATCTATCTATCTATTTATTTATTTATTTACAGAGACAGAGAGTGAGTCAGAGAGAGGGATAGACAGGGACAGACAGACAGGAACGGAGAGAGATGAGAAGCATCAATCATTAGTTTTTCATTGTGTGTTGCAACACCTTAGTTGTTCATTGATTTCTTTCTCATATGTGCCTTGACCGTGGGCCTTCAGCAGACTAAATAACCCCTTGCTGGAGCCAGCAACCTTGGGTTCAAGCTGGTGGACTTTTGCTCAAACCAGATGAGCCCGTGCTCACGCTGGCGACCTGGGGGTCTCGAACCTGGGTCCTCTGCATCCCAGTCCGACGCTCTATCCACTGCGCCACCGCCTGGTCAGGCTGCTCTGGTTCTTTTTTTATTTTTTAATTTTAAAAATTTTTTTAATTCATTTTAGAGAGGAGAGAGAAAGGGAGAGAGAGAAGGTGGGGAGGAGCTGGAAGCATCAACTCCCATATGTTCCTTGACCAGGCAAGCCCAGGGTTTCGAACCGGTGACCTCAGCATTTCCAGGTTGACACTTTATCCACTGCGCCACCACAGGTCAGGCATGCTCTGGTTCTTTTAGATACCTTTTCTGAGCCAATCCTACCAGCCCAAGAATAACTCTGGATCAGGCATTGCACCACTACCCTTCACCAAACTAGGCAGGTTGAGAATCACTGAAGAGAGAATGAGCTTTGATGGGCAGGGGTAGGGAACAGTTTATTTTAAGGCACATTGTAAAGATTTCAACCCAACCTCTAAAATTAAAAAATATAATCTTTAAAAAATAAGTGCTTCATCTCCCAGGTCCCACCCAATCTTCTAAGTAAAGCTCTTTTGTTGGTCCTCAGATTCTTAAAATTGTTTCTTTTTCTTTCCCATAACCCTCAGCACCGTGGAACTGGTTAGCAGGTACAGTTGAAACAGGTTGCTTTAACTGTTGGTTTGGAACCTCTTTGGTAACAGTTTGGCATTAAGGTGCCCTGTGGTCAGGTGAACTGCTTCAGGTTTGTAGGAGCTGATAGTTCCTGTCTTGCTCCTGAGGGTATTTCCAGAAAAGCCAGAGACGAATGAAGCTGGTGAGGATTCCTGGAAAGTTGGGTACCTGAAATCACAAGGGCTGCTGTGAGGAGAGGCGCTGATTTTCCACCTTGTACACTTGAAACCCCATCCCTGTGCTGCTTACCATGATGTAGGGATCTCTAAGTTGAAACCCATAGAGCGTCCAGGAGGCAGAGGTGAGGAGAGTGGCAATGGTCAGTGAGAAAGAGAGACTTTGGGTTGATTTAGTCTGAATAACTTTGGCCTGTGGGAAAGGATGAGACACTCCTAGCCCAGACACACAGTAAAGCTTCCATCTTGCCTAATAATATCCTCCCTGATCTGTCACCCAACCTTTTCCTCCTGCCTTCCACTCACCCACCTCTACTGCCCTGTCTCCTTCCAGGATTTGAATCTTCCCTTCCTCTGGAATGTAAGCTAGTCTCTGGCTATGGGAGCCTGGCCCTTATCTCCCCACCTCCATGGACACCTCTACTCACCAAATCAGTCAATGGTGAGAGGTACATACTGATGGTGAAGACACTGCAGAAGAGGCCCAGCTGCTGAAGCCTGGCCTCAATGTTGGGCACCAGGAGCCAAAAGTAGCCAAAACCCAGGAGAAGGACCCCCAGCAGGGTTGCAGTCTGTAGGAGCACAGCACGCTGCAGGGGAGAGAGTCTCAGAAGGCTGGCTTCATGGAGGAAGAAACAGCCTTCCTTCTATTGTAGATGTGCCAGGAGCCCTCTCTTGACTCCCCTGCTGGAATTAATTCATCCTGCCCTTTCCCATGCTTCAGTAGGGGAGCCAACTTTTTTTCTTTTTTTTTGGGGGGGGGAGCCAACTTTTGTCTAGGCTTCCAGTACAGCACTTGTCACAGCCTTTTTCCCACTAGTGACTTGATCCACCACAACACTGGAAGTTTCTAGGGGAGGGAAAGATATCTTTTTTGTGTGTGAGCTTGGTATACACAAGAGGAGCTATTAATAAATGCTTGTATGATTGAGTGGGGAAACAGCCTATCATCTCATTCTCAGTCACTGGCTCTGGTGGAACTATGGGAGACAAAAGCCCTTTTCCTCAGCTTGTTGGGCAGCAGGGCACCATCGGGTAGGCAGAGCTACCCGCTTTGCCAGGATGGGGATGATGTGTGAGTCTCAGAAGACTGGCTTCATGGAGGAAGGACTGCAATGCCTTCCAGGAAAACGTGGCTGAGCCAGCCTGTTATAGCCTTCTAGGAAGCACTGTTTGCCCTGCCAGCGTGGCAGGGCATGCAGCAGAGAGGTAGGTGCAGGGGGGGGGGGGGGGAGGATCTACCTTCCGAGGGCAGTAGTGCAGATACACCGAGATATATAGGGTCTGAAGCACAGCGCCCACGGTGTTGACGACGATTAGGGTCCCGTCACCCTTCAAGATCCCATAACTCAGCCAGCTCAGGTTGCTGCAGGATGGAGGGCAGGGACATTTGCCGCGGGGCTGAATGTGAGAGGGGGACCCAAGGAGCCTCTTCCGTGATCCTCACCCCACCCCACGCCCCTGTCTTTCCCGCCTCAGCCGTCGCCCCTCTCACTTGACATCCGTGGTAAGAAAGGGCAGGAACTGGACATTGTCCACTCTCCGGGTCATCCGCATGTGCCTGAGGTCCGAGCTGTAACGGGACCCCGAAGGCAGGAGTGAGAAGAGAATGGATAACCAGGCTGCTGGGGAATGGAGATTCCCAATGCCTGTCATCCTCCCCTGACAACTGCAGACCCCCGGCCCCGCCCTCAGCTCCCTGGCCTTCTTCAGGACAAGTGGCCAGCCTCGCCTTGGTACCTCGGTCCCCTCGACCCGATTCCACTTTGACCCCATGTTCTGGACGCAGCCTGGCGCTGCACCCACGTCTCCGTTCCCTCTCGCTCCTTTCCTGACTTCCTGGTCCTGCCCTAACCCGGCCCGGCCGCGCTCTCACAGGCCGGTGGAGAACATGCCGAGGGTGAAGAGCACGCAAGCTCCGGAAAGGAGCGTGTTTGCCACGCTGCCCGCCTCCATCGCTCTCAAATCCGGCTCCCGCGCGGGGCGCCGGGGAAAGGCTAGCTGGGGGTAGGGCCCCAGACGCCGGAGCCCCGCCCCCCGGCGGCCCCCACCCGCGCGCTCCGCTGTCCCCCGGAAACTGAACCGGAACCCGGCCTAGGACGTAAACCAGGAACTCAGGCCCCGCCCCCCTGGCTCGGCGCCGGCTCCCGAGGTTCCAGGTTCCGATGTTATCCTCCCGGTCTCTGCCCGTTTGCTTACTAGGGCTCCTCAGACTTGCCCTGGCACCCGTCGTTTCCCACTCTCTGCTAACCCCTTTTCTCACGTAGACCCCCAGCCTCAACTCACACACAGGTCCGCAAGTCGACATGGTAGACCTCAAAACAAAAGCTTGTTGGACCCAACCAGATTTCAACGCGCCACCCACCCGAGCTCAGATCAAAACCTCCAGATTTTGGGAGGTTTCTCCCAGTTAACAAGGATTGCCAGGAATCACCAATTCTGTCAAGTGCCTTTCCCCTTCAGTCACACCACCATCTTAGCCGGCCCACTGAAGCACATATTTTGATATCCCTGCCAACCCGACTTGTTGCAGGGAACTTTCGCGCTCCTAGATTCCCACATATCTCTGTTCGTGCTGCGAGGCGCTCAGCTGGTGTTGCTTGAGGGTTGTCCTAACTCACCCATGAGTACCTGCATGGTATGCCAAGCCCAAGGCCCAGTGCTGCAAGGGTGGGAATGGGGCAGAAGTATGATAGGAAGAACTTCCAGAATGGGGTCAATCTAGAACCAAACAGACTATGTGGGAACATTCCTATCTTGGACAACCCTGAGAAAACACCCCTCTTTGGGGCTGGTGAGGGGTATGTATTCTTTCCAGAAAAGGAAAAAAAACCCAGTCGCTACTGGTATTGCCTATAGCAGGGACTCAATGGTCATAAATTAGTATGGAGGAGCAGAAAAGCATGTCCAAAAAACAAAAACAAACAAACACAGCTTTATTTTGAAACAAATAACATTGTATAAAAAAATCTCCAGTTGTAGAAAACAGCACAGACACACAGCAAGTTTATATACAGATCCTGTACATGTGGGCCCTGCCCTTCAGGCTACACTCTAGGCAGATTCTGGGCACATGGGCACTGCCCTTACAACTACACTCTAGGAACAGGTTGGCACAGCCCCCTGCTGGCACAGCTCTGGGGAGTACTGCCCCAGGGTAGGAGAGGGTGCAGTGGTTGACTGCAAACCTCTCCACGGCAGCTCCACAAATGGGAGATGCTGGGAGGGCCCAAGAATACTGCCTCTTCTGTCCCTGGCTCCCAGGCAGGAAACTGTCTTTTGCTTTTCCTTCAGTCAGTTCATCCTGGCATCCTGGCTCTCTGTGGAGGAGCATCTTTGCAAAGCTCAGTGTCCACCAACATGACCCCAGACCCTTCCCAGCTCAGCTCCCACAGTACCCTTCTTGAGTCCATGTCTGCACAGCTTGAGTTTTTGGCTTAAAGGCAGGAATGGCAGAGGAAGAACTGTCCACACTTCTTTGTTTATCCCTCTGAGGTGGAGGCAGGGATGGCACTACTAGGCTTGCTGACCTCCATTGGGTTGAAACCCTTAATACTGACCCGTTTTGAGGCTGCTGGGTGGCAGCTTGTGCATATGGTGGGAGTGGTTCCCAGGACTGGGGCTTTGGAAGCGACCCCAGGACAGGTGAGGGTGCCTGCTTCTGCCTCCTCAGCTCAGGTCCAATCCTAAGGCCAGATGTGGCATATAACTTCACGGGGTTTGCAGCAGCAGGAATGGCAGGAGCAGCACAGCCCAGGCAAGTGGGAAGAGGCGGGGGGCAGCACTGTGACCGATGCTATGTAGAACCTGCACCTCTGGGTCATCTGCAAGGTGGGAGGGCAAAGGCTCCCAGGTGAGCAATCCCACTACTAGCACTGGCCCTCAGCCCAACAAGGTTTCCTTAGCCCCTGCCTGGCAAAGGAGCCACCTCTGTACCCAGTCTCCTCAAGCAGAACCCTTTGTTTGCCTCAGACCCAATTTGTTCCAGATACCTACCTGCTGGAAGTTTCTTCTCCTGTGGATTGGCATGGGCCTGAGGACTGTGAGCTAAAAGACAGGGTGGCCATAGATCAGGTACTGTGCCAAGGAGGCAGAGGGGTGGGGGTGCTGGGTGGGTCAGGCAGTAGAAATTGCCCACTAGCCCAGGTCATTAGGCCAGGCCCACCATACGGGTATAAAAAGGAGACCCATAGGGCCCTGACACTCACTGATTTTGCCATTGACAGTCACCTTCAACCTCAAGCACTGGTCTTCTTGGTGGTGGATGGGTTTGGCTGCAAGATAAACCCACATGGTGATATGGAAAGGGAAAGACCCTTTGGTGGAAGAAAACAAGCACAAATGCCTCTGACCTTGCTTTCTCAGTCTTTGCTTATTTGAATCCCTTTCTTCCCTCTAAGCTTTGATTCTTACCTTTCTTAGGCTTTGCCCACTTTCTGCCCCATGTGGTTAGAGTGGTTCCCAGGACTGGGGCTTTGGGAGGGACCCTAGGCCCAACCTCCCTTGTTTTTGGAATAATCCTTGGCTTTGGAGATGGTGATAAAAAGAACACAGCCATTGTCCCTTGTTCACAATCCATCCTTCATTCCTGCCAGCTGGAGGGGTGAGGCCTGCACAATAATCTTCCCTTACCTGGCCATTCTGTACTCCCCCTGCCAAGACAACACCGAACGAGTGAGGCCTAGAGGCATTCTACACAAAGCTGATCTGATCATTGTTAAAACCTAACAGTGGCTCTCCACTGCCTTCAGGATAAACTCCTTAGCACTTCTTACGTCCCTATGATCTGTCCTGTCCAGTCCACTTCTCCAAGCTCATATCCCCCACTTTAAAGTGTCCCTCCTACTCTAGACAGGCTAACTCTATGGAGTTCCCTAAAGATGTTATGTTTCCTTTGCATATGTTCCCCCCTCATTTATGGCCAACCCCTCTGCTTGTCTTTTTTACAGGGACAGAGAGAGAGAGTCAAAGAGAGGGATAGACAGGGACAGACAGACAGGAATGGAGAGATGAGAAGCATCAGTCATCAGTTTTTCGTTGCAACACCTCAGTTGTTCATTGATTGCTTTCTCATATGTGCCTTGACCGCGGGCCTTCAGTAGACCGAGTAACCCCTTGCTCAAGCCAGTGACCCCACGCTCAAGCTGGTGAGCTTTGCTCAAACCAGATGAGCCCGTGCTCAAGCTGGCAACCTCGGGGTCTCAAACCTGGGTCCTCAGCATCCCAGTCCGACGCTTTATCCACTGCGCCACCACCTGGTCAGGCTCTGTTTGTCTTAAGGTCTGGGAAGCCAAGAAGCCTTCTCTGATCCCCTCTAACCTGGAAAGTACCTAAGCCATTTTTCCAGGGCCCCTGTGCTCATGTCTGCCATATTACATTGTTCTAATGGTCTGTTAACCTATGTGTGTTTCTTCCCAGCTTCCTTGAGGACAAAGACCCTGTAGTATTTTATTTATCTTTGAGCCGGTAATGTCATGCAGAGTGCACAGTACACAGTAGCTCACTGTACAATGTGAATGAATGAAAACAGAATCCAGTATTGGAGAGGCCCTCTGCTGCTTGACTCCTCACTAAGCATGTACTCAAGCATACACATCATGCCAGCTGTGTCCCCAGGTATGTGCACCTTTGTGCATGCCTCCCGAGCACTCACAGATGTAGTAGTAGCTATGTCCCTCTTTGAACTCCTTGCCAAGGGTAAAAGGTGTGAAGCGCAGGAACTTCTCAGACAGCTTTTCTGGGCCATGCCTGGCACTGGGATGGTTGCACTGCCAGCGAACCTGGTCCTTGGATTGGGGCTGGCACAGATGGTACTGTTCGAACTCCACCAGGTACAGTGTATACTGCTCCATGGCAGTGGCTGCCACAGAGTCATCCTCATAATGGGGACAGATGATGTCTAGGTAGTCATTCAGCTGCACGTATACTGTGTAGTCCTCATTCCGGAACCTGGGCATGTGCAGAAGAGAAGAAAGCAAGCTGTCACTTAAAAGCCAGCCAGAGCCTTGAGTATCCAAATGTTTACATGGCCCCTCATGCTTTACACTGGACCCCCATGGAAATTTGTTTTGACAGTCTCAACTCCCAATATTTACTGATCTTGATCTCTTAAATATCTTTCCACCATCTCCAAACATCCCCTACCATCATTGTTTCCCATAATCCAATAAATAGCATTCACTTAGTATCTTTCAGATAACAAAACATTTCCCATAACCCCCCTGATATTTACCCAAGGGTGGGCTTCTAAATATTTCCTTAGCTCTCTCATCAGTCTCTTTAACCCATAAATATTTCCCCAAATCTTTTGTACCTGGTGTTCCTTTAAATGCTATTAGACCTCAGGCTGAGACCCTACTGGCCCATGCTATCAAAGGATCCAAGGAACTCTTTCTCTTTACCAGGCTAGCATTCAGCCACAACACATTTATATCTTTTTTTAAAAATTGATTTTAGAGAGAGAGCGAAAGAAAGAGACATTGATTTGCTGTTCATTTATTTATGCATTTATTGGTTGATTCTTCTTTTTTTTTTTAAAAGAGAGATGCCTGACCTATGGTGGTGCAGTGGGTAAAGCATCAAAGTTGAGGTCGCTGGTTTAAGGCCCTGGGCTTGCCTGGTCAAGGCACATATGGGAGTTGATGCTTCCTGTTCCTACCTCCCTTTTCTGTCTTCTCTCTAAAATGAATAAAGTCTTAAAAAGAAATTGAAGAGAGAGAGGGAGGTAGGGAAAGAGATGAGAAGCATCAACTTGTAGTCTTGTAATTGTGGCACTTTTAGTTGTTCATTGATTGTTTCTCATACATGCTTTGACTGTCAACCTTGGGTTTCAAACCAGCGACCATGGGATCATGTCTGTGATTCCAAGCTCAAGCCGGCGACCTCGGGGTTTTGAACCTGGGACTTCAGCAACCCAGATCAATGCTCTATCCATTGCACCACCTCTGGTCAGGCTCATTGGTTGATTTCTGTATGTGCCCTGACTGGGGATTGAAACCACAACATGCATATGAAATGACAGTCTAATTAACTGAGCTATCCAGCCAGGGCCACATATATGTCTTCATTTCTTATTCATTTTTTCCCTCCTGACCCACTGAAATCTCACATTTCTCAGTTTCATTTCCCCCCAAGCCTCCAGTATACCCAGGACCACAAATAATGCCTGAATCCTTTAAGTTAAATCACTCGCATTAATTATTCATTCCCCTCAAATCTATACTCAAAATGATGCTCAGGTCTCCTTGTCCACTTCTCTCAAAGGACCCCAAAACATCCCTGTCCCTTTATCTCCAAAAGTCACACATTCCGTTGTGAAGTGAGCACCACAAATGCTGAAGTTCTTAGATCTGAGGCTGCCTCTCCCCTCCTCCCAAGGTGGAGCCAGCTCCCCTCCCCCAGCCCATTCCCTCCAGGCTCCACAGGCTCCAGCCTGACTGCCCACCAGCCCCTCCCCCCCCAGCTCCAGACACCTGGCTCCAGTCTGGGTGGGGTCCTAGTAGGGGGAAAAGTGCCTCCCTACCTCCCTCTCCAAGCTGGTCAGCTTCTCTGAATTCCCCCAAGCACTGCCAGTGAGACACTCAGCAGAGTTGGCTGCCAACTTGCTACAAACCAAAGCCCTGGGCATGGGTGGTGGGAGGAGGAGCAGGAATTAGGCCAAGATGCCTTGGAGGTGGGCACCCACTGCCTAGTCAGCATGACCCCTAAGAGGCCTGGCCTTGAAGCAGCATGCCAGTTCTCAAGCTAGGCTTACAAGGGCCCCTCCGCCACCCTGGGAAAGAGAGTAAGAGAGTAAGAGAGTGAGAGAGTGAGAGGAGAGAGGGAGACAGGGAGGGGGGAGAGAAGCAGAGGGAGGCTTTTAAAATTCCTCTCTGGAGAGATAAACATAGAAGCCATTTCAAAACAGGTATTTCAGCTCTGGGCCTGGCATCCTTCCCCCATTCCAGTGACGGGCACTGACTCATTCTTCATCCACCTCTGCCACCCGCCCCAGCATTCATAAGTCTGTGAAAATTTACCTTGTCAAATGTGGATAGTCCCTGGGACCCCAGGACAGCAGTGTCCACTTGCCCTAGGTCCTCTCCTCTAGGCAAAGGGAGCTGGCAGGTCTGAATGGGCAGGGTATTTGCCCTTCTAGCATCGAGGACAGTACCCAGCTCACAGTGGCACCACCCTTCTTCCCATGCTGCCCCCCCCCAAGATCCCAGGGCAGATGCCCACTGCCCTGAGTCACCCTTGCCAGCCTCACACCCGCCCAGCTTATTGCCACTTCATCTTTGCCCCCGAGCTGGGCTCAGCTTGGCTGCGTGTATACTCCACTCTGGGCTGGCTTCTTTTTAGTCCTGGGTACGAACAGGGCATAAGCTCTGCTTGGTGGGGGCACTGTCACCCCTCCCTCCTGGGGTACAATCTGCTCCACTTCAGGCCCTTTTGACTCTTGCTCTCCATTTGAGAAAGGGGGGCAATGGCGTCAGGGAAGGCGGGGAAGGGGGCAAGGAAGAGGCTCCTTCCTGAAAGAGAGGAAACCTGGGAGCTTGGGAACGGAAAAGGCCAGGGTCACCCCCTCCCTACTCACAGCTTCCTGTCCCCTCCTCCTCCTTCAGCCAACACCTGGCATGGGCATAAACAGGGACTTTGCTCTCTTCCACTAGGACAAGATTGGGTCAAGGAAGCAAAGAGCAGGCAGCAAGGAGTGGGGTGGGGGAGGACTGGCCAGACTGCCCCTTTAAATCACGGGCAATAGGGCACTGCCCTCTGGAGCTGCCAGCTAGCTGTTCTCTCCCCACCACTGCCACAGACACAGAACCCCTCACCAGGCACTGTCGCCACAGGATTAGAGAAAGCTGGTACAATATATTTCTCAAGGGGACTGGGTGGCAGGCGCCCTAGGGCTGGGGGAGGCTGAACTGAGTGCAGTTTTTCCTGACCCCAAGCTCCTCCAGCCCTCCTCTCCATTCTTTCCCCTAACCCCCTCTCAGGTTTTTCTGCAAATATTGTTCTCATAACTTCAGAAAACTCAAGGGCAAGAACAAAGGGTCCTATGGAGCTTCTTCCATCCAGTACCATTTGCCTCAGTCCTAAACCTGCCCAGGAGAAATTAACTCTTTCCTGCCCAGACCCCTTGTAAACCCCACCCCCCAATCTCTTTGGTTTTACTACTGGAACCTCAGGTGACTACCCTGACCTACTCACACAGCATGTACTTTACTCACGTCACCTCAAACATCCCTTGGGGAGGGGGGACTTTCCGTAGTCACCTTAAATACAGAGTGAACACTTAATGCCCACAGCCCAGGACTCTCCTGAGAGGCCCTTCTAGGATTACAGTGAGCATTCTGCTTACTCCTGATGTCATATCAGGTGCCTGTCAGTATAGGCAGATGACCAAGTGACAGACAAGGAGAGACACACAGGCTTTCATGGGGGGAAAGATCTACAAGAGCCCTGGTGGCCAGGGAGGGTGGTCCATCCTAGAGGCAGGAACTGTTCAGCATGGGTTCCTCACTTCGGAGAAACAGAGGTGCCAGAGGGAAAGAAAAGACAAGCAGAAATACTGCCTGTGTTCTTACCCTGGGGTGGGGGGCCCACTCCCAGTTATGGGGGAGAAGTGAAGGAAAGGACATCTGAGGAATCCCTCCCGCCTCTGGTCACTACCTCAAGACTCCAGTCAGGGGCTGGTCGGGACAGTTAAACTGGGGTAGAGGACAGTGCCAACAGGACGCTCAGGCTGTCGGCCGGAGACTAAGGGCTTACTTGGGGTTTGAACTGTTCCAGAAGACGGTGTGGCGGTCGGCAGCGGCCAGACTGTAGCAGAGACCCAAGAGAGGGGCCCAGAAGAACTCCATAGCGCGGGGCCTGGCCAGGCCGGGCGAGGACGAGGGGCTCGTCGAGCTCTGGGTTCCTGCGGGTTTTCTCTGCGGAACAGCCCGCACAGCACTCTCAGGTCTGGCTTCTGCGCCTCAGGACTCCGCCTTTTGGGCCAGCGCCGCCCGACACCCCGCCCCGCCCCCCGCCCCGCCCGGCGTGCGGCTGCCCTGGGGCTTGGGGGCTGGGGAGGTGGGGGAGGAGAGCGCAGGGGAGGGAGCAGAGCTGAGCGCGCGACTCAGCCGGGGTAGATTCGCTGTGCGCTGCGTGTTAGCTCACTTGTGTTCTGCATGCCACTTTCTGGGCCTATGCGGGGTGGTGGGTTTGTGTCCCTCGGAGCAGTCGCGCGTGCGAGTGAGGGGAACCAGCTACACTAGCAGCTCTGTGAACACGCGGTGGCGAGACCCAGCTTTTCGATCTTGCGGGGTGCAAGGTTGTTGATAGGTCTGGCACCTTTCCCGAGCCTCGCACTACCAGGCTGCGGCGTCGCGTTCCCACACTCTCCTCGCCGCCACCGCCCCCCCCCCCCCCCGTCTCCTCCCCGGACTCTGCGCTCGGTTGCACCTCCCCACTCACGCGGCTGTTTGTTTTTGTTGGGTTTGTCAATGTTGTCTTTGTTCAGTAGATTGTGTCATCGCCTAGATGCCGGGAATAAAGTGCGACCCTGAGTGATCAAGTGTGTATTATGTGTGGCCGGGGTTAAGGGCGCGCCTCTGTGTCTGTGAGAGGGAGACACTCGGGATCTTGGGCCCGCGAGAGGGTTCACTCCTGTTTGTAGTGCTCCATAGGGTTCTAACGACCTGTGTGTGTTGTGTACGTGTGGACACACGTGTGTACCGTGCGAATGGACTTTGAGCTGCGAGAATCTGAGCCCGAAGGGTGACAAACCACACATGTGCATCTGGCATGTGCAGATGCGTGTGATGGCATGCAAGTGTGAAAGCATTTGTGAGTAGACTACAGCTGCGTGTGGGGTGGGGAAACGTGTGCAGTTTTGATGTGTGCATGCCAATGTTTGTGTGAAGAGGAAGGGAAATGTGCATAGGCGAGCAGGGTATGTGGGGTGGAGGCAGGAATGTTTGCGTGGCGTCCCCTGTCAGTAGTCAAGACCCGAGACCCAGTTTGGCCCCCTCCTCCGCGCCCTGTAAACAAACCCGCTGGAATTCGCTTTCGGAGCCCCCTCCCCGCAGGGTCCACTGTGGGGTGGGTGTCTGCCTCCCAGGTCGAAGGGTGGAGCAGGCAGGCAGGTGTTTGATTGGGCTCGAGTGTCTGGCGCGGGAGGGTCGAGTGCTGTGTGCCTGGGTGTCTGGTGGCTTCTGTGTGATCGCGTGTCTGTGCGCGCGCCCCCAGTTGGGTTGGAGTGTGTGCGCATCCCTGGCCAGCTCTCCACGCGGCTGCGCAGCGCGGGTAGCCGCAGACTCTGGCCCCGGCCGGCAAGGACCCAGCCCCTCTGGTTCTCAGGCTGTTTCATCCTCCTCTTTTACTGCCAGGCCTGGCGACAGCCTCTGTAATTACGCGGGGCCGGGACGCCACGGTTAGTCCGGCGCTGACCCCGTGGGGAGAAGCCTGGGGTGGAGGAGGGCCCAGGCTGGCCCCCACCCCCGGGGCGCAAGTAACTGGAGGTCCAGCTCGACTTACTGACGGTAAATATTTACCCAACGCCTACTAGGGTCTAGGTCAGGCTTTGCGTGCCGCCCCCACCAGCCTCCACCCTCTGGCGTGCACCTGCCCCCGGCGACGTGCGCAGCTCAGCGTTTACCCGATGTGCAGCCCGTCCTTCCCGCCGGGGCCGAAGTCTACCCGCGGACCAGCTCCAGGGCGGTTCCTCACGCGCGTTTTACTCACCTGGGTGTCGGCCTCCCATGTACCCCCGGAGAGATTATCCCATCCCTGCGCCTGTGTCGCACAGAATTAAAGCTCCACGAGGACAGGGATATTTTTGTACTCTGCTGTATTGCCAACGCCTGGCACAGCACTTAGCACACGTAGTAGCTGGTCAATAAATATTTGTTGTGTGGGTGACATCACTGTTCAGTGAAGGTGCCTAACTTGGCGTACATACTGCTCTGAAAAGAAACCAGAGAAGGGTAGGGAGGGGAGGGGGATGGTAGCGCTAAAGAGAGGGTGGCCAAGGGTTGCCCCCTGGAGACGGTTTGGGGCACATTCCCCCGTTTCTCTGGCTGCTGGGACTGCAGGGCGGGAACTTGTAGGGTCCCTGGGCTGTGCCACTGGGGCCGGGCAGGTTCAGGCTCGCTCCGCCTAGCCCGGCTGGGCTACGTCCGTTCCCCGCCCTAGCTGCGTCTAGGGCTGGGGCATGCCGGGTGGAGAAAAGGTGGGGGAAAATTCGAGGCATGAATGAGATACGGAGCCCTCCTTCCCCGGTTTAGCGCAGTCCCCAGTGTCTCACTTTAGGCTTTGATCTCATTACTTTTCGTGCATATATTTGTGCGTTTGGGGGTCGTTCTTCAGGCCTAGGCAGCCCTAGAGAGAGGGTGTTGTGATGAACAACGTAGGTAGGGGTGCGTCTAAGATAAAATTCCTGCCCTTGAGGAGGAGCCTTCAGGCCAGTAGGAGAAATAGGCAAATCACCATTTATACAAGCTTACCTTTAAGTGTTAAACAGCACGGACTCCAGACCCACAATCCGCACTCGCACTGCCCTGACACTTTGAGAGCCGCTACGACGCCTACTGGACGGAAAGGAGAGTTGCAGGTATTGTGCGACCCAGACAGTGACAACAGAAGAGAAGTAGGCTTAGGAACTCGACCTGAAGACCAACTCAGCCTCCATCTTGTCCCATCCCCCACGCCTAACCTCTAGCCTGCCCAGGCGGGTCCGTCTTGGCTCTGGCTTTGGGCTACCTCTCACCGCAAACTTGTGCGCTTATAAAGGCTTTCAGCACCGCCACCCCCAGGCAAACATCTGTGCTTTGCTGCGTGAGCTGTCTGAGGTGTCTGTCTGTCTGCCTGTCTGGGAAATTCCCCTTAATAACCTTTTTTTGTGAATTTCTGAAAGACGGATGAACCCTTTGAGTGCCTTGTGAGGAGCCCAACCTCTGGAGGGAGTGCGTCCACCAGTGGGGGCACTGCCCGCCTGGAAGCGCCATTGCCAGTCTGGAGCAGGCAGAGAGCTAATTGATTGCTACTTCTTTACTGAGCACCCTGCCATCCTGGCCCAGCCCCTGAGAGCATCTCTAGAATATGGGATGGGGGTGGGAGGCCTGAGCATGGAGCAGCCTCTGTTCCACTCCCTCAGTGTCATTTTGAAAAAGAAAGGGAATGTCTCCCGCTTTATTAGTAATGTGTGTATATTTCCTCACTTTACAAATAATGTGTGTAGAGTTGGAAAAAAGGAAACAGGAGAATAATGGGGAGGAGGAGACACCAGCTACTGTTAATATTTTCATACCTTCCCTGCCAGCCTTTTGTTTGTGAGATTTGGGGGGGGGGGGGAGGGCGGATGCTTGCTTCTTCCTAGTGTGATAAATACCACACATTTCTATTGTGTACTTCCATTTTTCCCTTTAACTTTATTATCCTTTTTAGATATTTTTAATGTTTTGATCTTTAGAGAGAGTGGAGAGAAAGACAGAGAGAGAGAGAGAGAGAGGTGGGAGAAGCAGGAAACATCAACTCGTAGTAGTTTCTTCTTGTATGTGCCTTGACAGGGAAACCCCAGGGATTTGAACTGGGAACCACAGCATTCGAGGTTGATGCTTTACCACTGGCCACCACAGATCAGACCCCTTTAACATTATGATAGAAGACATTTTCCATGTTTCAAACTCTTTATAAATAATATATATATTTTAAATTTTTATTTATTTTTTATTTATTCATTTTAGAGAGGAGAGGGAGTGACAGAGAGAGAGAGAGAGAAGAGACAGAGAGAGAGAAAGGGGGGAGGAGCTGGAAGCATCAACTCCCATATGTGCCTTGACCAGGCAAGCCCAGGGTTTTGAACTGGTGACCTCAGTGTTTCCAGGTTGATGCTTTATCCACTGCGCCACCACAGGTCAGGTCATCTTTATAAATAATATTTTTAATGGCAGCATAATATTCCAGTGAGTTTTTTAGAGTTTGCCATTGCAGGGTAGGTATTAATAAGCACATCTACATACACACACTGAGGCTCTCCTCAGTTGCTGAGAACATGAATTGACTGGTTCTTAGCAGTTAGAAATAAACCTGAGGTTGACTTTCATTCAATAAATATTTATGGAGCACCTACTCTGGACAGGACTCTGGATTGGGGTTGGGGACTCAGTGGGGCACAACAGGGAAGGGCCTGGTTCTCATGGAGCTTATGTTTTAGATGAAGTCAGGGCATTTGCTTTTATAGACTTTGAAGATTTTCACAGATGTGGGAAAATGCATTTGATATTGCCAAGCTAAAGCCAGATTCTTTTGACTATTTTCTAGTCCAGTTCTTTTACTGAAGGCCAAGGTGACCGAACCTAATGGCTCTGTCCCCACTTACACACATCCAACTCAGGAGGAGGCCAAACTCCATGGGAGACGGTGGAATTCTTTCCCTGGGAGTTCACTGCAGGGAAGAGGAGTTTGGGCAGGATGAGAAGTGGTAAGGAGGATGGGACTGTTCCAGAAGGTGTCTTGTACTGCTGCCTCTTCCACTGAAAATGGACTAACTGCGCCTGACCAGGCAGTGGTGCAGTGGATAGAGCATCGGACTGGGATGCCAAGGACCCAGGTTTGAGACCTCGAGGTTGCCAGTTTGAGCACAGGCTCATCTGGTTGGAGCAAAGCTCACCAGCTTGGACCCAAAGTCGCTGGCTTCAGCAAGGAGTTACTCAGTCTGCTGAAGACCCGCGGTCAAGGCACATTTGAGAAAACAATCAATGAACAACTAAGGTGTCGCAACGCGCAACAAAAAACTAATGATTGATGCTTCTCATCTCTCCATTCCTGTCTGTCTGTCCCTGTCTATTCGTCTCTCTGACTCTCTCTTTGTCTCTAAAAAAATTACTAATAAAAAGAAATAATAAAAAAATTAAAAAAAAGAAAATGGACTAATTGCTTATGTCAAACACTGTACTGAGAAGTACTGTGGATTCTGGAATATATTCTTACACTAAAGGTATCTAGTCTATTGGCAAATATATAATTTGAATATAAGAATTATAATAGAGGTATAAGTGGAAGTTATGTGTTTACAGAGGTAGGAATGCTTATTTGTGGTAAGGAGGATTTTACAGAAGAGGGGACATTTGAAATGGATTTTGGAGGATAAGTAGGCATTCACAGTCAAGGATTAGGGAGCAAAAAACATGGTATAGGGGTGAGAGTTTGTGCAGTGAATACTCTGAGGTAGTTAAAATTACAAAGTAGGTCTGGGGGAATTGTAGATGAGAGCAGAAGGTGGTTTGGGGACTATGTTGCCAAGAACCTTCAATCCATGCTCAGGATTTTGAACATTATTCTGTAGCCCATAGATGCTTAAACAGGAAACATAATTCAATTTCTATTTAAAAAAAAATCATTGTGGCTGATAGAATGTGGGTAGAGGAGGGAGCTCAGAGCTAGGGAGGCTGGTTAGTTCCTAGCTGCAGGAGCTCTGGTGGGAGTGAGGAGGGCCTGAAGCTGAGGAGTGGTGGAGGCGGAGAGAGCAAAGGATAAATTAGACAGATTTGAATGAGACCTGAGCTGTGGGTAAGAGGCAGGGAAGGAGAAATGAAGAGTGCACGTTTTTGCCCTGGCTGGAAAGCTCCATTGGTTAGAGCAGTGGTCCCCAACCTTTTACAGGCCACGGACCGGTTTAATGTCAGAAAATATTTTCACGGACCAGACTTTAGGGTGGGACGGATAAATGTATCACGTGACCGAGACAAGCGTCAAGAGTGAGTCTTAGGCCCTGGCCGGTTGGCTCAGTGGTAGAGCGTCGGCCTGGAGTGCAGGAGTCCCGGGTTCGATTCCCAGCCAGGGCACACAGGAGAAGCACCCATCTGCTTCTCCACCCCTCCCCCTCTCCTTCTACTCTGTCTCTCTCTTCCCCTCCTGCAGCTGAGGCTCCATTGGAGCAAAATTGGCCCAGGCACTGAGGATGGCTCTGCGGCCTCTGCCTCAGGCGCTAGAATGGCTCTGGTCGCAACAGAGCGATGCCCCAGATGGGCAGAGCATCGCCCCCTGGTGGGCATGCCGGATGGATCCCGGTTGGGCACATGTGGGAGTCTGTCTGACTGCCTCCCCATTTCCAACTTCAGAAAAAATACAAAAAAAAAAAAAAAAAAAAAAAAAAGGAGTGAGTCTTAGATGGATGTAACAGAGGGAATCTGGTCATTTAAAAAAAATTAAACATCATTCAGCCTGCCCTGTGGTGGCGCAGTGGATAAAACGTCGACCTGGAAATGCTGAGGTCGCTGGTTTGAAACCCTGGGCTTGCCTGGTCAAGGCACATATGGGAGTTGATGCTTCCAGCTCCTCCCCACCTTCTCTCTCTGTCTCTCTCTCCTCTCTCTCTCCCTCTCTGTCTCTCTCCCTCCCATTCTCTCTCCTCTCTAAAATGAATAAAAAAAATAAATAAAATAAATAAAAAATTAAACATCATTCAGACTTAAATATAAACAAAACAGAAATAATGTAAGTTATTTATTCTTTCTCTGTGGACCAGTACCAAATGGCCCATGGACCGGTACCGGTCAGTGGCCCAGGGGTTGGGGACCACTGGGTTAGAGCATGTCCCAATATGCAAAGGTTGCTGGTTCGGTCCCAAGTCAGAGCATATACAGGAGCAGATTGATGTTTCTATCTTTCTCTCCTCTACCCCCTCCTCTTTCTCTAAACTCAATAAGTAAATAAAAAAATAAAATAAAATGTTTAAAAAAACAGAGGGCAGCTTTGGTTATTGTATCAAATTGTAATGATTTTGCCTGCAAGTAACAGAACTGGTGGTGTCTGTTAGCCTGAGAGCCGGGGTAAGCCCTGACAGTGTCTGCCACAGACATGTTATATTTGAGGGTGTTGGGCAGATAAAATATATTATGCTCACTTTGTTAAAGATGGCGCTGCCCACATGGAAGCTGTAGCCCAGGTGATATTAATGTGTGTTGGGGGCGGGCTGTGGGCAGGCAGGATCCTTGTAGCCTGGGGCTTAGTTTTAGGACTAAGCCTTTCCCACCCTTTTTAATGTGGGGTGGTACAATCCCATCATGCCTCAGACAAGTGACCTTGTATTAGAGACTTCCCCTATTTTGTATATTGGATTAAAGGTTATGAATCTACACTTTACTTTTTTTTTTTTTTTTTTTACAGAGACAGAGAGTGAGTCAGAGAGGGATAGACAGGGACAGACAGACAGGATCGGAGAGAGATGAGAGGCATCAATCATTAGTTTTTCATTGTGCGTTGCAGCACCTTAGTTGTTCATTGATTGCTTTCTCATATGTGCCTTGACCACGGGCCTTCAGCAGACTGAGTAACCCCTTGCTGGAGCCAGCGACCTTGGGTTCAAGCTGGTGGGATTTTTGCTCAAACCAGATGAGCCCATGCTCACGATGGTGACTTTGGGGTTTCGAACCTGTGTCCTCTGCATCCCAGTCCAACGCTCTATCCACTGCGCCACCTCCTGGTCAGGCGAATCTACATTTTAAAATGGGGGCTGAATGGGAGCTTGCTCTCTTAGTTCCTGAGATTAGCATTAGAGAGGAGAGAGCAGAGAGCAGAGAGAAGCCATGTGGAGGAGGCCAGGAGAAGCAGCCAAGATGGCGGAGTGTTGAGTGAGAAACCAGTTTGTGCAGGGAGAAGGAAGAAGATGGGGAACAGAGGTGAATAAGTCTGGTGAAATAGAAACCTTTGATTCTAGAAAACTCAGATAAGTCAGTAGCTTTGTGAGCACTGAATGTGAGTGGGTTTTGGAGCCCAGTGTGTGTTCTACTTGCCCGCCGGGTGCAAGCTAGGATTAAAGATGATGGCCCACCAGTTCTTGGCTCCGTTGTTTCTTTACCGACTGTCCAAATCCAATGCGAACCTGCATAGGCCAGGCAGCTGTGATGGTAGCCCTGGCTACTGGCTTTACAGAGGGGCCAGTGGTACTTCAGGTGAAGGTTTCTCCGGGCAGGTGGAGATGGGAGTCTAGAGCTCAGGAAGGTTCGAAGCTCAGAACCTTGTCCATTTGGGATGTCATGGTGAACCTTAGGGCTCTCAGGGAAGGCTTCCTCTAGACTGCATGCTACAGGCAGGGAAGGAGAGCGTGGTGGACAAAGGACCAGGAATCTCTTTCTTGTGGTTTTGATTGGGGAGAAATCCCTCTTTCTCAGCTTCCCAGCTTCACAGGTGGAAAAGCTAGGTGAGGGTGAGGGTGGGCCGGAGGATATTCACTCTCAGTGCAGCCAATAAATCTCTTTTTTAGCATTGGTTAGCCTTTCACTATAACATAGTATAAGAGCAGGAATTGATTGATTGATTGATTTTAGAGAGAGGAAGGAAGGAGGGAGTAAGAAAGAGCAAGAAACATCAGTTTGTTGTTCCATTTATTTATGCATTCAGTGGTTGATTCTTGTATGTGCCATGACCATGGACTGAACCTGCAACCTTGGAGTGTCGGGATGATGTGCTGACCAACTGAGCTATATGGCCAGGGCAAGAGTAGGAGTTTAGATACTTTTATTTCAGAAGCATTTCTTTTATATAAATTTTTCTTCTGATTACTGAAAAAATAAATGATCAGTGCAGAAAACTAGGAGAAGCACAAATGAAAAAAATAATAACCCCCAAGAGCAAGCACATTTCTTGATTCTTTCCCCAGGGCTCTGTACTTTTTTATGGTAAATATCTTTGAGAGGTTACAGTTTAATGCGCGTGTTACAACCAGCTAGGAATCCCTTACAGTTGTGTAGCATTTTATGACCTTCCAGGGTTTTCAGCTGTGTATTTTATCAGGTACTAGTTCATGTTTATAGACTCCTATACATTACGAGGTGGGCAAAGGCAGAAATTATCTCCCCCCTTCCCAACCAGATGAGGAAACTGAGTCTCAGAAAGGTGATGGTGTTCAGAACTCAGATGGGTACCTTTGATTGGGCTTGCGGCCACATTGTGTCATTTATTCCACACCTTGCTGTCCCGTTGTCCTAGGTATAAAGAAAAGGCTTGGCACAGAGTGCTGAGTTTGCTGTGGGCAGATGGACAGAGCATGTATAGTGAAGGAACAGAAAAGGGCAGGGGAGGGGGCAGCTCGTTCCAGCACCAGAGCCCATGGGGAGGGGAAGGAGAGGGAACAGTGAAGTAGGTGAGTCCTAGAAGGGACCTGAGGGCATTTTGTGACACAGGCTCCTGAGATGCAGTCCTCCAGGAAGAGCTTATGCCTGCTCTGGCCTGTCCCTGCAGGCAGGAGATGTCCAGATAATGGGTACTTTCCGCTTCACCAAACTTTCACTGAGGTCATTTCGTTTGTGTACTAAGCATTCTGTAAGGTGCTGCAGGGCATGCCAGATAAGGCCACCTATGACCAGGGAGAGAATGAGGAAAAGACCTAGGTTTGAGTCCCAGCTGTGGAAACTTGAGAAAGTTATTTAACCTCTCTGAGCCTCCCTTAATATATATTTAAATATTTTATTTATTTAATATTTTATTTATTCATTTTTAGAGAAGAGAGAGAGAGAAAAAGGAGAGGGGGGGGGAGCAGTAAGCATCAACTCTCATATGTGCCTTGACTGGGTAAGCCCAGGGTTTTGAACTAGAGACCTCAGTGTTCCAGGTTGACGCTTTATCCACTGTGCCAACACACGCCAGGCAATATTATATTTATTGATTTTAAAGAGAGAGGAGGAGGCAAGGAGTGAGAATTATCAACTCATAATTGCTTCATTTTAGTTGTTCATTAGTTGCTTGTCATATATGCCTTGATTAGATAAGTCCAGGGTTTTAAACCAGTGACCTCAGCACTCTGGGTCAATGCTCTATCCATTGTACCACCACAGGCCAGGCTGAGCCTCCCTTTTTATTTTAGCCTTTTTCATCTGTAAGATGGAGGCAAGATGACTTTTTTCGTAGTATTATTATAGCAATCCAAAGAATCCCTACAATATTGGGAGGACCTGGTGCTAAGCCTGGGGAGTAGGCTATAATTGAACCCTGGGTATGTATTTCTCTTTTCATGGCCTAGCCTGTCTGGCCTGCCTGGGGGTAACTGTGCTGATATTGGGGATAAGCAGGTGAAGACTTCAGGATATAGGGAGGAGGAGACCCAGGAACACAATTTATTCTACCAGGTAGTACTTTATAAATGCCCCAGGGACACGGCAGTCAGGAGCTCTGAGGTTCCATGGGAACAGAGAATTCGGTGGGGGAAATACTTTTGAGATTTTTCCTAAGTAGGGATGGTCAGTAAGCAGTAAGGGCATTTTATGCCCAAAGGGATGGTGAGGCCACACTGCCCTGACCTGCAGAGGTAAAGTGAAAGAGATGGGGAGAAAATATATCCCTCAGATATCCCTCCTCCATGTTCCTTTCCCCCCTCCCTCACCCTATTAGCTCCCACTCTTTTTCATGGCTATTGTCAAAAGAACATACACTCTGTCCTGGCTGGGTAGATCAGTTGGTTGGAGCATTGTCCCACTATGCCAAGTTTGTGGTTCAATACCTGGTCAGGGCACATATAAGGATCAATCAATGAATATGTAAATAAGTGGAACAACAAATTGATGTTTCCCTTTCTCCCCTTCCCTTTCCCTCTCTCTAAAATCAATAAATAAAAGAAAATAAAAAACAAAACAAAAACAGCCTGACCAGGTGGTGGTGCAGTGGATAAAGCGTCGAACTGGGATGTCGAGGACCCAGGTTCAAGACCCTGGGGTTGCCAGCTTGAGCGCAGGCTCATCTGGCTTGAGCAAAAAGTTCACCAGCTTGGACCCAAGGTCGCTGGCTTGAGCAAGGGTTACTCAGTCTGTTGTAGCCCCCCAGTTAAGGCACATATGAGAGAGCAATCAATGAACAACTAAGGTGTCACAACGAAAATCTGATGACTGATGCTTCTCATCTCTCTCCCTTCCTGTCTGTCTGTCCTATCTATCCCTCTCTCTGACTCTCTCTCTCTGTCCCTGTAAAAAAACAAACAAACAAACAAAAAAAAAAACCGAAAAAAGGACATGCTCTCTAAGAAAAAGTCTTATAAGAGCTTATTTGAGCCAAACTGATGACAATTTCCAGGAAGCAAAATCTCAATGGTTTGAGAAAACACTCCAGAGAACGACAGTGTTGCAGTTTATTTTATATATTAGAATCAATGCCCTGGCCGGTTGGCTCAGTGGTAGAGTGTCAACCTGGCGTGCAGGAGTCCCGGGTTCGATTCCCAGCCAGGGCACATAGGAGAGACGCCCATCTGCTTCTCCACCCCTCCCCCTCTCCTTCCTCTCTGTCTCTCTCTTCCCCTCCCACAGCCAAGGCTCCATTGGAGGAAAGTTGGCCTGGGCACTGAGGATGGCTCTGTGGCCTCTGCCTCAGGCACTAGAATGGCTCTGGTCGCAACAGAGCGACGCCCCAGATGGGCAGAGCATTGCTCCCTGGTGGGCGTGCCAGATGGATCCCGGTCGGGCGCATGCGGGAGTCTGTCTGACTCCCTCCCCGTTTCCAATTTCAGAAAAATACAAAAAAAAAAAAAAAAAAAAAAGAATCAAAGAGGAGGTGGAAGGAGGGTTATAGGAAGTCCATCAGTGGTAGATTAAGGAGGATGGGAGAAAGCAAAGCAGGAAAATCTCTGAGACTGGATAAAGAGTATAACAGAGAGACATATTTCTTTACATTGGTGGGAATAGGATAGTTAACATTTACAGCACGTGGAGATGGTATGTGGGCAACAGATAACAGTGTGATCTCATGCTCTGATGCCTGCAGTTGTGCCTTCGAGGGGGTCTGGAAAAGAAAATTACTCTGATATTTCAAAGGTATGCTATCTTAGATGCACAAAGACAAAAGACAATTTCAAAGTTAAAGATTGACCTTTGCCAAGTGAGGCTACAGGCCTAGGACGTGACTACCCACCATGACCTGCATTTAGTTAGGAATTTGTGTGCGTGTGTGTGTGACAGAGACAGAGACAGAGACAGAGAGAGAGAGGGACAGATAGGGATAGATAGACAGGAATGGAGAGAGATGAGAAGCATCAATTCTTTGTTGCAGCACTTTAGTTGTTCACTGATTGCTTTCTCATATGTGCCTGGACCCAGGGGGCTATAGCAGAGTGAGTGACCCCTTGCTCAAGTTAGTGACTTTGGGCTTGAACCAACAACCTTGGACTCAAGCCAGTCACCATGGGGTCATGTTGATGATCCCATGCTCAAGCCAGTGACCCTGAGCTCAAGTTGGTGAACCCCTGCTCAAGCCAGTTGAGCCTGTCCTCAAGCTGGCGACCTCGCGGTTTTGAACCTGGGCCCTCTGCATCCCAGTCTGATGCTCTATCCACTGTGCCATTACCTGGTCAGGCTAGTTAGGGATTTTTAAGTTCAGGTCACGCTGCATGATTACTTTGGTCTCTGGGTTTGAAAGGTCTGCCATGCAGGCCTCTCCTGAGCTTATCTATTTAGTATGTGGCCCTTTTTTCATCTACATGGTCTTGTCATCATTAGTGAACACTAACTATGAGCCAGACTCCAGCTGGGTCTTAAGAGAGAAGTAGGAATTGACTATGTAAAGGTGAGGGAAGGGCACACAAGTCTGTAAGGGTGACACAGCTTGGGGTTGGGCATAAGCGGAGGGTTGGAACCACCCAGAGAGGAAGGGCAGTAATGTACAAAGATAGTAGTTGGAATATAGCAGCTGGAATATTTGAGTATAGACAAGACCATTGAAGGTGGAATGTGATAAATACCTTGGAGGAGACATGCACATGCTGCTGTGTGACTCAGAAGAAAGAGCTCCTCCCAGCATGAATCCCTATGTAAGGGACAGACAACCTGGAGGAGGCTCACAGGGACACTGGTTTTAAATGGGCTGAGGACATTCCAAATGTGCTGGGTAAAGGCCCTTGGGCCAACCTAGAATAGCTTAGGAAACAAGCCAAAAGGTTGTATTTCATCAGGGGACCATAAGCAGTGGGGAGGCAGAAAGAGAAGGAAGTTTTGGAGACTCAGGAGTGGATAATGGGCAAGGTGCCCTGGGAATAATAATATCAATTCACATTTATAGAACATGATCACCATTCCCAGCTCATCTGATGCACTTTGCATACACAAATGCACTTCTCTTCACAATCACCATAAGAGATAGATAGCGTTGTTATCCTTTTCTTTACAGATGAGCGAACTGAAAGCACAGAAAAATCAATAACCTCCCTCATGTCACACAGCTAGTAGTCTGAAACAAGGCAGTTCAACCACTGCACCATACTATCCAGCTATTCTGGCAGCTGTTCCTAGAGTGGGGTGAGTGTTAGTTTGGGGTGTAGATCACTGGGGATAGAGAGAGACACCAGACTTATGGAAACAATCTTTACAGGATGCAGTAGCTGTCTGGATGTGGTGGGCAGGTGGAGTCATCTGTTTCAGTATCAGGAGCCTAGGAGACAGGGCTATGAAAGCCTAGAGTTAAAATACTTGGTCTCCAGGCCTTTTCTGCTAAAACTCAGTCAATCAGATGCGTAAACCCAGGGCTTCAAATGCAAAGGAAGGACTTAGTGATGTGGAGAGTTTACAATTCATTTCCCAGTAGACTCTTCCCGTGATCCTAGCTGTAGCTATGGCTGCCCCAGGTACCATAGTTCCTGCCCATCTACGAAGGCAAGTGCCTGGTTTTCCCATCCATTGTGAACTACTGGATTTCTTTCCAGTAAATGCTCTGGTTCCTGCAGTGTTTTCTGCTTGAAGTGACCTAGAGTCAGTTTCTGTCATTGGTAAGACAGAACCTGGACTGATGCACTGAATGGGAGATAGTACCAAGATCAAAAGTCCAGGAGACTAGGCCCTGGCCGGTTGGCTCAGTGGTAGAGTGTCAGCCTGGTGTCTTGAAGTCCCGGGTTCAATTCCTGGTCAGGGCCTGACCTGTGGTGGCGCAGTGGATAAAGTGTCAACCTGGAAATGCTGAGGTCACTGGTTCAAAACCCTGGGCTTGCCTGGTCAAGGCACATATGGGAGTTGATGCTTCCAGCTCCTCCCCCCTTCTCTCTCTCTCTGTCTCTCTCTCCTCTTTAAAAATGAATAAATAAAATAAAAATTAAAAATAAATAAATAAATAAATAAAATTCCCGATCAGGGCACACAGGAGAAGTGCCCATCTGCTTCTCCACCCTTCTCTCTCTCCTTCCTCTCTGTCTCTCTCTTCCCCTCCCACAACCAAGGCTCCATTGGAGCAAAGTTGGCCTTGGGCACTGAGGACGGCTCCATGGCCTCCACCTCAGGTGCTAGAATGGCTCCAGCTGCAATGGAGCGATGCCCCAGATGGGCAGATCATCGCCTCCTGGTGGGCAAGCAGGGTGGATCCTGTTCCAGTGCATGCGGGAGTCTGTCTGACCGCCTCCCCACTTCTAACTTCGAAAAAATACAAAAAAAAAAGTCCTGGAGAGTAGAAAGATCATATTAACATAAAACTGAAGGCCAGAGTGAGCGGCAACAAGCATTTGTTCGAGGTCCAGAAGAATAGTTAGTTATTCTGAGAGTACTGATTCAGGCAGAAACCCAATAGTGTTCTGATTGGGAGGTAAAAGCAAGGGTTACTTATGAGGAAGGGAAGGGAAATAAGTACATCAATAAAGAGATAGAAGTGTTGATGTAAGAAACCTGTAGAGAATTTTTATAAGAGTTTATCTGATCCAAACTAAAGACATATGCCAGGAAACATGATTTCAAATGCTCCAGAGAATAATAGTTTTGCAGTTCCTTTTATTCGTTTGAGATTAAGGAGGGAAGATTACAAGAAGGTGGGAGAAAGCCATATGGGGATTGCATTACAGGATAAATAAGATTATGTGCTCTCAGCGGGCTCACCAGCATGAGCGTGGGATTGCTGACTTGAGCGTGGGATCATAGACATGACGCCAAGGTCACTGGCTTTAGCCCAAGGTCTCTGGATTGAGCAAGGGTGTCACTGGCTTTGCTGGAGCACCCTGGTCAAGGCATGTATGAGAAAGCAGTCAATGAACAACTAAAGTACTGCAACTAGGAGTTGATTCTTTTCATCTCTCTTCCTGTCTGTCTGTTTGTGTCTGTTTGTCTCTGTCTCTCTCTCTCTTGTAAAAAAAAGGAAGAAGAAAAAGATTATGTGCTCTCAGGTTCGAAACCCAGAGGTCACGGACTTGAGCCTGGGGTCATCTGGCTTGAACACAGATTTACCAGTTTGAGCATGGCGTTGCCAGCCTGAGTGTAGGATCATCGACTTGATCCCAAAGTTGCTGGGTTGAGCTCAAAGGTCACTGGCTTAAAGCCCAAGGTCACTGGCTTGAGCCCAAAGTTGTTGGCATAAGCAAGGGATCAGTGGCTCAGCTTGAGTACTGCCCCCTTCAAGGCACATATGAGAAGCAATCACTGAGCAACTAAAGTGACACAACTACAAGTTGATGTTTCTCATCTCTAAGGTGACCAACGTTTTTACAATGAAAAGGAGGACAAAAATAAATTGAAGAAAACAATATCGTAAATAAAAGAAACATTTTTTCATTGCAACAGCAATATACTATAATATGATAAATGCATAATTAAAACTTCTAATATTTTATATTGTAATTATGCTTACATGCCTATTAATTTTTAATAATAATTATAAGAAAAAAGTACTCATTTAGATACAAATACATCACATTACATGCAATGGATCAACTCTGCATTGATCAAATATGGACGTTTACAGATTAGTCTTCCAATATCAAAAAGGAGGACATGTAGGAGGACACTTTTCAAAGGAGGACGGAACTTACAAAAGAAAGACTGTCCTCCCTAAAGGAGGATCATTTCTCTCCCTTCCCTTTCTAAAAAAAAAGATTATGTGCTATCTAGAGGGTAGTAACCAGTGGTGGGATTCAGTTGGTTTTCACCAGTTTGGCAGAGCTGATAACTAATTTTTTGTTGAGTTTGGCAAACTGGTTGTTAAAATGGCACTTGTAATCAGGGTTCTCTCTAAGGTGGGCACCTGGGCAGCCGCCCAATGTGGAAATCACAAATTTACATTCCTTACTTTTTTTTAACATTCATCAGTATAACAGCGTATTCTAAGCCCCTGTAGTAATGTTCATTCTGTCTATAGGTGAAAAAAATCACAAATGAGGATGCCAATCAAGAAGCAATATGGAGCCTAACCTGACGGTGGTGCAGTGGATAGAGCGTCGGACTGGGAGGCGGAGGACCCAGGTTTGAAACCCCGCAGTCGCCAGTTGAAGCGTGGGTTCATCTGGCTTAAGCAAAGCACACCAGCTTGAGCCCAAGGTCACTGGCTTGAGCAAGGGGTTGCTCGGTCTGCTGTAGCTCCTGGGTCAGGGCATATATGAGAAAGCAATCAATGAATAACTAAAGTGCTGCAATGAAGAATTGATGCTTCTCATCTCTTTCTCTTCCTGTCTGTCTGTCCCTATCTAACCCCCTCTCTGAGTCTCTCTCTGTCTCTGTCAAATTAAAAAAAAAGAAGCAATATGGAAATATCTTAAATAACAGTTTTAATTGTTTTTTTGTCAAGTATTACTTAATATTTTTTCATTAATATTTTAAAACTCTTGCCTGACCTGTGGTGGCGCAGTGAATAAAACACCACCTGGAAATGCTGAGGTCGCCGGTTCGAAACCCTGGGCTGGCCTGGTCAAGGCACATATGGGAGTTGATGCTTCCTGCTCCTCCCACCTTCTCTCTCTGTCTCTCCGCTCTCTCTCTCTCTCTCTCTCTCTCTCTCTCTCCCTCTCTCTCTCCTTTCTAAAATAAATAAATAAAAACTCTTGTAACAGTCTAGTTTTGTGTACCTCTTTCATTGTTCTTATTTAAGTACTAAATGCATGGAATAATAAATTACCTTTCAGTATATCTTTTTTTATACTTAAAACGGTCATTAGGGCAGAGAACCAGCTGTTAAATTATTTGAATCCCACCACTGGTGGTCACCCTTTATAAGGAGGGGTCTGAAAGGCGACATTTCCAAGGTGTGTTAACCTACATGCACAGAATCAAAGCACAGGGCTTGCTTAAGGCAAAGAAAAACCTTCTACTAAAGAAGCTATAGGCCCGGGGCATGACTGCCCACCATGACCTGACCAGTTAAGAATTTATGATCAGATCACCCTGTGAGGTTACTTTCAGTACGTAAATTAACATAGTGATGCTAATTGTAAAATATACTTTTACTTTTCAGACCTGCATTCATAATATCTGCTTTCTTGTTGTTTTTGCAAACAGTGGTTCAGGATAGTGTGCTGCTTTAGGTCCAGTGCAAAAGTTATTTTTCCCAGTTTTGACATCCCAAAGGTTTGAGGAGGAAGACATACGAGGAAGATCCTCTGAAACAGCAGCCATGTTGAAGTGGCTCTGTTTATATCATTTTTCTCAATTAATGGAAGTGTGTGTTTTGGGGGAGGACAGGGAACTCTATTTCATCAGGTTAAAGTGCTTGGAAATGCCTGGAGAGTGGGCTGAGAAGTTGCAGATTTGAGTTAGAGGTGTAGAGATGGATGAGAGGACTGGATTTGAGGCCCTGGGGATGACATCAGAGAGTGGAGGACTGGCTTATACACAGAGTGCCTGCAAGGAGCCAGTCAGGGATCATAAAAGAGTGAGAGGACCAGGTATGTTTGTGTGGACAGGGAAAAGGAGGTGCTATGGAAAGTAACTTCACAGGGTGATCTGATCATAAATTCCTAACTGGGCAGGTCATGGTGGGCGGTCATGTCCCAGGCTTATTACTTCTTTAGTGAAAGGTTTTAAGCAAGCTATGTCTATTGTTCTTGTGCATCCAGATTAACACACCTTGGAAATACCAGAATATTCCTGGAAGTGAGTATTAACTCTGAAGAGAGTACATAATCTTCTAAACCAGTGGTCTCCAACCCCCGGGCCGCTGACCGGTACCGGTCCGTGGGCCATTTGGTACCAGTCCACAGAGAAAGAATAAATAAATAACTTACATTATTTCTGTTTTATTTATATTTAAGTCTGAACGATGTTTTATTTTTTTTCTTTTCTTTTCTTTTTTTTTTTTTTTTGTATTTTTCTGAAGCTGGAAACGGGGAGAGACAGTCAGACAGACTCCCGCATGCGCCCGACCGGGATCCACCCGGCACGCCCACCAGGGGCTAAACTCTGCCCACCAGGGGGCGATGCTCTGCCCCTCCAGGGCATCGCTCTGCCGCGACCAGAGCCACTCCAGCACCTAGGGCAGAGGCCAAGGAGCCATCCCCAGCGCCCGGGCCATCTTTGCTCCAATGGAGCCTTGGCTGCGGGAGGGGAAGAGAGAGACAGAGAGGAAGGGGGGGGGGTGGAGAAGCAAATGGGCGCTTCTCCTATGTGCCCTGGCCGGGAATCGAACCCGGGTCCCCCGCACGCCAGGCCGATGCTCTACCGCTGAGCCAACCGGCCAGGGCTCAATGTTTTATTTTTAAAAAATGACCAGATTCCCTCTGTTACATCCGTCTAAGACTCATTCTTGCCACTTGTCTCGGTCACGTGATACATTTATCCGTCTCACCCTCAAGGCCGGCCCGTGAAAATATTTTCTGACATTAAACCAGTCTGTGGCCCAAAAAAGGTTGGGGACCACTGTTCTAAACTATCCTGTAATCCAATCTCCACCTTGTTTTCTCCCATCTCCATGTAATGTTCTCTTATGTCCCCTCCTTAATTTCAAATGCATAGAAGCAGCTATAAAAACTGTTACTCTCTGGAGCATTTGAGATCTTGCTCCCCAGCGTATGTCATCAGTTTGGCCCAAATAAACTCCTAAAAAATTATCTACTGGTTTGGATGTTTTTTACATCAACATTTCTCAGAAAATAGAAGACACATAGGCTTCAGGTAGCATCCATTACCTTAGTTATCCCCCCAAAAAGGAGAATACCTCTACTGCTTCAACAAGATTCTGAGGAGGACTCTCACTGTCCTGCTGTGGGCAACTTGCCCACTCCCAGAGCAGTCCTTGTGGTCTCGCGCTGTTGTGCGGGGACTGGCCAAGCTTAGGACACTGGCTCACCACTGGACCTGGAAGGTGGACCGAAGATGAGAGGTTGGTTCCCAAGGAAAATTGGGTTTTCGTCCCTGGAAGGGGGAAAGGAAAATGAGCAAGTAAACAAGCAGATGTCAACCAGGAGAAATCGATAGTTTGAGAAAGTTTCAGAATGGAGAGAAAGCCTCTTTTTGAATGGCAGAATCCGGGCCTAGTTGTAGATAAAGAGAGAGGCTTGGGATGCATGGTAAAATGGACGAATAGGCTCAGAATGAAGATGTGGGGATGGAGTTCGGGGAAGAGGGTAGGAGTCCATTTCGTTGAAGGGGAGCAACTGTTTCTCAGAGTGTAGCAGGTAGGGAGATGGTGGGAGGGCTGAGAGGTATTGGAGGAAAGTCACAAGAACCTGTTCTCAGGTCACCTGCCAAGACCTCTCTTCCTAAGCTCCTGCTTCAGTGCAACTCTCTCCTTTTCCTAATAGACACCCTGAGGAGCCCTTGTAGATAAAGGCACTGGGGTAGGGGCTGGAGCGCTGAGACTGGTCCATCTCACTCAGCACCCTCTGGACGCCCCCAGTCCCTGCTATGAAGACAAAATCTTTCCTTTGCTCACAGCTGCTCTGTTTCTAGGAGCTGTTGGATTCGTGGCCAGGAAACTATTTCCTTGAGATGTTTCCTCATAAGTGCACCCAAAGCCTGAAACATAGTTTTGTGCTGGACTGCCTGTGAGGCTGGCAAGGAACGCTCCTCCTCTCCACTGGCTACTGGGAGTGTGTGTAAAACAAACATGACTGGAAAAGCCAGTGACCACAGAAGACACAGATGAAATGAAAAAAAAAATCAAAATAAACAAAACTCCCCAAACCCACCCTGGGCCTCACATAGAAAAGCCAGGATCCCAGAGCCGGGTGGGATGTGGAGCAGGCCTGTTTGGGGTGATATTTATACAAGGGGCTTGGTTCCTCCCTCAGGCAAGTAAAGCAAGTTGTAAAATTTGAAGGCACATTTTAAAATTGTTTAAAATCCTGCAAATGTATTTCCTGTCTGGCACTGTGGATGGGGAGCTGGTAATACGTGTGCATGTGTGGCCTGGAGTATGCATTAACGAGGGGGTTTAGAGGTAGTGATGCCAAGGAGCCGACAAGAATCAGGGGCAAGAAAAGGAGTCTGTTGTTGCTCAGGGTGTGTGTTCCAGTGTTGGAATGTGTGTAAAGGGCCCCGGGACTTGGGAGGGTGGTTTAGTCTGGGATATTAGCATCTTTAAAAAAAAACACTACACTTATAAATCCTTAGTTAAAGACCTTTAGGGGTAATAATGCAGGTATGTGATTTTTACTTCTGAAGCAAGTAGGTGTGATAATATTTGACAACATGTAATAATTAGAATATTGTGATATACATTTTGCTCAGGCAGATAGTGCTGATTAGTCCTCCACACATCCTGGCCGTGTACCTTGGCGTCAGCTGTTCCTTCTGCCGGGGAGGCCTTCACCAGCTGTCAGAATCCTAGTCATCCATCCCGCTGGCTAAGTACCACCTCCCCACAGTGTGAATTAATCACTGCCTCTTCTGAGTTCTCCTGACATTTTGTCTTTTACAATGTTTACTTTGTTCTTTCTCTTTTGAAATTGAGATGAATATGTGTCTATTCCCTCTCACATGTCCTTTGAGGACTGTATTTTGGCTGTCAGTGTCTTCCCTGAAGCTCTGTGTCTAGAATGGACTCTTGGTCAATGCTTGCTGAATTAAACTTTTTTTTTTTTAAGATTAATTTGCAGACAATAAAGACCTCGCATAATTTGGTAAAAGCCATCACATACTTGGATATTTTTTTACTTCATAGTTTTTGAACTTTGTCTCATTTAGAATGTAGACATAATTGCATTGAATTTAAAATTAATGAAATTGAAACTATAATTTGAAGAAAATGTAGTTTTATTTTATTGCAGTTCTGATAAATACATGGTAGGTATAATGTTTATCTTGTTAGGAAAGCCTTTGTTCAGGGATAACATTTGTGGGGTACAAGATGATCTATGGTAAATTTTTTTTTAATTTTAAAAATTTATTGACTTTAGAGAGGAAAAGAAAAAGAGAAAGAGAGAGAGAGAGAGAGAGAGAGAAAGGAACATTGATTTGCTCCTGCACGTGCCTTGACTGGGAATCAAACCGGCAACCCCTGTGCTTCGGGACGATGCTCTAACCATGCAAGTTATCTGGCCAGAGCTAAATTTGTATTTATTACGAAACTTCCCGGCATCTGATTGATGGAAGATGGTGATTCTCTGGTATCTGGGCACTAGTCCCTGTGGTGGTTTCTGGGATGGATATTGTGGAACTCAAAACTAAGCATGGAAGGAACGCTTGATTCACATGAATAATTCAAAGGCATCCAAGATGCAGTCTGTATAATGGAAATGTTAAAAGGAGTGGCAATCTAAGAGTCTGGCTATTGCGTTTAACTCTCAAAGAGAAATCACACACACAGAAAATTACAGATCGTTGGCGTGAAATAGTGAAGCTGCATTGGCACAGAGCCTGGGGTAGGCTCTCACAAGAAGGTGGGTACTCACTCTCTTTCCTCCACTTCCTGTGTCCCAAGCAGGATATGGTGCTTTGGAAGAAACAGGTGCTTAGGAGAGAGGCAGACCAGGGTTTAGATACCAATTAGCAGTGGTCTTGAGTCTGAGTCCGAGTTTCCTCATCTGTCAGTGTAAGGAATAATAAACACCGTACAGGGGGTTGTGGTCCTCTTAGAAATTGTCCAGCAAGCATAGTGTCTGGCAGATGTAAGCACGCAAGCATGTTAGTTCTTCCACTCAGCATGGGACATTTCCTTTATCTTCTTCTAGCTCATCTTTGTTACCCTTTCTTCAAGTTTAGGATTTAGCAAATAAAAATAGGGCATGCTCAATTGAATTTGAATTTCAGATAAACAATGTATACTTTTTTAGTATGAGTACCTCCTATGCAATATTTAGGATATACTTATACTAAAAAAGTACTTATTGTGTAACTGAATGGCAAATTCAACTGGGAGTTTTGTAGTTTATTTGACAACACTATGTCAAGTTCTACTTCCTTCTTGAACAACCCCCCCACCCCACCCCGGGTCAACTTAGTAACAGCTTTATCCTCTGAACTCCTGCAGCCCTTCATGACTTTGACATTTGTGTGACATCCTGGAAACAGCACCACTTTTACTTATTAATAGTAACGATAACCACTTGTATGAGTACCAGGCACGTAGCAGCTTTATATAACATGTCATATTAACCCTCACAGTAATGCTACAAGGCTGAAATTAGTGTCCTCATTGAAGCCGAAGGAGAGTCAACGCCACCCAGTTGGTACACAGTGGCATCATGCTTCAGGCTCAAGTGTGCAAAACTGGACTCTGAAGCCCACGTTGCCGTTACTGGTAGGAGGGACCAGGGCTGACACCTCAGGCCTCGGCCAGTGCCCGGCCCACAGTGGCATCAGCCCTATTAACTGTTACGAAGTGATATTCTAATGTTGCAGCACCACTATCAAAACTGATTTGGGCGCCTGACCTGTGGTGGTGCAGTGGATAAAGCGTCAACCTGGAAACACTGAGGTTGCTGGTTCAAAACCCTGGGCTTGCCTGGTCAAGGCACATATGGGAGTTGATGCTTCCTGTTCCTCCCCCCTTCTCTCTCTCTCTCTCTCCTCTCTATAATGAATAAATAAATAAAAAAAAAAACCCAAAACAAAAACTGATTTGGGGCCTGACCTGTGGTGACGCAGCAGGGGTCCCCAAACTTTTTACACAGGGGGCCAGTTCACTGTCCCTCAGACCATTGGAGGGCTGCCACATACAGTGCTCCTCTCACTGACCACCAATGAAAGAGGTGCCCCTTCCGGAAGTGCAGGGGGGGGGAGGGAGGGGCAGATAAATGGCCTCAGGGGGCCACATGTGACCGCGGGCCATAGTTTGGGGATGCCTGGATAGAGCATTGACCTGGAATGTTGAGGTTATCAGTGTGAGACCCTGGGCTTACCTAGTCAAGGCACATACAACACACAAAAAGCAACCAAGGAACAACTAAAGTGAAACAACTATGAGGTGATACTTTTCGCTCCCCTCCTCTCTGTAAAATCAATGAGTAAATCTTAAAAAAAAAAAGAAAAGAAAGAAAGAAAGAAAGAAAGAAAGAAAGAAAGAAAGAAAGAAAGAAAGAAAGAAAGAAAGAAAGAAAAGAAACTGATTTGGGGACGGTGAGACTGTGATCTGTTTCCTGAGTTCTAAATTTTATTATGACAAAGACATGGGCTTTCAGATAAGAACAAGAAAGTTTCTAAACCTTAGGCTTTCTAAGGTGCTGTTCCCTTTAACATGTAGATAACTCTAGCATTGTTGCTGGAAGTATTGTGAAACCTGTCCCTGAGCAAAGTTCTCTCTGCTATGACCTGTGATATGGCGTGCTGTGGGATGCACAGTGTATACATGGTATGTAGCAGAGAGCTGGGCAAGCCAGAACTGAGAACATCCATACTTTTGTGGCTTTTTTTTAAGTTTGGAAATCAACTGAAAGAAGCTGTGGTTCTTTTTGGAGAAGATGTTAGGCATAACTAAGCGGTCATTTCTGATACTCATTTCTGTAGATGTTCTTTACTCAGCTGCTGAGGGAGGAGTAAGATAAGTTTGTAATTACCAAATGGAAATGCAGCTTCCTTTATTGTTGATCCTCAATTGTTATATTAATATTACTCCCTTGCTAGTGCTTTGAAGTTAGACAAACACATTGAAGTTAGGTCAAGCACATTTAATTCCTAAGACAGAAAGAAGTGACAGTGATGAGCAGGAATGGATATTGCTGTGAATATACCTGAGCTAAGGGTGGACCTTTGTCCCTGAAAGGCTGGCTGCCTCTTTCCTTTTTATCTGTCCCTTGTCTATTTTTATTCCCATTCTAACTTATATAAATTCTAGGGAGTTAACTTTAAAAGAGGGTGGGGAGTGTGGAGGCACTGATCTCTCCTGGTGATAACCAAGTAGCAAGTATCATCTCCATTCCAGAGTGGACACTAAAAGGGAAGTTTAAAGCCTTTCCAAGCTCTCAAACTTGTAAATGGTGAAGCAGGTACTTGAACTCAGGTCTGTCTAACTTTTAATTCTCAGCTCTTTCCATGGTGACACTCGAATTCTGTCTTTCAAAAGACTTGGGAGGATCAATGAAACCAAGAGCTGGTTCTTTGAAAAGGTAAACAAGATCGATGAACCTTTAACCAGACTCATCAAGAAAAAAAAAGAGAGGACTCAAATAAATAAAATTAGAAATGAGAGTGGAGAAATAACAACTGACACAATAGAAATACAAAGGATTGTAAGAAAATACTATGAAGAACTGTATGCCAAAAAATTAGACAACCTAGGTGAAATAGACAAATTTCTTGAAACATATAATCTTTCAAAAATTAATCTGGAAGAATCAGAAAACCTAAACAGACCGATTACAACAAATGAGATCAAAACAGTTATCAAAAAACTCCCAACAAATAAAAGCCCTGGTCCAGATTGGCTTCACAGGCAAATTCTACCAAATATCAAAGAAGAACTGACTCCTATCCTCAAGCTATTTCAAAAAATTCAAGAGGAAGGAAGACTTCCAAGCTCCTTTATGAGGCGAGCATAATTCTGATTCCAAAACCAGGCAAAGACAACACAAAGAAAGAAAATTATAGGCCAATATCCCTGATGAATTTAGATGCTAAAATCCTCAACAAAATATTAGCAAACCGGATCCAGCAAACCATGAAAAAAAATCATACATCATGATCAAGTGGGATTTATTCTGGGGAGGCAAGGCTGGTACAATATTCGCAAATCAATCAATGTGATTCATCACATAAACAAATGGAAGGAAAAAAATCACACAATAATATCAATAGATACAGAAAAAGCATTTGATAAAACCCAGCACCCATTTATGATCAAAACTCTCAGCAAAGTGGGAATACAGGGAACATACCTCAACATAATAAAGGCCACCTATGACAAACCCACAGCCAACATCATACTCAATGGGCAAAAATTAAAAGCAATCCCCTTAAGATCAGGAACAAGGCAGGGGTGCCCCTTTTCACCACTCGTATTCAACATAGTTCTAGAAGTCATAGCCACAGCAATCAGACAAGAAGAAGAAATAAAAGGCATCCAAATTGGAAAAGAAGAAGTAAAGCTATCATTATTTGCAGATGATATGATACTGTGTATAGAAAACCCTGAAGTCTCCATCAAAAAACTACTGAACCTGATAAATGAATTCAGCAGGTGGCAGGATATAAAATTAATACTCAGGTCTGACCTGTGGTGGCGCAGTGGATAAAGCGTCGACCTGGAAATGCTGAGGTCGCAGGTTCGAAACCCTGGGCTTGCCTGGTCAAGGCACATATGGGAGTTGATGCTTCCTGCTCCTCCCCCCCTTCTCTCTCCCTGTCTCTCTCTCTCTCTCCTTTCTAAAATGAATAAATAAAATAAAAAAAATTAAATTAAATTAATACTCAGAAATCAGAGGCATTTTTATACACCAACAATGAACTGTTAGAAAAAGAAATTAAGGAAACAATCCCCTTCACTATTGCAACAACAACAAAATAAAGTAACTAGGAGTAAATTTAACCAAGGAGATTAAAGACTTGTACTCGGAAAATTATAAAACATTGATAAAATAAATCAAGGATGATACAAACAAGTGAAAGCATATACCATGTTCATGGATAGGAAGAATAAAAATCATTAAAATGTCTATATTACCCAAAGCAATTTATTTTTATTTTATTTTATTTATTTTATTTTTTTGTATTTTTCTGAAGTTGGAAACGGGGAGGCAGTCAGACAGACTCCTGCATGCGCCCGACTGGGATCCACCCAGCATGCCCACCAGGGGGGCGATACTCTGCCCATCTGGGGCATTGCTCTGCTGCAACCAGAGCCATTCCAGTGCCTGAGGCAGAGGCCATAGAGCCATCCTCAGCGCCCAGGCCAACTTTTACTCCAATGGAGCCTTGGCTGCAGGAGGGGAAGAGAGAAACAGAGAGGAAGGAGAGGGGTAGGGGTGGAGAAGCAGATGGGTGCTTCTCCTGTGTGCCCTGGCTGGGAATCGAACCCGGGACTCCTGCATGCCAGGCCGACGCTCTATCACTGAGCCAACTGGCCACCCAAAGCAATTTATAAATTCAATGCAATACCAATTAAAATACCCATGACATACTTCAAAGATATAGAACACATATTCCAAAAATTTATATGGAACCATAAAATAACATGAATAGCCTCAGCAGTCTTGAAAAAGAAGAATAAAGTGGGTAGTATCACACTTCCTGTTATCAAGTTATACTACAAGGCCATGGTACTCAAAACAGCTTGGTACTGGCATAAGAACAGAGAACCCAGAAATAAACCCACACCTTTATGGACAATTGATATTTGACAAAGGAGGTAAAAGCATACAATGGAATAAAGACAGCCTCTTTAACAAATGGTGTTGAAAAACTGAACAGTTACTTGCAAAAAAATGAAACTAGACCACTAACTTACACCATTCACAAAAATAAACTCAAACTGGATAAAAGATTTAAATGTAAGTCGTGAAACTGTAAGCATCTTAGAAGAAAACAGAAACAGTAAGCTCTCTGATATCTCTCACAAAAATATATTTGCTGATTTATCTCCACGGGCAAGTGAAATAAAAGACAGGATAAACAAATGGGACTATATCAAACTAAAAAGCTTTTGCACAGCTAAAGACAATATAAACAGAATAAAAAGACAAACCACACAATAGGTCACCGTTATGGTGAACCTTTTTATAAAAACTGCCCACTTTTGCAGTGCTGGTCAACCTGGTCCCTCCCGCCCACTAGTGAGCAGTCCAGCTTTCAAGGTGGGCCAAGTTTGGTTGCTCCACTACTGCCCACTATGAAAGCTGGAAAACCCACTAGTGGGTGGGAGGGACCAGGTTGACCAGCACTGCAAAAGTGGGCGGTTTTTAAAAAAAGGTTCGCCATCACAGCAATAGAACATATTTGACAATACGTCTAATAAGGGGTTAATAACCAAAATTTGTAAAGAACTTGTAAAACTCAACACCAGGAAGATAATCAATCCAATCAAAAGAAATGAACAGATACTTCTCCAAAGAGGACATACATATTGCTAATAGGCAGATGAAAAAATGTTTGACATAACTAATCATTAGAGAAATGCAAATTAAAACTACAATGAGGCCTGACCTGTGGTGGTGCAGTGGATAAAGCGTCGACCTGGAAATGCTGAGGTCACCGGTTCGAAACCCTGGGCTTGCCTGGTCAAGGCACATATGGGAGTTGATGCTTCCAGCTCCTCCCCCCTGTCTCTCTCTCCTCTCTCTGTCTGTCTCTCTCTCTCTCCTCTCTAAAATGAAAAAAAAAACACGTTATTATTTTAAAAAAAAAAAAAACTACAATGAGATATCACCTCACACCAGTCAGAATGGTGCTTGTTAACAAACAACATAGAATAAGTGCTGGTGAGGATGTGGAGAAAAGGGAACCCTCCTGCACTGCTGGTGGGAATGCAGACTGGTGCAGCCACTGTGGAAAACAGTATGGAGATTCCTCAAAAAATTAAAAATGGAACTGCCTTTTGACCCAGCCATCCTACTTTTAGAAATATATCCCAAGAACACCATATCACTGATTCAAAAGAAGAAAAGCACCCCCATGTTTATGGCAGCATTGTTCACAATAGCGAAGATCTGGAAACAGCCCAAGTGTCCGTCAGAGGACAAATGGATTAAAAAGTTTTGGTACATATATGCAATGGAATACTATGGGGCCATGAAAAAGAAGGAAATATTATTTTTTGTGACAACATGGATGGACCTGGAAACTATTATGTTAAGTGAAATAAGCCAGGCAGAGAAAGAAAAATATCATATGACCTCACTCATTTGAGGAATCCAATGAACAGTGTGAACTGAGGAACGGAATTGAGACAGAGGAGGGATCAAAGGGACCAGAGGAAAAGAGGACAGAGGGAAAGGGGATGATAGGATGGGATAAACCTGAAGGGAAGTGGGGAGGGTGCTATCGGGAGGGGGGCAAGGGAGATGTTGAGGGGAATACGGGGGAGGAGGGGATGCATTCGGGGCAACACTAGAATCTATGTAAACACAATAAATTAAAATCAATTAAAAAAAAAGACCTGGGAAAACATGAGGTGTTAATGACACATGTTTATTTTTCAAAACCACATTAAAATGCCTCTGATTTGCCCTGGCTGGATAGTTAGAGCATCATCCTGACATGGCAAGAATGCAGGTTCAATCCGTGGTTAGGGCACATACAAGAATCAACCAGTGGCCTGACTGGTGGTGGTACAGTAGATAGAGCGTCAATCTGGAATGCTGAGGTCTCAAGTTCAAAACCTTGAGGTCACAGACTTGAGTGCCGGCTCACCAGCTTGAGCGTGGGATCATCAACATGATCCTATGGTCGCTGATTTGAGCCCAAAAGTTGCTGGCTTGAGCAAGGGGTCACTAGCTCGGCAGGAGCCCTCCAGGTCAAGGCACATATGAGATGCTTCTTCTCATATGTTCAATGAACAAGTAAAGTGCTGCAACTACGAGTTAATGCTTTCCATCTCTCTCCCTTCCTGTCCCTCCCCACCCCCCTGCTTAAAAAGAAAGAATAAAAATCAGTGAATGCATACATAAGTGGAACAACAATTCAATGTTTCTCTCTCTCCCTTTCTAAAAACCAATCAATCGATAAAATGCTTCTGAATCATTACATAATACTAGTATATCTTCTCCCAGGGTGGGAGAACCCGCATTACCTGAGATGTTTAACACATTTTGGAAGCTGGACAGTTGGTGGAGGAGTGGCAACTGATTTTTTGAGAGAGGAAGAAGCTCTCAAGTGGGTACCTGCCGACTGAAATCTTGCCAAAACTCAGTCTGTTGGCTCCCCAGACCCCAGGGAGGGCTCAGGATTTTGGAAGAGTAAGGCCTCTCTCAATGCACGATGTAGCCCATAGCTAGAAATGGGGACAGAAGAGACCTGGGACAGTTAGGCCCCCAGGTCTTGTCTGCACCTCCAGAAACTAGACAGCTACACCCCTGCCCACTGCCACCTCCAGGTCGGGGGAAGGGAGCCTCCCTCCACCCCCTCTGTGATCACCTTCACCACCCCTGTTCCTTCCTGTTCAGGTATTGTTTGCTCTGACCTTCCTATGAAAGTTTACTCATAAGAAACCTCCTCACTGCCTTGAGTGCACTGACTCCCTAAGAGAACTCAGCAGGCTCCTTGCTGTGAACACCATCCATAGCTGAGGAGCCAGTTTCTATCTAACCCATGTCTTGCCCTCATCTGTACATTTACTGATCCATTCTTACTGGACATCTCTACCAGGATGACTAATAGACACCCCACACTCAACACTGTCAAAATGCTGTCTGGATTCCCACCCAAATTCATTCTTCCCCAGTGACTCCCACCTCAGAAAATGCACTACCTAATTGTTCAAACCAAAACAGGAGTCGTCCTTGACTACCCTCTCCCTCATCCAGTATCCAGGCTTCATCCTGAATTTATCTTACTACTTCTACCTCTACCACCTGGGCTGGGTCACCCTCACCTCTCCCGTGGACCGAGATGGTGCCCTTAGGTCTTTTATCTTCCACTGACACCCTTATAATCCAATTTTTAGAAATGGATTTTGAGAGAGAGAAAAAGGGCAAGAGAGGGAAGGGAGAGATGAGAAGCATAAACTCATAGTTGCTTCACTTTAGTTGTTCATTGACTGCTTCTCATATGTGCCTTGACCAGGGGGCTACAGCAGAGTGAGTGACCCCTTGCTCAAGCCAGCGACCTTTGGGCTCAAGCCAGCCACCTTGGGCTCAAGCCAGCGACCTTTGGGTTCAAGCCAGTGACCATGGGGTCATATCTATGATCCCATGCTCAAGTTGGTGACCCTGCACTCAAGCTGATGAGCCTCTGCTCAAGCTGGTGACCTCAGGGTTTCAAACCAGGGGCCTCATACTTCTAGGTTTATGCTCTATCCACTGCGCCACTACCAGTCAGACCTTACGATCCTATTTTTTACAGAACAGCCAAGAGATCCTTTTAAAAGTAACTTTTATCCTGAGATACCCTGGCCAAACCCTCCAATGGCCACCAGTCACACATCTAATGAAACCCAGGGGCCGTGCCTGCTTTGGCAGCACATACACTAACACTGGAACAATACAGAGAAGATCAGCATGCCCCTGAACAAGAATGTCACACAAATTTGTGAATCGTTTCATATTTTAAAAAGAAAAGAAAGAAAGAAAGAAATCCAGGGGCTGACTGCACTCTTCCAGGCCCTGCATGGTCTGACCCTTCACTTCCTCCCCCACCTGATCTCAAAACATTTTCTCCTTACTCACCATTGTCCAGCCACATTGGCCTTCCTGTGCTCCTTGACCTCCCCAACTATGCCTCAGGGAATTTGCACTTCAAACCTCAGACTGAAAACTCTTCCCCAAGGATAAACACGACTCATTCAGATGTCACCTCTAACCAAGACATTTCTGACTCTAGTACACATGAGGTTGCATGAACAAGCTCACACACGCCCTCCTGTACCTCCTCATCTGCTTATTTTGCCTTATTTTTCTCATAGCACTTGTCACTACCTGACATCGATATACATATCTGTATATCTGTAGGTGTGTGTATATATGTATGTACAGATATATTTGTCTATTTTATGTTTTTCCCCAGAAGATTGTAAGCTTCATGAGGAATGGACTTTGTTCCCTACTGTAGAGAATGGTGCCAATCATATAGTCAGATTAGAAAAGTAAGAAGGGCATGACTCCAGCCTGCCAGAGCACACCTGCTCCATGAGGGATGACTTAGGCCAGGGGTCCCCAAACTATGGCCCGCGGGCCACATGCGGCCCCCTGAGGCCATTTATCCGGCCCCCACCGCACTTCCGGAAGGGACACCTCTTTCATTGGTGGTCAGTGAGAGGAGCATAGTTCCCATTGAAATACTGGTCAGTTTGTTGATTTAAATTTACTTGTTCTTTATTTTAAATGTTATATTTGTTCCCGTTTTGTTTTTTTACTTTAAAATAAGTTATGTGCAGTGTGCATAGGGATTTGTTCATAGTTTTTTTTTATAGTCCGGCCCTCCAATGGTCTGAGGGACAGTGAACTGGCCCCCTGTGTAAAAAGTTTGGGGACCCCTGACTTAGGCGGTGAGATCCCCAAGGTGAAGAAAAACACGAGGAGCCGAAGACATGGTGGTACATTTTTCAATGCTTTATTGCTGATTCATCTCTGCTTCTGATGCTCCCCTTGGTCTCCTCAGTCTCAAGTCTCCTGGATTCTGATGTCTCCCGTCGTCTTAATTCTGATGTCCCCGCTAGCAGTGCCTGTGTGGGTAGATACTGGGCTTAAGGACAGCGGCATGGAGCCAATATCACATCAACCATTATTACATCAGTGTGCTGATGTCCACTTGCTCAGCTAGCTAGCCTATACCTAAAAAGGTAGTCTTCCAGGCAGGCGGCTGACCTAGAAACGCCTGGGAACTAAGGCTAAGTCAGCTAGCTTTAATATGCGGGGGAGCTGCTACTAAGGAACACAGCCCAGAGAGTCGGGGGAGCTGGTGCTGCTTGCAGTTTCTGATAAAAACCAGAGTTCACATCCTGGTATTCACTATGAGGCTTCTCACACAGCCTCAAGAACACCAAGCAAAATAGGTAAAAAGAACATATAGATAAAAATCACAATCTGCACGCTAAGTGGTGAGTCCCCTACCCTTTTCCCTACCTGTTTCTTGTGAACCAGGGTTGCACTCCAAGGAGACAAATTAGAAGATTCTTCTTGAAAAAGTCTCAGAGAATGGTCCCAGAGAAAAGGTCAACATTTAGAAAAGATGAGAAAGCCACTAGATGTCCTTTTATTTCTTCCTTCCATCCTTCACTCCTTTCATCTTTCCCTCCCTTCCTTCCACAAATATCTGTTAAGCACCTACTATGGGCCAGACAATATTCTTGGTGCTTAGACCCTATCTGTAAACAAAACTGACATAGATCTTTGTCTTGAAGAGCTAGTATTCCACTGTGGTGCAGTCACAAACCTGACTTGTACGTACAGATACCCAACAGCATTTTTGTGCCTTGTGTTGAGAAAAGAATGGATAGCCGAGGGTCGGCAGGCATTTGAGGGAGCCTCCTATGGGAAGAAGACAGTGATAAAGTACACAAAGAAAAAGAAACCACAAGAAAATAGAAGAAATCATTTAAATAATGGTAACTGATACAAGAAACTTTCTCATAGTGGAAATTTTAGAGTGATTGTGATAAAGATTTGCACTCAGACAAAGGATCAGGCATCAGCCGAGTCTTATATTTCTCAATAGCAACAGTAGAAGCTAAGAGACCTGAAAATATAAGGAGACCTCAAAATCCAGAGGGAAAATGTTTCTAACCTAAAATTATACCCCCGACCAAACTAGCAATGAAGAATGGGGTTAGGTTAAAGAGCACTTTGAGTCATTCAGTGACACAGACATTTCCTTTTCATGCAGTGTTTTACAGGAAGCTCTTGGAGGTCTACAAAATGAGAAACAAACACAGAAAAAATGCAACATGGTATCCAGGAAACAGGGCTCTAACCCAGGAAAGAGGGAAGAGAATTCCCAGACTGTAGTTGGAAGGAAGCTTGAGGTGGCAGCTGCACAACTGAACTAAAGACCAATCAGCCCAGATTGGAGCAGAGAGTGAAGGTCTCCGGGAAGAGTGTCTCCAAGAAAAAAGGGCACTGAAAATATACACATACATACATACATACATACATACATACGAAAAGGGGCAAGGCCAAGCTACCTGATGCTCTTGACTATATTAAAAGGAAGGACTGATCAGAGTTTAAGGATAACTAAGCAATAAGGAAAAGAAAATGAAAATAAATAAATAAGAGAACCATATTTTACATTTAAATTCATTTTTGAATAGGTAATACATTTACATGATTGAAACATCAAAATGATATAAAAAAGCAAATTAACTGACTCCATGTACCCCATCTCCTCCCAGAGAGGCAACCATTTTTGTTAGTTTCTCATGGATATTTCCAATTTTTTTTAATTGTGGTAAAAAGCACATAACATAAAATTTACTGTTGTAACCATTTTTAAGCATATAGTTCAGTAGTGTTAATGACATTTCACATTGTTATTTTTTAGTGTTTTTAAATAAGGTATAAGTAAATATGAATATATAATCTTATTTTCCCTTACATTCTATACACATTGTTCTACGCTTTGCTGTTTTGGCTTTACATTATATCCTGGAGCTCTTTCCACGAAGAACTTCCTCATTCTATTGTCTAGTGGCTTAGTGTTCCATTGTGTGGAGGTACAGTAGTTTATTTGACCAATTCTCTATAAAAAGACACCTGGGTTTATTCTAATACTTTACTATTGTACATGAATGCCACAGTGAATAACTGTATACAAAGATTGTTTCAAATGTGTGCAGATATAACTACAGAACAAGTTCCAGAAGTGGTATTACAGGGTCAAAGGATGAAGAATGCATTTGCAATTTTGCTTGGTGTCTCCAGCTCTTCTTCCATGTGAGCTGCGCTTTTCTTGCCTTCCCACTGGCAATATATGTGAAAACGCCTGTTCCCCGAAGCCTCGTCAACAGACTGGGTAGTAAACTTTTGGAATTTTGCCAAGCTGATAAATGTAAAATGCTATCTTTCTCTCTCTCTTATTTTTTAGGTGAGAGGAGGGGAGATAGTGAGGAGACTTCTGCATGGGCCTCCCATAATACTATCTTAACATAGTTTTAATTTTCATTTATCTTATGTGTGAGATTGAACATCTTTTTTAAAAATTCAAAAGCCATTTGCATTTCTTTTCTGTGAAATGTTAATGCTCTTTTTTTTTTAAATGTTTATTTTATTGATTTTAGAGAGAAGAAGGGAGAGAGCAAGGAAGAAACAGGAACATCTGTTTCCGTATGTACCCTGACCAGGGATCAAACCATGCTCTACAAACCGAGCTACCTGACCAGGGCTTTTCATGTTCTTAAAATTTTTTTCTTGATTGATTTTTAGAAAGAGAGAGAGACATTTAGAAAGAGAGAGAGATATCAATTTGTTGTTCCACTTATTTGTGCATACATTGGTTGATTGTTGTATGTGCCCTGACAAGGAATCAAACCCACAACCATGGCATATTGGGACAATGCTCTAATCAACTGAGCTATCCAGCTAGGACTTTTTTTTTTTTTTTTTACAGAGACACAGAGAGAGAGAGTCAGAGAGAGAGATAGACAGGGACAGACAGGAACGGAGAGAGATGAGAAGCATCAATCATCAGTTTTTCGTTGTGACAGCTTAGTTGTTCATTGATTGCTTTCTCATATGTGCCTTGACCGCGGGCCTTCAGTGGGCTGAGTAACCCCTCGCTCAAGCCAGAGACCTTGGGTCTAAGCTGGTGAGCTTTTGCTCACACCAGATGAGCCTGCACTCAAACTGGCGACCTCGGGGTCCCGAACCTGGGTCCTCCGCATCCCAGCCTGACGCTCTATCCACTGTGCCACCACCTGGTCAGGGCAGCTAGGGCTAATTTTCAAGTTCTTTGGCTATTTCTCTGTTGGGTTGTTGGAATTTCCAGATAATTATTAACTACAAGGAAAATAAAAAGTTTTTGAAGAAATAGAATGGATCATATGATATTATATGACTCAGTTGTGAATAATTGTTACAGTTTCATAACAATTTAAATGCTAATTATTGATTTAAGTATTTTGGATTTAACTATACTGGGAGTGTAGAGGCAAAGTGTGTGTTCATGCATTGAAGGGTAGGACACAGAGAACTAAATCTTCATCTTCCAATAAGAGGACAGCAATAGATGAAGTCAAATATTTTTTTTAAAAAAAGGAAAAAAATAGCAGTACCAGCTAAATAAGATTATTTAAAATATGAGGGTAAATATCAGAAGAAACAACTAGAAGGTTCGAGGTTGGTTGCCTCTGGGAACTGGGCTGGATGGGGATTTGGGGAGAGGTGTAGCAAGGACTATCATTTTTCATAAAAACTACTTAGTCCTATTTGACTTTTTTTTGTGTGTGTAACAGAGACAGAGAGAGACAGAGAGAGGGACAAAGAGGAAGGGAGAGAGGTGAGAAGCATCAATTCTTGTTGTGGCATCTTAGTTGTTCATTGATTGCTTTCTCATATGTGCCTTGACCGTGGGGCTACAGCAGACTGAGTAACCCCTTGCTCCAGCCAGCGACCTTGGGCTCAAGCTGGTGAGCTGTCCTCAAACCAGATGAATGTGAGCACGTGCGCTCAAGTCGGCGAGCTCAGGGTTTGGAACTTGAGTCCTCTGTGTCCCAGTCCAATGCTCTATCCACTGCGTCACGGCCTGGTCAGGCCCTTTATGACTTTTTAAATGATATAATGCATTACTGTGATAAAACAAAATGAATTATATACAATTAAAAGGAACAGTATATAAATTACAGTTTAAAGCCTCCTTTTCTTCAATTGAGGGATATTATAGAATGTGACATACAAGAGTGTTTGTGCTAGTTATTACAGCCAGAAAGGATTAAAAAACGGAACAAAACTCAGTAAGGGCGCCCTGGCCGGTTGGCTCAGTGGTAGAGCGTTGGCCTGGCGTGCGGGAGTCGCGGGTTCAATTCCCGGCCAGGGCACACAGGAGAGGCGCCCATCTGCCTCTCCACCCCTCTCCCTCTCTCCTTCCTCTCTGTCTTTCTCTTCCCCTTCCGCAGCCAAGGCTCCATTGAAGCAAAAGATGGCCCGGGCACTGGGGATGGCTCCTTGGCCTCTGCCCCAGGCGCTAGAGTGGCTCTGGTCACGACAGAGCAACACCCCGGAGGGGCAGAGCATCGCCCCCTGGTGGATGTGCCAGGTGGATCCCGGTCGGGCACATGTGGGAGTCTGTCTGACTGCCTCCCCGTTTCCAGCTTCAGAAAAAAAAAACAAAAAAACAACTCAGTAAGGGCTTTTTGAAAAGCAAACAAATTATGTTGGCAGGGAAGTCTCTTCTGAAATCACAGGCCAACTTCTGATTCTGGCCATGATGGAGTAACAGGGGCCATCCTCTACCCTACTGTATTAAACAACTAAATAAATGGACAGACTGGCTCTGGCCAGGTAGCTCAGTTGGTTAAAGCGTCATCCAGACATGCCGAGGTTGTGGGTTCGAACCTGCAGTCAGGGCACATAAAAAAATCAACCAATAAATGAATGGAACAAAAAAATCAATGTTTTTCTGTCTCTGTCTCTCCCTTCCTCTCTCTCTAAAAATCAATAAATAAAAAAGAATTTTTTTTTTGCCCTGGTCAGATAGCTAGGTTAGTTAGAACATCCTCCCAAAGCACAGAAGTTGCTGGTTCAATCACCGGTCAGGGCACATGCAGGGACAGATTGAGGTTCCTGTCTGTCTCTCTCTCCCCCTTCCTCTCTTTAAAATCAATAAAACAAACATTTAAAAATTGAAAAAAAATTGAAAAAATTTTAATGCACAGACTATATAAAATAACTATATTAGATATTACAACAGGTAGTGATCCCTGAGAGAGAAGAAACAAAGTGAGCTTTAGGATTGCCCAAGATTATTGCCTGAAGAGAACTCCAGGCTGCAGTGCAGAGAGGAGCAGCCAGGCTGCGCCTGGTACTCTAGTGTGGGGGAGAGGGAGCAAGGAGTCTGGGAGGCCGAAGCGGGCAGCTCTCTGGGTAGGGTAGTGGAGAGGAGAGAGCTGCACAGAGAGAGAATTCTGAAAATTTGCAGAGCCTTCCCCTCAAGTCTTCATCTGTGTGCTGAGAAGTGTGTACAGGTAGGGAAAGAACCATAAGAAAGGAGAAGCCATCCCCCAGGGCTCAGTCAGGGGCAGTAACAGTCTGTGTTCCCATAGCCAGAGTGGAAAGACCAGCTAGTTAAAATTTTGTGCCAGTTATTAATTTATTGTTTCTCAGCTCTAAATGAATTCTTTTTTAAATTAATTTTAATGGGGTGACATTGATAAATCAGGGTACATATGTTCAGAGAAAATATCTCTAGGTTATTTTGACATTTGATTATGCTGCATTCCCATCATCCAAAGTCCAATTGTCTTTTGTCACCTTCTAACTGGTTTTCTTTGTGCCCCTCCCCTCCCCCAACCCCCTCCCTCTCCTCCCCCCCACCCCATAACCCCCACACTCTTGTCCATGTCTCTGAGTCTCATTTTTATGTTCCACCTATGTATGGAATCATATAGTTTTTAGGTTTTTCTAATTTACTTATTTCGCTCAGTATAATGTTATCAAGGTCCATCCATGTTGTTGTAAATGATCCGATGTCATCATTTCTTATGGCTGAGTAGTATTCCATAGTATATATGTACCAAAGCTTTTTTTTTTTTTTTGTATTTTTCCAAAGCCGGAAACGGGGAGGCAGTCAGACAGACTCCCGCATGCGCCCCACCGGGATCCACCGGCATGCCCACTGGGGGGGGGGGGGATGCTCTGCCCATCTTGGGGTGTCGCTCTGCTGCAATCAGAGCCATTCTAGCTCCTGAGGCAGAGGCCCCAGAGCCATCCTCAGCACCCACGCAAACTTTGCTCCAGTGGAGCCTTGGCTGCAGGAGGGGAAGAGAGAGACAGAGAGAAAGGAGAGGGGGAGGGGTGGAGAAGCAGATGGGCGCTTCTCCTGTGTGCCCTGGCCGGGAATCGAACCCAGGACTCCTGCACACCAGCCCGACACTCTACCACTGAGCCAACCGGCCAGGGCCTTTGTATCAAAGCTTTTTAATCCACTCATCCACTGACGGACACTTGGGCTGTTTCCAGATCTTGGCTATTGTGAACAATGTTGCCATAAACATGGGGGTGCATTTCTTCTTTTCAAACAGTGCTATGGTATTCTTGGGGTATATTCCTAAAAGTGATATTAGCTGGGTCAAAAGGCAGTTCGATTTTTAATTTCTTGAGGAATCTCCATACTGTTTTCCACAGTGGCTGCACCAGTCTGCATTCCCACCAGCAGTGCAGGAGGGTTCCTTTTTCTCCACATCCTCGCCAGCACTTATTCTGTGTTGTTTTGTTGATGAGCGCCATTCTGACAGGTGTGAGGTGATATCTCATTGTGGTTTTAATTTGCTTTTCTCTAATGATTAGTGATGTTGAGCATTTTTTCATATACCTATTCTAAATGGATTCTTCATTGCCTGCTCTGTGAAAATGAAGATGAGCCCTTTAAGTCCTTTTCCTCTGCCAGTGGGCATGGTGGTAAGCTATGCCAGTGGAGGGTGCTGGAGAGATGTTGTAGGAGGAAGAGAGTTTCCTTTGGGATTCTGGTGTGTTCTCTTGGCAGGTTTCTGGAGCTTCTCAGATGCAGCTGGGGGAGGAAGGGCTCTTCCTCCGAAGCTCTATCTCAGCCCTAGAAGTAGTGGCTTCTCCTGATATCTGCTATACCTAAATGCTCTGAGTTCTGTTTATTTCTGGCTGGCCAATCTCTTGTTACAGTCAATAATTCTGTATATTAAACATTCCCTGTTCAAATTACCATTTGGTTTTTGTCCCCTGATTGGATACTGGTGAAACAAAGACATCAAGTAGTGTCCTCAGAAGGCTATTGTCTCAGTGGCCAGACCAAATTAGTCCTAAATGAAAGACTATTTTTGTCTTGCCAAATGGCACTTACAATCATGTCTTGACCTTGGTCAGGTAGCTCATTTGGTTAGACCAGTTGTTCTCAAAGTGTGCGCCAGGGCGCACTGGTGCGCCCTAGATTTCCAGGTGTGCCTTATGGTATTCCAGAGAAATATGTGCCTGTTGGGGATCAAAAAACTAACAGAGTTTTTAGCATTTAGATTTTTGGGGGACAGCCTGACCAGGCGGTGGCGCAGTGGATAGAGCGTTGGACTGGGATGCAGACGACCCAGGTTCGAGACCCCGTGGTCACCAGCTTGAGCGCAGGCTCATCTGGTTTGAGCAAAAGCCCACCAGCTTGAACCCAAGGTCGCTGGCTCCAGCAAGGGGTTACTCAGTCTGCTGAAGACCCACGGTCAAGGCACATATGAGAAAGCAATCAGCCTGACCAGGTGGTGGCGCAGTGGATAAAGCGTCGGACTGGGATGCGGAAGGACCCAGGTTCGAGACCCCGAGGTCGCCAGCTTGAGCACGGGCTCATCTGGCTTGAGCAAAGAGCTCACCAGATTAGACACAAGGTCGCTGGCTCCAGCAGGGGGTTACTCGCTCTGCTGAAGGCCCGTGGTCAAGGCACATGTGAGAAAGCAATCAATGAACAACTAAGAAGTCGCAACGCGCAACGAGAAACTGATGATTGATGCTTCTCATCTCTCTCCGTTCCTGTCTGTCTGTCCCTGTCTATCCGTCTCTCTGACTCACTCTCTGTCTCTGTAAAAAAAAAAAATAAAAAAATTAGATTTTGGGGGGACAGAAGTGTAGGGAATTGGTTGTAAGCTGACAGTCTGCCCAATACCCCACCTCACTTGCCTGATTAGGTTGCAAAGGCTGTTAAGCTGTGGTGCTGGATTGTTTACACTACCCCCATGGTCCCTGGAAAGACTGGAGGCAAGTTTCTTTTATCCTTTGTTTGGTGTCAAGTTAAGATGATATGTATGGTGGGGGTTTTCTGCACTCAACACAACTAAGAGTAAAAAGAGGAATTCTTCAATGTATTGACGAGGAAATGAGAGTTCGCCTTTCAAATATATGCCCAAACATTGAAGAAATTGCTAGGATACATCAGGCTCATGTTTTTCATAAACACAAGAATGAAAAAACTTAACACATTTGCACCAGGACCTGCCGAATTTACTAAATCTTACTAAGAATGTATTTATATACAGTATATAAAAAGATAACTTTTTTGTCACTTTTCAATTTTTATTTATTTATTTTTTATTTATTTTTTTACAGAGACAGAGCGAGAGTCAGAGAGAGGGATAGATAGGGACAGACAGGAACAGAGAGAGATAAGAAGTATCAATCATCAGTTTTTTGTTGCGACACCTTAGTTGTTCATTGATTGCTTTCTCATATGTGCCTGGACTGTGGGCCTTCAGCAGACCGAATAACCCCTTGCTCAAGCCAGCAACCTTGGGTCCAAGCTGTTGAGCTTTGCTCAAACCAGCTGAGCCCGCGCTCAAGCTGGCGACCTCAGGTTCTCAAACCTGGGTCCTCCGCATCCCAGTCCGATGCTCTATCCACTGCGCCACTGCCTGGTCAGGCTCATTTTTTTTATTTTTTAACCCCTCTTTCTTACAGATTCTAAAAAGCATAACTCAAGAAATGTAACATAAAATGTTTTTTAATGTCAGAATAAATTTAATTTTGTCATATTTATTTCATTTATTTTTTTTAATTTTTTATTTATTTATTTTTTAAGATTTTATTTATTCATTTTTATTAGAGAGAGAGGGGAGAGAGAGAGGGAGAGATAGAGAGAGAACAGGGGGAGGAGCAGGAAGCATCAACTCTCATATGTGCCTTGACCAGGCAAGCCCAGGGTTTTGAACCGGTGACCTCAGCATTCCAGGTCGATGCTTTATCCACTGCGCCACCACAGGTCAGGCATTTATTTCATTTAATTACCATAAAAGCACGCTTGGACTTTATTTTTTTTCTTTAATATTTGACTTATTATAACATATTTCTCAGAAATTTGTATATAGTGTGCCTACAATTATTTGTAGGATTTTAAATGCGCCCAGACTTCAAAAAAGTTTGAGAACCACTGGGTTAGACTGTTGACCAAGGTTGCGAGTTCAATCCTTCCACACCCTGTCAGGGTACACGGATCAACCAATGAATGCATGAATAAGTGGGGCAACAAATCAATCTCTCTCTCTCTCTCTCTCTCTCTCCCCATTCTTCTCTCTCCAAAATCAATCAATAAATTTAAAAATAGAATCAATAAATAATTAAAAAATTAAGTCTTAAAAGGATTAATCTGGTCCCAAGAAGTCCAGCATCAAACAACATAAAATTCATCACAATGTTTGGCATATAATTGATAACTACCACACATGCAAAGAAGAGGAAAAGTATTTCCCAAAATGAGGGGATGCCCTGGTCGGATAGCTCAGTTGGTTGGAGCATTATCCCAAAGCACAGAGGTTGCTGGTTCGATTCCCAGTAAGAGCACATACAGGAACAGATCAATGTTTCTGTCTCTCTCTCCCTTTCTCTCTCTTACTAAAATCAATAAATAAGAAAATAATTTTTTAAATGAAGGGGGGAAAATCAAAATAGATGCAAAAATGACACAGGTGATAAAATTAGTAAACAAATTATTTAAAATAGTTATTACTAAATATATTTCATATATTCAAGAAGATAAAGAAACACATGAAAATGATAAGAATAGATGCTGAAGATATAAAATAAGACCCTAATTGCCTGACCTGTGGTGGCGCAGTAGGTGCAGTGTCAGCCTGGAATGCTGAGCACTCAGGTTCACAACCCCAGGCTTGCCCGGTCAGGTCACATATGAAAAACAATCAATGAACAACTAAAGTGAAGCAACTATGAGTTGATGTTTCTTTTTCTCTCTCTCTTCCTCCCCTCTCTAAAATTAGTAAAATAAAATAAAACCCCAACTGAACTTTTAGAGATGAAAATTACAAAGTTTGAGATGAACATGTACTGGATGGAATTAAAAGCAGATTAGAGGCCTGACCTGTGGTGGCGCAGTGGATAAAGCGTCAACCTGGAATGCTGAGGTTGCCGGTTCAAAACCCTGGGCTTGCCTGGTCAAGGCACATATGGGAGTTGATGCTTCCTGATCCTCCCTCCCCCCCCCCCCATTCTCTCTCTTCTCTAAAAATTAATAAAAGTAAAAAAAAAATTAAAAGCAGATTAGACATTGCAGAAAAATTGATGAACTTGAAGACTTAGCAATAGAAACTATCCAAAATGAAATATAAAGAGAACAGGAGGGGTGGGGAGAGAAGAAATTAGTGAGCTGAGGAATAATATCAACAGCCTATGTACCTGTTTGGATACCCAGAAAAGTGAGGAGAAAGGTGACAGAAAAATATTTGAAGAAATACCAGCCAAAAGACTTTCTAATTTTGATGAAAACTATAAACCATATAGCTAAGAAGCTCAACAAACTCTTACGCACAGGAAATAGGATGAAAACTGCATGAAAGCACATCATAATCTGCCTTAATCACTGCTGAACAACAGTGACAAAGAGAAGATACTCAGAGCAGCCGGAGGAAAAAGCATTACGTAAAGGGGATAAAGAGAAGCAGACTTCTCATCAGAAACAACACAAGACAGCGGAGCAACGTCTTTAAAGTGCTAAAATATAAAAACCGTCAACCTAGAACTCAGTGGAGATCACTTTCAAAACTGAAGATGAAATAAAGATGCTTTCAGATATTAGAAAGCTGAAAGAATTCATCATTTGCCGACCTGCACTTTAAGAAAATTTTATAAGTGCTTCAAGCAGAAGAAAAATGATTCCAGATGAAAATTTCCACCTACACAAAGGAATAAAAAGCACCAGAAATGGTAAATAAAGAAAATATTTTTTCTTGATTTAAAATTCTCTTTAAATGATAATTGAGAAAATGTGTATTGGATTCATAGGATATATAGAAATAAAATGCAGGACAATAATTGCACTAAGTCTGGGAGGTGGGAAATAGAAACAAGGTGCTTACATTCTAAGTAAAGTGGTGTAATATTGAAGAAAATAGACTATGATAAGTTAAGATGCATTCTGTACTCCTAGAGGAAAAAAAATTAAAGTGTAACTTAATAAGCTAATAAAGGAGACAAAATGGAGATCCTAGAACGGGCACCCTCAGGGGCACCCCCACGTCCCACCCTGCAGACAGACCCCTTGGGTTTGGTTCCCAGGACCAGGGGTCCTGCAGAATTTCCAGGTGTTTGGTACAGAATAAGCAGTATACTTATTTGGACTGGACTAGACTGTCAGTAAAAAGCTTTACTGCCACCTTCTGGCAGTCAATCCAGCCTATTTTTAAGGCCTCTGCATAAGTGCCTTGGGCTAAAAGAAAACCGACCTCTTCTGAGTCCCCCGGGCCGCCACAGTATCCCTGGCTTCCCAGCTCTCCCCAGCCTAGAAAGACTCCTGGACTGAGAGGATGCTCCCAGTTTCCCAGCCACCTGTGCCAGAAGAAGAGGCCCATTTGCCGTGGGTGCTTACTTGTGGGTACCCAGGACAGGCAGCCCTTCAGTCCGAGTGCAGATGTGCGGGAGAACCTCTAGAGGGCGCCATGCACATAGATCCCATGGGAATGGTGCCCGGAGGGTTGTCCTAGGAGGGAAGGGGACTGCTGACTGGTGCTCAGGGAGGGTGTGCGCGTGCATAAAGGCGCCCTGTGTGGAAAGGGTGTGCTCTACTGAGAGTGTGAATGTTTTTGTGACTGCTTATATTATGAAACATAAACATAACAGCTTCTGACCTTTTGGTCACGATGCCCCCTCTGAAAAGCCTTTCTACCTTCCTAGTCCCCCCAAGACAGTAGCCACACCCGAGCTGCCAACCTGCCAACCACCCCTCAAGCTTCTCATCTCTTCAAACGGCTCTTTTATTATTCTACACTGCATACCAGGGCCTGGGCAGGGGGTCTATGCCCGGAGTGGGCTGTGCTGGTGTCCTCCAGGGAGACAGATATGGGGACATAGCCCCACATGGATTGGGGCAGGCTCTGTTGGTCTCTCCCTGGGTCCCTCCCCCAGGTTCAGGGTTTGGTGTGTGTGCGCCCGCGCGCCTAAGGTGTGAAGAGAGGAGTTTCTCTAGTCCCAAACTCAAATCTTTTATTGTCTTCTGCTTCACCAGCATATGGCAATGGAGGGAGGGCCATGCAGGGGCCTGAGTGCAGCTAGGTGAGTATGGTTTCTAATGCCTGGCATGGCCCCAGGTCTCTGTGTACATGTGGATATGAGTGAGAAGCCCCTGACTCACTCTGTGTTAGTGACCCTGTCTGGCTACATCTTCGGGGCCCTAGGAGTTGTGTCTGTGTCCTGTGTGGCTGTTGATATGACCGATAGCTTTCCAGGGGTGTGGATGTAGTACTGCTTTCTCCCAAACCCCACCTCCTTTCTCCCCTAGACTTTCCTGGACTCCAGACTTTGTCCACTCAATTTGGCTGCTGCCTTCCCTGGCGTAAAACATTGTTTACTTGAGACTGTCAGCAAGGTGTTTGCTGGCAACTGTCACATGTTGGATGCCAGCCCTTAAGTGTATCATCAGTCTGTGTGACCCTGGATCCAAGAATAACTTGGGGTGCCTGTCAACCCCTCCACTGAGTGTGTTAGATGGTGTGACATTCCTGTGTGTGCCTGATGCCTATGAAGGGTGTGAGTATGTTTTTGAAGTTTGTTGAACATGCTTGCCTGAATGTGTGTGGAAGTGGAAGGGAGTGTGTCAGCGTTCCTGCCTGCTGTGTGCAGGGGATGGAGGTGGCCCGTGTGCCTGAGGCGCCTGGGCTGCTCCCTCCGGACTGGTGAGGCCCCTTCCACTTCAGCTGTGTAAACACAGTCTCTGCCTTCCTTTCTGAGGCCCCTTCAGGGTTGTCTTCCCTCACCCCGCAGTGAGTTTGACTGACTGTGTGGGCTTGAAAGGTTGTGAGGTTATATGACTGGGTGTGAAATGAAGTGTGCCCAAGGGTCCCTGGCTAACACCAGCCTGTCAAGGGCCAGTTTGGGGAACCCATGCCATTTGAACAGAGCTCTCCCAGGTTCCTGGGCGGGTTCATTCACCCTTTTATAGCCAGTCTTGGAGACAGCCCTGTAATTAGCCTGGGCCAGACGCTGTGGTGAAAGCCAAGAATTTGGCCCTGACACTTTGGGGGAGGGACGGTATATGTACTCCCTGCCCTGCCCAAGACGGAGGCCAGACTGCCCCAGGATCAGATCTCAGGCCGGCAGAACCCAGGGTTCTGTCTGAAGCTGTTCTTCCAGCTCCAGGCCCAAAGTGTCTCTGGCCGGCCTGGCCCGAGCACATTTGGACTACTCCACACCTAGCCTGTCATCCAGGGGCTGAGCTACCCAACCTGTGTATCTCCACCACTTCCCACCTGTGTCTTTTATGCCAGCCTGTGCCCCTACCTAGCTCATGTCCTTCATCCCAACCTGTATCTCTCCATCCCAGTCCATATCTGCTCATCCTAGCTCATGTCCCTTCATTCCAAGCCCTGCCCTCTCCCAGCCCTGTCACTGTCACATCCAGCTCATGACCATATCCCTTCAAGCCCAGACCAGGCCCCGAGTTTGCCAACTGAGCAGAGCAAGGATGCTGAGGGAGAACATACAAGTCTTTGTAGCTGAGTAGCTCTAGGTTGGACAGATGTGGACTAGGCCTAAGTTCACTTCCAACCCCTTAGTTTTGAAAACTAGAGGGAGGGAAAGTGGGAAGAGAAATTCTGGAATGGAGGGTGGACTGGGACCTCCCTCTCTTACCTCCTGGCCTAAGAACCGGCTGAGCCCAGCACACCAACCAGCACGCCCCCTGTTCCCTTTGGCTCCTGTCAACGTAAGAAATATCCATACCTGTCGAGAACTTTCATAGGAGTTTATCTGAGCCAAACTGAGGACATATGCCAGAGAACAAGATCTCAAATGCCTAAAGGATAATAGTTTCGAAGCTTCTTTTATGCATTTGAAAATTAGAAGGGTAAGTAAGGAAGATTACAGGAAGGTGGGAAAGAGCAAGGCGGGGATCGGATTACGGATGGTTAACAAGATTAACTGCTTTCTTACAGACGGTATGGCTTATTTCAAATGCGTGTTAACCTAGATTCTCTTGTCAAGAGTCAGGACTTGCTTAAAGCAAAGATAAACCTTTTCCTAAAGAAGTTATATGCCTGGGGCTTGATCTGCCCAGTTAGAAATTTATGATCAAGATTACCCTATGGAGTTACTTTCCATAGATACCCTTTTTTGTTCACACCCCCAACCCAGGGGACAAGGCTTGAACTCAATATGAAGTGCAAATGCCCCTGTTCCTTTCCCCTGCCCAGAGCAAGGCTAGACGGACCTCTCTCACCCTGAAGGAGAGGGCCTGGTTCTGAACCTGACTCCTCCAGCCAAAATCTGTGCTCAGGTCTTTGTTGTTTGGAGCACAGCTCACTGAACTCCCCCTGCTTCAGGACCCTGGGCTTTGGGGTGGGGACAGCACAACTACAGAGTGTCCAGGCACTAGGACGCCTCCAGGTATCAGCAGACTCTATCGGCACCCTGGGGGCAGGTGTGCGGCAGCAGGGAGAAGGCAGCTGAGCCTGGCCCTTCCTTTCCCTGTCCTTGTCTCGTTGCCCTCTGCTTTACTCCCTCAATATTTCACTCAGCCTCATATTCAAAGCTGTTCTAGGCTCTCCCATCCTGCCCAGTGCTATTGTCAGTAGACACTTGTTCTGGACTGTGGGCACCTTCCTTATCTCCCCCCAAACCTGCCACCAGCCCTTCCCGCAGGCCCTGCCACTGGTGACATCTCCACTCTGCTTTGGCCAGGACACCCTGTGCTGCACAGACCTCGATGCCACAAGGCAGGGGGTCCTGTGCCAAGTCTTAAGGTCACTGGCGTCAGTCCATCTAAGTGCTGATCCCTCACCTCACTCTCTTAACTTTTTTATTTTTATTTTATTTTTTTACAGAGACAGAGAGAGAGTCAGAGAGAGGGATAGACAGGGACAGACAGACAGGAACGGAGAGATGAGAAGCATCAATCATTAGTTTTTCGTTGAGACACCTTAGTTGTTCATTGATTGCTTTCTCATATGTGCCTTGACCACGGGCCTTCAGCAGACTGAGTAACCCCTTGCTCGAGCCAGCGACCTTGGGCTCAAGCTGGTGAGCTTTTGCTCAAACCAGATCAGCCCGCACTCAAGCTGGTGAGCTGAGTCTCGAACCTGGGTCCTTCCGCATCCCAGTCCGACGCTCTATCCACTGCGCCACCGCCTGGTCAGGTTCACTCTCTTTAGTGCTCTGGGAACTACAGTTCTGAGGGGAGATCCCAGCAGGACACCAGATCTCCTGGAGGCCCAGGTCTCAGGGAAATGAAGAGGGATATCTGAGGTGAGTGGTGCCTCCACCTTAATCACAGCTTGTGCTGGTTTAAGAGGTTTCAAATATTATCCTTAGGTTCCTGGGAAGATGCATCACAGTGTGATAGAAAAAACATAGGATATGCCTGACCAGGCGGTGGCGCAGTGGATAGAGCATCGGACTGGGATGCAGAGGACCCGGGTTCGGGACCCCGAGGTCGCCAGCTTGAGTGTAGGCTCATCTGGTTTGGGCAAGGCTCACCAGCTTGGACCCAGGGTCGCTGGCTCCAGCAAGGGGTTACTCGGTCTGCTGAAGGCCCGCGGTCAAGGCACATATGAGAAAGCAATCAATGAGCAACTAGGGTGTTGCAACGCGCAATGAAAAACTGGTGATTGATGCTTCTCATCTTTCTCTGTTCCTGTCTGTCTGTCCCTGTCTATCCCTCTCTCTGACTCACTCTCTGTCTCTGTAAAAATAAATAAACAAATAAATAAAAATTTAAAAAAAGAAAAAGAAAAAACATAGGATTCAGGACCCGGAGTTCCAGCTCTGGCTCTGCCATCGACATCTAAGTGATGGGGACAAATCACTTGCTCTGTCTAAACCTCGGTTTTCCCATCTGTAAAACGTGGAATTCAGATTGGCTCACCCAATCCAGATCTGAGGTCCTTTGATGTCTTTCTCCAAAAACTCTGAGTAACTTTGGTGGAGGGCTGACAGGAGGCAAGCAGGATTTGTGGGAAAAGGTTCCAGGTGATAGCACAGGTTCCAGTGGTCAAAGCATGGTGACAGTCAGACCTACTTTGAATGCCAGCTTTACCAGGATGTGTGACCCAAGTCAAGGAACAGAGCCTCTTAGACTCAGTTTTCCCAGTTGTGCTATTGGGATAGTAACTCTCTCAAGGGCACAACGTTCACAAGGCACATGAAACATTGGACACAGTGTCTAGCACATAGCCGGTGCTCAGTAAATGGAAGCTAGCTGGTTCTAGTTCCTGATTATGAATGCCTGCCCTTTTCCAGCCTTCTCATTCCTGGATTTTGAGCCCGCTAGGCCCTCCCATCTAAGCCAGTCACACCCTGCTCCACGAGCCGCAGGGCCCAGGGAGTCTGCAGCCTAGGCCCACTGATACGGTTCCTTCATGGGACAAACCCACACTCCTTGGCCTTCAAAGCCCTCAAGACGCTGCCCTGTAGGGCCCCAGCTACGTGTACCTCCTCCCCCTGGCAGCCTCCTCCCTATGTCCTCAGGTGAGAATGTGCTTTTCCCTCATACTCACACACCTCTCAACACATACTAAATTATGAACTTATTTGAGGGTCGAGACCATTTTCTTTATATCCTCAGTACCCAGGACAGAGCCTGGCAATCAGCAGGCGTTCAATAAATGTCAACTGACTTCACAGTCGACTGAATGAATGAGCCTACCTTTTTAGTCGTGTCTGAGGGCTGGGAGCCCCAGACTGGTACACTGCTGTCCCTGTTCTTTCTCTACCTGTCTTCCCACCCCCACTCCTCCCTGCTCTGCCAGTGGTAAACCTCTTCACCCTTCAGGGTATAGCTGAAATTTCATTTCCCATGAGTACAGAGGAGGAGAAGACACAGTCCCTGCTGCCCAGGGACTCCTACAATGCTGCTGGCAAGAGCCACAGGGGCACATGGGGGGGCACTCACCCAGGACCCAGCCTGCCCACACAGTGTCAATTAGAGAGCCTGGTTGAGATGGAGTCCCAAGGGTGAACAGCTTGGCAGAGAGAAAAAGGCACTCCCTCCTGGGCCTGCTGGGCAAGCAGAGGCGGGGTGGAGTTTGTCTCCTATCCGCATGCGCCAAGCAATGCCCACCTGTACAACCCTGAGCTCGCATAGCCTGCACCAGGACTTCCTCCCTCTCTCCCTTCTGTCCTCTCACTCTCCCGATGGCCGCAGGGTGCTGTAGCAGGTGTGGCCCCAGCCCACCAGCAAACTCGCAGCTTCTTTGGCCATAACTTTTTTTTTTTTTTTTTTTCAGAGAGAGAATGAGAGAGAGGGACAGACAGGAAGAGAGAAAGATGAGAAGCATCAACTCACAGTTGCAGCACCTTAGTTGTTCATTAATTGCTCTAATATGTGCCTTGACTGGAGGGCTCCAGCTGAGCCAGTGACCCCTTCCTCAAGCCAGTGACTATGGGGTCATGTCTATGATCCCACGCTCAAGCTGGATGACGCTGCACTCAAACCGGTGACCTTGGGGTTTCGAACCTGGGTCATCAGCATCCCAGGCCAATGCTCTATTTATTATAGAGAAGGGGGGGGAGGAGCAGGAAGCATCAACTCCCATATGTGCCTTGACCAGGCAAGCCCAGGGTTTTGAACTGGCAACCTCAGCGTTTCCAGGTTGACGCTTTATCCACTGCACCACCACAGGTCAGGCACCAATGCCCTATCGACTGTGCCACTACCTTGTCAGGCTGGCCATAACTTTTAAAATAAATAAAATAAAATTACGGAGGAAACCGATTATGTTGAAACACAGTTATCAAAACATTCACTTTTTTTGGCACAGTAATAGATATACTTTTTATTAACATGGTAAAAAAAAGGAAGGTCTAATAACTATGGTCATTTCAAAGTAGTGTTGACAGTAAACCCTATTTTGAGATATCTCCAGAAACTATAATGCAGCATGTAAATATTTGTGATTTCTGTTGGTTACAAAGTCACAGGCACTGTTAACTATTGTAGCTTGTTGTCCAAGTACATAAGAGAATGTTACATTTCAGTTACATGTGAGTAAAAATAAAGATATAATTTTTTTCCTATTTAGGTTCACAACCTGGAGTGGGAAGAAAAGAAGGAAACCACCATTGATTGAGCCTTATATTCCTGTCATTTAATCCTTGTACAAACCCTGAGAGAGATGTATTATAACCCATATTTTCTGATGAGATATTTGAGGCTCAGAGAAGTTGAATGAGTTGCCCAAAGTCACCCAGGCCCAGCTGGGAAGCTTCTGTTGCTCCCTCCACACAGAGCTGCCTCCTTAAGGTAAACAAATTGTCCCTTTGGCCCTGACTTCCCTCCCAATGCAGGCCCTGTGACCTAGGGTGGGGGCGGGGTCTCACTAGTGTACAGAAAGCTCACGGTACCTGGAAATCATACACACCTTAGTTATTTTTTATCTCCAGTTTATTTTTTTAGACTAAGAGCAGAGTATGAAAGTCACAGCCAAAGCACTTGAAAAAGGCCCAGGAGGATGGGAGAGGACCACAGAGGGGGGGCAGGGTAAGGTCCAGGGAGCTGAGTCCCGGCTCAGGGCTGGGGGGGAAGGGGCATTGTTGTCTCATGGTGTCCAAAAGTGTCTGTGCGTTGCATAGGTCTTGTCTTCACAGAAGACAAAAGAGGGGCCAGGGGAGTCCCCCAGTGGGAGGCCTAGCCTGGAGGGGAAGGGGTCTGAAGTTGGAGGGTAAGTCAAGGAAGGTCAGGGGATTAAGGAAGGGGAGGGACTCTGTCTGTCTGTACATTATATATAGAGATATAGAGTCTGTACATGCCTGCCTGGCACCCCAATGTCCACCCCTTGTCACCCTTTCCACTGCCCGCCCCCCTAGGGGTGTCTACTTGTAAACTTGGATTCAATCCAAACCACAATCCTGGGAGTGGGAGCGGGGGAGGAGGACGTGCTTATTGCTGTAAACAGGGCAAGGGGGCAGTAGGTGATGCCACCCCCTCACCCATCTAGTCCCCTCCCCATGTTTTGCCCCTGGAAGAGAGGGATGGAGGTGTCTCCCACATTTCAATTATTTGCTCTCTTTGGGGCATATCTGTTCTCTCTGGGGGGACAGAAGGGGAGGGCACCAGGGGTCAGAGAACGATACCAGTGGACAGGGAGTCCTGAGCACTGCCTTTTATGGCCCACAGTTTGGTACTAAACATTACCGGAGCCACAAAGCCACTGGGACCCATGGCTGTCCCTGTGCCTAGTCCACTACAGTGCCCTATCTGGAGGGAGGGGGCAGGAGGGACGGGCACAGATATATCCTGCAGACCCCACTTTCAGCTATCAGAGGAGGGGTCTGCGCTGCTGGGGCTCCGGCCACTGGCTAGGCTTCCTTTGGAGAAGCCAAAGTCTCTCTGTTGGGGCCCAGCCCCATCCCATCTCTCCCCCATCAAGGAAGGGTGCAGAGCTAGGAGGCCAAGAGTATCATAAGGAAGAAGGCGATGCCCACCGCCAGGGGTAGATGTTCCCGCTTGGGGCTGGTCCCGCTAATGCTTTTCTCAAGCTTGGGCACCTGGGGGTTCTCTCCTTCAAAGTTTTCTGTGGATAGATAAAGAGACGGTCTGGTGAGGGCTGTGCTGCGCATCGGAAGGGGGGCACACGGCAGCGGCAGCAGCAGGGGAGCCAGGGACGTGACCACCCACGGGGGTGGGAGGGATCGGGGTCCCCGGGGGGAAGGCATGCGAGGTGAGCAGGCACCGGGGAGGGGGCTGCGGTTCCAGCAGTGGCCACCAGAGGGCGCTGCGCACTCACCCAGTACGTTGATCTTCACATTGGGGCCCATGGTGAACTGGGGGAGAGTGGGGACCGGCTTCTCCCCGGAATGCGATGCTGCGGGGTGGGGTTTGGGTGGGGAAAGAGGGGAGGGGAGAGTCAGGGCCGGGATCCCCTCCCCGTGCTACAGCTGGGGAGCGAGTCCCTCTGTCCTGTACCCTCCGTCCTCACCCCCAGGAAAGTCAGGGGAGCCCCAAAGCAGGGGAGCTGAGGATGGGCTCGTGGCTGGGAGTCAGTTATACTCACTGGAGGCGCAGCAGACGAACACCTTCATCCTCAGACATTTCCAGTGCAGGTTGTGGGTGGGCGTGGCTGGGGAGAAGATGGAGAGGAGTGGTCGTCTCCGGGTTTGTACCTCCCCCCCCCCCCCACCACCACCGTGCTCTCACTCAGAACTTCTCCTCACTCTCGCCACTGCCCCTCCCGGGAAGTATCCTTCGCATACTGGTCACGGGCTCTACCATCAGCTCCAAAAGCCCCTTCGGTCCCAGACCTCAAGAAACCCTGACCCCTGAGGTCCCGTCCCCAGAATGTTCATCACAGAAAGTGACTGCGACCCAAACTTAGGACTGTCACCAAACGCTTCTCTCAGCCTCACGACCCTGTCCGAGCCAAAATCCCGAGGTCCCCAGTCCCCACGCCAGGTACTGGGGTATCACTCCTAGTGACAGTGTGTCGGCCCGCCCTGGCCTCTGGGGACCTCACCCCTCTGGCTGTCACTCACAGATGTAGTAGTATTCGTGGCCGGCGTGAAACTCGTAGCCCAGCGAGAAGGCGCTGTAGCGCTGGAACTTTTCCGAGAACTTGATGGGGCTGTGCGGCGCGTGTGGCCGATTGCACTCCCAGCGCTTGAAGCCCTGGCTGGCGTTGCAGGAGCGGTAGCCGGCGCGGCTCACCATGTACAGCACGTACTGCTCCGCCCCGCCGCCGGGCCCCGAGCTGTTGTAGTGCGGGCAGTAAATATCCAGGTAGTCGTTCACGTTCACCTGCACCGTGTAGCCCTCTCGCCGCAGGCTGCAGGGACCAGCAGCGGGTCAGAGAGAAGAAGCCCCCACGCCTACCCGCTCTCCACTTCACTGCCCCGCACCCTTTCCCCAGGGTCCTCGAGTTTCCTGGCTCTTCTGAGTATTCACTCTTCTCAGTCCCTATCAGTCCCCAGGACCCTAGTGCTGCCGCCAGTCTCCCATTAGATTTCTATCTTGTTCCTTGTTCTGTCCTCCAGATGACCACCAGAGGGCAGCAAAGGCGCAGGGAAGCCTAATCGGCCTCCAAGGAAAAGAGGCGGGGAGAAAGGTGGAGGGAAGTAGGAAACGCACGCACGCTTTGGTTACCACAGAAACGGCGCAGGCCCCTCTGACTCGCAGACCCAGGCCCGGATTTCCTTCGTCCATTCCCCATAATTCACCAGTGGGGCGGGAGGATAGAAGCAGGGAAGGGAAGAGTGAAAGTGGGAGGGACCCCTTCGGATAGATAGCACCCTTCAGCACCTCCCTGCATGCTTTCCTGCAGCTGCCAGTCTGATGGGACCTGCCCTCACACCAACATATACGGAGGCTTCATGTATATAAATGCATAGCTCCAGATCACACACACAAATATGTCCACTACACACACTCATTGGCTGCAGACACACAGAAACTCTTGGTTGTATGTGTGCTGGACTTGTATGCCAGTATTGGTTGACCTCCACAATCTCAAGCTCTCTCTGCTCTACATCCCTGTCCCACACACACTCTGGCACATGCTCTCTCTATGGGATCACTAGTCTCTGTACCTTAAGTCCCACTGACCTCCACCTTGAGTCAATGGGCACTTAGGTCCCCAATGTGACACAATATATCAGGTACTCAATATCAAAGCTCCAAGTGGTATCATGCCAACCAGCAAAAACTTCTGTATTTATACAACTCCCTCCTCAACCTGTGCACCAATGCCCCTTAATGATGCTAGACAGAGCAGTGGGCATAGTGCCCAGACAAGATGGCTGTGCCTCTAACTTTCCTGAGCTTCCAATGGGACAGAGAAGCAGATGTTGGGTCCTTTGTATTTCCCACCTGCCTTACTAGTCATCATGAAAGTGCTGGTCTTTTTTTTTTTTTTTGGTTGTTGTTCCACTTATTTATATATCCATTGATTGGCCTGACCTGTGGTAGCGCAGTGGATAAAGCATCAACCTGGAAACGCTGAGGTTGCTGGTTCAAAACCCTGGGCTTGCCTGGTCAAGGCACATATGGGAGTTGATGCTTCCAGCTCCTCCCCCCTGTCTCTCTCTCCTTTCTCTCTCTCTCTCTCCCCTCTCTATAATGAATAAATAAAATCTTAAAAAAATTTTATATCCATTGATTGACTTTTTTTTACAGAGAGAGGGATAGATAGGGACAGACAGACAGGAATGGAGAGAGATGGGAAGCATCAATCATCAGTTTTTCCTTGCGACACCTTAGTTGTTCATTGATTGCTTTCTCATATGTGCCTTGACCATGGGCTTGAGCAGACCGAGTAACCCCTTGCTCAAGCCAGCAACCTTGGGTCCAAGCTGGTGAGCTTTTGCTCAAACCAGATGAGCCTGCGCTTAAGCTGGAGACCTCGGGGTCTCGAACCTGGTTTCCTCCGCATCCCAGTCCGACGCTCTATCCACTGCGCCACCGCCTGGTCAGGCTTCGTTGATTGATTCTTGTATATGCCCTGACCCAGGATCAAACCCGCAACATTAGTGTATTAGGATGATACTCTAAACCAACTGAGCTACCCAGCCAGGGCAAAGTGGTGGTCTTAACACTGTTGTTGGTGGTACTGAATGATGTGGGAATGAGAAAAATATTTGAGTGGAGAAAGAAACTCAGAGAATTAGGCAGAAGTTCCCCCCAATTTCCTTAGGGTAGGAATACATACATCTTGGCAGAGTGAGGGAGAGTGGTGGACACAGGAAAGCATGAAATACTTGGCAAAATGTCACACCACTGGAGTTTCTGAAAACTCCTTGAGGAAAGGGCTCCCCATGTTGCCAGGCACCTTTCAGTTCCACAAACAGTAATTAGATCTATTAGGGAAAAGAGTTTGGAGGCCTCTGCATGGGGTGGGGCCTTAAGGGTCCCTCCTCACCTTACCCTCCTTCCTTGGCCTTACCTGTGTCACCCTTTCCCTAATCATTCCCTTCCAAGCCTGGCAGTAAGGCAGCCAGGTGAGCACTAGAGCTTGGGCACCTCAGTAAGAATAGGCAGAGCTTCCTTGAGTCATCAGGAATGCTACTAGCCCCACTCGGTTCCCACGGGAGTGATGGGTCACTCAGGGCACTCCCTGGCCCTGGCACTCAGGTGGGCAGGAGTCGGCCCAGGGCACTGGGAGCAGGAAAACGGGTTAGACCAGGACTGGCTCCCAGTCACCACCCCAGGTTTGCCTCTCTATTCCCAACCCCAAAGTCTACGTTCCTCCCCCACATGCTTTGAGGAAGAGCTGCTTATGGTAGGGGGTCAGGTCTGAACAGCTGCATAGCTACACTGAGGCCTCTGTTCTTAAGCCTCATCCAGGCTCCCAGCCCTGCTCTGAAGTGGCTCCTCCCTGGGGGCACTGCCCAGTTCCCCCTGTACACATCTCATACCAGCAGGGAGTAAGCCAAAGGTAGAGCTATTCCTACAGGTACCTCAGTTTTCCCAATGGGGTAAGGATTAGCCTTATAGAAAGGTTGCTGGGTGACCACAAATGAAGAGAAGCCATCTCTTACCAACCCAAGGGCTGGGTGGCAGGAACAGCCCATGAAATGTCCCCAAGGCTGGGCACGTGGGGGAAAAAGACCTGCTTGTGGAATGGCTGTGTCCAGCTGGAATCTGGCAAACTAGAGGCAGAAAGGCTGGGTGTCAGGAATCCTTAGCCACACTGCTAGAAGACCTGAGGTGTCTGCTTGGCTTGGGTGCTTTCATTAAATGGCATCCTCCCTGTCTTGGAGTGAAGAGGGAGCTGACGCTAAGTCCAGCCAAGTTCGCTGCTAACCCCTCCTCCAGGGCTGTACCTCTGCAACTTAGAGCCGCACCCCAGGCAGGGGGTGGGGTGAGCTGGGATCTGAAGACTAGGTTGTAACTTCACTGCCCCTTTAAACAGTTCTCTATTTCTCCTCACACCACCTCCTACTAGACTCCCACCTTCTTGAAGAAAGGCGAGTGTCGACTTCAACCCACCTGAAGGGGGAGACCCCTCTTCCCGTTATTTCGTCTCTCCCGGCTCTCACTGCCTCCGATGTGCATTCCGACCCCTCTTCCACTCCTTCAGCGCTCTGTCTGCTGGAGCCTGGTGGGTGGGAGGCGGGGAGCAGGAAGATGCAAACCTCTCTCCCCGGGGCAATTAGGAGTAGTTAAACTGGGTGTCTAAATGACCAGGGAGTAGGGAAAGGATCCTAAGGAGCCCTGATCTTTCTAAATTCCTGTTCCCACCCCTAGAGGTGGGAATGCAGAGCTAAGAAAGTGGAGGAGGGATGGGAAGACTCCAGACTGGGTTCTTCTCCCCTCTAGCGCGCGCTCCCCAGGCCGCGCGCCGCTCGCTCCTACAGGCGAGGCCCGACCACGTGTGCGCAGCGTGCCCCCCCCCCCCGCCCGCACCGTGCCTGGCTGGGGGTGGGTGGGTGGCGGGGACGCTTGAGGGGCGGCAGGTGCACACTAACACCCCCCAACTCTCCGGCTCGCTAGGCATCAGCACTCCACCTGGCCAGGTCGGCCAGACAGTGCCTGGGGCCCCGAGCTTCACTGGCCTGGCGGGCATCGGGTGGGAGAAAATCAGCGCGCCCCACATCTCCGCCCCTCCTCTCTGCGACAGCAGCGGCGGCGGCGAAGGTTTATTGATCTGCAGCAGCGGAGAAGCGCGAGAGCCTCGCTGAAAGCGAGACACACAGAAACCGAGTGAGAGGAAGACGCACACGGAGAAGGGAGATAAATAGAGACCAGATCCACTGCGATATTTGGGAAAAGGAGTGAGACACAGAGAAAGAGAGGGATCCAGAAACCGAGAGAGAGAAAGAAGAGAGTGAAAACCCAGAGACTTGGAGAAAGGGAGAGACATAGAGGCGGGCCCAGAGAGGCCCACACACAGCAGAGAGGGAGATGGCGAGACACGGAGGTGACCAGGAGCAAGGAAGGGACGGGAAGCACACCTAGTGACAGGAAGAAAGCACAGAGAGCCCAGCGTGGAAGTAGTAGAGCATATCTATATTTAAGTGTGGGATAGAACCTGCAACCTCTGCGCTTGGGGATGGTGCTCTAACCAACCCAGCTATTCGGTCGGGGCAAGCCTTAATAAATACTTGTTAATGAATGTATGAATGAAAGAACCGAAACATTTCAGAGATAAAGAGGTAAGGAGAGAGACAGCTAGAGAAAGATGATTCTGAGGCTTCTTGAGTAGGGGCGGATACCAACACAACTGCTCAGTTCTGCAAAGAAAGGAAGCACAGGCCAGGGCGCTATAATAGGCCATGGACCGTTTTCCCGTCCACTCCTCAAATTCAATTCCGGGCTCTGGGGAATCCTGGACCTCACACTCTCACGGTTCTCTCCAGTATAGCCCTCGCAGCCCCAGTTTCTGGGCCAGACTGAGAACAGGTCTCGCCTATTCCACAGGATCAAACGAAGGGGCTGAGTGGGGGCAAGAGGTGAGATCGCGACCTCCTGGAGGGCATGGCCCCCAAGTCTGTCAAAGAAGGCCGCTGCACGTGTCCCCCTGGCACACTCCCACGTGACCCCCAGGAGGAGGGTCGCAAGAGCCCCTCCACGTGACCCCGAGGGGCAGAGACCCTCCGCACGCACGTGACTGGGGGTGGGAGCCCGTAGCCCAGCTCACGTGACTGGGGGAAGGGGCGCAGGAGCCTGTGGCTCAGCCCGGCCCGGCCCCGCCCCCAGCTCCCTGGCCCTCTCCACTCCCGGCTACCGAGCACGTCGCTCTCACGATTTATGGGGCCGAGGCTGCCGCAGTGAGGGAGCCGGGGAGCCCGGGCACAGCGGCAACAAAGGCCGAGGATGCAAGGCGGGGGCGGCGGCGAAGGCCTCCCGACCCGGTGCGCACCCCCTCCTGCCTCTACGGGTCCAGACCCGCAGGGAGCGGGGACCACAGAAAGAAGGCTTCCGGAATCCGGGCTCCCCCCGTCCTCTCCCAGGGCTTTCACCTGCGCCCAGGTGTATGCGGGGGAGGGGAGCCTGATCAACAACGTCCTCCCCACCCCCAGCCATTCCCGCATCCCTCTTTCTCCGGCTCCTTGGGGGGGGGGCGTCCCGAGGATGGTGGGGAACCCGGGCTCCTCACCTGCGCGCTCTTTACACCCCGCCAGATTCTAGGGGGGCAGGGGGCAGACGTGTGAGTCTGGGGGAGGAGGACGAGCTAGATAGAGCAGGGGAGTCGGCCCCTAGCACCCCCGGAGTTCTCCGAGTCCCATTGGTTGGGAGGGGCCCCATCCCCACCAAGAGGTTTCCATGGGAAGTGGGGGGGGGGAGGCCGCAGTTGGCTCATCCCCACCCCCAGTCTAACACTCCGGGTGCGAGGAGGGAGAGAGGGGGGAGGCGCGGAGCCCTAAACAACAAAGAGCTGAGCGGCGAGCGGCAGCCCCTCCTCCGGGAGGTTGGGGGTCGCAGCCGCCCGCCCTCCTGGTCTCCTCCCCTGGGGTCTCGCCATTGCTCCCGAGTTGCCTCCCGGGGTAGGGAGCCAGAGGCAATGCCGCCGCCGCCTGGACAGGTGTGACAGTGACCCCCGCATCCCCAGGGACTCCCCCCCCCAACACACAGACACACACGGCGGCGGCCAGGGTGATCCACACAGCGGCTTGGCCAGGAGGAAAAGACAAGGGCAGCAAGGACTGAGCAGAATGAGAACCCGGCCCCGCAGCCGCCACGCCACACACCCGGGAAACCACAGGGCCTCCCTGACACCCGCCCAAACCACGGCGGCGCCGACAGCCCCCGAACCAGACGCGGCCGGCCACGCGGATAGAGACCGCAGCCCCCTCCCCTGCTCCCACCCTCAGACGATCGCCGACGCAGACACACAAATCACACACTCAGACAAACACGCACACTGACAGCCGCGCACGCCCGCTCACACTTGGAGCCACACGCCGTCCCCAAGCCGGGTGTGTGTGTGTACGTGTGACCAGCCGTTACCTCCCTGCTTCCTCCTTTCCCCCCTCTCTCACATCCCCGTGCTAACCGAGCAGTGCCCCGAAGGCCCCCTGACTCGGAGACCCAGCCCAGATCACCACAGCCGGGCTTAGCCTCACAACCAGGGCAACCCCGTCGCCTTCGTTCTGAGGCGGCGCTCGGCCGGATCCCCTGCCGCTGCTCTGGACCTCACTTTTAAAAGCAGGAGTCCAGACAGAACCCCTTGAAAACCCTCACCACTGAAAACAGGTCATCCCTGCCCCCTCCAAGTACAGGCGGCCTCTCCCCGGCACGCCGGTGCTCCCCAACCCCAGCCCGACTGAGGGGTGAGGACGGGGGCACTGTGGGTTGGGAGTGCGCTATTCCAGTGGCGGGTATGGAGAAAGCCAAGGTGGGGCGGAGGAGACCCCGAGCAGCCTTCTCTGAACGGCGTAAGCCCTCCTCACTACACCTCAACAACCTCTTTCAGACAGCCCCCCCGAGTTTCCCAGACGCCCACAGAGTGTGCTCCCCTCTCCCTCGCCTCCCAGCACCCAGCCGTGCTCTCCCAGGACTCCCACCCCAGGTTCCCACAGGACTTCCTGGCCCACCAGCTCCCCCTTCCCTGACGCCGGACGCAAGAGCTCCCCGGCCGCCCCCCCACCCGACTCACTGCTGGTTGGAGCTGTTCCAGTACACTGTATGCCTGTTTCCCAGCGCCCCCCCGGGCCCTTGGGCCAGCAGCGGCAGCAGCGGCACCGGCACGAGCAGCAGCAGCAGCAGCAACGGAGCCGCCGCCATCCCCGGAGCCGCCGCCGCCGCCGCCCCCCGACTGAGCCCCGCGCTCCCGGCTTCTCGCTTCCCAGCTCCCTGCTGCCGCTGCCGCCAACCCCCGAGCCTCAGGCCACGCCCCCAGCCCTTCCCTCTGCCCGTGGGCGCGCTCCCGAAGCCCCGCCCTGGGCGCGCTCCCGCGAGTCCCCGCTCTTCTTGGAGCGCGCGGCGCGTGGGAGGTTGGAACCTTGTTATCCGCTCAGGAACAACCCGCAGGTTCCTCGCCTCTCCCTCCTAGGTTTAATTTGCTACAGGCGGTTCTAGGCTTTCTGCTCCCCAATCTGGAGTTCTCAGGAGTATTAGGGAGGCCAACACAGGGATCTCGATCTCGAGTGAGCACATTCATTTACTGGGATGAGGTGGAGACTTGAAAAGAAGCTGGGGCTCCAGGACCTCTTAATAAAACTAGACCCTCCTTTTTGACTTGTCTGATCCTCTGCTCTTTCCATGAGCCTCTTCCTATGGGAATGAAGAGTCAGGGATTTGCAGAGGGTGTGGAGAAGCTCTCAGCTGGCACCAAGACCTGACAGCTGGTGACCTGAAGCCCCCACCTGAGCATGAGAATTATTTTTCTTGGAGGTAGGTTAGAGGAGCTCAGCCCTCAAGAATGTCAATACTGGGTGCTGGAAGGGCCTTTGGCAATCCAGGGCCTAAGGTAGAGGAGGGACCAAGGAGAGTCAGCTACAGCAAACCAGGCTTTCCTGGGACACATACGAAAGACTCCTGACTCACTTTCTAGCAGGAACCCATCCTAGTGTGGCCAGTGGTGTGCCCAGGCATTCTCACTCCTACTCTTACAAATACTAACAGGAGGGCAGAAGGCAGAGCACCCTGTGTTCCAGCTCTCACCACAGTCGTTGTCTTCACAGTGACACCCAACTATAGACGTTACACACACACACATTCAGGAGAAAAAGCAGACACCCAGAGGCTGACACCAACATATAGACACACAGCTAACCCTTCACACACGCACATGCACATACAGGTTAAGGTAATATTGGACAACTGGATACGTGTAGAAACACAGGCATTTAGATACACAGAGATGGGAGCACACACACACACTACCCACATAGGTCCACATGCACCCACTGACATACACAAAACTCTGTGCTCTTCTTTCTTTTCCTAGGAAGTAGAAGTTGAGCAAAAGAGTCTAGAATGTAGACCTATGGGCTGTTCACCCCTCATCTCTTCTATTTTGGAGAGGCTCACACTGAGTGGCCAGGAGGACCAGATCTTGGGCCAGGTTCTCAGAACTCAAGCCAACCACCTGTGCCCAGGTGGTTCTTTTCTTCTTTACTACAGTAGAGAACATACAGGCACCCTTCATCTACTTCTCCTTTGTGGGATAGAAGTTCTGACTACCAGTCCACCTCTGGTGCTGGTTTGGGGGGAGGGGCATTGTCACCCAGAACAGGTCCCATGCCTAGCTGCTGCCAGGCAAGCGCAGGCTCTGTTCTCTCTCAGCTCCACTCCACCCAGGAGATCTCCTCTGCCTTCTCAGGAGTCAGAAAATAAATTAAGCCCTTTGGGGTGGAGAAAGGGACTTCACAAACAGCTCTCCCTTCCCTCATCCCTAGGGAGATTTGTTTCACTCACATGATGCTAACCTGCCTACTCCAGGTGTCAGAGATCCCAGCCCCCTCCCCGCCACCCACACTCCCTGCTCTGCAAAAGGAGGCTTCTCTCTGTGGGGTTCACAGTTGGCAGAGATACTGTCCATATTCACAGGGAGTGAGAATTGCTGGTTTAGGACTTTAGAGTCCATTTTAGAATCCTTAAATCCCCCCCCCCCCCGCCCAAGAGAGACACAGACAGACAGGGACAGACAGGAAGTGAGAGAGATGAGAAGCCTCAACTCATAGTTGCAGCACCTTAGTTGTTCATTAATTGCTTTCTCATACATGCCTTGGCCAGGGGGCTCCAACTGAGCCAGTGACCCCTTGCTCCAGCCAGCAACCTTGGGCTCAAGCCAGCGACCATGGGATCATGTCTATGATCCCACACTCAAGTCAGTAACCCCACACTCAAGCTGGTGAGCCTGTGCTCAACCTGGATGAGGCTGTAGGTGCTCAAGCCAGTGACCTCAGGGTTTCAAACCCATGTCCTTAGTGTCCCTGGTCAATGCTCTATTCATTGCACCATTGCCTGGTCAGGCCCTTGTTTGTAGAATCTGGATTCCACTTATGGATGTGGGTCCTTTTATTTCTTTGTTTTAATTTATTGATTGATTTTAGAGAGAGAAAGGCAGAGAGAAGAGAGAAACATCAATTTGTTATTTCATTATTTATGCATTCATTGGTTGATTCTTGTATGTGTCCTGACTGGGGATTGAACCTACAAACTTGGCGTGTCAGGACAATGCTCTAGCCAACTGTATTAACCAGCCAGGGATTGTGGGCCCTAATTTTCCTCTTTAGAAACTAACACTCCCACACTCACTCTCCAATAATAACTGAGCCTTTCTCTCTAGAATCTGGAGTCCTCTTGAGAGGATTTAATTAAGCAACTCTCTGTATGGGGTCTAACTAAGCCTTAGGGTTTAGATACTCTCTATAGCAGTGGTCCCCAACCTTTTTGGGTCATGGACCGGTTTAATGTCAGAAAATATTTTCACGGACCGGCCTTTAGGGTGGGACAGAGAAATGTATCATGTGACCGAGACAAGCGTCAAGAGTGAGTCTTAGATGGATGTAATAGAGGGAATCTGGTCATTTTTTAAAAATAAAACATCGTTCAGACTTAAATATAAATAAAACGGAAATAATGTAAGTTATTTATTCTTTCTCTGCAGACTGATACCGGTCCACGGCCCAGGGGTTGGGGACCACTGCTCTATAGGACCTAGGCCTCTGTCTGTAGGATTTGGTGCTTTGCCTATCTGGGACTCTATCGAAATCTGCTGTGTGAATTAGAGAAAACATCCCTCTATGCAGACCCAGTCCTGAGAGTGCATCTCCTGGCAAGTGGTGCCTGTGTGCAAAAATAAAGGTGCCGCTTCCTTCAGCAGAAGGTGGCCCTATGTGTTTCCCCATCTTAGTGAGAGAGTTTGGGCTGATGTCAGCCTCAACTCACGCCTGAGTGACTTCTTTGTGCCATGCACAAACTGCACAATGATATGGGTCAGTTCTGACTACAGGGCATGTAGTTCCAGCTATAATACCAAGGCCTATCTATAGGCCACTACTCATGGGGTCTGAGCTTCTCTAGGGTTCTCTGTTTATAATATCTGGGCCACTGTCTACATGCCTGGGACCTGACCTAATGCAAACCTCTTTCTGTGGCATCTGGGTCATGGAAGGATCTAGGTTTCCATCAATGGGGTCTAGGCCCAGGTGGTGGTGCAGTGGATAGAGCATCAACCTGGGATGCTGAGGACCCAGGTTCAAAACCCTGAGGTCACCGGTTTAAGCGTGGGCTCACCAGCTAGAGCGCAGGGTCATTGGCTTGAGTGTGGGATCATAGACATGACCCAGTGATCGCTGGTTTGAGCCCAAGGGTGCTGGCTTGAGCAAGGGGTCACTGGCTCAGCTGGAGCCCCCTGATCAAGGCACATATGAGAGAGCAATCAATGTACAACTATGAGGTGATGCTTCTCATCTCTCTCCCTTCCTGTCTGTCTGTCCCTCTCTCTCTCTCACTTAAAAAGGGGGGGGGGTCTAGGTCTCTGTTTATAACTGTGAGTCAAATATTTCCTGACTGAGCCATCACAATGAGATGTATATTTTGTATTGCAATTCAGTAGACACATGCATGCACATACCAAGCACGCACATACACATATAACTGAAACAATAATTTTTATGAAACAATACCTACCTTTACTACAGAGGATATACTCATATTTTTCTTCTCTTTTAGTCTTTAAATTAAAAAAATAAAATAAAAAGCTAGTTGAGATCCATAAAACTGATTTCTTGATTTCACTAACCCTAATGGGTCATGAGCTATAGTTTGAAACACTAGTATCTATGGTGGCCTGGGCCCTGATCAACACCTCTCTGTAGGTTAAGGGCCTCTGTTGAGCCTGGCGTTCTCTCTATGAGCTGGTCCTTTCTCTCTAGGGTTTCAGGCCTCTTTCTCCTCTCTTGCAGCCTTTGCCTTCATTTCCCTCTTACCCTCAGGCTTGCAGTACACTGATGGCTGCCATGTTCTCTCCTGGGACACTGAGCTCAGGCTCCTGGGAACTCTCTGAGCATGGTACCTCATCCCTCTTCCTCTGGGACCAAGGGAGTACTCAGGCTGTGTGGCCCAAGGCAGCTCCCAGGACATCGTGTGGCAATCAGAGAGCTGCCCTGTGTTCAATAAATCATAGAATCTAAGGCCTGGGGGAGAGGGAGGCCAGAGGGAAGGGTGGCCATGAATAAATAATTCATTAAAAAAATAAACAAGGAGCCTGTGAGAGGGAGGATTAAACATGTGTGTGAATGGGAGAAGCAGCCGCCAGCCACAGACATAAAATATTCACAGGTTCTGCACCTTGCATAGGGCTCATGTATGTGCCCCATGTAGGGAGGTGGTTGGTGCAGTCCTAACATGGAGACCTAGGTACTAATAAGGAGGGTATTGCATGGGTTATCTGACTTCCAGGTGTTTGTGTCAGCATGGCTATGTGGTGCTCTAACATCCCTGAGTTGACATGGAACTACATACATGACTAATAGCAGGGAACACAGTACTCTGATGTGTGGTCCTGGACACAGGAAATGAGAATGCAGGGCTAGATAGGTGGGTCTGGGAGTATTAGCCTCTGATCCTAGTCATGCCCTGGTCCCTCTAATGAGCTGGACAAGCTGAGAAGCCTGAATCAGGAAGGCATCTCTGGGATGTTACACTGGAGATGTGTGTGACTCCTCTGAGTGTCCTTCAAGAAAAGCTGAAAGGGAGGCAGTCTGGCTTAGCAGTTAACAGGATGGGCTTGGGTTCAAATTCCAGTTCTATCACTCATTGGCTGTGCTAGTCACTTTTCTCCTCTGAAACTGTAAAGTGGGGCTAATCATACCCTACCTGGAGGAGTTGGTTGTTGTGGGGATTAAGATTCATGTCTGGGAAGCACTTTGCACAGTGTTTAGGAAGTGCAGTGTGTTTGATTAATGGAGGCCTCCTTGTCATTATTATGAAGAGGTTATCTCTTGTCCACCCATCGAGACTAGCCCCCAGACTCCTTTTTCCTTGTGTTCTCCCCATCTCCAAGCTTCTCTAGTAGTTATCACAGGGGGGAGAGGTGGCCTAGCATTTGGGGAGTAGGGATGGGTGGGAAAAAATTAGATAAAATCATGGAGAGGGGAAGTTACAGCCAAAAACGGAGGTCTCCATCCTGAACATTGTGGAAGGAAGTGTCCTTGACCTTCTCCTCAGACCTCAGGGCCTTTCCTGAACTTCTAAAATTCTCCCTTGATACAGACCCTCTTCTCTTTCCTGCCACTAAAATTTAGTTTTCTAGTAAATGGCTGCAAGGAGACAGGGCACTGTGGTAGAGGTCTCTCAGTATAGAGACCATCATGATCTCCTTGTCCTTTCCTCTCACCCTTCATGCCTGTCCTCACTGCCAGAGCTCTAGCCCCCACTCTTTGCCTATAGCAGTCGAGGGCTTCCCTGACAAAGGTGGCTATTTCTGGGCAAAACCCAGAGAAATGACACCCCAGAGTGGGTGGGGAGAATCCAGGCAGAAGAGAACCAGAGAGAGCCAGGGTGGAGGACCTGGGGCCTCTCAGTAGGCTCCAGCATTCCCCAGCCCTCTCCTGTCCCCTGGAAAGGATCCGCTCCCTGCGGGAGAAAACAGCAGACAGGTCTGAGCTGGCCTGCTCCTCTCCTGCAGACAGAACATGCTGGGGGAGTGGGCCTGAGATCTTGGTGGGGACTGGTGGATGTAACCCCCATGGCTCCTCTGGGGAGCTGGGGCAGAGGGACTACAACCTAGGCACACCCTACCATAGCCTGGGGCCCACCCCTTTGCCTCTCTTGGCCAGTCTGCTGCCATTTGGAGAGCCAAGGGTCTGGGCCCTCAGGTGTGAAAATGGTGCCTGCCCACCCCTTTCCAAAGAGCCAACATTGGTTCTCCACTTCCCCTCCCTTGGGCTGGGCAGGTTCAGGCTAATCTGTGCAAGAGCTTCACAGCAAACATTGATCTGTAATAAAACCACAACGTGTGTTCAGAAGAGGGGGTTACAGACAGAGAAATCCCGACAACACAAAGACATACACACATATGCACAGATGCAAAACATACAGCTCTAGGAGGACAGACACCAGCAGTCCTGAAAATAGCTAAGCATGGACCTACACTGAGTCAAACACACATCCCCTCCCTACCATAAACTTTGTCCTTCAAAACCCAAGCCTTCTCTGATAGCCTATTTCCCTGTGTTCCCTTAGCACTCTGTACATAGCTCTGTAATAGATTTGCACTTGGCGTTATGATTATTTGTTGGCCAGTTTGTCTTCTTGAGTAATCTGAAGATTTCTTAAGGGAAGGGATCTTGTCTTGCACAACTGCTGTCCTCAGAGTCTAGCATGCAGCTTGGTGTTTAGTTAGTAGAAGTAGGTGAGGTGCTTAATAAATAGTTGTTGAATTGATGAACAGAAGAATAAATGCATCCAGACAGTGGGATCCTCCTCCCCAAGAACCCTTCTGAAGCACATAGAGGATACTGAGTGCATGCTACTGATGTCTCTGGCCCCACCTTCTTGTCTCTTAGTTCCCTGATCTTACTACCTCTCAGCTTCTTTCTCCATCTTTAATCAGAGTGAGACCATGAATTTGAGTTCCACATAAGGGCTGGCAGGCAAGGTAAGGGTTAATGACACCTCATTAGGGTTTAATTGGAGGAAGGAAGCTGCCCTGGCACCAAACCAGAGGGCAGGTCTGCCCTGGCTGAAAGCAGACATCCTCTGTTCCAGCACCCTGCTAGGTGTGTACATGATTTGGCCCTGGAGATCCTTAACCCAGTCGGGCACCTCCCTCCACCATTTGCTTTGCCAATTTAGACTCTAGGCAGTACAGACCAGGCCTCTCCATCTGTCACCAAACATTCAGAGGGTAGTCAGACTTCTTGTCCTTTCTCCTTTAGCTAGGCTATGCCCCTTTCCACTTCAAAAGACGCTGAGGTTCCGGAGAGGGGTGTGATAAGGAAATGGACAACTGAAAGATTACACTAAGGCATAGATTCAGCATACAGACAAGGACAGCGCTAGACAGCAACTGGGCTGGGGACATGGAGAGATCTGCCCAATTTGACCTTAAATGAAGAGAATACAAATGAGACGCAGATGATATGCAGATGAACACAAGGATCTCAGAATTAACATTCCAGGTGGCAGCAGCTCTGTACCCAGGACTGCAACGCTGTTACCAGTACTCCCCTCTTAACCTTCCTGAGTTAGGTGGCACTGACTGTCAAGGAAGATAAGAGTTGCGGGACTTGGGAAGCTGAGCTCCACCCCAGCCTCCCCGCCCCCAGCCCAAGCACTATCTTAGCAGCGACTGAAGCTCAAACACTAGCCACTTTCCAGGTTACTCTTGGACGCACTATCGGTTGCTATGGGGACCTCTCCCACGTCCAGGCCTGAACCAATGAGCATCACCTCTGATGACCTCACGGCCTAGGCTACCGAATTCTATTGGCTATTTAGAAGCCAGAGTACCCCTCTCCAGCTGCGTCACCGCTTGGGATCCCCCGACGACCGCCGCCAAGGTGGCCGACTGAAAAAAGAGAGTGCTGGGAGTTCACAATTTGTTGAATGATTGAATACAGAAAGGAAGGAATTCATAAAAGTGCAGAAAAAAGGGACGGGTCACAAAAAGACCAAAACTTCAGGGTTTAAGCCTTTAGGAAAAGAGGGAGATTTGCAAGCCCGGAAAGTGTGGAGCAGGATCCGGTAACAGACTCGGTCTCTCAGGATCTTGGGACAGAGAAATAGATTGAGGCCAAGACGAGGGGAATTTTCGCATCTGTTTGGGAGAGACTAGGGCAGGCCTGGCAAATTGAGGGCCCCACCCTTGGCCGTCTAGCGCCGCTGAGTTTAGGGGAGATCGGTGACGCCCCAAAACTTGCAGACCTGCCCAAGCCTCTTGGAACCGCGCCCCGGAACACGCCTGGAGGACTTCTCGTGGGTAGGCAGGGCCTTGTACGGGAAGACCGCCCAGCGCCTTCAGCCCGCCTGGGCCCCAGAAGCAGACTTGGCTCTCGCTTTCCATGGGGAAATGCCCACGGACTGAATCAGGGCCCAGGCTGCGCGGAAAGTGAGAGCAGGGAGGGCTGGGCTGCTTGAGGCCTGCGGCCACTGGCCTGAATTTGCTGCCCCCACCACACACACCAGTGCGCGGCTGCCCAGGTGTCTGCCCTCAAACCTGCAGGGAGATGGGCTGCCGGCGGAGGCGTGTGTCTGTGTCAAGACTGCGACGGAGAGGGGGGCTGTGTGTAGGAGCGTGGGCAAAGCCGGCAGGGCCCGGGTCTCGTTCTCACTGGCGTTATCTGCCGCGGACCTGGGTGCCGGCCTGATTCCGGAGTGAGCGCACCTGACTTGGTCTATTGGGAGCAGATTGAGAGTCCCCACAGTTCTCAATGCAGAGTAGGGGCTACTAACCAGGTACCCACGGCCTGCCCCGCCTATGGTTTCACCGAGAGGGGTGGAGGCAGCAGTAGAGTCGGATTCCACGACTACATATAGACATACATTCTGGATAACAGTAGAGATGGAACTCGAACCCAGGACCAGAAGGCCAAGCCACTATCTTTTTCTTCAGTTCAGATTACCTCCGCACTCCAGCCCCTCCCCTTCACCGGCTAAAGATCGTTTTGGTTGAGAGCCCTGACACCCACGTGCAGGCGCGCATACCTACAGGCGGCATTTTCTGAAAGTGGCCTCAAACGGGGGAGGGGGTCGACTCATGTCTTCTCTGCCTGCGCTGCAGTCCTTCATCCCAGGCAATGGAATTAATTAACCAGAGGGACCAGGGTCTGACCTAGGTGCGCAAGAGGTTGGGGAAAGGTTCTCAATCCCCAGCATTTCCATCCGTCAGTCTCCGTTCCCCACTCAGCTCCCACCCCCGAACCCCGCGGGTTCACACGCTACCTCTCACTGCCGCAGCCGCGGAGCTAATCAGCACAACATCCACCTATTGATCGCGGGCTGCGTGCCAGGCGGGCCGGCACTGTGCCCGTGGAGGCTGCCGGGCACTGGGGTGGTAGAGCCCATTCCCCTGCTCCATCCAGGGGATCATTCAGAAATAGGGCCTCGGCTAGGCTTGAGGGGATCACAGCCTTGTCTGCTAGAGATGGGGGGAGCAACAGCGTGGGGCTAAGAGCAAAGGGGGCCCTTCCTCCTTCGCCCACCCCCTCCCTCCTTATAAAAGCAAGGAACAAAGAGGCCGCTGGGGAAGGAGGCTTTGATCTGACCCCACCTTCCCAGTTCTAGACCAGGCACCACCCAGATTGCCTTTGGGAGGGGTTGAGATGCCCAGCTGTCAGGAACCCTGGCGTCCTGGTGCTTGCTTGCTTTCTTTTATTTTAATTTTCCCATTGATTTGGGGGGGGGGGGTAGGGAGAGAGGCACCAACTTCTTGTTCCATTTAGTTGTGCACTCATTGGTTGCGTCTCTTAAGTGCTCTGACCAGGGGTTGAATCTGCAACCTCAGCACACCAGATGATGCTCTATCCACTGAACCACCCAGCCAGGGCAAGTGCTCTTTGTAGTAGTCCTGTCTGGTGCTACCATAGTTTGGGCAGTGCCCCAAGTGGGTGAGCTGTCAGGAGCATCTGCCCCCTCCTCAGCACAGGAAGCCAGCTAGGGAGGTGGGAGAGGGTGCCAAGCTCCACAGCTGCTGCTGGCACCCACTCCACACTGCCCAGAAGGTGTCCACTGAGGTCTGGCATAGATGGTCTGGGCACAGCTGGCATGGAGGTCAGGCCAAGCCAAACCAAGAGCAGAGGCTGCAGGGAGTCCTGGTATCAGGGAAGGAGCCAGAGGGCAGCAGGTTGAAAGCAACAAAAAAGATGGGTGGTTTATTAGGGTTTGGTCCAGACACTTATAAAAATACAAATTGATATGAAATTCAGCCTCATGGCAAGTCTGTCTTCACAGAAGACAAGTGACCCCCTGGGAGAGAAAGGAGCTGCCCCAGGGAAGGGGCCCACAGGACACTGGGCACAGATGGCAAGCCTAGGCTGCTTCCTTGCCCTGGTCCCACAATCCTCCTGCCCCAGGTCTTCAGCCTTGACCCCCAGCAGGCTCAAGGATTTAATCCCACCAACTTCCAGTCTTTCTGGGAAATGGGATAAGACCATCAAATCTTGGAGACCCTGTGTTTATCTTGCCTTAGCTTCAGATGCTCGGGGCTGTCTGCAGCCCCCCGAAGTTCCTCTTCAGCCTGAGATGAGGGGGCCAGCACCTGCAAAGGTCACCTCAGACCCTCTGACTTCCTTCATCATTTCTTCACCTTGTTTGTCTAGCTTGACACTCCCAGCTCAGGTGGCGGGGCTCCTGCTCCAGAGAGTCTTTGGAGGGCTCTGGCTCCTGGTGTGGCAGGAAGGATCCGCTTGGCTCAGAGAACTCGCAGGAGACGCAGAATTGGGAGCAGCAGCAGCAGCAAGAGACAGAGGGGGCTAGGAGTGCCCCCACCTTGCCACCCTGATGTGCCACTCTCTCCAGGGCTTCCAACAGGATGAGCTGACTCAGACTCTGTGAGGGGGAGGGGTAGCACCAATGTTCTCCATTCCAGCAGCCTCATTTTGCTCTCCCCATTAGCTGTTCACTCCCATCTGTTCTCCAGGGTCTCTCAGATCAGCCACTTCCTTCCCATAATTTACCACCCTGTCCTCTCTAAACTCCAACTTCTAAGTCTCCTCCACATTGCCAATATAGCCACCAGTGCAGTTACAGCCTTTAAGGATCTTGCCCCTGGAGATGCCTTTCTGTTGGCCCAACACACAAGCTGCAGTGGAAGCTCCCACAGACTCAATAGGGGAAAAGAGGCCATAGCTTACAGCCCGCCCCCTTGCCTAGGCCCCTCTGAGTCTGATGCTCCCAGGTTCTCCCCCTGCCTTCCCTCATTCCCAAGAAAGGTCCCTAGCTAGAAGGGTTGCTCCCTCTGCCCCAACCCACTTACTGCTCTCCTTGCAGCAGACAGACACCTGGAGCCTCAAGCACTGACCAGGACTCCCGGGAGTTGGTACCGCTGGGTGGTGGGAGGAAAAAGTTAGCACAGGCTGGTTTGCGGACTCTGTTTCAGACCCTCCCAACTTCTCTTCTCTCTAGTTCCCTGGAAAGCTTTTCCTTCCTTATGGGCCCCTTCCCGGTGCCAGGCCCCAGCCATGGCCCCTCCTCATCCCCTTTCCTAGCTCCTTTTCCTCCTCTCTATAGACTTACTCTAGATGCCCCCTCCTCAGGTGGACTCAGGGCCCCTCTCCCCTCCCAGGTTTGGCCTTCATTCCCAGTCCCATCCTTCCCTTTCATTTCAAATTCTCTGCCTTGGATGGCAAAGTCAGGCACCCCATTCCTCTCCCCACCTCCCCCAGAGGTGGCCAATGTGCCCTCCCCTCACTCACAGATATAGTAGTAGGTCTCTCCAGGCAAAAACTCGAAGCCAAGGGAGAAGGGCGTGAAGCGCTGAATCTTCTCTGAGAATTTAACAGGACCAAAGGGAGTGAAGGGGAGGGAGCACTCCCAGCGCTTGAAGGCACCTGCCCCCTGTGCCTGGCAGGCCTCATAGCCCGACCAATCCACCATGTATAAAGCAAATGTCTCAGGGCCCTCGGGGGGCCCTGGACCCTCATAGTGTGGGCAGAAGATGTCTAGGTAGTCGTTGAGGCCCAGCTCCACCACAGCGTCTCCTCGAAGCAGCCTGCAGGCACAAGGTAGATGTGGGCTGAGGGGGTCATGGCAGGACACACTTGGGACACAAGGGCCAGAGATACCCCTTCCTGAGGGTCTCTGCCAGCCTCTCCCCCACCCTCTGAAGAGGGAGCAGCTCAGCAAGGCCTGAGTTCTCCAGACTGACAACTGTTGAGAGACAAAGAGAGCAAGAAATGGATGAGGCAACAGATTCATAGCTTCAGAGAGGTTAGGGGACTGAAATGCCCATAGCCGTGAGGTTCAAATGTAAGAGAGCCGCTCACCACACCCTGCTTTTTGTGTTGGAGCTGCCATCTATCTCTCTAGCCCCAGTGCCCAACCAGGGCCTGGCACACACCTGTGTTGGGTAAATGTCAAGTGGATGGCTGCTGTGAAGGAGCGGGAGCAGAGACAAGGGGCAGAGATCTTGGCCCACAGGGCAGTCACAGACGCAGAGATGGAGCCTGGGAACAGTACTCCTTAAAAGATGCACAGAAAGGGAGACTACCTGTTAGACCTCAATCCAATGCTGAAAAGAATGCCCATGAGGGAGTGCATGGTGGATGTCTCCCTTTTTTTTTTTTTTTTTTGCCAAGGTAAGGAAGTGCCAGACAAGGAGGGGAGCCCCCTCCACATATCACCCAACCTTTAACTTCCTTAGGACTCCCCTACCTCTTGGGAGCCACCTGGGTGAACCAGTACAGGTGAGAAGGACTGGGACAGACTGCTTCCCCACAGGATCAAATACAGCAGGAACCACTTGCCCTCTCCCCACCACACATACAACCCAGCTTGACTTAGGAAAGGCCTCCAACTGTCCCTCAGCAGGTGGTCCAAGGACCACCAGTTCTGATTAGAAATGCAGATTACTGGGCCCAGCTCAGACCTACTAGAATACAAGCCAGGCCTTTGCATGTTTTCTTCCACTGCATACTTAGTGCCTGGAAAAGTGTCCTGCACAAGGACAGATCTCAATAAATATTTGTGGATAGAATGAATGAACCAGAAATCTCAGAGTTGAGGGCTAGTAACCTAACCTGAATTTTTAGCAAGTCCTCTAAGTGATGCAGAGGCACTGGTCTGGAACAGAGAGAGAGGAATTCTGAGTTAGAAGACAACAATCGCTCTTACACTGTATTAGTATTGCAATGACCTATCCCGTGACTTGCCCTCCCGGGGGTTCTTTGGGCTCCCAGAGGGCTGTCTATGTCTTCACATCTCTAATCCCCAGCACCCTAGTACAGATTCCGGTACACAGTATGCACATAATAAATGTTAGTGAGTGAATAAATGCACAGTCACAGATTGTCTCAAGTAGAAAATCAGAAAGAAAAACAGACGAAGAAAGCAGATAGAGGCAGAAGGAATTGGGAAGGAGGATGGAAACAGGGAGGTCAAACAACTTGCCCAACGATGATTCAGCTGGAAGGGCAGGGCCGAGACTGGAGTGAGAGAAATAAAAGGACGATAAATGACGGAGATGAAAAACAGAGATGCCAAGTGAGTGATCAGGAAACAAAGTAAGCGCCAGAGGGGAGGCCAAGTGAGCAGGAGAGGAACCCACTCTCTTTCACAAGAGTAAAGCCCCCTTCCTTGCTCTCAGTCCACCCGCTCCAGCTCAGGCTGGAGGGAGGCTGGGGGTCACCAGAAGAGAAGAGAGGGGGGCGGGGCTCAAGAGTGCAGACCAAGGTCCCTCAGCTCCCAGCTCTAAGAATCGATCTACGGTTCTTGGAGCTCGGATCCTCTGTGCGTCCCCCAACACGTGCGGGTCCGGGGAGACTCGGGGCACGCCTCGCCCCTCCCCCTTCCCCCGCCGACTCAAACAAAGGAGCCCCAGCGCGCGGCCCGGTGCAGGCGGCGCTGCGCACAGAGTGAAAGTCGGAGGGACGCGCGCCCAGCCCGGGAGCGCACAGGCCCCGTTGGTCGCTGGCCGGGTTCGGTCCGGCTACCTGGGGTTACTTGAGTTCCAATAGAAGTCGTGACGGAGGCCAGAGCCCCCTTGCAGAAAGGAGCCGAGGAGTGCGGCCCAGAGGACAGTCCGTAGCAGGGGCAGCAGCCGCATCGCCCCCGCGGTCCGATCTGGTGTGGTTCGGCCCGGCCCACTCGCCGTCGCCGCGAGAAAGGTACAAAGTGGAGAAGAGGGGGTGCGGGAAAGGGGGTGGGGTGCGGAGACTCACAGGCCACGCCCCTGGATAACTTCTCACCAATGGGAGGGCGTCTCCGCCTCTCCACTCAGCGCCAACTCCTGTTAACCCCCTATGATCCGGTTACCAAGGCCAGGTTACCTACAAGGTTCCTACCGAAGCTGGCCGGAATTGCGAGGGGGCGGAAGGGGAATATTCCACTATTCCTGATGGTTATTAAAGGAGGTTGTATTTTTTGTGTCTGCATTAGTACAAGGTAGAAAGCGTTATTAGAAGTTTGGAAGATTTAAATACTGATGGGCAGAGACGACTTGGGGTGGTGAACACACAATACAATGTACAACGACTTGTAGAATTGTGCACCTGAAACCTGTATGTTAGCCAGTGTCACTCCAATAAATTCAATGAAAAGAAAAAAAAAAGGAGTTTTGGAAGATTTAAATAGGAGCGCACGCCCTTTGCTCTCAGAAAGAGTAAAGTGAGGCCTGGGCAAGGACCCAGGAAACCTGTCCAGCCATTTTAGCGCATTGCCCTGTTTTCTTATCTAGGGATAGGGAAGGGACAAATCTCCTCCTGCCCGCTCCCGCCTCCGCTTTCAATGGTGAGCTCAATGACCACCTTAGAGTTGGCGCCTGTCCCTCTCCCCGCCCCACCTCCATTCTCGGCTGGGGGCCCACGCAGCCCCAGTCCTAGAGACGAAGTAATAAGGTTGTTGCGGCTTGTACAAAGCACCTTTGTTCCCGAGCCCTCAGGTGGGGGCGGGGTACGAGGCAGGTGCGTGGCCTTGGGATCGTGGGAGCCACTGCCCGGCTCCGCCCCAGCTTTGGGGCTCTGAGAACACCAGCCAGATCCACTTTTCCCAGCTACCAGTCAGTGGGTGGGGACGGCAGGTACAACAGCTGGGCTTGTTTGTCCGATGGTCACCCCTAGGCGTTGGGGGCAAGGGCTTGTGACTCGGGATGGCAAAGGGCGTACAACTCTATTTGGTACTGGACTGCCCAGTCATCCCTAGGTTGGGCAGAAATAAGCCGTGAGCATCCGGGGGAACACAGGCTACTTCGGCCTGGGACTTTCATTCTCCCTTTCCTGTCTTCATCTGAGGCGGCAGCGTCTCCTGGCGGCCAGACGAAGGGCAGCCAGGGTGGTCCGGCCTTCCCCGAGCTGACAAACGCCGAGATAACGCTCACAAAATCTTCCGTTTATTACAACTAGCAGAGGCAGGCTATGCGCTCCTCCCTCACGCAGGTCCATCTCCCAGTTCTCCCTAACCCCCAGCTGCAATTGTATGAGTGCGTCCCCAGGGTGTGCTCGCGACAGCTCAAGTGCTTTAAGACGCCTACTCTGCGGTGTCCAGGGTCTGGCCCCTTCCATCACCTTGGGATGTGTGTTTGGGGATACTCCAGGGGATTGGCCCATGATTCTTTAACTCCTAAGTTGGGCTGAAGGCAGGAGAAACTTCAGCAGAGGTCAGAGGTAGAGGGAGGACACTGCCGGGGGAGGTGGTGCAGGCCTGGGGAGCCAGAAGAAGAGAAAAAAGTTCAGAAGTCCTATTTTCCCAGACTCCGCACCCACCCACCCTCAGCTTCCCCTCCTTGCTCACCTGGAGGGTACCACTAAGGGAGGGATTCCAGTTCCTGGAACAGGCAGGTCACTTGAAGGGTACCGACCCTGGGGGTCAGCAGGCAGTGGCTTCCTCGGTGGTGGGGGCTTGGCAGGCCCCTGAGACTGAGAGAGACAGAAGGCAGAATGCCGACTTGGGAGGGTGTGTCATTTTGACCACCCCCCAATGTATTGGTGCTGGAGAACACCAGCTGGGGGGGGGGGAAGCACCAGAGATCACCTTTGTTTCCAAGCAAACCTGTCACCTTTAGAAATGCCACTGGGGTATGTACCCTCGAGCACAGAGGGGGCATCTCACCAGAATCACCACCATCACAGCCCTGGGTGGTGGAAGAGGCTGTGACCTTTTCTCCCCTCACTGTTACCTTCTGGTGCCTCACCACCGGGTCAGCGGGCAGAGGGCGGGTGGGGGGATTGGGTCGGCCAGCCAGCTCAGCCTGAACAGAGAGAGGGGCAGTGGCTGTGAGAGCACAGTGAGGGGCAGTGGGCATGCTGAGGTTCTCCCAAAGGGCTCAAGTCAACATGCAAAATCAGCCAGAGGGCAGGAGAATGGGGACATGCACATAGGGCTTGGGTGCATGCCAGCAGATGTCCAGGAGAAGAAGGTATGTATGGGTCACCGTGCTGTTCCTGGCCCACTGCAGCCCCGCCAATGACCACCAGATGGTGGTAGAAACCAAGGCAGGAGGCTCACCCTTTGCTGCTTCTGGGGCTCAGAGTGTCTGAAGGCTGATGGGCACCCTGGTCCCCTAATGAAGAGCACCACTGGCAAGGAACAGGGATGAGAAATGCAGTTGGGTACCATGCCTCCCACCTGCCCTGGGCGAGGGCAGGGCCTGGCTCAGATTTACCTGGAGTCTCTTGGACACAGGGTCAGGAGGCAGTGGCCTGGAAGGGGGAGCCGGTAAGCCAAGAGCACTGGGCTGCTGAGAGAGCAGGAGAAGTAGACAGGCACAGTGGGGTAGGGGGAAGGAGCAGAGACAGATGTGGGCAGAGAGGGGTTAGTGCCTAGGGAGGGGCAGGCAAGACCCCAGGGGCCATGTGCACACTGTTATTCAGTTGCATGCAGAAGGGGTGACAAGTGGTGGAGTGGGCGTGGAGACCACCTCCACACACATACTACTATAATCAGATCCAGAGGGCTCAGGGCAGGGGCACTCACCAGCCCTCTACACATGGTGAACTGGGCCTCAACAGATCCTTTGCACACTGAAGGTCATCCTGGGTCCCACCCTCCTTTTCCTTCCAGGGGCCACTGCTGGAAGCAGAGGTCGGCTGCTTCTCAAAGCCACCAACTTGGCCATCTCAAAGAACTCAGGAGACTCTTCTCTAGGTGACTGCCCCTCCCTACTCCAGGCTTTTGTTTCTCAGACTGCAATGGGGAGAAGTGGGGACTGGCCCTGATTCCTTTGACTCTTGGGCAATGTGAGTCTTTCTCTGAGTCTAGAGCCTTAGATACCCCCACCCCAGGGCTCAAGCTGGATGTCCAACCAAGATGGGGCCCTCTCTCCTCTGGCATCCAGGACCCACCTTAGTAGCTGGCATCAGCAGGGCTCTCTGTGGGGGTCCTGGGCATTCTGGGGGACCAGGCTGGGCTGCCCTGAGCATGGAGGAAGTCAAGGAGGGAGAGGACGAAGCCTCAGACTCTGTTCTCCACCTTTAAGCCACCCTTGAGTAGAGTTAACCCTTTGCAACCTCTTGGAGAGAAATGTGTATAGGGCTTAGGCCCAATCGGGTAGGGAGGGGAAGCTGATCAGCCTGAGGGTCCCACCTCCCCAGTACAGCAGCTCCTGGGGGGAAGTGACCCTGCATCCCAGCTTGCCCACTCAGGTCTGTGGGTCTACATGTGAGGTGAAGAGTTCCAGGGCACATGGAGGGAAGGGAGGTGTGTAGGGTGTGTCCCAAGGGGCTTGAGGTCAGAGCCAGGTGGCAGGGGCTGCAAAGGCAGTGGGGACAGGGCTCTAGGCTATGTCCTCAAGACAGGGAGGCTGGTACCTATATTGGCAGCTGTGTCCCTTGATCTGGCAAAGTCGCTGGTGCAGGCGGGCACGGTGCCAGTAGCTGGCACCAAGCAGTACCAGGATCAGCAACAACAGGAGGCTGAGGGGCAGCCCTGTGGTCAGGGAACTGGAGGCTGCATGGTGGAGGCAGGTTGGAAGGTGGGCAGGGCTGAGAACTTCATACCCAGGAAGGGGCAGGGGGCAGGGAGTGAAGTCAAGTGCTCAAGGAAAGTGAGGGGACCAGGGGTCAGAGAGAGTCAGGGAACCAGCAGTGAAGGGGTAGGAAAAAGACTGGGGTAAATGATAAGCCATTTTGCCCTCCCAGCTGCCCCTGTCCCCAGGTCATGCTACCGCTGATCCGGGCGCTGCAGTCAGGGGGTGCCCAGCCCTCCTCACAGTGACAGTGCCTATTGCTGTCGCAGACCTAGGAGGTACAGGTTGAACAATGAGGGGCTGTGTGCTCTCGGGCTGTTTTCCTGTCCCCACCTTTATAAGATCTCAGATAGCCACACTGGCAGTTGTGCTGGGGGTGAAGGTGTGCAGAGGACCAGTGCTCTAGGGCAGTGGTCCCCAACCTTTTTTTGGGCCAAGGACTGGTTTAATGTCAGAAAATATTTTCACAGACCAGCCTTAGGGTGGGATGGATAAATGTATTACGTGACCGAGACAAGCGTCAAGAGTGAGTCTTAGACAGATGTAACAGAGGGAATATGGTCATTTAAAAAAAAATAAAACATCGTTCAGACTTAAATATAAATAAAACGGAAATAATGTAAGTTACTTATTCTTTCTCTGCGGACCGGTACCAAATGGCCCATGGACCGGTACCAGTCCGCGGCCCGGGGGTTGGGGAGCACTGCTCTAGGGAGTCTATTCATGCTGAGGAAATTAGATCGAACAACCACTTTGAATGTGTTCTATATGCTGGACACCGGGCTAGGAGCTTTCATACTCATCTCCTGTAACTCAGGAAGCAGGTACTATTATTATGCCCATTGGACAGATGAGGACACTGAGCTCAGAGAGGTTAATAACCTCCTCAGATCATTGAGCGAGGCCATGGTAAAGCAGGGATTAGAACCAGGTATGTCTGTTTCCAAAGGTCATTATCCTTTTCCCCCCTAGAGGTTCCTTGCTTCTCTCTACCCTCCCGATACCAACTCACCCCATGCCCATGGCATTTGCTTCGACATTCCTGTGCTCCCAGGAGACCCACAGGTTGGCATCGATGGTTGATGCACACCTGCCAGTGGGGACGAAGAGCAAAAATCATATTCTTACAGAGCTTATTAGCACTGGAGGCCAACATGGCTGAGACCACGCCCTGCTTTTACAGATGGGAAAACCAAGGCTCACAGGATGACAGGATTTTGCTCAATCACAAGAATCTGAATTCCCCTGAGAGTCTGTGCCTTTTATACTGGAGGACTGTGAGACCTGGGCACTGCTCACCATGGTCCAGATACCCGCCCCCCCCAACCTGGTCTTGCTCACCCAGGCTGCTCACCAGGCCAGGGCCACAGGCTGTGCCAGGTAGAGTCAGGAGGGGCTGGGCCACATCGTTGCCCAGGTCCAGGTATACCCAGCTGCAATTCAGCTGGGTCCCATTGGCTTCTAGTGTCTCCCAGTGCAGGCCCCGGGCTGAGCCCAGTAGAGGCTGGGCCATGCCCCCCTGGCACTGGAGCTGCCCGCAAATGGCATCTCTGGGATAGGGAGGAGGCACAGGGTCAGTGGGAATGGGGTCAAGATTTCCACAAATCCAGGGGAGGAGCCATTTTCTCACTTACCTAGGCTCACAGGACATGTAACTACCAGTAGGGCTGCGCCCACAGCTCCCAAAGGCATCCCCCCGAGTATTGGCAGTGAGGAGGCAAAGTGGTGTGGCAGGCTGGGCTTCAGGTCCCCATAGAGCCTGGCACTGTTGGGCATAGGAAGCACAACGCCCTTGCATGCACACAGCCTGTCCACCAGCACATGGTTCACCATCCCCCAGACTGACATCGGGAGGGCACTGGGAACTGTCTCCTGAGCAGAACTCGGGCAGGTCACAGTCACCTCTCGTTGGACGGCACAGCCAGCCAGCTGGACGCAGCTGTGGAGGGTGAGTGAGCATCACTGTGGGTGCTGGGCTAATCCAGCCAGGCCCCGGGGTCAGAATGACCCTTTCCACTCTAGCTCCTGGAAGGTGAGCTCTAGTCTAATCTGTGCCCACCTGACAATTTTGACAACAGGGTCCATCAGATGCACACTGTGCCCCTGGCCTTAGCTGGCAGGTGAAGTAATCACAGCAGGGATCAGTGCAGTCCTGTGGGTCAGGGCAGAGGGGATGAGCATCAGAGCAGGCTGGCCTGAGAGCCTACCTCCAACCCCTCCTCCCAGAGCCTGAACCCAAAAGACGCCCACAGCAAGTGAAAGCTAGAATACAGCAATGCATGTGCTGTCCCTGCATACAGGGAGATGGGAGAGGGATGAGAGGGGCCTTCAGAACCAGAGAGGGGCTCAGGAGGCTTGGAGAGAGCCCTTCAGCCAGAGTGAGGGCACCAGGAGTGGGGCAAGGCTTTGGGTGAGGGGCTCACATCTGGGAAGCCACAGTCGTACTGATTGCTCAGCTCCACAATCTTATTTCCACAGACAGTAGCCATGGAGGGCAGGCGGGGCAGCTGTTCAAAGAGGCAGCTGCCCATCCCATCTAGGAGGGCCTTCTCCAGGGCCTGTCGACTGCAGTTGCTGAAGTTCAGCCCTGGCAGAAAGCTGGGAAGGGTGGTAAGAAAGGTTGGGGCTGAAGACTACTCCCTGCCCCTTGCCCATTCTCTCTCTACATCCTGCAGTTACTCACTCTGTGGAGGCCTCCATGATGCAGCTCTTAGCTGGGGCTGGGCCTGGACAGGGGCAACTGTTCCCAGGTGAGTCATGGTCCAGGCCCAGGCTATGGCCCAACTCATGGGCTATTGAGGAGGCAACTCCCAGGATGCTTGTGGAGTGGTCCTGTGCAGAAGGGATATCCCAGGTCCAGTACCAGCCTAACTGCTCCTGTTCTCTCCTCACCTGACCTCTTAGGTACTCAGTATGTACTGCCTCCCTCCTTAGTTGCTTCTAAAGTAGGAGGAGACTCCAGGCTTGGGTGGCAGGGAACCTGGCTTCTAGCTCAGCTGTTCCCCTTTCCTCACTGTTTGGCCCTGGGAGATCACCTCCGTTCTTTGTTCTCAGCTGCCCCACCCCCACCCCTGCCCCATAATGGAAGACCTCCTCCGTGAAGACTGCGCACTGATGAGCTGGACATCAGTGAAGGTGCCTTGACAGCAGAGGCCACATGATGCATCCCTGTTCTATATACGCACAACTTGGGTTTGGGTAACTTTGCAGGGGGTTTCAGTGAATAAATTGTACCACTGTTGAGAGAAACTTAATTGGGAATGGGGAAAAGACCTGGAAATAGCTCACCATGTTCACACCTCCTGAGAATTCAGGAGAACAGATGGAGTTCTGAATGGCCATGCCCACCATGGGCCCAGAGAATGAAGTACCTCTGTGGAATTGAGGGGTCAAAGGTCAAGGCCAAAAGCCAGGGGACCAAAACTTCAGGGCCTCTGGTAGGGAGCTGGGCTGTGAAATTGGCCAGAGCAGGGCAGAGCTGGCTCCACTGACTGAGCCTGAGGGTCTTACATCACCAGTTGGGCACTGTCGTGGGGCAAACGAGGCAGTAAGTTGGTCTGGCGCCAGTGGAGGAAGCTGTGTAGTGTGACACTCGGGTCTTGGCTTATCTCTATCAGGTCTTGTTGGGTCCAAGCCTCCAAGCCCACTAGCGCCACACGCACATTCAGGGGCCTGAAGAACTGAAACAGAAATGGGGCTTAGGAGAGGGGTTCTCATAGTTAGGGGGCCGTAAGGATGCCACCCAGCCCAACACTCACTGTGTCCAGAAGGAGGGCCACTTCCAGTGTGCGGTTCAGCAGGTGCTGGAAGTCTGGGTACCTCTGGACCTGTGGGTTAAGAGACGTGACCATGAAAGGTGGCAAGGTAAGAGGGGGTCAGGGCAGGACATGCAGGGGCCAGCAAGCTCACCTCTGAATGATCAGCTACAATCACTAGCTCAATAATCTTGGTCTCTGTCACCACATCCCGTCTCCACTGTGGACAAGAAGAAGGAACATCAGAAACACTGGCTGCCCACTGCCGACTGCCATGTAGGGCTGACCAGGTGTCCACTCCCACCTGGTGTGGTCAAACAGAGGAGAGTGAAGAGCCTCTTTTACAGATGAACTGCTGAGACTAAGAGGCCAGGTACTTGCCCAAGGTGGCCAAGAAGTAGGTTAGGAAGCTAGGAGTAGAACCCCGCTTTTCTGGCTCCAAAGTCAGTACTTTTTCCAAATTAAAAAAAATAATAATAATAGCCAACACCATCAAATACTTACCATATGCCAGGCACAGTTCTAAGCATTTTACATATATATTGAGTCACTTAATCTTCATAGCAACCCCATAAGGTAAGTAGTTTTATTATCCCTATTTTACAAATTAGGAAACTCAGTTTTTATTGGTTTATAATTGGTAACTATGTATTTCCTATGTACAAGTGAGCTCTCTGCATATGGAAACATAGACATGAGGTATCTGAGTCTAGTACCTATGTCTAATCTAAATCCTGGATATGCCATTTATTAGTGGAATGGCCTTGGGCAAGTCACTTAACCACTCCTACTAAAATAGAGCTATCAATATCACCCACCTCCCAGGGTTGTTGGGAAGAGTAAAGGAGATAATGTTCATAAAGTACTGGCACATGGAAATCTCTTCATTAGCAGGAGCTGTTGTTACTGTGCACAAATAGCTCTGAGCATCCCCAGGCCAGCCCTCCTGCCATTCCCCCTTACCCGGCGAATGTGTCGCTGTCCCAGGGGGTGCTCTGGTGGAGCCTGAGTGGGCACTGATTCATGCCACCTCAGGGCACAAGTGTGACCTGGTAGGAGGAGGTCGTGGATCTGGGAGATAATGGGAGGACCCGGAAGATCCCCAGGCCTCAGCTCCAGGGTATAGCTTTTCTCTGGGGACAGAATCACCAAGCCCCTAGGGAAAGATGCAGGAAGTCAGACTTTTTAAATCATGTCCTGCCACATTCTCCACCTTTTTGGGCTCCCCCCACTCCTTGTACCTGAGCCCAGAGCAGGTGCAGATGGAGGCCCAGGAGTCTACATGGCCCTGCACTCCTCCCTGGTAGCAGCAGTTCTCCTATAGCACAGAAACATAGTGCCAGCTCGCAAGGGTTTCAGCCCAGGAGACCTGCCTTTTGGTGAAGATATGCAGCAGCCTTTCACACCTTCCAGGAATGACACCCTCCAGTTGCCCCCTCCCTCCTTCATTCAGGCCAGAAACAGGGTGCAAAGGGGCCCGACTCACCAGTGTGTGTCCCTCACTGACGACCCGGGTGCCATCAGGTTGGTACCACACCAGGGTTGGGTGGCCTGGGACTAGCTCTCTGTGGAGTGAAGACAAAGGAGGGGCAGTATCATGTCTGCCAGGGTGGTGCAGTGCCAGCCTGAGGCCTGAAGGTGGTAGAGGGGTAGCTGGGTACCAGGTGACACCCCAACCTTCCTGCTTTCCGCTGAGACAGCAGAGTAGAGTGGCTGGGCCACAGACTCTGCCAGGCTATCTGGGTTCCAACCTGGTTTTCACTACACACTAGCTGTGTGACCTTGGGCAAGTTATTTATCCTCTTTGTGCCTTGACTGTTTTACATAGAAAATGAAGACAATAATAATACATAACTGCATCTACTTATAGGATTGTTATAAGGATTAAATGAATTCAAGCACATAATACTTAACACATAGTACATGCTATATAAGTTGTTAGCCATGTTATCATTATTATTATTACCACTACCATTACCTATTCTGTAGCAGCTCCAGGATATGACTCTCACCATCCAATTCCAATTTGATCCAAAAAGTCTCAGGCAGGTTGGTCTGTGGGTACCAGAGAGCAGGTCACCTCCCTGGCCCTGTCCGAAATTCCTATTCTCCCTAACCAGAAAATGTCAGGCCCTTAGGAGAGCACCAATGATAAGATCACTGATGGGGGGGGGCAGGGGTGTCCCAAGGGAGGGGCCAGGAAAGCCTTGCCTGGCCTGGGGCATTGTTCTGGGGGGTTGTGTCGGGAGGTCAAGAAAGGTATCTTGAGCCACCCCTTCTCGCCTTCCTGTCCAGAGAGGAAGCATCATGGAGGACCCAGTGCAGGCCCCAGCCCTTCCTCTGACTCAGCTTCAGAATTGGGGGTAAGAAGAAGGGTGTTTGGTGAGGTCCTGACTCTCTAAGTGTCCCCACTGAGAAAACCAACAAATAGAACCAGAAAGGTAAGTTTGATTTCGGAATTCCCTAGTGGCCACAGATGGGTTTGGTGTCCCGGAGGCAGAGAGATGTGTGTAGAGGGGAGACGGAGAGAGATGAAGCCAGTTGCTTGTGTGCAATGGGAGAGGCAGCCAGATCTGGGGTGGCCATGCCACAGTTGAGGTCCACTCACCTACTTTTCAGCCAAGCTTTGTCTTGAAGCACTTGAATAGGTGGGGTGGCACGGTGGTGGGAGTGTACTTTTTTTTTAATTAAAAAAATTTTTTTTACTTATTGATTTTAGCAAAAGAGGAAGGGGGAGAGAGAGAGAGAGAGAGAGAGAGAGAGAGAGAGATATGAACATAGATCTGTTCCTGTATGTGCCCTGACCGGGGTCAAATCAACAACCTCTGTGCTTCAAAATGATGCTTTAAACAACTAAGCCATCCAGCTAGGGCAAGGGGTGTACTTCTTTATTTGAGGGGAGAGGGAGGCTCACCTGAAGCATCTCTGCTAGACTAAGTGTGAGGTTGTTCTGAAGGATCTTGGGCTCCAAAGTCCCACTCATGGCCCTCTCTGGAATTGCTTGCTTCTCCTTGGTGCCACCTGCAGCATCCTCAGAATACCCCAAGAGAGTGCTGAGAGACTCAGCAACAGCAGGTGCGCCCTGACCCCCCTGGTTCCCAGCACATCAAGGCCCTTCTCTGTCTGCAGGACTCCTGCATTGCATGCTGGGACTTAAAGGAGAATACTGGGGGATAAGGGGGCTTCTCTCCAATAGTGTGCTTCATCCCACCATCACATCCACAAATCCCCACAGAAGGAAGTGCAGCTAGCTCAGCCTGTGGTTCCTCCCGGTTGCCCAATCCCAGGTTGTCATAGGGACCCTTTCCTTCTCCCTGCCTCCCCCCAACGCCCTTTCTGAGGACTGAGGGAAGCCCTGTGGCTGGGTGTCCACTCACCCTCCCCTTTTCTCACATTGGAGATGCTGGGAACGCCCATTTCTGGGTGAGCAGTGCAAACACCCCCCTCCCTAAACACCCCTCATGCCCAGTCAGGCACACCCGCTCTGCTCTCAACAGCCTCCACTTCCTCCCTATGTCCCCTCACCCCCCCACACAATGGCCCTCTCTCCTCCGGACACTCCACCCTCGCCGCCTTCTCGGCCCCTAGCCCAAGACAGCAGCGGGAAGTGAAAGTTTCAAGGAGGAGTTGGTATTCCAGCCTCTTCCCTGGCCAATTCTCCCCTCTTGGCTCCTCCAGAGCCCCTTCAACTCAGCCAGATTTCTGGTGGCATCAGCACCAGAGTGAGGGGTATCTGGCTGCTCAGGCCTAGGAGGAGGTGCGGGAGAAAATTCTCTCTGCCAAACCCTATGAGAGTGTCCATTCGGCACCCTGGCACCGGGTGAAGCGGTCAGCTAGGCCCCAAAGGACTGAGACTTCAGTCTTGGGGAGCAGCGACCCTCTCCCACGAGCTTGAGAGGCAGGACGCTGCGCCAGGCCCCTGGTTGCCGGGTACCGGAGCCTGGAAGAGTCCGCGGGGACCGTGCCGAGGATAGCCCTCCTTTTCTCTCCACCCCATCGCCCATTCGTCAGGCCCTCGGCAGACCAGGGCTGGCCGCGTTCTAGTTGGGATCTCTCAGGGTCTCCTTCCGACCCCGGAACACCAGTGCCTCCCGACTTCCCTGAGCCTCTTTCCAGTCCTCCCCTGGACCACTCCTGGCCTGACACTCACCTGTATCTGGAAGCTGCCGGAAAGGCAGAGGGCTGCCCGCGCCCAGGAACCCCAGGACCCACAGCAGTGTCAGCCGCATGACAGCGGCTCCCCAGGCCTGCGGAGGGGAGCAGGTGCTGGGCCGCGCGCCGAGCGGCAAGTACGGCTGGGTCTGCCTCGCGCGCCCAGCTGTGCAGTGCAGCCGCCAGGTCCCGCCGGGTCCCTCTCACGGGGTCTCCAGCCAGGCCCGCCCCTCCTCGGCTCCGCCCCGGGAGAAGCCCCGCCCCCATCGCGCGCCGGATTCCGCTGAAGCCGGCGCCCAGCCCTGGACTTCCGCTCTGCGGGCTCTTCTCCGTACAGTCGCTTTCCTACTACAGTGCGGGGTAGAGGCTGAGGCCCGATCCGATGGGATCCGATGGGATCCGATGGGCGTCGCGTCTCCATCCAGCCGCAGGTTCGGACCTCTTCCTAGTAGTTTTGCTGCCCTCCCACTCCTAGTCCGGCCCTGCAACGATCAGGCGGGCCAGTTCTCCCCACTGCCCGCCAGGCAGCTCCCGGATCACCCCCACACCCCTGGCCCTGTAACAGACCCCTGCGAAGCGCGGGCAGCGGGAGTGTACATGGCATTTTATTGAATAGGAAGGAGTGAGGTGGGAGGGCGAGCAGGACGCCCCTTTACTCCGCGTAGACAGTGTCATCATTGCTGTCGCTGTAGGCGGAGGAGGAGAGTTCCTCTTGGGATGTGCAGACCGGGCACCGCTGACGCATGTCGTCCCAGCACGACATGCAGTACACGGCCTCGCAGTCCGGAGTCAGGCACACGTAGGAATCGGGCGTCTCCGGTGCCTGGCATACCACGCAGCGCCGGCGCAGCCAGTAGCGCAGGAGTGGGCAGCGGCGGTACAGGATGTCCACCAAGGGGTGGCGCTGTTGGGCGGCGAGGAAGGTTTAGAACTAATTGAGGAGCGAGGGGGGGAAACAGCGCTTCCTGTCTGAAGTCTCAAGGCATAACAATGCTCACATGTTGGAGGAAGCTGGATTGGGCAAATAAGACCTCTGAAGAGCAAGGGTGGTATAGAAGTGGGGCCTAAAGAGCTTCCCTCCCGTACTCCATGACTTCATAATGGAGAGTGGGAGAATGCAGCCTGCGCTCCCCTAGCTAGTAACAGCAATAACTATCATTTGCACTTTCCTATAAATCATCTTATTTAGTTCTTAGGGTAGGGCTGAGAAGTGAGTAAGGCAGATAAGACTATCACAATTGTGTTTCCCACTTTACAGATGAGAAACATGAATCTCACAAAGGTTCAGTGACTTTCCCAAAGACACACAGTAAACAGTTAAACCTGGCTGGACCCAGTTACCCTGATTCCAAATCACAAGCCTGGTGCATTATGCTCCTCTTCTCCCCATCCAGCGCCCCCCCACACACACACACACATCTCCACTGGCCATCTTATCAGGTCACTCTTTGCTCAAAAAACTCCAGGAGCCCCACTGCCTGCCAGATAAAGGCATAACTCCTGGCCTTAGCTTTCATAGTCTTCTACAGTCTGGTCCCTTTCTAGCCTCTGCTCCAGCTTACCCTTCCCTGAACATCCTCTGTGCCAGTCTCTCTCTCTCTCTTTCTTTAGCGAAGAGAAAGAGACAGACAGACAGGGACAGACAGGAAGGGAGAGAGATGAGAAACATTAACTTGTAGTTGTAGTACTTTAGTTGTTCACTGATTGTTTCCTCATATGTGCCTTGAACTGGGGGTTCCAGCTGAGCCAGTGACCCCTTGCTCAAGCCAACGACCTTGGGTTCAAGCCAGTGACCATGGGGTCATGTCTATGATTCCACACTCAAGCCTAAGACCCACGTTCAAGCTGGCACTCTTGGGGTTTTGAACCTGGGTCCTCAGTGTCCCAGGTTCTATCCACTGTGCCACTGCCTGGTTGGGCTGTGTCAGTGTCTCTTTAGACTAGCTCTGGCACTTGGCATTCTCTTTGGATTCTGAGTCTTTGCACATTGTGTTCCCCTGGTTTCGAATAAATGCCCTTCACATTTCCATCTGCTCATCAAATCCAGTTTACTTCAGGACTGGGTCATGGAATCACAGTGTGATCTTTTTTTCCAGATATCCACTCAGTTCCTATTGCATGTCATAGGGGATGGGAGATCTGGGCACTGAAGGAAAAAGTTAAGCAAACAGTCTCACTTTTATGAGGTTGGTTAGAGCTGATTAAATAAGAATGGTTACCACTCATTTAAAAAAACTAATGTTGGGCCCAGTACTAAGAAACTGTAAGCAAACTCAATTCAAACAATAACCATATATTGGCAGATATTGTTATCATCATCATCTCTTTTTCAGATGAGAAGACTGATGGTTGGAGAGGTGGTCACTTGCCTATGGTCACAAAATGACAACTAACATCTGTATAGAACTTGCTATGTGCCTGATGAGAGTGAAACTCATTTAATCCTTATAACAACCAAATGGAGTTTTAACTCCCTTTTACAGAAGGGAAGAACCAAGGCACAGCATTTAAATAAGTGCTCAAGTTTGTACAGTTGTCATAGTAATAAGGGAAGGAGCCAGAATTTAAACCCAGGCCCTCTGCCTCCAGGGCTCTACACTGACCATCACTCTATTACTAACATCTAGTGAACAAGACTTATAGATCTGTCTAACCTCCCCATTCTTCAGAAGGAAAGACAGGTCCAGTGAGGACTCTAGCTGAGGTCAGTCACACAGTTTTATGAGGGTGTATGGACTGGAACCTGGTTCTTCCAACTCCATAATGTTTCCATATACCATGTACCCCTTCATGAGGTCTCCCGGACTTCCAGCCCATTTGCCTCACCACCCTCCTGTGAATTGCACTGAGCTTCTGGGTTGCAGCCCTCTCTAGAACCTGTGGCTTTTCTTTGGGTTCCTTGTTTCTAATGTACCCCTCGTGCTTTCCTTCAACCAAACCATAACAAATCTGACTCCCCTTTTCTGCCTGCTTCCTGATGATCTATTGAGTATCTCAGGCTGGGCGGATTTCTGGGGTAGAGAAATTAACACAGCCCTGACCTCCAGGAGCTGGATGACCAGTACCCTTGGTGTGAATCATATTATAACTCACTGAGCTTCAGTAGGCCTGGGACCCTGGTAGAGGCTGGTGGACTGAAGGGAGATGCCCTTCCCTCACAGTTCTCAGACCCAGCCAGGAGCCAGAGGGGCACAGGCCTGAACTTACTGGAGCTCTCTGCTCTTGTGCCCGCCTCAGGATGGCTGCCCTCCTAAGTTGGGTGAAGGCTGCTCTTTTCCTCAGGAGCTCATTGTAAAAGAACAGGATCCGCTTCTTCTCTCGCTGGGGCCAGGGAGAGGGGAGTAAATAATAGTGACAGTGCTGCCCTGGCCGGTTGGCTCAGTGGTAGAGCGTCGGCCTGGCGTGCAGAAGTCCCGGGTTCGATTCCCGGCCAGGGCACACAGGAGAAGCGCCCATCTGCTTCTCCACCCCTCCCCCTCTCCTTCCTCTCTGTCTCTCTCTTCCCCTCCTGCAGCGAGGCTCCATTGGAGCAAAGATGGCCCAGGCGCTGGGGATGGCTCCTTGGCCTCTGCCCCAGGCGCTAGAGTGGCTCTGGTCGTGACACAGCGAAGCCCCGGAGGGGCAGAGCATCGCCACCTGGTGGGCAGAGCGTCGCCCCCTGGTGGGCATGCCGGGTGGATCCCGGTCAGGCGCATGCGGGAGTCTGTCTGACTGTCTCTCCCTGTTTCCAGCTTCAGAAAAATACAAAAAAAAAAAAATAATAATAATAGTAACAGTGCTGAGAGGGAAAGCATCCTGTGGGGAGTTCCATGAAGGGATGGTGTATATGAGCCAGTCTTGTAGGGCTGGAGAGGTCAGGGGAGGGCACACCTTGGGGAAGTAGAAGGCTGCAACGACCCTCCGGAGCCGGTAGCTGAAAGCCTGGAGCAGGCAGAGACACACTAGTAGACCAGTAGGTAGTCCAGTCCTCAAATAGGCTCTGGCATTCAGGCAAACAGGCTGAGGCAGACAGGCTGGGGGCGACAGAGGGCTTGTCAAGGGTCTGGCCAGGACCAGCTGAGGCAGCCCTGGTTGAATTCTGAGCCCTGAGTGAGGGTGCAAGTTAGGTCTCTTATACCCTGCTATACTCCTGTATCCCTTTCCCTCTGAAGATCTTGCCATTAAAACTGTAGCGACTAGACCCAGTGGCTATTCATTCAATACAGCATAGATGTAGAAAATTTTCATCATAGCAGAGAGTTCTGTTGGACAGTGCTGCTCCAGAGGACCTGGGACCCTGTGGCCCTAAGGCCCCAGTCCCCAGACTCCTCTAACCCAAGCCTGTCATCCTCCAACTCTTCAAGTTGGACCTGATATTTCCTGCTCTGATTTCCTGACCCAAGCAGGCTGATCCCTGTCTCACCATACCCAAGGCTCAGTCCTCCGACTCTTGGCCTTGGAAAGAGCCTTGCCCCTAAACCCTCAATTCCTCTGATCCAAAATCTCAGCATCACTCACGCATGTTGTTTGATTCCACCACTGTCTCCGAGGAGGTGTTCAGGGCCCCAATGGTTTTCCGAAGAAGCCTGGCAAGCATGGAGTCTCCCCCAACTTTCACCTCCAATTTATGACTGCCTGAGGCAAAGATTGGGGGCCATAGGATGGAGGGTTGGGGTAGCGGGTATGTCAGGAAAGAGTTGAGCTAAGGGCATGGGGAGAGGTCCAGGCATAGAAATACTTCCCAACTGCATATTCCATCCTTTCACTCAATACTAACCCCTTTCAATTGTAGGTATAAAGGGGGTTGGAAACTGAGGCACCTAGTAACAGCTGTCAGGTTTCAGAACTGAGATTTGACCCAGAGAAGGACAGGGAGGGGCTGAGACCCAGAAGGAGGTGACAAAAATGGAAGAATTGGAGTGGGTTGGCTGCAGGGGGTGGGAGTCCTCCAGGGAGTTGTCCCTGGGTGTGTGGGCTCACTGTGGAAGGAGTACTGCAGGAAGGAGTTGTGGCGGATGGTGTCGAAGATGGAGTAGAGAGCCCAGTCCAGTACACACAGTACCACCAGCAGCAGCAGAACAGGCAGTGTCTCCGTCAGCTCCTTCACCTGCCCAGGAGCAGGAGGGATGGAGTAGGGCAGCACAACCTGCCTCTGCATGGAGCAGTCTCTGATACTTTGCCCTCCACCCTCAGATTTGTGGCTATAGTTGTCTCCCCTACCATCCTTACCACATTTCTCATTTCTGAGGCCTGGATAGTGGGGTCATAGGGGAAGATGACAGTTTTCTTCTCAGCTTTGCGGAGCGGCAACAAAGTTCGTTTACCCTGGGGAAAATGTCCACACAGTAAGGAACAGCAAGGGCCCTCTCCCCTATCCCCTCTGCCTTCCTGGAGCTTGAAGCCACACAGAGCACACAGCAGGGCACCCTTGGGTAAGGCTCGGCCCACTCACCAGCTTCTTCCTGCGTTCGTCAATCTGACAGAAGTAGGTGCTGATGTAGATATTGTCAAAGCGTATGTCCCCATTGTAGCTGTCCATGTAGGAGAAGGACCTGTGGATGAGACTGTCTTTATATTTTTCTAGTTCTCTGCAGCCACCCCCAATCCTGGGCTTCCTTAAGGTATAGTCATTCAACCGACCGGCCAGTATGCACTGAGCATCATCTACATCCTAGGTGAAGAAGACTGCCCTGCCTTCCATCAACCCATGGTCTAGTGAAAGACATCTACACAGCTGGTGAAACAACGGAGGTGAGGAGGAGACGTGGTGGCGGCTCAGCTGTCTGAGAGAGAGGGACCCCTAAGTGCCTCTGTGTGCAGGGGAGGTAGGGGGGGTTTCCCAGGCGTGGATCTTGTAGGATAAATATCAAGCAGAGGAAACAGCAGGAGCAAGGGCACAGAGATGGGAGGAATCCTTCAAGGTTGCAGGAGTTATCTGATCCATTATAATTCCCACATTCTCTCCTCTTGAGTCTCTCCCTGCCTCTCAGCTGAGCCTGCAAAACATCTCCTGGGAGGTCCCTTCAACCACCATTTCCCTTCCCCTCTGACACATCCTGGAGTCCAGCAGTGCTTTCTTTGTGTGTGCGTGCACATGCATGTGTCATTCTCTTCTGTGTGTGTGCATACAAATGCATGTGTCATTCGCTTCTGTGTGTGTACCAAGGTCCCACATAATGCTTCAGTTTCCTAAGGAAAATATGTTAACTGTTGAAAGGTGTTTGATACTATAAAATTACATTAAATAATCTCTGTAAATTGTGGAATATAGCTTCCAATGCTATTGGTTTTGGGACCTTGTAAAAATCCATACATCTTTTCCTTTAAGGTAGAAATAACTATAAATGCAAAGAAAGATTGTGAGCGCCCCCTAGTGGAGAGACCTGCAAAGGGCTCAGGAACCTGGGCCCTGCCCTCTCACCATTGCTGCCCTTTCGGTGAGTGACCTCGTTGAAAACCTGGAAGGGCCTTTTAGACTCTCTGCCTCCTTCCTTCCCTGCCCAAGCTAGCACTGAGAACTGCTACACCTTTCCCAATCCAGCCAGGCTCCCTAACCTTTGACCTACTGTCTCCAGTTAGCCCCAGTCCATCCTGAAACTGCCCCCAGGGCTTTCCAGACTGTTCTGGCCCTGCCCCCTTCAGCCTAGTCCTCCACCGTCCACATCTTACAAATGCCATGATCCTTGCTCAGGAGAACACCCTTTCTCTCCTAGGCCATGGCCCCTCATCTTCAGCCTTTTCAAGCCCATTTATGGCTCTTGCAGGGACCCTTCCTCAGTCCCACACCTGTCCCACAGTTCTGGTGTCATCTCCGTTTTGGGGATGCCTCTCTCTCTCTTTATATTTTATTTATTCATTTTTAGAGAGAGAGGAGAGAGAGAGAGAGAAGGGAGGAGCAGGAAGCATCAACTCCTATATATGCCTTGGCCAGGCAAGTGCAGGGTTTCAAACCGGCAACCTCAGCATTCCAGGTCGACGCTTTATCCACTGCGCCACCACAGGTCCGGGGCAGATACCTCTCTTGACTGCTCTCAACCATGAGCTTCTTGAGGGCAAGAGTATGTCTTATTCATCTTTGTCCTCCCAAAAGCACACACATCCTCACTGACAGTTACTCTAGGCCCTACAAATAGGGGCAGGGACAAACAAAGCAGGAGCCCCTGGGGCTGTGCCTGCCTAGCCTCTGCCCACCTCAGGCATTTGAGGGTGGAGACAGGGAACAGGGTCCAGAGGTCAGCAGGGGACAGAGAGCAAGGCCCAGGGCAGCCAAGCTGGACACCAGGCTAGGTGGGGCTGAGGACTTTGGTCCAAATGGATGGAAAGTAGCTGCCAACGCAGCAGGCGGGAGAAAATGAAAGCAGAATTGGACGATAAAAATGGCACAAAGTCAGAGCCAAGGGGAATATGAAGGGCAAGAAAAAAAAAATCAAAAGTCAAAGCGAAAAGTAAAAAAGTCAGCGTTGGGATAAAGGCTAGAAGGAAGTAGATGAATGAAGATGGCCATCCTTTTAAGGTGGCAGGAACATGGGTGACATTTCTTCTGACACAATGCCCACATTTCCTTTAACTTTGTGTAAACAATGAACTGAGATTTATAAAAGGCGAAGTTAAAGGCCCATGAGCATGCGAGAGAAAGGGACACAGAGAAAGAGAGAGAGAGAGAGAGAGAGAAAGAAAGGGAGAGAGATGAGAAGCATCAACTCGTAGTTGCATTACTTTAGTTGTTCACTGATTGCTGCTCATACATGCCTTGACTGGGTAGCTCAGGCTGAACCAGTGACCCCTTTGCTCAAACCAGAGACCTTGGGCTCCAGCCAGCAACCTTTGGGCTCAAGCCAGTGACCATGAGGTCATGTCGATGATCCCATGCTCAAGCCAGTAATCCTGTGCTCAAGAGGGTGAGCCTGTGCTTAAGCCCGTGCTCAAACTGGTGACCTTGGGTTTTGAACCTGAGACCTCAGTGTCCCAGGTTGATGCTCTATCCACTGAGCCACCACTGGTCAGGCAGGCCATGAACATTTACATTAAATTGGAGGTGGGCTCTGATGGTCCATTCTTACAGCCTCCCTCAGGTCAGGACTCCTATCCAGAGCTCGAGAAGGGGCTTCTGGAGCAGGGGCTCAGGACTTACGCGTGGAGGATGATCAGGAAGGTACAGGAAAGCAGTACTTGCAGCAGCTCCAAGGTCCACTCCAGCCTGGCCTCCTGGCATCTCACATAGTCCCGCAACCCAGCGCTCACATGTTCCCAGCTGGTTTTGTGTCCCAGTAGCCCGGCCTGCTTCTCTTCCTGCTCGGCAGAGGTACAGGCCCAACCGGCTGCAGCCTCACGTGTCCAGACCCAGCCTCTCTAAGGCATCTCTCCCTGGTACCCCACTCATGTCATGTCCCTTGGCTGGTCGCAGGACCTGTGGGAGCTGCTGCTTCCTTCTATTTGATACCCTCCTTGACACAGTCTTGCTCCCCTGCACCTATATAAGCTGACACCATCTCACACCTGGATGACCCTTCCATCCCCAAGTCAGGCTCATGCATATCACAGGCTCAGCACTGTTCCTCCCTCCCCCTCACTCAACACCAACACCCATGCTATGTCCCTCCTAGTTCCCCCCACACACACTCACCCAGTCACCTTTTTCTGGGCCCCTCACTTTCCCTTCCTCAGGCCCTGTTCCCTGTGCCTTCCTCCCACTCCCTATCAACCCCGCCCCTTCCAACCTGCCCCTGCTTCCTACCTTGAAGTCAATAGTGGCTGAAAATTCCCCATCCAGACTATGAATAGACTGGTTAACGGAGTCGTAAGTCTGCCCAAAGTTGCCTTCCACTGGGATGCGACTGCGGCACCAAACTTCCATTGCTGGCAGGCAGTAGGACCAGGTCAGGGGCTGCCTCCCTGTGCCAGCCTCCAGGCTTCCCTTCTGGTGACCCTCTTCATCCTGCGTTTTGCTTTTCTGCCCATGACTTTCTATCACCCTGGCCTATCCTCTTTCTGCTTTCCTTGAATTCTTTTTCCCAGGAAAAAGGCCTGATTCCCCCTCTCATTTTTCACCTGTCTATAACCATCCCAAATATGAATAAAGATAGTCAATACTCATAGACATCTCCATGTGCCAGCTCTGTTACCTTCTTCACAGGTGTTACCCTCGATGGGGTAAGCAGTATTATTATGCCCATTTCAGGTGAAAAGACACACTTCAGAGCTTGGCTAAAACTCACCCTACGTTACAAAGCCACTTAGCAGAAGGGCTGGCTCTGAGGATGTTGTGTCCTCAGAGCCTAAAGCCTCCCCACCTGATTGCTTCCTGTCCCACACCTACCCAGTGCACTCCCAAGGACTCAACCCCCTCGTCCCGGTGCGCCCACTCTCCTGCCTCTGTGCTGACCCTTGGCAACGCCACAGAAGAACTTGAACTTCATTGGCAGGCAGAGCAGGTGGTTGAGGAGTGGGACCGAGATGCGTTGCATGCATTGTTCATGTTTTTTGTCAAACCAGCGGCGGCAGCTGAGTATGGCTTGGTTCACCACATCTGTGGGGAGGAGCAACAGCTGTCTGAGGTCCCCACGCCCTGACCTGGAGCCCTGGCCCCATGAGCTGCCCACCCTGCTCTCCTGGGGACCCCACTCACTGGAGCAACGCAGCTTGGTCTTCAGCTCATACATCTTCTGTGTGGAGAGGTGGTGTCTGGACGCCATGGCTTGGTCGGTCCCCACACCTTGGGCTGCCTCTTTGGGACTCGTGGCATTCTCAGGGGTGTAGCCAGTCTCACTATTCACCTGGGCATCCAGGTCCTTGAAGGAGTTGGAGATGTTTTTAGTCTTGACTCTCAGGGATTCTTTGCTGCCCTGGGGGATAGAAGGGGAGGGTGGAAAAGGGTCAGGGATGGGAGCTTAGAGCTTTTTCTGCCCAATTGTCTCTCCCCCATTAGCCACAGTTTGGACTCTTACTTTAGGCCTATAGGAGCCTAGAGCCTGAAACAGCTTCTCACATCAAATTCTCTACTGCTCATAGTTCCTGGGAGCCCTCTTCTCTTCCCAGTTGCTCTGCTCACTGCCTAGGCTCCTAGGTCCTCAGGCCTCCCATCCCAGATCCTTGCTAGTCAGGGAAGGACTCCCCAGGTCCTCGGACTTCACCCCACATCATCCATCTTTCAGATCACTATGCCATCTTTTTTTTAAGGAAGAGGAGGGGAGATAGAGAAACAGACTCCCACATGCACCTGACCTGGATCTACCCGGCAACCCCCATCTGGGGCTGATGCTTGGACCAACCAAGCTATCCTCAGCACCTGGGGACTGACGCTTGAACCAATCGAGCCATTGGCTGCAAGAGGGGAAGAGCGAGAGAATGGGGAGAGGGAGGGGAAGAGAAGCAGATGGTCTCTTCTCATGTGTGCCCTGACTGGGGATCAAATCTGGGATGTCTACATGCTGGGCCAATGCTGTATCCACTGAGCCAACCAGCCAGGGTCCCCCTATGCCATCTTAATGTCCCCAACTCCCAAGTCCCTCAGCCCCTATCTCCCCAGCTCAACTCTCCAATCCTCCCAAAACCCCAGTCTCTAAGCCCCTGGTCTTTAAACCTTCTAAATCCTCAAGGCCGAGGCCCCCAATTTCCTGACATTCTAGTTCAGCTGTCCAAAGAACCTCCCACTTAGATGTTTTGAAATGTAGGAGAAGGGGCATGGCCCAATGACTGGGGACAGGAGTTCTCCTGGCATTTAGTGCTCAGGGACCAGGACACATCTTGCAATGTTTAAGGACAGTCCTGAAAAAAAAAAATGCTAGCAGTACCCCTACTGGGAAATTGTAAATCCAGGGTCCCAGCTCCCAGCTCACATCATCTAGGCCCCCTGGGAATCGGGACCCCTAGGCCCTGCCCATGGAGGGTCCTGACCATCAGGTCCTTGAACACCGCACGCAGAGGGGCTGTGGAGACGCGCCAGGCTGCGCGGCTGTTGTTGATCTGCAGTTCCACAGTGCAGCCCAACGATGCTACCACCTCATTAAGGTTGTGCCGCAGGTTGGTCACGGGTCCTGGGGAGAAGATGCCCCGATGAGTCATCTCCCTCCAGGGCTAAGTAACTTTCTTAAGCCCATCCTAACTCCTGCTCTACATGCAGTGACCACCTTCTATATCTATGATGGGGCCTAGAAGCCTGTGAGAGGTCATTTTATTCAACCCCTGATTTCACCTGTGTAAACTAGAGAAGCCCAGAGATGGGGAGGAACTCTCTCAGGGACACACAGCAAGTTAGAGCAGCTGGGATTAGATTCCCGCCCTTTCTCCTTCACCTCGTCTGCCTCTCTTTGGGTATCCCACCCAAGGTCACTGCTTCAGTAGCACTAACTGGTACACAGGGGCACACTCACCCTCATAGATGGCGGCCAAGGCGTATCCTAACAAAAAGAGTCTGCCTTCTTTGCCCAGCATCTTGATTACTAGCAGGAGGCTGGCACAACGGATATGAGGGGAGGTCCCCCAGCCCACGGCCCCAAAGCCTGTCAGGAGAGCCCAGGAGGCAGTGAGGTAGAGTGAGGAAGCTGGATTGTCTACCAGGTTTACCAGAGCACCCCCACACACACACACACCCAACTTCCTTCTAGAACTACCACCATAATTGCTCTTGTCCTCATTTATACTGACTCTGATAGGCCTTCCAGGCCACTCACTCATTCACTTATTCAACAGCATTTACAGAATTCAACTGTGTGCCCATCTCTAGAAGGGCTTGGATAGACGGCTGGAAATGGAAAAGCCATGGTCAGTGATTGACTCTGTGTGTGTACATGAGCGTGTGTGTTCCCATTTCCAGGTTGGATCCGTGCTTACCCTAGGTGCTGAGGAGGCAGAGAGAGGAAGAGAAAAATACTGGAAACAGGCACTGGTGCTCAGACCAGTCAGCAGAGAGGTCAGAGACACCTTGATATTGCCCATGCTCTGACACCTACAGCACTACAACCTCTGCCCCTAATTTAGCCCTTAAGCATGTACCTCCTGATGTGTTGTAGCAGTTTCACATGTGTCGCCCTGTGGTCTGGGAAAGGAGACAGTGAGTTCCTTGAAGCTCATAATCCAGGGAAAGAGACAGACAAGTAAACAAATGACTACAGCACCACGTGCTCAGCGCACAGGGAGGTGCTTATAAAGAGCTGTGAGAGCAAAGGAGGGAGTGGGCATTTCTGCAGGGAGGGGTGGGGCTGTGGAGGCTGGACAAAGAAGATGATGTGTCAGCTGGGCCTGGAAGGTGAGTAAGTGTCTTTAGGAAGCAAAGATGGCATTCCAGGCTAAAGGAACAGCATAAGCTGGTCAGGGAACCTAGAAGACTCCTGTGTTGCTACAGTGTACAGTGTTCACCCAAGGGTCTCCAAAGCAAATCCCAAGTCATTAAGCTCCACTCTGTCTCCACTGCCTTCAGAGAGTCTCCATCACCTCTCACTGGGACTAACTAGTCTCCTACGTCCTCTCTTGCTAACCTATATTTTGAATTCACAAGGCAGCCAGAGAGATCTTGTAAAAACATAAATCAGATCATGTCCCCTTTCTGCTTCAAACCACCCAACGACTGTCTATGACACTTGGGACCAAATCCAAACTCCCTCAACATGGTCTATAGATTCCTGTGATCCGGCCCCTGCCTCCCTCCTGAAGTGATCACATGCTACTCAGCCCTTCACCCGCCATGGCCGCCCACACAGACGTTGCTGCTGTTCCTAGAACATGTCAAGCTCAGCTCATTCCTCCTCTCAGGTCTTTGCCTTGGCTGTTCCCCTTGTCAGGAGCACTCCTTTCCCCCATTGTTCACCTGGCTGGCTCCACCTAGTCATACAGGTTTGCTGTAAACCCTGTTGAGTGCCACCCAACAGTGTATCTGTCTTCTTTCTTGCTAACATGAATTCTGTTCAAGAGCAATGGCCTGTCCCTGCCCTGGCTCCTGAGAGTAAACCTGGACTTGTCTAACCCAATCATGGTAAAACAGGACATTGAAAGGGGTTTTTTCTTTGGTCTTGGCTTTTTCGCCAAAGACTCAAGCTGAGGACAATAGTTGACATAGTTGCCCTACATTTTAAAGAGAGTCCTACCCTGGTGGGATAACTCAGTAGGTTGGAGCATTGTCCTGATATGCCAAGGTTGTGGGTTCAATCAGGGCACATACAAGAATTAACCAATGAATGCATAAATAAGTGGACCAACAAATTTACCTCTCTCTCTCTCTCTCTTTCTCTTTCCCTTCCTCTCTCTCTAAAATTAGTAAATAAATTTAAAAAAAAAGTTCTGGCCAGGTAGCTCAGTTGGTTGGAGCATCATCCCGACGTACAGAGGTTGCCAGTTCAATCCCTGGTCAGGGCACATACAGGAACAGATCTATGCTCCTGTCTGTCTCTCTCTCCCTGTTCCTCTCTTGCTAAAATCAATAAATAAACATTTTTAAAATTAAAGAAAAATACTCTTTTATGGATTCTTGTTGTATTGGCCAAGAATTTGCTTAAAGGCTTTAATCACTGTAAAAAATATATATTATATATATATAGAAGACTGGATAAAGATGATGTGGCACATATACACTATGGTATACTACTCAGCCATAAGAAATGATGACATCAGATCATTTACAACAAAATGATGGGATCTTGATAACATTGTTCGGAGTGAAAGAAATAAATCAGAAAAAAACAAGAACTGCATGATTCCATACATTGGTGGGACATAAAAAACGAGACTAAGAGACATGGACAAGAGTGTGGTGGTTGGGGGAGGGGAGGGAGAGGGGGAGGGGCACAAGGAAAACTAGTAGAAGGTGACGGAGGACAATCTGACTTTGGGTGATGGGTATGTAACATAATTGAATGACAAGATAACCTGGACATGTTTTCTTTGAATATATGTACCCTGACTTATTGATGTCACCCCATTAAAATTAATAAAAATTTATTTATAAAAAAAAATTAAAGAAATAGCCTGACCAGACTGTGGCACAGTGGATACAGCATTGGACTAGGACACAGAGGACCCAGGTTCAAAACCCTGAGGTCGCTGGATTGAGCGTGGGCTCATCTAGCTTGAACAGAGGCTCACCAGCATGAGCACGGGGTCACTGGCTTGAGCGTGAGATCACAGACGTGACCCCATGGTCGCTGGCTTGAGCAAGGGGTCACTTGCTCTGCTGTAGCCACCACCCTTGCCTGGGTCAAGGCACATATGAGAAAGCAGTCAATGAACAACTAAGGTGCTTCAACAAAGAATTGATGCTTCTCATTTCTCTCCCTTCTAGTCTGTCTGTCCCTATCTGTCTCTCTCTGACTTTGTTTCTGTCACAAAAGAAAGAAAGAAGGAAAGAAAGAAAGAAAGAAAGAAAGAAAGAAAGAAAGAAAGAAAGAAAGAAAGAAAGAAAAAATAAAGAGAGCCCCATGGAGCTGTTGAGACCCCCATCTCTCACTCTTTTTTTTTTTTATAATGATTTTATTTTATTTGGCAGGAGAGAGAGAGAGAAAGACAGGAAGGGAGAGAAATGAGAAGCATTAACTTGTAGTTGTGACATCTTAGTTGTTCATTGGTTGTTGCTCATATGTGCCTTGACTGGGGCGGGGGGTTATGGGGAGCCCAGCTGAGCCAGTGACTCCTTGCTCAAGCCAGAGACCTTGGGCTTCAAACCAGTGATCTTTGATCTCAAGTCATTGACCTTGGGGTCATGTCTATGATCCCATGCTCAAGCCCGGTGACCCTGCGCTCAAGCTGATAAGCCTGAGCTCAAGCTGGCAACCTCAGGGTTTTGAACCTGGGACCTCAGTGTCCCAGGTTAATGCTCTATCCACTGCGCCACCACCAGTGAGGCATGCCAACCTCCTCTCTTAAGTCCCAAAGAAGCAAAGCTAGTCTCTCACCCTAACCAGTCAATGTAAAGACGAAGACCAGAAATCTGAATTTTCTGGAAGTGGAGAGAAGCAGTTGGAGGAGGCAGACATAGGAGGCAAGCCTGTGAGGAGGATGGGTATTCACTTCCCCATGTTGAGTGAGAGACTCCAAGAGTACCCTTTAGAAACTGGTGTTTCAAGAAGGGGAACCTGTCATCTCTCTTGGGCTAGACTCCTACTGAGCTGCCGAACCTGGGCTGCTACCAGAGCACAAAGCCCAAGGACAGTTCATGGAGTGGGCACGTGCTCTCATCATGGCAGGAGAGAGGGCAGTGCAAGGTGCCCTCCTTTCCCAGTTTGGCAGGCAGGACTAAAACTGTGCATTTCCTCTGTGACAAGAGGCCATTCTGGAGGGTAGCAGGTCTGAAGTCATCTGCAAGGTTCCCCATCCAACAAGGCACCTGCCTGGGGGAGGGATTCAAAAACTAAGAGGCTGTGGGATGTCCGCAGGAGCTGTAGGGAGCTTCATTGGAGGCCAGTCAAATAGAACTGGCCCCAGCAGAAACCTAGTCTCTTAGAAGTCCACACAGAGCCTCCAAAGAGACCATACATAAATGGGCCCCTGAGACAGCCAGGGTGTGAGTGTCTGCCACACACAGGGATTATAACAGTATTGGTGACTTCAGACTTTTGTCCCTTTTCCTCTGATTCTTCAGATCCCAGAGAACCAGAGGGAAAGGAAGAACCAGAGGGAAAGGAAGTGGAGACAAAGTAAAGGAGTGGCCGTACCCCTTCTCCACGACAGGGACCCCACCAGGGTCAGGCCTATGTTGGGGGGCGAAGCGGGAAGGAGGGAGGAGGATTGAGTACAAAGAAACATGATATTAAAATTTCGATATAGACTGGATTGGATCTTTTAAACCTAAAAATAGTCATTATTACAGAAGCAGGACTAAATCTTCTACATGAAAATAACCAGAAAGCTAAAGGTCTACATGAAAGGTCGTCAGTGACAGAACAGGTTTGAACACAGTGGTTAGAGAAAAACTAGTTTCCTGTAGGTATCCCATAGAGATCAGTTCATTCAACAAACTGGTGGTGGTGCCAATTCCATGCTCCTGGCCGGGGACAGGCTTAGGAAAGGGCATGTGTGGCAGTGCTGACTAATGAGACGTGAGGGCAAGCTGTCTGGCTGCGGGATTACAGGAAAGTTTTCCTTGTTTTTAAAAGAGAAAACAGGAAGGGATGCTCTGATCTTCTGACCTTGTTATAAGAAGATGTGATGCCTGGAGTTGCTGCAGCCATTCCATGACCTGAGGAGGAGTGGTCGACAAGCCAAAGATGGCAGAGAAAAAAAAGGTGAAAGGAACCTGGTTCCTTGGTGGGTTTACTGAGCTGTTGAATTATCCAAACTCCAAATTCCACTCTAACTTGAAATTTATTATATAAGATCATAAACTTTCTCTATGGTTAAACTGCATTAAGCTGGATTCTTAGAGCCCAACACCTCCTAATATTCAGATGTCACCTTCTTTGAGAAGCCTTTCCTGACTACTCAAGCTAGGATAACTCCCTAGCCCCTTTCCATTATATTCCCCTGGTTAACTTTTTTTTTCATACCACTTGTCACTATCAGAAATGTTCTTGCTTATTTCTTGTTCATTTAATGTCTAACACTCTCTACTAGAATGTAAACTCCAAAAGAGCTGAGTGCTTGTCAGTCTTGTTCATTGCTGAATTCTCAGCAAGAGTGCAGTTAGTGCTGAGTGAATGAATTGAACCTATCAAAAGATGAGCAGGAAACAAGGCCAGAGATGTGAAAAGAGATGTGGATTAAAAAGAGTCATGGGGCCTGACCAGGTGGTGGCGCAGTAGATAGAGCATCAGAAAGGGATGCAGAGGACTCAGGTTCAAAACCCCGAGGTCGCCAGCTTGAGCATGGGCTCATCTGGTTTGAGCAAGTCTCACCAGCTTGAGCCCAAGCACACTGGCTTGAGCAAGGGGTCACTCGCTCACACACACAAAAAAGAAGGGTTATGGGGTTTGGACTGCATCATGTGGGTAATAGGGACTATGTCTTCCACAGACGGGGTGCCTCTTCCCTCTGGATTTCTCCTGGAAGCCCAAGACAAGGCTGAGACCACAAGGGACATTTGGGTACAGAAGAAACAAGCTCAGACTTCTTCTTGGGGACTCAAGACTAGGCCATGTTCCACAGGCCTCTTGGATATCCCTGTCCTTAGCCCAGCACTAACCAACCAAGCCGTACAACGCTATCATCTTCTGATCTTCATAGATTTTCATAGGGTTCACCAGGAGCTGAAAGAGACCTAAGGTGACAGGGTCAAACCAAAGATAAAAAGATGAACCCCCTCTCCCCCTTCCTCTCTCTTAAAAACAATAGTTGGGTAGCTCAGTTGGTCAGAGCGTTGTCCCAATATGCCAAGGTTGCAAGTGCAATCCCTGGTCAGGGCACATACAAGAGTCAACCAATGAATGTATAAATAAATGAAAAAAAATTGATGTTTCTCTTTCTCTCGCTTTCCCCCTTTCATTCTAAAAGAAAAGAAAAGAAAAGAAAAGAAAAATAATAATAAAAAAAAAGTTGCTCCTCCCCCTACCTCTGCTCCACACTCACCTATGGCCAAGAGTCCCCCAGTGCCTGCTCCCAGCAGGACAGCAGTGACAGGAAACTCGCCTGGCCGGCGCCACAGGAACTGGTGACAGGACGCTGGCAGTCCCCACCTCAGGAACCTCTGCACCGCTGAAGGGCCAAGGAATTTAGCCTATCAGAGCCGACATCTTGCTCTCCTGGCCAGGGTGTAGTTCATTAGGGTTAGGGGTTTGCTGGGGGTACTGGGTGAGGGTGGCGGGAGATTGAGGGATCCTGACGGAAGTGGGGCAACCATGAATGAAGAAGAAGAAAGGGCTTGCCTAAAGGGGGGCCCTGGATGAAAGGGGTATGGAGAAGGGGGGTCTTGAGGAGAGATTGGATGAGAGGATTGGGGGCTAAAGGTGCTTGGAAGGGAGATTCCCCGATGACGAACTCACTGGTGTGGGGTAGTCTCCTCCTTTGCCCTTTGGTTCCATTCTGGTGAAGTCCGGTGTCCATAGTGTCTGCTCTGAGGGACCTCTCTCACTCCAGAAGTCTCCTCGAGGATGTCCTGGAATATGAGGTTTTGCTGCTGTCTCCTCTGCCTCACCCACAACTTGCTTGAAGTCTGTGTCTTCCAATCCCCTCTCTTCTCTGAGATGTGGGGATAAAGATTGTAGAGATTTACCTAATCCCCCAACTGGGGAAGGAATTCCAATGTGCACACATAAAGCCCCCTGGAACCTTAGAATACTGTGAGAAATTCTAGGACCCCCCGTAAGAGCTACAGAACCTAGTGGGTGTCTCCTGGAAACGGACAAACATTTGGTTTCAACAGCCATGTCCAAAGTCCTGAAGGATGTTGTGCACCCCTCAGGAGCAGGGGAGCCGAGCATGGCGCGGGCGGTGGTGCGCAGTCTGGGAGGTTTCAGCCTGGGCTTGTCCCTGGCCACGGCCTATGGGCTCCTGGAACTGCTGGTAGAAGGGCACAGCCCCTGGGGCTGCCTGGTGGGCACGCTGACTCTGGCTGCCTTCCTCGGCCTGGGCATGGGATTTTCTCGCCAGGTCCGAGTCACTGTTTTCCTGCTGCTGCCCCAGGCCTTCTCCAGTAAGCGGGGCACCCACCCACTGAGAGGGGCAGGTCCTGGGACAGGGGCTAAGGCAGCGGGGACCTGTGGGGAGGTGGAGGGAAATACTCTGAAGGCTTCTGTAAGGGACTTGGATGTGCTGCCATGTGCAAGGCTGGGGTCCTGGTTCTGAAGGAACTCCCCCCACGTCCCCCCAGAGCAGGGACGGACACTGCTGTTGGTGGCTGCCTTTGGGTTGGTGCTGCAAGGACCTTGTGCCAACACTCTGCACAACTTCACTCAAGCCAGTGAGGCCGTGGCCTGTGGGGCAGAGCTGGCTCTGAACCAGACTGCTGAAATGGTGGAGCGAGCTAAGCAGCCCCTTGTCAGTAAGGTCCCTCATGTCACCCACGTCCCCTTGTCCTATGTGTTCTATGGTCCTCCAGCTTTATTCCTCTCTGATCATCCTGGGCCCCAACCAAAAACTGCCTAATTAAACCCCCCATTATCCATGCTCCCCACTTCCCAGTGGCAGACCCCCCACTCCCTACCCCAGGGACAATGGTAAGAACCAGCCCCTAGAGAAGATTCCACAGTTCCCCTGCTCCATGCCGCTCAGGTGCCCTGAACAAGATTAAAGCCATTGCGCAGAAGGCCAAAGAGGTGGCCGACCGGCTCCGCAAGTTCTTTCGGTCAATCATGGATGGCGTGAAGCATGTAGGTCAGTCAGCACATTAATGTGTCTGTTTTGGAGGGAGGGGGCCAAACTTCACCCAGTCTCCTCACCCTCACCTTTGTCCAGGACTTTTGGGGCCCCTCCTGAGTGCTGACTAGTTCCTAGTGATACAGTGCAGCCAGGCCCCTAACCATAGGCCTCTCCAGCTCTGGGTGTTATCTTGGTGTTCCCCAAACCCCTGAAAAAATGCTGCAGGTCTCTGGCCCTGGGTACCAACCCCACAGCTGTCCCCAGCCAGGGCCCTGCGCAATGTATGGTATTGGCTTCTGCATATTGGAGATGTGTGCAACTCAGAGCTGGGCAACCCTTACTTGAAGTGTGCACGGGTCTTTGATGATGCCAAGGACAGCTGCATGAAGGTCATACCACAAGCCTACCACCTGTGTTACGTGCTCATGCCCTTCAAGCTGGTGCTCTGTGGACTTGCCAGTGGTGAGAGAGCCAGGGGCTTGCTGGCAGGATTGGGGGACAGCAATGTTGGGAGGGCAGGTCCAGGGGACCACTGGGGTGATGAATATGGGGCCAATAAAGATGCTGGCCCAGCATGTGTGTGTGTGGGGAAAGATAGTGAGGAACCTGTGTGGGAAGGTGGGGTAATAGGGAGAAGACAAAAAAGTTTTGAGCCAAAGGTTTTGAGGCCAGTAGGAAAAGCAAAGGTTGAGAGGGCCCTGTGAAAACAAGGTCCCTGGAGGTAGGAGAGGCAGGCCGCAACTCTCTGCCCTCCTGACACTTAGTCTCTGGCTCTCAGTGGTCCAGGTGTTCTGCATCATCCCCAAGTACATCCAACCTTTCTTGCGCAAGACCATAGGCATCCGTGAGTGACCCTTCTGAGCCCCACGTGCAGTGCTCCTGAGCATTCTTCCTCTCTCATCCTGGTGTGGCCGCTGCCAGCCTGGAAGTGCTCCCAGGCCATGGGTGAAAATGCAAGAGCAGGAAAGGTCCTCACTAGATCATCTAGGCCAATGTCTGTGCTATACAGATTAGGAAGTGGAGACCCAGCAAAGGGGAGGTGCCTCACCAAAGCTGGACTGTAGAGTAGGAGGAGAACCAGGGCCTCTTGCCCTTGGACACGACATTATGGAGACAGAACACTGGTGCTGAGCATACAGTGCGAAGGCACAGCTTGGGGAGGCTTTGTCCCTTCCTCAGTCCACCGTAAGTCTGAACACTGGGGGTTCCTGGTTGGTCTGTTAGTATTGTCACCCCTGGGCTGTTCCAATCCCCACCCCAGTTGAGGCTCTGTCTCCTGCTAACTGTCCTTGCTCACATCTCCCATGAACTGCTGACCCCAGCTGTGCAGAATTTGATTAACCGGGTGCGTCAAGAGTTTGAGTTCAACGTGACAGCCACCCACTACTTCTCTGTGGATCTCAATGCCTCTCGGAGCCTGTCGCAGGTCACTCTGGACCTCTGTGAAGCTGTCAGCATGAAGCTGTACCGCATCCGAGAGGCCCTGGCTCTGATGGGCTACATCACGCCTCTGCTGCTCGTGCTTCTCTACCTCCAGTGAGGGGCTGGGGCGGGCGGCGGGGGCTGCTGGGCCCAGCTCATCCCCATGGCAACCTGAAGGCTGGAGGTCCTGGGTGGCCAGGTGCGGAGGCTGGTGCCCTGTGGGGTCTGGTCAGGGATACTGAGGAGCCTCACTTTTGTTCCCCCAGAGCCCTATTTTACCGGTACTGTTACCTGAACCGAGACAGTTATGACAACGTCTATATCACCAGCCGATTCGTGCGCATGGAGGCTGTTCGCTCCATGGCAGGACTGCCCACGGTGCTGCCCCTTAGTGCCCGTGAGGCCAGACACTACATCCGGCCCGGTGAGGGCCTTGAGGGCCAGGAGACAGGGAGCCTGAGTGAGGTCAAGGCTTCCCCAACCCCACTGTCTTGACCTTAAACCCTTTGCACAGGCTGGGCTCAGGACAGGACCAGAGTAGGGAGGGACAACACAGAGCTTAAGGCAGTTTCAGGCTGGGGGGTCTGAGACACTGCTCTGTCCTTGTGGAGCCCTCGCTATGGAAAGGGAAAGCAGGGCCCTGCACAGCCCTGCTTCTCATAGACAGAGAAGAGGCAGAAGATGCTTCTAGGAGCACCTGGGTGTCAGGACAGAGGGAAGGAAAGGTGGGGAGTAGACATGGGGCAAGGAGAGTGAAGTTAGAAAAGCTTCGGGGTGGGCAGGAGTATGCATGTGGTAATACGGGGGAGACGCAGCTTGAGGGGAGCTGTTTGTGAGGCAGCGGGTCAGGTACGGAGAGCAGGAGTGCCCCAGGAGGGAGGGTTCCTGGAGACTGGAAATAGGCCACCAGGCCCAGGTGCAGGTGCTAAGCTTCCACCTCTAGTCACGGAGCCCCTGCCCTTGAATAGTGCTTCCCATCCTGTCCAGGGGTCCTCATAGCTACCACACCTGCCAGATGAGCACACAGGCCCCAGCCTGATCAAAAGCAGGAGGCCTCCCCAGGAGAGAGATCCCTCCAGGTCTGGGATCTGCTGAATGACAGAGCATCTTCCTGACCAATCTTCCCCCATCCAGGCTCCATCTCCCTGACTCGGTGGGAGCGGATCTTTTACATCCTGAAAATCTTCCACCTTATTCGGCACCTCCTCCTTGTGTTGCTCCTGGTCTTCCTGGACTATTCCGTCTTCTGGGTGCTGGACCTGGCCCGACACCAGCTACAGGGGCAGATCGTGGCCCGCAGTGAGCGCCTGAACCTCCCTGCCCCACCGCAGCCCCCTGGGCCCGCCCTTGCATCATCTCCACCTTCCCAATCCTGGGGGTTTGCCTGAATGATCCCCTGCTGTCACTGTTACTCACTAGCCTCTAATTTTGCCCCTCTTCCAACTCTATTCCCTGCCCAGTAAGCCCTATACTCAGGTCACCTAGAGCAAGTTATTTAACATCCCAGAGCTTTAGTTTCCTCATCTGAACAATAGGATAATAATGGCAGCAACTTCTCAGGGTCACTCTAAGGAGTAAATGAGAATATGGGTGTTGACTGCCTGGCAGACCATTGATTGTGTTGAAAACCACAGAATACAATGAATCTAATCCTGTGTACCAGAGGACCAACAGAAAAAGTAAAAAACACCCCAAGCAATCAATAAAGCACTTAGTCCATGCCTGCTTAGCAAATGCTTTAAATCAAATGCTTCTGGGCAGTTGTGGAGGTGGGGCATGGATTCACCGACCGTTAAGGTCATCTCAGATCTGGTGGCCTGGATAGGCAAATCAGGCACAGTACCAGCCAGCTCTGCATCATGGAGCCAGTTCCAGGTGTATCAAAGGCCACTGGCTGAAGGTATTGGGCCATCCCTAAGACCTGCACTGCTCCACTCTCCACCCTCCAGAAGGCATGGCTTTTAGCTGTATGGTGGAGTGGGCAGCTGCCACAGTGCATGTCACACAGTGTTTTTGTATCAGGTCCTGTGTTAGTATCCATAACTGTGGAAGGCAAAGGCTATGCTGGGAAGATTTATCGTGACCTGGTATCAGCATTTGACGTCCTGCAGCAAGGCAACATCACGATCTTGTCCCAGCGCTGTCTCTTGCATCCCTCGGAGCCCAATACCACTGGTTATGTGCTCATTGGTAAGAACCACACCCCTGAGGGTGCTGGGGAAATACTCAGAGCATGAGGGGTGCAGACTGCTGAGGGTGTACGTGGCTGGCACCTGCGCCCACCAGCAGCAGCTACTGTGTCTGCTGTGCTCCTAGGCATCATGTATGGCCTATGCTTCTTCATCACCTTGTTTGGAAGCTACATCAGCCGACTGCGGCGGGTCATCTGTGCTTCCTACTATCCATCCCGGGAGCAGGTGAGGGCCCCAAAGTCAGTCCCTGACCCCCCAAGGGGGCTAAGCTTATGGCTTTCTGTCTTTGTTCAGGGGAGCTTTGAGTCCTTCAGCAGCCCAGCCTTCTCTCCTCTGGCTGAACCCCAAAGCAAACTACCTAGACTGAAGATCTCTAGATGACAGATGAGGCTGAGGGAAATAGGACCTCTTGGGGCAGGGCTTCCTGAGACAGAGCTTGCCTCCAAAGTTTTGTTAAAATTGTGGGGGAAAGGGCCATGCTGGGGTGTTGAGGTGTGAGTGGAAATTTACCATTTGCTCATTCGTTTACGAATCACTTACTGAGTGAGTATCTACAGTATGCCCGTCCCTGTGTTGGCCTCGAGGATGCCAAGGTGAACCAGACACAGCCTGGAGCTCACAGTCTCCAAGGCAGGCCAGACAGGCTCTTAATAAGACATTCAAGTAAACAAGTGTTTTTACTAAGGAATGAGTAAAGTGCTAAGGAAACACAGAGGAGGGCATGGGTAACTGCCTGGGGGAATGCGGAAGGCTTTTCAGAGGAAGGGGCATTTGAGCCAAGCCTAGAGAGGTCAGAGGAGTTGGACAGAAGGCAAAGATAGAGTGGAAATGAGTGTAGAGGGCATTCCAGGCAGATGAAACAGGATAAAGAGGACCCCATCGCTGATCTGCCCTCCACCAGGAGAGGATCTCCTACCTCTACAACGTACTTTTGTGCCGCCGAACCAACCCGGTGGCTGCCCTCAACCGAGCAGTGAGGCGGCGGGCAGCTGACCAAGGCCACACGAGTGCCCTCCTAGTGCTGGCCAGAAGGTGAGCCCATTGTCCTTTCTTAAAAAGTGTCGCAAGAGGGGACATAGAAAAGAGCCAGAAGTCAGAATGAATCACTGTCCTTTTTTTTTTTTTTTTTTTTTTGTATTTTTCTGAAGCTGGAAACGGGGAGAGACAGTCAGACAGACTCCCGCATACGCCTGACCGGGATCCACCGGCACGCCCACCAGGGGCGACGCTCTGCCCACCAGTGGGCTATGCTCCGCCCCTCCGGGGCGTCCCTCTGCCGCGACCAGAGCCACTCTAGCACCTGGGGCAGAGGTCAAGGAGCCATCCCCAGCGCCCGGTCCATCTTTGCTCCATTGGAGCCTTGGCTGCGGGAGGGGAAGAGAGAGACAGAGAGGAAGGAGGGGGTGGGGGGTGGAGAAGCAAATGGGCGCTTCTCCTATGTGCCCTGGCCGGGAATCGAACCCGGGTCCCCCGCATGCCAGGCCGACGCTCTACCGCTGAGCCAACCGGCCAGGGCCGTTGTTTTTTTTTTTTTTTTTTTTTTTTTTTATTTAAGATTTTATTTATTCATTTTAGAGAGAGGAGAGAGAGGGTGAGAGACAGAAAAGGGGGGGGGAGGAGTAGGAAGCATCAACTCCCATATGTACCCTGACAGGGCAAAGCCCAGGGTTGCAAACCAGCGACCTCAGCATTTCAGGTTGACACTTTATCCACTGTGCCACCACAGGTCAGGTGAATCACTGTCCTTCTTAAGCATCCAGAGGTTTGGTTGAAGAGGATGCCACTCCATGCCACTCTTGCACTGAGAGAATCAGGCATGAGCATTCTTAGAGGTGGGGAATGAAGGGAGGAGGACAGGAAACAGAGGTTGTTGCTACAGTCAGAGAGGAAAAGAGGTGAGACTGTAGAAAGGCCTACACTTGGTTTAGTGGGTCGTGCTGGAGAGATGGATGGTTAGGCTGTGTGGGCTGTCCTGCTTAGGGTCTGGACCCTTCTCCTCAGGTGCTTCTGTCTGGCTCCATTTATCAACCGCTTTCGGCAGCACCAGGTATACTGCCTAGGCTGTGGACAGCCCCAGGACAAGGGGGGCACAGAGAACTTAGTGTCCTGCAGTACCCCGGCCTGCCGAGGTAAGATTCCTGGGCAGTGTGCCTCTCCCTGCTGGGACTCACTATATTTGCATATGACAGTCAGCTGTGATCTTTCACTTAGGGACTTCTATATCTCACCTTTTGTATCCCTCCTCTCATTACTGAGCATGTTATTCTCATTTACACAGAACCCTTGGGTAGCTCACTTTCTTTATGTTTGCCTTAATTCTCCCATATGTGAGCAGGATTTATATGCAAAGTGGCATTGCAGCCATTTCCTAGTGTGTACCGCTTGACAAGGATGGTAACCCTCGGGGGAGAGAGCCAGGGAGCACTGTGGGTGGGTCAGCTCAAGGTGGCCTTGCCTTCTGGCCCTCTCCAGGTCTCTTCTGCCCCACCTGCTTCCGCCTCCTGGACAACACCTGCTCCGTGTGTGCATCTCCGCTCTCCTATCAGGGAGAACTAGACCTGGAGCTGTGAGTCTCCAGCAAGATGGGGTGGCTGGCATGTGTGTGGGGAGTGGGAGCAGCCACCCCTCCCCCAGGACCTCTGTGGGCCACTGAAATGGGTGGCTTCTCTAGGGACTCCAGTGACGAGGAAGGCCCTCGGCTGTGGCTGGCTGCAGCTCGAAGAAAAGCCCCTGAGCAGGAGGGGCTACTGAGGCATCGGCTCCAAGAAGCGCTGGACAGGACCCTCTCATCGGAGTCCAGCTCTGAGTTCAGGTGAGCAGAAAGCGGGAGGCCGGGCCTGGGAGGCCTAAGCATGTTCTGTCACACTGACAAAGGACTTCTGGGGTGCCTGGACCTCTGCTAGAGCCGGAGACAGAGATAAAAAGAGGGGAGGAATGGAGGTTTCCCGAGTGCGTGCTCTGTCGGAACTCCTGCCCTGAAGGAGCCCACTGAATGGGGGAGAATAAATGGGACAGATAAGTGACAACAGTGTGGAGAATGCCCCATTCGAGGAGCGAAGCAGGCTCTGCGCAGTACAGAGCACGAACAACCAATCTGAAATGGGCATACATTAATGAAGGCTTCAAATAAGAGGTGGGGTTGGCAGCGACCTGGTGGTTTGTTAGGCTGAAGAGCAGAGGAAAGCATTCCGGGCAGGGGGTGTGCGTCTGAAGAATGTGAGACACTTAGGAGGGGAGACCCTCAGGGACGGTGTGTGTGTGTCTGGGTAGGACCTCAGAGAATGTTGGCAGGTACAGGTTGAAGTCAAGATGGAGAGAGATGGGAGAAAGCATGACTTGCCATCTGAAAATCCTCGGTCAGAAAGTGACATGTTCATAATTTATCCTTCAGGACAATAAGCTAAGAAGGCAGAGAGTTCAAAAGTTGGTGGTAGCCTCAGGATTAAGGTGCTGAATGACTAGGAGTTTATGCTTGAGGCAGGGCAGGTGCTAGGGCAAGAGGGGGGCAGGTCTGAGGAAAGGGGAATGGCCCAGTTCAAGACCTTTGACTTATCTATACAGAATCCAACTGGAGATGCCCAGGAAACTGTTGGAAAAGGGCAGGGCTCTGGGCCGAGTGTGTGTTTAGGGGGTTGTTGACTTAGAGACTGTAAGGAGGTAGAGTTAGATCATCCTGGCAGTGGGTGTGGCGGGAGATAAGGGGATAGGGGTATAGAACCCTGAGAAGCTCAATCATAAATCAAGGAGGAGAGAGGCTCAAGAATATGAGAACCAAGCATATCAAATGCTGTGAGATGCTCGAGTAGGATAAGAACTGAAGACCGGCCACTGAATCTTGTGGTTGAGAGACCACTGGAGTAGCTGGTGGGAACATTTTTCATGGTACCTGAAAGGCCCAAACCAGACCATCATGGATTGAAGGGTGACTGGTATAGAGGACTCAGAAACAGAAACAGACAAGGCTCCAAATCATTGTTGCAAGGAATTTGAAATTTTTTAAAAAAAAATATCACTGCTGTAGTTTAAAAAAGAAAAAGGAAGCTTGACGGTGATGAGGGGAGAGAAGTTTGCTTCACACAGCAAGAGAGTGGCTTGAAGGGGATCCAGCACTAGTGGGTTTTTCTATATCCAAGGGTAGGGAGAGCTGAGTACTTAGGAGGTGAAAAAGAGCATTGAAGAGAGAAGGCTGCCAGAGAGATGGATCAGGGACCAGGTGGACAAGGTGGCTTTGGACAGGGTGTGATAGGGTGTGCTCGCCCCAGGCAGGAGGGCAGAGGTGTGTTCCTCTGAGCAGAGTGGAGCAAGCTCCCAAGGCCTCACTTTCCTCTGGGGAGTAGGAGGCATGGGCACCTGCTGAGAGAGCAAAGGAGGGGCTGGGAATCAAATAGAGGTTTCAAGGTGGACAGTGAAATAGCTGCCTTGGGGAATGTGCAAAGAAGTTGAGAGGAGAGGTTACGGGTTTCCAGGTAGTGTTAGAGGCCCAGATGATGTCGAAAACCACAACCTGTAATGACTGACCAGTGTGCTTGGTTATGTGGGGTGTTTTGTGCACATGTGGTAGTCATGGACAGGATAAAAGCACTGAAGGCTTTTTTCTGGGTGAGTCAGAGGAAGGACAAGATGGGGAGAGAATTGAGGTCTCTTCAGTGAGAGTGTCTGAGATGACTGGCCTTGGGGAAGAGAAGGGCCGGAGACCTCCGGTGGGAGTCCAGCGTCTATGTAGGATGTGTTAGAACAGGGGCACTGGCCAGGAGGGACAGAGAAAATGAGCCACAGCTAGGGGAGAAATCTGGGATAGTTACAGTGAGTGGTCAAAGTTGAGGGGAATGCCTAAGTGGGAGCAGAGGTGAAAGTCATCAGGGCAAGGCCAAGGATTGAAAAGCCAGAGATGGATGAGCCCTCCAAGGAGGCTGCTGGGCCACGCAGCCAATCTGAGACAGCAACCTGGAAAGGTATGGCAGGGCATCTGGGAGGCCTGGGGAGACAGCCAAACGCTAGTGGTGTGGCTGCCATGGCAGCCAGGGGCTTTGCAAAATGTCATTGGCCAGTGGGGTTTGAGAGACAAGTAGAGTCTACTTGGGAGGAATGTCCAGTGGGCACATTCCATGTGATGGGGGCTGGGCGCAGTGTTGAGAGGAGAGGTTGAAGGGGATGAGAAGCTTTATTTCTAAAGGCTCCAGAGGGCTCAGGGAAGTTAAAAGCTGAGTCACCAGAGAGGTAGCTTGAGCCTTGAGTAGGTATTATCATGAGGTCATTACAGGTTCTGCCCTCACTAGACATGTGACCTTGGGCAAGTCATTGCCCGCTGGTCTCTCAGCATCGGCCTGAAATCAGATATCCATCCAGTCATGGGCTAGTGCGCCTGGGGGCCTGAGAGCAGTGGGCTGGTGTGTAACAGGAAGCAAATCTGAACAGATGGGACAGGGGCAGAAATGTACCTGTGAGAACAGAATGTTGGTGACCAACTGGGCCATCCCCCTGCTTGCCTCACTAGTGACCTGGAGGAGGAGAAGGGGCATTGGCAGAGGAAGCACAGGCCATAGCCCCTACCTGAGGTCCCATCTGTCCGCATTCCCAAGTCTTCTCAGCCCCAATAATTACCCTCTAAGTCTTCTGCTTCCAAAACGGCCCGTCCCCGGCTTTGGAACTCCAGGCACTTTGTCTCTCATCCTCTTCTCCTGCTGGCCCCTCTCACCAACCCCAAAATAAAAGAACCAAAGGTGGACAGTGTGAATCTTAAATTATTATTATTTCTTCCTGTCGCTTACACCAGAAGTGGGGGTAGGGGAAGGTAACAGGAGAGGTGGGGGGGATTGCCTCCCCCCTAAGGCACTGAGTGGAGAAGCCACAAGGGGGGAGGGCGGAGGCCACACTGTCCTCACTCCCTGGGGATAGGCCCCAGGTGTCCCCAACCCTGGGCTCCCCTATCACCTGAAATGCTAAGATGAGGCCCAGGGCAACCCGACCTCCCACTACACCAATATATTACATCATCACTTTTTAAATAGATACAGGGACTGGTCCCACTACCCCCTCCCTGTGATCCCCCCACTATTGGGGGTACCTGGGCAGCTGTGCAAATGGGCATGGGGGTGCATGGGAGGGAGGGAGAGCACCGGACCCCTGAACCTGCCCCTTTTAAGGAGGGGGAGGGGCCACCAGGCCAGGGTAGGTAAATAGTGCAAGGCAGAGCCCAGGCTGCAACGGAGGTCCAGCACCCATCGAGGAAGGGGAGGGGAAGATACCCCCACCCCCAGCCGAATTGGGTAGTTAAAAATCTGAAACTAGATTTCAGCAAGACCAACAGAAGAGGCTATGTACAGAGAAGGGGGGGATTAGATCTTAGGAGGGTGAGGGGATTATTCTCCCGACCCAAAGGGAGCCTGGCTGGCAAGGTTCTGGGAAAAGGATTCTTTTCCCACAACTCCACAGCCCACTTTCCCAGTGGCCCAGCAAGAAGTTATTCGCCCTGTCTTACTAAGGGGACCCGGCTCACAGCTGCGTGATTGAGGCAAGGCGAAGTGGCCGCCAGATGGCGCCCGCTCGCCCGCTCTCTGCAAGGCTACCCTAACCCCTCACCTCGTCCCACACCCTGCACTGCGCCAGCCCGGGGGCGGCGTGAGTCAGGGGCGGCAGCGGCTCACACCTGGGCGGGGAGAGGGGGGGGGGGAGGAGAAGAGGGTAAGACACAGCCCGGCCCGCCCTGCCCTCTGGCCCCGGGGAGGGAGCGGCGGGAACAAGACATTCCCTGCCCGGGGACGCGGGAGGGGAGGAGAAGGCTGAGGAGAACAGCGGAGCAGCACCCCTAGTTGGGCGGGGCCCCTCCCGCTGCCCCCAGGGGCAGGCGAGCCAATCGGGCCACCCCGCCCCTTCTTCTCCAGGACCCCATGACTCAGCGCTGGGAGCAGGGCGGAGGGGACTGGGATGGCTCCTTCCTTACAGGCCCAGTCCCCCCCCACCCCCGCCGCCCCATCATTCAAGCTTCAACCTTGCTTTCCCTCCCTTACCCTTCTCTTGCTGCCCCCACCCCTTGCATAATTCACTGTCAGCAAAAGGGAACAGAAACCAGGAAGGAGGGGTCTCGGAAGGGAGGGGCAGTCGTTCACCCCCTTACACAGCCAAAGCCCCAAGGGGCATGGGGGCAGGGCAAGGCTTTGGTCCCAAGCCCCCCACCCCCTAGAAACCCGCATAGCCGAAGAGGGACCCCATAAATCAGAAATACATTATTGCTTCTACTCCCCAAACATGGCTGGGGACAGGGACCCCACCTTTACAATAGAGCTGTAAATATATACATAATATCTTATAGATAGCTCCTTGGGAGATCACCCCAATCTGGGGAATCTTTGCCCCAAAACCTTCTCAGCTTGGAACTGGAATGAGGGTTCTGGGCAGAAGGCGCTGATTTGTGATGCCAGGGAGGCTCAGTGCTCTAACCCCAGCTGTCTGTCCTGCAGGCTCCCACTGCTTGGCATGGACGGATGGCCCCAGCCTTGTGCTGCTCCAGCCTGGCCACTCATCCCTCTTTAAGAGGATTCCATGGCACCTTCGGCCTGAGGAGTGGTGGGTGCCCCCTCCTCCTCATCGTCATCAGGGGGCCCCGGGGTGGAGACCGGGGGCCCAGTGGGGGCTGGCTGCTCCCAGAATCGAGCCAGAGAGAGGCGGAAGTTGTCCAAGTGGCCATTGGAGAGGTCGAGGCCAGCAGGGGACGGGGTGGCGGCAGAGGGTGGTGGATAGTGGGGTGGTGCATCGTCCTTGCGACGCCTCCTGGTGCGCACCTCCAAGCAGTTCTGGCCCTTGAGATGGCGCTGCAGGTGGTCCTCCTTGGCGAAAGCCTTGTGGCACAGGTGGCACTCATAGGGCCGGTCCCCTGTGTGCAGGTGCATGTGGTTCTTGAGGTCGTAGCTGTGCAGGAAGCGGGCTGGGCAGTGTGGGCAGGAGTAGGGGCGCTCTCCAGTGTGCTTCCGCATGTGGATCTTCAGCTTGTCATTCCTGGCACAGGCAGGGGGGAGGGTCAAGGGACACTCAGAATAGGGTCCTTGGCTTCTCCTAGCCAGATTCCCAGGCCTTGTCCTCACCGTTTGGTTCCCCATTATTGCCCCAAAATAGCCTTGCTGACTTGTCCTCAGTTTAGCTAGGCCTAGCCATCACCCACTGTCTCCAACACAGTCTTCTTAGACACCAAATCTTTCATGTCCCAGATCCACCCCTCTTGACTCCCTTTCTCCTGGTCTTCCTATCCTAGTCTCTCCTCACTCTGATAATCCCCACCCCACCAGACCCTCCAGGATCACCCACCTCCCCACCTCAGGTCTCAGCTCTGTTCTCCTTCCCCCATGACATGGCCCACTGGTGCTCACCGTGTAAAGCGGACACCGCAGACCTCACAGGCAAAAGGCTTCTCGCCCGTATGGGTCCTCATGTGGCGTGGCAGTTTGCCCGCCCCGTGGATGATCTTGTGGCAGACTGGGCACTCCTGGGGCATCTGGGAGCGGCGTTTGCGCACCAGTTTGTCTTGACCGTCCAAGCCTGGTGCCAGGGCATCCTGGTGCAGGGAACTTAGGTAGGCCATCAGGTCAGGATCAATGGCATCCTCATCTGAGCCCAGCTCCTCTGGGGACAGCGGGGGCCCACCAACCTGTGTCATCCTGTAGCCTGGGGGGTATACCAGCTCCTCCTCCTCTTCCTCACCTTCATAGGGCTCATAGCTCAGGGGCCCCTCAGGAGGTGAAGCAGTCTCTGTGGGAGGGCTGTAGCTGTCTCCCAGCCCACTGCCCCCACTGCTGCCAACTCTGCCTGCCTCCTCCTCCTCATAGGTCAAAGGATGGGTGGGTACTGTGGGTACCTCAGGTACTAGGTGATTTGCCCGGGCCCCCTTGGTCTGCAGGAAAGCTTTTCGGGGTTTGCGGCTACGGCGGGCAACAGGCCGAGATGGAGGTGGTGGCGGTGGCGGAGGGAGGGGCACCTGTGGAGAGCTGTCTTCACCGTTGGGAACTCCTGAGGCCGTGGCAGTGGCAAAGGCCTCCAGGTACTGGCGGGCTCGCTCACAGTCATCCTCATCAGGGCTAGGAGCTTCTAGCCCACTGCCCTGCAAAATCTCCATGCAGGCGGCGATGACACAGGGGATCTCCAGCAGCTGGGCCGCCTGGAGCACTGCCGGCATGTTGGCACTGCTGGTGGTCAGCGTGGCTGTATAGGCAAACTCGAGCAAGGCCCCCAACGCCTCTGGCCCCACAAAGTCCAACTCACACACACCAGCCCCTGCTCCCCCAACAGCTGTCCCACTGCCCCCAGACCCCAGGACAGCTCCGCCACCACCCTCAGTGAAGAGCTTCTTGAAGTAGTGGCTGCAGGCAGCAAGCACAGCCCGGTGGGTGCGGTATTCAAGGCCCTGCGTCCTGATGGTGAGGTCGCAGAGGTGGCCCAGCTGGCGCTGCTCGTTGAGGCAGCTCAGGAGCTCACTGCTGTGGTCCGGGAATGGAATCCCAATCAGATCATCCTCAGGGCTCCCCATCTTCTCCTGCAGAGTCAAGTAGATGGGGAGGTTAAACGTGCTCAGCCCAGGGAAGGAGTACAATATTGGCCAAGGCTTATTGATGGGTACTACATGCCAGACACTCTTTTTTTTTTTTTTTACAGAGACACAGAGAGAGAGTCAGAGAGAGAGAGAGAGAGATAGGGACATCAGACAGGAATGGAGAGAGATGAGAAGCATCAATCATTAGTTTTTCGTTGTGACACCTTAGTTCAGTGGTAGTCAACCTGGTCCCTACCGCCCAATAGTGGGCGTTCCAGCTTTCATGGTGGGCGGTAGCAGAGCAACCAAAGTATAAATAAAAAGATAGATTTAACTATAGTAAGTTGTTTTATAAAGATTTATTCTGCCAAACTTAGCGAAAATCTGACATAAAGTACTTTGTAAGTAATTATTATTATATGCTTTAACTTGCTATAACTCTGCTTTATAAATTTTATAAAGTAAAGTTACTTCCCTACTTTATAAATCACCATTACTGTGGAACCGGTGGGCAGTTAGAAAATTTTACTACTAACAGAGATACATAAGTGGGAGGTAGGTATAAAAAGGTTGACTACCCCTGTCTTAGTTGTTCATTGATTGCTTTCTCATATGTGCCTTGACCATGGGTCTACAGGAGACTGAGTAACCCCTTGCTCAAGCTAGGGGCCTTGGGTCCAAGCTGGTGAGCTTTTGCTCAAACCACATGAGCCTGCGCTCAAGCTGGCAACCTCGGGGTCTTGAACCTGGGTCCTCCGCATCCCAGTCCAATGATCTATCCACTGCGCCACTGCTTGGTCAGGCCATACCAGACACTCTGGTAAGCCCTTTACACTCTTACTCTTCCACAACTCTCTGAAGTAATGATTATCATTCATTTCATAGACAAGGAACCTGAGGCACAGACTGGCTTGACTTTCCAAGTTAAGCAAGATGGGGTTCAATCACAGGCAGAGGTGCAGAAGTCTGTATTCCTCACCACTGTTCAACCTCTGTGAGAACAGGTGCCCTGACTTTCTGGCCTTTGCCTGGAGACCAATCTGCTTCACCTGGCCCATTCCCCATCCCTTGGAAGAAGTACTGGACTGGGAGAGAGGTTGCCTGGGTCCTGATTAAGGCTTCATGAAGAATTGGCTGAAGGAATCTAGGTGGCTATGAAAACTGGCCTCAGTCATCTGAAAAGTGAGGTGACAGCCTGTGATGGAACCTCCTAACAGAGATCAATGAGATTTCAGATTCACATTGGACCAGAGTATGCTGGAGGCATTTCAGGTGCTTAAACTCAAGTTATCTCCGCAAAGCATTTGGTGCACTGTAAAACTCAATGCAAACAGGAGAGGCAGCTTCCCAGTGCCCTCCTCCTCCTGCCCCTCCCCCACCACTAAAAATGCATCTCCCCTTCTATATCCCCTCTTCTAGAGGCCAAAAGGGAAGCACAGCTCCCAGCATCCCGTGCCTCCCCACATCCTTCCCTCCCCCACGGGGCCAAGGAGCAGCAGTGCTTTGCTGGGGTGTCGCTGGCTGGCGCGGGTGCTTCCTGCCCCGCACAGATAAGCATCGTCCCCACCCCTCCCCCACTGCCAATAGGCCAAGTTCCAGTCCCACCCCTCTCCACCTCTGCTACCACCAACATCACCACCACCTCTCCCTTCCCATTCCTGGCCAGTCAGGAGAGTCTCCACCACCTCCAGAAGGCCATCTTTCAACCTCTATGATTTATTTCCCTTATGAGGCATGCCCACAGAAGGCACAGAGCTGGCTGCCAGCAATCCCAAAGCTGGTGGAGGCAGGGGAACAGGTAGTGGAGTGAGCCTGGCCTGGAGGTGGGGAGATCTATCTGCTTCAGGTCCTGGCTCTGCTACTAGCTTGCTGAATGAGCTTGGGCAAGTCATTTCTCTGTGTGCTTTAATCTCCTTAACCGAACAAGGAGGGGGTGGGGGTGGAAGACTGAAGGGTTAGCCCTGACATTTGGTGGGTCTGGAGCAACTGGAGACCGAGTTGGGGCTAGGAAAGAGTTGGGCTCTGGAGTCAGCCAGGCTTGAGTTGGAATCCTTATTCTGTGCTGATTGCTCTATGACCTTAAACAAGCGATTTAATCTCCGAACCTCCTTCCTCACAGGGCCTGGCACACAGTAGGGGCTCAATAAATGTTCTGGCCTTTAGGAAGAAGAGAGGCAAGGCCTCGCTTGAGGGCAGATTCCACTGTAGGATGGCCTCTGCTGGGAAAACTACTTGGAGACAGATCTGTCTCCCTTTCTTAAATCACCCCCAGGGAGTCAGGTTACTACCAGCTACATGACCTTGGACAAGTCACTTCCTTTCCTGAGGAAACCTGTTTCCTCAGCTGTAATATTAAAGATTGACCTGGATGATCTTTAGGACAAGTCCCACTGACATTTTGTTAGTGTCTTCAATGCCACTCGCAATAGCTCCTCAGCTCTGGCCATTGATGGGGAAAGGTATTTGGTGGTGGTGGGGGTGTTGGTGGAGTCAAGGGCCACACATTTCCTCTTTAGGACATAAGAACTGCATTGTCTGAGCCTACTTCCCTGCCTGACACCTTCATGGTGATGCCAAAACTCCTGCATGAAAGCTGTGAGCAGTACCCAGATATCTATCTGGGCTTGTACCCTTAGAATAGTCCACCCATTCTCACATTAAGTTCCCAAATCACTTCTCTCCCCAGGGGCCAAGCAGTGTGGGAACTCGCCCAGTTCCCATTGGTTTTCCTGCCTGTACATTACAAATAGTACAAGTATCAAATGGCTCCAGTACTCAGGAACAAACAAAAATCCAGTGGGTAGTAGCAGTAGCCACTTAAGCAGTAGTGGGCACCCTCCTGGGCCCAAGCAGATCCTGTACCTCCAGAGAAGGGTGGCTGGGGCTGTCCTCACTGCCCATTGGCCAAGAGCTGGACACCCACAGGCACGTGGTTCACTGAATCCCTCTCCCTCCTTCCCTCCCCACCCCACCCATCCCTGCTGCTAAGCCTGCCTCCTTTCTCCCACCCCTGGGCCAGTCTCCAGGCAACTTGGTGTGGCAGGGGCATTGATTGGCTGACCCTGCTATCAGGTAAGAGGCTCAGGCTGGTTCACCATAGAACTCACACTGGGCTTGGGCAAGAGTGGGTATTTAACCCCATAGGTCCAACTCCAAAGCCCATGGCCATTAGGTAGCAATGAAGGAGGGGAAAGGAAGAGGACATACGTGAGAAGGGCGGGTATTCATATGGTTCTCTAGCTTCTGGGAAACTCCCCCAGCCCTTACCCAGGGCTCTGGCACCCATGCCAACTTAGGTGCCACCTGGAACTATGTTGGTGCCAACCAGGCCAAGGGGGCACTCCTAGCCCCATCACCTGGGAGGGGTGGGGGGGAGCCTCCCCCTTCTTTCTGCCAGGGTGGGGCACCGGTGCCAGGATGCCCACCCCACCTCGGGCACCATTCCCACCTCTGCATCCCAGAGGGCCCGGCCCCCTGGCGCCCCATGAGGGCGGCCTATCCCCACCCAGCCTGGCATGCCCCCTCTTGCTAAGACCTTGTGGGCATGGGTGTGTGTGGTAGTTGGGGGGGGCAGCTGTGCCAGGGAACCAGGCGAGGTCTGTTTGGTCTGTTTGCCTGGTAGGGGGAAGAACTGGGGGCCCCACCCCATCACTCCCCCCTTTCCACTCCACCCCCCAGGCTCCCCTCACTGTCAGGCCTGCTAGACCGGCCAAGCCAGTGGGCAGCTCTCTTGAAACTGGGCCCTGAGTCAAGCCTGCCCCTATGTTGGTGGGGGGAAGACTTTGGGGTGAGAAAGGTAGGAGGGGGCAAAGGTAGGAGGAGCCCCTATCACCTACTCCTCAGTGCCCAAGGGCACCTGCCAGGGTGGGTCCACCACCAAGAACCAAAAGGTAGAGAGCAATGAAAAGGAAAAGGGCTTGGAAAGGAAAAATAGGCCAGAACTCTTTCCAGGGCTGACCTCAGGCAGTGTCCAGTGCAGGCCTAGGGCACCAGGGCCAACATTACTGGCTTGAGCCAGCTGAAGAGCAGGGATACAAGGCCTTGAATAGGGCAGCTGAGTAAAGCTGGCCCCCCTTCTCCACACCCTGGGGATTAGGGGAGTGAGGCTTAGTGTGGGGGGCAGCAGGCGGAACCAGGATTAGCAGTGGAGAAAATAGATATGGGCCTGAGACACAGGCATACAGACCCCCACCTCCCAGGATCTGCCAGGGAGCCTGAGAAGAACCTGGCCCGGCTTCTCCAGGTGCCCCAGCTTGGGGTGAGGGAGGATGAGGACCAGGCTGTGACATCCTCTCATCAGGGATGATGGAGAGACCTGGGCTCTTCCCAGTGCCTCGGCACGTTGGCCAGCCACCCCTCCCCCTTACTTCTTTCTCCTTGCTATCCCTCAACTCCCACCCCAACTCCAGCCTCAGGTTCTCTTCCTGTTTTTTTGGAGCTAAGTTTGCACGAAGCCAGGGCTTTGGCCTGTGGCTGGATCAGGGGGTTGGGGAAATCAGACAGCCAGTCCAAAGATCTCAGGGACCAAGGAATCATGGTTCCCCAGTTTTTTCCACCCCTTCCCAGGGCCTCCAGGGCCCAGGGGCTGAAGTTATCTGGACTGCCCAGTTGGGAAGGCAGGGTGAGGGGCTGAGGTGAATCCCCGGGTAGGTTGGAAGGGCTTCGCTGAAAAGGCACTCTGCCCAGGGACGTCAGTCCGAGGCATTTGCGGAGCCCTTCTGTCCCCACCCTAGCCCCTCCAAGGCTGGTGCATGACTTCCCCATCCCCCATATGCCGCTTCCCCCCTCCTAACCTCACCACCCCCAGCACTCACACTTCCTGGGGGCCTAGGCGGGGAAGAGAGACCGCAAGCCACGAAGGGGGAAGGAGGCAAGGGGAGCTGGCTGCTTCCCGGTGCTGTGGGGGTTAAGCCTATCCTCCCTCAAAATCCCCAATTCCTGGTATTTCAACTCCTGTCATGAGGAAGACCTCAGTGTTCCCCCATATTTTCTTTTCCATGACACCAGGTCTAGCCCACAGCCTCTCAGCCTGCATCAGGGACTATGAGAGAGAGAAAAGATGGCGGAGGAAGGAATGGGGGCACCTCTCTCTTCCCCAGCCTTCCCTTTACCTTGGGGGAACCCTGCCCATCAGCCACTCTTCATTCTTGGCCCCTTTTCTTGGCTCCCAATTCTGTCCTCTTAGTGCTTTCTCCTACCCTTGTCCTTTCTCCACCACTCATCCTCGGCTTTCCTTTCTTTGGTCTTTGCCAGGCTCCTGCCTCCTCGACACATCTGTGTCTGGAGGCCTCCTAGAAACCATTTCTGCCTCTTCCTTTCCCTTGCAGTTCTTTCACATTTCCCACATTCGTTATTTCACCCTACTCCAAGATCTCTTCCCTCCTCCCCAGGCAGGCTCAGTGTATAAAGGGGCAGAGGAAATAAATCAAGGAGGCTGGTCAGCCCTCCAAGGCCTGGTCTTGCCATGGGTGGCCACATTTAGGGCACCCATGCTATCCTTCTAGGTGAAGAACAGAACCAAAATTTGGGGGCCAGTTGGGGAGGATGGGTGAGGGGGTACAGTGAGAGCGGATGTGGGGGAGTGGGGAGGACAACCTAGGCCTCTATGCCCGTCAAAATTTCCAGCGCTGAAGCTGCTGGACTTTCCCCAGAGGGTGCCCACCCTGAGCTAGGAAACTGTGCACTTGGACAGACCCTAGCCATCAGGGTTCCCAGCAGGGTCTACCTGGGATTGCCAGTTCCCCTTAGGGCCTGAAGAAACGGCACAGGGTGCCAGGGTCGGCCCTGTGCCCCCCCCCCCCCAGCCTAGTGTCTCTGGCTGGGTAACTGAGCCGGCTGGTAACCCCACACCCGCCAAGCCGACAGCAGAAACCTGAGCCCCCCAGCCCCAGAGGACACCCCAGCTTGATCCCCGGAGCCGGCTCGCTGCCAGCCTGTCCAACCTCCTGTCCTGGCCCAGCAATCCGGCGGCTCCTGTAGGCCCCTCTTCTGCTCTGCTGTCCTCCTGGATCCCCTAGACACTGAATTTCCCCATACATCAGCTCCTCAAAACCTCAGCTCCTTAAACCTCCCAACCAAGTTTGGACACCCTCTTCCTAGCCTGTGTTTCAGTCCCTCTCTGACCCTTGTCCAATTTTAGGCCTCCAGCCTCCCCTAGGTCCTGATCTCCCAAGCCAGAGCAGGGCCTACTCACCTGAACGCTGAGGGGCCTTGCCGGCAACTCCTCTTGGCCCCTGGGGGGGAGCAGGTTGGGAGGGGTGGGGGAGGGCCAGGCTGGGGGGTAGGTAGGGTGGCTGTTCCCCGCTCCAGCTCCCTCCTTCAAAGGGGCCGCCCACGACCTGGTCCAGCCCCTCCCCCCTAGAGCCTTAACCCTCTGGGTGCTACCCCCCTCCCCCCAGCTTGGAGGGAGGGGTTACCAGAGGGCTGTTAGCGTGGGAGACAGCCTAAAGTCTCTGCCTGTGGTGCCCGAAGCCCCAGCTGTACACACCCCCGCCTGTCCTTAGTCCTAAAAGGGGAAAAAGGTGAGCAGGACGAAAGGTAGGAGCTAGGACAGTCCAGGAGGACAGAGGTGAGGAGGAGCAATGGGAGAGGCTGCTGGAGGTGGGACCAGGAGAAGGAAGAAGGGAGGGGAGGGGACAGGAGGCGGCAGTGGCCAGAAGAGGGAGGAGGGGAACCCTGGACAGTCAGTGCCAGGGGTGACAGGTGCCCAGGCCCCAGCCCCTTAGGGCATGTAGTGTGGTAGGGGACCATAAGGAGGCCCTCCAGACCCCAATAGGCCCCTCAACTCTCTTGGGAGCTGGCCGAATTCTCCCCACCCTATACTGGGCTGGGGCCCTTAGGGGCTGGGCAAGGCAGCACCCCGCCCTCCCCATGCCTCACCCCAAACCCACTCACATACCACAGTTCCTTGCTCCAGTGCCAACCCTTGCCAACCAGGCTAGGGGGCAGCACTTGTGCCAGCCCCCAATGGCCAGGGGGATCAGGGGGACAGAACTGGCCTGAGGGGAGTGGGCAGATGGGGGAGCTGTGGGCACTGAAAGAGGAAGGAGCTGAGAGGGGGCATCTGCTGGGAAGCGCGCCTAGCCCCACCCCTTGCGCAAGCAAGCTGCTGCCACCCTGGCCGGTTGGGTGGGACCCGCCTGAGCCTGAGGGGCAACTCAGGAGGGCTCTAAGCCCAGAGATGGGTGGGCCACAAAGTCCTACTTAAACAATTCCAGGGTCTCTTATTCCTGGTATGAGGGGCACTCTAGTGTCCCTCATACACTAGTCCCAAGTCCTGCTTGGCTGGGGGACCACAGAAATGCCCCCCAAAATATCCCTTCCCCTTTCCCCCCAACAGCTGCTGGCTCAATGCCGCTGGCCTGCTGCCCCTCACCAGCTCCCGTCCCGGTTGGCACCTACCCACCAGGATGCTGGCAGTTGTGCCCTCTCTCCCTCCTACCCCCCTGCTCCCAGCGCCCCATGCCAACTGTGGGCCTGGGGTGGGGGAGGGTCACCCCTGTGCCTTGGTGCCAGCCTGGCGGGCCCATGCCCCTAGGTCCTACAGATAAGGCCCAAGACCCTGTTCTCAAACCATCTACTCAAGAGGTAGCACATGGGTCAGGGCTACACAAAGACAGTACAGGAGGCTATGAAAAAGTTATGGAAGTCTCCACTCCCTAAGGTGGGGGCCAGTGTTTCTCCCTGCTACCAGGTACCAGCCTCCCAGCATTTCCCCTGCCCAAGCAAATGCTTGGGCACCAAAGTCCCTGCAATTGCTGAGAACCTTAATGCCAGATGCCTAAGAAGAAGTGGGGTGGGGCTGCTGTCTGCCCTTTGATCCTCATAAAGGAGGGAACTGGCCTAGAGGGCAGGGGACAAGGAGGTAGTCCATGGGGCCCCTCCATTTCACCCCTGCCAGGGGCAGCAGGGCAGGGTGTGGGCATCTGTTAGGTGGGGCCCCTAAGGTGACAATGCATAGAATGTCTCAGCAGAGGAGATGGGTGTCAACCATGGGTACAAGATGTCACAGGGGAACAGGATGATGAGAACCAGTTTGAGGGGAGGGGATGTAGAGGGTACCCATGTTCCAATTCTTTCCAATCCCTGGCTTTTACTCTGATCCAGAAACATTTCCCGATTTAAGCAAATTAAGAGATCCAAGGACTACAACTCCCAGTATGCACTATAATTATTTTCATGTACCTTGGGAGTTGTAGTTCCTTCAAGAAGCCAGGTGCTCTCATTCTTCTCTTCCCTAGAACCTTGCTGATGGGGGGGGGGGGGGGAGGACAGAGCAGAGAACTTAAGTCATGAATCTCCAAGGGGACTGTGTTTAGAAGAGGTAAAAGACTAGGAGATCCATGGTGGGGGGAGAGGACCTCTGCTCCCAGGCAAAGGGGGAAGAAAGGAGGAAGGAAGGAAGAGAGGATGTCTGTTGAAAGGGGCATATGGGTGGGGAGGAGTGGGGGGGCAGTGGAAACAGGAAGGAAACCAAAGCCAGAGACATGAGGTCGAAAGCAAGGGCCTGAGCCCCACTCTGAGGCCTGGCAGGGACTGGGAAGACATTTTCCCTTGCCATTCTGGTGGCTTGGGGAGGCATAAGAGGAATTAGTGATGTCAAGTAACAGCAAATTGATGTGTTTGTAATGGGTCACTGGCTCACTCTGCCTGCCACCAGCCCATTTTTGTTTGGAGCACCCTAAACCCTGGATCTGGCACAGGTATTTGCTGGCTGGGGAGCTCTAAAGGCTGACTTGGTTCTGGGATGCTAGCAGGCAGAGAAAGGGGCTCAGGGAGACCAGGGCCAGGCATGAGGGGAGTTTGGTGGAGTGAGGTATGTGTGAAGTCAGGCCCAGGTGTGAAGTCAAGGAATTGTGCTGGAAAATGAGAACACTATCCTCCAGGGCCGAAGCCATGGCAGCTGGGAGGCTCCACTGAAGAGAGGGCTGAGATGCCAAGGCCACCAGCTTCCCACCCACCTCGGGCTGTGGGACAGCATGAAGAGGGTAGCCCTCACTGGCATCCCTGTGGTATTTGCTAAGGGGAGTGTCCCCCTATGCCTGGAAGCCTGTGAACATTAAAGGTGGAAACTCAGGGGCCAGATGGCAGCTGGGTGCCTTTTCTTAGTGGGAGTGGAGGTCAGAAGTGGGCAGCTCTGCTTCGAGGCCACTTTGCTTGGGTTCCCCAACGCTGTACCACAGGTGCTTACTGGCTCCAGCCAAGACTTGCCAAGACCTGAGTCTGCCTGTGTGTGGGGGTCTTCTATACCTCTCGGAAACCCTTGATGGTAGACCACACAGTAGTCCTAACCCCTTCCCCTCAGTCCCCCAGTCCTGCCTTGGCGCCTGGCCGTGTGTGTTGGCAGGACTGAGGGGGGGGGGGGCAGCGAGGCAACTTCAAACTGTCCGGGCAAAACGTCAAGTTTACTCACGAGTTTACTCAGCAGAAGGAGGGGGGAAGAAGCCAGGGCAGGCACACCCCATGCCAGGGTCCTATCCGTCCCCACCTTCCTCCCTCACCCTTCTCTTCAGCCCTAGGCCAAAACAGGCATAGGTCCTAAGGCCTGGTGGCACAGCAGTCCTAACTGTCAGAAGGTCAGAGAACCAAGCAGGTCAGAGGCAGGAAGCCCTAAAGCAGACCCAGAGGCTTCTATCAGAGGGCAGTGCTCTGCCTGGAGTCCATTCACTACCCATCGTGGGGCCTCTGCCTTGGGCCAAAACTGGGTCTCTCAACCACCAAGAAGGAGGCAGTACTAGGCCAGGCTTCCTCTATCTGAGCAGTCCCCTAGGCAGTGACTTCTGACCCCAAATACACAGTCCTTGGATGTACCTCAGGCAGTATAATGCCATCTGGGCAGCCATAAAATCAGGGGCTGCTTCTTTCAGCCTTGGCTTGGGATGGGGGGATAGCACCCTATCTGACCTACTTCCCTTTCCTCTCCACCTGCTTTCATTCTCTGCTTCTCTCCCCCAGCTTTTGCTGTCCCCTCAGAGGCACTCTGTCCCCCACGCCTGCTGGGCCCCCCTCCCCCATCCTTCCCCAGGGTGCCAAGTGCAAGCACACAAAGGGCCTGATGGTGCATTGTTAGCCCAGCCCCCGCTGCCCGCCGCGCCCTCCTGGGGCAGGCACTAGGCCAAGGAGGAGCTGGGGGCCCTGGGTGCCAGGGGGCACCACATGGAAGGGGGAAGAGGTCAGCACCTGTCCCCCAGACACTGGGGTACATATCAGCCAGAGCCAAGTACGGATGAGAGTGCTCCATTAGAGCAGGCCTCTCTCCTTGACACCTGAGCCTAGTGGGCACTGCCTTCTTTCTTCCCCAGAGCCCCTTTCAGTTGGCATTAACCCCTTCCTGACCCCAGAGGCTGGGGGTGTGGTACTCAAGGGAGAGGACAGTGTCTGGGGGTGCCAGCGGGTTGCGTTGTGCCCACAGCAACCATGCAATAGAGGCACGCTGGGGGAGCTGGGGTCCCGCGGGCCAGGGAGAGTAGGCACTGACAGAGATTTCTTCTTATTTCATCAGCTGCTCCAGAGGGAGCCCCCTGCCCTTCTTCCCAGACACCACTAAGGAGGAATACTAACTACCACCCAAACCCAGTCACAAATACGTTCCTCTCCAGACCAGCACAACACTCCTTATACCCACCCACTCTCCCCTCCCAACCTGATGCCCACTCCATGCCAGCTCTCCCAGCAGTGCCAGGCAGGTACAGGGGTGACCAAACCAGTTGGTGGGTGTAATAATCCTCCAGGCCTCACCCCCACACACAGACATCCTCAGGGAACAGAGAGTTCCTATCCTGGTTTAACCCCTCACTGCCCAATCTGGCTCCCCCCCCCTGATAAACTGTCTCCCTCCTCTAGGAATAAGTTGGGGGAAGGGGAAATAGCTTCGCTGACTCATTCCCATTTTCAGCTGCAGCTAAGGGTCTCTAAGGTATTAGGGTGGGGGTCAATTCGAGAACGCCCTCCACCTGGCCCGGAAGCCAGGACAGCCTGCTGGTCTCCCCCTCTCCCCAGCACCCACTTCCGGTGTCCCAAACTAGGTCAGCAGCGCTCGTTTCCTGTGGGTCAGTTAGCACCAGCGCCTCTGCCCCTCCCCTGCTCCGGACCCAGGCTTCCCCCCGCCCAGGGCGCCCCGAGGTCTCACCACGTCTCAGCCGCCCTTTGATACGTGGGGGTTGTGCGGGGCGGGGGGCAGGGGACCCGCCCTCTCTCCAAACACCAGCAGGGCCGGGGCGCCTGGGCAGGCACGTGTCCGGGCACAACCCGCTGCCCACGCCGCCCCCCCCCCCCCCCCCCGCTCTGGCCGGGACACGTCGCTTGCTCACTTGGGGTGGGGTGGGAGAAAAGAAAGCTGGAAGTGTAAAGTAGCGTTCCCCACCCCTCTGAATGGCAGCCCCCTCCCATTGGCGCTTAATGTAGGCTCTACTACACAGTAGCGACCCCCACTCTGGGTAGGGGCAGGTGCGCCGGAGCCGATGGGGGTGCGAGTGGTAGGTAGAATACTTCCTAGTCACCCCGCCTCGCTTTTGGGTCTATCTAGGGGCATGAGCTGGCTTTGAAAAGGTGGCGGCGGGACTGGAGCCTGAGGAAGGGAGTGAAATTGAGGGACGGCGGAGAACGGGGTCGTTCGATGTCGCTCGGAGGTTGTCGCTGAGCCCCACTACCGGAGAGAGCGCGCGGCTCTGGAAGCGCAAGAAACCGAATAGTCTAGCTGGTAACTTTCCCCCCGGCCGCCGCTCCTCCAGCGCTCCCCCACCCCCCATGCAACTGGCCTGGGTCCAACCCACAGCGCCAGGGGGCGCGGGGGGGGGGGGGAGCGCGTTGTCCTAGTTAGAGTCCGTCCGTCAGCGTTTCCATTCCCTCAACTCAGTCGGGTCGGGGGTCTACCCCTAAAGTCAAGAAGGAGACTGGGGAAGCGCTCGGCTCCGCTTCGCCCTCTCTGCATCCCAGAGCCGCCAGTCTGTCTGTTCCCTGAAGTGCAGAGAAAGTTTCTGGGGACCCTCCGCCTGGGTTGGGAGCGGCCGTAGTTCCTTTTCTACCTTTCCTCTCAGTTAAAATAAATTCCAAAGAGCCAGGGTATTGGAAAGGCACTGGGAATGGGAGTGGTGGGAATCTAGTCTGCATGCGTGTGTGTGTGGGGGGGGGTCCCATTTACAGGACGGACGAAGGACACTGCAGTAGTGTGGGGGACCTCGAGTTGGGAGACGAAAGTGGGGTACACTCACCTCTCCGCCGTTGGGTCCGCTGGCTGAAGCTGCTGAGGCACAGTGTGTGGGGAGAAGCGTGTCCCCCGCCAGGCCCGGGGGCTTGGGGCCCTGCTTCGGTCCTGGTCAGAAGGCCGCGGTCAGTCGCTCGCCGCTCTCTGCTGGGGGGCTCCTCCTCCGCAGCCCTCTGCCTCCTCCTGCCGCCCGCCCCCCCCTCGGCCGCGAGAACCGTACATTCACCTGGCTCCCACCCGCCCCCCCCTCAGGGCCCGCCTCACCTGTCCTGCTGTCTCACCTGTCCTCCTGCTTGCTTTCCCCCCATCCCTCCCCTCCCTCCCCCCTCCCCTGCCACCCCCCCAACTCCCCCCCCAACCCTTAGCAACACCCTCTGTCACTTCCTGGTTTTTCACCCGCCCCCCCAGGCCCCCCTCCCTCCACCCAATAAGGACATAAACTTCAACCCCTTGGTCCAGCCAGTCCCTGCAGGGCTCAAACGCGTCCCTCCCTCCTTTTTCGCTCCCTCAGTCCAAACTCTTACTTTGCTCTCTGAGCCTTTCCCACCCTCCTCTTTTCCCACCCTCTTTCCTTCTCTCTTTCTCCCTTCACCTGCCGCGGTCTCTCTCTCTCTCTCTCTCTCTCTCTCTCCCTTTCTCACTCTCTCTCCTCTCTAGCCCCTATCTCTCGCAGTCCACCTTAACTTGAGCTCCGCCCCGGACCCCTATCCAGCCCTCCGCTACGGCTCCTCCCTGCCCCAGGCACTACACCGCCCCATCGGCCCATTGGCCTGAAAACCCGCCTATTCCAACTAGGTCCCGCCTTGCGTTCGGTCAGGGAGGGGGCGGAACCGAGGGGCTGGCCTGAAAGCTGGAGGAAGGGGAAGGGAAAGGGGAGGGGGTAGTGTCCGTAGCAGCCGGGGAACCGAGCACCCTCATCAAGGGCTCCCACTCCTCCAAGAGGGGCTTCTGTAGGGTCAGCACCTCGGGAGGGAAGGGTATGAGAGGTGAAAGATAGGCTAGATGGGGTGAGGCGGGGACTTAGAGGATTGATGGGCGCGGGGGGGGGGGGGGGTCCCGTGATGGGCTATAATCAGGTCAGGGCCCCGGGAGGTAGGGGGAGGGGAGCCACCAGGCCTTGGGCTCCAGCTCCTACGCCCCATTCCACCCCCGCCAGAGGGAGCGGGGGAGTTGAGGCAGCAGGCACCCTGCGTCCCTCCCCACGCGTGACGGAACCCCGCGGGAAGGGATCGGCTCCCTAGGCAAGCAGATTCTGCGCTCCAGCCGTTGCTGCGGCCTTGGCATTGTCAGAGGGGAGGAGTCAGGATAGCGGAGGGGGAGGGGGAGGCGCGCTCTCACTTCTCCCCGCCTCCATCCTGCCGGTTCCCGAAGTGGAGAAACTGAGTCTCCGCGAAGAAGGGACATCTTGATTGGGATTCGCTGAGATCCAGGTGGGGAGGGATACTGGGTGTTTAGGATGTGGGTTTGTATGGGAGCAGGATACAAATTTCAGTGCCCTTCAACTGAGGAAGGTAGCCTGTGAGGGACACTTCCAACTGGGCCTGCAGTGCTACGTACCCCAAAGGGCCCCTCCCACTAGTAGAAGACGAAATCAAATTCAGACACTTCGGGCCAGGTTCCGCTACCCGCGACCACCTGAGCCGAACTGGGTGGGACTCGCTTTCTCCTCCCCAGCCTCCTCCGCAGGGGGCCTCCCTCCCTTTCAAGCAGGTGGCTCCGCGGGACACTAGCTCAACCTGTTGGACCACAATGGGCGGTGCCAGGGTGGCCCTGGCCCTCACCCGGGCTGACCCGGGATCCCCGCGCAGGGGGAGGGACGGAGTCCCGGTCCCTCCCTCCCCTCTCTCCGGCCGTGACTCAGCCTCGGGCCGCTGCCCTGCTTCCCAGCCAGAGGCGGAAAGTGTGAGGCGCCCCTGAGGGCCCAGGCCAAACCAAACAGCCCCCCACCCCAGACATTATCTCACTGGAGAATTAGGGGGGCTGTAGAAAGGAGGGGCTGCACAGGCATGGGAAGCTCCCGCTACGATAATCCGCTCCAGGTTTTCCTATCGTCCCTGTCCCCCTTGGGTCCGGAGGTTGGTCACTTCTCCGGGTTTTCTTCTCGGCCCCGCTGGTCTGATTCTGGCTGGTAAGGGCCCGAGGCCGTCGGGGTCCAGGCCAGGGTTTTTCTCTCCCTTCTCTAGCCCTCGGGGTCGTGCTAGTCTGGGGAATGGCCGTGCCTGGGTCTAGACAGCAGTGCCAGATGCACTGGAGAAAGGGTGCTTCGGGGAGTAGGGGGCATGGCCGAGAGAAAGGAGGGCGGGAGAGCCCCAGGAAAGGAAGAGCTAGGGCCTCTAGAGGCAATAGAAGGGCGGGCGCCTTGTTTGGCACTAGCCCTTAGATACAGATAAGAGAACGGGGCCCAGTGCCTCGGGCTTGCCCCGTCCTCTACATTAGGGGTCACATCAGACGTCTTGCTGGACCCAACTTGGATCTTTCAGCGGCCGAAATGCCATTCCCCATTTGATTCTCTACAGCCCTCCTGATAGTTTCTCAGTGACCCCCCCTCCCACGTTTCTCTCTGGTCCTTATATCTACCTTCCTTGCTCAGAAGTCAGAGGGGGAACCCCAACTTGAAATTCCCGCCTACCCCCCAACTTCGGTCCCTTACCGCGCCAAACCACCGAGACAGCTGCGGCCAAGAAACGCTGACTGGGGGGCCGCTCCCTCCCACGATACCCGGGCCGGGCCCCAAGGGCCTGCCGCCACCCCTGCTCCGCCCCCAGACTGGAACTGGGAATTGGAGGGCAGGTGTCCGGCCTGCAGCGGCCTCCTGGGGATAAGGGAGCGTTCTAGATACACACATTCTAACTTAAATCTTCAGGCGACAAATTAGACCTTAATTTGGGGTGGTAAAGTAGCGGGAAGTGGATAAATACCCGGAGAATGATATGTATGACCAAAGAGAAGGATGAAAGCCCCGGCTGGAAGTTAACCCTCCTAGGAATGACTGATACCTGGGACTGGCCTGGGACAGGGAATCTGAAGTGACGGCTGGCTGAGCCACGTGCTCGAAAGGGCATCCGCAGAGGAATTAGATGCTTGCAAGAGCCTGAAGGAGAGAGGGATTCTGGCGGGAGGAAAGGCCAGGTTCTGCCTGGGCGGGGTAATGAGTGATTGGGTCCAGGGGCCTGTTCTGGAAAGTGGGGGACCGAGCTGGAAGTGGAGCGTCAGCCTGTGCCAGGCGACCACCTCTTCCCTAGGGCCCTCCTTCCGCCGGCTGCCTCCGCTTCCCTCGAAAAACCCGCCGCCCAGGAAACCACTGGGGGCGCTCAGACCGCAGCCCCACCCCAACCCGCCCGGCGCCCCTACCGCGACCGCCCAACCCACCTGAAGGGGCCGTGGCTGCAAGGGTTGCCCCCCTCCCGCCGACTCCCCCCACACCTGCGGGCGGCACTATTTATAACTCAGCGCCTATTCCGGGCCTCCGGGCGAGAGCGGGCTGCAGCGCAGTGCTAATCGTCGCCTGGATCTTTGCGCCCCCCAGGGCTGGGGGAGATAAATTTAGCTTCAGGAAGCTCGGGGGAACATTTTCCAAAACTCCACGTCCCAGAGAAAGCGAATCAAAACCCCTCTGCTCTCAGCCTCCCTCCGGCTAGCCACCAGGCGGCGCAGATCGCTAGGTTCCTGAAACCCACTTAGGAGTTTGGGGCACAGCATTGAAGCTAGGATAGCTGAAGGCGAAATATGGGAGGATACTGAGGGCTGGCAGGAAGTCTGAGGGTCCAGAGAATGGCCTGAAGAATGGGTATGACCCCGAGAGTCCGGAGTACAAAGCCTCAGCTTGCAATAATTGAGAAAGGGGCTGACAACTTCTGCCTTTTGAAGGGGAAATAACTCATATGCAGACGAGATGCAAATAGAGATGCAAATAAGAGCCTGTGCCCTCGAGGGGGCTGTTAAAAAGGGGGCGCTATTGAAAGGATTGCCACACCTCCCTTTCCAACGGGCCCTCCTGGGAAAACGTGGGACCCTCCCAAGATCATTACTGTAACTATAAAATCCCATTTATTGTTCGTGGTTACTCAGACCACTTCACTATGCTCCCTCCCTTTCACCTGACTTTCATACACCACTTAGGGTCTTATATCCTACGAAATCAGCTGGGAATCCTGGTGTCAGGCCGCTCCTCCACCTCAGGACATCACCCTTGGGGGTCTTTTCCAGCTCTACCTTGTTTCCTTCCCTATTTTACCCCGCCCGTTTCCCTACCCCTTGTGGCCACTAGAGGGCCGTAGGGCACAGGGGGGTAGGTGAAATCTTATCTAATCCCTATTTTGGCACTTTGCTTCTCTTTACCCCCTTCCCTGTACATTATTACTAACCCCATAACCTTTGAGCGAGTTCTTTTTTTTTTTTTTAATTTCTTTATTTTTTACAGAGACAGTGAGTGAGTCCGAGAGAGGGATAGACAGGGACAGACAGACAGGAACGGAGAGAGATGAGAAGCATCGCATCAGTTTTTCATTGCGAGACCTTAGTTGTTCATTGATTGCTTTCTCATATGTGCCTTGACCGCGGGCCTTCCGCAGACTGAGTAACCCCTTGCTGGAGCCAGCGACCTTGGGTTCAAGCTGGTGGGCTTTTCCTCAAACCAGATGAGCCCGCACTCAAGCTGGTGACCTCGGGGTCTTGAACCCGAGTCCTCTGCATCCCAGTCCGACGCTCTATCCACTGCATCACCGCCAGGTCAGGTAAGCTCAGGTTTTGAGTATCCAAACTACTCTCTCAAGAACTCACTCAAGCCTGACCAGGCGGTGGCGCAGTGGATAGAGCGTCGGACTGGGATGTGGAGGACTCAGGGTCGAGACCCCGAGGTTGCCAGCTTGAGTGCGGGCTCCTCTGGTTTGAGCAAGGCTCACCAGCTTGGACCCAAGGTCGCTGGCTCGAGCAAGGGGTCACTCAATCTGCTGTAGTTCCCGGGTCAAGGCACATATGAGAAATCAATCAGGCCCTGGCCGGTTTGCTCAGTGGTAGAGCGTTGGCCTGGCGTGCAGGAGTCCCGGGTTCGATTCCCAGCCAGGGCACACAGGAGAAGCGCCCATCTGCTTCTCCACCCCTCCCCCTCCCCTTTCTCTCTGTCTCTCTCTCTCCCTCCCGCAGCCAGGGCTCCATTGGAGCAAAGTTGGCCTGGGCGCTGGAGGTGGCTCTATGGCCTCTGCCTCAGGTGCTAGAATGGCTCTGGTTGCAACAGAGCAACGCCCCAGATGGGCAGAGCATCGCCCCCTGGTGGGCATGCTGGGTGGATCCTGGTCGGGGGCATGCGGGAGTCTGACTGCCTCCCTGTTTCTAACTTCAGAAAAATACAAAAATAAAAATAAAAATAAAAAATAAAAAAAGAAATCAATCAATGAACTAAGGAGCTGCAACGACGAATTGATGTTTCTCATCTCTCTCCCTTCCTGTCTGTCTATCTCTCTCTTTGACTCTCCCTGTCTCTGCCACAAAAACAAACAAACAAAAACCCACAAAAAACCTGAGCTTACTAAACAAAACAAAGCCCCGAGTTTACACCCTGGCTGGATGGCTTGGTTGGTAGAACATCCTCTGGACATGCAAAGATTGTGGGTTGGGTCCCTGGTAAGGGCATATACAGGATCACTGTTTCTGTCTCTTTCTCTCTCTTTCTGTCTCTTTCTCTCTCTCCCATCCTATCTCGCTAAAATCAATAAAAACAAACAAACAACAACAAACCCGAGTTTACTCTCATTGGAAAGAGAGCATTGCAGGAAAGCTGCCGCATCTCTTTTTTGTCCTAGAGGAGTGGGAAGTGTAGACCAAGGAACCATCTCCTGGCCTGTGTGGATTAGGTGAAAATGAGGAAACTGAGGCCCCCAAATGATGTCGGGAAACCAAGAACAAGGGGAGCTTAGGGGTGAGGTGGAAGTTGGTAAGCATGGGATGGGCGCAGAATGGGGGTAGCAGTCCCCTCCACAATTTTTTTTTTTTTTGCCTGGCCCTGCTTCCCAGGTCACCTAGGCCACCATCCCTAGCACCAGTTCAGAAGAGGAAGGCAAGCTAATAGAAAGAAGCCCTGAATTTGAGATGAGAAAATCTGATTTACTAATGAACTACCCTACCACAGTGTGCTGTGGGTATGACCTTGGATGGGTCACTTTACCTCTCAGGGCCTGTTTCTTTCACTGTTAAAATGGGATAATTACCTCTGTTTTGTCTCCTTTTGAAGGACTTTTGTAAGGCTCAAAGCACTCTGTAGTGTGAAAAGGGTTCTTAAAATGATATATGAGGTTTTTGTTATTCTCCCCATACCTCTCAGTCTTGCCACATTCAGGGCTCTTTTTTCAGCTTTGACCACTCTCCTTGGGCCACTGGACATCTCTATGCCTCTCCTTCAGCTCCTCATTACAGGTCCCACCACAGGCCTTAGCCTTGGGCCCTTACTTCCTCCACCTACCACTTTCCCAGTGGTCTTTGCCCTGGGACAAAGACATCCCCTCCCTTGGCCAAGACCCTCATGCTCAGAACTCTCAGACTCCAGGATCTACCTCCGGGCACAGCTCAGCTTGGTGGGAGTGGGGCCTAAGAAAGGAAAAGGAGGCAGAAGGCCAGGGAAGGGCTGGAGCTGGCCAGGAAAGAAACAGGTTATGAGCCCCAATTCAGATAGATAAATTCTGTGTCTGCCTCCACCACTAAGCTCTCTCTAGTTGGATTTAGAACCTTAACCCTCCTCATTTATGTGCCCTGGGATGAGGGTGGGGCTCTGAAGGTACCAGGCAAGAGCACTGACCTGCATTTTGTGGCTGCCTAAAGAGGCGTGCTGAGCTGCCAGGGATAAGATATAATCTTGAGTTGTAGTACTACACTGCCACAAAAAAGAATGAGCAGGCTGTAAATGTACTGATGTGGAATCCTGTACAAGATATTTTAAGGGAAAAAGCAAGATATAGAACCATAAAAAAGGCCTGACCTGTGGTGGCGCAGTGGATAAAGTGTCGACCTGGAAATGCTGAGGTCACCGGTTCGAAACCCTGGGCTTGCCTGGTCAAGGCACATATGGGAATTGATGCTTCCAGCTCCTCCCCCCTTCTCTCTCTCCTCTCTCTCCCTCTCTGTCTCTCCCTCTCTCTCTCCTCTCTAAAAATGAATAATAAAAAAAATTTAAAAAAAAGTTTAATAAAAAATTAAAAAAAAAAAAAGAACCATAAAAAAAAAAAAGATATAGAACCATGAGTAGAGTATGTCATCAACTAAATGAATTAAGTGTATGCAGAATCTGGCCCCTTCTCACCACTGCTATTACTGTAAGCCTGCTACAAGCCAACAACATGGCTGTCCTGGATTGTGTCCATTACTACCTAATAGGTCTCTCTTCTGCTACCTTTTTCTCCTTAAGTCTATTTTTAACACAGCAGCCAGTGTGAGCCTTTTAAATAAAAAATCAGTTCATGCTCAACACCCAGCAATAACTCCTCATAAAATCTCAAATTCTTATCATGGTTCACTAGTCCCCCCATCCCTCCCCTGACCCCCCACCTCTGACCTGCCTCCACTTACATCTCTTGTTAAACCTTTTCTTTTTTTCATAGCACCTATGACCTAATAATATCTCTATATATTTTATTTTTGTGTGACTTAAGCAGAGAGAGAGACAGATAGGGACAGTCAGACAGGAAGGGCGAGAGATGAGAAGCATCAATCCTTCGTTGCAGCTCCTTAGTTATTCATTGGTTGCTTTCTCATATGTGCCTTGATGGGGTGGGCTACAGCAGAGTGAGTGACCCCTTGCTCAAGCTAGTAACCTTGGGCTCAAGCCATCATGTATATGATCCCATGCTCAAGCCAGCAACTCTGCACTCAAGCCAGAAGGGCCCGCGCTCAAGCTGGGACCTCGGGGTTTCGAACCTGGGTCCTCCGCGTTCCAGTCCGACGTTCTATCCACTGCGCCACCACCTGGTCAGGCTCTATATTTATTTTTTATGTTTATATTTTATTTTCTGTATCCACCCACCAGAATATTAGGTTCACCAGTATAGGGATCTCTCTCTCTTTTTTTTTACAGGGACAGAGAGAGAGTCAGAGATAGGGATAGACAGGGACAGACAGACAGGAACGGAGAGAGATGAGAAGCATCGCATCAGTTTTTCATTGCGAGACCTTAGTTGTTCATTGATTGCTTTCTCATATGTGCCTTCACCACAGGCCTTCAGCAGACCAAGTAACCTCTTGCTCGAGCCAGCAACCTTGGGTCCAAGCTGGTGAGCTTTTGCTCAAAGCAGATGAGCCCACGCTCAAGCTGGCGACCTCGGGGTCTTGAACCTGGGTCCTCTGCATCCCAGTCTGACGCTCTAACCACTGCGCCACCGCCTGGTCAGGCGGGATCTATTTTACTCAGTGCTCTATTCAAGGCACCCATATTGGTATATACTAGTGGATGCTCAATAGTATTTGTTAAGGCCTGGCCAGATAGTTCAGTTGGTTACAGCATCGGCCCAAAGCACATAAGTTGCCAGTTTGATTCCTGGTCAGGGCACATACAGGAACAGATTGATGTTCCTGTCTCTGTCTGTCTCCCTTCCTCTCTAAAAATCAATAAAATAAACATGAAAAAAATATATTTGTTAAGTGAATGAATATACTATGCATGGACTATCTTTATAATGCTAAGAAACCGGTAACCATAGTTACCTCCAGGGATGAGAGCTGGGGGCTAGGGAATAGGTATAGAAGGGAGCTTTACCTTTTACTATCAAAATTATTTACTTTCAGCATATGTTACTTTTACAAAAAGAAAAATAAGCCTGATTAGTGGTGGTGCAGTGGATAGAGCACCAATCTGGAATGCTGAGGACTCAGGTTTGAAATCCTGAGGTTGCCGGTTTGAACATGGTCTCATCTGGCTTGAGCGCAGGGTTGCCAACCTGAGTGTGAGATTATCAACATAATCCTATGGTTGCTGGCTTGAGCCCAAGGTCATTGGCTTGAGCAAGGGGTCACTCACTCAGTTGGAGCCCCCCCCCCCATCAAGGCATGTATGAGAAGCAATCCATGAACAATTAAAGTGCTGCAACTACGAGTTGATACTTCTCATCAACTGTCTGTCTGTCTGTCTGTCTGTCTCTCTCTCTGAAAAATTAAATAGCCTGACCAGGTGGTACAATGAATAGAGCATCAACTTGGGATGCTGAGGACCCAGGTTTAAAACCCTGATGTTGCCAGCTTGAGCACGGGGCTCACCAGCTTGAGTGCAAGATCACCAACTTGAGTGTGGGATCATACACATGACCCCATAGTCACTGGCTTTAAGCCCGGGCTTGAGCAAGGGGTCACTGGCTCAGCTGGAGCCCCCTGGTCAGGGCACATATGAAAAAGCAATCAATGAACAACCACAGTGCCACAACTACAAGTTGATACTTCTCATCTCCCTGCCTGCCTGCCTGCCTGCCTCTCTCTCTTTTGCTAAAAATAAATAAATAAATAAAATAAAAATAAAGTAAACCTGGAGAAAAAGCAGTTAACCAAGAAGAAGGCTGAGGAAGAGCCAGCTCCTGGGAGAAAAGGGAGGGACCCATATACCATCCCCAGGCCAGTTCCCCAGGAGAGAAATGGGAAGCAATAATTGGGCTCCAAGAAGGGCCAGGGTATGAGAGGCTATGATCGGGGGGACCCTATAGCTGGCTCTGATGTTGTAGGGGGCTGTGAATGGGTATGTCAATAAGCATGAGTAAGCATGAGCAAGATGATGTAAATGGTCATGTGTACCTACCACTGGGAGTAATTCAGGGAAAGCAATTGCTGGTGCCAGCCAGGGGCAAGTGAAGGGTTGATTCTGCTCCTTCTGGCTGTTGTGTCCCGTGATAAGCCTGAGGAACCTGTGTGCCCACATAGGTGCATTTTCCTTGCAACTTTGTGAGCTGGAGGAGCAGGGCCCTTACTTCCTCCATGAGCTGGGGAGTAGGGCTTTCCCCCAAAATTCTCAGAGGCAAAAATTGGCAAGACCAGTTCTTCTATTTGGGTTCCCATCCTAATGCACAGGGCCTCACAGAAGACCCCACCCAAACTGGACCCCTCCCTACCCACAAGGTGGGAACAACTTGGCCTTTCCATCCTTCCCACTCAGGTATTAGTGAGTCAGGAAACCTGGCGTTCAGTCTGTTTCATAGAGGACAACCTCCTTCCCTCCCTGGTCAGCACCCTGGCTCCAAGACCCTTCCAGTGATGACTTTTACTGATTTTTCTTTAGACATTGGGAACTTTGGCCTTAAGGCCTATTTATTTTATATATAGTTCAGTGACTTTCAGAGATATTAGGGGCAGCCCATTCCTGCCACTAAGAGAGTATGGTAAGATCAACCATCCGGGCTGGTGGGCTCACTGTGCCAGGTTTGGAGGAGTGCCAGGTCCTACTGCAGTCTTATTGGGGTCCTAGCCAGCAGGCCAAGGTCCTGTGCACCAGCAGTTCACCAGAGGTGGGGTTTGGGAATGGAGGCCCAGAGACAAGGCAAGTCTGAGAGACGGCACCAACTCAAAGCAGGATCCACACTTCACTCGTTGTTTGTGGCCCATCCTTGGTCCAGTGCAGCTGGCGCCAGGAGTCTTGATGGGGGTTGGGCTGGGCACTAAAGAAGAGAATAGGAAGCTGAGAGACAGGCTCTACCACAGAAACTGCAGTCATGCCTCCTGTTTGCCCTATCCCGCTCACCAGAGGGACGCCAGCCGTGGTGCTGGCAGGATGCAGCTCCCTGCTGCCTTTAATCCAGCAGCTCCTTCACACACCAGCAGCAGAGGAGGATATAGGCAACTTCCTTTAGGGTGCGCTCCAGGCCTTCCCACCTAGTGCCCATCTTTACAACAGGCACTCGGAGCCCAGCGTCTCGCAGGGCCCCTCTGAGGGAGAAGGGCAAGGCCTGGGCTAGGGGCTGTGTTCGGGCCTGCATGTGGGCAGCAGCTCTGAGGGTGTGGGAGATGCCTCCGGTGCCTTTTATCAGCAGTGTCCCCACCCCCTCAGGCCTCATGACTACAGGGACAAAGGCCCCAGGGTCTAACAGGGAAGGTTCTGGGCCTGAGAATGGGCTGAGTCAGCCCCTGTGCACAGTGGTGGAGGCGGGGTTGGGTTAGGAGGAGGAGGACTTGGCCATTCCATCTTTCATCCTCCACAGCCAGGCCAGCTCAGCTTCCCTCCTCTAGCCTGAGCCTAGAAATCTCGGGTGCCCTGCTTGGTTGCTGGTACCCCCAGTGGTTAGCACAATTCCCTGCTCCCACCCTCTGGTGGGCTCCTGCCCAGTTCAGCATTCAGTCAGAATCACCACTAAGAGCTCCTTGCCAGCCCCTCAGAGTGAGAACTGCCAGCTCAGAACTGGTAGGGCCTGGCCCACTCTGCTTTTCCCATCCCCCTGGGAGCAGGAAGACACAGCCACAGCAACAGGCACAAGAGAAGAGAGGCACAGTTTATTGAGAGGTTATACCGCAGGGCAGCCTCCTTCTCTTCCTCCTGGAGTGGGCAAGAGTGGGAGGTCACTTGCGGGAGTTCCGCTCTTCCTCTTCGTTCTCAAGTAGGTAGGCTGGACGGTAGGTGGGCTGTCCTCCTGGGCCCAGGTACTTCAGGGCTGGATTCTGCACAGTGTTCTCCTGGCTCCCCAGTGATGTGTAGCTGGAGCCGGGAGAATAGAGGGCAAGTGTGTGGTGGGGTGGCTCCCTATCTCAGCACCCACACGTTTCCCCATACCTATTCTCTTCCAGCACCCTTACCCTTGGTCATACAGGATACAGTACGGGACAAACAGCTGACGTAGAAAGTCCCAGATGTCTCTGTAGGTCCAGTCCTGGGAGGTCAGAGTCAGAGAAGAGTCACAAATAATGCCCTCTCCTACTCTACCCTCTGCTGCCTGGGAAAGGGGCCGTTCAGGGCTCTTCTGCTACCTTGGCCACTGAGGACCTGCTATCTTATTCGCTGGTACATCTTGCTCTGTGTAGGCCAAACAATAAGAAAGAGAAACTTCATCCTGTGCCCTTTCCATTTCCAATCCACCCTCCACTGGCATGATAGGGAGGGGCTATATTTGTGTCAGTCACAGCTGGCCAGAACTTTCTGCAATGTGAAATGTTCTCTTTCTGTGCTATCTAACATGGTGGGTCCTTGAAATGTGGCTAGTTTAACTGAAGAACTAAATTTTAAATTGGGTTTAATTTTTAAAATTGATATAATTCACATGCCATTAAAATTCATCCTTTAAAAATATTCATCCTTTTGCCTGACCAGGCAGTGGCGCAGTGGATAGAGCGTCAGACTGGGATGCGGAGGACCCAGGTTCAAGACCCTGAGGTCACCAGCTTGAGCACAGGCTCATCTGGTTTGAGCAAAAAAGCTCACCAGCTTGAGCCCAAGGTCGCTGGCTTGAGCAAGGGGTTACTCGGTCTGCTCTAGCCCCACGGTCAAGGCACATATGAGAAAGCAATCAATGAACAACTAAAGGGACACAACAAAAAACTGATGATTGATGCTTCTCATCTCTCTCCGTTCCTGTCTGTCTGTCCCTATCTATTCCTCTGACTGTCTCTGTAAAAAAAAAAAAATCATCCTTTTAAAATACATAAGTCAGTGTTCTAGTCATTTGTATTTCATTTTAATTATGATTTGAATGTAAATAAATGACTAATGACTACCATATTGGATAGTACAGGTCTAGGTCACTGTTCTGTCCATAGTGAAAAAGCATAATGCCTGCTACTGAATTAATGCTCAATAAATACTTGTCAAAAGGCTGAATGAACAAACAGCACAGCCTTCCTTGGATGACGGGGATCCTTCATCCAAGCCCCAGGCTTCAATGTCCCCACCTCAGGAGGCCAGGGTGCAACGACTGATAGGGGACATGAGCCTGAAAGCAGGAAGTCCTCTTCCACATTACCAGCAGTGGGTTGATGCGCATGAATGTGGGCCAGCCTGGGTCGGTGGGGCTGAAGGGGCTGAGGCTGCAGGAGTAGGGGTCTGTGCGGCGGGTGCCCATCAAGGCGGCCTCCAGCTGGGGGTACCGTGCCTGCAGCTGGCTCAGGGCTTGCTTCATGTCACCCTCAGCCTCCAGCACCTGCAGATTGTACCTGAGAAAGGGGGAGGCCTGGGAGTCATGAACGAGCACTGCCAAGTCCCTTTTGGAGCCCAAACCTCCAGGCCCCTAGTACCTCTTGATGGTATCCTGTAGAAACTGCTCCAGCTCAGGGAAAGGGGAGATGCTGCGGATATATAGGATCTGGAGGGGTTCTCGAGTATCAGGGTGCTTCCTGGGGAGGGGAGAAACCACAGGCTTGCCAGCATGGGCAGGGAAATGCCCTCCAGAGAGTCTGTATTGTTCTCTTTGGCCTCTGGGATGCATATCTTCCCTTCTTCCTCTTTCTTGGTCTTTCCCACACATCAGTACCTACATCCTCTGGAAGCCCGCGCAGATCTCTTACCTCTTAAATCTGGAGTATATATCCTGTTTCAGGTAAGTAAATCTCACCTCCTCAACAGGAACAGGACCTCCCTGTGGTCAGGGATGGTGGCCTGCACATCCACCCCGAGGGCCAGATGCTCAATAATATGGTGGGGGAAGGGAACCGAGAGGTCACTGTGGGTACCTCCTTCTCCAACCCGACTCAGACACCAGTTTTTCTCCTTGCTTCCTAGGATGGGGAACTAGAGGATGGGGCAGATCCAGTATCTTGGTATCTCTGGGGTTTTGCCTCCAGGGGATAGGCTCACCTCTGCACAGCCGCGTGGAAGAGGTGCAGGAGGGCAGTGCAGTCCTTGCCTCCATTGAAGCCCACACAGAGCTGGGTGAGGTTGTATCGAGCCAAGGCAGTCTCGATGATATGCAGGGCACCTGCCACCTTTTTCCCCAGAGAAGACCCTGCCAGACAGATAGGGAAGAGGCCATCAGACAGACATATATGGATGTCAAAAGGCAGTGGGGACCATTATACCCTTGCTTAAAACCCTTCAATATCTTCCCAGTGTTCCCAGGATGAAGTTCAGATTCCTTCTGCTCCGTGACTGTCATTCAGCCACACATCTCAGTGTCTCCCCTCCCGGGTCCTAGTTTCTTTCCATTCTCCTAAACCTCCTGCTGCTTCCTTCTAAGCCCTCTCTCATACTGTGTGCTCTTGTCCCACTCCTGGTCTGGCCAAATCCTTATCACGCAGCTTATATGTCACTTGCCCAAAGCCTTCTTTGACCCCAGATCAAGGCCGAGCTTCTTGCTGTGTAGTCCTTCATTACCGACATCTCATGCATGATTGCCTGTTTAACACCTACCTTTCCTGGCCCATACAATAGGGTATACATTTGTCCTGTTGAGCTACCTCCCCAAGCCCCAACACAGTGCTGGTGAAAGTGGGTACTCAATCAATATTTATTGAAAGAATGAGTGAATCAACTGTAGCTATCCTCTATCTTCTTCTGGATTTTTGGGAAGCCTCCAACAACCCTTAGATTCCTGGGACCTAGGGTAGCACCTGTGATTTGGTGCCTATGCCCCTACCTGATTTGGCAAGTTTGTATACAGCCTCACTGGCCTTCTCCATGGCATTGGGTATGTAGGGGACCAATGATCCTTGAGGCAGACGGGCAGTCAGGTAAGCTAGGCATTCCTCCAGAGGCCCTTCTTCCTCTGAGTCCAGTGTCAGCTTCACCTGATAGTAGTTGCTGCCCCAGTCAGGGTAGGAACCAAGGCCAAGCCTGTGTCCAAAGTGGGCCTGGGCCTCAGCCAGGATGGGGGCAATAGAGGCCTCGTCAGCTGCCACATACAGCTCCCGCAAGTGGAACTGAACAGCTGAGTTTTGAAACAACCCCTTCAGCCCCTCCAGCACCCGCCGTAGCAGCTCTGGAATGCCTGGGAAGAGGTAGACGTTGCGGACCGAGACCAGTGGGAATCTGAAGGGGTGGCCTGTGTGAGGATCTGTCCCGTAATGCAGGCGGGCAGAGGAGGGCACCAGTGACAGCTTCTCCCAGCCCTCCCTTCCTAGGGCTTTTATGGCTGCTTCCAGCTCAGGGTGTGGCTTGAGCTCATCCCCAAAGGCCTGTGCTACTGCTTCAAAGGTCACATCATCATGAGTGGGACCAATGCCCCCTGCCGTGAGGACGTGGGTGAAGCGGTTGGAAAAAGAGGTGACCTCAGCAGCAATGGTGGCTACCTCATCGGGTACAACAGAGACTCGGCACACCTGGACCCCCAGGGAGCGCAGTGTCCGGCACAGGAAGTAGGTGTTGGTGTCCTGAGTATGTCCCTGGGAGATTGGAGATGGAGAAGATGAGAGTGTTATTGTTATGGGATAAAGGGCAAAGGGGGCAGGGATGAAAGCTGTATCCGCCTGATGATGGGGCACTGTTCTCTGGGGGATACCATCTCAGGCTGCTAAGAATTCTGGACTGAGCACAAGAGTGGGAAGATCCATGTGAACGGAGTCAGGGATGATGTGATATCCCTTGGGCCTCTTTCTCTGCACTGTGATTTTGACCTCATCTATGCTTATAAATTCAATTATCAATTCTATGTGGACAACTCCTCTACATCCTCACCAACCAAGACAGTCTCAGTTTCCTGACTCCAAGTGCCTATGGGGCATCATCACCCTATCCCTGGCTCTCAATGGCATCCCAAGACACTGTCCATAGCTAGTGGCCTCTTCATGCTGTCAACTCCACTTCTGAAATGTCTCCCCATCTGCTCTCTTCTCTGTCCCTACTGCCACCAAGTAGGTTCTTGGCACCTTTCACCTGGACAGTTGCAACAGCACCCTGGCCAGGCTCCCAGCCTCCAGCCACAGTGCTCTCTCTGCCTGGTGCCTTCTGAATACCCTTCCTAATATGTCACTGTGATTGCATCACTCTTGGGTTCAAAAGCCATTTGTTGTTTCCAACCACATATAGAATAAAGTTCAAATTCTTTTGTAGAATATTTGAGGTTGTCTGTCCACGGTGTGTATGCAATCTCCTTTTCCAGCTCCATCTCCACTACTGCTCTACAGGGTTAAGGGAGTAAGAGATAATCAGGTTGGAAGTCCATCTACTACTTCCTAGCTGTGTTACCTTGGGAAAGTTTCTCAACCTCTCTGAGCCTTAGTCTCATAATCTATTAAGATTTATAATAAAGTACCAGTCTCATGATGTTGTTGTGAGGATTATTAAAATCACATGTGATGTAATAAGCCCATTGTCAGGTTCTAGTAAGCACTTCAAAAAATAGGTATCACTATTTACTATTACAAACCTGATACCTACCATGACTTCCCTGAAGAATTTCTCTTCTAGTAATTTCCTTCTATCTCATTTATCTACTCTGCTGAGTGCTTTGGATCATTTCCCAGTTTAGCTGGATTTAAGTTTTAAATAATACATGCACCTGTACTTCCTTTACATGCTGGATTCCTTGTCATTTATGTGAAGCCCCTCCTCATACTATACTGCTTGGCAAATTGTAGGGACTTTATGTACTATAAAATTTTCAACAGAGTAATTGAAAGACTGAGGGTCACTTTTCATCCACCATATTGGACTCAATCCAGGATCCTACTGCAGCAAGGAAGCCCCACCCTGGTTCATCCTCCCTCAACACAACGTGAAGACTCTTAAGGACAGAACACCCCACTCTCCCCCCTCTTCTGTCCCAGACACACCTTGAGGATCTCATCTCCAACAATGATGATGCCCGCTGTCACGCTGCGCCCTGGGGGAGGTTCAGAAGCCCTAGATGCCATTGTCCTGCCTTCTCTGCCCCACTGCAAGGCCCTCCAGTAGCCACCCAGACCCCCAAATAGGGGTCGCCAGGACGGGAGTCCCGCCAGATCTAAAGGGCACTGGGGGCCATAGCCTGGGAACAGGGGGTCCGGGGTTGAGGGAACCTGGAGGAACCAGAAAGTACAATGGGGGAGAGCAGGAGTGCATGATCTTCCTCACCAAGCCCTAGATGCCTCTTTAATAAACATGTTCTCAAACCCCGGCCCCTGCCTCTTTAAATGTCTTCTAAGCTTAGCTCTTGTCTTCTTAAAATGTCATGCTCTCCCAAGCAGCTACCACTTTTCATGTCTTGTGTCCGTAGAGCTCTGCTCCTCGGGTCTGCTTTATCTTGCGCACCTGCACCTTTAAATGTCTCTTCTCTTTGGGGCATCTGTCCCTTTAATATCTACCTGTTCCTGGAGTTTGGCCTCTTTAAATGCGTTTCCTCCCTCCATCCCGATCAGAATTCAGCCGCTTTCTTCTGCAGATTTCCGCACTCTTTCTAGCCCGGAATCCCTTCTCTCCTACCATTCTTCCTACTACAGATTTTTCTCATGTTCTCACCTGCTTTTGACTCCTTCGGCAATTCTTTTCCTCTCTCCTTTCCTTCTGTCCCAGGGCAGCTTCCGTACTTGCAGTCCCGCCCTAGTCCTAGACTTACCTCATATTAATTGGTCATTTGGCTGTCGCTCAGACTACTTCCACGGGTCCATTGGTGAAGCCAACTGTCGCTCGCGAGCCTTAACTAGAGGGCGGGAGCAGTGCTGGGTCATTATTAGCGACAACCACGTGGTCACCCCTCACCCGGAATTGTAGAGGCCAGGATCTGGTATTTGTGGATATGGATGTAGGGGTGGGGGTGTGGGGTGGTGGCAGAAAGGCTGCGGCGCGAAAGGAGTGGTTGTTGGAGGTACTCTAAAGATTTTTAGGTGCTCCTTTTTGCTGCTGGAAATAAAGGGAAACTTGACAGTAACCTGTGTTCTGTATTCAGATTCTTGGGTGCATGGTTGTTTTCATTAACCATGACTCTGTTAGAGACTAAGGGATTATGGTATACTGCTACTGGTATCAGAAGGGATTTGACACTGTAGCAGATGTAAGTTGGAGGGACAACAAGAATAATTATCAGCATTGCCTGTGAGGTAGGAAGATCCTGGAGGTGGGTTTTTAGTGTGTAGAACTTTCATTTGTCTCTGATATAAATGATAAAGCAAATTACTAAACCTCTGATAAAAACCTTTACCCCACCTTGCTCCAGGTAGTGCTTAGTTTAAACATCACCCCTCCCATTTATTGCTCTCACAGCTACAAGTGAGGGCAGCAGCCAGGGAGTGCCATGTGTCCACTTTAGACTACTCTCCTAACTTACATCATTGTAACTTCTCATTTCGGTTGCGTTAGGTCTAAAAGTGCTTCTCAAACCTTAATGTTCATACTAATCATCTGGGTACCTTGGGTGGGGCCTCACATGCATTTAACAAGCTCTCAAGTCATGCTGATGCTACTGGTCTATGGACTTTGTTTTCTGTAGTAAAGGTTTTTTTAAATTTTTTTATTTTTTAAAGATTTTATTTATTCATTATAGAGAGGGGAGGGGGGGAGGAGCAGGAAGCATCAACTCCCATATTTGCCTTGACCAGGCAAGCCCAGGGTTTTGAACCAGCAACCTCAGTGTTTCCAGAATGATGCTTTATACACTGCGCCACCACAGGTCAGGCAAAGTTTTTGTTTGTTTGTTTTTTGTTGTTGTTGTTTTTGTATTTTTCTGAAGTTGGAAACGGGGAGGCAGTCAGACAGACTCCCGCATGTGCCTGACTGGGATCCACCCGGCATGCCCACCAGGGGGCGTTGCTCTGTTGCAACCAGAGCCATTCTAGCGCCTGAGGCAGAGGCCATAGAGCCATCCTGGGCGACAGGGCCAACCTTGCTCCAATGGAGCCCTGGCTGTAGGAGGGGAAGAGAGAGACAGAGAGGAAGGAGAGGGGGAGGGGTGGAGAAGCAGATGGGCGCTTCTCCTGTGTGTGCTGGCCGGGAATCGAACCTGGGACTCTTGCACGCCAGGCCAACGCTCTACCACTGAGCCAACTGGCCAGGGCCTCTGTAGTAAAGGTTTAAAATTCATTCACCATTTGGACCACACCTGGACAAATTTGACTTCTAAAAACCTTCTAAGATAGATATGCCTGTTTTACAGATGGGCCACAGGCTTAGAAAGGTGAAGGGATCCCACAAAACAAAGTGAATAGTAGATCCAGGCTTTAGACCAGCGGTTCTCAACCTGTGGGTCGCGACCCCGGCGGTTGAGAACCGCTGCTTTGACCATTTGTTCTGAAGTAATAAACCCTGTTTTTCCAATTAAACTCAGCTCTAAAAAATAAAGTCCTAGAAAATAAAAATAAGTAAATAAATAAAAGTCGTATATGCCTAATGACATAGCCATGTGTTCTATTAGTAATGATGGTGATATTTTTGGGGGTGAAACCCTCCAAAACCCCAAATAGCTCTGGCCCAGTCCTTTACCAGTGGTTTCTCTTTTAAATTTTTATTTATTTATTTTTTACAGAGACAGAGTAAGAGAGAGGGATAGACAGGGACAGACAGACAGGAACAGAGAGAGATGAGAAGCATCAATCATTAGTTTTTCATTGCGCATTGCAACACCTTAGTTGTTCATTGATTGCTTTCTCACATGTGCCTTGACCCCGGGCCTTCAGCAGACCAAACTATCCCTTGCTGGAGCCAGCGACCTTGGGTCCAAGCTGGTGAGCCTTGCCCAAACCAGATGAGCCCGCACTCAAGCTGGCGAGCTCAGAGTCTTGAACCTGGGTCCTTCCACATCCCAGTCCGACGCTCTATCCACTGTGCCACCGCCTGGTCAGGCTATTATTATTTTTAAAAGATTTTATTTATTCATTTTAGAGAGAAGAGAGAGAGAAGGGGGAGCAGAGCAGGAAGCATCAACTCCCATATGTGCCTTGACCAGGCAAGCCCAGGGTTTTGAACTGGTGACCTCAGTGTTCCAGGTCGACACTTTATCCACTGCACCACCACAGGTCAGGCCTCTTCTGTTATTTTTAAAAGCAGAGGGTAAGCTGTTATGATTTGGTGAAACTTTTTTTCCATTGATTTGAGAGATACATAAGCTTGCTGTTCAACTTCATTGTATAACCACTGATTGTGTCCTGTCTGGGGCTTGAACCAGTGACCTTGGGGTCAGGCTGGCACCCTCAGCACTCCAGAAGAATGCTCTCTGCTCTATCCACTGTGACACCAGCTAGGGCTGTGAAATGTTTTCTTGAACAGCTAGTTTGCACTTGTTTTTTCAAAAAGTAGTGCTGTAATTATCTGCATAACAATGCTTAAAATCCCCACATCCAGGCTATATCCCAAGCCAATTAGGTCAATACCTCTTGGAATAATTTACTATCAAGTACTTTTTTTATATTATTTTTTTTATTGTTTTTAGAGGAGAGAAAAAGGTAGGGGTGAAGGAGGGGAGAAGCAAGAAGCATCAACTTGTAGTTGGTTCCTTGTATGTGCTTTGACCTGGCAAGGCAGGGGCTTTAAACCAGTGACCTCAGCATTCCAGGTCAAAGCTTTATCCATTGCATCACCACAGGCCAGACATGATCAAGTACTTTTAAAACTACCCAGGTGATTCCAATGCTCAGCCAAAGTGAGAACCTCTGAAAACAACCCCAACAGGCCTTAGGTGTGCCCGAGCCTTAGGCCTGGCAGGAAGTGGAGCATACTAGCAGCCTCTGGCTGAGTCTCCTCCCCCATTTAACCTCATATGCCCTTCAAATATTGGGACGATATTAAAGGCAGTATCCCTGACTATGGGAAATAGTTCACTTGGTTTTTTTTAGATATTTATTCATTTTTAGACAGAGAGGAGAGAGAGAGAAAGAGAGAAGGGGGGAGGAGCAGAAAGCATCAACTCCAATGTGTGTCTTGACCAGGCAAGCCCAGGGTTTTGAACTGGTGCCTCAGCGTTCCAGGTCGACATTTTATCCACTGTGCCACCACAGGTCAGACAGTTCAGTTCTTTTGATGAGATGTTATACCTATATAACCTCTATCTTCCGCCAGAAGTTAGATCAGAATATAGTATTTCAGTAGATGTCTGACAGCCAAGTCTGTTTTTAAGATTAGATAGATTAAAACCAGTTACCTGAATGTGGAAATAAACCTCATTATGAACAAAAGTTTGAGCTTCATTATCTAACTGAAGGGCATATAATTAAAAACATGATATTGTCTGTGATGTTCATCCTGAGAGGGGGAAACACCTTTACAAATAGAGAATTAGATTGTAAAAAAACTTTCTCTTTAATCAAGGCTTTTAACATGAAAGAGATTTCTTGAATAAAATGGAAAGTTTCCAATACATTGAAACATAAATCACCATACGAACATCACCTGGCAGGAAAACAAAAAAATTTGATAATTTACAAATCCCTGTCACAGCCATGGTCTTATTCTCAGATGCTTCCTCCATCTGCCAAGTGTATTCTGCTGGATACAGAGCTCACCATGGTTTCTGGGGTCACACTCAGCAGAGGCTGCAGCCAAAGAGAACTGCTCTGGCTGGGCCGTGGTGCTGCTGGCTCTGCTCAAGAAGCAAAGCAGTCATGAGCACATTAAAACAGTGTATTTTAAACATCTTTAAATACCAAAGTGAGAAACAAGGCAACATGTTATCAGAAAGATGTTATCAAGTGAGGACAGCTGTGTAAAGCTTGAGGCTGAAAACTGGCTCATCAGCTTCATTTCTTTGTCTTCTTGGGCAGTGGCCTCCGGAACAGCAAGATGTGAGGTTCTGAAAGAGTGGGTGAAATCTAAGAGGAAAAACTCACACCATTCTATGCACAATCTATAGGTTATCCCACTCCCATTTCCCAGCTATCACCCATTCAAATCTTAGTAACTAAATTAAGATTTAAGAAAAAAAATGATTTAAGCACACGACCTTACAAGCAGAGCCATAAGCCAGGCTTGTCTGTCAAATATAGAATTGTTAATATCAGTTATTTTGTTATGTTTTTAAAGCCCTAAGGCATACTTTATTAGTTTCCCCTGACAACTTGGTGTCTGGTGTCTTACTAGGAAATACACTTTTCTTAGTTTATTTGGAACACACCCAAGAATTCTCTTTCTGATAGAAAATGAAACAAGGGCCATAACTTACTCTCCCAGGGTATATGTGACCTCAAAAAAAGAGTATCCTCTGCCCTGGCCAGTTGGCTCAGCGGTAGAGCGTCGGCCTAACGTGCAGAGGACCCGGGTTCGATTCCCGGCCAGGGCACACAGGAGAAGCGCCCATTTGCTTCTCCACCCCTCCGCCGTGCTTTCCTTTCTGTCTCTCTCTTCCCCTCCCGCAGCCAAGGCTCCATTGGAGCAAAGATGGCCCTGGCGCTGGGGATGGCTCTGTGGCCTCTGCCTCAGGCGCTAGAGTGGCTCTGGTCGCAACATGGCGACGCCCAGGATGGGCAGAGCATCGCCCCCTGGTGGGCAGAGCATCGCCCCATGGTGGGCGTGCCAGGTGGATCCCGGTCGGGCGCATGCGGGAGTCTGTCTGACTGTCTCTCCCTGTTTCCAGCTTCAGAAAAGTGCAAAAAAAAAAAAAAAAAATAATAATAATAAAAAAAAGAGTATCCTCTGATTGAATTATATATTAAAGATGGTTTTTCAGTGTCAGGTTGTCTGTTTTTGGTCACTCCAGTTTTTCTAGATGACTGGTGGAGTAGGAAACCAGTAAACCACCCAAACCTTTCCCTTATTTCTTTGGGTTATATGACCTATCATTCCCTCAGTGAAGCAGCCTCACGTGGTTCCTTCAGCCATTGCACCGACCTGGTTCATGGATCATATAATGGACCCATCCCTGACTCTGCTGAACACCAAGATTCCTCCATTCAGATTCAGACATCAAATGGGTTTTAGGGACCAGCTTGGCTATGTCCTTGGGCAACATGACATGCCTGTAACAGAAATATGGGAAGGTAGGAAATTTGTGTCAGTACTGGGTACAGTTTGTTATGCACGTGCCTGCATACAAAGCCTAGAGACAAATATAGAGAGAAACCAATTTCTGATGGCAGGGAGTTTAATAATCTGAAATTATTAAGGTTAGAGACAGGTAGAAATAAAAGCCAACATATGTAAAGCCTCACAAAAATATATTAAAAGGTCTTCTAGTTGATTGTCCTAAAAACAATGTAATGGGGGCCCCATAGCACACATGGTGTTATTAGAGGTATTTTTTTTTGTTTTTTTTTTTAGAGAGAGAGATGAGAAGCATCAACTCATAGTTGTGTCACTTTAGTTGTTTATTGATCACTTCTCACATGTGCCTTGACCACACTCAAGCTGGTGACCCTGCGCTCAAGCCAACAATCTTGGGTTTTTAACCTGGGACTTCAGCGTCCCAGGTCAACGCTCTATCCACTGTGCCACCGCTGGCCAAGCAAATTAAAGGTGGTTTTGAACAGGAATGGTAAGGGAAAGAAGTGATTTTTGTGAAGAGCCTATTATGGAGTGCTGTGGGAAAAAGCCATTACAAAGGATGAAATGTCAGTGACTTTGCCTTTAAAATCTGTTCTCAATTTCATTTTCCTAAATCTAAAGAGATGTGCCATGAGACTTCTTTTGGGAATCTGTGCTTTCCTAACCAAGAATAAAATCTCCTTTCATGGCCAAGAAATTATTACTCTGATTTGAATTGGGATAACCCAGATAGACTTCATCATGCTCAACAAAATGTACAGTAACAGATTTTTTCCCCTAAAGACGTAATATAATTCTAGTCTAAATATCTGAAAATAGCTCACATTCTACAAGTCCCTGGCACAAAGATTAGCTTAAATATCTAATTAGACAAAAACCAAACCAAAATCAAAACCGCACAAAAAAACAAAAGCCTTTTTTAAACCTAAATATCACTGCTAACACATCTTCCAGAGGATGAAACTCCTGACTTCTCCCTAGCCCTGCAATGTGTTATAAGCACATAATTTTAGACAGCTCAGTTCAGATATAAAGAGGCTGAGAAAAAGAAAGTTAACTGGGCCCAAGCAAAGAAAAAAAGAAAGTTAATTGGGCCTGAGGTCTTTTCCAAAGACCTGGCATACAGATGATTAACGTATTTATCAGCACACACGGAATTCTCCAGAGGGCCCAGAAGCCTGTATTAGGCTGGAGAAGAAACACAAGCAAGTTTCCATTTTATGGTCTCCAATTGAGAGACAAGATACAAACTAGGAAGTTGTTTTAACTATTACACTTAATACAATTAGTGGAACGCCAACATTTGTAGAAACCCCTGTCTTCTGTAATTCTTCAATAGAGCAAAGATCATGCTTATCCTTGCACTTTAGTAGAACACCTGAAACTTATAAGCACTCCAAAATTGTTTCCAATTCTTAAAGTATTTGAAGGGTATCGATTAGGTCCCTGTTAAGTCTTTTCTCAATGTTCCTGGACAGGTTTATTACATCCCAGTTCTTCGAAGAACCCTCCCTAAAAACAAGCCGGACAACCACGCCCCTTTCCATAAATTAGTGACACTCAGGCTCTCTAACTCCCTTTGCAATGAAGACGCAAGGAAAATTCGAGCTCCGCCTTTGCCGCCTTTCCCAGTTAGGTCCTGCGATTCTATGGTGTTGCTGGAAAGAATGCAAGTTCAACTTGCCAAATACTGTAAAGTTTAGAATGATCCAAGAACTCCAAAGGTGAAGGTGGTCTGCAAGCTAACAATCACACCGACATGCGCCTCTCCCAAAAGGTCTTACTCCAAATTCGCTACTTTGTTACTTTTACAATCACCGCCTACCCTTCGCGCATGCACTTTATGCTCTCAATAGCACCCCGTCCGGTTAATCTGCTGCGCATGCGCCGATTGTCTCTTCAGTCCCGGTTACTAGCTCCTCGTGCCCTGACTTGTCAAAGCTCACGACTTCGTTATGGCCCCCGCGCCGGCACTAACCGGTACTCGAACTCCTCGTCGTCGTATTTGTCCGAATAGTAAATTTGTTTGTGCGACATGACCGCTCTGTCTGAGGACCATCAGCCCCGCGCCGCCAACCTCCAAACAACTCCCAGCAGCACGCGCTCCCACCTTCTTTGGCCTCACTTTCAAACACGCCGCCTGGGCTTTCTATTGGTCCCTCCGGTTTAAGGCGGGATAACTCCATCTCCACGCCTCCCATTGGCTTAGATTTGCTTCTCGTCGACTCCTTATTGGAGCGTATTTCTTACGTTTTTCCAGAATGAGTTTAGGTCAAAAATAGCCCTCTTATTGGCTAGCACTGCTTCTGTTCATGTTCTCGCACTGCCATTGGCTAATTTGGTAAAGTGGGACGGGTGAATGGGGGACAGTGAGGTAGAGGGTCAGGGGTTAGCGAGGCCGGAAGTGAGTGCAATAAAGTTTCTCCAGGGAGGCCTGCCCGGGGAGAAAGTTGGAGCAGCGACCTAAAGAGGCAGTGGCGTGATCCATAACCAAATCATCCCGCGGTGCGGTGCGGAGACTCCATGAGGCCCTGGTGAGTTGGGACTTTCTTTTCTCCTTAGGTGACCCACTCCTCCTCCCCGGAACCCCTCTCCCGGGACCCTACTTCCGCTCTTTATTTTTAAGTCCCGCCCCTGAGACCCCCTCCCCGGAAGTCCCACCTACCAGCTTCAGGGGGCTCTCTGAACCCCGAGTTGTTTTTTCTTTATTGTCCCCACCCCACCCTGTCGCCCAACTTTCCTGGAAGTCCCACCCCTAGACTTGCTTCCAAACCCTATTACAAGAAACCCCACGTTAGCCCTTCCAATTCCCCAAAACTCCTCAACGCGACGATTCTCCGCTAACTGCTGCCTATCGAAAAGCTGATCTCCCAAAAGGGCAAAACCCTACCCTTCAAAGAACTACAGTATTTGAATTCGTGAAGCCACGCCTTTCTAGGGGCTCCGCCCCTCTAGAAGCCACGCCCTTTCCTTAATCCACGTCCTTATGTTTCGAAGCCTCGCCGCCTAAAAGTGTCCAAAGTACGGACTATACTCCTTCGGAACCCGTGTCTTCTTCACCTCATAAGCTTTGCCTTCAACCCGAGAAACTTCACCTGCTTATAGTTACTTGCTCCTTTTGTCTTTTGGCCTTTGGCTCAGTTTTCCTTAGTTTCGCACGGTCCGCCAGGTGGGAAGTCAAAAGTTCCAACTCTGGGTCTGAGAGTCGAGACAGCCCTTTTCCTCTCCTTTACCTCCTTCCAAGGGTGGCAACTTGAAGGGGGCTGGACTTGGGGTTTGGCACGAAGACGGAAGGGAGACTTGCTCAGATTTCTGGCCCCACTTCTGAGTTTTCCTTCCCAGGACCGACCCACCCCACAAACTGTTATGTTTCATACCTGAACCAAGGGATTTAGGTGGGGCCATTTGTCTTCGGTGGATCTAGGGGACAGTGACCTTTTTGCTGTTGGATTTTTTTTTAAGGGACTGTCTGCCCATTCTCCACCACTTCTCTGGCTCTTACCCTCCCCCTAACCGGAGTTCTTGTTTGGGCATTCCTTCTGGTCCCGCTTGCCCAGCCTTCCTTTCTGGAAACATTCCTGAGGCTTTCGACATTTCCTGCTACTTCCCGCTGCTTTTGCCTCCTCCTCCCTGCTGGTCTAGAAGGCACATGCAGCTTCTTCCCCAAACCCAATCACCCCATTCCCAGTAGGCAATCTCTTTTCTTTCTATGCAGAATGAGCCCTACTTCCTCTTTCTTCCAAATGCCCACACTTGTTGGTCATTCTCTGCCTCTGTATGCTGCAGGCTCCTACAGAACACCCTTTTCTAAATATGTAGATATCCTGGTGTGTGTTTCCTTATGTCAGGGGTGTGAGGTTATGGCAGAATCCTCTATGCCTGAGCACTAAGCCTTAGGAAATGGAGTGACAGAATTCCATCTCAGGAGTGGTAGATGAAATGACAAAGCTCTCCTCTGGTGAGGACTAAGGGGAGGTAACATAGCTTAGCATGGTATCTGAAAGGTTTAAATGCTGGTTGTTAGTCAAATAAGTTTGTAAATATGATATATATGTTTGCTCTCTTTCTGTTTTATTTGTTTTTTTATTTTATTTTTTTTGTATTTTTCTGAAGTTGGAAATGGGGAGGCTGTCAGACAGACTCCTGCATGCACCCAACGGGGATCCACCCGGCACGCCCACCAGGGGGCGATGCTCTGCCCATCTGGGCGTTGCTCTGTTGCAACCAGAGCCATTCTAGAGCCTGAGACAGAGGCCATAGAGCCAGCCCCAAGCGGCCGGGCCAACCTTGCTCCAATGGAGCCTCGGCTGCAGGAGGGGAAGAGAGAGACAGAGAGAAAGAAGAGGGGGAGGGGTGGAGAAGCAGATGGGCGCTTCTCCTGTGTGCCCTGGCCTGGAATCGAACCTGGGACTCCTGCACGCTAGGCTGATGCTCTACCACTGAGCCAACCGGCCAGGGTCCTATGTTTGCTCTCTTAGAGTTTGCATGGGGTGTGGGAGACAGGCAGTAAACTGGCAAAGTCATTATAGCCTGAGGCGTAGTTTTAAGACTTAGCCTTTCCCACCCTTTTAATACTAAGATCTTTTTTATTTTATTTTATTTTTTATGTGTTTTGTTTTGTTTTAATTTATTCATTTTTAGAGAGGAGAGTGAGAGGTAGGGGGAGGAGCAGGAAGCATCAACTCCTATATGTGCCTTGACCAGGCAAGCCCAGAGTTTCGAACCAGTGACCTCAATGTTCCAAGTCAACGCTTTATCCACTGTGCCACCATAGGTCAGGCTATTTTATTTTTTTAGAGATACAGAGAGAGGGATAGATAGGGACAGACAGACAGGAATGGAGAGAGATGAGAAGCATCAATCATCGTTTTTCGTTGTGACACCTTAGTTGTTCATTGATTGCTTTCTCATATGTGCCTTGACCGTGGGCCTTCAAGCAGACCGAGTAACCCTTTGCTTGAGCCAGCAACCTTGGGTCCAAGCTAGTGAGCTTTGCCCAAACCAGATGAGCCTGCGCTTAAGCTGGCGACCTCGGGGTCTTGAACCTGGGTCCTCCGCATCCCAGTCCGACGCTCTATACACTGCACCACCACCTGGTCAGGCAAATACTAAGGTCTTTTCAACATCCTTCTAATACTAAGATCTTCTCAGAACTAAGCTTTTCCCCACACCCTTGACTGTTGTATGATGTGGGGTGGTGCACTCTTATGAGGAATCCCATTCATGCCTCAGGCTTTGTATCAGAGACTTCTTTATTTGTATATTGGCTTAAAGGCTTTAATTTCTACACTATAAAATGAGGCAGACTTGGTGCATGCTCACTCAGACCCTGTCATCAGCATGGCAGAGGAGAGGCAGCCAAGATGGCGGAGTGCTGAAGGAGAAGCCAGTTTGGGCAGAGAAGAGATGGGGAACAGAGGTGAATAAGGCTGATGAGGTAGAAACCTTTAATTCTAGGAATACTCGGATGAGTCAGTGGCTTTGGGAGCCCTGAATGGAATGGGAAGTGTTTTCCCACTGTGTGTATTTTTTGCCTGCCGGGTACGAGCTAGGATTAAAGGTAATGGCCCACCAGTTTTTGGCTCCATTGTTTATTTATTTATTTTTATTTATTTATTTTTACAGGGACAGAGAGTCAGAGAGAGGGATAGATAGGGACAGACAGATAGGATCAGAGACACATGAGAAGCATCAATCATCAGTTTTTTGTTGCAATACCTTAGTTATTCATTGATTGCTTTCTCATATGTGCCTTGACCGCGGGCCTTCAGCAGACCGGGTAAGTAACCCCTTGCTCGAGTCAGCGACCTTGGGTCCAAGCTGGTGAGCTTTTTGCTCAAACCAGATGAGCCTGCGCTCAAGCTGGCGATCTCGAGGTCTCGAACCTGGGTCCTCCGCATCCCAGTCCAACACTCTGTCCACTGCACCACTGCCTGGTCAGGCTCCGTTGTTTAATTACCGTCTGTCCAAATCCAATGAGAACCTTAATGGGCCAGGGGCTGTGATGGTGGCCGTGGCTACTGGCCCAACACTGGTATTGTTAATCACTATAATCATGATTATTTGCATCTTTTTATCTTCTGAAGTAATTTAAGAATAGGGCCCTGGCCGGTTTGCTCAGTGGTAGAGCGTTGGCTTGATGTGCAGGAGTCCCGGGTTCGATTCCCGGCCAGGGCACACAGGGGAGGCGCCCATCTGCTTCTCCACCCCTCCCCCTCTCCTTCCTGTCTCTCTCTTTCCCTCCCACAGCCAAGCCTCCATTGGAGCAAAGTTGGCCCGAGCGCTGAGGATGGCTCCATGGCCTCTGCCTCAGGAGCTAGAGTGGCTCTGGTTACAACAGAGCGTTGCCCCAGATGGGCAGAGCATCGCCCCCTGGTGGGCATGCCAGGTGGATCCTGGTGGGGCGTATGTGGGAGTCTGTCTGACTGCCTCCCCTTTTCCAACTTCAGAAAAATACAAAAAAAAAAAAAAAAAAAAAGAATAGGTATATCCGAGGCGAGTTTAGGGGGTATATATGTCTTACTACTTCCTTTTTGGTCACTTTCCAACTTCCTCTATGGCTCCTTCAAGCAGAGCTGTGGCAGGAAGTTGTGGGTGGAAGGAATGGGTTTGGGATGGTTTCCCTGTGTCCCGCCTCAGGTCATCTTCTGGCACTCCTTTCTCCTGTATGTAGCACAGATTTGTCTTCTGCCTCTTTTAGGCCTTCACGGTCTCTATTTCACAGTCCCATCTCCTCCAGACAGACTTTGCCCCTGGTATGAAAGGAACTGTGTTCCCTTGTGGACACATGTGCCCTCACCAGTCACTGCAAAAAGAGTGATATGGCATACATGGCAGGTCCAGGGAGCTGACCTTACCGTCAGCGTTCTGCCCCCCCCCCCCTCTACCTTTGACAGCTGGCTTTGCTAACTAGGCCTGTGGAAAAGGTGGCAGAAGAGTGCTTGTCTGTGGGCCTCTGGTCCTTGGCATGGTAGGTGTTTTGCATAGAGAACAGGGTCCACCAGCTTGCCCTCTGCCCCAGCTTCTCTCCCTTCTGACTTCATCCCCTTACCTCCCAGCTGTGCCCTTCTTGGCTCTTCTCTGCACTCACTGGGAACACTTCCTTTCTGCATTTCTTTAGCTCCTGTTCACAGCTGTTCTAGCTGAGGATGCTAATAGCTCAGGCTCCCTGGGGCTACCACTCCCTGTAGTAGTGGTGGGGGGTGCCTGGGCTGGAAGATGGGGGAATTTGAGTATTCAACCAGAATAGGAAGGGAAATGCTGAGTTCATGGATCCCTCCCTTTTCCACCCTCAGCTGCCTCTGTTTCCTCCCTCAGCTTCCTGCTCCCTTTGGCCTGCCCTTGTCCGGTTTGAATTGAGCCAGACCTCCTCTCATCCCTCTAATCTCCTTCTCACTCCTGTATCCTTCCCACCCACCCCCACTTTACTCCTCCCCAGATACTAATTATTTGCATGGGGGTGGGGTAGGGTGGGGGTTGGGCATGGATAACTCTACCTCTGCAGGAGTTCTAGATTGGGGCAGTGGTGGGGGCTCAGCCCCTCATAGCCTGTGAGTCAGCACTGTCTTCGGGATTGGTCTCTCCCCTTAGCTCCCCGCCTCTGGGGAGGAGCCAAGCAGCTCTAGGTCCAGCCTGTTCTTCTCTCAGCCTGAGAAGAGGCTCCACGCTGGGCGGGGATGGGGCATGAAACTGTCTGGGTCTGAGCTGGGGGAGCCAAAGGAGTTGGAGCCACTTGTCCGTCTCCTTTCCTAGGACCTTTGAGAGCCCTGGGCCATAAAGGGCCAATCAGGCTAAGGGCTTGGGGATGCCCCCTGCCTGGCCCCCTTGCCCTGACTGGCAGGGGGGCCAGGCTGGGTAGCAGCCTCCTCACTCCAGCCATGGATCTCCTGCCCCCCAAGCCCAAGTACAACCCACTTCGGAATGAGTCTCTATCATCGCTGGAGGAGGGGACTTCAGGGTCCACCCCTCCGGAGGAGCTGCCTTCCCCATCAGCCTCTTCCCTGGGGCCCATCCTGCCACCTCTGCCTGGGGACCATAGTCCCACTACGCTGTGCTCCTTCTTCCCTCGGATGAGCAACCTAAAGCTGGCCAACCCAGCTGGGGGGCGCCCTGGACAGAAGGGGGAGCCAGGCAGGGTGGCTGAGGATGGGGAAGGGATTATGGGGACAGCTATGCCAGACTCAGGCCCCCTGCCCCTCCTCCAGGACATGAACAAGCTGAGTGGAGGCGGCGGGCGCAGGACTCGGGTGGAAGGCGGCCAGCTGGGGGGCGAGGAGTGGACCCGCCACGGGAGCTTTGTCAATAAGCCCACGAGGGGCTGGCTGCATCCTAACGACAAAGTCATGGGACCGGGAGTTTCCTACTTGGTTCGGGTGAGTGAACATCCTCCCTCCCCTCCAGTTCCTCTGCTCACTCTAGCTTTGCTGGAGTCTCTTTTTTTTTTTTCCTGTTTTTACTCAGCAACTCCCTTGGTTTCAGTGTCCCTTTTCCCAAACTTGTCTTGCTCCTTCTCTGATTCTGCAGCCCCTTCCAGCTCTGCCTGACCCCCCTTTCCTTCTTGTGACTCCCCACCCCACCCCCACTCTGTCATGCCTAGCACAATGCCCAGCCCATGGGAGGCCCTTAGTAACTATTGGAATGAGTGACTCTTGATTGTTCCTCCAGTCTCCTCCTTCTTTCTAGAGATGTCAGTTCATCCCACCCAATGCCTGTTACTCTTTTCCAAATTCTCTTCTTAGACGTATGAGGCCCTCCCAGCTTGCCCTTCTCTATTCATTCCCTTTTCCTTGCATGTTGTGGGCTATGGCGGAACTTCATCTTTACTTCACTTAGGCACCATGTAGAGAAAAGTCCTAGGACCCTTTGGGGGGGTTGGAGGGAGACAGCTGACTCATAATCCTGCCATCCCTCCCCTTAGTACATGGGCTGTGTGGAAGTCCTGCAGTCAATGCGTGCCCTAGACTTCAACACCCGGACTCAGGTCACCAGGTTAGTGGGGAGGGGGGCAGAATGTGGGAATCCTGAAGCTAGTGAGGGGAGAAGGAGAGTGGTAAAGGGGATTGAGAGAAAGGGGAGTGAGTCTAAGTCTGAATGAAAAGAGGCAAGTCTGGCCTGGATCCTTCTTATTTATCTAGCCTTGGAAGTTGGGGGAGGTTGCAGAGGCAGCTGGCAGCTGGAGCTTGAGTAGAAAATGGGGATAGATAGAAGGTTGCTGCTGCCTTTGGGAAGGGATGGGACATTTGTTAGCTGGAAGGGGGTGGGGCCAGTCTACTGAGGCCCTAACCCAATCAGCCAGGAAGCGGCCTCTCAGTGTCATCAAATATTAAAGGGTTTTAATTCAATCCACAACGACAAAGAGCCTGGAGTGCCCCTGGAGTCTGGTTTGGCCTTCCCCTCCCCCAGCCTGTGGCAGCCCCAGCTGAGTGATTGGCAGACTCTGAGTACCCATCTTTCCCCAGGGAGGCCATCAGTCTGGTGTGTGAGGCTGTGCCAGGTGCTAAGGGGGCTACCAGAAGGAGAAAGGTACCTGGTATTGATGGGGCTATGGATGCTGCTGGGAGATGTGGAGGGGCAGGGCAAAGGCGAGTGTGGGACATACGGGGAAAGCCAAAAGGGAAGAGTTTGGGGTTTTCTAGGTGTTGGGAACCCCCAGTTTTGAGATCCTTGGATGCTTCTTTAGCCCTGTAGCCGCCCACTCAGTTCCATTCTGGGGAAGAGTAACCTGAAATTTGCTGGAATGCCAATCACTCTCACCGTCTCTACCAGCAGCCTCAACCTCATGGCCGCAGACTGCAAACAGGTTGGTGGGGCCTGGCAGGAGGACCAGAAACACTGATGGGAGGGCTAAGCGGGGACCTGGCTGTGGGGATGAGACACTAGGAGAGAAAGCTTGGGAGCAGCAGGACAGTAGGGAAGTAGGAGATTAGGAGGACATGGGGTTAAGAACCCGGTAGGATGAGACTGAGTCTCTTGGGTACTGGGCCAGGGGTGGGAGGTGCTCAGGTGAGCCCGGAGGCTGCCTGACACACGTCATTCCTTTCCTTCTCCATCTCCTGCCCTCACCCTCAGATCATCGCCAACCACCACATGCAGTCTATCTCATTTGCATCCGGCGGGGACCCGGTGAGTTGGGGAGCAGAGCAAGGGGGTGGGAGAAGACTAAGGGACAGGGATTGGTAAAATGCTGGCCAGAGGAGTCGGCATGCTAGGATGGAGGGAATATCTGAAAAGGCCTGGGATTTAGGGGTCAGGAGTGAGTTGGGGTTATCAAATTTAGCTAACTGGCCTCTTCTGACTCTGTCCACCCCAGGACACAGCTGAGTATGTTGCCTATGTTGCCAAAGATCCAGTGAATCAGAGAGGTGAGGCAAGGTGGGAATCGCTGGGTGGGAATCGCTGGGTGGGAATCGCTGGGTGGGGCTGACTGTCCATGAGGCAGGTGAGCAGAACCTGGGGAGCCAAGCAGGGGCTCTTGTCTGTATCTCCTCCCAGCAACCCCACCTCAGAGCTCACTGACATCCTCTCTGTCTCCAGCCTGTCACATCCTGGAGTGTCCCGATGGGCTTGCTCAGGACGTCATCAGCACCATTGGCCAGGCCTTCGAATTACGATTCAAACAATACCTCAGGAACCCGCCTAAGCTGGTCACCCCCCATGACAGGTGAGCGGGTGAGGAGAGTGTGGGGCAGCTCTTGGATCCTAGACCAGAATTGGGAAAGTGGGTCTGCTGTTTCCACACTTGAGCTCAGAATGGTTCAGGGAAGGAAATAACCTGTGTGTCCCTGCTTCCCACTTCCTGCTATTCTTACATTTCCTGTGGCTATCAGGAAAGTCTTTTGAGCCCCTGCCTGTTGCAGGGACAGCTTTTCCCTTATTTGCCTATGGTGGGGCTGTAGTCCAGGACCTCACACTGCAGCACATTCCTGGCTAGATGGGCTTTTCATTCCTAGCTGCCTTGTATCTGGTCTGTCCCTCTTTCTTGCTCATTTCTCCAATCTTAGTTGTTTTCCTTCCCCTAGAAGCCATTGAAAGTTTGAGTGAGGGAGGATGGCTCTTTTCCGAGATCCCTACCTTTCCTCATGCCAGTAGGTATTGAGTGTTTAGAGCACTGCCTCCCTGTTGCTTCGTGTTTCCCCTCCCTCTTAGGAGACAGTGTAATGGTCAAGGGCATAAACTTTAAAGTCAAATCTGAATTTACATCTCAGCTGAACCACCTCTCCTTGTGAGACCTTGGGCAAATCTTTTCATCTCTGACCCTCATTCTCCTCATCTATAAAGCTGGGGAAGGAAATACTACCTACTGTATAGGAGGATGAAATGATTATATAAAACACCCAGCCTAGGGCCTACCCTGAAGGAAATCCCCATACATGGCCATTGTTCTCTTCCCCTCCCTCCGTCCCACCAGTTGGATTCCTCACTCCCTCCTGTTCCTCTCAGGATGGCTGGCTTTGATGGCTCAGCTTGGGATGAGGAGGAGGAAGAACCACCTGACCATCAATACTATAATGATTTTCCGGGGAAAGAACCCCCTCTTGGGGGGGTGGTGGACATGAGGCTTCGGGAAGGAGCCCCTCCAGGGCCTGCTCGACCCACTCTGCCCGGTGCCCAGACCCCCAGCCACTTGGGAGCTACGCTGGTAAGTTGCTTGGATAGAGATGGGCTGGGCCCAGGATAGGAGTGACTGGTTATGGTCTCTGGTCTCACCTTATTTTTGTCCCTTCAGCCTGTGGGGCAGCCAGTTGGGGGAGACCCAGAAGTCCACAAGCAGATGCCACCTCTGCCACCCTGCCCAGGTTTGGAGGGGGCTGAGAGGAACAGAGCCAGGGGTGCAGGAGGCAGGGCTGGGGTCACTAAAAGCCTCCCTTTCCTCAGCAGGCAGAGAACTCTTTGATGATCCCTCCTACGTCAACGTCCAGAACCTGGACAAGGCTCGGCAAGCAGGGGGTGGGGCTGGGCCCCCCAATCTCGCTGTCAATGGCAGTGCACCCCGAGATCTCTTTGACATGAGTGAGTGTTTCTCCATTCTGCATCTCCACTTCCTACTTGGTTCCTCCTCTTCCCTGGCCTATCTGCCCTTTCCTTACTGGCCACTTCTTCCTGAAGGTTCTGGGTCTTAGGCATGCTTTTTTTTTTTAAGATTTTATTTATTGGCCTGACCTGTGGTGGCGCAGTGGATAAAATGTCGACCTGGAATGCTGAGGTCGTCGGTTCAAAGCCCTGGGCTTGCCTGATCAAGGCACATATGGGAGTTGATGCTTCCAGCTCCTCCCTCCCTTCTCTCTCTCTCTCTTGCTCTCTTTCTCTCGAAAAACGAATAAATAAAATCTATAATAAAATAAATAAAATCTATAATAAAAATAAATGCCTCTCTAAAAACGAAAATTGCAGTAAAGATTTTATATATTGATCTTAGAGAGTAGGGGAGATGGGGGGGAATGGAGCTGGAAGCATCAGCTTGTAATAGTTGCTTCTCATATGTGCCTTGCCTTTTGTATGTGCCTTAACCAGACGAGCCCAGGGTTTTGAACCCACAACCTCAGCATTCCAGGTTGACACTTTATCCTCTGCATCCCCCAGAGCCCTTTGAAGATGCCCTTCGGGTGCCTCCGCCTCTCCAGTCAGCGGCTATGGCTGAGCAGCTCAGAGGGGAGCCCTGGTTTCATGGAAAGCTGAGCCGGCGGGAGGCTGAGGCCCTGCTGCAGCTCAATGGGGATTTCCTGGTGCGGGAAAGCACAACCACACCTGGCCAGTATGTGCTTACTGGCTTGCAAAGTGGGCAGCCCAAGCACCTGCTACTGGTGGACCCTGAGGGTGTGGTGAGTGTGGCAGGGGTATGGGTGGGGTGTCTGAAAGGAAGGCGCAGTGCCCTGTGCAGCCCTGTTCCTTCCCTTATTGCTTCTTAGGTTTTCCCTGCTGGACACCTGTATGGGCCTCCCCTGCTCTCAAGGTGCCTGGCATCCCCCACCTAGCGGCTTAGGGTTATTTCCCTTCTCACATTACTGAGCCTGAGCTGTGTTCCCTTCAGCCCTGGCCAGTCCTCAAGTCCATAAGCTTTATGCCCAGGAGAGTTGGAAGGTGCTTCTCTTACCCAAGCCCTCCTTTTTTCTTTAACAGATGAGGTAACTATCTGGAGACGGTTATAGCTGGATACCCCAAGTCTCCTCTTACAAGCGGAGCCTGGGGCTCTTTCCCTTCTCCAGACTCAGGGCTCAGCCCAGTGTCCTGCTTTCTATCTGCACTGCCCCACGTCCCTCTGCCCTTATAACTTAGGTCTCTTCTGTAGCCATCTCGGCCTCCTTTCCACATCCTTTTTGTGCTATTTATTCTCCTGAATCTTGACACCTTCCTTTAGGTCAAAGGAGGAGTAGATAACTCTCACAATTTCTGATGTCTCCTCAGCTTTTTACCAGTTCACGACCTTCCCATTCCCATGGCTCTCTCTAGCTTCTTTTTCTGAAGCCTCAGTGATCAGGAGAGACAGCGTTCCCACCCCTGCCACCTTTTTCTTCTTTCTCAACCTCTTGAATATTGCAGTTTACTCAGGCTTGGGGGCTGAGGTCTTATTTGACTCAGATCTTATTTGATTTCATCTGAAATGACCCTTTCCCTTCCCACTTCCCAGGTTCGAACAAAGGATCACCGCTTTGACAGTGTCAGTCACCTCATCAGTTACCACATGGACAATCACTTGCCCATCATCTCTGCGGGCAGCGAACTGTGTCTACAGCAGCCTGTGGAGCGGAAATTATGATCCGTCCCAGGTGCTTTCTAGAAGATGCCCATCCCCTCCACTATTCCCTGACTCTCAGGACCTCACTTGGAGTGTTCTGTGGGCTTGGCTTTGTATAGGAGCTGGGGGTAGTGTGGACACTGGGTTCAGCATTCAACTCAGGGAGAGGGTCTGAGTCAGGAGCCTGGGGTAGAGTCCTACTTCTCCCCAGACCTCACCAAAGTATTAATCTAGAGTGGCCCCTTTCCCAGGGCCTTTCCTGTGCCAACCTGATAACCCTTCCTCAAGAAGGTGGGTGCTTAAGGCCTGGGCAGTGTGCCTCATAATGAAAAATGTCCTGTGGTGATAGCCAGTCACCTTTCCAGGGAATAGGCAACAAATCACACCTGTGGTCTACCCCTGGGCTCAGGGTACTTTAGCTCTTCTCAATAGCCCTCCCTTCCCAGTGTTTAAACTTTGTGCCTTTGACCATCTCCTAGTTCAGAAGATATTTTATGCAAAGAGTTTTTGGGCCCCTGAGGTCAAGGATAGGGGTGGTGACACCTTGGCTTCTGGGACCATCCTCTCCTTGCTCAGCACCCCCTCCAGTTTAGGTTGGGAGAACAGAAACAGGAGTGGCAGCTGTTCCCTTTCCCTGGGCATAAGCCACATCTATAGATTGCCTCAGAGCCCCCCTCCCGGCCAGGTGGGGAGATGGACCCCTTATTTGCTCAGTGCCTCCTGGCCGGGGCCCCTGACCTCAGGGGTCTGTACATAACTGTCATTAACCCCACCCCTTCCATGTTGCATGCATGTTATATTCTACAGCCAAAGTGTATCCCTTCCTGTATCCCGAGCCCTGCCTCCCCGTGCTACAGTGGTGGGGGAGATGACTGAATTTGGGCCCCCTGAACTGTTAGCTCTCCCAGATGGAGTTTGTGGAGAGGCAGGAAAACGCATTGAGACTCAAAAGCAGTAGACAGTCCCCAAATACCATCTGTAGATTTGGAACTGCATTTATTTTTTACTTTATACATATATTTTAGGGGTGTAGATTTACTTTTCTAATTTGTTTTCCATGTATGCTTATTCTTGAGCATAAAATGATGGTAATCGATTACATTTACACATCTCTTTTGACTTTTCAAAGCCCTTTTACAACTACTGGCCTTTTCCTCGCAGCATTATCTTTTCTAGAGAGACCCAAGTCAGAAGTTTATTGTGAGCTAGGATCAGAAACACTTGGGCCTCTTACCCTGAGGCTGGCAGGGGGAAGACTGGCTGAATGAGCGTTAGTTTTACCGATGGGTTGGTGGGGTGGGTTAGGGTAGAGGTGGGGGTTACTTAAAACGGGCAGTTACTGAATACCTTCTATAGGCCGACTGGCACTGGGCTGGGGCAGCCCTACCGCGTCTCTTAAGGGAGAGTTGAATCAACCCTCGCCTCCTTTTTGTTGTTTGGATGTTTTCACGGGTCTCACTTATACCAAAGGAAAAGAATCTTCATTAAAATCCATATTTCTTCTACCTCGGCCTCTCAGTCACTGCTGCTACCCATTGTTCGCCGTGGGCCCTCCGTGGCAGAGAATTGGGTGGCAGAACCCGCCTTGCTTCGCTTGAGCTGGTGGCCGCCAGCGAGCACTGGGATGGGGACCGCCGCCTTGGGGCGACATTCACGTTTGCAATGGGGACCGCGGTCCGGAGTGGCCAGGCCTCTCGGGCAAGCGCCGCTCTGCGGAGGCCCTTCGGCCCGGTGGCGCAGTCCGACCCGCGGAGCTGGCCAACGCCGCTGCTGCGCGGTACACGCTCCCCGCCTAGGTCGTACAGTGGTACGGCCCTACCCTGAGCCGGGCTCTGGGAGCGTGTAGCCCAGTCCCCGCCTCCTCTAGCCGGCTCAGTGGTGGCGGCCGAGCCGAGTTCCGGTTCCGGTGGCTGCGGCCGCAGGCGGGCTGTGAGCTGGGGCGAGAGCGCACTGGGCGTTCCAACTCGTCTCTTGCCCTTCATACTTTCGGTAGCCACAGCGCAGGGGCTTGTGTTGCCCCGGACACCTTTTTGGGCGATGGTGCGACCCGAGGGCGCGTCCGTCTCCCGTTGCCGCTGACCCGGGTCCCCCCCTCCATGGCAGCCTCGGCGCCGCCCCCACCGGACAAGCTGGAGGGAGGTGGTGGCCCCGCACCGCCCCCTGCACCGCCCAGCACCGGGAGGAAGCAGGGCAAAGCCGGTGAGAGCGCCGTGAGGACATGGGGCTGGAGAAACTGAGGATTTGAGGACCTTGGAAGGAGGGTGGGCTAATGGTAGGAGCAGGGGGTCATTAGGTCAAGGGGCCTGAAGAAGATGGGTGGGTGAAGCTCTCCAGAGGTTAGGGGTAGGGTGTCATAGACTGAGGACTCCAGGATTTGGAAGCACGTGGAATTTAGGAGCCAACTGGGAATCTGAGGGCATCGAGATGGGCTCTCATTTAAAGGAAGAGGCAGCTGAGAGTGTGGTAATAGAATTTACTTTTCATATTACACCTCTGTTAGTATTCATTTGTTAGGTAAATAAGCAAGCTTATAACGAAGTTAGAAGAGTTCCTCCAAGCGTGGCTGGGAGAAAGGAGGTTGGGAAAACCTTAGAGAAACTTGTGTTTGCTTTTTGCTGCTCTTCCAGGCTTGCAAATGAAGAGCCCAGAAAAGAAGAGGAGGAAGTCAAATACTCAGGTGAATGGTGGTTGGTGGGCGGGAGAATTCCTAGTAGTCCCTACCTGTGCTCTCCACTCTGTCACTCCAATATCTGTATCTTAATCAGATGCAGGGAGAAGAGAAAGCTGTTTCTGGCCTTTTCCTTCAGCTTCATAATAAATTTGGTGTGGGGACAAGGGGATGAGATGATTTGACCAAAGATTTTTTTTTTGAGAGAGAGACACTTTAGTTTGTTTACTGATTGCTTCTTATATGTGCCTTGACCAGGGGGCTCAAGCTGAGCCAGTGACCCCTTAATCAAACCTGCGACCATGGGCTCATGTCTGATCTGGTGCTCAAGCCAGTGACGTCGGGGTTTCAAACCTGGGACCTCGGCATCCCAGGTCAATCCTCTAATTCACTGCACCACCACTGATCAGGTTTGACCAAAGATCTTATCAGTCAGGATCAGAATCTTCCTCTCCCATTTTCCCTGTCCCGGTTCTCTTCTGATGATAACACCTACCACTTATTTTTTCTAAGTGTGAGGGATTGTGCTTTATAGTGCTTTAATAGTTTTGAGATGAGGAATCTGAGGCTTAAAAAAGTTAAATATTTGCTTTATGGTCTTGAGGTTATTCAGTGTCAGAGCTGGGATTCCAGCATAGTTCTGCCTGTTTTCAAAACACAATTACTGCACTGTGCTCCGCCCTCTACTTCTTTGTTGTATTATAAGGTCCATCTTGATTTTAGATCTGAGCTGGCTGGAACCAGCCCCCAAAATGTGTACTGTGTTCTGGTGCTCTTCTGGTGTAGCTCTGCGCTTCCCTCCATGACCCTCTTTCCCTCATTTGTTTCCTACTAGGGCCCTGCATACTCACATCTGACGGAGTTTGCACCACCCCCGACTCCTATGGTGGATCACCTGGTTGCATCCAACCCTTTTGAGGATGACTTTGGAGCCCCTAAGGTGGGGGGTGCAGCCCCTCCATTCCTTGGCAGTCCTGTCCCCTTTGGAGGCTTCCGTGTACAGGGTGGCATGGCAGGCCAAGTACCCCCAGGCTACGGCACTGGAGGTGGAGGGGGTCCCCAACCTCTTCGTCGTCAGCCCCCCCCTTTCCCTCCCAACCCTATGGGCCCTGCTTTCAACATGCCTCAGGGACCTGGCTACCCACCTCCCGGCAACATGAACTTTTCTAGTCAACCCTTCAATCAGCCTCTGGGTCAGAACTTTAGCCCTTCTGGTGGGCAGATGATGCCAGGCCCAGTGGGAGGGTTTGGCCCCATGATCTCACCCACCATGGGACAACCTCCCAGAGGGGAGCTGGGCCCTCCTTCTCTTCCCCAACGCTTTGCCCAGCCAGGGGTGCCTTTTGGCCCATCTCCTCTTCAGAGACCTGGTCAGGGGCTCCCTAGCTTGCCTCCCAACACAAGTCCTTTCCCTGGTCCAGACCCTGGCTTTCCTGGTCCTGGTGGTGAGGATGGGGGGAAGCCCCTGAATCCACCTGCTCCCACTGCTTTTCCCCAGGAGCCCCACTCAGGCTCCCCAGTTGCTGCTGTTAATGGGAATCAGCCCAGTTTCCCCCCAAACAACAGTGGGCGGGGTGGGGGCACTCCAGATGCCAATAGCCTAGCACCCCCTGGCAAGGCAGGTGGGGGCTCAGGGCCCCAGCCTCCTCCAGGCCTGGTGTATCCATGTGGTGCCTGTCGGAGTGAGGTGAACGATGACCAGGATGCAATTCTGTGTGAGGCCTCCTGCCAGAAGTGGTTCCACCGAGAGTGCACAGGCATGACTGAGAGCGCCTATGGACTGCTGACCACTGAGGCCTCTGCAGTCTGGGCCTGTGATCTCTGCCTCAAGACCAAGGAGATCCAATCTGTCTACATCCGTGAGGGCATGGGGCAGCTGGTGGCTGCCAATGATGGGTGATACTGGCAAGGTGACCCAGGGAAGTGCATACGTTTCTCCCTGCTCTTCCAGGGTGATTGTTTCATGTCTGGCTCTTGGTCCTTGCTTCCCATCTCCTGGGGCAGAAATGCAGTGGCTCCTGCGGGCAGAAGAGGAACTGAGGTGGGCAGATCCTGGATCACTCACTGTTCTGGAAACTTTCATGTTGAGATCTACAGAGATCCAGGAAACCAAAGCCCTGCAAGCAGAGCCATTTTTTGGTGGCTATCTCTGGAGGCCAAGGGGTACGGCTGCAAGAGAAAAGAGGCTGGAGAAAGATCTAGAAGGCAGGGGTGTTCCCTCTGCAGATGATGGACACCCCTCAACACCTGTGCCTAACACTGCTATGTAGCCCCACAGCTCCATTGTTAGTTTTTTGGATCAAGTGTTAAAGGTTTCTGGCCAGAGGAGTTTGGGTTTCTTCCCATCCCTGCTCTAGTCCTTTCATGGGCTCTGGAAGACAGCTTTAGGGAATAAAAGGGATTTTTCCCCTTGCCTCCTCCAAAACCTGCTCAACTCTCCTCCCTTAGAGAACCAATAGCTTCCCTAAGAAACAGGAGAGTTCTTGCTATGGCAGTTTCATGGTGATTCGGGGCTTCAAAACAGTAGGTAAGAGATGCTGTTGGGATATACCTTCCTCATACCAAAGTCACTGGTTATTTCTCAGCTTCTCTTGTGTTTTTCTTCTAAGGAGCATATTTTTTGCCAAAAATTGGGATATGTGGTCTGACATGCCAGAATATTTGAAATTTGGACAGTCCTGGAAGCCTGGACTCTGTTGTACCACCTCCCATCGCCCTGCCCATCTGTTGCACATCATTCTCAGTGTCGGTCTTCAGCTTCTGATGCCCTCATTCCCTCACCTCCCTGGCTTGATTGAAGGAAAGCTTGAAAGGGCACAGAGCCCTTATACCTCATTTCTTCTGATAAAAGGATTGTCACAGTCTGTGGATGGGGGAGGCAGTAGGACCCTCATTGCCAAGGTACTGAAATACAGTTCAGAGCCTGGATATTCTCTTTCCTTGCTCTTTGTTACATTTTGGACCTGGTGTTCTAGTAGTTCTCATTTGTCTCAGCCAGAGTCCTGTACTTGGGCTTTATTTGCTTTTATTTTTAAAGCACTGCCTGCAAGAGAAGGGCCTGGGGCCTAATCAGGAGAACCTCACAGCTGCTCTTACAGTTTATGCATACATTCCTTAGTGGGGTGTGGAAGGCAGGCCTGAGAGGAGTTAGTGGTCTTCTGTACCCTAGCATGTGAAGAGAAGACAGGAATACTGCAGAACTGCCCAGGTGGAGTCAGCAGGCTTTTAGGCTGTGTGAAAGCAGCCACGGCTTCTGGACCTCTTTTTCAGTGTCTCCCCCACTCTAAAACAGCAGAGAGAGCACCCCCCCCCCCCCCAATGCTCAACTTTTGGTTTTATTGTGGTTGTGTTTTCTGTCTTTTATCTGTTGCTATTTTTGTGCTCCCCTCATGTTGGCATTTTGTAGGTGGCTCCTAGGGAAATGTCTGCTTACGCCCTCCCTGCTGTTTTGGAAGAAAGTGGGGGTGGCGAAGATGTGGTGGGGGAAGGGTCTTTTGTATTGTTGGGTTAATAAAATGACATGAAAATCCAGACAAGGACTCCTTGCTGTTCATGTGCTCAATGGTTGGAATGAGCCACCATCACCATTGGGAAGGGTACTTGGGATGTGTGCCCTGAGGGTACCAGTTAGTGGGAATGGCAGAAAGATCCGGCCCTGAAGCTGACCCTGGTACAAGCTGCTGAGCCTGGGTGGAGGGAGTCCTGTGTGCTCCACGCTCCTGTGTCCTGCAATGAGAAAGTTTCTTTTCTGAGCACATTCCTGGGCTGGGCCTGGAGCCAAGCGGGAGCTTTGGCTCCTAGGTGTCTGGTAAACAAGTGTTTTTAACGTTGCTGGGTTTAGTGCCCACCCTCCAACCCCTAGTTTTTTGGGTTAGGAGTCATGTAGCTCCAAGGGTGGAGAAGGGGCTACTCTGGATTCAGGTGTCATTTTTGGATGCTTTTTTAGACCCATCCTATTAAAGAAGTAGCAGTGGCATCCTTAATCTGTGCTGGAGCAGAGTGGAGAGGGTGACACGAGGGCTATTTCCAAGCCACGATTTGCCACTTTCCCCTCCCCCATCCTGCAGCTGCCTGTGTCAATCCTGGGACCAATCGGCTTCTGTCCCTGTCGTCTCCGGAGATGCCAACGTTTGCTTTTAGTTTAGGGTCTTCCTTCTAGTAACTAGACACTGGGGAAGGAGGGATGGTCACCCTAAATTCAGTTTGTTGTAATTTCAGTCTCCCAACGGAAAGTCCAGATTTCAGCGCTGTGCTTGTTCCCCCTTCTCCCTGTCTCTCAGCTCCAGCTCTTATTGGCTAAAAGTTTCCGCCCCCTCGGAGAAGTTGACTCCCCATTGGCCAGTTCTGGTCACATGACTCCCTCCTTTCTGGGGCTGGGAACCAGGGGAGGCCGCAGCAAGTTCATCTGAAGACTAGCAAGAGCTGGATCAGGTAATTCCCTAGCGGGGAGTGAGGGCCCGCGGATCAGGCTGTGGGAGAGAGGGTAATGGGGAGGAAGGGCAGAACACAAAGGGTTAGGCTCCATCGGGGATCTACAGAGCTACTTGTCACTGCTGGACTGGGGGAAGGAAGATCATGGGTAGCTGTTTCCAAAACAAAAACTTGCTCTGGGTCCGTCTGGCAAGTACTTGTGACCCTAGGTCCTTTGCTTTAGAGGTTTGGGGGAACAACTCTTACAGGGGTTGAAACTAGCTAGACCAGAGTTCCCAGCTTTGTACAGAGTGGGAGAGCTCCCCCTTTAGCTGTCTTTTAAAAATAGCAGAAGTCTCTGACAATCCTTAGGATGTTTTTGTTTACGCTTGCCTGAATGAAAACAGAAGGGTAGTGGGGGAGCAGTGGTGGTGGGTTTTCTTCTCAGAGGCCCATGGTAAAGAGATCTGAAAACAGAGGGGAATGGGGGAGGTTAGACAGCAGAAGGAACTTCCTAATAAGGTAGTGAGATGCTTGCTTGGGAGAACGAGGATCTTTTGGAATCTTGGGTGAACCCAACCAAGAGAGGCTTAGAACTTGGAGTGCAGGGGTTCCAGAACTGTCTCCTGTTTGGGTCTCAGAAGTGTTTGTCTTGTTGACCCAAATACCCATTGCTGGTTTCCATGGAGACACTGGGTCTGACATCACCCTGGTTGCCATGGTGTTTGGTTCTGGAGGACCTGAGCAGGCTGTACATAGCCAGGGATAAACAAGGACTTCAGCCCAAGCTGCTACCACTTCCTTCCTGCCATCACCTGTTAACAGTCACACACAGCAACTGGAGATGGGGAGATGATGACATTACAGTGGAGGAGGGGCCTGAGAGCAGAAGGCTGCCCAGTGATGACGGCTCTATGGATGTCTGTAGGGTTAGGGTTAGGGTTAGGGTTAGAGCTGATCATCGGTGTCCTGTTGAACTTGGTATGGGGAGTCAGTGCAGTCATTCTCCTCTCTCCTTGTGGGGTGGGTGTGTATGTCTGGGAGGCATAGGCATTGGGAAAGACACTGTGAGGTATCCTTCTTCTGCCCTGGGCTTGGATCTTGAAGGGCCACAACAGGCTATTAGGGCACTGTGCACCTTATATCCACACAGATGGAAGGGGGCAGCATGTGGTTTCCCAAGTTAGGATGGCCATCTGTCTTCCCCAGCCTCCCTTTCCTTCCCCAGGATGTCTTTACAGTCCCTTCCCATGTGCCTGCCACTCTTCCAGCCACTCAGTAAGGAGTTATTTATCCTCCTCTGAAGTATTACAGTTCAGGACTCTGGGAAGCCAGTCCTTCTATTCCTCCACTTCTATGCCAGGTTCCAGTTTCAGCTGCCCAGCCTGAGGGGACAGTCTGGGCCGTGGATGAAGGGGTAGGTCCCTTTCTTTTTACCCTGCTTTGTGTCAGGCTTTGTAAGCTGGAGGGACTCTACCCTGCCAAGTCAGACCAGATCAACCTGGGCAGGACCACAGCCTTGATTTTTGTCCATGCTTTATAAACTATAAAGTCTTTATACGCGGTAGTTGCCAGAAAGCCCTTTTCCCAGTCACTTTAAAGTTCCCTAAGATGAAAAGAAACTCTGGGGGTTACTAAGAAGCAAACAATTTAGAATGGAGAGTGAGAGTAATGGAGTGTTCACTAAAGGTACATTCAGATGAATCTAAGCTATGCCTGTTATTCTTAACCTTGTCTGCAGGTGAGAATCACTTGGGAGGTTTTAAAAAAAGATCCATGCCCAAGCCTGACCCTGATATCAATTGATTCACAATCTGAGATGATTCCAGTGTGCATTCAGTGTTGAGAAACCCTGAACCAGACCATGCTAAGGACCTATGGTGGGTGGGTGAGTGGGAGACTTAGGGCTGAAGGAGACTGTGGGATCTTCTCTTCCTAGTCTTGGGGGAGGAGATAATGATTATGAGGAAGCATATTGGGGATAAAGGGAGGCTGGATTCATTCCTCTTCTTAGCTGTTTGTCTTTGCGAGTTAGATCAGTTACTTTCTGGTCTTCATCGACCCTGACCATAGCATGAGAGAGTTGGCTGGTTATTCCCCAAAGCCTTTCCAGCCCTCTGCTTCAATTGCCCTTTCAAGGTCAGTTCAGTTTTCCCAGTCCCTGTTGGTCCTGGGAGAGGCAAGCTTCTCTGTAGCTGTTCACAGGTTCTGATTTGCAAGGCAAATACTGCCCAGAACAGTTTTGAAGTGTTAGGGTCAGAAGGACTGGAACCAGTCAGGTGCTGGTTCTGGAAGCTGGTGCTCAGTCGTTAAACCTTGGAAGCCAGCCAAGGCTGCTCCTTGCACCCTCCCTCCTCTGAAGGGAGCAGGGGCACTGAAGCTTTTCTCTGTAGGTGGCAGCCACAGCAACCTCAGGGACCTCGGCAGCTATGGCCTCCTGCCCAGCTTCGGACAATAGCTGGGTGCTTGCTGGTTCAGAGGTAGGAAAGCAGGTCTGGGTACCACATGGAGGGGGATTCTTGCAGGGCTGGGCTGCTTTCTGGGTCTGTTCCTTCCTTGGTCCTGATGGTCACCCGCATCACCTCCTGCTGCCTGTGAAAGGAACTCTCATGGCAGGGGAAGGAAATCAGCCCCCAGAAGTCAGGTGCTAGGACTTGGACCAGGCCTGGAAAGAAGGGTACTGCTGTGGTAAGCTGTGAGAAGGCAGGAAGAAATTTTGGTGGGGAAACCAGCATGAGCAGAGGATCTGAGACAATGGTGGGAAAGCCATTCTGCAGGAGACTGAGGATGCCCATTGGGTAAGATTGTGACATGGGTCAGAGTGTTGGAGTGAGGTTAGGGGAAGAACCTGGGAACCTATGGAAGAGAACCTCTGAAGGGCCTGGCTCAGGCATTCAGGACTCATCCTGATGGGAGATCACCGAAGAGCTCTGAGCCTGAAGGAGTTCGGACACTCCTTGCCTGGGCAGAGGGAGCCACTGTGTGGGCTGGGTGGGAACAGAGGAGAGGGTTTTAAAGATCCTGTAGTCCAGGTAGTAGTTGGTGGGGCAGGGACCCAGTGGACTTCTGTGCTCCTGAAGCCACTGAGAAGGATGAAGGGGCCACTGGGATGGGGGACTGAATGGCTGGAGAGTTTGCCAAGGGGTGCAAGCCCCCATGGCTTGGTATGTTAGAACTGACAGGAGGAGAGAAGGTGAAGAGCTTGAGTGAGGCACGTGGAGTTTGAGTGCCCTGGAGGAGCCCAGGTAGGGGTGAGGAAGCCGACGTCAAGGACGACCCTGGAGCAGGACACACGGGCTGGGGCTTGCCAGTAGAAGAGAGCAGACACTGCTCTCACTCACCCAGAGCCCTGGGTGCCTTTGCTGACAGCTGGCCATTTTATCTTGATGTCTTCTCCGTAAAAGGCCCAGTGCGTGTGTGTGTGTGTGTGTGTGTGTGTGTGTGTGTGTGTGTGTGTGTGTGATTCTTGCCTTGTAGAACTGGTTAGGAGAAAAAAGCGAGTTGAAAATTTCAAAAAATATACTAAAGCTAGGAATTATTCTTGGAAGGATGGCGGGAGCCACGGATGGGGTAAGCAGGAGAGAGAAGAGGCTGAGCCTGGCCAAGCAGGCTGAGAGCGCAGTAGGGGATAGGCAGGGGTGGGGTTTCTGCCAGCAGCCACTGGGAGAGGGGTATGTGGGAGAGTGGGAAAGGCTGGAAAAACTTAGAAGGTGTAGTGAAGTGGGCAGCCTTTTGTGAGGGCAACTGCAGGGACGGCTGTGGGGAACGTGGCTATGGCCCTTAAGCACCCAGAGGACTTTGTTTTCTTGCTGTCCTCCCACCTTCCAGCCAATAACTGGTCATTTGTCAGGAGGGAGGGATGTGCTGATGATCTTGGAGGGGACAGAGACCCAGGTTCTAACTAGCCAGGTTCGGGTAGGGGCAGGTTTGTATAGAGTCCAGTGCCTTGGTCTAGCAGTGCTTCTTCATTTAACAGAAACCAAGCCTCCGAAAGTCCCTTAGAGCAGCAAGTGAGGTTAGGGAAGGGTCCAGCACAGTGTTGAGCTGGTGCTGCAGTACCACTGACCCCTTCCCCTCACTGTGGGTCAGCTCACTACTCAGTGTATTAGATTTGTGTGACATCTGGTTTGGAGTCCCTGAGTAGTGCAGCTGGTCCCAGGGACCCTATCAGAGGACCCCGTGCTCCTGGGTTTTTCCTGTTGTCCTTTCTCTGGAGCACATCCTGTTTGCGCCCCTTTCCTCAGAACCTGCCTGTGGAGACCCTGGGCCCAGAATCCAGCATGGACCCAGAACCTCAGAGAGCTGCCCAGGTCCCTTGGAGCCCCGCTAAGGCAGATGAGGAAGAATTAGCCGAGACCTTGGATGGAGAAGGTAAAAGGATCTGGCTGAGGGTGGGGTGCAGATATCTCTCTTCATGTTCTAGGGTTCCCAGCTTCACAGGGAAAGGGAGGCTGGTTAGTCTTATTTCCCTTACTAATACCAGTTTAAGATATTGTTCCTTCATTCAATTCTTTTTTCCTGCGTCTTCCAACCTGGTTGGGGCCTGCAGGAGCCAGAAGGTTGTGTAGGAAGTTTAGTTGGGGGACTGTGTGTTTTTCCTGGATCTTTTCTTGTACTACAGAGATGCTCTTCCAGAGTGAAAGCTCCCAGTCTGGTCTCATTCTGCCAGAGGAGACTGAGGCTAAGGTGAGGACCTTCACTGGGGGAAGGGAAGGAAGTGGGGAGAGTCAGAAGCTGCTCACAGCTCTGTCTAAATCAGGGCATCATGGAAGGTGATGGTCATGGTATGGAGTCCCCTGGCTCAGGAGACACAATGGACCAGGAAGACTTGGAGGAGACCCTCACGGTGACAGACCTGGGACCAGATACACAGGACCTAGAGGGTCAGAGTCCCCAACAGAGCCTTCCCTCATCCCCTAAAGCAGGTAAGAGTCATCCTTGTTTCCCCTTGGCACTATCCTTCTAGAAGGTATTCTTGTGGGAGTAGCCATCACTACTGAGCACAGCTTTGGGCCAGGCCCTAGGACTGAGTGGCTTGGTGCCTCCTTAAATTATATCAGTGAGTCCTCATCATTACCCTTGAGGCTCAGAGAGGTTAAATGGCTTGATCAAGATCACACAGCTGATAAGTGGCAGGGCCCAGATCTGGTTGACTCTTTCTTCTCTGCCAAGGGGGCTCCTCTTTCCTTGTCTCTAGATTCAACTTTCATTCCCTGAGTTCCTTTTATGTTAGCTCTTTGCTTGGGGGAGGATGGAGGGTGGATGGTTCATGGCTTATGTAAGAGGCAGACTAGACTGAGCGAAGATGAAAGTCAGACCTATAAGGGGTGCAAAAGGAGATACAGTAAAATTGAGTTGGTCCTACAGGAGGGGAAGGGTGGTTCAGTCAGGGACAGGATGAGCAAAGGAGAGGCAGGGGTGGCTGGGGCAAGGCTGACACTGGACATGACATTTGAGTGGAGCCTAGAGCAGAGCAGGCTTTTTGGTAGGTAGGGTAGGGGGAAGAGAACATTCCAGGCCAAGGCTGCAACATTAACGAAGGGTTGCGGGCCACCTGTCCCTTGCTAAGGAGGCTGCATTCAAGATTTGTAGCAGAGGAGCGTATAAATCCATCTCTGTTGGAGGTGACAGGGTGGAGGGAGAGGCCAGGGCCTTGGGCGCCATTTAGGAGACATCTGCCGTGGTCAAGCAAAACTGATGAAGACCTGAACTAAGGTGGCTACAAGGCATGTGATGTCAAAGTGTTTAAGTGTCAGATTGTCTGGGTGTGAGGTGAAGGCTTAGATTGGCTAGACAATAGCAGTGTGCCTTTCCATGAATTGGGGGAACACCAGAAAAGAACTAGTTTGGAGGGCAGTGTGTTGAGTAGTTGGTCCCTGCAGGATACCCAGTGACCAGTGGGCAGGCAGATGTCTGGACCTGGAGCTCTAGGGAGGCCTGGGTTCGTCTGCTCAGGGGGCTGTCAGCAGTGTGGGTGACAGAGTGGTGACTGTGTGCACAGTGAGGAGAGCAGAGGGCAGAAGGGGTGTCAGGAGACTAGCACCTTTAGGACCAGGAGGAGCCGGAGAGGAACTGGCTGAGGAGTGGGCGGAGTTAGGACTGACCTAGGAGGCCTGTACTAGCTGTAAAAGCTTGATGTGAGGCCCATGTGGGAGGAAGGAGGGTGCTTTTATGATGAAGCTGCAGTAGTCTGCAGACGGAGACTGGTTTCCTGCCTCCAGACTGTGCAGGAGTGGTCATCGAAGCCCAGGCAGATGTGGGTTGGGCTTCTGTGTGCCCCTCTCTGTGGTTAGGGCTGGCGCCTCCCCATGTCTTCCTCCACGCCCCCTCTCTTCCTATGTCCTGTCTCTCCAGTTGCCTCACTGCCTTGTCCCCATTCCTTCCTCCAGACTGGATCAGGGAGGAGACCCACCGCACCAGCAGTGACGACGACACTGACGTGGACGTGGAGGGTCTGCGGAGACGGTGGGGCCGGCAGCCCAGCGCTCCTCAGCCTCTGGTGTCTCTGGGTGTGGAGGACGAGGCCACAGACGAGGGTGTAAGCAGGGAGCTGGGCATCTCCCTCAACATGTGCCTCCTGGGGGCCCTGGTTCTGCTGGGCCTGGGGATCCTCCTCTTCTCAGGTGAGTTTTGCCTCCCCTCCTGGGTTCTTGAGCCTTTACCTGGTCCCTACTGCCCTTCTGCCCTTCACCTCACCCCACCCCCTGCTCTGGGGGCCTCACCGTGCTGCTCCGTCTCTATCCTCAGGTGGCCTCTCAGAGTCTGAGAGCGATGGTGAGTGGGGAGGACCCTGGCTTGTTTACGTCTGTTCCCACCCAGCCCCGAGGGAGACTATGAGGGTGGCTTTTTGGGTCAGAAGTAGGGATGCAGGGGGCTGTACATTTATCTCTCAGTTGTGCCTTGACAGCTGCTCAGAGTAGCCCTTGCCCTTTACCTGGCTGTGCCTCTAAGTCATAGGTGGGTCCAGGGAAGGAGGGTGATGATTGTGTGTGTATGGGAGGAGTGGGTTCTTTGGGCCTTGGAGCCAGTCTGGGACTTCACTTTCCCACAGAGCCCATGGAGGAAGTGGAACTGCAGGTCTTTCCAGATGCCACGGTGGACCCCGAGATGCCGGGTGCTGTGGGGGATCGGCCGGTATCTGTCAACATGTCCATCAGTGTGTGGGCCTGGTAGGGGAGTTCAGGGCTGCCCAGGCTGTGGGGCAGAGTGGGGTAACTGGCTCTTTTGCCCTCAGGATGGGCTAAGGCGGCAGCTGCAGGCCTCAGCGCCCCCTGACAGTGTCCCCAGCCTGCAGAACATGGCCCTTCTGCTGGACAAGTTGGCCAAGGAGAATCAGGATATCCGGCTGCTACAGGCGCAGCTGCAGGTAGACACGAGCGGGAAGGGGTAGAGCAGGCCAGCCCCCCCTAGGCCAGGTGTCTGTTGTAGTACCCTCTCCCAAAAGAAATTTCCTCTATTTACCCGTACATTTTCTCTCCTTTCCCACTATAGTCAGGGTATCTTCCTATAGTTCCCTACTCATGTCCCTCATGCTAAAGTTTAGGCCAGGGCTGGCATATGTGTTTCATGTGAATGCCACCTCTGATTGATTGGTATGGTCTGCCTGGAACAATGTGTGGATAAGGATTTGAAGAAATGCCAAGGCTCAATGGAAAAGAAGGGCCGTGATTGATAATGTCTGTTCTGGGCACAGGAGGTGGAAACATGGCGATGAGAGCCACATATTGGGTATCCTTAGGTGAATTGAAGTGTGTGCTTATAAAAGGATTTGGAAGTTGGGCGTGTGATGGAATTTGGGGATTCCAGGGTCTGACACAGGTTGTGGATGGGGAGGGAAACTAGAACAAAATCCTCTGTGTGTCCCAGGCCATAAAAGGGGCATGGGCTACCTGCCCATTATACTGGAATAGAATTGGGGTAAAAGGCACTGTACCCATCTTGAAAAGACTTTCCTGTGGTGCCCTCCATCTCTACACCCATTTCAGGCCCAGAAGGAGGAGCTTCAGCGCCTGATGCAACAGCCCAAAAGGCTAGAAGAGGAGAATGCCCAGCTCCGAGGGGCCCTGCAGCAGGGCAAGGCCTCCCAGAGGGCCCTGGAGTCAGAGCTGCAGCAGCTACGGGCCCGTCTCCAGGGGTTTGAGGCTGACTGCATCAGGGGAACAGATGGAGTCTGCCTCAACTGGGGCAGAGGCCCACAGGGTGGCCAGGTCACTAAAGAGCAAGGGCCTCTGAGGCAGGAGACAGGCACTGGCTTCCTAGAGCAGAAGGAACGGCTAGAGGCCGAGGCCCAGGCATTAAGACAAGAGTTGGAGAGGCAGCAGCGGCTACTGGGGTCTGTGCAGCAGGACCTGGAGCAGAGCTTGAGGGATGCAGGCCAAGGGGATCCAGCTCATGCTGGCCTTGCTGAGCTGGGCCACAGGCTTGCCCAGAAGCTGCAAGGCCTAGGGAACCGGGGCCAGCACCCTTGGGTGCCTGCTAATGCCTCAGAAGCCTGGCATCAGGAGCCCCGCTTCCAGAGTTCCAGAGAGCAGAGTGGAAAAGAAAAGTGGGATGGGCAGGGGGACCGGAAGGCTGAACAGTGGAAGCATAAAAAGGAGGAATCTGGCTGGGAAAGGATGAACTGGGGGGGTGAGAAGGACAGGCAGCTGGTAGGGAGGTGGAAGGAGGGCAAGTCAAGGGCAGAGGAGTGGGGTAAGAAGGATGGTAAGGGAAAGGGCCCCAAGGAACCCTCCAGGAAAAATGGGCGCCCCCACTCTGGAGAAAGGCAGAAGCACCTTCAGTGGAAGGAAGGGGCTAAAGACAGACATGATCCCCTGCCATTCTGGGCAGAGCTATCTAGGCACAAGTACCGGGCTCCCCAAGGCTGCTCGGGTGTGCAGGAGTGTGCCCGACAGGAGGGCCTGGCCTTCTTTGGCATGGAGTTGGCTCCAGTGCAGCAACAGGAGCTGGCCTCTCTGCTGAGGACATACCTGGCACGGCTGCCCTGGGCTGGGCAGTTGACCAAGGAGCTACCCCTCTCCCCTGCTTTCTTTGGTGAAGATGGCATTTTTCGTCACGATCGCCTCCACTTTCGGGACTTTGTGAATGCCTTGGAGGACAGCCTGGAGGAGGTGGCTGTGAGACAGACAGGGGATGATGATGAGGTGGATGACTTTGAGAACTTCATCTTCAGCCACTTCTTTGGAGACAAAGCACTGAAGAAGAGGTGGGCAGCTGTGGGGGTGTTGAGCCAGGTGGGACAGAGGAGAAGGGGAGAGGTGGGGGTGTGTGTGAGAAGGAGCAGGGGTCCTGAGTCCGGGGTCGTCCAGTCAGAGTCCTTCTGTCCACTTTAGTCCCCTGCTCGGCTTCTCTTCTCTTAAGGCATTCAGACACTTTCCTGGCTTCCTTTGAAGGCAGGAAGCTGCCACTGCTCACCCCAAGAGAGTCCCCTTTGGGCTGGGGGATTTTTCTTCTCCAGTTGTCCTGGCCTACCTACACCTGCATGGCCCAATGGGTAAAGGAGATTGCTTCTACCTTCCTGCCTCCCCAACAGGGACCTTCATCCTGGGAGACCAGTCTGGCCCCCAGTATAATTGGTGGTGGCTGCCTGTAGGCTGCCTTAGGAGGGATAAATTCCCCCTCTTTTCAGGGAACTCCTTCTCATCACATGGCATTGTCCTCTAAAGTTTTTTCTTGTCCCATCCCCCTGTCTCCCCACAGGCTCAGGAAGAAAGACAAACACTTTCGGGGCCCCAGAGTTGTGGGACCCAGGGAGGAGCACAGTCACCACCACAGGGGCTGAGATCTGCTATTATCTAACGCTTGGGGACTGTTAAACTGCCATCTCCCCTGGCTTGGTTGGTGTCCTTGGATGTCCTTCACAGAAGAGAGCAAAATCACTCCACCCTGCACTGATGCCACTGCCACTAAAGAAAGGCCTTATGGATGGGCTTGCCTTGTTGTCTATGCAAATATATACAAATGTCCAGGGCCCTGGGCCATGACCCTTGGCAATCTGATTGTGTCATGCCAAATGCGAAAGGCGAGATGGGAGAGAAAGGTTGGGGGAGATAGCATTCTGATTCTGAAACCAAAGAGCTTTTCCTCCACTGGGCACCGCACCCTGACCCGAGCCCCCTGGGGTTTGACAGTTGTTGGCTGGAGTCCCAGCATCAGGGCTTTCCCTGTGGTTTTGTTAGATTTGAAAGCAGCTCTTAATCCCTAGCGAGTGAAATCCTCTTTTTACTCTGGCTTCTCATGTGGCCTCACCGCCCCATTTTAACTGTAGTTTCAGATCCCAATAAAGAGCTGTTGGAGCTGTGACGTCAAGGGGCCTCTGTTGCTTGGGTGGTTTCTAAGCTCAGACACACTCCCACCACCTCGTAGGCACTGGTACTTGTCTTCTCCCATATACTCCTTTCCCTTCTCACCCTCCCAACAGTTTCAGGTCCTCTAGACTGGAACACCCCATTTGCTTACAGCTGCCTTGCCTGCACCCCTGGGATATGTAGAAAAATGAGCATGGGTTTTAGAGTCTGAGCCTTGGGCTCAAATCCAAGTTTAGTGATCTAGGGCCAATTAATCTCTAGGAGCCTTGTGTTTCTTATTATCATAAAGGGGAATTGAGGGACTGGGGGATTAAAGCAATGTAAGCAAAATGTCTAGTATTTGGCACTCAAAAGTTATTTCACTCCCTTTTGCAGGAGAGAACCCCCACCCGCCACCCTCCCTCCCCAGCTTCTGGGTTGGGGAGATGACAAAGCCACTAGGTGGCGCACTGGCCCCACATTTGCTCCATTCCTTGGCTCCCCCACTACTTAGTTCCCCAAATCTCGGAATCTTGGACTCCACCACACTGACTGGGGCCTGCTCACTGGCTAGCTTTCCCAAGAAGACCCAGATTCCCTTAGGCTATGCTTTAGGAAGTTCATCCTGACTGGGTGCCTCGATACCCTGAGAATCCCCTAGGGGGCAGGATGAACTATGACTTCAGGCCACATCAGGAGTGTTACTAGTAAAGAGGAAAGGGCCTGCCGGCTCCAGAAGGGGCTATAATGAATAGCAAGTGCTTATGTAACACTATGTAACATCATAATGTGCCACTCACTGGTAAAGGGCTGTGAGTCTATCAGCTCATTTAATTCAGCTGTGGGGTAGGGTGGGGAGCAGGGATGACTGGGGATGAAACGGACCACATTCAACATTTATAAAGTCTGTTGTGTACTTCTGCAGCAAAAGGGCTTGCAGTGAGACCTGAGGAAGAATTTCCTCTCAGGCAGAGGGTCAATGATGGGGGCCAAGGGGTGGTTTAGGAAAGGAGGATTCTGTTTCTGTGGGGGGTGGGGGTGGATTTGAAGGAGCAAGTACAGGTGTGTGGAGGGCCAGGGTCTGGAGTTGGCATCTCAACTTTGGACCATTGTCCCTTTTTTGTGTGTGTGACAGAGACAGAGGGACAGAAAAGGACAGATAGGAAGAAAGATGAGAAGCATCAGTTCTTTGTTGTGGCTCCTTAGTTGTTCATTGATTGCTTTCTCATATGTGCCTGGACTAGAGGGCTACAGCAGAGTGAGTGACCCCTTGTTCAAACCAGCGACCTTGGCCTCAAGCCAGCAACCTTGGGCTTCAAGCCAGCAACCTTTAGGAAGGATCAAGCCATTAACCATGGGGCTTGTCTACTATCCCACGCTCAAGCCAGTGACCCCATGCTCAAGCCAGTGACCTTAAGGTTTTGAACCTGGGTCCTCTGTGTCCCAGTCCGATGCTCTCTCCACTCTGCTACCTCCTGGTCAGGCCCATTGTCCCTCTTGAGGAAGCCCTCTTACCCTATTCACCTTGCTCAAAATGTCTGCTGATGGTAACCTGGGTTTCCAGGAGAGGGATTCAGGCTAGCAGGTTGGCAGGATTCTGTCTCGGAGAGGGCGGGCTGGACTTAGGGGAGGGGACACAGCCTGCTCTCCCTGAGTTCTCGGTGGGTATGACTCTCACTTGGGTCGCTCGGGGCTTCTCAGTTTCATTTCTAGGGCCTGTTTCCTTTTGCATAACGGACTCTCAGGGAGGCTAGGAGTTCCCCCAAGCACCCCTTCGATCCCGCTCAGGAAGTAGATATGCTGAGCTGGAGGTTTCTCAAACTGCTTAATCGGAGAAAAAGAGAGCCAGGACACGGGGGTGGGGGCGATGTATTTGGTGGGACACTTGAATCTATGTAAACACAATAATTAAAACCAATAAAAAATAATAAAGGATTGGATAGGAGAGAGGGGCATTCAATTTAACTACAATGCAAATAAAAGAGAGCCAGGACACCAGGGACATTGGCCACTCTAGGTGACCCTCTCTCTGGGATGCCCTGGCAGGTATCCTCATGCCCATCATGTCATTTGGCCCCTCCATCAAACCCACGCACCTACAGTATCACTGGTCAAGATGGGGGGTCCCACGTCCCAGATCATAGGATGCTCTCTTGGTTATGGGTCAGTGTGTGATGAGCCAAGGGATACTGGTGCTGGGTGACAGCATTCTTCCCTCCCCACAAGGCTTGGGGACAGCTCTTGGCTGGGCAGGGGAACAAGAAACCTGTGGGCCGACTTGCTTGTCCTCTGAGTGTCTGCTCTGGGCCCTTCCAGTGTAAACACTTGTTACTTTGAGCACCTGGCTTTTCTGCCCTTTCCTCTGGGAATTCCCCCAGCTAGCAGCTCGATTCCAGATGCTGTGGGGGAATCACTGGAGTAGTAGGTGGTCTTCTTGTGCCTTCCCCTCTCAAATGGAAATTCTGCTTTGTTTGGCCAGTTCCCAGTGCTCATTTCCTCCACTGTCACCCAATCTGCCATCTCTCCCTCCCTCATTCGTTAGCCGCATCCCCTTTTCTCTGCTCTTCCGGCAGACCTTCCCATTTGCCCTCAGCTCAGCCTTCTCTCACCATGCCCCCTCCAGTCCTTAACTCCCCCAAGCTCCTGTCTCTCCCCATCTTCCAGGTCCTCCAGGCCCCAGCCTTTGCCCACTGCTTCCATTCCCACCCATCCCGGGATAACAGGTTGGAGTGGTGGCTAGAATTTTGTGGTGGATCACCTTCAACTTGTACAACTCACATAAACTCCTTAAGGGTAAGAGGCATGTGTCTGTTTTGAAAGTTGGTCCCCAGAGGCCACCCTCCCTTCCCCCTTCTCTCACTGCTGGGCCCAAGGACAGATGATGGACTGGCTGGCTGTTTCCATGGGGCCACCCTGATGCAGGGACATCTCATTCGGTCTTGTTCTGGGACACAGGTGTTTCTGATTCCTTCAGACTTCACATGCTCACAGTGGGTCTCGTAGGGACCCTGTAGGGTGGTGTTATTACCCTAAATCTGGACAACAGGTACCTTCCCTCCCTTTTCACCATTCAGCCTTCTGAGCCACAGAAGCCCCTTGTCAGCAATTCTTGTTGTGTTGTTTGAGTTCCCAATCCCTTCCCTTATGGTCTTTCCTTTAAGGTTGCTGCCCATCTTCTTTATAGTCCTTGGCTTCCAGAATAGGCACTGCCTGTTAGGACAAAAGTGGGCCCGTTTCCCACTCACCTGTTCTTTATGCTGGGCCAGATGGAGGCCCAGCCCAGCTTATTTTAACTAGACCTTTATCCTGGGATGACTTTGACATCAGAAAACCCATTCTCACCTGACCTGTGGTAGCGCAGTGGATAAAGCGTCGACCTGGAATGCTGAGGTTACTGGTTCAAAACCCTGGGCTTGCCCGGTCAAGGCACATGTGGGAATTGGTGCTCCCTGCTCCTCCCTCTTTTCTCTCTCCCTCTCTCTCTCATTCTCTTTCTCTCTCTCCTCTATAAAAAGAATAAATAAAATCTTAAAAAAAAAAAAAGAAAACTCAGTCTCTGGGCTCCACCATTGCCTACCTAGGGCCTTGGGTAAGCTGTCCCTCCTTGTTTTTTTTTTTCTTTCCCCTTTTTTTGTATTTTCTGAAGTTGGAAACGGGGAGGCAGTCAGACAGACTCCCGCATGCACCCGACCAAGATCTACCCGGCACGCCCACCAGGGGGCGATGCTCTGCCCATCTGGGGTGTCGCTCTGCTGCAATCAGAGTCATTCTAGCGCCTGAGGCAGAGGCCATAGAGCCATCCTCAGCGCCCGGGCCAACTTTGCTCCAATGGAGCCTTGGCTGTGGGAAGGGAAGAGAGAGACAGAGAGGAAGGAGAGGGGGAGGGGTGGAGAAGCAAATGGGCGCTTCTCCTGTGTGCCCTGGCCGGGAATCAAACCCGGGTCCCCTGCACGCCAGGCTGATGCTCTACCACTGAGCCAACCAGCCAGGGCCCTCCTTGTTTTCTCATCGTTAAAGTGGAAACTCGATAGTTTCTTTATAGGTTGCTGTGAGGATAAAATTAGTCACTTGAAGATAAATGAAAAGGTTTTTCAAACTGTAGAGTACTGTTAAAAATAGTAGTTATTTTTATTTTATTGAGCTCTAAGGGGAAAGCTGAGGCCTCTGTGAGCTCCTGAGATAGGAGTAGAGGGTGCTGGCTCCCAAACCTGCGGCAGAGCTGGCAGGGAACGATGCTGACTACATGCAAGTCCTACCACAAGATACTGTGGGGACCCCAATTCTTGTCCCTGAGGCTAACTGGATTAGTTTAACACAAAGCAGAATTTTATTTTTTTTAAACTTTTTTTGAGTTTGTTTATTCATTTTTAGAGTAAGAGAGGAGGAGAGAGAGAGAGAAGGGAGGGAGAAGCAGGAAGCGTCAACTCCCATATGTGCCTTGACCAGGCAAGCCCAGGGTTTTGAACCAGCAACCTCAGCATTCCAGGTTGATGGATGCTTTATCCACTGTGCCACCGCAGGTCAGGCACAAAGCAGAATTTTAAAAGTCCTCTCTTAAGGCCCTGGCCGGTTGGCTCAGCGGTAGAGTGTCGGCCTGGCGTGCAGGGGACCTGGGTTCGATTCCCGGCTAGGGCACATAGGAGAAGCGCCCATTTGCTTCTCCACCCCCCCTTCTTCCTCTCTGTCTCTCTCTTCCCCTCCCGCAGCCAAGGCTCCATTGGAGCAAAGATGGCCCGGGCGCTGGGGATGGCTCCTTGGCCTCTGCCTCAGGTGCTAGAGTGGCTCTGGTCGCGGCAGAGCGACGCCCCGGAGGGGCAGAGTATCGCCCCCTGGTGGGCAGAGCTTCGCCCCTGGTGGGCGTGCCGGGTGGATCCCGGTCGGGCGCATGCGGGAGTCTGTCTGACTGTCTCTCCCCGTTTCCAGCTTCAGAAAAATACAAAAAAAAAAAAAAAAGTCCTCTCTTAATTGTGCCACGGAGGAGTCAGCCAAGGAAGTGAAGAGAAAGGAGGGGGTGGCCTTTGAGTTGGACCTTAAAAGACAATAGAATTTGTGATGGAGGAGTGGATTTCATACTAGGCATAGGTGTGGCCAGAGGGTTAAGTTCATGTTCACAAGGGACCAAATTCTCCCCACAGGACTGCCTACATGTCTAAGGGGGACATTTTACTGTAGGAAATGCACAGGGGTGAGGGGTGGCGGGTGGGGTGTGTGTGCCACTGAAGACATTTGAGGCATCTGTGTGAAGGAAGGCATGCATGGTGCAGTGTAGCTGCTGGTCAGGGGCTGGAATAGACATGTGAAATTGAAGGTAATTAAGGAGGTGTCAGCCAACAAGTGCAGGTGGTGGGTGACAGGGGCCTGATTTAAATTAGTGAATTAGAATGGACTGGCCTTGGGTGGAACAAGGACGGGCAAGGGAGGAGTCAAGAACACACTCAGCTCCCAGCCTCATGACAGGAGGATGACTACATCCTCAAGCAATGCTGGGAAAGGAGGAAAGGCCAAGCTGGTTCTCTTGGGGGAAGGTGGGAGGAAGCTGCTGGGCTTGATTTACAGGGTATGGGACTGGATAGATCACCTCTCTGCTCCACCAAGTTGCATGTCTCATCATGCCCCCAATTCCTCTCCAGGGTGGGGCCCCTTTGGAGAAATTCTTACCAGTATCAGATACTTCCCTCGACTAAGCCTGAGGGGAGGCACCCAGCAAAAAGGAGTGATCCTTTCCAAACTCAAAGGGACAGGTCATGGGACTGTGGCAGGACAGGCAAAAACCTGAAGTCAGGAGCTGTGGAGAGGAAAATGTTACAGGCCCCCCCACCTCCCCCGAAGGTCAACTACCCATGGGCTGGACAGGCCCGCCATAAATGCTTGTTCATCTGGAATGTGGCCTTGGGCTCTGCTGACCCTGACGCAGCCTCAGCTTCGTGGGGAGGGCCTAGTGCAGGAGCCATGGCATGAGGCCTGAGAAGAGACAGGCCACCCTCTCATCTACTCGGGCCATGAACTTCTCAGAGAAATTCTATACCTTTTATCTCACTGAGAAGTAGACCTTAAAGAAGGTACGGCCAGCCTGACCTGTGGTGGCACAGTGGATAAAGCGTTGACCTGGAAATGCTGAGGTTGCTGGTTCGAAGCCCTGGGCTTGCCTGGTCAAGGCACATATGGGAGTTGATGCTTCCAGCTCCTCCCCCCTTCTCTCTGTCTGTCTGTCTCTCTCCCTCTCTCTTTCCTCTCTAAAAATGAATTAAAAGAAAAAAAAGAAGGTATGGCCAAATATATCTCTACTTTACAGGTGAAGAAACTGATATAGAAAGATGACGTGACTTGCTTAAGGTCCCATTGTTAGAAATGAAATTAAGCAAGACTTGTGGAGACAAAATACCTCAGCAAGGCAACTTTAATAACTTCTGCAGAAGGACATGCCACCACTATCGAAAACCAGCCAGCAAGCCTAGGGCAGAGGGCAAATTCTGTTTTTATCTCGAACACAGGCCCTAAGATGCTGGGTCTTGCTTCATTGGCTGGAGTGTTGACTGTACAATCTTATTTTTTCCTGATTGGCTAGTTTAAATGGCTGCACCAAGGTGGAAGGGAGAGATGGGGATACCATTAACTAGGTAAGGGGGTTGAGGAATGGTTGGGTGAGCGGATGAAGGGGGCTGGGGGATTGGTGAACAAGTTAGCTATTTCTCAGTCTATTCCCCGGTCAGAGGAATCCGCATGAAGGGGGTTGGGAAATCAGTTGAAGAAAAGAACCCGAGTTAAACATTTCCTTCACCATCATAGCCAGACAGTGACAGTGTAGTAAGACTGGCCCCAGGCAGCCCTTAGGAAACCAGTAGCATTTGAAATGTCCAGTACTGCTGTTCACCCCCTTCCCTCCCTGCCAGCTGACCCGGAGGTTGGAAACAATATCTAAGCTCCCATCTGTGTGTCTCTTTAGCAGACTCCTCCTCCCTGGGCCTCTGTGTATCCCACTTCAGCTACCTGGGCACCTGATTCAGAAGGATTTCCTCTCTGGCCACCAGACCTTATGGGTCCCAGCTTGTGGGGAGAAGAAGGCCAGCTGTGGAAGGATCCTTCATGAGCATCATGTCTACAGAGGTAGAAACTGAGGCCCACAGAGGGAAGTGACTTGTGCATGGTCACAAAGCTTACTAAGGACATAGTGGAGACCAGAGCCCACAGCTGCTGACCCCTGACTAAGTGTGCCCCTGTTCCTCCTCTCTCCCCTCCCCTCCTCTCTCTGGCTATTCGAGCTGGGTATTTAGGCTCTGACATGAGATCTGGAGGAGCTGCTTGTTACAAGACAGTTTCCTTCTCTTCCTGTCTCCAATGACTTCACTCATGGCTCCTTCTGCAGAATGTCTGGTGGTAGCCACAGGAGAATAGCATCAAGAGGGACAGGAAACCTGACCTGCCAAGGTTTGGGATGGGATGGGAGGGAGAGAGGGGTCTCCAGGAGCTGCCCCAGAAACCTGAGCAACTGGGTCTGGCATTAGGAGGTCTCAGCTTTGAGGATTCCACAAATGGCCCTTTTGGCCTTAGGAGTGAAATCCTGGCCTCCCAGCTATCCCCAAAGAGCCCCCATTCATTTGCTTATTCATCTATTCATCAATCATTAGTAGTGCGCTTACCCTAAGCCTGGCCCTGCGCTGGTACCACTTGATGTGCTTTCCAGCAGCCTGTGCAGTGTTAGGTGCAGTGTTGGGGGGAGGACCACAGGGAAGGAGTGACCACTGCCTGCCGAGTCAGGGCTTACATGTCCAGGAGGTTGTCCTTCCTGGGGAAATGGTCAGCTTTGGAGAAACACTGACCCAGCTCACCATTTATAGCTCCAGACTTTGAGGCAGTTCTCTCAATCTCCTTTTTAAAATAAATATTGGCCCTGGCCGGTTGGCTCAGTGGTAGAGCGTCGGCCTGGCGTGTGGGAGTCCCGGGTTCAATTCCCGGCCAGGGCACACAGGAGAAGCACCCATCTGCTTCTCCACCCCTCCCCCTCTCCTTCCTCTCTGTCTCTCTCTTCCTCTCCCACAGCCAAGGCTTCATTGGAGCAAAGTTGACCCGGGCGCTGAGGATGGCTCTGTAGCCTCTGCCTCAGGCGCTAGAATGGCTCTGGTTGCAGCAGAGCGACGCCCTGGATGGGCAGAGCATCGCCCTCTGGTGGGCATGCTGGGTGGATCCTGGTCGGGCGCATGCGGGAATCTGTCTGACTGCTTCCCGTTTCCAACTTCAGAAAAATACAAAAAGGAAAAATAAATAAATAAATAAATAAATAAATATCAAACTTTATCACTAAGATTGTTTAAAAATACCCAGTAAAATGAAATCAATAAATCACTCTTTAATAGTGTTTGAAGTGAGGTTAGTTTTCTAGCTCCAAGGTTTACATTCACTAAAAAATAACAGGAAACAAAAATATTTCTCTAAATCATGAGTATTTGTTTTTAAAAAAATCTTCTTTGTTCTCTCATTGTATTACAGATTTAGATATAGCTACCATCTCTCTCTCTCTCTCTCTCTCTTTTTCTGAGAGTGAGAGAGAAAGACAGGAAGGGAGGAAAGAGAGCAAGAAGCACCAACTTGCAGTTGCTTTTGCTTTAATAGTTCAGTGATTGCTTCTCGTTCATGCCTTGATCAGGGCCAAGTCAGTGTCCCCTTCTCATGCCAGCAGCCTGGGAGATCACTGCTCAAGTCAGCTACTCTGTCCTGATGAGCCTGTGCTCAGAGGTCGGGACCTCAGGGCTTTGAAGTGGCGAGAGCGCAGTGCTCCAGGTTGACACTTTATCTGTCGCGCCCCCAGGCGTAGCTGCCATCCTTAAGTACACTAGTAAAAATTTTGGAGTTAGTTTCTTTTGAAAATGAGAAGATCCTTGCTTTGCTTACATTATGAGTGTGATAAAATAAGAGTATGAACTCAAAAATATTTACAGACAATAGTAAATCCTCTTTCAATGTTCAAATTTTATCTAGGTGCACAATACTCATGGAATTGTTTCTTACTTTTCTCGGCTATAAAAGTGAAGGGAATATACCTACCTCATAATGATGGGAGTAATTTGTAGACCAAAGATTGAGTAGGAGACTCCAACCTGCCATTGGTCTGCTGGAGAGGCACACTGTCCTGTGAGAGACTGGAAGCCACCCTGATACCTTCCTCACGTGAGCAGCCTCTCACCTGAAAGGATATCTGCTGGCGGCATTTTCTAAAGCTAGGAACCCTACAAAGTCAGAGCTGGCCAATACCTTCTAGTTCCTCTGGCTTTGCCTTTGCTGATATTTTTAATAATCTTTTTTTTTTGTACTTTTAAAGTTTAAATTATATTTATTTATTTATTTATTTATTTTGTATTTTTCTGAAGTGAGAAGCCAGGGGTGGGGTGGGGGGGCAGACAGAAAGATTCCCGCATGTGCCGGACCAGGATCCACCTGGGGGGTGATGCTCAGCCCCTCTAGACGTTGCTCTGCTGCAATTGGAGCCATTCTAGCACCTGAGGCAGAGGCCATGGAGCCATTCTCAGCGTCCAGGCCAACTTTGCTCCAATGGAGCCTTGGCTGCGGGAGGGAGAGAGAGATAGAGAGAAAGGAGAGGGGGGAAAGCTGGAGAAGCAGATAGGCACTTCTCCTGTGTACCCTGGTGGGGAATTGAACCCAGGGCTTCCGCACGCCGGGCCGATGCTCTACCGCTGAGCCAACCGGCCAGGGCCTAAAGTTTAAATTATTTTTAATTATAGCCTGACGGTGGTGGCAGAGAGGATAAAGCATCTACCCAGGATGCTGAGGGCTCCCATTGGAAACTCTAAGGTGGCGGTATAGAGCACAGGCTCATTGGCTTGAGCCTGGGCTTGTCAGCTTGAGTGGGGTCACAGGTTTCAGTGCGGGATTGACATGATCCCAAGGTCTTTGGCTTGAAGCCCAAGGTCACTAGGTTGAGCCCAAGATTGCTGGCTTGAGCAAGGGGTCACTGGCTCAGCTTGAGCCTCTGGGCCAAGGCACATATGAGAAGCAATCAATAAAAACAACTAAAGTGAAAGAACTAGCAGTTGTTTCTCATGTCTCCCTCCCCTGCCCCTCTCCCTACCTGTCTTTCTCTAAAAAAAAAAATATATATATATACACACACACACACACACGTGTATATATATATATATTTGACACAATATTTTATTAGTTTCAGGTGTACAACATAATGATTCAACATACATAATTTAGAAAATGATCACTATAATAAATCTATAGTCATCTGTCTCACTGGGTATTTTACAAATTTAGGGGAGGGATTCATGACAGGAGTGGCATCTAAGTCTCTGACTCTTTTGTTGTTGTTTTTTTAGAAGTTTTTTGCTCCTCTCTGGAGTGGGATCCCAGGTGGCATATGTACAGTAGTTCTGATAAATGCCTGGGCAAATCTCTTAACTATAATGAGCTTTAGTTGTCTCCTTTCAGAGTAGGGGTAGTAGTATTTATATCATATGATTAGGAAAAGGTCTGGCACACAGTAAATGCTCAATAAGTATTAACCATCTGGGGAAGAGACATGAATAAGTTGATAATTATAGTGTAGTTTAAGATGTTATGATAGACTGACCAGGCGGTGGCACAGTGGATAGAGTGTCAGACTGGGATGCGGAGGACCCAGGTTTGAAACCTCACGGTCACTGGCTTGAGCACGTGAGCCTCTAATAAATGGGTAATGGCCTGATACTTTCTGGCTCCGCAGTTCCTCTACCATCTGCCTGAATTCAATGTAAACCTTCTTGGCCTTGACCACTGGTATTACATCTTGTGTAGTTGGCAGGATTTGGATCAGATTGGTATGGAACCTCCAACCAGATTCAAGAACTGCAGTTCAGGCTACAGGCTGAGAGCCAATGATGGCTTGAACTGGAACAAGTGCTAGAGAAGGAGGCAACTGCTTCTGAGAGCTCCAGTCTGAAATGCAGGCTGCATACCAGTGGTGCCTGGAATTGGAATGGTTGCTTGAGAAGGAAATACAGTTTTCCTTTGTTTATTCACTTGCCCATCTTTGCGAGCCTCCAATAAGTGGATAATGGCCTGATACTTTCCCACTGTGCAGTTCCTCTGCAGTCTGAGAGTTGCAGTTTGCCCTAGAAACTGAATGCTGGCAGTGACGGTTGTTAGAGAAACAACTACAGGTTCAAGAGGTTGAGCTTCAGCTTCAGGCTGAGAGCTGGCAGCCACAAGAGCTGAAGAGGTCGCTGAAGAAGGAGCTGCATTTGTGCTGGCAGAGTGGCTCTGAGTTGACTGTAGCAGGTGTTTCCAATCCCTCCTCTTCTGAGGAGAAGGAAGTTCAGGCTGAAATTGCTGTCTGTGACTCAGACCCCAGCTGATGGTCACCAAGAAGGCAAAACCCCAGCAGCCAAGAGTGCCTCAGGGGCAGGCACAACCCTCTCTATAAGTAGTTGAGCACTCGATGGTCTGGCCCTACACCTAGACAGAGTTGATGGAGCCAGGGGCAAAATTCAGGCAGAAACCCACTGAGTTCCTGGCAGCTTGGTTGCTGAGGTTGTGGAACACAGCGGTGGATGGCATTATGCTCTCTGAAACAGAGATGGAGAAATTAGCAGCCATTACTGCACATTCTTTGAGGCAGCATCTTCAGAACTGCCATGACAACCCAGGAAACCATACCTTATTAGAATGGGTGATGGTTGCCATTCATACAGTCTGACAGAATCCTGGAGACATGCTGGGGGAAGTGAGTCGATGCCAGTCACATATTGAGCTGCAGTGGGTCCTCTGGGAACTAGGTATGAAGAATTCTACTCTTGGCCCTGGCCGGTTGACTCAGCGGTAGAGCGTCGGCCTGGCGTGCGGGGGACCAGGGTTCGGTTCCTGGCCAGGGCACATAGGAGAAGCGCCCATTTGCTTCTCTACCCCCCCCTCCTTCCTCTCTGTCTCTCTCTTCCCCTCCCGCAGCCAAGGCTCCATTGGAGCAAAGATGGCCCGGGCGCTGGGGATGGCTCCTTGGCCTCTGCCCCAGGCGCTGGAGTGGCTCTGGTCGCGGCAGAGCGATGCCCCGGAGGGGCAGAGCATCGCCCCCTGGTGGGCAGAGCGTTGCTCCTTGTGGGCATGCCGGGTGGATCCCGGTCGCATGCGGGAGTCTGTCTGACTGTCTCTCCTCGTTTCCAGCGTCAGAAAAATATAAATAAATAAATAAATAAATAAATAAATAAATAAATAAAAGAATTCTACTTTCAACCTGAGGTCCCATGGGCTAGATGAAGAAGTTTGTATGGCAGGGATGAGGGACTTTATTCTCTGTAGTGCCCTGTCAGCTTCTTTTGGGTCACTAGTGGCCCCTATGAGGGGCAGCCCATCAGGGCAGTTACACAGACAGTGGCAGATTTGGGGGAGCTGGAGGCAGAATGAAACCATAGGCTGTGTGGGCTGCTGCCTGTGCTTCCCCCCTCCCCACACAACTAACAAGAGAAACAGGTCTGTAAAGGTTACCCAAACACAGATGTGGGTAGATTTGATTGTGGCCAGGGCAGATAGGGAGAAATTAGATAGCAAATCTAATGAAGTTCTTTTGGAGCTTTGGCAGCAGCTTAAACCAGAGCAGAGGTTCCAGCCACTGAAACAAACAGCCCCAGCAGCTACCAATAAAATGGTTGGTGTTCAGGTGGCATGGTTGTGAGATTATATGTTGGAGTCAGCTGAGGGAAAGGAGAATCCCCAAGATCCATTTTTCCAGTTTGAACAGAGGGAAGGCTGAGGGACCCATCTAACAGGGATGGGTGGGGACCAGAAGCCCCATGTGAAATTGGCAATCCACTGGTCCCCTTCTAATATACAATGGGTGTTGGCCTTGATGGATACAGGTGCAGAATGTTCCCTCTTCTGTGGGAATCCAGAGTGGTTCTCTGGAAACCTGGTGGCCAATGATGGTTATGGGGGCCAAACTGTTCAAGGGAAGCTAATAACTATTCCACTGGGGATAGGATGACTGCCTCCTAAGCCATATAAGTATGTGTATGTCCTATTTCTGCATATATTTTGGGGGTAGATGTCTTACAAGGACTGTGGTTGAAAACCACAGCCTGGGAGTTCTGCTTGCAGGTCTGGATCATGAAGGCAGTGTTGTGGGGACATACAGCACAGTCCCTTTTGCAATTACCCATTCCCCTGTGCATGATTAGCACAAACTAGTACTTCCTGCCAGATAGTTATGAAGAAATCACAGGGACGAGCCTTGAACTAGAAAAAGTGGAGATCATTTGGCCGGCACACAGCCTTTACAAATCTCCAGTATGGCCTCTGCACAAACCAGATGGAACCTGGTGAATGACAGTATATTACAGAGAACTTAATGAAGTTATTCCCCCTTTGCATGCTGCTGTTCCCTCAATAGCTAACCTGATGAATTGTCTGAACCATAAGTTGGGGACATACCACTTTGTGGCAGATTTGGTTAACGTGTTTTTCTCTATTGATATAGCTGTAGAGAGTCCAGGCTAATTTGCCTTCACTTGGGAAGGGCGGCAATGGACCTTTACAGTATTATCACAGGGCTATTTGCATAGCCCTGCCTTGTGTCATGGCTTGGTGGCTGCTGACCTGGCTAAATGGAGCCAGCCAGAGGTGGTTCTTATGTACCATTATATTGATGATATCATGCTAAACAGTGACTCTTCCAGAATTGGAGCAAGCAGTGCCTACTCTGCTGTCTCATTTGAAAGCATGTAGCTGGGTGGTCAACAAGGGCAAATTACAAGGACCTGGTTATCTATTAAGTTTTTGGGGTTGTTTAGTTGGGTAAGATGAAAGTTATCCCTGATGTGGTTATAGATAAGATCCAGGTGTTCCCCATGCTCACTACAGTAAAACAGTTATGGGAATTCCTAGGTCTATTGGGGGTATTGGCGAGCATTCATACCCCATTTGGCTCAGTTACTGTGTCTCTTATATAACCTTATTTGGAAGGGGGTTCTTTGGAATTGGACTGAGCAGGCACAAGGTGCTTTTGCAGCAGCTAAGACAGCTGTCAAGGCAGGACAGGCCTTGAATGTGTTTGGTCCAGCCAGGCCCTGTGACCTTGATGTCCATGTAACCTCTGAGGGATTTGGATAGGGCTTGTAGCAATGGACAGAGCTCTCTCAGCAACCTATTGGGTTTTTGTCCCAATTGTAGAAAGGTGCTGAAGTTCATTACTTATTGGTGGAGAAACAGTTGGTAGCTGTGTATGCCATCCTCCTAGCCACTGAGAATATTATGACCACAACTCCAGTTACGGTCAAGACAATGTACCCCCATTGCAGGATGGGTGAGAGATTCGGCAACAAAACCACATAGTGGTATGGCCTAAATCTCCACTCTGGCCAAGTGGAGTGTCTACCTGCAACAATGCTGTGCTGTTAGCACCAGCCCATTGAGGGCAGAACTGCAGGAAGTCTTGGGTCCAGTCAGTCCCCACCAGGAGGGGCAGACACCTATCCCCAAGGATGCCTGGTATACTGATGGTTCTAGTGGGGGCCAAGCTGCCAGGTGGATGGCTTCCATCCAGTCATGGAGACTATTTGAATGGATACTGGTATGGGGAAAAGCAGCCAGTGGGCAGAATTAAGAGCCATATGGCTAGTTGCCCATAATGAACCTTTACCTCTGGTGATTTGCACCAACAGCTGAGCTGTCTATCATGGACTGACCCTTTGGATTGCTACTTGGCATGTTAACCAGTGGATGGTAATGCACCGTCCACTATGGAGTCAGGCCATGTGGCAGGACTTATGGGAAATAGGACACCAGAAGCAGGTGACAGTATATCATGTCACGGGGCATGCCCCTCTAGCCCATCCTGGGAATGATGAGGCCAGACACCCTGGCAAGGGTGCAATGGTTGGAGGCTGCATCTACAGGTGACATGGTACAGTGGCTCCACTGGCGCCTGCTCCATGCAGGACAGAAAACTATGTGGGCTACGGTTAAGGCATGGGACTTACCTGTGTCCTATGCAGAAGTACTTGCAGCTTGCAATCAATATGCAGTGTGTTCCAGGGAGTACCCTTAGAGACAACTGGCATCACCTGGACAGATCCAGAGAGGTCAGTGTCCCACTGACATGGTGGGAGATAGATGTCATTGAACCATTACCAAAGTTGGACAGGTACCAATATGCAGTCACCTGTGTAGATACTGCCACCAGTCTGCCTGCTGCTTAGCCCGCCCATAACCCTGACCAGAGGGCAGTCATACAGATTCTGGACCACCTGAGTGCTGCCTACAGGCGGCCACTGGTTCTTGAGAGTGACAACAGTTCCCATTTCACTGGTTTTGTGGTGAAGCAATGGGCTCAAGACCTAGGGGTGGACTGGAAGTGCCATGTTTCCTACCACCCACAGGCCGCTGGTATCACTGAGCGGTATAACAGGCTCTTAAGAAGCAGGGACTGCGACAAGAGGGGAGGCACTAGCTCCCTTACTGGATGGACATGCCACTTGTGGATGGTACTCTGGGTTTTGAATGAGAGGCCCTCGACAGGGGGACCCAACTCTGGTGGAGGCGCTCCTGCACTGGGCAGCTGCTCCCGTCCAGTTGCAGATACACACCAAAGGAGCTTTACTCAAGCCAGGCTTTGGGTGACAGGGTAATGTGCTTTTGCCTGCCCTAACGACCCTCCTTAAAGGCCAGTGGCTTCAATGGACATGACCCTGGACTGTACAACCCCCACACCACCTATGACAGATGGCTTTGTTGGCACCTTGGGGAAGGGGGCTAGAGGTGGGGCTCCAGTTAACTCTCTGAGCAACCAGCACCTGGCTGCCTAAGATAGAAATATGTATTATCCCTTGAGTGCTCAGGGAGATAAGATAGCATTATGAGGGCACCTTTGTAATTTCTTTATGGTCTATAATGAGTTCTCCCATTTTGTTGCACATAGAACCATCAGATCCTGATGTACAGGCCAATAAGGTTTGGTATGCCCGCCCGGGTGCAGCCTCTGGTACCAGCGGTCTGTGGATAAAACTCTGGCCTGTATTCTACCAGAGTGAAAGATTTGTCTCTCTTGGTGCCACTGACCACTCTCTCTTTCACCCATATCTTACTGGACATTGTAAGCCAGGCCTTGCATGCCCTGGCGGAGGAGACCCAGGAGGTGGAACACCAAACGGAGGACCCCCTCCAAGAATAGTGGCGTCTTTAGCATCAGGCTGGTGCACCATTTTATTGTCATATAGCTTGTGCTTTTGTAATTCTACTGCTGTAGTCTGTATAGTTTCTGTTTATGTAATGTACCTCACTCATACAAGGACCATTGTGGAAGATTCCTGTTGCGTAGATTGTGAGCTAGCAACCCTAAAGGGGTGGAATGTGGGGAAACAGCTGTGTTAGGCCTGCTAGCTGGTTTTTTGGCTGCAAGCACATTGCATGACTAGTGTGTGAGCACGTGGCAGAAAGCCAAGTGTGTGTCTCTGTGAAAAGCTGTGGGTGCTTTCTCTCAGGGGTGATTCTCCCAGATCACCCTCCTGCCACTGCGAGGTGCGGCTCCCTGATTCCCTCAGCTGCAACCATGAGGGGCAGTTTTCCTGACCCTTTGCCCTTCGCTGCAAAAGCAATGGGCTCCTTTTCTTTTGTTCATTCACTCGCCTGTATCTGCAAGCCTCCTCCAATAAACCAGTAATGGCCCGATGCTTTCCGGCTCTACAGTTCCTCTACCCTCTGCTCGAATTCAATGTGAACCTGCCTGGTCTCAACCTACAGCATTACAGTGAGGCAAACTTCTCTTTAAATGGTCTACCCCTGGCCTGACCTGTGGTGGCGCAGTGGATAAAGCGTTGACCTGGAAATGCTGAGGTCACCAGTTCAAAACCCTGGGCTTGCCTGGTCAAGGCACATATGGAAGTTGATGCTTCCAGCTCCTCCCCCCTTCTCTCTCTCTCTGTCTCTCCCTCTCCTCTCTAAAAAAAAAAAATGAATAAAAAAAAAAATTAAATGGTCTACCCCTGAAGTGAGAGGTGATTCTTAGGGGTAATTGTGTTTCTCACTTCTGGAGACACTTCTTTTTTTGTCCAATGTCAGCACTTGCTTCCTTAAGCATCATCTTCTGGACCCTCCATTATGCAAGGGTGTCTGGCATCTCTGGCTTCTGATTTCATTTGCCAAGCACCCTAACCACATCTGGGTTGTCTCTACTCCCAGACAATCTTGCTGCTCCCCACTTTGCAGCCCTAACTTCAGTAGCACTCCAACCTTCAGGCCAGTGGTTCTGTCCCCAAAATAGTGCCTTACATTTGTGCATCCCTGAACAGCTTACAAAGGTTTTCTTTTCTTTTTAAATTTATTTACTTATTTATTTTAGAGAGGAGAGATGAAGGAGGTGGGGGCAAGAAGCAGTGACAGAATCATTTGGAGGTAGGGTTAAATAGGGGATTTGAGGGTGGGGGTTGGTGGTCATTAAGGAAAAATGTAGCTTTCAGCAATTTATGCAAGATTAACTGTAAATAACTAGGGGACCTTCCAACCCCAGGTTAGTCACCTGGATGCCCAGGGGGTAGTGACCTGGAACATCCAGTTTGTCAGTGTCCCTTTGTCCACTTGAGGAGGAGATCATGGCCCCTACCTGCAACCCTATCAAGCAGGAAGCATCAACTCCCATATGTGCCTTGACCAGGCAAGCCCAGGGTTTAGAACCAGCGAACTTAGCGTTCCAGGTCGACACTTTATCTACTGTGTCACCACAGGTCAGGTAAAGGTTTTTAACACATCTTCCCTTACTCGATATTGTCTTTGGTTGTGGAAGACATGAGAGCAGATGTTATATAATGTAAAGAGTTTCATGGGCTAGTGGTGCCCTGGGAGGAAAGCACTGCTTTGGGCAGTAGATGAGCAAGTGATCTTGTAGGTTGAATGGCCTCTAGTGATGACAAGGGCCAGGGTGTGTCCGTGGGAGCTGGGGTCTGAGGAGGAGAGGACAAAAAGGCCTTTGGACATCGGAGGCCAAGGCATTGAATAATCAAGGTGTTGGACACGCTGACCATGTGCATAGTGAACTCACTTAAGAGGAATAGCAGGAAGTGGGTGGAAAAGACCAGGAGCCAGTGGCCAAGTCTCAGTAAGTGAGGATAAGTCTCAGGATTGGTGGTTGTCAACAGTGAGGAGGGGAAAGGGTAGGCCAGCCAGGTGATGATATGAGCTTTAAAGCAGCCAGCGTTTTAAGAGGCTGCGGAGTAACGGTCTGAAGCTGAAATGGGGAGGGAGGGAGGCCGCAGACTGACACAGAATCTTTGCTGAGCTTTGAGGGTTGGGGAAGAATAAAAAACCTCAGGGAGAAGAGGGAAACGTTTGAGAAGAGACTAGGATAATTCTGATCACTGACTGGGAATTCCAGGGAACTCCATTCCAGTGGGAAGAGGAATGGCAGCAGGGGTATTTGGCTGAGGTGGGGGAAGAGACTCTGAGAGGGAGTTCTGAGTCCTTCCTAGTAGAGACTCAGGGAGGCAGGAATGTCCCATTCAGCCTTTTCTTTTCTGTTGGTATAGCTGGGATTTGGGCTTTCAGGGGAGTCCCAAATAAATACTTACTGAAGGTGAGCTGGAAAAATCTGATCCCATGTTAAAGTATAAACTCTAAAATCACAAAGTGCTCAGAATAAATCGCAGCTCTACATTTGGATGATACTTGAGGATTTACAAAGTATTTTAACATATATTTTTGTCATTTCCTTAACAGAACCCTGTGAGGTGGGCGTTGTCGATGATAAACTAAGTGACTTGCTGACAGTTGCATTCCTGTGAAGTTTCAAAGGTAGGATTAAACTCCACTCTATACTGCCTTCTAAATGCATTGATGAAAGCAGCACTTTTCAGAGTTGCTTAAAAAAAACCCCACCTTTCTGAAGTCCATTTATTTTGCATCTCACTACTCTATCCTTAGCTTCCGTGCCATCTTTTCAGTATTAAGGGAATTAATGGTTTCTCAAACCATTAATAGAAGTAGGCTTCCTTACCTCCCTTTTTGTCTTTGCATGACTTTATTGCTCCTAAAATGGAGGCAGTAATGGATTACAGGCTTTTTTTTGACAAGCTCAGAGAAATATAGGACAGTGAGTCAGGAATAAAGACAATTCCACTTACTCAACTGGGACTGGCTGTCAGATGCTGTGGGCAGGGGTGGAACTGGTAATTTGAGGAGGGGACAGATCTCGACCACTTACTTCTGCCTCTGAACTCCTAGATGGAAGCTGGAATCCAGATAAAACTAAGTAATATTAGTAGGGGGTGGCTTCAAGGCCTACTTTTCACCAGGGGTAAGATTCAAATAATTTAACAACTGATTCTCTGCCTTAATGCCAGGTTTTGTTTGTTGTTTTTTTCTTTAATTATTGGGCAAATTGGTTTTTTTTTTAAGTTTATTTTTTTCTTTTTTTCTTTACAGGGATACAGAGAGAGAGTCAGAGAGAGGGATAGATAGGGACAGACAGACAGGAACAAAGAGAGATGAGAAGTATCAATCATCAGTTTTTCGTTGCGACACCTTAGTTGTTCATTGATTGCTTTCTCATATGTGCCTTGACTGCGGGCCTTCAGCAGACCGAGTAACCCCTTGCTTGAGCCAGCAACCTTGGGTCTAAGCTGGTGAGCATTTTTTATTTTGCTCAACCCAGATGAGCCCGCGCTCAAGCTGGCGACCTCGGGGGTCTCGAACCTGGGTCCTCGGCATCCCAGTCCAATGCTCTATCCATTGCGCCACCGCCTGGTCAGGCCTTAGTGCCAGTTTTAAGTATAAAAATAGATATACTGAAAGGTAGTTTATTATTTCATGCATTTAATACTTAAGAACAACAAAAGAGATACACAAAACTAGATTATATGAAAGAATTTTAAAATATTAATGAAAAGACATTAAATATTACCTGACCAAAAACAATAAAACTTAAGATATTTCCATGTTGCTTCTTTTTTTTTTTTTTTTTTCCATGTTGCTTCTTGATTGGCATCCTCACTTGCAAATCTTTTTCACCTATGGACAGAATGAACATTACTAAGCGGTGCTTAGAATATGCCGTTGTGCAGATGAAAGTTAAAAAAGAGTAAGGAATGTAAATTTGTGATTTCCACATTGGGTGACTGATTACAAGCGCCATTTTAACAACTGGTTCACTGAACTCAACAAAAAATTAGGGCCTGACCAGGTGGTGGCGCAGTGAGTAGAGCGTTGGACTGGGATGCGGAAGGACCCAGGTTCGAGACCCCGAGGTCGGCAGCTTGAGCGCGGGCTCATCTGGCTTGAGCCAAAAAAAAAAAAAAAGCTCACCAGCTTGGACCCAAGGTCGCTGGCTGGAGCAAGGGGGTTACTCGGTCTGCTGAAGGCCCGTGGTCAAGGCACATATGAGAAAGCAATCAATGAACAACTAAGGAGTCCCAACGAAAAACTGATGATTGCTTCTTCTTATCTCTCTCCGTTCCTGTCTGTCTGTTCCTATCTGACTCTCTCTGTCGCTGTAAAAAATAAAAAATAAAAAAATTAGGTATCTGTTGGGTAGATAAAATGTATTATGCTTACTTTGTAAAAGATAACGTTGCCCACGTGGAGGCCGTTGCCCAGGTGATATTAATGTGTGTTGGGGGCAGGCAGGATCGTTGTAGCCTGGGGCTTGGTTTTGGGATTAAGCCTTTCTCACCCTTTTTGATGTGGGGCGGTACAATCCAATCATGCCTCAGAGAAGTGACTTTGTATTAGAGACTTCCCTATTTTGTATATTGGATTAAAGGTTTGGATTTCTACACTATAAAATGGGGGCAGAACGGGGGGCTTGCCCTCTCTTGGCTCCTGAGATTAGCATTAGAGGAGAGAGCAGAGCAGAGAGCAGAAGGAGGCCACGTGGAGGAGGCCAGGAGAAGCAGCCAAGATGGCGAAGTGCTGAGTGAGATGCCAGTTTGTGCAGTTTGTATCTGGGATAAGGAAGGAGATGGGGAACTGAGGAGAATAAGGCTGGTGAGCTAGAAACCTTTGATTCTAGGAAACTCGGATAAGTCAGTGGCTTTGTGAGCACTGAATGTGATTGGGTTTTGGAGCCCAGTGTATGTTTTTACTTGCCCGCCGGGTGCAAGCTAGAATTAAAGACTATGGCCCATCAGTTTTTGGCTCCGCTGTTTCTTTACCGACTGTCTGAATCCAATGCGAACCTGCATGGGCCAGAAGGCTGCTGTGATAGTAGTAGTGGCCGTGGCTTCTGGCTTTACAGTATCCGTTCTGCCCAACGGTGCAAACCGGCTGAATCCCACCACTGCTTTTAACCTCTGCTATGGATGTCACCTACGTACAAGTTCTCTCGCTTTCCAACACCTTTGGAGAGGAGGCAGCAGCTAGAAAAGCGATGTAAGCTTCTTATAAAAGCCTGGTTAACAACGATGTAGCATGAGTGCGATTAAGCCCCTACCCTAGTATGACGCCATCAGACCACCCTTCCGTGTCATTGTCTCGCTTCATCTCCAGAAAGACCCATTTTCATTGTGGGGTAAATACAGATTTGCTTTAGCACATGCTTTGTAATTCACAAATACAAAGACAGTTTGGAAAACTTATTCCACATGACCATGTGTATTCTTTTCAAATAATATTCGTAGGGTTATGAGGAACGGAATATGAGGTTCATATTAGGAGATTTTAAGATGTCACCTCCCTAGGAAGAAAATAGTTGCATCCAGTACACTCCCCCCTGCCTGTCAGCTAAGAAGGCGGGGCTGTGACGTCTGGTTCTGGGCGGGGCTGGGCTGTTCTAAATGAGGGCTGGGAGGGGAGCTTCTGCTGCAGAGATGGCTGCTCTGGGAATTAGCCTTCTTTGCCTCAAAATTTAATTTGTTTATAAGTTAATTAAAACGTACAGAAGTGCATATGCGGCTGGCAGTCCTTTTTACAGCTGTGGAGAAGACGCATGCGGAAGCTCTCTGTTGCCGCTCCATCTAGTGGCCACATCTGCTTTGCGCGGGTGGCCCAATTTAAGAGTTGGGAGTAGTGTCGTCTTTAGGGATCGTAAAGCGTGGGGGCCCCCATGGCCCAGGTGGGAGGAGGCCCCCGGCTGGTGCTGCTGTTCAGCGGGAAGAGGAAATCCGGGAAGGACTTCGTGACCGAGGAACTGCAGAGCAGGTGGGAGGGCGTCGGGAGGGAGGAAAGAGGGAAAAAGAGAAATCCCGTATCACGTGACACGAAGGGGTGTGTTTGGGTGTGATGGAGTGAGCTTTGGAGTAGGGGCCTCGGGTTACTTGTGAGAGACCACTGAGCGACCACTGAGCGGCGGGAAGTGGGGGAGATTGTCACCAGTACTTAAAAGAGCAGTCTACCCACGCCGACCTCAAAGAACCAAGCAACCACCTCTGCAGACTGTGAGCTGTAGGTCTCTCTCTCTCTCTCTCTCTTTTTTTTTTACAGGGACAGAGAGAGAGATAGATTAGAGACAGACAGGAACGGAGAGAGATGAGAAGCATCAATCATCAGTTTTTCATTGCGACACCTTAGTTGTTCATTGATTGCTTTCTCATATGTGCCTTGACCGCATGCCTTCAGCAGACCCAGTAACCCCTTGCTGGAGCCAGCGGCCTTGGGTTCAAGCTGGTGAGCTTTTTGCTCAAGGCAGATGAGCCCGTGCTCAAGCTGGCGAGCTCCAGGTCTCGAACCTTGGTCCTCCGCATCCCAGTCCCACACTCTATCCACTGTGCCACCGCCTGGTCAGGCTGTAGGTCTCTCTTCAAGAAGCATTAATAATAGTTACTACCAAGGCACTTTTTACACACTATTCCTAATGCACACAACAGTGTTGCAAGGTAACTGTTAAAAGACGAGGAAACTGAGTCACAGGCAAAGAATTTGCCTAAGACCGCACCCCAATTGTGTCTTGACTCCAGAGACAAATCCTTGCCCAGCACACCACCTAATAGGTGGGGTTTAGTGAGCCTTTATATTATGTGCCAGGCACTGTGTATATATTATCTCATTTAATCCCCCAAACCTCTTTTTAAGGTGTGATTAGTCAGTTTCTCCATTTCACAGATGAAGAGACTGAGGTTCTGAAAGTAAAAAAACCAAACCAAAGCTAAACTTGCTAGATCACAAAGTCATCTTCAGATCCAGGACTCAAATTAGACTTTAGCTTAAAAAGATAAATAAATAAAAATTAGACTTTAGCTTCAAGGAATGGGTTCTTTCTGCTAAACCTGCCTGCCTTCCCAAATAATACCTTTCACTCAGTGTTTTCTCTCAAAGCAAGATGTTCTGTGTGGGAGCGTTTTTGCTGAGGCAGTGACTAGGGGAGCAGTGGAGCCAGGAAGAAAGCAGGGTGGGGCTCCTTTCCTCTTGAAGACCAGGGTGGTGGGGGTACCTGGAAGTTGCTTTTGGGCATCAGATGGGTTCTAAGAGGTTGAGTAGGGCCCAGGGGAGAGTTCAGCACCTTAATTTTTTACCATCAAATATCCATCACCTTTTCCTAAGTTGCGTTTTTCCTTACCTGCAAACACAAGTCAAATAGTGGTCAGAAACACAGGCTCTGGAATTAAGACTGCTGGGATTCAAATCCTGACTCACCGCTTCTTAATATAAGATCTTGTATGAGTTTCTTACCCATATGGAGCCTCAGTTTTGTCATTTGTGGGATGGGAGTAATTATTGGGTGAGTGTAAGGATTAAAAGAAAGAATGCATGTGAAGGGCTTAGAAGAATTTTTGACACCTCCTAAAGGTGCAGGAACTAAATGTTGACTGTTAGTTTTATTTAACCAACACTAGTTTCATTACTTGCAATGTTGCTTTGGATGAGTCAGTTCTTTTCACTCAATCTCAGTTTCCTCATTTGAAACATGGAAATAAGAACACTTATCTTACTATGTCAGTGTTTAAGTGAATCTGTGAGCATACAGTATAATACAGTAAACCGGTGGTTGAATAAATTGAACTGAATGAATTATTGATGATGTGGTGACCAAGTCAGTTAAGACTGAGATATCCCTGCTGTCAGACAACTAGTTCAGGGGTCCAGCAGTAACCTAATCTAGCCAGAATATCACACTGTCAAAATTTTATTTTACCTTTTAGTTTCAGAGGTCTTTCACATTTATTTGTTTCACAATCTATGGAATCCTGGCCTGTGGTAGCACAGTGGATAGAGTGTCAACCTGAAATGCTGAAGTTGCTGGTTTGAAACCGTGGGCTTGCTTGGTCAAGGCACATACGACAAGCCATCAATGAACAACTAAAGTGAAGCAACTATGAGTTGATACTTCTCGTCCCCCCAAACCTCCATAAAATCAATAAATAAAATCTTTATAGAAAATCCTGTGGGAGACAGAACAGAAACTGGTATCCCCATCTTACAGATGAGAAAATAGGGTCAGGGAAGTTGAAACCTGATAAAGTTAGATAGATACAGAAGCAGAAATGAATTTCAATCCAGGCCTCTGGACCCTTCTGGGGCCTAGAAGGTCCCAGCTAATGGGGTTTGGATCTCCCTGTCCCACAGACTTGGAGCTGACATCTGTGCTGTCCTCCGGCTCTCCAGTCCCCTCAAGGAGCAGTATGCTCAGGTAAGGTGGTGGCTCTCTCTGACATCTGGTGGGTCAGAAGGAGCCAGCTTCCTGGCTTTGGTTGTTGTGGCTGTTTTTTGAGTCACTAGTCATAGTGTCCCTGTGGCTGCTATTGGCAGGGTAGTAGCCAGCTCTCAGTTTTCTGTGGGTGGACTTTGTGCGGGCGTTTTCAGCTTACACCTCAGGCTGCCTCCCTGGAGCACGTGCAGGAAAGCATGTGCAGGAAGGGCTGGAGAGGTGAGTTGGCAGCTCTGATGCTGTGGAATTAGCAAGGATCTACATATATTCTCTTACTCAGAAAGTATAACACCACGCATCACCACCTCAGCTGGCCTGCCACATCCCCTGAAACTCTCCCCTAAGAAATTTAGTTGTGTGAATTGTCAAGATATAGTATGAAGTGAAAAAAATAAGATTTGGAACATTGTATAGGGAATGCTGTATAAAAATGGGAAAAATTGTAAATATATTCAGCCATCCAACAAATATTTATGGGGTGTCTGCATTGTGTTAAACACTGTTCTGGTGCTTGGGATGTGTTAAAAACCGGGAAGGACACATAAGAGACTGTACCATCAGTGGCCTCCAGGGAGGGGAGCTACAGGCTGGGTGACAGGGGTGGGAGAGAGATTTTTTCACTGTAAATGAATGTGTATCGTTTGAATTTTGAACCATGTGGATTTTGTAAAAATAAATAAGATTCTTAAAATAGGATTTAAACAAATAAATGGGAACTTGTAGACCCTTAGACTTAGAAAGGAAATGTGGAGGGTCAGTTGTCCATTATGAAGAGCCCCGTGGCGGCCTGCCTTTCTGTCCTTGACCTCTAGGTACCCCCTTCCAGGCACCTGTGTTCATGGCCCCTTGGTCAGTTAGCCTAAGTCTGTGGCACACTTGTCCCCCTCTTCCGTATGACAGCCCTATCACATGGGAAGCATCTCCTGTACCACTGAGACTTCTCCCATCAGCTAAACAGACGCCATCATAGAATTACAGCCTGGGGAATCCTGGGTCAGTGGTTTTCACTTTTTTTTTTTTAGTGGGAACCTTTGGATGCTGAAGTTCCTGATATTCAGTAGACAGGCCAGGAGTGACTCTGACTGGGGGCACTGGGATGCCTTCCCTAGTGGGACCTGGGCACTTCTGAAGTACCTCAGGCCTCCAAGGGGGACTACAGTATGACTCCACATTTCTCAGATTGGGCATGGCTCAGACTATTAGCCAGGAGTCTGGGGTTGGAGGGGTAGGAGTTTGATCCTTTTTTTTTTTTTGAGAGAGAGAGAGGAAGGAGGACAGAGAGAGAGAAAGAGAGAGAGAAGCATCAACTCATTGCTCAACTTTAGTTGTGCATCCATTGATTGTTTTTTTTTTTTTTTTTTGTATTTTTCTGAAGCTGGAAATGGGGAGAGACAGTCAGACAGACTCCCGCATGCGCCTGACCGGGATCCACCCGGCACGCCCACCAGGGGCAACGCTCTGCCCACCAGGGGGCGATGCCCCTCCGGGGCGTCGCTCTGCCTAGACCAGAGCCACTCTAGCGCCTGGGGCAGAGGCCAAGGAGCCATCCCCAGCGCCCGGGCCATCTTTGCTCCAATGGAGCCTTGGCTGCGGGAGGGGAAGAGAGAGACAGAGAGGAAGGAGGGGGGGTGGAGAAGCAAATGGGCGCTTCTCCTATGTGCCCTGGCCAGGAATCAAACCCGGGATCCCTGCACGCCAGGCCGACGCTCTACCGCTGAGCCAACCGGCCAGGGCCAGTTTTTTGTTTTTTACAGAGAGAGTCAGAGGGAGAGATAGATAGGAACAGACAAACAGGAAGGGAGAGAGATGACAAGCATCATTTTTTTTTTTTTTCAGAGACAGAGAGTCAGAGAGAGGGATAGACAGGGACAGACAGACAGGAACGGAGAGATGAGAAGCATCAATCATCAGTTTTTCATTGCGACACCTTAGTTGTTCATTGATTGCTTTCTCACATGTGCCTTGACCGCGGGCCTTCAGGATTGTTTTTCATATATGTCTTGGCCAGGATCAAGGCAGTGACCCCAGGTTTCGAACTCATGACCTCAGCTGCTCTATCTACTGTGTCACCACCAGTCAGGCAGGAGTTTGCATTTTTGTAAACTCAGTACAAGTCTCAGATAGGCCAGCCTGCCCCTGCTGTCTGGAAGTCCAGCACCACTCCATCCCCCACTCTCATTCAAACACAGAAACAAAACTAAGTGTTAATGTATTGATTTAAGTCACAGTGGGAAATATAACTGACAAGTAGACTATAATGCTCCTAGTGGCCACTCTTTCCCTGTGGTAAAAGGCAGTTTATGCCTGACCAGGTGGTGGCGCAGTGGATAGAGCGTCGGACTGGGATGCGGAGGACCCAGGTTTGAGACCCCGAGGTCACCAGCTTGAGCGTGGGCTCATCTGGTTTGAGCAAAAGCTCACCAGCTTGGACCCAAGGTCGCTGGCTCAAGCAAGGGGTTACTCGGTCTGCTGAAGGCCTGCGGTCAAGGCATATATGAGAAAGCAATCAATGAACAACTAAGGTGTCGCAATGTGCAACGAAAAACTAATTGATGCTTCTCATCTCTCCATTCCTTCTGTCTATCCCTCTCTCTGACTCTCTCTCTGTCTCTGTAAAAAAAAAAAAAAAAAAAAAAAGGGCAGTTTAACCAGTTTGTGGCTGCTGACATCACCTTGGAACAGGAGGTATAGGTAGAAGTAATTTGACTGGCCAGGTCATAGCCCCTCAGTTCACAGATGAAGAAACAGAGTTCGAGGGTAGAAGGTCTGTTGCATTGAGTTGTAGGAGCTAGAATCCGAACTATGTGATGTTTTTCAGACCCTTCCTGTCCTGGGGCCCTCTGGACAGACCCCGCCTCCTTGTCAGTGTCCTTGGAGAAGGGAAAGCCTGGTCTGGAAGCAGCTCCCCAGGGGATCAGAGCAGCCTCTCCTCCAAGAGTCCTCTGGGTGTGGGAGGCCCCAGGAGTGCCCAGAGCCAAAGGGAATGATGCTGTTTCAGCAGAGGTGCCAGTGATTTGGGGGTAATGGGAGAAGGAAAGAAGTCAGGGAAGCCATATCTCCTGGGCTTTGAGATAGGGGCAAATGATGCCAGAGTGGGTAATGGGAAGATATGGGATGCAGTGTTTTCAGATTTCCAACTTTAGTTGAAGGCTAAGCCTATGCCAGGAAGTGCAAAATAACTTTTTTTTAAAGTGAGAAGAGGGGAGGCAGAGAGACAGACTCTTGCATGTGATCTGACTGGGAACTACCTGGCAAATTCCCTATGGGGTGATGCTCTGCCCATCTGGGGTTGTTGCTCTATTGCTCAGCAACTGAGCTAGCTCTTTTTAGCACCTGAGACTGAGGCCACGGAACCATCCTCAGCACTCAGGGCCAACTCACTTGAACCATCTTGAACCATCAAGCCATGGCTGTGAGAGGGGAAGAGGGGAGAGGGGTTGAGAAGCAGATGGTTGTTTCTCCTATGTGCCCTGACTGGGAATCGAACCTGGGACATCCACATGCCGGACTGACGCTCTACCACTGAGCCAACTGACCAGGGCCCAAATTAATTTCAGGATTAGTTTAAGTCAGAAATAATTGGGAAGGTAAAACTGTTGCAAAAACAAACATAAAACCACACTACACATTTAAAAGACTAAGTGGAAAAATTTCTTCTGTACATGTTTGGGATTTCTTTGTTTCCAGAGCCTATTCCTTGCAGGCCTCTGTCTTGGTGGAAACCTTGTTGGTTCCTGCATTGTCCTGGGGAAGGGTGGGTGAGAGAAGGGATGGCCCGTCCTCTGTTTTAGGAAAGGCCATCGAGGTTGAGAGGCTGGGGCATACACATAATATGCTTTGGGCAGGAGCATGGCTTGAACTTCAAGAGACTCCTAGATGCCAGCACCTATAAGGAGGCCTATCGGAGGGACATGATCCTTTGGGGAGAGGAGAAGCGCCAGGCTGACCCAGGCTTCTTCTGTAGGAAGATTGTGGAGGGCGTCTCCCAGCCGGTTTGGGTAAGAGTGCTGTAAGGCAGCATTAAGAAAACCCCATTTCTCCAATCCTTGCCTTTCCCCAAATAAATATCCAGTGTGTTCATTTCTCTATTTCCACTGCCACTTCCCATGTTCCAAGGCCCCCCATTCCCCGCCCCAGACAACCTAGTAGCTCCACACTGCTCCCAGCTTTAGCTCTTGTCCCGCTATGAGTCATTGACCACGCAACAGCCAGAGTGACTTTTGAAAACATAAACCAAGTCATGTTACTTCTTTATTCCACTGTTCTAATGAACAAAACCAAACTTCTTCTTTGGGCCTAGAATGATCTGGCTTCTGCTACCCTTTAGCCTCCTTACTCTTTTTTTTTTAAAGATTTTATTTATTGATTTTTAGAGCGGAGAGAGAGAGAGAAAGGTGGCAGTGAGAAGCAGAAAGCATCAACTCATAGTTGCTTCTTGTACATGTTTTGACCGGGCAGGCCTGGGGTTTTGGTTTTGAACTGGTGACCTCAGTGTTCCAGGTCGACACTTTATTAGCCTCCTTACTCTTTAAGCTGCAGGTACACTGCCTTTTTTTTTTTTTCTTGTTCCACAAATAAATTGAGTTCCTTCTGGTATCAGGGCCTTTGCACATATTCTTCTACCTGCCTGGACTGCCCTTTCTTTCCCTTTTCACCTGATTAGCTTCAGCTCAACTTCCTTGGCACCTCTGTAGGGAAGTCTTCCTTGATACCCATGTCTTAACTGGTGCTCCCTGTCAGGTGCTCCCACAGCACCTTACCCTTTTCCTTCCACATTAATCTTGGCATTATTTCCTGTATGAAGTCTGGTTCCAGATGATTTGGGGATGCATTAGTGTAAACATGCAATGAAGTTCCTGCCTTCAGGGAGCTTACATTGTAGCTGGGGGTAGAGGGAGGTAGACCCTAATGTAATATAGAATCTGTTAGGTGGAGATAAACAGTAAGTGGCAACACAAAGCAGGCCAGGGGTATGAGAAAGGCTGGGTTGCTGCTTTACTAAGGGTATAAGAAGGCCTCTCTGATATGATGACATTTGAGCAGGACCTGAAGAAGGTAAGAGAGTAAGCCGAACAGATATTGAGGGGGGGGGAGTGAGTGGCAGGAGGTCAGATCATGTAGGTTCTTTGGAAGAGCCTAGATATTTCTCTGTATGAGATGGTGACTCAATGAGGGTTCTTTTTTTTTTTTAATTAAGATCTTATTTATTGACTTTACAGAGAGAAGAGAAAGAGAGGGAGGGGAATGAGAAATATCAACTCATAGCAGCTTCACTTTAGTTGTTCACTGATTCCTTGTTCTATGTGCCTAAACCAGACAAGCCCAGGGCTTCAAACCGTAAACTTCAGTGTTTCAGGTTGATACTCATCCGCTGCACCACTGCAGGCCAGGCTCAGTGGAGGGTTTTGAACAGAGTAGGGACATGATGCGATCTGAGGTTTAAAGGCTCCCCCTGGCTCTGGGGGGAAGTGCAGGAGTGGAAGCAGAGAGCTGGGGAGAGGATCTTCCCACCAGATAGGCACAGTGGCTGTGTCCCGGCTCTGAGTGGTGGGGGAAAGGAGAGAAGGGCTTGATTCAGCATAGCTTTCGAAGGTCGAACCAATGGGACTTACTGGTGTGTTGGCTATGGGTACAAGGACAGAAGACAGAGCCAAAGATCTTATTTTGAGCAGCTGGTCAAATAAAGTTGTCGTTTTCTAAGACAGGAAAGGTGTGGGAGGAACAAGTTTGGGAGAAAATCAAGAGTCCGTTTTGGCAGTGGTGAGGTTGAGATACTTGTGGACATGCACCATGATTACAGTTATTAGTGAAGATGCTTGCTTAATGTCCGTCTCCCACAAGACTAGAAGCTCTGAGAGGGTGAACAGCAGGTCTTTTTTGTTCACCACTCTATTTACAGCTCCTGGCACACAGTAGGCACCTGCTATAGTACTTGATGATTCATTCATTCATTGAACATATGTTCCTGAGTGTTTATGTGTCAAACAGTGCACTAGGGGCCAGGGACATAGCAGTGAATGAGACAAAGCCTTTCTCTCATGTAACTGACTCGTGTAGGGCAAACAGACAATAAACATACAAACAAATAAATAGTGATGATTTTAAGAGTACTTAGTGCTCAGAGAAAAATAAGTAGCATATCAGAATCAAGAAGGACAGGTAGGACACCAGGTTGGTAAGGAAAGCCTCTCTGAGGAGGTGACATTTGAGCAGAGACTTCTATGAGGTGAGGGAACCGACCTTATGATTATCCAGGCAAAGGGAGTTGGACGTGCAAAGGCCCTGAGGGGGAGACCCGGTTGGCATGTTTGCGAAACAGCAAGGAGGTCAGTTGGCTGCAGTGGAATAAATGAGGGGAAGATGATATGAAATAGGTACCAGATGTCCTAGGGTTTATAAGTTGGGGTGAGAACTTTGGATTTTATTAGAATGATGGGAAGCCTTTGAGAGGTTTAGGGCAGTGGGCTGACAAGAGTTACATTTATGTTTTAAGAGGTGCTGGGTGAGAGCAGGGACTTGTTACAGTATCTTGTTTCTGGCCCAGTTCTGGCCTCATACCCCTGGCCTGCTTTATCTGTAAAATGAGTGTGCTGATTTGGCTGAACTGATTTCAGAGCCTGAGGCCTCTTCTTTAGCACAATGATGACCAGCATGACCACAGATCACAAGTATGTCCGTGTCAGAGAGTGTGGGCAGAGTGGGCTGCAGGGTGCAGCAATCAGGAAGGGCTGCCTGGAGGACGAGGGGATATCTGTCCCAGCTGGTTGGGGATGGGAGTACACTTGTCTGGGTTTGGTAGCCCCCCAGTAACCCTATCGTGCTCCTGCTTATTCAGAGGGGGGCTGGGTCTTCCCTTCTTTCCCCCTTACCCTCAGTGCCCTCCTGTCCTGCTGCTCCCTGCACCATGTCCTGCTGGTCACCTGTCTGTGTCCCTTCTCTGCAGCTGGTGAGTGACACACGGAGGATGTCTGACATCCAGTGGTTCCGGGAGGCCTATGGGGCTGTGACACAGACAGTCCGCGTGGTGGCCTTGGAGAAGAGCCGACAGCAGAGGGGCTGGGTGTTCACACCAGGTGAGCTGCTCACAACCTTTGCCCCCGAGACTCGGCACACAGGCTGCCACCCTACCTATAGACAAGGCCAACTGCTCCTGTGTTCTAGGCCATCTGCTCTTTCCCTGGAAGGCTGTGGGAGAGTGAGCAAGGGGTTAGAAAAAGGAATCTGAGACTCAGGAGTATCTCCAGGTTAGAAAGTGGAGTAGGGTGGGGGCAGGTGTCCCAAGGGGTAGAGGTTTCCCATGATTTTCACCTCGTACCCTTACCTAGGCTGTCCTTTCTAAGTCAGTGGACTCCTAGAGGTCTGGCTGAGGCCCACCCCCAGCCCAGTGGGGGCTGACAGTGGGTCAGAGGCAGGCCTGATAACTCACTCCTGTTTGGTTAACAGAGTGGAGGGCGGGGGCAAGAGGAAGCAGTACCAGGCAGCCTCAGTGGTGCAAGCCCAGGACCTGCTCTGTGGCAATTCAGAGACGCAGTTCAGCCTCCTCCTGCCCTAAAGAAGCAGTCTCACTGTGACTCGGGGACATTCAGATCCAGTGGGTACGGCCCCTCCTCATGGCTGCTCATCTCCTGTACTAAGTGCTTTGAAACTCACTTTATAGGTAAAACAAACCTGCCAGGTGATGCTGGTATTACTCTTCTCCTTGTCAGATGAGTAGGGCACACACTGCCTCCCTAGAGGATTGAATCACAGATTTAGGGATAGAAAGCAAATAACATATCGAGTTTCACATAAAGGAAAGTGCAGCGCTCTTTTGGAGTGTCTGGTTTTAGGTGACCCAGTCCACCTTCTGTAGGAAGTGGCAAGTGGAGAGTTTATTTGGTGGAACCCTCTGAGGGCTTAGGCGGCTGTGGGCTACTGAACCTGCTCTCAGGGTGTTTCAGGGGGTTGGGACATATCTTCGTGGGGGTGGGTGGAGCTTGGCTCTGGAGTGGCAGAAGAGAGGCCAAGCGGGTGCTGCTTCACCTAGGACCTGCAGGCCTCCATGCCTGCTGCCTGCTATTTGTCTGGAGGGAGTAGGCTTGACCTCACTATGCCTCTTCCACAGGAGTGGACGATGGTGAGTCAGAATGTGGCCTGGACAACTTTGCGGACTTCGACTGGGTCATTGAGAACCACGGAGATGAGCAGCGCCTGGAGGAGCAGTTGGAGAACCTGATAGCATTTGTCCGCTCCAAACTTTAGTTGTCAGGTGCTAGGAGCACCAGAAGCTGCTGGGGTGAAGGGGGTGGGGGGCGAATTGGGCTGGACCTGTGGTTGCTGATGCTGGCCAATGTGAGGAGTATGTGGAGGGCCTCGGTCCAGGTCTCTGGGAGGCCAGCAGGTGCCAGACAAGTCAAGAAACTTCTAGGACTTTACTTCTTTATGGACTCGACTGCCCTGCCGCTTAGGAGGAGAATTAAAGGACAAAGGGCTGTGTTTGAAGCAGAAATATCACCATCTCCATGGGTACCTGGCCTGTCAGCCTGTGGTGGCCTTGCTTCCTCATCAGGGTGCTCTCAGCCCCTTGTTCTGGGCAAGAGTACGGGCACTAATAAACCTCCTTGGAGCACATGCTCAGAACTGGACATCTCTCATTTCCCAGGTGCCAGCCCATCCTGTGTGGGGCTCAGAAGGCTTGGGTTGTCCAGGTAGCTGTAGGTTCCTGTTTTGCCTTCCACATGGGCTGGAATGTACCCTGCAGAGGCTGACCTTGGATCTGACACGGGAAGCCACCTTGACCTGGGCCATGCGGGCAACAGGTCTGTGTCAGAGACAAGATTGGGGTCTTAGGGTCTCATCTTCTGGGATGGCCCCAAGAGAGGCTCAGTACAACAAGTACCCTTAGGGATAGACGTATTGGAGAGGGGCAAAGGCACCAGAGATCAGTGGTTCCTAGTAACCACTGAGTGGCTCTGGGCAAGAAACATTACTATATGCCTCAACTTTCCCATATAGGGCCTTGGACTTGACTCCTTTTATATAGGTAGCCTTATACAATTTGTAAATTTCTTCTAGATTCTTCAAAGCCACCTGTGAAATGGGCAAGGAGAATATTTTCATCTGCATTTAGCAGATGCCAAGAACTCGAAAAGTGAAACAGCTTGCTCAGGGTTAGAGGTCAGTGCTCAGACTGGAACACAAGTAGGCTGCTTTACTCCCGACCAGGTGCCCTCTGCCACATGCCTTTGGGTATAGTACAAAGTCCCATTGCTCCTTGCCATCCTCAAGCCCGGCCTAAGCATCCTACTCTCTGGCCCTGGCTTTGTTTTTCTCTTGCAAATTTTGTTGTTTCTCACAGGAGGGGCCAACCAAAGAAATTACATTAGTCTCAACATGACCCAAACTGAACTTCACACACTTCTGCCCAAATCTCCTCCCTTTAGATCACCTGTTCCTGGTACTAGTTTCCTGCTTTATCCCGTTATCCAGGCTTGAGAGCTTAACAGTTGTCACGAACTCCTCTCTGTTCCTTGACTGCTGGGGCTAATTGGCCACCATGTTTTGTTAATCTGACCTGCCTGTGTCTCCTTTTGGGGTTCTCACAGGAAGATAGACAGCTTTCTGGTAGCTGGGGCCATGTTTCTCTTAGAGTGTGCCCCTGGCTCCTGGAGCTGTGCTGGTACACAGAAAATGGGTGCAACTGAACGTGTGGTGAGGCAGGACTGCAGAAGTCACGCTGAAATCTAGTAGGTGATCATTTTGTGCAGTACACATTTCTTCACTCCCAACCAGGAACTCTGTCCAAGCTCCAGGGCCTGGAGCTCTGTTCCCTGTTCCCATGCTGGCTCAAGCCAGGACTGGCTTAAACGCTGCTGGAACCCTTTCCAATGTGGAGCGCTGGCCTTTCGGGGTTCCTCTCGGAGGTCTGGCAGGGACTGTTTGTGAGCCTGCCCCCCCTCCTCTGAGCACTTTATAGTCATCCTAAGTTTGCAACCCAAAGAGTTTGTCTCCTGATTCCCCAGCAACAGTTGGTCATTTCTGCGACTGGTATTTTTCAAAAGCATCTGCAGTGGGCTCCAGAGGGGCATCTCCAGGCAGCAGCGGCAGTGCCCTAGGACACAGGATGGTGCTCGCCAGGGCACCTCAGCTGCGGGGTCGTGGAATCCCATCCTCCTTCCTGACATTCTCTGCGACACTGATTTCAGGTTCCCTGGCAGCTTGGGGTACACCTCTCCCTTTCCCCTAGACTGAGAGCTCCTTGGGGAGTGAGCCTGAGCCCTGTCCACCTTTGTGTCCCCAGTGCCTGTCACCCGCAAGGGGATGTTTTCAGAATTAATGGGAAAAAAAAGAATAAAAGAATAATATTGACCAAATTTAAAGCTCTCAGTAATAACAACTGTGTGTTTTTCAGGATTGCTATTTCAGATATTGTGCAAAAGCCTTTCATACAGAGGTAGGTGGTTTTATTCCCATTTAACCTGAGGACCCCTGTGGATCCTCCTGTGGGCTCAGTAGTGACTGCAGAGCCAGCGCCAGGGGCAGTGTGTCTGGCCCCAAAGCCTGTGCTTGGAAGCCCTGTCTCTGTCAGTGTGAGAGAATGCAGTGGTGCCTCCTTAGTTTTTTTGGTTTTTTTCCTTAGCAAGAGTGGCTGGGGGTGGGTGCAATGAGGGAGTAGAGAGATGAGAAGCATCAACTTAATAGTTGCGGCACCTTAGTTGTTTATTGATTGCTTTCCCATACGTGCCTTGACCTAGGGACTTCAGCCAAGCCAGTAACCCCTTGCTCAAGCCACCAACTTTGGGCTTCAAGCCAGCGACGATGGGATCAATCATGTTTATGATCCCACACTCAAGTGAGTGACCCGATGCTCAAGCTGGTGAGCCTGCTTTCAAACTGGATAAGCCTGCACTCAAGCCAGTGACCTTAGGGTTTTGAACCTGGGTCCTCAGTGTTCTTGTTTAGGTGCTACCTCCTTAGTTTTGAAAGCAGCCTATTCCTGCCTTCATAGGTGAGAGATTCAAAGCTTAGGATGGATGTGAACTTATACAGTGTGGTACCAGACTAACAGATCACTAATTGTTTTTTTCCCCTGCTTTATTGAGATATAATTGACATATAACATTGTGTAAGTTTAAGGGGTACAATATGATTTGATACATATGTATATTGCAAAATGATTATTGCAAAATAAGATCTGTTAAACCTCCATCGCCTCACATAATTGCCACATTTTTTTTGGTGGTGAAAACATTTAAGATCTATTCCCTTTGGCCCTGGCCAGTTGGCTCAGTGGTAGAGCGTTGGCCTGGCGTGCAGAAGTCCTGGGTTTGATTCCTGGCCAGGGCACACAGGAGAAGCGCCCATCTACTTCTCCACCCCTCCCCCTCTCCTTTCTCTCTGTCTCTCTCTTCCCCTCCCGCAGCCAAGGCTCCATTGGAGCAAAGATGGCCCGGGCGCTGGGGATGGCTCCATGGCCTCTGCCTCAGGCGCTAGAGTGGCTCTGGTTGCAACAGAGCGATGCTCTGCCCTGGGCAGAGCATCGCTCCCTGGTGGGCATGCCGGGTGGATCCCAGTTGGGCGCATGCGGGAGTCTGACTGCCTCCCCGTTTCCAACTTCAGAAAAATACAAAAAACAAACAAACAAACAAACAAAAAAGATCTATTCCCTTAGCAGTTTTCAACTAAATAATGCAGTATTGTTAAGTATAGTGACCATGTTGTGCATTGGATCCCAGAACTTACTGTTCTCATAACTGGAGGTGAACCTCCCCAATTCCCCTACCCACCAGTCCCTAGCAATCATTACTCTATTTTCACATAGTATAATGCCTAATGCTCTCAGGGTCCATCCGTGTTGTTGCAAAAGGCAGAATCTCCTCCTTTGTTTTGGTTGAATAATGTTCCAGAGTTGTTTTCTTTTTTGTGTGTGTATGTATGTATATATAATGTACCATACATATAATATACCCTATGTACATAAAATACATATACATATATATAAAATGTTATATGTATAATATTTTCTTTATTCATCCATCCTTGGACATTTAGGTGTTTCCATGTATTGGCTATTGTGAGTAATGCTTAAATAAACATGTCAGTGCAGATATATCTTTGAGATAGTGATTTCTTTTCCTTTAGGTATGTACCCAGCAGTAGGGTTGTTGGATGGTGACGTGTGTGTGTGTGTGTGTGTGTGTGACAGAGACAGAGAGAGGGACAGACAGACAGGAAGGGAGAGAGATGAGAAGCATCAATTCTTTGTTGTGGCACCTTAGTTGTTCATTGATTGCTTTTCTCATATGCGCCTTAACCAGGGGGGGCTACAATAGATCTAGTGACCCCTCGCTCGAGCCAGCAACTTTGGGCTCAAGCTGGTGAGCCCTGCTCAAGCCAGATGAGCCTGCACTCAAGCTGGCGACCTCAGGATTTCGAACCTGGGTCTTCTGCATCCCCGTCAGACACTCTATTCACTGCGCCACTGCCTGGTCAGGCTTGACTTATAGTGTTAAGTTTAAACATCAAGGAGGCAGGGATGAAGCAGAGAGAGGAAATGGAGCTGGAGGGTCTCATATGTCGTTGGAAGGGGCGCTGACCTAGTTCCTGGCTCTGGGAATTTGGAAGAGTCGTAGGATATGACATGAGAAGCCAACAGGCCCTTCCCCCACTCTCTGACATGGTGGCACTGATGATTCTTAAAATGGGAGACTCCAGTGGCTAACTGGACTCACTGTTGCTGCACTTGGAGTTCCTCTATACTTAAAATAACAAAATAAAAATGCTAATATTTCTCTATCAAAATCAAGAATAACCCCAACTTCTGAAACCCTGTGTTATGATGAGAGCTATAGCTGCTTTTATTTCAGGACATTCTTCCCACCCTACTAGTCTTCATTAGCCTTGTCTGTGATTATAATCTCAGAGTATTGCTATTAAGTTATTTTGTAATACGTATTATGTATATGTTATTTTAATAATGATTTGTACTAACATTCTCTCTCTCTTTTTTAATGTTTATTTTATTGGTTTTAGAGGAAGGGTAAGAGAGAGAGAGAGAGACAAGAAAGAACACCGATCTGTTCCCGTATATGCCCTGACCAGGAATCAAACCAGCAACTGTTTTGGGGTGATGCTCTAACCAACTGAACTATCTGGCCAGGACAACATTCTCTTAACATTATTCTATTATTTAAATTTTTTTTTGACAGAGACAGAGAGAGAGTCAGAGAGAGAGAGACAGATAGGGACAGGAGAGAGATGAAAAGTATCAATTCTTTGTGTGGCTCCTTAGTTGTCCGTTTATTGCTTTCTCATATTTGCCTTGACCCCGGGGGCTCCAGTGCCACAGACCAGCATGGCTCCTAGTTCTGAGACTTAAGAAAAAAGGATGGAATTGGAAGGACTCTTCAATGCTGATGGCAATATCCTAGTGCCCCATAGCCCCAGTTTTATTTATTATATAGTCATATGCAAATCAAGGAAGTCCTTGATACAAAGTTACACATCTGCTGCTAAGACAGGAACTCTCCCAAGGCATAAACAGGAATCCTTCTACTATGCATAAGTGAAATCAACCAACATCTGAACAAACAAAGAGTAAGAAGAAGGGCATGTAAACTGCTTCCAACAACTTAAGGAAGCAAGTGAAGTGGGTGCAAATACTCAGCATCATAGCCAATATGGAAGTGAAGGGGGAAGAACTTAGTCTTTTGCTAAGACTTGAATCTACAAAGGCTTTTTGCCATTTACAGTCCACAACATATCCCCCTTTTCTTTTTTCTTTTTAATTTGTGTGCTGAGATTTGCACTCATCTGATTACCTAGTTTCCCAGATTCTAATTTGGAGGCAGACTGAAAAAATACAGAATAAACACAAAATTAGCATAGCCAATGCTAACAGATACCCAAACAAGCATTCTAATACATTACAGGAATTAAAGCCTTCAAGCAAATTCTTAGCCAATATAACAGGATCTATAAAAGAGTCTTTGCTGTTTTGAGTCTTGTGTACTTACCAAGTCCATGCTGACACAAAATTATTGCATTCCCTGCAAATGCAATCCAACCCTAGTTCAGTCTATTAAGAGCTGTCACAGGAGCAGGAGTCCAGGAAAAGTCCACATCCAGGAAAAGTCCGCATGGCACTGGAATTGTTGTCACATTTCTATACTTTGCAGCTTTCGTCCAAGTCCCAATGACCGCTGTTTCTAGCTGGTAATGATTCAGGTAGACTGGAAAAGCCATCTGCAGGCATGTGTGAAGATGGAGCTTCCATTCTCTGGAGAGATGAACCCAGGGGGCTTTTTCCTGGAGCTTTACAGCTGTGGGGTAGTGAAGAGAACCTTGGGATACACTATGCTGGGTGGCAAAGGTAAGTTCATAACAGAAGTTAGCAAAAAGGAGAAAAAGAGCTATAAATTAGGAGTAGGTTCCAGCCTAAAATATGAATGGGGCATTGAGGCAAGATGAATAAAGGAGACACTACATATTAAACAAAGCAGCAGAAAATAAGACTATCAACACCCACAACAGAGATCTTCGAGGGATGAGTAAAAACCCTAATATTCAGGCAAGACATGCTAAGTGGCCCTTGTGTCCGTAAGAAATGAGATCAGTTTACCTGCTACTTGGAAGAAATACCCTTGGCTTGTCCACGTGAGATGGGGCTGACAGCCCTGGGCACCTTTAGCCTTCAGTGGCAAGTCCCAACAGGTTGGGCAAAGTCAGATCACAGGTGGCTGGAGCAGGGCTGGAAGAGACTGAACCCTCCCTTAGAGGAGCGAGGGGGCAGCTTACCTTCCAGTGTCCCTTTTTCCTCACAGCAAAGGCATGTAAGCCTGGCAGGCTTTGGCTTAATGACCTTCCTTTCCACTATTGAAGCAGGGTCCAGATGGAGTCCTATGAGGCCCCTTCGGGGCATTGGAGCCTTTAAGGGCATATGCCAAGAGCTGGTAGTTCACCTGATTTCTTTTGGGCTTTGTCTGCCTCTTGGTCATTATAGACCTTAAAAACCATGCTCAGAAGATCTCGCTGAGGGGTTTGAGGGTTCCCATCCACTTAAATAAACTTTTTCCATATATCTAGAGCTATTTCAAAAACAACAAAAACAAACAAACAAAAAAAAAACAGTGTTATTAGCTAGATCAAATAAAAGGGTAGAAGTTTGTAGGAGAAAAAAAATTGGCATTTCCCGTACATCAGCATTCAGAAGAAATTTTTTAAAAGTAAAAGGCATGATAAGATAGACCTGCAGGAGTTCCAGGATAAGACTCCCCCTTTTATATATATTTTTTATAATTGACCTTAAATATTTGCTGGGTACACTTTAATAATACCTTGACTATAAAGATTGTAAGAAATACCCATAATTTGTAAGGTTTACAAAATATAGTAAATGCTTTTCTTACATATGCAGGAGCATTGTCGTTTTAACCAGTTTAGGAAGTCCAAGAATAGAAAATGCATACAGACAATGAGTTATAACATGTTTAGCAGCCTCTCCTGTTCTGGCAGAGGCTACTATAAATCCAGAATAAGTATCCATTGTAACGTGAACAAAGGTCTGTTTGCCAAATGAAGGTATATGAGTAACATTCATTTGCCAAAGTTGTCCTGGTAGGAGTCCTTGAGGGTTAACTCCAATCAAAAGGACAGATTGTAGTATAGGACACCTTGGACAGGATTTAACAATCTGCCATGCTGCTTCCCGAGAAAGTTGAAACTGTTTACGCAGTGCTGCAGTGTTCTGGTGATGAATAGTATGAGACTGGATTGCTTGACTGTCATGGTTGCTCCAATAATTTTCTTTTGGGTAGTTTGATCAACAAGGGCATTCCCTTGTGCTAAAGCTCCAGGGAGCATGGAGTGAGCTCGAATATGTCCTATAAAAAACATGGAGCTCTGTGTTGATGTACAAGTCTTTGAAGAAGGAGAAATTGCTGAAATAGTTCCTCATCAGCAGTTGTCCCTAAGACAGCAGTCTCTATAGTGGAAACAACCATAAGTAAATATTTGCTGTCTGTATACAGACTAAAGGAGGAACATGGCAAATGCTGAATAGTCATGATAATAGCATGTAATTCTACTCTTTGAGCTGATTTTAAAGCAACTGTTTCAGTATAAACTTGTCCATCGATTATTAAGCCTGATATTCCTGAGCTGGACCCATCAGTAAAGATGGTAGGTGCTTCAGGAATGGGCTCATTAACAATTGTTTTAGGAAAAGCAAATGTAGTAATTAATGAAAATTGAACTATTTTATCAGCTGGATAGTGAGAATCAATTTGGCCTGTAAAATTTGCAAAAGCAATTTGCCATTTAGTGGAAGTTTCCCAGAGCCATTGTTGTTGATCCTTTGAAAAAGGAACAACTATAATTTGAGGCTCAAAACCTATAAGCTGTAAGAGTCGCCTATGCCCCTTGATAATCAAGGAGGCAACAAGATAAAAAATATGGAGATAAAACTTTCTTAGGAGTAAGAACAGCTAAATGAATCCATTCAATAGAACCTGAAGCTTGCCACAATAGTCCTGTTGGAGTGTAACTTGAGGGACAAATGAGTAAGGCAATTGAGCCTTCAGAATTTATGTGTTTTAGTTATGCTTGTTGCAAGGCTTTTTCTACAAGCTTTAAAGCAGCGGTTCTCAACCTGTGGGTCGCGACCCCGGTGGGGGTCAAACGACCAAAACACAGGGGTCACCTAAAGCCATCGGAAAATACATATTTCCGATGGCTTTAGCTGCTGAGAAGCCGCGCTGCCGTCTGCAGCAGCGCTATTCAGCTTGAACGCACGCTGTTATGGACGTGCGTTCCAAACTGAATGCCTGCGGTCATGCGCAGATGTGATTGCATCATCCGTCCAGGGTCTAAGGGGTAGGGGAAGCGAGAGGGGGGGGAGGGGGACACTCCACAGTCCATAGCAGCACATTACGTGTGTCCGGCGCTTGCTGACGTCATCAGTGGGCGGGTGCAGCAAGCACCAGAGGACAGAAGCCTAAGAGGCGGAGAGCCAAGAGAGCCTGCGAGACAGCCTGCTGGTGTAAAAAAGGTTAATAATGTAAAAACAGTACACACACCATACACACAATACTGTTTAAGTGTAAAGTGCTTTGTGTGTAATCATTACACAGTATACAAAGCACCATACATTTACACAGTGTGAACTCCATCGGTCTTATACTATAAGAGACCACTATAAGATGTAGTTCACACTGTTCCCCAATGTATAATTATCTCCCATATCTCCCACTATCTCCCCATATTCTGAATGAGGAAACTGCTGAAATCAGGCCTGAAAGACTGAAAGAGGCCTCACACTGAGGAATCTGCTGTGCGTAATCTGCAGTGTAAAAGATCTGCCTCCTATAGAAGTCTATTGGGGTTGGCAGATTCAACCTTTGGAATTTTTCTGCTCTAGGAAAAGTTCTAGCGTGGAAAAAATTAAGCAACATGCTCTATATTTGAGTGGAATCTGCTGCGACCTCCCATTGACTTGAATAGGAGAGGAAGAAATGTGTCGGAACTGCATTTCTGCCGTACAGGGGATCTCTCTTCTGCGGAATCCACGGGTCTCCCATTGAAGTAAATGAGATGTGGATTCCACCGCAGAAACCGCTGCTTTATAGTGTGAAAGAGCCCTGAAAGATACCATGCTGTGCAGAAACTGCAGTGTATCCTATGATGTAGTTCACACTGTTCTATATAGAAAACTTGCCACTAACCTGGAAAAAACAGATCCATTAGTTAAGCAGCTATTTACGGAATGGTAGCCCCAATACACTAGGTAAGGAGGTCCATTAGTAATAAATATTTCTCAATATATAATTAAATATTGTTTTTGTGATTAATCACTATGTTTAAATTATGTTTGATTTGTAGCAATGAGAATACATAATGCATATCAGGTATTTACATTCCGAATCATAACTGTAGCAAAATTACAGTTATGAAGTAGCCACCAAAATTATTTTTTGGTTTGGGGTCACCACAACATGAGGAACTGTATTGCGGGGTCACGGCATTAGAAAGGTTGAGAACCACTGCTTTAAAGCTTGCTGTTCCACAGCTGTGAGTAGCTGAGGAGAAGCTGGATGAGCCGAGCCTCTAAGAATATCAAAAAGTGGTTTCAGTTTTCCAGTAGTTAATTTCAAGGAAGGTCTAAGCCAATTAATATCTCTTAATAATTTCTGGAAATTGTTTAAAATTTGCAAAAGATCTGTTCTGATTTCTAATTTTTGTGGACGAATTTTTGCCCCTCAATAATTTGTCCTAAATAAGAGAAAGGTAAAGATTGCTGCACCTTTTCAGGAGCTATATAAAGTCCTGATTCTTTCAAAGAATATTCTAGTTTTTGCAAAATGGTCAACACAGTGGGGGTGGCAGATTCCACCTTTGGAATTTATCTGGATGAGCAATAAGAATATCATCCATATAATGAATTATGTATGCCTTAGGGTGCTGCCTTCATATTGGAGAGATAGCTTGAGAAACATTTTTGGCACAAGGTAGGACTGTCAGCCATACCTGGAGGCAAAACTCTCCACTGGTATCGCTCCATTGGAGCCTGGAAATTAAGTGAAGGAACACTGAATGCAAAATGCTTGCAATCATGCCTGACCTGTGGTGGTGCAGTGGATAAAGCGTTGACCTGGAACGCTGAGGTCACCAGTTCAAAACCCTGGGCTTGCCTGGTTAAGGCACATATGGGAGTTGATGCTTCTTGCTCCTCCTCCTTTCTCTCTCTCACTCTCATTCTCTCTTCTCTAAAATGAATAAATTAATAAAATGCTTGCAATCATGAGGGCTTAAAGGAATAGTAAAAAAGCAATCCTTCAAGTCAATAATTACAAGGTGAAAATTCCATGGAATGGCAGTAGGAGAAGGGAATCCTAGCTGGAGAGGACCCATAATTTCCATAGTCTTATTTATTGCTCTCATATCTTGTAATAGACTCCAGTTTCCTGATTTCTTTTAATGACAAATATAGGCGTATTCCATGGGCTATTAGATAGTTCAATGTGCCCAAGCTGTAACTGCTCTTGTACCAATCGAGCAGCTGCCTTAAGTTTCTCCTGAGAAAGGGGCCATTTGTCTACCTATACAGGATTATCTGATTTCTAAGTAATTGGGCTGCACAATGCATTATTGGGGTAGCAGGAGCTACCAAGGCCCCTATGCTAAATTTTGATATCCTAATCCATGCCTTCTAGTATTGGATGCCACTTCTATGGGGGTGAGAATTCTCCGATGTTCTTTCCCTAGTCCCTTAGTGGGTAAAAATCCCTGATCAAGTATTTGAGTATTGACTGACAAGCAATGCTCCCATTTTTTCAAAACATCTCTACCCCACAAATTAACTGGAAATCCAGGGAGCACATAAGGCTGAAAAAGTCCAGAATGACCTTCTTTATCTTCCCATTGTAAAAAACTAGAGCTTTGTTGAGGGGATTTACTCTGCCCTATACCTTGTAATTCTGTGGCTGCTGCATGAGTGGGCCAGGAAGGAGGCCAATGTGGCTTAGCAATAACAGATACATCAGCTCCAGTATCTAAAAGTCCTTTAAATTTATGCCCTTGTATTGTTAGTTCCATTTCAGGGCATTCCTGACCTATCTTTTGAATCCAATAGGCAAAATCAGAGGAGCCAAATCACCAATTTCCTTGGGGCCCCTTTTGCAGGATGTGGCCTGAGAAGCAGAATTAGCATCCTTATACTATTCTTCTAACTGCCTGAAGCAGCTTGAGACAAATTCTTGAAACAACTTATTAAGGCCCTGCTTAATTTTGCTCAATTTCTTTGTTTTGCCTACCAGAGTATAACCTTACACGTAAACAAGACAATTTATGTACAAAAAACTCAGGTATAATATATAACTTTGATTAATCCTAATACTTGAATTGCTATTTGGCCCCTAACTCTGAACACACTTCACAATGCACTAACCAAATTAATAAGTCTTAAGGATCTACATTCTATTCTATTTAAATTTAAATGAGGCCCTGGCCGGTTGGCTCAGCGGTAGAGCGTCGGCCTGGCGTGCGGGGGACCCGGGTTCAATTCCCGGCCAGGGCACATAGGAGAAGCACCCATTTGCTTCTCCACCCCCACCCCCTCCTTCCTCTCTGTCTCTCTCTTCCCCTCCCGCAGCCAACGCTCCATTGGAGCAAAGATGGCCCGGGCGCTGGGGATGGCTCCTTGGCCTCTGCCCCAGGCGCTAGAGTGGCTCTGGTCGCCACAGAGCGACGCCCCGGAGGGGCAGAGCATCGCCCCCTGGTGGGCAGAGCGTCGCCCCTGGTGGGCATGCTGGGTGGATCCCGGTCGGGCGCATGCAGGAGTCTGTCTGACTGTCTCTCCCCGTTTCCAGCTTCAGAAAAATATAAAAACAACAACAACAACAAAAAAAAAAACACAAAAACTAAATTTAAATGAGCGCTCCTTACAAGTTCTAAAATCATTTTATTTTTTCTAAGTATTAGAGCCAGCATTTACAATTTTTGCATGCAAAAAAAAGAACTTAATTCAAGCCTTAAAAAGACACATTTTTAGACAACATTAAACAAAGACTAAACAGAAACAAGAATTAGACGAACCAGACAAACCAGAGAGAAACCTGGGATTTCAGAGCACTACCAGATTAGAAAGATGCCTGCCTGATTTTAGTCAGGGCATTTTCTGACAGAGGGACTGAAGGATGGGACTAAACAAAATCTCCCCAAGAAAATTTACTCTCGGCAGCTGCTGGGATATTTTCTATAGTCAGATCGAACACAGGTCCCCTGCCTCAATTTTCAGGCAAAGAATAAGAAAGAAACAAAATGACAGTTCAGAAGATTGTAGTTAAAACATTAAAGAAAATCAGACCATAACAAGAAAAGCTGTAACTTTCCTAATACCTGAGTCTTCTATCCTATCCATTCTCAAATTTTATAGTCGCTGTAACCGGAGGCTCCGGTTGACTATGCTGAGATTTCTCCCCTACCTCTATGGCCTTCTCATGAAAATCTGACTTACACAGCAAATAATCACCCCCCGAGAGACAAGCACGAGCAATTGCCTTCCAGTCATTTGGGGGAAGAGCATTTACACTAATAGTATCTAATAAACCAAGTGAAAAAGGGGCAGTAGGCCCCTTGCTTGAACACAAGCTCTTTCAGAGTTCTAAAAGGTACAGGTTTGTGTTCTCACACTAGTCTCCCTGTATCATCCTGTCTTTCTACAACAGGAAAACAGGTAAAGCCACTTATTGTTTCCCCTATATTTTGAGCCTGGTCTATAGATTTTGGAGAGGGGATTTCCCAGATTTTGAGCTATAGACTCTGGAATCAGCCTGATAAGGGAACGGAGGAGCAGAGGGTTGAACGTAGGAAGGAGTCAAGGGCAGCAGAGGCCCTGTGGCTAAGGCAGCCATAGCCGTGGATTTTTTATCCCAAGTCATCCTCAGACTCCAAATTGTTCTCGTATTCACATCCCTCTGTTTCCAGCTTCACCCCGATACTCTTCAGACAATGATTTGTCCTCATACAGAAACATTTCTATGAAAAAGTCCCTTATTTTTTACTCTTACTGCCCCATAATTTTTTACTCCCGACTACACTTTCCCCAAAAACGTTCTTTACTCACTGTGCACACTTCACTTGGGGAATTCTGTCACCTGCCTTCAGTTTAGTTTTCTCGTACTCAAGTCTTCTGTTCAGGTGCCACTTGCCGCGGACCAGTGCGGCTCCTAATTCTGGGTTTTGAGTGAGAACAGTGCGGAATGAAGAAAACAGACTCATTAAGAAAAAAGGATGGGATTGGGAGGACTCTTCAATGCTGATGGCAATATCCGAGTGCCCCATAGCCCCAGTTTTATTTATTTTATAGTCATATGCAAATCAAGGAAGTCCTTGATACAAAGTTACATATCCGAGGCTAAGACAGGAACTCTCCCAAGGCATAAACAGGAATCCCTTACCATGCATAAGTGAAATCAACCAACATCTGAACAAACAAAGAGTAAGAAGAAGGGCATGTAAATTGCTTCCAACAACTTAAGGAAGCAAGTGAAGTGGGTGCAAATATCATAGCCAATATGGAGGTGAAGGGGGGAGAACTTAGCCTTTTGCTAAGCCTCGAATCTACAAAGGCTTTTTGCCACTTACGGTCTACAACACTCCAGCAGAGTGAGTGCCCCTTGCTCAAACCAGCAATGTTGGGCTTAAGCCAGTGACCTTGGGCTCAAGCCAGCAACCTTGGGCTTCAAGCCAGCAACCGTTGGGCTCAAGGCAGTGACCCTGGGGTCATGTCTGTGATTCCATGCTCAAGCCGGCGACCCCATGCTCAAGCTGGTGAGCCCACGTTCAAGTCGGATGAGCCCACGCCTAAGCTAGTGACCTCGGGGTTTTGAACCTGGCTCCTCTGTGTCACAGTTTGATGTTCTATCCACTGCACCACTGCTTGGTCAGGCTATTATTTCATTTCTAAACAGCTTTATTGAGATCTAATTGACATGGAATAATAGCACATATTTTAAGTGTACACAAATTTTAAGTTTTGATATTTTTATACACCCCTGAAACCATCACCGCAACCACAATGGACATAGTCATCACCCCCAAAAGCTTCCTCCTGTTTCCCCTCCTCTTGCCTCTCCCCTGTATGCTCATCCCTAGGCAGCCACTGCTCTGCTTTTTGTCTCTGTAGGTTAATTTGCATTTTCAATCATTTTACATAAATGAATCATATAATAGAATATATTATTTTTTTGTCTTATTTTTTTCACTCAGCATAATTATTTAAGATTCATCCACATTATTTCAGGTATCAATAGTTTATTTCTTTCTTTTATTGTGGTGTGCGGTATGAATATTACACAATTGTTTATCACCTCTTGATGAACATTTGAGTTTTCAGTGTTTGTATATAACAAATAAAGCAACTATGAACATTTATGTACAAGTTTTGATGTGGACATGTGCTTTCATTTCTTCTGTATAAATACCTTTTCTTTAAAGATTTTATTTATTGATTTTTGAGAGAGGAGAGAGAGAAAGAAGTGGAAGGGAGTGGGAAGCATCAACTCATAGTAGTTGCTTCTCTCATATGCGCCTTGACTGGGTAAGCCCAGGGTTTTGAACCAGCAACCTCAGCATTCCAGGTTGATGCTTTGTCCACTGTGCCACCACAGGATAGGCAATACCTTCTTGATTTTAAAATAAACTGTCAAACTGTTTTCCAGAGTGGTTTTCTTATGCCCACCAGTACTGAGTAAGAGTTCCAATTGCTTCATATCCTCACCAGTACTTGGTATGATTAGTCTTTTTAATTTTAGCCATTCTAGTAGGTATGTAGTAGTATCTCATCAGTATTTTATTTGCATTTCTCTAATTATTTATTTGACATGACTCCCACTTCAGTTTTGATAAAATATCTCAGGAAAGTAGTAATATAATGAAACATCACCTACCTGAAAAAGAGCATCTACAAAAGACCCAATAGCTAATAGCATACTGAATGGTGAAATACTAAATGCTTTTTCTCTAAGATTGGGGATGAGCAAGATGTCCACTTTCATTGCCTGTACAACATTATACTGGAGGTTCTAGTCAGTGCAATATGACAATATATATATATGACATGTTCAGCTGTCAAAAAATTGGTGGAATTTTCAGAAAAAGTAATAGAACTAATAAGTGTATTCAATAGGATTGCAGGATAAAACAGCAATATATAAAAATCAATTATATTTCTATTTATTAGCAATGGAAAATAAAAAATAAATAATGCTAATTTCAGTAGCATAAAAATATGAAATAGGGATAAATTTATAAATCTGACAAAAGACATGCAAGGCCTGTACACTGAAAACTAAAGCTGCTGAGAAAAATGAAAGAAGACCTAAAGAAACAGAGAGTATACTATATTCATGGATTAGGAACCTTAATATTAAGATAATCATTTATTTAAATGAGATATACTGATATACAGTGAAATATGCTAGTATTTTTAAAAATTCATTTTAGAAAGAACAGGAAGAGAGAAGGAGGAAGAGGAGCAGGAAGCATCAACTCCCATAGGTGCCTTGACCAGGGTTTTGAACTGGCGACCTCAGTATTCTGGGTTGATGGTTTATCCATTGCACCACCACGGGTCAGGCTAAAATATGCTAGTCTTAAGTGTACAATTCAAGTTTTGAGAAATGTACACACCTGAATAACACAAAGCCTTTTAAGATAAAAAACATTTCCTGGCCTTGGCCAGTTGGTTCAGCAGATAGAGTGTTGGCCCAGTGTGCAGACATCCTGGGTTCGATCCCCAGGGATATGCAAGAGAAACAACCATCTGCTTCTCTTCCCCTCCTCCCCCTTCTCTCTCTCTTCCCTTCTTGCAGCCAGTGGTTCAATTGGTTCAAGTGTCAGTCCTCGGGCACTGAGGATAGCTTGGTTGGTCCGAGCGTCGGCCCCTAACAGGGGTTGCCGGGTGAATCCTAGTCAGGGCGCATGTTGGAGTCTCCCCTCCTCTTACTAAACAACAAAACCAAAAAACATTTCCATCACTCTAGAAATTTCCAAAAAAAAAAAGTTTTTTTAACCCTTTCTAGTAAATCCCTGCCCTTCAAAAACAATGACTATTTTGATTTCTTTCACCATAGATTTGTTTTATCTATTCTAGAACTTCATATAAATGATTAACATCCAATTTTAAACCAAATTTACAACAATTACTTATTTTTTAGACTTAACTGGTTTGCTGCGCACTTTTAATCCTGATATGATACCGCAACTTCCCGTCTTTGAATTGTGTTTTAATTCCTCTCCTGGCAGTTGATGTGCCTTCAAAGATTTTTAAAATAGTTTTTAATTTTTTTATTTTCAAAATTTTTATTGACTTTTTAGAGAGTGGAAGGGAGAGAGAGAGAGAGACAGGAACATCAATCTGTTTCTGTATGTGCCTTGACCAGGGATTGAACCAGCAACTTCTGCACTTCAGGATGATGTTCTAACCAACTGAGCATCCAGTGAGAGCCAATCTTTTTTATTTTTTTTTAAAAGGGCATGTGAAATGTATTTTATGAACTCCTTTGAACAAGAGAATGACGTTCTGTTACCTCTACATGTGGACAATGAGTTGGCAGGCTTAGGGTTCATGACATGGTTCCACTGCCTGATAGTGTTTAATGTTGCACAGTCTCAGGTCACCATGACTTTTGTTCCTTTGAGGTAGTTTTAATTTTTCTGTCTGAATGCTTTTGGATTTTTCCTTCATTTTTGAAATTATGGCATTCTCCAAGGTGGAATGTGGATGCATCTTAAGAGACATTGGTGCTCATTGTTCCCTGTAAAGCATTATTGAGTAATGAGATGGACATTTAAATGGTCTTGGACATCTAAGTGCCTGCTGCAACCTGAAGCAGTCACCTTAGGAGTTTGGGCTTGTATACTTCAGGGATATTGCTGCTATCAAATGTCTTTCAGAGAAGTTCTTTGTTTTGAGGAACTGGTCTCAGGGATGGCAAATTCCACCCTCTACAAGTGGATTTCAGTCAAAGGAAATTTGGTACTAAATTCTGGTGAAGGATGAACTTTTTTCCGCCCCTAGAATAAATGATACCTGTAATGTGACAACTCTAAAACTTTCTGAAAGCCAGTTCTTAGAGAGGAATTTTTAAAAAGTTGTCTTGTCATCCACGACTCCATGCCTTTGGGTACGCATTCTCTGTGCCTAATTGCCTTCCCAGTGGCTCAGCCTCGGACCCCAAGCTGGGACTTGGACCTCTCCCCTCCGGAAGATCTCACAGTGTGTGCTTTCTCATTCTTCTACCACCTTGTAGGCATTTCAGGAAAGAATTTTTAGTTTCTTTTTTTTGTTGTTTTGGCTGATCCCTGGCATGTAGTAGGTCTCAATAAATGTAGAAATGGAAAAGTTTTATAAATGGTAGGAAACAATAGGACCTCCAAAGCTTACTGTCCTGAAGTAGTCACATTTAGTTGGACGTGTATGGTTATGGTATGTTTGAAGCGACAACAAACTTACTCTTGTTTATACGCTGTGGTGTTCTGGTAAATGCCAAACAAACAATTCTCTGGGGGGAAAAACCCTGATATTTTGTGTTTCTCTGGTGTAAATGCTCCCACTAAAAGTGATTTCAAGCTACCCACTGATTTCAAGGTCAACTGGCTAGCAAAATTACTGAACATTTAGCAATAGTCTCTTGCAAGTTGGCTCCCTTCCCTACTACAAAAATTCTACACCTCCTATGTTTTTCCACCTTTATCAGTTTATTCAAGTGGCCCTTTTGTTGGTACAGCACATGTCTACATATTGTACATTTTATCTCTTGCATCAATCCTATCATTACTCTTATTCCCATTTTACAGGAAGTAAAATGAGGTCTAGAGACTAAGGAACAGGCCCTGGCTGGTTGGCTCAGCGGTAGAGCGTCGGCCTGGCATGCGGGGGACCCGGGTTCGATTCCCGGCCAGGGCACATAGGAGAAGCACCCATTTGCTTCTCCATTCCCCACCCCCCCTTCCTCTCTGTCTCTCTCTTCCCCTCCCGCAGCCAAGGCTCTATTGGAGCAAAGATGGCCCGGGCGCTGGGGATGGCTCCTTGGCCTCTGCCCCAGGCACTAGAGAGGCTCTGGTCGCGGCAGAGCGACGCCCCGGAGGGGCAGAGCATCGCCCCCTGGTGGGCAGAGCGTCGCCCCTGGTGGGCGTGCCGGGTGGATTCCGGTCGGGCGCATGCGGGAGTCTGTCTGACTGTCTCTCCCCGTTTCCAGCTTCAGAAAAATACAAAAAAAAAATTAAAAAAAAATTAGAGACTAAGGAACATTTCCAAGGCAGCCAAGCTTTCCTGTCTTTTCCTGGGTTTATTCTCACTGGAGCTCCCTGCCGGACCATGAAGAGCTAGAGAGCTGTGTGCTTTGCCCAATCTTATGTTTGCTGGTGTTGAGGTGAGGCTGTCTGGACCCAAGGACCCTGAACATCCCTGGGACATCCCTGCTGGCCTGCAGCTGAGCTTTGATGAATGGTGGCTTTTGTCATGTTCCCTTGTGACCTGATGAACAGGAGACAGCAAATTTAGCAACTTTTATTATATGGGCATCAGTTGCTATCACTTTCATAGCCTAATTGAGGTTCTGGACAGTGCCTTGTCTGACGGCCAAGTGAAGTGCTGGGTCCCTCTTCGTAGTTTGGGAGTTTAACCTTTTTTCTTTCAGCTGAGTCCAAGGAATACCAGTAAAGCTGAGTTCCTGGGGAACCCAAGCTGAGGGTGATGACAGCTCCCCCAGAAGGTGAAAAGCAGACCCTCTCCCTGCTGGCTGGTTTTGTCTTAAATGGCTTCCCAGTTTCAGGGCTTTTGGAAGGTCTGTGTTAGGAACTGTGTGAGGCTTTCTGAAAGGTCACCATGATATGTGACATCACAGAGAACAAGTATTGTAACTGGCCTCAGTGATCTAGCTCCAGTTTCTTTACTTATAGGTGAGGAAACTGAGGCCCAGTGAGGAGAAGTGCTTTGCTCAAGGTCATATAGCAACTGGTGGGTGGCAATGCCAGGTCTAGGCCACAGGGCTCCTGACTCCTTGCCCAGGTCTTGTCCCCTGCCCTTTGTGTCTCTGAGAGAACATCAACCCAGTACCCTTTATTGGAGGTGGCACAGAAGGCCCTGCTTGATCCCTCAGGACCGTGGCCTGGTTCCTTGCTTCCTAGGGTTTTGTTTTGTTTTGTTTTGTTTTCTTTGTATTTTTCTGAAGCCGGAAATGGGGAGGCAGTCAGACAGACGCCTGCATGCGCCCGACCAGGATCCACCCGGCATGCCCACCAGGGGGCGATGCTCTGCCCATCTGGGGCGTTGCTCTGTTGCAACCAGAGCCATTCTAGCGCCTGAGGCAGAGGCCATGGAGCCATCCTCAGCGCCCGGGCCAACTTTGCTCCAATGGAGCCTTGGCTGCGGGAGGGGAAGAGAGAGACAGAGAGGAAGGAGAGGGGGAGGGGTGGAGAAGCAGATGGGCACTTCTCCTGTGTGCCCTGGCCGGGAATCAAGCCCAGGACTCCTGCATGCCAGGCCAATGCCCTACCACTGAGCCAACTGGCCAGGGGCACTTCCTAGGTTTTCTCAGACTTCCTTGAGAGTCCAGGCCACCTGCCTATGCCACCTAGCTTGCCTTATATAGGTGAATCAAGCTGTATCAGGATAAGGAGGCCACAGAAGCCACTTCCTAGAAGGGAAGACTACAGGTGTGCAGGGAGACAAAGAAGAGAAATAGGTGTAGATTTAGACCTATTGTTTCTGAGAAGCTGGGCTGGGATTCTGGAGGTGGAGGGCCCTGCCCTGAACCATGGCTGTTTCCATCTGGGTATAGATAGTGTCTGCTAAGTAGAGACATTCCCAGCAATATCTCTCTGTCATGACAGTGCTAGTGGATTTCCAGGCATGTCCTGACCTGACCAAGTGGTGGTCTTGGCACCTTGGTCTGTCCGGCTGCAGTGGCTGTCCTGCAGGATGGTGGGAGGCCTCAGGACAGCTGGCCTGGGCTGGCTTTGTTCTAGCATATCTGGGATGTTCCAGGAACCATGCAGTAAATCCTGTTGAGTATTGGCCAAGTGAGCCAGGAAGGGCAGGGAGCTGAGGCCTTAGATATGTTTGGCAGAGTCATTCTCATCAACTGGTCTCCTGCACCGAGCACCAGTGAGGGAAATACTGCCTTTGCCCTTGGTCATGAGAAAGGGTCATTGGGAAGGCACTCATACACTTTGCCATCTACCATGTGTTTTTATGCATATTCATTTCATTCTCAAAGCAGTCCTATTATTATTCCCATTTTAAACTGAAGAAGTCGGGACACAGAAAGGTGAAGTGACTTTGCTTAACATGCTTCATAGTCAGGTTTGAATCCCACCTGTCATTATCTACCGGTGGGACTTTAAGCAAGTTAGTTCACTTTCTGAGCCTTGATTCCTACTTACAAAGTGAGGATCTTGCCACTCAAGGCACAGGGCTGTTCAGGCAGCACAGAGCTCGCCCTCTTAGAGCTTGGCCACTGTCTTTCTTCTTTCCCAGAAATGGTGAAGTTGGGCCTGGAATTGAGTTTCTCTCCCATTTTTGGTGTCCCTCCTTCCCACTTACCCTTTGGTCTGTGTGAGATAAACTTAGCATTTTTGGAAAAGGAATTCTTCTTAAGAAATAAAGAACTATCGAAATGCACGTGTGAAGAAAAGGGTAGGGTGCTGACACTTAGTTTGTGAGATGCTGAGTTTCTGTCTGGCTTGTGTGGGGTTCACCCCACCTGCCCCTGCTCTTCTGTCCCCTCCCTGCTTGTCTGGCTAGTTGAGACTTGCACAGGCACCCTGGAAGGTCCTTCAGGGTCCTTGGACCCTCCTGAAAGCTGCTCCTGCCTGCTCTGAGAGTGGGCTTTAAAGATAGGCTTACTGATGGATGGTTTGAGCCCTCCTGGAACTGGGAGGGGGTGGCCAACCAGAGCCAGCCTTGGAGTGGGCTCAGCTGCACCCTTTGGTGGCTGAAAGCAGCTTCTCAGCCAGCACAGCCCAAGACTTGAACCCCTCCCCTCCATGGCGCGCAGGTTTTTAAATTGATAACAGTGATGCATTTGGGAGGCTCACACTTGGAATGGTATCGGACACGCAGGCATGAATCAGGGGGCAATTCAGGGTTTGTTCATACCTTGTTTCCTTCTGTCAATCATTCTTCATAGGCCTCCCTTTCATGACATCTGGTGGGACTGAATTTGACTAGCTCAAAAAACCCCAAAAAACAGCCTGACCAGGCGGTGGCTCAGTGGATAGAGCGTTGGACTAGGATGCGGAGGACCCAGGTTCGAGACCCCAAGATCGCCAACTTGAGCATGGACTCATCTGGTTTGAGCAAAAGCTCACCAGCTTGGACCCAAGGTCACCGGCTTGAGCAAGGGGTCACTCAGTCTGCTGTAGCCCCACAGTCAAGGCACATATGAGAAAGCAATCAATGAACAACTAAGGTGTCGCAACGAAAAACTGATGATTGATGCTTCTCATCTCTCTCCATTCCTGTCTGTATCTATCCCTCTCTTTGACTTTCTCTCTGTAAAAACAAAACAAAAACAAAGCCAAAAAAACCAGTATAGTCGATTACATTCATCTCCCATTAAGCCAGCCCAGTACGGGCCGGTCCTTCCTTCCTTCTTTTCATACATCTGATGGTCACTGATTTAACTACTGTCACAATTCCTCTCTGCAAAGGTTTTGGATTTTATTCAGTCCACAATGTACACAGTTGTTTTGGTTCCAGGATATAGTGACATATGGAGGCCTGAACTCATAATTAGGTAATTATTATATTTTTTGTTCTCTGTTCAGCATCCTCAGAAAGACTTGTTCCTATGATTTCAGCCCCATCCCTTGGATGACTGTCCTATGCTCTGCTCTCCAGCCATCCTGACTTTGGATCCGAGTTCTTGAAATCACCAGGCTCTTGTTCACCTCTGCACCTTTGTGTGAACTATACCCTCTGCTCTGAATAACCCTGCCCCTTCTGTTCCCCTGGCTCCTTCTCTTCTCTGGTTCTCTGCTTATGTGTTGTCTCCTTCTCTGATTTCACTATTCCCCACGGCCCCTCCCCAAGAGGAGGTGTTCAGAGCATCCTCTAGGCTTATTCCCCCACCCTCGTGAAAGTTGGCTTAATAGTGTTGCCTGCTCCCCTTGGAGCTCTGTGGTGTAGGGACCTGGTTCCTCTTATGTAAGTCCCAGCACTTAGCGTGTACCTATCACATAGCAGGGGGGCAGTAAGTGTTGTAGAATGAGTAGTGAGTGAGAGCCTGAAGCTATGATTATGACTGCCAAAGTGATTGGGCTCTGGGGCAGACGCTGCTTTAGCTCAGATCCCAGACACACAGTGGTGATGTGGCCATGCTGACATTGTTTACTTCCTAGGCATCAGGGAGGCTGGGCAAGTGGTGGCAGCAGAGTGGCTGAGCCCCAACCTGTGTCCCCCACCTCCTGTTCTTAGCTCCATCTTCTGCTGTTCCGTCTGTGTTGGTGGTGGGAAGCTTGTCCCTGGTTCTCTCCAATGGTCATCCCCACTAGTGTCCCATCCCCCCCAACGAGGACTTTGCTGCATCAATTAGCCCCTCTCCTTTGAATTTTCTAGTTTCTCCGTCTTCGCCTGTCCTAAAACAGCTTCTCTTCTGTCTGCTGAGCACTCAAGTACTGTCTCAGCTCTCTTCTCCCCTTCATTCCTTAACACTACACAATTTGAACTCTGTTCTCATCTCCAGTGAAATTGCTTCTTGACGGTCACCTACCATGGACATAGCAAGTCCAGCTCTTATTTATGCCCTGCCTGCAGCAGCCAATATGATCATCCATTCCCTCTTTCTCACATTCACTTCTTTGGTTCTCCTGCTCTCTGCTCCTCTCTTGTCTATTTCTGATTCCTCCTTTCTTCTTGTCCTTGGGCCCTCACTCTCTGTTCTTTCTCTTCCTCCTCTCTGGGTGAGCCCGTCTCAACGTGGATGCAGAGCCGGTTCCTTCTCTTCTGTGAGCCATTCGCTCAGACTGAAACAGGGAGCCCTGGCTCAGAGTGAACCCTCAGATTTTGAAATCTTGATAAATTAAAAAGGGAAAAACTGTCACTGAAAAGTCACAAGAAGGTCCGACCAATGGTGGGGCAGTGGATAAAGCATTGACCTGGAACACTAATGTCGTTGGTTCAAAACCCTGCACTTGTCTGGTCAAGGCACATATGGGAGTTGATGCTTCCTGTTCCTTCCCCCTTTCTCTCTCTCTCTTTCTCTCTCTCTCTTTCTCTCTCTCTCTCTCTCTCTCTCTCACCCTCACTCTCTCTCCTCTCTAAAATTAGTTTAAAAAAAGTCACAAGAAGTGTTTTTGTCTCTGGAAGTGGTGACTTCAATTCACATTTGGAGCAGGCAATTCCTTTGTTTCAGGGAAATTGCCCAAAAGGGCTCTTTCATTACAAACATATGAAGTAAATATTTACCCATTGATTGGTGGGAGAACTAGTCACCTGTTACCTGAGTGCACTCAATATAGTCCAGCCCTCTGTTTGGTAATATCAGCTCTTGCGTATAGTTGAGCCAGAGCTCTGCCTCTGAGAACTTCTCACTTTTGAGAGGTTGTAGGGAGAAGTCTTTCTTGAATCTGTATGAATTTAGAGGACACTGAGCAGCAGACTGCTGTTTGTCTTTATGGGCTGTGTTCTTGGCCGTGATATGTGGGCATCCAGGGCTGAGTGAAAAAGACCAAGGGCGGGACCCCTGGTGTGCTCACACCTCACAGGGAGAAGAGACTGAAGCCAGAACAGTTGGGACCTGACTTATCTAACTAACTAGTTGGTCTATGAGTGGCTGATCTATGTGATCAGGTTGTCACCTGTAGGACCAGTGGCTGCCACCGTGGCCATGCAAGTTCTCACTGGATTTGGGCAGACAGTCAAGGAACTGTGGAGCCAGAAGATGGTAGACCATTCATTCTGTTTATTAAAGTCTCATAACGACAGACGAGCAAACAGGCAGGGATGACTGCTTCCCTTTCTCTTAGGGCTCCCAAGCCCCTCAGTACTCCATCTCTCTTTCTAGACTCTCCAGCCAAAACAGGCTGGGGGGGAAAAAACCCCTTCTTCAGCAAATGATAACAAATAATGGCCTCCTCTCAAGCAGGAATGTAATCAGCAATTTGCAATCTCCTGCCCTGAGGGCAAGCACCCACAGCCTTCTATAGACTATACACACATGGCGCTGCCCCAATACAAGCGAGTAAACCTAAAAAACAAACTTGTTTGCCCAACATCACCCCTCCACTAGACTGAAGGCAGCATGAGGTCAGGGAGGGTACATCAGCCAGTGTTCCTCAGATTAACAGATGGATACATTTTTTGTTCAGCTGTACCTAAGGCCATAGAGCAAGAGCGCCCTCTTTTGGTAGGGTTCATCATTCTGGGAGAGGGATGATCCTAGGTCAAGAAGGCAGGTTTTCTATCACCTGGTGGGGGTGGGGTGGGAAGGGGGGACCTCTTTCTTCCCTTTTTAGGTGGACTGAAGGTGAGGCAAGGAGGGACCTATGGGCCCCAGGAGAGGCCCTGTCTCTAATAGTCAGGTTGTTTATCTCTGTGTTCTGCTTTCCTTCTGTTACCCTCAGCGGCAATCTGGAGGCACAGCCAGTGGGGCCTGCCCCTCAGGTTTGTGGGGCTGGGGCAAGAGGACTACGTACTACCTGTCTAAATATTTAAAGGTTAAAAATGAAACTAACAAACTGCTAAATAAATATGTTCTAACCTCCTACTTTGTAATGACAAAATTGGAAAATAGTGTAACTCAAAGTTAGCAAAATATCCAAATTAATTGAATTATTATTTAGCATGTCTGGGTGTTCTGATAATGAGTCAAGATAATTGGATAAGTAATAAAGACAAATGTCATTTTTCTTTTTTTTGCGTGTGTGAGAGACAGGGAACCCCTTGCTCAAGTCAGTGACCTTGGGCTCAAGCCAGCAACCTTTGGGCTTAAGCCAGCAACCAGAGTCCTGTCTATGATCCCACACACAAGCAGGCGACCCCACAATCAAGCCGGTGACCTCAGGGTTTCAAACCTTGGTCTTCAGCCTTCCAGGTCAATGCTTTATCCACTGTGCCACTGCTTGGTCAGGCAAAATAAAACTATTTCTTTTTTTTAAAGATTTTATTTATTCTTTCTTTCTTTTCTTTTCTTTTTTTTTTTTTTTTTGCATCTTTCTGAAGCTGGAAACTGGGAGAGACAGTCAGACAGACTCCCGCATGTGCCTGACCGGGATCCACCCAGCATGCCCACCAGGGGCGACGCTCTGCCCACCAGGGGGTGATGCTCTGCCCCTCCGGGGCGTTGCTCCGCTGTGACCAGAGCCACTCCAGCGCCTGGGGCAGAGGCCAAGGAGCCATCCCCAGCGCCCGGGCCATCCTTGCTCCAATGGAGCCTCGGCTGCAGGAGGGGAAGAGAGAGACAGAGAGGAAGGAGGGGGTGGGGGGTGGAGAAGCAAATGGGCGCCTCTCCCATGTGCCCTGGCCGGGAATCGAACCTGGGTCCCCCGCACGCCAGGCTGATGCTCTACCGCCGAGCCAACCGGTCAGGGCCTTATTTATTCATTTTAGACAGAGGGGAGAGAGAGAGAGAGAGAGAGAGAGAGAGAGAGAGAGAGAGAGAAGGGAGAGAGAAGGAGGGAGGAGCAGGAAGCATCAACTCCCATATGTGCCTATACCAGGCAAGCCCAGGGTATCGAACTGGCAACCTCAGCGTTCCAGGTCGATGCTTTATCCACTGTGCCACCACAGGTCAGGCAAAAATAAAACTATTTCTAATTCCAGTATTCAACATCCATCTGGTGGCCAATGTAAAAAATCAATATAAAAATTTATGCATTTACATCTAGACCTACACATTTAAAAACTTAAGTGTAATATGATTTAATATTAAAAATATTTCTCAACTATCATGTGCAACAGTTGTGAATACTCTGCTAACACATGAATACTTCCACAGTAATGATTGAAACAAGAAGGGAAGCTAGAAAATGAACAGCCTGCTGGTAAAGGATATTTTGTTGTGGTATCTGGAAGGAAGGACTTGACAAATCAATTAATCTGTCTTTCTTTTCCCTGAGCACTCCTCCACTGAAATCTTTCTTGCCCTCTAAACCAAGTTCATCTCTAGCGTTGGTTGTGTCAAAACCCACACAATGTCTTGGCATTTGGCTTAGTTGCTTTTGTCTGGAAGCCACAGGGGAAGAGATGTGGAGAAACATCAGTCACACAAGAGGATCTTTATGGGTTGTGTGTTGCACTGAGCCAGCACTGAGCTATGCTCCTGAGAGAGGAGGGTGCCTCTGTGTTTGTGTTTTATTATAACAGATTTATTGTAACAGTATTCACATACCATATAATTTACCCATTTAAAGTGAATAGCTCAGTGGCTTTTAGTACATTCACAGAGCTGTGCAAACATCACCACTAATTTCAGTGTTTTTGTCACTTTCAAAAGAAATTCTGTCCCCATTAGCAGCCACTTCCCATTGTCCCCTCTTCCAAGTCCCTGGAAACCACTAATCTACTTTCTGTCTCTATGGATTTGTCTTTTCTGGACATTTAATATAAATGGAATCATATATATATTTTGTGGCCTTTTGTGACTGGCTTATTTCACTTAACATAATGATTTCAGAGTTTATCTGTGTTGAAACATGTATCAGTTGTTCATTCCTTTTCATGGCTGAATAAGATTCCATTGATTGGATACACGTTTCGTGTTCCATCATTAATACACATTTGGATTGTTCCCATGTTTTGATTATTATGAATAATAGTGCTGTGAACATTTATGTACCAATTTGTGTGTGGACCAATGTTGTCTATGCTCTTGGGGATATACTAGGAAAGGAACTGCAGGGTCACTTGTGTTCTTTAACAGTGTGTGTGTGTGCATGCATATGCTCGCTCACAGGTCCCAGGGCAGGGCCCCTTTTGCCTAGATCTAAGAGGCGTGTTGGCAGCTTGACCTCTGCTATGCAACAGGGAATGAAGGAGGAGGCTTTTGTCACACTGGGGACAAATGACCAGAAAAGGGTAAGGCCAGAGTGGTGGCTGTCGCCTATGGGAGATGGCCAATTATAATTTGGGTATTTACATGAAACGTGAGCTTATTTTGTGATTCTATTCTGGTGAAGTGTTAACATACCTGTTATAGGACAACCACTTTCCCAATCACCCAGACCTAAATTTCGTGGCAGAAGTTCTGTGTGTCCTGTTTCATCATCAGCGGCTCTCACACTTGTCCTCTTCTCTCCGCTCCCTCTGGCACTGTTCTTGTCTAGCCTCTCATTACTGATTACTTCTTATTTGCCTTTTATATTTTCAGATCACAGAAGTACAAATCTGCAGATATACAAACCCAAAATATTGCAGAAATACAAAATATAGAAAATAGAACCCCTCATATTGAATCCTCCAAGAATGTCATTAACAGCTTATTGTATTCTCTTCTAAAATTTTTATGCACACACTACCATATTTTTATTTTTTAAAACCAAAAATAAGATAGTGTTGTGTATACTGTTTATCTTGAAAGTTGCCTTTTTTCCCCTATCAACATACTTTAGACACCTTTCCATGAAAAAAATATATAAATCTACTTCATTCTTTTAAATAGCAATATGTAGTCTATTATGTGGCTATACAATAGTTTATGTAGCTAGTCCCCTATTTATGGACATTTGGGTGGTTTCCAAGTTTCTGATATTATAAACAATGTTGCAATGAGTGTTTTTGTACTCCTATTTTTCTTTTGCATTTGTGGGAGTTATTGTAGGATAAACTACCAGAAGTAGAAATATTTATCAGAGGACATAAAAATGGACTATTTTATTTTAATTATTATTATTATTATTTTTTTAGCGAGCGAGAAACAGGCAGGCAGGAAGGGAGAGAGATGAGAAGCATCAACTTGTAGTTGTGGCACTCTTAGTTGTTCATTGATTGCTTCTCATATGTACCTTGACTAGGGGGCTCCAGCAGAGCCAGTGACCTCTTGCTCAATCCTCAAGCCAGTGACATCGCGCTAAAGCTGGTGAGCCTGAGCTTAAGCTGGATGAAGCTGTGCTCAAGCTGGTGACCTTGGGGTTTGGAACCTGGGTCCTCAGCATCCTAGGTCAATTTTCTATCCACTGCACCGCCACTGGCCAGGCAAAAAATTGACTACAGTACTTTAAATAAATACTACCAAATCTCCCTCCAAAAGCATTATACAGTTTACACTGTCATCAATAGTTCACGAGACTGCTTTTCTCCTTGCCCTTCCAAGCACTGGATACTATTGATTTGTGTCTTTACTAAGCTCGGCAGCATGACCTCATCTTCCTTTCTTTCTTTCTTTCTTTCTTTCTTTCTTTCTTTCTTTCTTTCTTTCTTTCTTTCTTTCTTTCTCTCCCTCCCTCTCCCCTTCCTTCCTTCCTTCCTTCCTTCCTTCCTTCCTTCCTTCCTCCCTCCCTCCCTCCCTCCCTCCCTCCCTCCCTCCTTCCCTTCCCTTCCCTTCCCTTCCCTTCCCTTCCATCCTTTCTTTCTTTCTTTCTTTCTTTCTTTCTTTCTTTCTTTCTTTCTTTCTTTCTTTCTTTCTTTCTTTCTTTCTCTCTCCCTCTCTTTCTTTCTCTTCCTCCCTCTCCCCTTCCTTCCTCCCTCCCTCCTTCCCTCCTTCCCTCCTCCCTCCCTCCCTCCCTCCCTTCCTTCCTTCCTTCCTTCCTTCCTTCCTTCCTTCCTTCCTTCCTTCCTTCCTCCCTTCCTTCTTATATATATAGAGAGGAAGAAAGATAAAGAGGGAGAAGCATCAACTTGTTGGTCCACTAGCTTGTGCCATTGATTGTTTCTTGTATGTTCTCTGACTGGGGCTGGAACTGGTGACTCGGTGTCTTGGGGTCAAGTCAGTGACTTCAGAACTGGTGACCCTGGGCTTGAGCTGGAGAATTCAGGATTGAACTGGTGACCTCTGGGCTCTGGGACAATGCTCTAGCTATTGCACCACTGGCCAGGGAAGCATGCTCTCCTGCCTCTCTTGTTGCATTGGCCTCCTAAAGGTCCCTCTATGCTCAACTTCCCTGCTTTTGCATATTAATCTGCCCAATATTTCATTTTAATTATGATCGTGTCAACTCAAAAAGCCCTTTAGAAAATTGAAATAGGCCTGTCCAGGACCCCTTTATTTATTTATTCAACCAACAAATAGTTATTGACTATTCATTATGTGCCAGGCACTGTCTAGCAGGCGTCCCCAAACTACGGCCCGTGGGCCGCATGTGGCCCCCTGAGGCCATTTATCCGGCCCCCCCGCCGCACTCCCGGAAGGGGCACCTCTTTCATTGGTGGTCAGTGAGAGGAGCACTGTATGTGGCGGCCCTCCAACGGTCTGAGGGACAGTGAACTGGCCCCCTGTGTAAAAAGTTTGGGGACCTCTGATACCACCCACCCTGGCCGGTTGGCTCAGTGGTAGAGCGTCGGCCTGGCGTGCAGAAGTCCCAGGTTCGATTCCCGGCCAAGGCACACAGGAGAAGCGCTCATCTGCTTCTCCATCCCTCCCCCTCTCATTCCTGTCTGTCTCTCTCTTCCCCTCCCGCAGCCGAGGCTCCATTGGAGCAAAGATGGCCCGGGCGCTGGGGATGGCTCCTTGGCCTCTGCCCCAGGAGCTAGAGTGGCTCCGGTCGCAACAGAGCGATGCCCCGGAGGGGTAGAGCATCGCCCCCTGGTGGGCAGAGCGTCGCCCCTGCTGGGCGTGCTGGGTGGATCCTGGTCGGGCGCATGCGGGGTCTGTCTGACTGTCTCTCCCCGTTTCCAGCTTCAGAAAAATACAAAAAATATATAAATAAATAAATAAAGCATACCACCAAACAAAATTGATAAGGGTTCTACTGTTGTAGAATTTAATTCTTTTTTTTTTTTTTTTTTGTATTTTTCCGAAGCTGGAAACGGGGAGAGATAGTCAGACAGACTCCCGCATGCGCCCGACGGGGATCCACCCGGCACGCCCACCAGGGGGCGTCGCTCTGTCACGACCAGAGCCACTCTAGCGCCTGGGGCAGAGGCCAAGGAGCCATCCCCAGCACCCGGGCCATCTCTCTGCTCCAGTGGAGCTTTGCTGCAGGAGGGGAAGAGAGAGACAGAGAGGAAGGAGAGGGGGAGGGGTGGAGAAGCAGATGGGCGCCCCTCCTGTGTGCCCTAGCCGGGAATCGAACCCGGGACTTCTGCACGCCAGGCCGACGCTCTACCACTGAGCCAACCGGCCAGGGCCTAGAATTTAATTCTTATAGTGGGAGACAAACCACAAATAAAGAAGCAAAAAATTATCAGAGAGTTATAGTGTTATCTTGAGAATTAATATAGGGAGATGCGATGGTTACTGGGAGGCTGGTGCAGATTGGGTAGTCAAGAAAATAATTTCTGAGGAGAAAACACTTAAACTGAGCTCTGCATGACAAGAACAAATATTGTGGAAGAACATACTAGGCAGAGGGAACAGAATGCACAAAGGCCAGAAAGTAAGAAGGAGCTTGGCATGGTCAGGAGATGGAAAAGCCAGAGTGGCTGGAGTGCAGTGGAGGGGGTGTTGGGCAGAACGGGACCTTGTGACCATAGAGGATTAGCCTGGGTCTGCATGGGTACAGTTTTGTGAACCAGGGCAAGGACTTTGAATTTTTTTTTGTATCTCTCTGAAGTTAGAAACAGGGAGGCAGTCAGACAGACTCCCGCATGCGCCCGACCGGGATCCACCCGGCATGCCCACCAGGGGGGCGATGCTATGCCCATCTGGGGCATTGCTCTGTTGCCACCAGAGCCATTCTAGCACCTGAGGCAGAGACCATGGACCCATCCTCAGCGCCCGGGCCAACTTTGCTCCAATGGAGCCTTGGCTGCGGGAGGGGAAGAGAGAGACAGAGAGAAAGGAGAGGAGGAGGGCTGGAGAAGCAGATGGGCACTTCTCCTGTGTGCCCTGGCCGGGAATTGAACCTGGGACTCCTGCATGCCAGGCCGACACTCTACCACTGAGCCAACCGGCCAGGGCTAAGGACTTTGAATTTTAACTGTGATGAGAAGCCATTGAAAGATTTTAATCATGGAAGTAACCCGATCCAAGTTATGCTTTCAGAAGATCACTCTACTGGGTGTGGAAGATGGATTGCAATTGGGTCAGAGAGGAAGAAGGAGACCCATCAGGAGAGACCGTGGTGGCTCGGACAAGAGTGAAGGCAATGCAGATGGAGAGGAGTGGACAGATTTTAGATGGAGTAACTAGGTAGATGGTGGAATTATTTATTGAGATGGGGAAGACCAAGGGAAAAATGGATTTAGGTGAGGAAATCAGAGTTCTGTTTTGTCCAAGGCAAAGTTTGAGATACTTATCAAATATTCATGTGGAGATGTCTTGTAGACAGCACATATCTGAGTTTAGAAGTCCAGGGAGATACAGAGTTTAAGATTATAGATGTAGATTTGGGATCCATAACCATATAGATGAAATTTAAAACTTTGGGATGGGAGATAAATAGGCAGGGAGAGTATGACAAAGAGGAGAAAGGGTCCTGGGACTCAGTCCTGAATTCCTCCAGTGTTGAAAGGTCAAGAAAATGTGTGGCACTGTGAATAGAGTGTCAACCTGGGACACTGAGGTCCCAGGTTTGAAACCCTGAGATCTCTGGCTTGAGCATGGATTCATCCAGCTTCAGCTCAGGCTCACCAACTTGAGCGTGGGGTTTCTGGCTTGAGCACAGTATCAACATGATCCCAAGGTCATTGGCTTGAGCAAGGGGTCACTGGCGAGGCTTGAGTCAAGGCACATAAGAGAAACAATCAATGAACAACTAAAGTGATGCAACTATGAATGGATCCTTCTCATCTCTATCCCTTCCTCTCTCTCTCTCTCTCTCTCTCTCTCTCTCTCCCACACACACACACACACACACAAATAAAATAAAATAAAAGAGGAAGAACTTACTAAGGAGAAGACTGAGAAGGAGTAGCCTTGGAGGCTGGAGGAAAGTCAAATTAGGAAAACATGGAGTAGAGAAATAAAGAGAATAGTGTGACTTAAGGAGAAAATGGTCAACTGTGGAAAATGCTGATGGAGGTAATTGTTTGATTTGGCAACATGGGAGGCATGAGTCTCCTTGACCCAAGCAATCTCAGTGGGGTGTGCTGTAGAGAGAATGAGGAATAAATGGGTGAAATCTGGGCCTGCAGCCATTGTCCTATAGAAGCTTTGTTGTGGAGGAGAGGGGAGATGCAATGGGGAGCACCTAGAAGGGAATATGAGGTTGCAGGAGAGTTTTTATTAATTAATTAATTTATTATTACAGTATTATTATTATTATTTTAAGTGAGAGGTGGGGAGATAGAGAGACAGACTCCCACAGGGATCCACCTGGCAACCTCATCTGGGATTGATGCTTGAATCAACTGAGCCACTGGCCGTGAGAGGAGAAGAGAGAGAGAAGTGGGAGAGGGAAGGGGGGAGAAGCAGATGGTTGCTTCTCTTGTGTGCCCTGACTGGGGATCAAACCTGGGACATCCACATGCTGGGCTGATGCTCTACCTACTGAGCCAACTGGCCAAAGCTTGTTTATCATTATTTAAATATTTTTCTATTGAGAGAGAGAGGGAGAGAAAGAGAGAGATAGAGATAAAAAGAGAGAAAGAAAAGGAGAGAGAGAGAGAGAGAGAGAAGTATCAACTTGTTCCACTTAGTTCTTTACTCATTGGTTGCTTCTCCTATGTGTTCAGACCAGGAATGGAACCTCCAACCTCTGCATGCCAGGATGACTCTCTATCCACGCAACCATCTGACCAAGGCCATGGGAAGATTTTTTAAAGATGAGAGCTATGAGAGCATGTTTATATAGTGATGAGTGGATTCAGTAGAAAAGGAGAGATAGATCAATGATTCAGGAGAGAGGACATGTGTAGGAGTCTTGTCCTTCAGAAGGATGGAATTGGGACACATGAATGAATGGTGCTGGGATACTCTCCCTCATCACAGGAGGGAAGCAAGAAGGTGGTCTGGATATGGGTTAGCTGGTGGTTTGGTGGCAGAGAGATGAGGCAGTTCAGGTGGTCTGATTGCACCAGTTTTCCCCCAGGAAGCATGAAGGAAGGTCATCATGGTAGAGGGAGAATGTAGGAGGTCTGAGGAATGCTGGGGACAGATGAGCTTATCACTGTGGAAATGGAAAATATCCATTCCAGGAGAGTGTGCTGGGCCCACTGGGCATGGGGGTACCCATTCAGGATTGATTTATAACTGTCTCCAGCTGTTTACCCAGTGGGAGGCCTCCTGTCCTTCCTCCAGGCCCAGCTTTCCTGCACCCATAGCTTTGCTCACTTTAGATTTCCTCAGTGGCATCTAAACTAGGGGAAAGGAAGGAGGAGGTCAGCAAGGAGAATGGGCATGCACAGTGAAATAAAACCAAGCTGGCTCTTTGTCCCCTGCTCAGGAAGTCCCACCATGACCCTGAGCAGTGGCAGGAGACCTGTCTGGGCAGACTGGAGCAGGGCTGAAGGCAGAGTTGGCTAATTTTAGGAGGCCTCTGGTTCTATTGTTCTGGGTGAGGCTGGGCAGGAGAAGGGAGGCGGTTTCAGGCGTTGACACCAGTGTGGGAACGGAAGCGTGGCTGCCATGTGAGAAGGATGGAAACTTTGAGTGTGGTGTGCAGGTTTCAGCCCTGGGGAGGTTCTGCTCCGGTTCCCACAGAGCAAGTAGGAAGTTACCTTTCTCCTGACTTTCTGCCATAAGTGGCTTTTTCATCGTCCTTGTTGAGCATGCTGTTAGTCAGCTAGACCCCTTAGCACCCATGCCTACTCCAGCACGGCTCTGGCCAGCGTGTATGTGTCAGGGGGCTGTCCCCACAGCGGGTTCTCACACTGGCTGAGGGTGAAAGCCTGCCCGTCGACGAGCACTGACTCTGTTTATTCTTCCTGCTGCCATTTCACATGGAGCTCAGACACATCGAATAATTCCCAAGGCCTCACTTTGGCATCTGAGCCCTGTCATGGTCCACCGGGGGATTCCTAGATTTCTGGAAGGACAGAATACTTTGTTGTTCTGGTGAGGTTTGCTGCTGTTTGCATGGCAGACTGGGTAGGCACAGTGAAGATGGTTTTCTGAGAATTTTTATGTAAGAAAAGAGGCAGTTCAGGGGTCCAGGAACAAGCCTCAAAGGCCTGTGTTAAAATCTTGGCCATACCAGGGGTCAGCCTCATGACCTTGAGCAAGCCATTTAATCTCTTAGAGTTTCTGGGTCCCATCTGCTGCTTGGGGCCAGTAATCCTTGCCTGGTTCTCAGAGTTACTGTGAAGCTCCCATGAGATAATATGCCAGAGAGCTCTGTGCAAGAGGAAACTCTTATCAACGCAAAGCTCATAGGCCACATCAAAGGCTGGATTTTAATCTTGGCCCAAGAGGGAAAGAATTGATTTTCAAAAGGAAAGAGGATTCATCATACTTATTTGGGGCTTTATGACAATATAGATCTTATTGTTAAAGTCTTGTATCTGACTAGAGAAGGGCACACAGGGGAGATGAACGAGGTGTGCCCAGGCCGGGAACATTCCAGACCCCGCTGGTCTCCAAGGCCTTCTTGAAGTGAAGAGCCCTTACAAGTTGGGAAAGCTACTCAGAAGGCAACATACCCTATTTAAATTTCTTAAGATGACTCGACAGCTGGGTATGTTCTCTGTTGCTTAATAGGTTTTCTCCAGCTAATTCTCCTGGGTTCTTTCCATTTCCCAGGCAGAAGAGTCAGCTCTAATGTCTCCTCTCACTGGCGATAAGCTGCTGCATGGTGAATGGAGATGACAGTGTGCAGATTCCTGGGGGAGGAGAGAATTTTAGCATCAGGGCTGGAGGGAAGTCAGGCTGCCCTCAGGTCACCTGGCGGTTCTGGAGGGAATGACCTAGCCACCTAACAGATTTAGCTCCCATTGTTTCTACCTTTCTTGTTTCCTGGTGAACTTCTACTACTCATCCTATAAATCAAAGCTCAAGTGATGACCCCTCTGGGAAGACTTCCCTGAATGTTCACAGACACAATTCATAGGCCCTCTTCCAGGCTTCTGTGTCAGTAAAGATGCTTTTGGGTGCAAGTGACAGAGGAAAATCAGTTCAAATGAACTCAAACAATAAGGAGAATTTATTATCTAAATGACTGAGAATTTCAGGAGTAATTAGCTTCAGGTATAGTTTGATCAGGACTCTGGCTCTGTTTATCCCTTCACTGATGTGTTGACTTTGTTCTCAGACTGACTTCTAAGGAGGCAAAGTGGCTGCTACCAGCATGAAGCCTACATTTGTTCTTGCTCATTTACAACCGGAAGAGGGAATGTCTTCTCCTTCAGCCAAAGCCCTAAGCCTCACTGTGGTTGGATAGCCTGAATTGGACAAGAGAATCCATGCATCGATTGACTTAGGTTGGCATTACCTCCTCTTCCTGAATGTCAGTGTGTGGTACAAAAGATGAAATTATGCCAGGCAAAGACCACCTTGGCACTGGGGTGGGATCAATCCCAACCAAACATGTGGCTGCTATGAAGTATGAGTGGGGTGGTTCCCAAAGGGAAAGCTTTCAGGAAAGAGTATGGGTATGCAACAACAAGCAACTACTATACTCCATGGTACTCATGGACCATACTAAAATCATGTGCACTTATGTTAGGTTCTCCAAGTCCTTTTAATTTTGATGAAGTTCAATCATCATTTTTTCTCTTTTGGATTGTGCTTTTAGTATAGATCCAATGTAGTCCCAATAAAAACCCCAGTCTAGCCTGACTTGTGGTGGTGCAGTGGATAAAGCGTCGACCTGGAATGCTGAGGTCGCCGGTTCAAAACCCTGGGCTTGCCTGGTCAAGGCACATATGGGAGTTGATGCTTCCAGCTCCTCCCCCCTTCTCTCTCTCTGTCTCTCCTCTCTCTCTCTCTCTGTCTCTCCCTCTTCTCTCTAAAATGAATTAAAAAAAAAAAAAGAAGAAGAAGAAAAAACCCAGTCTAACCTATGGTCGCAAAGATTTTTTATGTTTTCTTCTAGAAGTTACATAGATTTAAGTTTTACATTTAAGACTGTGAGCATTTTTTTTTTTTTTTGTATTTTTCTGAAGCTAGAAACCGGGAGAGACAATCAGACAGACTCCCGCATGCGCCCGACCAGGATCCACCCGGCATGCCCACCAGGGGGCGATGCTCTGCCCCTTCGGGGCGTCGCTCTGCAACGACCAGAGCCACTTTAGCACCTGGGGCAGAGGCCAAGGAGCCATCCCCAGCGCCCGGGCCATCTTTGCTCCAATGGAGCCTCGGCTGCGGGAGGGGAAGAGAGAGACAGAGAGGAAGGAGAGGGAGAGGGGTGGAGAAGCAAATGGGCGCCTCTCCTGTGTGCCCTGGCTGGGAATCGAACCCGGGACTTCTACACGCCAGGCTGACGCTCTACCACTGAGCCACCGGCCAGGGCTAAGACTGTGAGCATTTTAAGTTAATTTTTGTGTATGGATCTGTTGGGAGCCGATCCACTAATGCTGGCTAACTAGGTCACAGCAGGAGAAGATCCACAACTGCTGGTTGACAAAGTCACAGCAAAAGAAGATAGAGTCACCGCAGTGAAGACCAACAGCTGCAGGTTGACAAAGTCACCACAAAGGAAAGGCACAACGATACTTCCCCCTTTAATCTTTTGAATTAATCTGGCCTTATATTCCCCCCTTTTCTGGGTGTGTGCTATTATTTATGGCACAGGAATAATAGTACCGTGCTTTCCCTGTAGATTTGTAGTAATTTCTTTGGAAATGAGACAGAAGGTGTAAGTTCCACAGAAAAGCCTGTAAGCCCCTTGAACTGGGCTCATAAACATAAGAGGCTGGCTATGATATCCCTCATAAAGGGTTAAGTTTGTAGGAGAATTTCTTTTTATTAATCATGTTAGAAAGAATAAAGTTAGAACTTAACTAGTGTATGAATATAGTAAATAAATAAAATTTGACTAGACATTAGAATCTTAGGTAAAGTGTAGTGGAGTGGCCTGTTGCGTGGCCTTGGATAGGGGTGCAGCTGGCAAGTAAAGAATGTTTTGTTAAAAGACTTGTTTTGTGACTGAAGGCAGTTGCTGGGCTTTTCTCAGTAAAACATTCTCATGAGATTTTTGTATTTTCCAAGAATAAGGAGAGGAATGTGGTGGGATTCATAGCAGCAATAGCAACTAATGCCTTCTGATTATGTTGCTACTAGCTATCTTGCAGGTGCACTCTATGTATCTTTAAGTAAAAATTACTCTTAATACTATGTCAGTTTCTTAAATAGCAAGCCTTTTGTAGTCTTGTGAAAAAAGAATTAGGACACTACATGAACTCAAGGCTATTTGCCTGAGCAAGAGGTGGTCCTTTGCTAGTCCTTGATAATTTTGTCTGCTATCTCTCTCTGCGCCCTTGACTCACAACAACAGTAAAATAGAGTTATTAATTAGTACTAATCTTTTAGAAGTTTGTACCGATATTGTTATTACTATTCAAGTTATTGTATAACTGTACTTTGAATAACTTACCACCTGATTTGTAGCTTATAGATATGAATTAACTGTTATCTAGAAATATGTAACCATAGTGAAACTAAAACAATGATGTATTCAAAATACCATGTGATTGTAACTTAGTGTGTGTGCATAAAAAGTAAAGTTAAACCAGCCATTGGCGGAGATGCCTGGCAGTAAATGCTAACTAGAGAATAAAGAGAAAGAAAAGAATTTGGCTCTCTCACTCGATTTTCGCCGACGCCGTCTCCTCCTGTGGGACCCCTGGATCCCCCCGGGGCTGGACCCCGGCATGGATCAAAGTTGTTTCAATTCCTCTAGGTCCTTTGCTTTATTTTTATTTTTTTGTATTTTTCCGAAGTTAGAAGTGGGGAGGCAGTCAGACTCCTGCATGCACCAGACCAGGATCCACCCAGCATGCCCACCAGGGGGTGATGCTCTGCCCATCTGGGGCATTGCTCTGTTTTGGCAAGAGCCAGTCTAGCATCTGAGGTGGAGATCATGGAGCCGTCCTCAGCATCCAGGCCAACTTTGCTCCAATGGAGCCTTGGCTGCGGGAGGGAAGAGAGAGATAGAGAGGAAAGAGAGGGGGAAGGGTGGAGAGGCAGCTGGGCACCTCTCCTGTGTGCCCTGATCAGGAATTGAACCCAGTACTTCCACACACCTGGCCAATGCTTTACTGCTGAGCCAACCAGCCAGGGCTGGTCCTTTGCATTTTAACATAAACTTTAGAAGAAACTCATAAATATATATTAGAAAGCTTGTTCGGTTTTTGATTGGGATTGCATTGAATATATAGACCAATTTATAGAGAATTGGCATCTTAACAATCTTGAGTCTCTGCTCCATGATCATGGTATACATCTTTCCATTTATTTAGAGTTTTAATTTTTCTTAGTAATGTTTTGTAATTTTCAGTGTACAGATGTTGCATGTTTTTCATCATATCTATCCTTAACAATTTTATTTTTTTGATACTATTGTATGGCATTTCAATTTTTGATTGCTCATTGCTAATAAGTAGAAATACAATTGAATTTTGTATATTGATCTTATATCCTGCAACCTTGTTGAACTCACCAGTCTTTTTTGAAGATTTTCATCAAATTTTTTTCATAGATGATTATGTCATCTCTAAATAAAGACAATTTTACTTCTTCCTTTCTATTATAGATGCCTTTTATTTCTCTTTCTTGTCTTGTTGCACTGGCTAGAACCACCATGCAATGTTGAACAGGTAAGGAGAGTGAATTTGACTTATTCCCAATCTTAGGGGGAAAGCTTTTAATATTTAACCATTAAGTATGTTAGCTCTAAATTTTTTGGTAGGTGCCCTTTATCAGGTTGAGAAAGTTTGTTCTATTCCTATTCCTAGTTTACTAAAGATTGTCCAACACACTCAAGAATGTGTGTTGGATCTTATCAAATATTTTTCCTGCATCTAAAAATACCTTCTTTTTATTTTTTTTAATTTGTCAAGATAGTGAATTATATTGATTGATTTTCAAATGTTAAACCAATCTTGCATTTCTTGGCTAAATTCCACTTGATCATGATCTTTTATCCTTTTATTTAATATTGTTGGATTCAATTTGCTAAATTTTGGGTTAAAATTTTTACATCGATATTTATGAATAATTTTGGTCTGCACTTTCTTATGTCTTTGTCTTGCTTTGGTATCATAGTAATTTTAACCTCATAGAATGAGTTGGGACTATTTCCTTCTCTTCAATTTTCTGGAGGAATTGTGTAGAACTAGTATGATTTCTTCCTCAACTGTTTGGTACAATTCACCAATGAACCTGGACTGGGATTTCTTTGTGGGAAGCTTATAAAGGAAGGAAAGCTTCTGAGCTCATTTAATTTAATTTAATTTATTTATTTACTTATTTATTTATATATATAGAGAGACAGGAATCTTGAGCTAGCCTTTCCCGTACATGCACTGACTGGGGATTGAACTGGCAAACTCTGCATTTCATGATGATGCTCCAATCAACTGAGCTATCTGGCCAGGGCTGTGGGAAGCTTTAAACTACAAATTTAATTTCTTTTGAAAACAATTTATTGATTGGGTTTTTTTTAGAGAGAGAAGATAGGAGAGAGGAACAGAAACATTGACCTGTCCCTGAGTAGGGACCAAACCTGCAATGCTTGCGTATCCAGACGACACTCTAACCAACCGAGCTATCCCTCCAGGGCAAATTTCTTTAATAGATAGATATAGGTTATTCATATTATCTATTTTCTTGTGTGTGAACTTTGGTGGTTTTATCTTTCAAAGAATTTATTTCATCTAAGTTGTCAGATTTATTGGCATAGAGTTGTTTATAATAATCCTTACTATCCTTTTAATATCTAAGAATCTGTAGGGATGTTACCTTCTTCTTCCTGATACTGATGAATTTTTGTCTTTTCTCTTTTTTCCTGTTGGTCTGACTAGAGATTCATCAATTTTGTTACTCTTCTCAAAGATTCAGCTTTTGGTTTGATATTTTTTGTAATGTTTTCTATTTTGCTGATTTTCACTCTGATATTCCTTTCTTTTGTTTACTTCAATTTAATTTTCTCTTCTTTTTATATTTCTTAATATAAAAGCTGAAGTAATTTATTTGAGATCTTTATTCTTTCCTTTCTTTTTTTTTTCTAGTGAGAGAGAGAGAGACTGACAGACAGACAGACAGACAAGGAAGGGAGAGACAAGAGAAGCATCAACACATAGTTAGGGCACTTTAGTTGTTCATTGATTGCTTTCTCATATGTGTCTTCACAGGGGGGCGGCTCCAGCCAAGCCAGTGACCCCTTGCTTAAGCCAATGACCTTGGGCCTAAGTCAGTGACCTTGGGCTTCAAGCCAGTGACCTATGGGCTCAAGCCAGTGACCATGGGGTTATATCTATGATCTCATGCTCAAGTCAGTGACCCTGTGCTCAAGCTGGTGAGCCCATACTCAAGCCAGTGACTGGGGTTTTGACCCTGGGTCTTCAGCATCTCAGTGCGATGCTCTATACACTGCACCACTGTCTGGTCAGGCAAATTAATGAATATCTTTTTTTTTTTTTGTATTTTTCTGAAGCTGGAAACGGGGAGAGACAGTCAGACAGACTCCCGCATGTGCCCGACCGGGATCCACCTGGCACGCCCACCAGGGGTGACGCTCTGCCCACCAGGGGGCGATGCTCTGCCCCTCCGGGGCGTCGCTCTGCGGCGACCAGAGCCACTCTAGCGCCTGGGGCAGAGGCCAAGGAGCCATCCCCAGCGCCCGGGCCATCTTTGCTCCAATGGAGCCTTGGCTGCAGGAGGGGAAGAGAGAGACAGAGAGGAAGAAGGGGAGGGTGGAGAAGCAAATGGGCGCTTCGCCTATGTGCCCTGGCCGGGAATCGAACCCGGGTCCCCCGCACGCCAGGCCGACGCTCTACAGCTGAGCCAACCGGCCAGGGCTTTAATGAATATATTTTTTTTTTTTCATTTTTCTGAAGCTGGAAACAGGGAGAGACAGTTAGACAGACTCCCGCATGCGCCCAACCGGGATCCACCCGGCACGCCCACCAGGGGCGACGCTCTGCCCACCAGGGGGCGATGCTCTGCCCATCCTGGGCGTCGCCACGTTGCGACCAGAGCCACTCTAGCGCCTGAGGCAGAGGCCACAGAGCTATCCCCAGCGCCCGGGCCATCCTTGCTCCAATGGAGCCTTGGCTGCGGGAGGGGAAGAGAGAGACAGAGAGGAAAGCGCGGCGGAGGGGTGGAGAAGCAAATGGGCGCTTCTCCTGTGTGCCCTGGCTGGGAATCGAACCCGGGTCCCCCGCACGCCAGGCCGACGCTCTACAGCTGAGCCAACCGGCCAGGGCTTTAATGAATATTTTTAATAATTCCATTTAATCTCTTTTTTTTTTTGCTTATCCACATAGTTACCAATTTTGATGCTCTTCATTTCTTTGTGTAGATCTATATGTTTATCTGTTACCATTTTTCTTCTGCCTGAAGGACTTCCTTTAACACTGGTTATAGTTCAAAATTCTTGATAATGAAATATTTTAGGTTTTGTATGGCTGAAAAAAATCTTTGTCTTATCTTTTACTTTCTTGGGGTATATAATTCGAAGTCGACAGTGTTTTTCTTTCAGTAGTTTAACGATGTTGTTCCGTACTTCTCTGGCTTGAATTATTTATGACAGAAAGTCTGCTGTCATGCTTATCTTTTCCTTCCTTCCTTCCTTCCTTCCTTCCTTCCTTCCTTCCTTCCTTCCTTCCTTCCTTCCTTCCTTCCTCTTTCTTTCTTTCTTTCTTTCTTTCTTTCTTTCTTTCTTTCTTTCTTTCTTTCTTTCTTTCTTTCCTTTTATCTTTCAAGTGAGAAGAGGGGAGACAGTGAGACAGACTCCTGCATGTGCCCCGACTGGGATTGACCTGGCAACCCTGGCTGGAGCCAATTGTCAAATCAACTGAGCTATTTTTAGTGCCTGAGGCTGATGCTCAGACCAACTGAACCATCATTTGTGCCTGAAACCAACACCTGAACCAATGAACCACTGGCTGTAGGAGGAAAAGAGGAAGAGAAGGGGGAGAGAAGCAGATGGTCACTTTTCCTGTGTGCCCTGAATGGGAATCAAACTCAGGATGTCCATATACCAGGCCAACACTCTATTCACTGACCCAACAGGCCAGGGCCTTGTCATGCTTATCTTCTCCCCACCCCCACCCCCATATGTTATGTTTCTGGTTGCTTTTAAGATTTTCTCTTTATCACTCATTTTGAGTCATGTGGTATATACTATAATTTTCTCCATGTTTCTTGTACTTGGGGTTTATTGGGATTCTTGATTCTGTAAGTTTTAGTTTTCATAAAGATGTTGAATAATTTTGGCCATTACTTATTTAATTTTTTTTTCCTGTTCTGTCCATCCTACTTTTTTTTTTTCTGGGACTCAAATTACACATGTGTTAGGCCACTTGAAGTTGTCCTGCAGCTTCCTGATGCTCTGAGAAAAGTATATTGGGTGATTTTAACAGCAGATTAGACATTGTTGGACATATTAGTGAACTTGAAGACAGAGAACTAGAAATACCTAACATGAAACAAAGAAAAAAGACTAAAAATATAAACATAGCTGGCATTTTTTTTTTTAGAGAGAGAGAGAGAGGAAGTGAGATGAGAGACATCAACTTTGTAGTCATTTCACTTTTATTTCTTCTTTGATTGCTTCTCATACGTGCCTTGACCATGTTGGGGGGAGGCTCAAGCTGAACCAGTGACCCCTTGCTCAAGCCAGATACCTTGGGCTTCAAGCCATTGACCTTTGGGCCAGTGCTCTTGGGATCATGTTGATGATCCCGTGCTCAAGCCAATGACCTCAGGGTTTTGAACCAGGAACCTCAGCATCTCAGGTTGATGCTTTATGCACTGCATTACCACCAGTCAGGCTCAGCTGGCAACCTCAGGAGAGACCATGAACCACAACCACCCAGCTAGGCAGCACTCCACTTCTTGACCCAGAGAAACTCAGAGATAATAAATGTTACCACCAAATTTTGGGGTAATTTGCTATGAAGCAATAGATAACCAATCCATCTTCTTTGCATTTTCTTCTAGTTTCTCCGTGTATAAGTCTCGCCTTCTTTTTGTAACCAAGTTCTAAGAAAACGGTCATCAACATGATTAACTCTATTTTCTTTCTTTTTTTTATTTGCTTTTCTTCAATCAAGTTACTATCACTCTCCTTTCCACCAACTCCACTAACCTAGCACTTACAAGTGTCATCTTGAACTCCTTGTAGCCAGGACCATTTTACAGGCTTCTATCTAGATCTCTCTGCTGTCTGGGATGCTGTTAATTACTCCTTTTCTTATTCCCTCTGGTTCTTGCTGCTCAACTCTCTTATACTTCTTTATTTTCAGCCATGTCTCTAGGTTTGCCATGTGGGTTTCTCCTCCTTGCCCTATAATTGATATTTCCCTAGGATCTTGTTCTGCCCTCCTCAAATTCTGACTCTGCATACATACTTCATATACCTTCTGCCAAGGACATTTCATCCACACATGTAGCTTCAACCACAACCTCTGTGCTACCAGTCTTCTTATGGCTGTCCTGACCAGTGTTATGGCTTATATCCTTTCTCATGTGTTGATGATGATGATTTGGGTTGCAAGTTACAGAAAACCCAACCCAGATTGGCTTGAACATAATGGGTCACATTTTAAAAAGGTCGCATAGTAAAAAGACTAGAAGGAAGGCAGCTCCAGAGTTGGCTGATTCAACATCAGAGATGTCATCAAGCACCTAGCTTCCTTTCATCCTTTTGCCCTGCCAATCTCATCGAATTCTCTTCAAGTGAACTCCCCTCAGAGTCCCAAGATAGCTTCCATAGGGTCAAGTATTACATACAGACCCCAAAATGTCCAGCATAAAGGAAAACTTTTTCAGAAGCCACTCACACACTTCCTTTCTCATTCCATTGGCCATCCCTTTTCCACGCCTAAACCAGTCACTATGAAGGGAAATGGGATCGCCATGGTAGCATTAGATCAATTATGATTCAACTCCTGAGACTGGAGATGTGGTTCTCCTTATCTGAGACATAAGGGATAAAGTACCAGAACCAATCTTTGGCTCTGTTATAAGAAAGAAGGGGAAGTGGAGAGACAGTTATATGTTTCCCTCTCTTTGACTCTGTCTCCCAGTGTGGTCAGATGTCTTTGATTAAACCCTTCAATGGCTACACAATAACATCTGACTAAATTTCAAGTTCCTAGAATGGCACTCCAGGCTTCCACGACCTGACCTTTATCTACCTTTCCAGCCAGCCTAATCTCCCACTAATCCCCACCTGGAACCAAAGCACACCATTATCCTTTAGTGCTCAGATCAGGCATCTTTGTCCCCGGGAAGCTTCCTGGCACTTGCAGATGATCCAAGAACCTCTCTGTAGTCCCTGTAGCACCTGTGCATTCATCTCTTAGTCCTTTGTGATATTGACATTTCTGAGCACCAACCTTTCATTTCAAGTGCTTGATAAATCTTTTCTGAACTGAACTACAGCCCCTGCTGGCCTCTCTTCTGTGCTCCAGGCCTTTTTAACATGTACATTTGGCTTGTCCCACAGACATTTGAATCTCAACATCTCAAATAAGTGGTGTATCATCATCATGTCCTGATCTCTTCTTCCTCCTGTATTCCTTATCTTAAAAAATGTACCTTGATTGAGCCACTCAGAAGAGGAATTTGGGAATGACCCTTTCTCTTAACCCCATATCCATTTTGTCACCAAGCCCTGTCAATCCTGTCTTCAAATGCCTCTCTAATTTCCTTCTTTCCCTCCTCTCTCTCCTTACCGACTGCCTTAGTTCAGGCCCTATTGGATCCCTGGGTACCTGTAGCAGCCTCCAAATTGATTTCCTTGTCTCCAACCTGTAGACATAGTACTGTATAGCTATCCTTTCTCCACACCAGAGCCAGAGGGTGCTTTTGAACTCACTCTCCTGCTTAAATCCTTTGATGTTCTCCATTTCCTTATCAAACGACCTTTCCTGGTTGTAAAACCCTTCAAGTCTACCTTCTCCTTACTTCTTTATCCATATCTCTTAAAGTAATCTTATACTCATGTGAACTTAAACTGTGTAGGATTATTCTGTTTCTCCAAGGCAATTCTTCAAAGCTTTCTCTCTTCTGCCTTGAGTGTATATCTCACTTTTGCCCCCTGTTGGTTCCTGAATCTTCATCCTTCAGGACTCAGCTCAGGTTTACCATCCTTGGAAAACATCCCCATCACCACCTGCTTTCCAGGTTTAATTTAAGTGTCTCTTCTGTCCTCCACTGTCTCAGCGCCTAGCTCTATACTATAATTGTCACTTCACAATGTTTTGTTTGCACCTCCCGTGCTCCAGGCCTTGGGATAACCTACTCCCACCCTTTTAGTGGGAGTCGAGCTGGAGGGCTGCAACACTAAGCACATACTATTGGATGACACCCGTGAGACAATGCCAGGCTAAAAAGGTACAGGAGTAAACAACAGAGGACCTGACTAAGGCTGAGGAATCAGGGATGGCTTTCCTGAGGAAGTGATGGCTATGTGGGAACGCTAGTGATGAGGAGGAGTTGGTAGTCAAATGAAGAAGATGTAGGAGTGGGTACTGGTGACATTCCAGGGATAGGATTGCCACCGTGGGAGAGCCCTGAGCGGTGAGGTCACCTGACTCTTTGAGGAGCTAGAGGGAGCCCGTGTGGCTGGTATGCAGAGATGCGGGGAGTGGTGCAGGATGACACAGGAGGAGAGTGAAGTTGGCCCAGGGAGGCCACGGTGCTTCACTGAGATCTTCAGCTTTTTTCTTTTTTTTTTTTTTTTTTCAGAGACAGAGAGAGAGTCAGAGAGAGGGATAGATAGGGACAGACAGAGAGGAACAGAGAGAGATGAGAAGCATTCATCATCAGTTTTTTGTTGTGACACTTTAGTTGTTCATTGACTGCTTTCTCATATGTGCCTTGACCGTGGGGCTACAGCAGACTGAGTAACCCCTTGCTTGAGCCAGTGACTTTGGGTCCAAGCTGGTGAGCTTTGCTCAAACCAGATGAGCCTGCACTCAAGCTGGCGGGCTCGGGGTCTTGAACCTGGGTCCTCCGCAACCCAGTCTGATGCTCTATCCACTGTGCCACCACCTGATCAGGCGAGGAGACCTTCAGCTTTTATCCTGAGAGCTCTGGGAAGCCATTGTGGGGTTGGGGCAGAGGGGCAATATGAGCAGATTTGCATTTTCTAAAGATTTCTCTGCTGTCGTGTGGCGGATGGATCTGAGGATTGGAGGCGTGGTAGTGGGACCAGTTAGAAGATGTTAGTGTCGTGACTTAGATTAGAGAAGTGGAGAGAAAAGGAGGACAATGTTGTGATCTGTTTAAGAGGCTTGGTCAGCAAGATTAGGGAGAAGCATGTGCTGAAGATAGCTGTTCTCATCTGGGGGTGATGGGGCCATGGCTGAGGTGGGGACACTGGACAAGGGGCTGGTGTGGGGAGCAAACCAAGAGCTCTTTAGGACATAAGGGTGTGTTCCTCAAGGATGGACATATTATTCACCTCTAATACTCAGGTGTTGGGCCTATTGGGGGCCCAAGAACTGTTTGTGAACAACTGGACAGATGCTGTCAGGCTTGCTAACCTGCTTTGTTGATTGAATGGCCAGCACATGGCTGCTCTTTGGATGACAAAGAGAAAGTCCTGTTATGTTCTTTCTTACCATCTGGTTAACCCAGATGACAGCAGAGAGGTACCTGTGAGTAGCAGTGTGTGTGGCCAGGTGTGAGAGAGAAAGAAGACATGAAGTTGGGAGAGTGTTGTACTCAGCATCTCACCACCATTCATCAACATTTACTGCTTAGTTGGGGGCATGGTCTGGCTGCAGGGCAGTGTGTTTAGTCCAAGGGCTTGCAACAGTTTTCTACCACTACTTCTGGAAATCCCCAGAAGCTTGGGTTTTCATTTTGCAGGCATCTGAGCACAGTTCATCCATCCACTCTAGCCATGCACCATTGATTAATTAATTAATTCACCTGTTATGTGTCAGGCCCTGTGCTTGGCTTGGGTATATCACGGAAACGAGACAGTCCTGGTGCTGGCCCCCTTGAACTCACGCACTTCACACCCATCCAGACACTCGGGGTGCCACTGCCACCACAGTGACTTTTAGAGTCCGCTAGCACATGTTATCTTCACTTCCCTCTAAGCTGGCTGAGACACAGCACTTCCAGGGTCCATGGATGATGCTGTAATTGGAAGCTTTAGCTCCGGCCAGGCGTCCCCAAACTATGGCCCGCGGCCAAATGCAGCCCCCTGAGGCCATTTATCTGGCTCCCCCACCGCAATTCCGGAAGGGGCACCTCTTTTACTGGTGGTCAGTAAGAGGAGCACTGTATGTGGCGGCCCTCCAATGGTCTGAGGGACAGTGAACTGGCCCCCTGTGTAAAATGTTTGGGGACCCCTGCTCCACACACATACCTAATTGCTAGAGGTTCAGAACAGTGATGGCTAGAAAGAAACAAGTTCCAAGAACAGTGAATGGCTGAGCAAATTATAGACATATGATGGGACAGCATGACGCTTTCTAATTAAAACACTAAGTAGGTGGAATTATGTTGCTGTATTAACAAGATGGGATTTAATGTATGTGTGATATTTCCTTTAATGAAGTAAGCAAAACATAAAATATCAGGTACACACTAATCAGAACTACTGTAAAACCTATGTATATGCACTATGATCTCAATTGTAGGGAAAACACAGTGCAAAGCAAAAGACTGAAATATGCTAAATATTATCAACATTAGTTAGAGAGATTATACATGATTGTTCTGCTTCTTTATTATTTTCTATTTTTTATAGTGAGCAAGTATTTACTATGAAGATTCAGAAAAGGAAATAAATTAAAACACTGAACCCCTCTTGTGTTTACAGATTGGCATAAATGAGGACGGTCTCTCCAGGGATGTGAGAAGAGCTTGGGGATCACTAGATTTTGATCACACTGATATCTGAGAGCCCTTTGGCTCTGAAGTTCTGTGATTCAACTTAATTTCATACAAGTTAAGAAGCTCACAATCTAGTCAGAGAAGCAGATTTATTTATATACTCATTCATTGATTCAGCAAATATTTATGGAGTTCCTGCTATGTTCCAGGCATTGTCCCAGATGCTAGGGAGCATAAACAGATTATTATACCATGTAAGAAGTGCCTCAGTGAAAGTTCCTACAAAGTGTTGAAGATCGCACAGCAGAGGAAGCAGCTGGCCCTGTTCGGGGCTGTGGAGGTCAGGAAAGGCTTCATAAACACCACTAATTTGAACAGGGCCTCGAAAAATGAATAAAAGTTCTCTATGCAGCAAATAGAGGGGAATGGAGCTTATGCTATGCTGGAAATTATTTTTGGCGAAGCCTACGTGTGCTAGGAGGGTAGATGGAATAGTGGATTGTTTATAGACACTTGTCCTCAGCCCTGCTTTGGAAGTCAGGATAAAAAGTGAGTTCAAAGGTCTGCACTCACAAAGTTAGAATAACTCCTTTGAGTCCTGGCTGTTTCTTCCCCTACCTTTAACTAAAAGTCATGCCTGCTCAAGGTCTCTTGGAATGATGACCCCCTTGAACCATCAGTTCTGCTTGGTACAGGAACTGGAAACATCTGGATCCTGCTGGGCTGGAAAAATAATGCGTGGCCCCTGGATTTCTATCCTCATGCAGAAAGCAAGTGACAGGTACAAGAAGATGACCCAGGACTGGAAATTCCAGTGGTAAATATTAGAGTTAACAAGAAACCTTGGGGCCCTGGCTGGTTGGCTCAGTGGTAGAGCATCGGTCTGGCGTGCAGGAGTCCCGGGTTTGATTCCTGGCCAGGGCACACAAGAGAAGCGCCCATCTGCTTCTCCACCCCTCCTCCTCTCTTTCCTCTCTGTCTCTCTCTTCCCCTCTTGCAGCCAAGGCTCCATTGGAGTAAAGTTGGCCTGGGCGCTGAGGATGGCTCCATGGCCTCTGCCTCAGGCGCTAGAATGGCTCTGGTTGCAACAGAGCGACACCCCAGATGGGCAGAGCATTGCCCCCTGGTGGGCATGCCGGGTGGATCCCGGTCAGGTGCATGCGGAAGTCTGTCTGACTGCCTCCCCGTTTCCAACTTCAGAAAAAAAAAAAAAAAAAGAAACCTTGGAAAAGTGACTGTGGGCATCTCTTGCCTGTCTAGTTCTTTCTCCCCTCCTTTTCTCAGGGTTCCTCTAGCTCCTATTTCTCCTTCTTTGCCGCATCAACCTTCTTTTCTCTTTTTCTTCTCTCTCTAGTCTCTTGGTTTCACTCTCTGTCTCCTGTTTTTCTGTGTCTCTTGCTCTTCACACCTTTCTCTGTCTTTCTCTTTCTCATCTCTCTCACCTGTCATCAAGTCAACCCCTTGTTTTTTTCCATTGAAGGGAGCCCAAGCTTGCCTTTGAGGGTATTGGAAAAGGACAGAGGTGGTGGGACACTCTGAACTGCTTTGGCCTCCCTTGACAAGCATCTTTCTAAAGAGTCTGAATTTATAGCATGAAAACAGAAAGAGCTCTTTCACTCAGGCTTCCACAGATCTTACTTGAGCAGAAACATTTCCAGACAGATAATCATCAGGTTTCCTACAGGAAATTAAAGACCTTGGCACTGTGTAACTGCTCGCGTCACCTGCGTGGCCTGTTAGGTTTCATGAAAGGCGCTGGTCTCCTGACAGGTGAGAGTACATCTTTAATGAGATTTCTTTCCTAGGTCTCTCTAATGAAGTTGGTTGTGTGTGTCTTCTAGATAACCAAGCTCACAATAAGGCCAGCGGGCTCTCATTTTGATGCAAGCCAGTGCTTCACCTCTTCTTATCTGAATTCCAAGGACACTGAACTGACATATGTCCCCAGGGTCCACACTGGTGCATATGGACCTTTGGCTGGCTTGGCAGATGCAGCATTTGCCTCACTTCTTTCTTGAATCCCCACTGTGTCCACATTCCTCTCTTCAAGATCTGCTTTAGGGGAAGACCCATCTCAATATACCCAACATAGCAATCCCACCCACTTCTTGCTAGTGACTGGCTTAAGTCTGAGCATGTAACTCATTTTGACCAGTCAATGTGGAGCAAAGTTTAGGGACTTTGGGGACAATTTTCCTACTTAATAAAAAACATATCGACGACAGGGGGCTTCTTTTTATTGTCTCTACACTTTGAAGGATGAAAATGGGATGCCTGGAGGTGCTGCAGCCATCTTGTGATTAGGAGGGAGTGGCCAACGTGCTGAGATGGCAGAATAGAAAGTCAGAAAAAACCTATATTCATGGTGATATGTGCCACCAAATTAATGACCCCTGGAGCTGTCCAACCTCTTGTGTTCTTAGTGTACAGGATAATTAATGTCCTTGCTTTAAAAACTCCCTTGATTTGGGTTTTCTTTACTGCTAACTGAAAGCATCTTTGTAGATACAGACAAAGAGGTCCAAGATGTTTTATTAAAAAAGCGTATGAGTTCACTGAGAGAGGGGTAAGGTGGGCATCAGATGGCTCTGGGTTGGAGCATCAGCTCTGTTGTTCTGTGTCATGGACAAATCATCTAACCTCTCTGAACCGAAGTTTCCTTGGCTCAAAATGAATATTGAGCTCCACACAGATGCTCAATTGTCAGTTCTCTTCTCCCTAGATACATTTATCTTCCAGCTATATTTAAAGGGACCAAGAGGGGCCAGGTGCAGAGAGTTATTTAATGACATTTCAGTGCTGGGGAGAATTTTATATGGAGACCATTCTGAGTCCTTTCCCCACAGTCGTTCCAAGTACAAATCACATCTCTAATGCCAGCAACAGCATTGAGGGGGAGGCAAATACAGCCAATTCTCAATTCTCCATGGTGATGAGGGATGTGGATAATTGAAAACAGCAGATAATCCCTGAACCTGCTTTGAGTCACTGACTTCCGCTGCCTCCCCCACCGTCACTTTTCTGGTGCAGCTGACAAACTGCCACACAGAGGCGTGTCTCTCCTGAGTGATGCACAGAGGAGCATCACTGGGCAGAGCCGCTTCAAGAAATGGCCAGGGCCAGAGCGATGGAAGACAGCAAGGGAGCTAACACCACCTCCCCGGCCAGCAATAGCTTGGAAGCTGCATGACTGAGCTTGGCCTTGGAGTTGGGCTCTGAGGATCCTTGTGGCTAGTTTGACTTCAGTTTCTCCATGCTCTTTAGGAGGTCAAAGACAAGAAAGTACAGGAATCTTACAGGTGGAAGTGAGCACCAGCTCCTCCCCTCAGCGGGACCCTGCCGAGGCCCCAGGCACAGCTACCTTCTGTGCTCACAGCTCATTCCCATATGTCACCCATTCTTTGGAGCCGAGGATGTTTACCCGCTTTCCTTTCCTGAGCAACAGCATGAACTGAAATTAATTGTACTCACTGAATTGAGAGCTTTTAGATTCTTGACCCAGGTAACAGATCCTTTTTATTTTCCAAAGCCTCCCTTTTAAGTCAGTGAAACAACCTTTATACAAGAGGGATGAAAAGAGAGGAGAGAAGGAAATGAATATTTACTGAGTACCTATCACATGCCAGCACTGTGCGAAAACCTTCACAGCTATAACTTCATGGGAGACCAGATTTTTCTAGTTAGAATCTGTCTAACCTGAGGTGGGAGATACCAGCTGCTTACTTGCCTCTGGCAATCTATTCTTCTGGAAAATTTCTGCCTTGGTACCAATAACACAAATCAATTTCCTACCATCCCAGACCCAGGGTTCAGGTCTCTCAGGATCTCTTGCTGTCTTGTCCTCTCTTTCTACACTAGGAGTTTCATCAGCTGAGCTCCCTGGGTCTGAGAGCACTGGACGATGTGAAGCTTCTTCGTTGGGCAAAGGGGAGTTGATAGTTTTTGGGGGCTTTATTGGGAGATGCAGAAGGGCCCCACAGTCAAGGGGCACAGCACCAGAGCAGCTGTGATGGCCGGGGACTACCAGGGCAGGCGCTCATTCACTCCCGCCCCCACCTCTTCCTCCTCTGGCCTTCCTAGATGATGCAGAAGCTTCTCTAATAAAGTGACAAGAAGGAAGTAGAAAGCCACTGGCTTTTCCTGCTCTCGGGCTCACATTAGCCAGTTTCGGGGGCTATCGGGAGGCTTAATCATTGGGTTTGCAGGAGGGAAACTGTCCTGTGTTAAGAAACGAGGATTAGCACTCACCAGGCTTCCCAGGAGCTCCCACAGGGGCCACAGGGACTGCTGGAGCTGTGACTTGTCATAAAATCAACTCTGGGAACACAATTTCGGAAACAATCCGAGGAAGATTGTTTAGGAAACAATTTTTCCTAAATTGTAGGAAAAACTCCCTGTTTAGAACAATGGCTTATTTTTTGGCAGGTAGTCTTTCTGAGATGTACAGCCTCATCCCATTCCCATTCTGATGTGTGGCTTTCAAATGCCAGATGGGAAAATAGCCAAGATGAGGGTGCTAGGCCGTTGAGTATAAAACTCAGTTATTTAATCTTAGGCAAGTTTTTAGGCCTCTCTGTGTCCCAGTTTCTCTTTATAAACACGACTGCCTCCTAGAGTGTCCCAGGGTGAATGGGAAGCCGTTGCTTGCTGCCTGGAGCTTGGAGGTAATCTAAAACTGTTGGTTGACTCTGATTCTGAACTACAGTGCAGGCCTTGTACCAGGGCAATGGAGGGAGTGTTCTTCACCCCATCCAATGACAGGCAGCCTGGAAATCCAGAATAAAATGCTCTCTCTACTCTTGACCCTCCAGAGACTCTCCTGAGCTCCTGAGCAGGAAGAGAAACTCCTACAGTAGAGGACAGAGGCCAAGTCAGGAAGGACTCAAGTGGCGACCCCACCTGACCTTGGGGAGGTTCTGTGCCCTCTGAGCTACTGCTCATGGCATTTCCCAAAATTGAGCTCTCCCCACTTCTTTAGTGTCTCTCCTTTATTAGAAAAACTCTCCAGAGGATCTGGAGTGGGAAGGCAGGGCTGTGGCTCTACCCAAAGGGGATTTCTTTGCTGCAGTAAATGTCAAGCCAGCAGTGGCCTAGAATCCTCCTGTCTAGTCAGCAGACCCTCAGCATTCTGGCCCCAGAGTTTGTAATAAAGACTTTCTTTGAGTGCTCCCATGGCCCAGGATGAGCAGGGATTGGTGGTTTTTCTGAAGTGTGAGTTGGAGTTCTACCTGTTACAAAGTCAGTGTTAGACTGAGCTCAGCTGACTGCCCTGTACCCAAGTTCCTGGGGTGAGTTTGTGACCCTCTTTCTAAGGTGAGCCTTAGAGTTTTCATGACAGGGCTTGAGGGAGGAACAATTTTCTGTTCTGCTTCATTGTATTTAATAGTAGAAATAAAAAATAAGAGATATTGGTAGCCCTGGCCGGTTGGCTCAGCGGTAGAGCGTCAGCCTGGTGTGCGGGGGACCCGGGTTTGACTCCCGGCCAGGGCACATAGGAGAAGCGCCCATTTGCTTCTCCACCCCCACCCCCTCCTTCCTCTCTGTCTCTCTCTTCCCCTCCCGCAGCCAAGGCTCCATTGGAGCAAAGATGGCCCGGGCGCTGGGGATGGCTCCTTGGCCTCTGCCCCAGGCGCTAGAGTGGCTCTGGTCGCGGCAGAGCGACGCCCCGGAGGGGCAGAGCATCGCCCCCTGGTGGGCAGAGCGTCGCCCCTGGTGGGCGTGCCGGGTGGATTTTGGTCGGGCGCATGCGGGAGTCTGTCTGACTGTCTCTCCCCGTTTCCAGCTTCAGAAAAAAAAAAAAAGATATTGGTAAATGTGGGGATTTGATCACCTCTGTCCACCTCTTTTCTCAGTTTCATTATACATATATATATATACATGTATACACACATACACACATATATATGTATACAGATATCTACATCTATATCTATATCTATCTCAAGAGTTTTTTGGAGATGGGGATGGGCTTCTCTAGTCTAGTTACACTCTCCCTCCAGGATTAATGCATGTGGGGAGGGATTTGCGTGGTGTGATCAGGGCAGAGAAAAGCTAACTTTGTCCTACTCATGGGCGTGCTGACACAGGCACAGCCTCCAGGAAGCTACCCCATCACCATACATGTGTTCAGTGACTTGTGGGGCCCAACATGCTTTCCTATACCCCTCTCTTTAAAGGTTGTGGCCACTGGAGGCTCTGGAGTGTCCTTCCCAGAGAAAACAGAGAAAGGATGCTTCACATTGGACCTTGTCCAGTTGGACCTGAGACTGTGGCTATGTGGAACTTGGTGATCTGGTCTGGTGTGTAGGTAGGTAGCTATGGGGCATGTCTAGAGCTAACAATGTTCTGATTTCATGGTGGAGAGCCCAGGGGTGGAGAAAAAGCTCTGGTCTCATAGTGGCAACAAGCATAGCAGTGAGTGTCCTGGTCTCTTGAAGGGGACATTCATAGAGATGATATGTTTTGGTCCTCATGAAAGGGTTAGGATCAGAGGTGATCATTCTGGCCACATGGTGGGAGCCTAGTGGGGGGGAGCATGCTCTATTTTCATGGGGGCACTAGCAGTACTGATAATGATAGAATCTCTCGGTGAGTATAAACGATGGGGCTATGTCAAAGTGGGGAGTTGGGGTGCGGCCAGGAGTCCAGCTCAGAAAAGTTCCTGGACCCATGGTTGTTCTTATATAGGTGCAAAAGGGCTGTCAAGATCTTTCCTGCGGGCACTGCTCATATGCACAGCTGCGGGCCTCTCTCCTCCTCTCCCTCCTTTTAGCATCCTGCCAGACAGATGCTGGTCAATGTGATTAAGCATCTGATTCGATGGGGAGCCTGTCAAGACACTATTGCTTTCCTAATTCTGGTTAAGTTAGCATTGGTTTTGTCATTCTCTCTACATAGGTCGAGCTTGTTGTTTCCAGTTTTGGGCGATTTCCATCTTGTCACTCTCTTCTTCCCTTTAGCTCATCTAATCCCGAGTTTCTTCTGGCTGCCTGGTACCTCCTGTGAGGCACCCCGCTGCCTCCCAGGCTTGGCAATTAGAGACTCAGACTCCAGCAGGGAGGGCAGCTACAGATTATTACTGAGGAGGGAGAGCCCCAGTGCAGTGTCCATAGCAACCCTCCAGCTTTCACCTTTACCGGGAGAGAGGGAAGGCAAAGAAAGGAAAGGAGGTGAACGAGAAGCCTGCCCTTTTGCATTATTTACATCAAAGTGCTGGGCACAGAGGACCTTGGTTGCTGACTTTGCCTGTCGATGTGCTTTTTCTCACTTAGCAGCAGCGACACGGAGTGGAGATGTAGCTGGGAGCTTTGGTTTGGGATGAACAAGGTGGTATAACCGGAGGGAGAGGACATGGCGAGCTGTGCTGTTGAGTGTACAACAGCAACTGAGAGATGACAGGGCCCTTGAAAGAGGACCCTGGTTTAGGTACCAGCTTTGTCTTTAACTCACATGTGAGCTTAGGCATGTTACCTGCCATCTCTGGGAGGTCTTCTTCTCTTACTGATAAGAACGGGCTCTGAAGCATCTCTGTGGTCCCTTCAAGCCCTCTCAAAGACCAGGCTGCTTCACCTAAGACAGATGACAGGGGTAATCACTTCCTGACCAAAAGAGGAAAAACTCAGGGAAGCTACCAGATAGGAGCTACCTTGGCAAATGCTAACAGAGGTATCCTGGCACCAGATGCAGTCCTGGCTGGGCCTCCTCCTCGGAGGCCGAAAGTTCAGGCCAGGTGCAGGCTCCACTGGGATCTCCTGCAGTGCCCGCAGGGTGCCTCGAGTGCAGAGCTCTGTGCATTCGACACCAGCAGAGGCCGCCACACTCCTCACAAACCCACTGTAGGTTGACGCCTCAGGTGGGTGGCGGTGAGTGAGCAGCAGACAGCTGGGCTCCATCTCAGATCCGAGGCTGGGCAGGGAGCTGCTAGGACCTTCTTGCTGAAGCTGCCATTGGCCTGCTGCAGTCAGGGGAGGTCTGGCGGCACTAGGCTGGCTCAGAGGGCATGGGCCCACATCACCAGCCAGGCCCGGGGGCTGTGTCAGTTAACCTGCTACCCTCATTGCAGGAGGATAGGTCATCCAAGGCCAGAGTGCTGGCTGCTTCTCTCTGTGCCAGGCCCCATGGCTACCCTGGTTTTGAGCCCTCCCTTGGGCAGCTCAGGTCCCTGCTCTGGGTTTGGGGAACTGTTAGAGGTAAGTTTTCTTTTCTGACTGAGGCCAAGAAGCTGATTTATTCCAAAATCTGAATTGAGAGCATGCACTATGCTAGGCACTGTTTTAGGGACTAAGGACTCAACAGTGAACAAAAAGGGCAAAAATCCCATCCTCATGAAGCTGACTATCTGATTGGGGGAAGGGTGCCGTCATCTACACTACAGTGTGGGGCTGGGAATGAACGCAGCCCTCTCTCAGGATGGGCAGGTGATGGACTATCTCCACCAACTCAGCAAATAGGGATGAGGCTCAGATACTGAACTCTGGCCAGGCAAGTGTCTGCAGGGCCGTCCCTCAGCCACCAAGTCCACTAAGTTTCTTGCACTTATCCAGCTGACATGGGCAGCACTTTACAGTTTGCAAAGCATGTGTACCTATACCAGCTCTTTGTGAGCCTGGTAGAACATCATGAGGACGAGATGCTGACACCCTGTGCCATTTCCCAAGCCTTCTTTTCAGTCATGTTTTCAGCACCTTTCATTTAACCCTTGACCCCTTAAATAAATAAATAAATAAATAAATAAATAAATAAATATTCCCATCCAGTTGACTCATCTGGCTAGAATAGCAAGCTCTCACACCAAAGCCATGGAGAAAGGGTCAGGAGAAGCATTTAAAAATGTGTCTTGATTTTTACAAACAGCACAAATGGGTCCAGTATTATAGGCTCAGGGTGGTGCTACTTGCTTGTGCAGTCACTAGCAGGAAAATGGCAGCTCTGAACCAGATGGCCGGATTCCCAGCCCGGGGCACTCCTGGCACCGGCTGGCTGCTCCACTTTGTCTTCTCCCTATGTCTGGAACCTGCCTGGCCTGTCACAGAAAAGAATTGTTAGCGTTCTTCCAGACAGTTCTCCATAGAGCTGTTCTTATGAAATCCGCCCCCCCCCCATTCCTTTTCCCAGAGTGGTTTTATGGAGAACCTAGAACAGGAGGGTACTTTCACTAGGAGGGGAAGAAGCCCAGTATAGGTGGCTAAGTGGAGAGGGTGGCCTGACCGGTGGTGGTGCAGTGGGATAAAGCTTCAACCTGGAATGCTGAGGTCGCCTGTTCGATACCCTGGGCTTGCCTGGTCAAGGCACATATGGGAGTTGATGCTTCCTGCTCCTCCCTTTCTCTCTCTCTCTCTCTCTCTCCTCTCTGAAAATTGAATAAATAAAATCTTTAAAAAAAAATAAGTGGAGAGGGTGACCCATGTGTAAGTAGACAAACCTGTTTGGTGTGGCCTCTTACCTCCTCTGAGAACAAGACAAGCCAGTTTATCTTCTCTGGAACTTAGCTAGCTCAGTTTCCTCAACTGTAGAATGGGGATACTAACCTTAGCCCACTGGCGTGTTGGAGTCACATATGAACAGTGAATGTCCCTCAGTGAATGTGCTAGGGCATAGGATGTTGGGCTGTATGTTCCCTTTATAGAAAGATCCAGATAAGACACAAGAATTTCAGTTTTTCTCCAGCAAAGCAGGATACTGGTGGTAATCATATTAAGCTAAAAGGCCTCAGCACCTAGAGGTGGCGAAGTGTGGTTAGTGGCCTGGGGGCAGGTGGATATGCTATAGTCCTGCCTAACTCCTTCTGTCTTTGTTTAGGGAAGGGTGGGTGGGCTTTAGTTCTGAGAGGCCTCACCCCAGAGTTGGGCCATTCAGGAACTCAGACGAAAGAAGCATGGACAGGAGACCCACACTTGCCCATCAGCACTCCTAGTGGCCAGTGGCTTAGGTGAGGGCCATGTGTTTTGAGGTCAAAGTGCCCTGAACTGTCACTCATGCATAAACTCACTCACTCACTTATTAATTCAAGGCACATTTTGGGTGTGGGGTGAGGTGCAGTGCTGTGTGTATATGTGTTTTACAATTTACACCAGAAGCTCCTGTTATCAAGGAGCTTCTGGTGTAAATTGAAAGCAGAGGAGAAAGACATACGCACAGACAACTCCAATACAAGGCAAGAGGTAAAAAGCATCCCCAGAGATATTGAGTGCTAAGGGGATTCAGAAGAGGGAGACAATGTCAAATCAGGGAGAAAGAGCAGAGAAGGGGTAGTCTGGAAAGCTTTGGGTGGAGGCAGCACTGGTGTGTGCTTCAAATTCTTATAGGCTTGAACAGAGAGCGAGAGGTCGAATGGTGTTCCAGGCAGAGCGAATGTGAGGGGTCTAGAGGCCAGACAGATCTAGACTTAAATCTATGACTAACTGGTGACCTTGGGCGAGTCAGTTAAACCTTTCTACACTTTAGTTTACTGAGGTGAGAGTGTAAAGGCTGGAACAATAGGACCTTCCTGGCCTGCCTTCCAGGGCTGCCAGGAGGTACAAATGGAAACATTTAATGGGAAAGTAGTTGGAAAACTATAAAGTACTATGCAAACACAGGGATTGCTTTTATTATTAAAGCATTAATTGACCCAGAAGAAAGCTCCTTTTTTTTTTTTTTTTTTGACAGAGACAGAGTCAGAGAGAGGGACAGATAGGAATATAGAGAGGAAGGGAGAGAGATGAGAAGCAGCAGTTCTTTGTTGGGGCAACTTAGTTGATCATTGATTGCTTTCTCATATGTTCCTTGACTGGGGGACTCCAGCAGAGCAAGTGATTCCTTGTTCAAGCCAGTGACCTTGGACTTCAAGCCAGCGGCCTTTGGGCTCAAGTCAGCGATCATGGTGTCTTGTCTATGGTCCCACGCTCAAGCCAGTGACCCCGTGCTCAAGCTGGTGAGCCTGTGTTCAAGCCGGATGAGTCTGCACCTAAGCCGGTGACCTCAGGGTTTCGAACCTGGGTCCTAGAGCTCTGATCCAACCATACAGGGTCTGAGGGAGGGTGTATTGTGATCTTTATGATACTGTCTATCCTGCAAGGTTAAGGATATCGCATAAACACCACTGGTTTTTCTAAACAAACAAACAAACAAACAACCCCCCCCAAAACAACTCAGTATTATTGATTATGGTATCTAAATGCCATCTATCCACATATCCTTTAATCCATCCATTCACCAACTCATACACCCATTCATCTATCTATCCATCCATCCATTCACATGCCTACTCATCCATCCATCCACTTAAATACCTACCCACCCATACACCCATATACCCACACATTTATCCACTGATCTATTTATCCACTCACTCACCCATACATTTACCCATCTCCTGACCCATCCATTCATTCATTTATCCATCCATCCATCCATCCATCCATCCATCCATCCATCCATCCACAGACCCATCCATCTCTCTATTCACCCATTTATCCACCTACTTATCTACTCATCCACTCATCCACCAATCCATCCATATACCAATCCATCTATTGATTTGCCAATCTATCCATATAACCATCTACTTATCTATCCGCCCACTTACCCACCCCCAACCCATATACCCACCCACCTATGCACTCAGACACCAATCCACTAATCCATTCACTTACTCATTCATTCACTCATCCATCAATCCAACTATTTATTCATTCATCCACTCATTTAACTGTCTAATAAACCTTTAATGAGTGTTTCCATGACCAGGAACTCTGCTCAGTGCCAGGGATACAGAAGAAAATTGGACTCCTTCCCTGTGCTGAAGGAGTTCAAAACCTAGTTAGAAAGACAACCATATAAACCACAGATCATTATTTTTATTAAACCTATTTTCAGTCAGTTCTACTTTTGAGGGAAACAAGTTCCACAGATAACAGATTATAATTTCTTTTTTCTTTTTTCTTTTAATTCAGTGAAAGGAGAGGAGACAGAGAGAGACTCCCGCATGCACCCCAACCAGAATCCACCTAGCAAGCCCACTAGGGGGCTGTGCTCTGCCCATCAGGAGCATTGCTCCGTTGCTCAGCAACTGAGCTCTTCTTAGCTCCTGAGGCAGAGGCCATGGAGCCATCCTCAGTGCTCAGGGCCAACTTGTTCCAACTGAGCCATGGCTGCAGGAGGAGAAGATAGATAGATAGATAGATAGATAGATAGATAGATAGATAGATAGAAGTGAGAGGGGGAGGAGTGGAGAAGCAGGTGTGCACTTACTTCTCTTGTGTGCCCTGACTGGAACTCGAACTCTGGGCATCCAGGGCCAATGCTTTACCACTGAGCCAACCAGCCAGGCCCGAATTATGAGATTTTAAAGCTGAGTGATCCTAGGAATCACCTCTTCTATCTCACTCATTTTACTGGTAGGGAAATTGGGGCTATTATTTGTTGTGGAAAGTACTACTACTTTCTTTTATTTGCTTCTAAATTACCTCTCTCAGGTTTCAAGTTCAGTTCAGTTCAATTATCTTTATTAAGCATTTATTAATTGCCAGGCTCTCTGCAAGAGCTGCAGATACAGGATGGAGCAGACCCTATTCCTGCTCTTGAGTTGGTCATAGTCTAGGGGAAAAAGACACACAGAGATAATAGCTATACTCTTTGATAAAGACAGGGATAGAGGTGAGCACCAGGTACTGAAAATATAGAAGTGCCCCTAATTTAGATTTTGGGGAACTTGAGGGAGGCTTCTCAGAAAGAAAACCCACAAGCCATATCTTTAAAGCCAAAAAAGAAATGTATAGGCGAAGATGTAGGGGAACAGCATTCTAGGCAGAGGAACAGCATGAGCAAAGACATGGAGGTGCAAGATATAGTTTATTGGAGGAAGTTTAAGAAGCTAATAGCCCTGGCCAGTAGCTCAGTGGATAGAGCATCAGCTGGCATATGGAGTATGGACGTCCTGGGTTTGATTTCTGGTCAGAGCACATAGAAGACTGCTTCTCCCCACCTCCCTCTCACCCTTCTCTCTCTCTTCTTCTCCTGCAGCCAGTGGCTTGATTGGTTTGAGTGTGGCCCCAGGTGCTGAGGATAGCTTCATTGGAGTGCATCAGCCTCAGGCACTAAAAATAGCTCAGTACTTGAGCATTGGCCCCAGATGGGGTTGCCAGGTGGCTCCTAGTTGAGATGTATGTGGGAGTCTACCTCACTATCTCCTCTTTTCTCACCTAAAAAAAAAGTTAGTGTTGTTGGAGTTTAAAGAGGGAAATGTTGAGGAATGAGTGTAGAAAGGAGGGCAGGGACCAAGTATGACTGATATGGAGCTGGTATGGCCAAAGGCTACCTTCACCTTACTAGGTTTGGTGAGCATGTCCTTGTTCAACTTCCCTGTACTCTCTGAGCTAAGAAACTCCACCACATCCCATAAGCTTTCATCTTTATAAAACCAAAGAGGCCTAATTTGTTTGTGTTCACCTGCATGCATGTGGCTCAAATCCCACCACCTCCATGAAGCCTTCATTAACTATCCTCTGTCATCAGTGAACTCTATTGTCTATACCACAACAGGGATCTCTGTTGTGGTTCTTTCTTATCCCATGTGAGTACAGCTTTTCTATACAGTGAGACCATAAGCTACTGAGGGCTGGCTGTGTGACTCACATGGCAATGTTTAATAAATACCAGTAAGATTGAATCCTATTGATTTACATTTCAGGAAAGTGCTTGGGCTTGGGGGTCAGAGAGATCTGGGTTTGATTCCTACTATGCCACTGGTTACTAGTTAGTAGTACCTGTGGGCAAGTAATTTAATCTGTTTAATGTCTCAGTTTCCTCATCTATGAAATGGGTAATAACTCCAACTCATGGGTGGTTTTGAAGACATGGTTTTAGCTGTGGGCCAGGGGGAGTATTGGGAGCTTTCCAAAAGTAAGGGTTAGACCTGCAGCAATGGTGGGCAGAGGCTTGAGAGCAATACGTCTGTAGGGCAGGATGGAAAACCCAACCTGATCAGGCTCTGTAGCTGAGTGACTTCAAGTTGATTTACTAACCAATTAGGCACTTTACAGTGACAAAGTGCTTGCTACCTTGGTGGAGCTAAGGAAGTTAAAATCCTGAGAGGTTAAGCAAGTGGCAAAGGTTGTGCTGGTGAGAGGCAGGGAAGACACAGCCATTCATTGTGTGGCAGAGAGGTGCTCTAACTTGGGCATTGTGACTCTAGAGTTCAAGTTCTAAACATGACATTGTTCTCTTCCCATTTCAATGGGGCAACCGTGTCGAGGGGCGTAAGCTGCTTCAGTGGCATTAGCTGTCAGGCTCCAGTCCATTTCCAGATGAATCTCCAGTTGTTCTTTGGCTCCAGCATAGTTTGGTCCCTCTCTCCCTGCCCCCAGGTGTTTCTCATCCTCATCAAGGATAGCAGGATTTACTTTAACATTAGGATCCAGCTGGCATAGCCAGAAGAAATGGAAGCAGAGGCTGGCCCATCAAGACCACCAGCGGCAGAGGCAGAGGCAGGTTATGGTGGCAGAGTGGGCACGGAAATGTCCAGGCCTGGAGTGTGTCACAGCCTAGTTGTTGTACTGGCTCTCAGGACCAATACTAATAGCACAAGTCTGCTACTAACAACAGGGAGCCTAAGTATATGATTTGGAGCCTTGAATCAAACAGGCGACTCTGTTTGGGAATGGAGGGCGGGAAACCAAGACCAAAGGGAAGGGGAGGAAAGCCAGGGCATTCTGGAGTGTGTGTGTGTGTGTGTGTGTGTGTGTGTATGTGTATTGGAGGGCCTGCCTTGCCATTGGAAAATATAGGGGACCTCAGGATTATGTCAGTACCCCAGTGCTCTGACTTGTGGTGAGGGAAGAGGGAGAAGAAGGAATGATTATGTCATTGGTAACAATTACAATAATCAAGATTATTATGTGTAATTGCAATTATTCAGGGTTCTGAGTTTATGCTTATATTATAGATAATATTTACCTCTTGATGATCCGGGCTCATAGAAGCTTGAATAGGTGAGAAATAGTACACAGAGGGTACTATGAGCTGATTTGGTGGGAACTCTGCCTCTTTCTGACCTGGCCACTTGCTGCTCATTATTCAAGAAAGCTGTTTTATAAGTTCAATGAGTGTGCGCGCGTGTGTGCATGTACATGTATATGGATGGGCCAACGCATGTTTGAGGGCCAGTGTGTGCACACCTATGCCCATGTGTTCACCTGCATGCATGTATCAGTGTGTGTGTATGCTTGACTCTCCTACTCTTCCCCTTCCCTTTCCAGGGAGCAGCTGGACAGAGGCCCAGGGGTGATGGGGAAAACAGGACTGCTGCAGATAGAAATGGAAATGAATTCAGCATTGGTCCCATCTCTTTTGAACTCCCTTTGTACACAGTGGGAGCTTAATAAATACTTGATGATGGTTCTGAACCTGAGAAGCCAGCAGCTGTTCCCAACTCTGACTCTCAGAGCCTCATGGGGCAGATCAGGTGGGGAGTGACCATAGGGGTCTTCAGTCTTCCTGCCAGACCGACCCTCTAGTGACTCCATGACCAGCTGGGGCCAGGTCCACTTTACACATCCTGCTTTGGGGAGGCTAGTTTCTCCTCTTCAGCTTCTCTCTGGCTCTTTCCCACCCATCATTTGAGCAACATTTATGGAGGAACCACCTTGTGCTGAGTATCCTAGAGGGAAAGCACCCTGGGAGATAGGAGGTGTGGGTCCGACTGACCTGGATTCAAGTCTTAGCACCCTAAACCACAAGCTGGGTGACATCTGGTAACTTACCTGTCAGTACTTGAACGATTTCTGTTTTTTAAAGTTTTTTTCTGTAAAGGGAGAAGGATGACATTTTCATAGGGCTGATGTGAGGGTTAGAAATAACAGAGAGGCGCCTGCACACATATTGCAAGCGTTCAATAGGTGAACCCATCCACCTGAAGTCAGGAGGACATGGATCCCTTCTGCTTCTATGATCTTGTAGTTGCTACTCAATATGTAAAATAGGAACATAATGTTCACCTTTGTGGGTGTTTGTTGGATATAACTGGATAATATGTGTGAGACAACCTACTGCAGACCCTGGTCATTAATAACTTTGTTTTCTCGGCTTCCTGCCCTCGCATCAGGGTGCACAGCTTCCCTCCTTCGGAGGCCCTCTGCTCCTCCTCCCCACTGCTTTTTTTGTGGGCTCCCAGTTTCTACCTGTCGGAAGAAAGGGGCTGCTGCTCAGCTCCCCTATAGCAAGCGGAAACTACAGTTCCCAGCCCGCCCTTTGCGGCTGCGGGGCTGAAAGCCGAGGGCGGCAGGCCCCTCCTCTGGGGAGGAGCCAATTGGGGGGGCGGAGTTAGGAGGTGGTGGGAGAGTTAAGCCAAGCCAATGAGACCAGCTGCTAATAAGTGGGTTGGGCCTACAATATAACAGTGGCAGGAGGAGGAGAGCAAAGCTATTGAGCCAGCGAGGAGTGAAGCTGAGCCTGGCCTCGCACGCTCCTAGAGGACCACCTCCTGAGACAGAGCTCTTTTTCCCCACTTCTCCTTTCTCTAAGCCCCCTTTCTGCCCTTGCTTCCTGCCTAGTACAATGCATTCTTGACTTGTCAGCGTTTGGACTCCAAGCAGCCCCGGAGAGCCGGAGCAACCACAGAGAGAGGACTGGAGCCAGGATACTCTGGTGGGGAGCTTGGATGCCTGACTCTCTTTGAGGACATCTCTGGAGCAAGGGTGGCTTTGGGGTGGGGGGTTGTGCTGCAGGGAATCCAGCCAGGCCCCAAGATGGACACTTCTGGGCACTTCCATGACTCGGGGGTGGGAGACCTGGATGAAGACCCCAAGTGCCCCTGTCCATCCTCCGGGGATGAGCAGCAGCAGCGGCAGCAGCAGCAGCCGCCAGCACCACCAGCAGCCCCCCAGCAGCCCCCCAGACCCCCACTGCAGCCTCAGCCTCTGCAGCATCAGCAGCAGCAGCAGCAACAGCAGCAGCAGCAGCAGCAGCAGCAGCAGCAGCAGCAGCAGCAACAGCAGCAGCCACCGCATCCCTTGTCTCAGCTTACCCAACTCCAGAGCCAGCCGGTCCACCCCAGCCTGCTACACTCCTCTCCCACCGCTTTCAGGGCCCCCCCTTTGTCCAACTCCACCGCCATCCTCCACCCTTCCTCCAGGCAAGGCAGCCAGCTCAATCTCAATGACCACTTGCTTGGCCACTCTCCAAGTTCCACAGCCACAAGTGGGCCTGGTGGAGGCGGCCGGCACCGGCAGGCCAGCCCCCTGGTGCACCGGCGGGACAGCAACCCCTTCACAGAGATCGCTATGAGCTCCTGCAAGTACAGTGGTGGGGTCATGAAGCCCCTAAGCCGCCTCAGCGCCTCCCGAAGGAACCTCATCGAGGCTGAGCCTGAGGGCCAACCCCTCCAGCTCTTCAGCCCCAGCAACCCCCCAGAGATCGTCATCTCCTCCCGGGAGGACAACCATGCCCACCAGACCCTGCTCCATCACCCCAATGCCACCCACAACCACCAGCATGCCGGCACCACCCCCAGCAGCACCACCTTTCCCAAAGCCAACAAGCGGAAAAACCAAAACATTGGCTATAAGCTGGGACACAGGAGGGCCCTGTTTGAAAAGAGAAAGCGACTGAGTGACTATGCTCTGATTTTTGGGATGTTTGGAATTGTTGTTATGGTGATAGAGACCGAGCTCTCTTGGGGTTTGTACTCAAAGGTAGGGGCTGTGGTTTCTCTTTATACCTTGAACAAAAGGAATATATAGGTAGCAAGAGGAGAGAGAGATTGAGAGAGGGAGAGTGAGAGAGAGAGAGAGAGATTGGGGAGAGAGGTGGTGGTGGTGGTGAGAAACGGTTGCTCAATTATATTGAACACTCTAACTTCCCATGGTTTTCCTTCTTAATCATGGGAGAATTCATTCCTCCCTTCCTGGGTGAGGGGACATCCCCATGCACTGTGTCTAATTTGCAGACTCTGTGTTAGGGAGGATTAAAGAATCCCTTCTGAGAAATCATTTTTTCTCCTGGCTCACCCATACTAAAGCATAACCCAGCAGCTTAACGCACCGATTAATTACACTCTGCCTTGATGTGCTTGCCAGTTCCTGTGACTTCCCTTCTCTCCTCCCCTCCTTGCTCCACTCCATTTTCCCCAAGGATAAAAAAGAAATAAATGTCTGAGTGGGGGTGGGGATTCCATGCCAGTCCCTTCTCTCTGTCTGCTCCCTCTCTTCCCAAGTTTCTGTTTCCTTGTCCCTGAGAGACTTAGGGCAAAATCAAAAAGCACCCTTGCCGTGAGTCTCCTGGGTACCTTGGGTAAAAATTTAGGCAGAGGAAATCAGCGGTCCTTTTCCTCAGGAAAGAGGACTCAGAGTAAACCTGCTGCTGCCTCATAAACATCCCTTGATTAAAAATGGCTACAGGTGTTCCTGGGCAGAGCAGATGGGCGCCACCTTGGCACCAGCCTTGGTGGGGGTAGTGCCTCTCCTTCGGATGGGATGTCGGGGCTTCCCTGTCCAGAGAGCCTGCTCCCAGGCTCAGCCCGGGTTCTCCCCTCCCACCCCAGCTCCTTCTCTCGGGATAAATAAGGCTGAGTGTGTGTGCAAGTGTGTGAGTGCGCGCCAATGGAGACCGGCAGCACCGGCTTTAGTGGGGAAGCTGGCCTCATCACTCCAACCTCTCAGTCCAGCCCCAGAGGGAGGACGGGGCTCCCTCCCAGAGGGTGCTTGGAAATCGCGTCCTCCAAGACAGTGGTGATTGAGAAAGGTGGGTTTCTGTTTATGCTCTGCCTGCTGTGGGCTCGAAGGCTTGAAGACTTGGGGAGTCGTGGGACAAGTGGATTTCCCCCCATATACTCCTCACCCCCCAATTTGTTGGTGTATGTGTGTTTGTGGGTGTGTGACTCCTTGTTGTTGCTTGCATTTCTCCAAATGCAAATGTTGCAAATGTTGCTTGCATTTCTCCAAAATGACTTATTTGTCATTTTGGGCAGGGGGTGGCTGGGCTGGCCGCCTGTAGCTGGGAGGGGTTCAGCTGTTGGAGGTTTCAAATAGAGCTTGTTTCAAGCTGGGCACAGCTGCTGCGAGACTGTCACATTCTTGTTGAAATCCAGCCGCTAAAACCTGGGAAGTGCTGATCGGATTTCCCCCATTCCCTGCCTTGAGCTCTAACAGGGGAGGGGCGGTCTTGGCCTTTCTGGAAATGGCTGGGGCAGACCTGTCTGACGACCTCCTGGTCAGTGCCAAGACTTCCAGGTGGAGGGTTTCCCCAGGAACCTGGCTGCTCAGAGGGGGACTGCTCAGCTGAGCAGCTCCTAGCAGTTGCCTTCGTCTAAATAGCTCAAGGATTTGAGCCCCTCCGTGAGCAGAAGTGAGTGGGGTTTCCCCTGGATTTGCAGCTCACTTAGTCATTCTCTGTAATGAGCCTCTGAGTCTGCAGGTCCTTCTGCTCACTGCCTTCTCAGAACCGCCTCTCCCTCTGGGCATTCAGAGAGAGGGGGCTTCCACCCTCGGCAAGCTTGGCAGCCACTCTCAGCCAGCCCTGGCTCCCTTTAGTCACCCTCTGAGGACCAGAAGCCCTTGCCGGGAAACTATGAAGGCCCAAAGTCTGGGGGTGAAGGGAAGGGGTAAAAAAGCACCTCCTCTTTCAATGACCCCTGTGGTCAGAGCTCTTCCTAGAGACAGCTCCCAGTGTGATGGGTCTGTGCACATTTGTCTTAATGCAATGGCAGGGTTGCTGCTGGGCAGGAAAGGGCTGGGAGCAGGTGCCAGGCTGATGCAGTGTTCAGGGAGAGGGGCTTCCCCAGAGTCAGAGAAAGCAGACTCTGGTGTGAAGGAAGGATGAAGTGATCCGAGGAGCCAGGCTTCAACCATTTCTAAATCGCTGACCCTCTGGCTGATGGAAGCCACACAGGGGACAGCAACCGGTAAGGTACTTTTTGCCTCCGCTGGTGAGGTGGCCACTTCCTGTGCACCTTGGGGTTGGTACTGGTTATGATCAACAGGGCTCACTTTAACCTGCTTACCTGCTCATCAACCCTTCCGTCTATCCATCCATAGGTTGAGTCATTATGAAACAAGTACTCTGTCTCCTGTGTCAGGCCCCGTGGGCCCAGGAACGGGTAAGGTAGCCACCTCTCTCCTCTCCTGGAGGCAAATAGGATCATTTTAAAGAATCAGACTAAAGTTTGAATCCTAGCACTGTCACTCCCAGTTGTGTGATCTTGGACAAGCCATGTAGCTTCTGCAAACCTGTCTCCTCAGCTGTCAAGCAGGGAGAAGTGAATTAGACTAAATGTGAGGTGCTTAGCACAGTGCCGGCTTGATAAATGAGTCCACTGTTATTCTTATTAATAATGATAATGCTGATGAGAGGAAAAGAAATGTCTTTTTCTGTTATCTTACTCTGGGGCCTTAATAGATTGGGAACTAAGACTTGTCAGTGAAGTGAGAAGTTATGTCTTAGAGGGAGAAGTTCTGAGAAGGAGATAGGTCTCACTGGAAACTGTCTCCCCACATAGGTCTGTTGTAGGGGAGGTGACTGTCTGTTCACTTCATGGAGAAAGCTAACTGTATTCTGACAAGAAGATTTGAGTGAGACTGAAGAACCACCAATTGGAGGAACTCAAAATTGTTAGCAGACCAGAGGTGGGATGGATAGTGTTTTGTTTTTGTTTGTTGGAGAACTTTGTGTGTCTGATTGGTTGGCTTTGTGTGTCTGGAAACAGGAGGATGGACAGGTTGACCTCAGGCACCCCAGTCAGATTGGGTAATTCTGCACTGACGGTGGCGGTTCCATTTAAAGGCCCCTAGGGAGAGGGACAACCCCCCCCCCCCCCCCCCCCATGATTGAAAACTAAGCTGCTGCTTTCTGAAGTTCTCTGCTTTTTTTCTTGGAGCTGTGGACTTCCTGTTTGCCTGTCTTTGACTGATATCTGTTACTGGAGGAGGAATTCACCATGAGGACTGGCTCTTTTGAGACAAACATGGCATGTCCCTGAGCATATTCAGAGTTAATGCACAAGGGAGCCAGTGAGAGGAGGTAAGAAACTGGGGAGCCTCTGCATCCTGGCTCCCCCTTCACAAGCTGTAGGTGATGACAGGAAGGAAGATGGGCTGAGGTGGGGCTCAGGTAACAGGAGAGTTATCCATTTTATACCCAGGGCCATGAGGCCACACTGCAGAAAAGTATCAGAGATGGCCCAAACAGGCTCTTAATGGTTCTGGACTGCCCCTAAGCTGAAGGAGGGCTCCAGGTTTGTTTTTAATTTTTAATAGGCGAATTTACCCTGGGAGCTTAGACATCATTGACATGGCCAGACCTAGAGAGCCTGTTGAGAAATCTTAGTGACATTGTCTCTGCCACATTAGTGCTTTACTTTCTCCCAGAGTTGGTTTGAGGCACACCCAGTTTGTTGCCTTACACTGCCTGCTGTGTTCTCTCTACCGGATCAAGAAATAGTGGGGGCTGGACGAGGCCCAGCTTGCCCTCCCTGTCCTCCCCAGGTTGTGGACTCCTGGACCCCACCCTGCCATCCTTCTGGTCGCTGAGCTGGTACCTCTTTCAATCCGTCCAGCTGGCCAGTCACAGGTGGGACCTTGTGTCTCAGGGACCTCAGGCTGTTGAGTCATCTCAGGGGAGGCTGGGAAATGCTGGTGTAGCAGGTGGCTCTCTGTTTCCAGTTTTGTACAACCTCAAACCACTTGGCCACCCCTGGTCTCACAATCCATTTGAGTTTTGCTTCCTGGGCAGAGTGGGTTCCCTGTCCTGCCCTGTGCCCACCCCTGACTGCTTCACCAACTTCCTGCCCTTCTGCTCTGCTGGCTCCTCCCCCTGGCCTTGTTGCTGGGCTCACCCAGGCCATGGGCAGAGGAGCTGGTATGATAGTCCACCTGGCTTTACTGTCTATCCCATGCATGGCTTTCTTTTTCATCACTAGTTACTCCTCCATCTTCAGACCTCCTTGTGGGAAGCTGCCCTGAAAAGGCGTGCACAAGGGACCATGGTCCCCAGCCATTCACTTTTAAAAGATGGATGGGATCCCTTTGGGCCAACCCACAGAGGTCAGTGAGTCTATCCAGCTTCTAGCCTGAATGATGGAGTAGGATCCCTGGTCCTCTGATCCCTGCTCTCCTGGTCATGGAGGTCTTCTCTGCAGAGAGGCAGAGCAGCAGCTGGGGTTAGCTGTGTGAGTGGCCTCACCTCCTGTCAGATGTAGGAGCCACTGGGGGTTAAGTGGGTGACTGTCAGGACCGTCTTGACATTTGGAAGAAGATGCCCAGGGCACTTGTATCTGTGGTGTCAGATGTGTTTGGAAAGTAGGAATAGGCCAGACACCTTTTCATAGACCCTCCCTGTGGGATGACCTGCATGCAGTACAGGGTTGTAGAAGGCAGGAGACTCTTTGTAAGCCATTGGCGACAGGCGGGAGCTGGAGAGCCAGGCACCAAGGGCCCCTCCCTAGGAATACGTTTTATCTTCACAGGTCACACTGAGTGTCTTGGCTCAAGGAGGGCAATGTGGCTCTGGCAAGGTAAAAATGAGGCCCATCTCCTACCCAGGGTGGTGTTGACTTTATTTATAACCTTGTGGACAGTCTGCAATGAGTCAACTGTTTGTAACCCACAGAAGGGACGGCTAACTTTTCTATATGCTTCTCCTTTGCGTGTCATCACGCTATTTATAATTGTCCAGGGGACAGACTTCATAATACTCATGGACTTCCCCACAGCAGTGACACCCTGCTTGGGCACTGCATCATCGCTGGGGCATCTGTTTGCTGTGCAGGCTAATTAGAAAGCTGGCGATGGCCTTTTATTTCCCTCAATGAGCCTTCTTGTGAGGCTGTGGTCCAAAGATCTGCTCTAAATAACATAAGGTAAAGAAAAACCAAATGAAACAAAATTTGAGTAAGATCTGTAGTGAAGCTGAGGCCCGGATGGAAAAATGTAAAATCAGAACAGAAAGATTTGGTTTTGTTGCAGTTATTTGTAAAGCACATTTGGAGGAGAAAATGTGAGAGTGTGTGAGAAAGAATGAGAGAAGGGGTTGTGGGAGGGCGACAGTATATAGATGAAATCCCGCCTTACTCAACTCGGTGGCAGCCAGACCAGCTTGTTCATTCGTAGCTGTTTTTCTTCTTTCTTTCAAAACCCCAAAGGGAGGAAGGGAAAAAGCAGAAAGTCACCTATTTCTCTTTAAATAATGAAGGTGGGGAATTCTAAGACCATGCTGTTGTCAGGAGCTGCGGGGAGGGAAGTTCTCTTGCCTTTTTTTCTGTGAGGGAAGTCCGGAGGAGGCTAATGGGTTTTTAGGTGCCCCTCCCCCACCCTGTCATTCCACCTCCAGGAGCTCCGCGGAGGAAAGAGGAAAGGCGGGCTGGGGGCAGGGACTGCTGCTCTGCATCGGGCCCGCGAGGGCTGCTGTGTGACAAGAGGGGAAGGCAGAGACCATTTTCCAAGCCCTGGATCAGCTTTACGCTTGAGAGTTCTGGAAGTAGGTGGTAGTCAAGACCCCTTTGTAAAGTCCCTGGGTCAAGCTGATGCGACTATTGGGTGACCGCACTAGTGTAAGAACCCAGGCTATTTGACTTACAAGTCTAGGCCTTCTTCCTTGCCTGCTGTTGCTGGCTAAATTGCTCATCGTTTTTTTTTTTTTTTTTTTTTTTCATTTTGAAATCATTTTTATTTTTCAATTACAGTTGACATACATTATTATATTAGTTTCAGGTGTACACCCCAGTGATTAGACATTATATAACTAAGTGATCATCCCAATAAATCTCACACCCATCTGACACCATATGTAGTTATTTAGAATATTATTGCTTATAGCCTGACTGATAGTGGTGCAGTGGATAGAGCGTTGACCTGGGATACTTGAGGTCCTAGGTTTGAAACTCCGAAGTCCCTGGCTTGAGTGCTGGCTCATCCAGCTTGAGCATCAGGTTGCTGGGCTTGAGTGTTGGGTCATACACATGAGCCCATGGTCACTGCCTTGAGCAAGGGTGTCACTGGCTCAGTTTGTACCCCCCCCCCCCGCAAGGCATATATGAGAAGCAATGAATAACCGAAGTGCTGCAGCTACAAGCTGATGCTTCTCATCTCTCTCTCTCTTCCTGTCTCTCTCTTTTTTGCTAAAAAAGAGAAAAAGTTAAATATAGAATAAAAAGAATATTATTGATCATATTTCCTATGCTGTACTTTACATCCCCATGACTATTCTGTAGCAACCAATTTGAACTTCTTAATTCCTTCAGCTTTTCTACTCATTCCTCAACTCTCTCCCATTTTGTTTATTTTATTTTTAAGATTCAGTTGTTGGTAGATATGTATTTATTGTTTATTTAAAAAATTTTTTCCTTTTTCAAATTTATTTTTTTATTGCATTTATTGGAGTGACACTGGTAAATAAAATGATGTAAGTTTCAGGGGTACAATTCTATAGTACACCATCTTCCTCCTTCTTAATAAAGAAGACCCTTCAGCATTTCATATAAGACTGGCTTGGTGGTGCTGAACTCCTTTAGCTTCTTGTCTGAGAAGCTCTTTATCTGTCCTTCAAGTCTAAATGGTAGCTTTGCTGAGTAGAATAATCTTGGTTGTAGGTTCTTGCTTTTCTTCACTTTGAATATTTTTTGCCAATCCCTTCTGGCTTGCGAAGTTTCTGTTGAGAAGTCAGCTGATAATCTTATGGCAGCTTTCTTGTAGGTAACTAACTGCTTTGCTTTTGCTGCCTTTAAGATTCTCTCTTTGTCTTTGACATTTTGCATTTTAATTATGATGTGTCTTTGTGTGGGCCTCTTTAGGTCCATCTTGTTTGGGACTCTGCATTTCCTGGACTTGTATGTCTATTTCCTTCATCAAGTTAGGAAAGTTTTCTGTCATTTTTTTTCAAATAGGTTTTTAATTTCTTGCTCTTTCTCTTCTTCTGGTGCTCCCATGATGCAAAAGTTGGTACACTTGAAGTTGTTCCAGAGGGTCCTGACACTATCCTCATTTTTTTGGATTCTTTTTTCTTTTTGCTATTGTGATTGGATATTTTTTGCTTCTTTATATGCCAATCGCTTCATCTACTCTACTATTGATTCCGGGTAAATTGTTCTTCATTTCAGTTAGTTTATCCTTCATTTCTGTTGAGGTTCTCCTTAAGTTTATTGAACATCCTTATAACCAGTGTTGTGAACTCTGCATCTAGTAGATTGTCTCCATCTTGTTTAGTTGTTTTTCTGAAATTTTGTTCTGTTCTTTCATTTGTGACATGTTTCTTTGTCTCCTCATTTTGGCAGCCTTCCTGTGTTTGTTTCTTTGTATGCTACATCGCACAGGTTTGGTAGAGTGACCTAATGTCGTAGGTGTTCTGTAGGGTCCAGTGGTACCACCTCTCTAATCATTTAAGCTGGACACTTGAGGAGTGCCCCATGCCAAGTGGGCTGTGTACACCCTCCTCTTGTAGTAGAACTTGGTTGCTGTTGGCACGTCAATGGGAAGTATTCACCCCCAGGCCGGTCATCAGCAGGGACTGGCTGTGACCACTGACCACCAACCTCTGACCATGATGGAGGATCAGCTGTGCAGGGGCCCACCCCACAGAACAGGACTTACTTCAGCGGGACTCTGATGCCTTTTGAGTGTGTTGCTTGTGGAGGTGGTTGGGTGATGACGCTTTGATGTAGTCTGAAGATGTTCACTGGATGTGGTGGCTCCAAGACCTCTAGGAAAGTGCAGGCCAAGGTCAGCTGCTGCCTGTGTTCTTCCCAGGGTCACCGGCATGAACTACAAAGCAATCTGTATATGGCTGCTACTTGTTCTGGGCTTGGAGTACCCAGGAGAGGCCAAGCTACTAACCAAGGCTGGCTGCTGCTAGTGACAGGGCTGAGGGCCACTTAGTGAGAGGTACGGAATATGGTGAGGTCAGATGATGCTTGTTTACTTATTCTTTAAAAAAAAATTTTTTTTTAAGTGAGAGGAAAGTAGATAGTGAGATAGACTCCCACATGTACCCTGACCAGGATCTACCCAGCAACCCCTATCTGGGGCCGATGCTCAAATGGGGAGAGGGAGGGGAAAAAAGCAGATGGTTGCTTCTCATGTGTGCCCTGACCGGGGATTGAACCCAGGATGTCTGCATGTCAGACTGACGCTCTATCCACTGAGCAAACCAGCCAGGGCCCCACAAGATATTTTCATGCTGTGGCTCCTCAAGACCCCACCATGGCCTTGGAAGTCAATACAATCCGCAGTATTTTACAGATGAGAAAATGGAGTCACAAAAGGGTTGAGTCACTTATTCCAGGTGCCCATCTCAGGAAAGATGGTTCTAGAACCAGAGCTCAAGTCTCCAGTACAGGGCTTGCCTCCCTGTTCCAACCCCCACTATGGACCTCTGCTAGGATTTGAGTGAGAGAATCTCCAAGGGCTTCTCCGTCCCTGGTTCTAGAATTTTCTTCTTTATCTTTGAGTCCCAGTTTCCCACTTGCCTGGCATGAGGCTTTGTTTAGCTCTGTCACTGGCAGTTTAGTGTTAAAGAAAAACCTGTCTCTGCTTTGAAGGAGCTCTGAGGAGGTGCTTCCATCTCTTGCTGTGTCAAGTCCCTCCTCTCTGGGCCTTTGTTTCTCTAACTTTGAAAATGAGGCCAGACTCTGGTGCTGAACTCCCTTCCTGCTCCAAAGCTTTCTGACTCCACTGAGCAAATATTTGTCATGCTCCATTGCAGAGACAGTAGCCCTAGTCCTCAAACTGAAGTTCTGGAGGGGAGTCAGGCCTGCACCTGGGAACCATCCGCTCAGGGTGGGCTGTGGTTTCTGGTGGTGGTGTTGGAAGCACTGAGGGAGGAGTCCGTAATTTGGAACATCAGGGAGGCTCCCTGTAGGAGGCAGGGCGGCCTCTGAAGGGTTAGACAGACCAAGATGGGAGGGGGCATGAGCCGGGGCCTGAGTTTGAGAACATTGGGAAGCCTGAGTAGGGGCCAAAGTGGGTAGGACATGGACCTGCGCCATTCCTGTCATGTGGTGTGAGTGGCAGGATGGGAGGAAAGAGGAGCCTGGGAAGGTTGTTTGGGCTGGTCTCATCTAGCAAGTTTCTGAGCAGGGAGTGCAACCCTCATGCCCAGGGTGAGGGCACAGGGGTGATTTAATAGCTATTTTTTTTAAGGGGGAAGTGGGGAGTCAGAGAGACAGACTCCTGCATATGCCCCGACTGGGATCCACCCAGCAAGTCCCCTAATGTGGTAATGCTCTGCCCATCTGGGGCCATTGCTCCGTTGCTCAGCAACCAAGAGGTGAGGCCATAGAGCCATCCTCAGCACTTGGGGCCAAGTTGCTCCAACCGAGCCATGGCTGAGGGAAGAGAAGAGAGAGAGAGAGAGAAGAGGTAGGGGGAGGGATGGAGAAGCAGATGGTCATTTCTTCTGTGTGCTCTGACTGGGAATCAAACCTAGGACATCCACATGCCAGCTGACACACACTACAGCTCAGCCAACTGGCCAGGGTAATAGCTAATTGATATCTATTGATATAATTGCCAGGGGCTCAGAACTTTTTACTCTCAGGCCCTGGAGACCTGATGCTATTCTCTGAGAGGAAATCTTAGTTGGCACAGCTGGCCTGCCGTGGTGGTTGAGGGCTTGGACTCTGGGCTGGTGGCATACCAGTGGTGGGTCCTCAGGGAGTTTACTGAGTTTGAAGCCTGTTTCCCAAGTGTTCAGAAAGAATCATGCGCCTGCCTGAGGCATAGTGCCCGGCACAGAGCTGGGCACACAGTGACTCTTGATGTCTGCCAGCTGTTGCCTTTATGAGACAAGTGCTTACAGGGGTCCCCAAACTTTTTACACAAGGGGCCAGCTCACTGTCCCTCAGACTGTTGGAGGGCCGCCACATACAGTGCTCCTCTCACTGACCACCAATGAAAGAGGTGCCCCTTCCGGAAGTGTGGCGGGGGGGGCCGGATAAATGGCCTCAGGGGACTGCATGTGGCCTGTGGGCCGTAGTTTGGGGATGCCTGATACTTCTGCTAAACCATAGCTACTTCAAGGACCATTGAGGGGCATGAATGCACAGGTCACCCCTCTGGGCTCTGGAAAAGGTCAGCACATGTAGAATGTGCCCTGTTTTTCATAAAATCAAATGGCTTCTCCTTGAGTGGCAAGGCACCCGGTCATGTTACTGGATAGGTTCGGATAGGTGAGTCAGCACATTGAAATGGAGGCAGGGTATGCCCTGTAAGGTGGGGCCATCTGGCCTGCACTTCTGGAGCCTTCTTACCTCATGGGACCCAGTTATTTTATACTCAGAGTCAGTGATCTGTGGCCTGGGCCCTGCTCATTGGGTGTGGACATGGGAATGGGACAGGAGGAGGGAGGACAGAAATAAGCCCATGAAGCAGGGCCAGAGGCGGCAAGACCTTGAGGATGATCAGGGAACATACAATGACCAGGCAGAGTCTGGGAGCAGGGGACAATGGAAGAGTGCCACCAGGAGGCAGTCCTGGGACGGACCAGGGAGGGAAAGAAATGCTAGGACTCTCTGGTGTCTTTAAGAGAACACACATTTTCCTTCAAGACTTGCAAAAGGGCACCTTCTTGGATTCAAAATGTTGTGGGGGCTTTTGAATCCAGACTCTTTCTCCCCCTCCTGCTGTGGCAGGTGGAAACTCTCCCGCCTGGCACTCAGGGTGGGGGAGGAGCATGTCAGGGGATCAGGGCTGGCCTTGCGTGGAGGCTATTTTTTTCCCACAAGGCCTGGTCAGAAGGTAACCAGATTTGTATTCTGAGCAGAGGCTTGGTGACACTAAATGAACAACATACAAATGATGTGTGAAATAACATGCGAATTGGCATCTGTTATTTTTGAGTCAGTTTGTTGGGCATTTTTCTTAAAGGACAGTCATGGTGCTCAGTGTCAAACGAACAGGAAAGCTGCCTTATAGGACACTCCCACAGGGGCTACATGGGCTGTGCCTGCCCGAGAGCTCACGGGCACCATTCTGCTGCCGGCATCTACAGGAGCTGTTGTTTGGTGCTTAGCTTGAGGCAGGTGATCTGCTGGAGGAAGAGACTACACTGGGGGCTAACCCTGGCCCAGTCAGGGGACTGTAAGGTCAATGTCTCTACCTCTCTGAGCCTCAGTTTCCCATTTATAAATGGAGACAGTGGCATTCACAAGTCTGGTGAGAATTAAACGTGATAATGGTTGGGCTAGTGGCCAGCCTAGTGGCTGGCATATCCCAGACTGCCAACAAACAGCAGTTCTTCCTCGCGCCTCCGCTGAGTTGGCACCTGCCTGTACCCTCACAGGGTGCCTCCAGCAAGGATTTATGCAAAGCCTTTTCTTCTTTTTAAGAAGATTTCTGATTTTAACAAATTGGGGCTAAGCCATTTTCTCTTTTTTTCTGGCTTCCATTGGGTAGGATGTTGGCTTGCTCAGTCAGTCCCTGAATAGCTCCCACATGTGGGAGTGCCCGGAGCCGCCAACAGGTGATGGTACCATCCTTCAAGATGAGGACTTGGGGTGTGTTGCTCTGGGTTGTTGTACTGCCTCTAGAGGAGCTCAGAGCTGGATGGCGTTGGTGGGATGCCCCAGGGGAGGCCTCCTCTGGGGGGAACTGGTTGCATATCCGGCCTGGTGTGGCATCATACCTCCCTGAATGGCCAAACTCGACAGGCCCACAAGATGTGCCAGCTTAAGTAGGCAGGGCCCCTGTATACACCTTCTGCCTCCGGGAGGAAGGCAGGACAGGAACCATTCTCCTCTTTACAGGACCCCAAGGCCCAGAGGAGTTATGCGACTTGTGTAAAGCCACTCAGCATTGTAAGTGGCAAGGGTGCTGCTGGAATCCAGAAATTCCAGGTTTTAGTTCCACTGATCACATGGTTGGTGGCAGGTCACATTCTACATCCCAGGAAGGAAAAGATCTGAGCCCTTGAGGACTCAAGTCAGCTATAGGAGTCTGTCCTCAACACCGATTCTTCCTAAAAGACCTTAGGCTTTCAACACATACCTGGGTTCAAATCCTGGCTGTGCACTATTTAGCTTTGTGGCCTTGAGCAGTAGCCTTTTTATCAGGAAAGTGGGGTTCTCCTTCCTTTTGCTGAGAGGGAGGTGGAGGATTTACTGAGGCACCCACAGAGCCCTGGGTCTCTCTGGTCCATGCTGGCCCATGACAGGCTTTACCCTGATGGCTTTTTCCGAGAGCTCAGTGACCATGGGATCATACAAGGTCCTGCATAGCTGGACCCATGATTCCTTGCTCCTCCTCCTCCAGGCTGGACCTGGCATTCCCCTGCTCCTGGGGGAGTAATGGTGCTGGGCCTGTTGGGAGGACATTTTGGCACAGGATGTCAGACTGAGTCCATGCTGTGTGCCAGCTATGGAAAAATCCCCCAGAATTCAAATGAAGTTGATTTGAACCGAGAACAAGTCCAGGATGGAGGTGGAATGATGAGGGTTTCCTTGCTGGTGGAAGGGATCATCTATAGCACTTCTGTGCCCAGCAGCTCGGGAGAATTTGCCATTCTCATAAAGCAGAAACTTCTTTTCCTTTCCATAAAAATGACTCTAAGGCTACACTGAATCTTATTCAGGACTGGAAAGAGGGGTAGATAGGGGAGGAGAAGAATATGAACATTATTAAGGCCTTCTCTGTGCTTTCACACATCTCATCTCATTGAATTCTCCCAGTGATCTCCCTTTCATGTGCTCTGGGTCTCACAGCCAGGAGATAGTTGGGGTTTGAATCAGAAGCATCCTCAAAGCTCCGTGCCCTGTGTAACAAACATGTTTTTGCAGATTACCTCCTAACCTGGGCTGTTTTGAGCCCAAAGGCTGTTCTTGTTCTCTTGAAGCTCTCCCCACCATGGCCTACCCTACCCCCTTTACTGTGCCACCCTCACTGCCCTGCCAGCCTCACCCAGAGCCTCAGTGGACAATTCGAGCTCTGGAGGGAGCTCTGCCAGTTTAAATGCAGAAGATTGTTGACCCTCTTGGAGCCATGGGTACATCGACAGAGGACTGAACCCTGAGGTCTTCCGTGGGTTCTAAAGGGGTCAGCTGAGCAGTCAATGGCGCATGCTTGTTGTTGCTGTCCCAGCTCTGTGGCTTCCTGGCTGTGCAGTCTAGATGAGAAAATTGAGCTCCATGAGCCTCAGTCTCCAGATCGGTGACTAGGATGACGATGGTTTCACCCTCATGGGAATGTGTGTCCTGGAGAACAAACAAGACAAGACATGGCGCTGAGCTCATGGTAAAGGCCTTGGTTAATGCTGACTGTTTTCACCGTTAATTTTCTCATTGTTTAACTCTTTGTCAACTCCATACCCAGAAGGCTAGATTGACCTCCCTGACCACATGGCCTGCACTCCTGTCCCTAGTTGAGTTTCATGCAAACTCTGGTGCCTTACTGTCCCCCTCTCCTCTGCTAGTCTCTTCCCATGTCTATCCCAGGACCTCCTCCAGCCCCACATCCACCTGTTTCTCAACAGGTGTCAGGTGTTTTAGTTGGCTCTGGGGTTCAACAGTGAGCTCACATGCTGGCGGCAGGGGGGGGGGTAGATGTTGAACAAGTATGACAGTTATGATGAGTTTTATGGAAGAAGGAACCACATTCATGAGGCCTGGATTCAACCCCCAACCCCGAGTCAGCCTCCTGTTCCTTCTGCCTGTCCCTCTGCCTTTGACTCCCAGCAGGTCCATGTCACCTTCAATTCTTTCCAGCCTCCCTCATATCTGTTTCCTACCACCTCTGCCTCTTATACACGTGTGATATAGCCTGGTGTTAGGAGAACAGGTTTTAACACAGCAGATCTGGGTTTGCTGCCTGTGTGGCTTTGGATAAGTTGCTTCAATGCTTGAATTCTGTTTTCTTGGGTGTTAATCATAACCCTCTCTTGGAGCCATTGTGAGGATTAAATGAGACACCACTGTATATAAAGCTTTGATGTAGTTTTGGACCCATGGTGAGCACCAGTAAAGATTGCGGTGATGAGAAAGGCCATGGACTAGAAGTGGGGAAACGTGGTTTCTGGCTTCTGTTTTGTTATCAGAACATGGGGAAAAGTGAGGTTAGGATGATGGTAATTCCTCCACTGGCCATCTCATGGGAGAGTCGTGAGGATCACCTGGAATTCAGGAGTGCACAGGGAAAAAGCTGTGATAGATACCCTGAGCGGAAGTAGCACTTTGTTGTTAAATGGGCACATTTCCCAGGGGTGGGCTGGGGGTTGTGAGTGAAACCTGCAAAGGGGTTGTGTGAGGGGATTTTCTCATTGTCAGGAAACAGCCTTTCTGGCCAGCTTCCCTGCCTGCTGCCTCCTCCCTGCAGGCCAGCCCTTGGCCTGAGGCCTGTCAGCTCCTGAACTCTCCTATCAGCAGGGATTTAATTACTATAATGTAAGGAGTGTGGCTCAGGTCCTTTTGGCGAGGGGAGACAGATTTGTCTTCTCACTGGGAGAATAAAAATCGATGGGAAGGAAAGGAACTGTACCTCCCCCCACCCCAGAGTATCCACGGCTATGGGGGTAGCTTTCCTGGGGGTGGGGAGAGAGGAGCCAAGGCAGCGGGGGGGGGGGGGGAGGGAAGGATACACAGTGACAATTCGAGGACCCTGGTAATTGCCTTTGCCGTTCCTTGGGATGACTCAGCTAAGCTGCCTCTGTTTCCCCTGTGATCCTGGTGACAGGTCAGCCTGCTGCTCAACAACCTGGCCCTGCTTTTGAGAAATTTCCAGCCATGCAGGGAGCCCAGGCAGGAAATAGATCACTTTGTTCATTCAACAACTGGTTACTGAGCACCTGTTATGTATGAGGGCTGTTCTAGGCACCACAGATACAGCAGAAAACCCCCACAAAAGATAGGAATCCTCGGCCTCCGGGAACTTAACATTTTTGTAGGTAAAACTAACAATAAAGTATGTAAGTTAATTAATTATATATTACGTTAGATGGTGGTAAAGGCTATGATGAAAAATAAAGCTGGGATGGGAGGGAAGGGAGTTTGGAGGAAAGGTCAGTGACTTTAAACAAGTGTTCAGGGAAGACCTCCCTGAGGAGGTAACGTTTGAGGAAAGGTGTGTGTGTGTGTGTGTGTGGTGGTGGTGGTGGTGGTGGGGTTGGAGCAGGCATCTAGGGGAGGAGAAAATGGCGATGTGAAGGCACTGAGTCAGGACTATGTCTGGCAAGGTCTGGACAGCGCTGTGCGATAGAAATAGAATGTGAGCTGCATTTGGCATTTTAAGTTGCCCAGTAGTCATATTAAAGAAAGGAGAAAGGAGAAATGTGAAATTAATGTGAATATTTTTTGTTTAACCCAAACTAGGGCAAATATTACCACTTCAACATGTAATTAGTGTAAAAACTAATTGAGATAGCTTACACGCCATTTTTCGTATGAAGCCTCTGAAGTGTGGTGTGTACCATACAGGACATCTCCATTGGAGAATAAATCTTCACTGAAAGTACCTGATCTGTTAGAGTTCATAAAATTTACAGGTGGGAGCAGTGAGATGGTGAGCAGTGGTCGGATCCTTGGAATATTCAGAAGGAAGGCACTTCTGACAAATTGGATGTAGGGATGCGGTGATGGTGGGGAGGTAGGGAGAGAAAGGGGAAGTCAAGGATGAGGCCAAGATTTTGGCCCAAGCCAAAGCAAGAATGGAGTTAATTGGGATGGAGAAGGCTGTGGGAGAAGCAGTTTTGGCGAGAAAGCGGAGTTTGGGATTGGACTTGCCTGGTGTGAGGGGAGTCAGTTTCAATATGTGGATAGCGCATGCCCAGAGATCATGGGAGGCCAGAGGCCTGGGAAATGGAAAGCTTTTTCATGGGCCCTTGCGCCACGAGGGATGGTCCCCTTCCCTTTCCAGAGGACTGTCATGGCGTAGCTGGCCACGTTTTTAAAAAAAATTCAAATAAGTTCTCTGGGTCTCCAGCCTCAGAGGTGCTCATTCTCCAAAGGCCACTGGAAGTTGCTTGGGTCTTTCTGGGTCAGTTCACATTTCAAGGTTATATCATATCCCCTGCTCTGGGCCAACCTCAGAGCAGTGTGATGATTAGAAAGAGTTATACATGGTCAACAGCTCCCCAAGCATGGCCCGAAAGCCTGCTTTTATGGTAAGTTACTGAAACAATTCAAAACTCTAGAGACATACATTCTGAATTTTCCAGCTCTTCAACTCCGCAGGGGTGTGGGAGGGATTAATGCTGTGGCACAGAGAGGTTGGAGAAACCTCTTCAAGGCCTCACAGTGGGAAGCCAGGGAGGACCAGCCAATGGGGGTCCCAGCCCCATGTTCACCAGTCCAGGGCTCTCAGACCATACAGGGAGCCCTCACACCTGTTTCCTTTGTGGCTGGGCAAAGGTACAGGAATGTCTTTTAAGGTCTTCTTCCAAGCCCAGCAGTGTCTGATGCTTGGACCTGGGCCTGGAGGGTGGGCATTTGGGACCTGTTGACTAAGGCCACCCCGCTTTGGCAGCCTGGGCCTTCTGACTTGGGTCCAGATCTGGACCCTGACCCTGATTGGCTATGGGACTCTGTGATCTTATCTTTGAGTCCATTTGCCTATCTGCTGAATGGGGGTGATGGTGCTGGCCTTGCAGGAGTTTTGTGAAGCGACATTAATGTTAACAGTGACTCGACACTTAGCAAATATTGCTTCCCTTCCCCTTCCCATGGCAAAGGCAGAGAATGCCTGTGGGTGGGCAGTTCTGCCCATGAGTGGAGGAGATGGTGCAGAAGGCAGCCTCTGACCGGTATTGGGGTGAGGATGCCTGATGAGCAGAATGAGTAGAAGAGAAAGAAGCACCTGCCTGACTGGGGGGGGGGGGGTGTGTGTGAGAACAGTGGAAGGTCTCCTCAATCTTTCATACCTTTCATGAGACCTGGGATCTAACTGTACTTTTTAATCAGGGGGCCTCAGCTAGGGCAATTTTGATCCCCAGGGGAGACATTTAGCAATGTCTGCAGACATTTTTGGTTATCATAACTGGGGAAGGATGTCCCAGGCAACTAGTAGGTAGATGCTGGGCGGAGGCTGACCAGCCTCTGGGAGGGAGGCGTTGAGGACCAAGGCTGGGCTGGCCATGCTGACCCCGCTTCTGAGCACCACACTGAGGTCGTCAGCAGTGAGGCTGGTGTTTTGAAAAGTTCATTCCCTGGTTGCTAGTAAGGGTGGTTTCTAGGGGCACTGTTAAACACTCTACGAATCACAGGATAGTCCCCACAACAAAGAATTACCAGGCTCCGAATGCCGTTAGCACTAGCACTGAGGCTGGGAAATCCTGCTTTAGATGACTCATTCTCACAGGCGTGTTATGAGGACAAATGAGAACACAGAAGAGGTTGGCTATCAGCTTCAGGTGCATTCTAAATCCCTTTCTCCCGCCCCCACCCCCACCCCGCCTGGTGTCATCCAGGTCTCTGGACCAGGAGTCAGAAGACCTGAGTTCAAGTCCTGACCCCGAGTAGTGTTTCCTTGTTGCCAGTCTTCGTTGTCTTTCATCCTGGCAGGTCTCATCTGTAAATGGGACAGTGGTGTTTCCCTCCTGATAGGCTGTGGTGTGGACCAAGTGGCAGCCTTTGTGGGGAAGATGCTTTGTCAGCTATGATGTGCCGACAAAAGGGAGGCAGCAGGATGGTGGACTTTCTGCCTGGCACTGGATGAAACTTTAGGAGAGGCAAAGCCCAGGGATTCCTCTGCCCTGTGAGGCCGCATGGCTGTTCCCAGGCCTGCTCCATCTTTCTTATTTTGTGTTTCCTTGATCAGGTGGAGGTAAAGCCTCCATTTGGGGAAGATGGAATTTGCAGGAAAATGCAGGGCTATTATTTCTGTGCTGGGTGAGTGGGAGAAAGAGCTGGGTGAGTGGCAGACTTTCTGGTTGAGAGAGGTGGCTGAGTGTGCCAGCCTGGGCATTGCTAAGATCGTGCTAGGGTGAGTGGGCCAGGATTCCCCAGTGACCACCTCAGGAAGTAATATCTGAGCTCAAGACTAGCCCCCGGGAAAGACAGAACTTGCTATCAGGGAAGGGTCTGCACCCAAGTGCTGAAGTTCCAAGGACATTCTACCGACAAACTTTCACTGACACCTGTTCTGTGCCAGGCACTGGCCTCAGAAATATCAGGGGGCATAGAGATAGACAGTCCATGGTTGAGAGAGTGGTCAGATTGCCGCCGCTCTGCAGTAAGGCAGACTGTGACAAGTATGTTGAAGAGGTGCAGCATCACGCTAAGGGCACGTCTGGAACTTTTCAAGTCTAGAGTCTCTGAGAGGAACTGGGGTTGGGCTGGGCTTTCATGAATCAAAAGGCAAGGAGGATAAAAAGCTAAGAACTATATGATGTCACACACAGGTGGGATGTAAAACTGAGACTCATGGACACAGACAAAAGTGAAGTAGTTCAGGGGGAGGGGGGAGAGGTGAGGGGTGAGGGGAGTAAAGAGGGCCAAATATAGGGTGACAGAAAATGATTTGACTTTGGGTGATGGGCACACAACGCAGTCAACAGTTCAAATGCTATAGAAATGTTTACCTGAAACCTATGTACTCTTCTTGACCAATGTCATCCCATTAAATTTAATTTCTAAATTGAAAAAAAAAAAAGAAAAAAAGAAAAGAGGATTCCAAATTGAAGGGACAGTCTGGGCAGAGGTCCAGAGTTCAAGAGTGCCAGGTGTTCTCAGGGAGGGACAAAGGGACTAGGTTTTCCTGGAAGTGTTGAGAAGAAGAGACTGGAAATGGATGTGGCTCCTGCTCCTGGGGGCCTTGCACACCAGGCTGAGGAGTTTGTACTTTTGTCTTTAAGCAGTGCAGAGGTGTGGTCAGGTCACTGCAGAGGATGGGTTATAATAGGAGGAAGCTCAAAGCACAGAGGCTGGTTAGAAGGTTATTGTAATAGGTCTAGAGAAGTGAAGGCTTGAACCAGGCGAGGGGCAAAGGGAAGGGAAGATGTGGGAGCAGAGGGGGGCTTGGGGGCGGTAGGTAATGAGTTGGGCTTGATACATCTCCACCCCGGATAAACAGGTTGTGTGTGAAGGTCAAAGTGGGATCATGACCTGATCCCCTTACTGCTTGGCTATACAAACAGTCCTTGCTGGGAGGGTGGGAAGCTGTGAGCGCTTACACAACCTACCAGTCCCAGAGAGCGGGGAGGCGCAGTGCCAGCACCAGCCACGAGGCTGGGGGGCTTCCTTCTGGAACTCCCCGGGCTCGGCACCGACCTTCTGCCAGGCCTGAGGGAGACAGAATACACCCTCCTTCTGCTCGTTTTCAAACATATGGGAGGAATAGCAGTAGCGTGTTGGAGCTCCCATCAGAGCTCTGTGCTGACAGGCTGTGCGGTTGGGCAAGTTGCCTGACCTCCCTAGACCTTGGTCCCTGCATGTGTAAAACGGGGATCATGATGCTTAGCCCATGGGGTATGGTTGTGAGAGAGGAATAAATAACACAGGGTAAAGTTCTTAGCTTAACAAATGGCCACTATTTTTAATGGACAAGAAAAAGGGACCGACTGGCCATGATGGGGTGGGGAGAGGCAGGACTGTGCTGCCGATAAAGGAGATGGACACCTGAAAGACAGTCGGAATGGCGAGGCTGGTCCCAGATTTGCAGAATGTGGGAGACCAGGAGGGTGTCTGAAGAATTAGGCAATGCTGGGGGTCTTCTGGGAGTGCAGTTCGTATGAACAACCTTTACCAGCTAAAGGTGAATGAACTTTCCAAAACATCATTACTGCAGGTGACTGCAGTGTGTTGGGTACTCAGGAGTTAGTCAGCATGGCTGGCCCAGCCTTGGTCCTCAGTGTCTCCCTCCTGGAGCCTGGCTGACCTCTCTGCTCAGGGCTGTAGCCGGCATCTGGCCCAGTTCAGGCTCTGGGGGGTGGGGGGTGGGAGGGGAAGAGCCCTGGAGGTGGGATCAGTGACCTGATGTTCACACTGGCTCTGCCCCTCCCTCACAGATGTGTGGGCTCTTACAACACAGTGATGGGTCTAGATCAGTGGTCAGCAAACTCATTAGTCAACAGAGCCAAATATCAACAGTACAATGATTGAAATTTCTTTTGAAAGCCAGATTTTTTTTAACTTAAACTATATAAGTAGGTACATTGTTATTAACTTAATTAGGGTACTCCTAAGCTGGCCAAAGAGCTGCACTCAGGGGGCCAAAGAGCCGCATGTGGCTCGCGAGCCGCGGTTTGCCAACCACTGGTCTAGATGAATAAACAGTACCAGGGCCATGCCAAATACTTAATTTGCATGCATTCCTCCTTTAGTAAGTACAGTAGACGGTTAGGGCAAAATTGCCCTCAAGGGCAGTCCCAAATGCCTACATTGCCCCAACTGTGGCCATGCAGAGCAGTGGTGCTTCTGAGGCTGCGCTTTCTCTCTGCCCTCGCTGCATGTCGTATCCCTTTGCTCTCCTCTCCTGCGATGTGACCCAGCCCTATAGGAACTGGCTGCAAAGACAGCAGGGCAGCGGTGTACCATGGAACAGGGAGCAGTCTGTCCTTGTGTGGACAGTGAGGGAGCACACTGTCTGTAGAGTGTAAGAAAGTAAGTAAAACCGACTAAAAGTTGGTCTTCTTTTTATTTTCATTGGCTCATAAATAAGGTCAGTGATAAAAACCCTCCTCCTCTTGGCACAAAAGTACCTACATCCTGCCCTTGGCTTGACCCTTCCTAATGGTCACCCAGAAGAGAGCCCAGGAGAGAAGCTCACTGGGCCCTGCAGAGGAAACGAAGATCTTGGAGGGTGAGCTATTTATGATTGCAGTGGGAGCATGGATCTGGGGCCCAGGAGACCTCCTGGGAAGTGGGGGTAGGTAGAGGAGTGGTGAGCAGATTCAGGCAGTGGAGGTGAAGGTTGTGAGCTAAGGCTGGGGAGGCATTGTCCAGGCCCTTTGGACGTGGGCAGGAAGAAGGCGTATTCCATCTCCCTTGGATTTGGTAGGAGGCCAGCACAGCCCTGTGGGTTCCAGAAGGAAAGGTCCCCAGCTGGGACAATGGTGCTGTCTGGGGTGGATGCTATGCCACCTTGCTCCCCTCAGCTGGGAAAAAGGAGCCAGGGCTACTCTGGGGCTCAGGGAGCTGGAGGGGGGCTTGGGAAAGGCAGGAGATCTGGAATTCACATTTTACCTTGCGTGCAAGGAGTGCATGAGGATCAAAATGAGCACTTTTAAGGTTTTATTACCATGATTTAAACAGGTTTCCATGCAGGGTTGTGGGATGGGCCTATGTGGAAGAGTTGTGGGAGCATCTCTGTTTAGGATGGGGGTCTGATGGTGTTTGGCCCCTTTCTGCTTGAACCCCTTGGAGGGCTCTTTGTGAGGGAGCAGCAAGCCTGGATCTGTTTAGGAGGCAGACAGCTGGGGCCCCTGCAGTGAGGAGAGCAGAGACCTCCGGGACTTGGGAGAGTTGGGGAACTCTTCTGGATTTGCTCCCAGAAGCAGGTGCATCTGGTTCCATTTGGAGCCCATTTGGAAACAGTGAGTGGGCTGGTGTGTGGCTGTCTGGGGCTACCAGGCTGAGCAGCCAGGTTAAGCTTAGCCCAGAGGCACTTCCCAGAAACTCATGGCACTGTCAAGGTATTGGCTAGATGTTGAGCAGTTGGCAGGATGTAGTGTGGGAACAGCAAAGAGGTTTTATCAGGGTGTCAATTCTGAACAATTGGTAGGAGCTGCTGTAAGGGCTGTGTTGAAAAGGATTCTGCAGTGCATTCTGAGCTTCGTAGGAAGAGTGCTGTGATTGATTTGTGATGTCTATACAGGCAAGGAAGGACAGAGGAGTGGCCAGTCGTTTCCCGTTGCTGGGTAGTGGAAAGATGAGAGCCTGTGTTTGATCTTAGATGAGTAACTTTTACCTCTCTTGGGACCTAGTTTCCTGATCTCTAAAATGGGGGTAAAAATATTGCTTTCCAATCTGATAGGCTTATTGTGGGGACTAAGTAAGAGAGTGGAGTGGAAGCACTTTGCGAAATACAAGCACAGAGTAGAGTGGTGGTGGTGGTGGTGGTGGTGGTGGTGGTGGTAGTGGTGGTGGTGGTGATGATGGTGGTGGTGGTGGTGATGGTTGTGGTGGTGATGATGGTGGTGTTGGTTCTTGTGGTTGTGGTGGTGATGATGGTGGTGGTGGTGATGATGGTGGTGGTGGTGGTGGTGATGGTGATGATGGTGGTGGTGGTGATGGTGGTGGTGATGGGGGTGGTGGTGATGGGGGTGGTGGTGGTGATGGTGGTGGTGGTGATGGTGGTGGTGGTGGTGATGGTTGTGGTGATGATGATGGTAATGGTTGTAGTGGTGATGGTGGTGATGGTTGTGGTGATGGTGGTGGTGGTGATGATTGTGGTGATGGTGATGGTGGTGGTGGTGGTGATGGTTGTGGTGATGATGATGGTGGTGGTGATGGTGGTGGTGGTGATGGGGGTGATGGTGGTGGTGATGGGGGTGGTGGTGATGGAGTTGGTGGTGATGGGAGTGATGGTGGTGGTGGTGGTGATGGTGATGGTGGTGGTGATGGTGATGATGGTGGTGGTGATGGTTGTGGTGGTGATGGGGGTGGTGGTGGTGGTGATGTGGTGATGGTAGTGGTGGTGATGGTTGTGGTGGTGATGGTTGTGATGGTGGTGGTGATGTAGTGATGGTAGTGGTGGTGATTGTGGTGGTGATGATGGTGGTGATGGTGGTGATGGTGGTGGTGGTGGTGGTGGTGATGGTGGTGATGGTGGTGATAGTGGTGGTGGTGATGGTGATAATGATGGTAGTAGTGGTGTTGGTGTTTGTTCTTGAATCACTCAGAAACCCAAAATGACCTATAAATAATGCCTGTGGTCTTTACTTTCTCTGCCTCACTGAGGACCAGACCACTCATGGTCTGAGTGCATATAAGGCACGGCTGACATGATGAGTGGCCATATAGACTTTGTCACCCAGCCTCTTTATACACTTTTGGCCAAAGAGTACAATTGGAAGTCACTTTGTTTCTCTCATGACCCTCTCCCCAACTTTAGATTTAGAGATTGTTTTTGTGTTTAATGAGAAAAGGACAGAGAATCTCTTCCATTGACTCTTATTCTCCATTAAAGATAACAAAATCTCTTTATATAGTCTAAAAGCCTGACAAGAGCACATACCAATAATGCATGAATTACGCAAATCTGTGTTGTCACTTGGTTTGCATAATGAAGGGGCTGGGGGAGGGTTGGGGAGGGGAAAGAGTGGGCTGAAGATGCCTGCCCAGATTTGTTTAATGGGGACACCATTTTTTCCTCCTTCCCTACCCCCTTCTGTCCTGAGGGTGGCCCACCCTCAGCCCTTCTTTGCTGGCCTTGTGTCTGTCCCCCTCTCAGGGTTAGTCACCAAGGCAGGAGCACACCATCCTGTGCTCACCGCTCCTGTGGAACTGGCTTCATTGACTCTCTCAGCCTCCCCTCCGGGTACAGGTAGCTTTCCCCAAGAAGACCCCCGGACTATTATTTCTCCAAATGTCCGTCTCACCGAGAAGGTGGACTTCATTAAGTGCCATCTGGAATTGTAACTATTCCCAAGTGCCTTTTTCTCTGGCTTTTGGGAAGTGAAGTGAAAGAACTCACCCGACCTGTCTCTTTGGGCAGTTCTCATCTTTGCTCCGAAGGGTTTCAGCCTCTGTCTGTAAAGTGGGTTCCACCTCTGCTTTTCCCTCCCTGCCTCCCTGAGCCTTGCTAATCTTAGGACTAAATTAGATGAGGGCACTTGAGGCCTGAGCCTGCTGGGTGCTGCCGGGAAGCCTGGGCAGATGTGGCTTACGTTGAAAGGGTGCAGGCGGTGGCTGTGGAGGTGGGCTGGGCCTGGGTGTGTGGGGGTGTGGCAGCTGGCTTCTCCAGAAAGCTCTGATACTTCTCTGGGTAAGGCAGCTTCTTGATCTGGAGAAGGTAGATGTTCTGCATGGTGGGTGCAGGGACGCACCCTAGTTGGAGGGTAGACAGGGATATCCAGTTTCTGGAAAGGGTGAGCAGACTGTCAAGGCTGTACAAAGGCTGGGGTTCAGCTCAGTTCAATGCACTTATTAAGTGCTCAGCTCTGTGGACCACGGCTTGCTCTAAATGCCGGGACCATGGAGATAAAAAAGTCCTCATAACTCTTATTTACTGAGTTTTATTCTTAGTGTCAGGCCCTGTGCTAAGTCTCTTGTTTAAATGTGTCATGTCAATGCTTACAACAACTTTTTTTTTAAGTGAGAGGAAGGGAGATAGTTAGACAAGACTCCCACATGTGCCCCAACTGGGATCCAACCGGTAGCCCCCGTCTGGGGCCAATGTTCAAATCAACTGAGCTATCCTTAGTGCCTAAGGCTGATACTCAGACGAATTGAGCCACTGGCTGTGAGAAGGGAAGAGAGAGAGAAGTGAGAGAGGAAGTGGGGGAGAAACAGATGGTCACTTCTCATGTGTGCCCTGACTGGGGATTGAACCCAGGATTTCTGCATGCCCGGCCAACATTCTATCCACTGAACTAACCAGCCAGGGCCTCGACAACTTTATGAAGTCACTATTTCTCTATTTTATAGATGAATAAGTTGAGACTTGGTCATATGGCCAGTAAGTGGCAAAACAGAGGATAAGCCAGGTCTTCTAGCTCCAAGGCCCATTTTCCTGACCATGATGCTTTGCTGCCTCTGTTGACTCCCACCCAGACCCTTCCCTTGAGGGTCTTAGGATAACGGAGGTGTAAGCAGATGGTGAGGGCGGTGCAGTGTGAGGTGTGCAAAGAGAGAGGTTTGAACTAAGAACAGAAGTAGCACAGAGTATTTAGTTATGTCAGGGAATGTTCACAGAGGGGTGGCTCCTCAGTAATGCCCAGAACGGGAACCAGATTCTGAAATCAGGAAAGAGGCCAGCATAGGCTGCAGGTCAGCAGGTAGGGGTGGGGGGCTTTCATGTGAGCAGAGTAATTTCTGATACTCTCAGCCCCTTCCTGCCTCATTCACCATGGCGATGGGTGTGTGTGCGGACTGGGTGAGCTGGAGCTGACAGCCTTCAACTCTAGTCCTGCTCAGGGGGGTCTTGGCGGGGACAGGCAGGCAGGGCAAGTGTGGGGTGCTGCCCCACGGGCAACTCTCCTTGACCCATATGTTCAGCAAGTGCACTGGCCTCCCTGGCCTTGCCAGGAAGCTCTGAGTACAGGCATCGTTGGGTGTACTCTGGACTGTTTGTGGACTCTGATGCATGGGGTAAAACCACAGCTGTTCCCACACCCACACCCTTCGACACCCAAAAATGGGGCCACCATCAAAACATCCCTGGGAATTCTTTGCATTGAGTAGGACAGGGCTGGAAGGGGAGGTATCAGTGGTTCAGAGAGAAAGTGATTTGCCCCAAGTCACACAGCCAGTGAGGAAGCAGATCATCGCCTGGGTTTCCAGTCTCACCACTGCAGGGTTCTCTCTTACCTGCTCACCCCTCCCTAGCACCCACCATGAACGCTCGCTCACCCATGCAGGTACACTCTTGCTGTGTTTCCCTCACACCTGGCCAGCCTCTCAGGATCCTTTTAGGCCAGAACTTCTTTCTTGGGAGAATTGAAATGGAATTGTCAGATGAGGGAGCTGAACCTGCGGGTCCTTCACACACACATTCAGCCCACTGTCTCCAGCCTCCCCTGGGGTCTTTGCTCCTGCTTACGAGCGTAAGTGCCTAGGATGCTGTGATTGGGGAGTGGGGGTAAAGTGGGAGAACAGAACATGGTAGATTCAACTTTATGCAGGGAGTTTGGAGTGAGGAGGGGCTCCATGTTGAAGCCACAGAGATGTGAACTGAAGTCCTGACTCCATTGCTTATAAGCTGTGTGACTTTAGGCAAATAACTTAACCTCTCTGAGTACCAGTTTCCTCATTAATAAGATGGGGTTAATAATAACATCTACCTCAGTAGTTTCCAAACTTTGCTACATTTTGGAAACACCTGGGATCTTTAAATAATTCTGATATCTGGCTTTCAGCTTCTGAGCTGATCTCGCTTGTCTGGGGTACAACCTGTGTATTAAGAGTTTTTAAAAACTCCCCAGGTAGAGGAGCATTTGAGATCTTGCTTCTCAGCATGTCATCAGTTTGGCTCATATAAACTCAAACTCTTATAAAATTCTCAAAACAAACCAACAAAAACCTCCACAAGTGATATTAATAGGCTGCAAAACTGGGGACCACTGTCAAGGTTTATAGGGGATTAAAAGGGAAAATGTAGACCCCTGGGGAGGACTCGATGAAAAGAGGTGATTATTTTTTGTTGTTGTTGTTCATTTCCCTGCCTTTCACTTCATTTATTGTGGGGTCTGCAGGATGGGAACATTTTCATCTCTGCTCCATGGTAGGTTTGCTATGAATGCTGACCCTGAAGTGGCTGTCAGTGTCATTTTTTTTTTAAGCGAGAGAGAGACAAGAAGGGAGAGAGATGAGAAGCATCAACTCAGAGTTGCGTCACTTTAGTTGTTCATTGATTACTTCTCATATGTACCTTGACCAGGGGGCTCAAGCTTAACCAGTGACCTCTTGCTCAAGTCAGCTACCTTGGGCTCAAACCAGCAACCATGGGGTCAGGTCGATGATGCCACACTCAGGCTGGCGACCTCGCGTTCAAACTGAATGAACTTGCACTCAAACTCGCGTTCAAACTGAATGAACTTGCACTCAAACTCGGGGTTTCAAACCTGGGACCTGTGTATCCCAGGTCAATGTTCTATCCTGTGTGCCACCACTGGTCAGGCAGTAGCTCAGCTTTACAAGGAAAATCCTATTCCTGACCCCTCTCACTGTTTCTGCAACTCTAGGGCAGGCCTCAGTCTCCCTGGCAGGCCCCAGGGAGCTCATGATTAGACAGGGCTCCTGAAAGGGGAGCTCCATGATCAAGCTTCCCACGAGTCTCCTCTTGATGGCTTTGAGGATGAAAGGGTTGGTCTCTTTAAGGGGTCTCAGGGAGTCAGAGGCCCAAGATGCTGGGATGTGCTACACCCAGTCTGGATTTGGTGTCTTGATTGATGAGGGCTCAGGGGAGGGTGTAGGTGGGGATGGAGTGGGGGAGGGACTGCTGCTTTGGCTTGGTTTGAGGCAAACCTGAGGGGAGGCTGTGAGGGAAGACACATTTTCCCAGATCCCTCAGCTGTCCTGACAGGAAGTTGTGCATCACTAGGCTGACAGGAAGGAAATGGCTCTGTCGCTGGGAGAGAGAAAGAGAATTCTGTCTGGGGCTGAGGGAGAAGGTGTGTGCAGAAGCCCTTCTCTCCACACAGAAGGACTCTCTCTTCCCTCAGACCCTGCTGCCTGTTCAGTTTCCAAAGACTGATTTTAGCTAATGAGGAGCTATGAGAGGGAAGTGAGAAGGGGTCCTGTGAGATTTCGGGAGGTAGGACGCCTTCTGCTTTCAGCCGGCATCTTTCTTACCCAGCTCCCAGCTTCGGGAAAATGGAAGGTGACAAGGCATTTTGTGATCTCACATGCCACTTTTTCTCCATCCACAAACCACACCTTTGTGAATGCCTTTGATTTCTATTTCTTTTACCGCCCAAAAAACACAATGAATCTTTTAATAGCACAAGGCCTTTTGGATCTCTAACCAATTGGTTGCCAAATCCTATCCAAAGTGCACTCAGAATAGATGCTTTTAATAAAATATATTACCTTTAAGCCAGCATAAACCTGTGAAATTTGTACATTTCTTTTAGAGCATCTCTACAAATTTTACAATATTGAAATCACCACCGAGTGACCTTTCAGGAAATACTAGATAAATTACAAGAGACAAATAGACAAACCAAACTGAAAAGTATAATTTCCAGTACCTTTCCTGCCAGGTTCTCAGGCTGAGTCTTTGAAATCCCTGTCTCCCTGTGCACCCTCCCCAGCCGTGTGACCAGCCCTGCCCTGAAGGACTCCCCTGTGCACTGCTCCTTCAGAAGCGGGATGCCCTCTGAGAGCCACTCGCAGCTTGGAGAGGCAGCTCTGGTATGTGGCTCCCGGCACCTTGTCCTGTCTGTGTTTGCCTCTGTACTTCATCGTTCAAAACACTCCCACTGGTGGCCAGAGCCCCCAGAATGCTCTAGGCCCTAGAGTCTAGGGGGTGGTTGGGGGCTGCTTTGGAAAGGCTCAGATGCTCGGCTGGCTGGGTCTGACCCAGATACGTGGCGGGGAGTCCTTGGCCACCCTGGGGTCTGAGCCCAGGGACCCTCCCTCTGGAGTATTCTCTGTGTTTGGGCCAGCCCTTGGTCACCCCTCTATGGCCCCCACCAGTTCAAGTCCCCACCGAGTCTCACCATGCCACATTAGGCGACTTCCCTTGCTACTAGTTAGTAATGATCAGGGGATACCAACCAGGTGTAATAGTCTGTTCATACTTTGTGTAGGGAAAACAGAATTTGGGAGGCAAGTGGCCTGTAAAATCACACGAATTAGAGTTCCTAAGGGGTCTTCTGGGGCCTCACTGCTCCCTTGCTCCCCTTCCAGTGCAGGTCCCCAGAGACTTGGAGCAGTAATGGGGTGGTGTGCATAACTATGCCCAGCTTCGTAGAGTCTGCTCATTGTAGTTTACCAGATGGCAGTGGTCACATGTTGACAGGCTCATTTAATGGATAAGTGAACTCAGTTACCAGCTTGGCTGCTTTGCCATCACGGTTCAGTGACCTGAATTCATGTCAACTGGAGGAATTACTCAGGTGTCCTGGGTCTCAGCAGAGATGCCATCTCACATGACTCTTCTCCACCACCACCCTTCCACATGGGGAAGAAGAGAGATGAGAAAGAAAACGGAGGTTCAAGAGTATTCTGAGTGCTGCTGGCTCTTCTCTAGGATAAGTAGCACCACGAGGAACATAAATAGCTATCAATGCTGCCCAGGGTTTCCCTCCCTTCTTAATTTGATTATTAATTCCACAAACATTAATGGGGTTTTTGTACTATGTGAGGTGCTGGGGGGGACTAAAAGATGAAAAAGACCTTGTTCCTTATCCTCAAGAGCTCATGGTCTTTTAAAGATACTTAGTGCAGTTAGATTGTCTTCCAGAGATGCTTAACGTGCCTGGTGGAGGAAGCACAAAGGAGGCGACTCTAGAGGGGGTTCAGTGGGAATACGAGAGCACATGTGGATCTTTAAGGCTGGTAAGGAATGTGATAGGTCAAGAGAGGAAGGGCTTTCCTTCCCGATGAGCATGTGCAAAGGCCCAGAGACTGAGTAAAATGCATTTTGGAGGTGTGTGAATATAACCTATTGTGGCTGGACTCTATGGTGTGAGTGGGGCTGGGGAGGTAGGCAGGGGTCAGATTATGCAGGTGCCTTACTTAGGGGGTCTACCTTTAACCTAGAGGCCACAGAAGCCATAGAAAGGCTTTGTGTGGAGGGGTTGCATAATCCGTGCTTTATATTAGCCATTGTGGAATCTACATGGTATCACAGGGGGAACTGGGGCAAGGGGGTCTAGGAGGCTCAATTCGAGCTCTAAATTCTAGATCTGGACCTAGCAGCTGGGTGACACTGGCCAAGTCTAGGCCTCAGTCTTCTGGCCTGTAAGAGGGGAAGACTCTAAGGCCTGTTTCAGGTCTGACATTCTCCACACCTCCCTCTCTCTGGCCACCACGCCCTTTGTTTCGTACTTGTCCATCCACCTCTGGCCTCTGACCCATGTCTCCTGGCTGTCCCACCACACTCAGTGGCTGCTGCCAGCTGGAGGAAGAGGAATGAGTCCTCCAGGAAGAATGTGCGCTCCTGACCACCTGGCCGGAAGAGGCTCATGGACTGCCTGGCCTTTTCCGCCCCTGCAGGGACACTTTCCCTGGCCCACTCACTAGGCTCCCCACAACTCATAGCCTGGCTCAGCCTGGCTTCTTCAGTGAAACAATTCATTCCACTGGGCCCATACCCCGCAACTACCTGGCCCCAAGGGGAAAGAGGTGGCTGATTTGGAGTCACTGTCTGGAAGACAGGGACATCTGTGTGGAGAGATATCGGTGCCTTTGGCCCATGTAGTCTTTTTCCTTAGCTCTCACCTGGATTTTAAAAGCTTAGCAGGTCATCCATCATCTGCAGTGGTTGTCCAGACGCCCGGCATTCACTCTTCCTGCCCAGGAGCCCTGGGAGCCACTTCTGCAGGAGGCCGTGAGAATGGCTATAGGTGGAAGCAGGTTTGTCCAGCTACCTTTACAGCAGTGGCACTTGGTCCTAGAGCTGCTCCAGGCTAAGTAGCCCGGAGGAGGGGGAGGCCTGGGGCTTCTGCTTTCCTCAGTCTTTGAGGAAAACAGCTGTTATATTTATTTATTTATTTATTTTTATTTATTTATTTTTAAAGGGACAGAGAGAGTCAGAGAGAGGGATAGATAGGGACAGACAGACAGGAACGGAGAGAGATGAGAAGCATCAATCATCAGTTTTTTGTTGTGACACCTTAGTTGTTCATTGATTGCTTTCTTGTACGTGCCTTGACCGTGGGCCTTCAGCAGACCGAGTAACCCCTTGCTTGAGCCAGCAACCTTGGGTCCAAGCTGGTGAGCTTTTTTTTTTTGCTCAAGCCAGATGAGCCTGCGCTCAAGCTGGCGACCTCGGGGTCTCAAACCTGGGTCCTCCGCATCCCAATCCAATGCTCTATCCACTGCGCCACCGCCTGGTCAGGCCAGCTGTTATATTTAAATGCTCAAACAATGGGTTCTAAACAAGTAAGTATCTGTTTAGTAAGTGGAATGGGAAAATCGAAGGTGATTCTACTCCCCTCCCCCCATTCTAAGTGCTATTTACTGTCTGAGTGATCAGACTTGAAAAGGAGTCATTTTGCTTGATTTTTCCTCTCCTTGGGTATTTGGCCTGCTGTTTCATTATTCGTTCATTCCGTCATTTACCCACTCACTAATTCATCAAGTAGTTATTGAATATCTGCTACTATGTGCCAGGCTCTGTGTGAGGTAACGGAGACAGAGAGACAGGATGAGAAGGTGCCACCAAACAGCCCAGCGTCTGGGTGACCACCCAGTGGGAAGCCCAGGGGTTGCCAGATCTCAGGGGCTTAGGCACAGTAAGTTTCATTCAGACATAGAAGCTTTAGCTGACAATCCTAACCCCTGTTCCCAGAAAATAGGGAAATAGAAATAGTGGGAGAGGGGAGAAACATGGGCGTGGAGAGTGAGGTGAGGCTGGAGGAAAGAGCGATGAAAGCAAGGAAGCAGCAAGCTTTCCCACGAGGGAGACCCTCCAGACAGCCAGTCAGCAGGGCCCAATGGAGGGAAAAGCCCACATTCTCTCTCAGCTCGGCTCTGGCAAGCTGGGTCACAGACTGGTTACTCCCACCCGTGCCTCAGTTTCCCCATCTGTAAAATGAGGCTTTGGACTGGGGGATCTCAGAGATCTCCTTTGAACTAATATTCTGTGATGAGTGCAGGACATAGCAGATATGGAGCACGAGCCCAAATCCAGGTCCTTCAAGTAGAAGACGTGGTTCCTTTGGCTTCTCCCATCTCAACAGTGAGACACCCAGAGCAGGCCTGTGGGAGTCCTGCCCTCTCCTCACTAAAAACAGGTGACTTCTGCTGCTCTCCCAGCTGACCACCAAAGGGAGAGCTGGGTCTCTGCATTTTTGCGCATCCTTTCTGATATGGGCATACTTTTCTTGGAGTTTCTTTCATTTCTTTCTGTCAGTAAGGTCACTTGATATGCTCAAAGTACAGGACTGTCTGCAATGCAAACATGCTTACTGATGCATTGGACTACACTGCCAGGCCGGACTCCAGTCTCCTCAAATACTGTCCCATATGCCTGGCCATGGGGCTGTGTTAGACCATGGACCCCAAGGGTCACAATTCCAAAGAGCTCTCATACAGGACAGACTTACTGATCTATAAAGAAGACAATGCTTTGTCAACACAGTATTAGAATCCTACCTATGTGATGTTGGGTAATTGCTTAAATATGCTGAGCCTCAGTTTTCCCATCTGCCAAATGGGAATGGTTCTCCCTATCTCTCAGGGATCAAATAGGAAACTGCCCAAGAAAATGCTTTATAAGCAGGAAAGCTCAGACACAATGATTCAGTATCAAATATATATATATATATATATATATTTTTTTTTTTTTTGTATTTTTCTGAAGCTGGAAATGGGGAGAGACAGTCAGACAGACTCCCGCATGCGCCCGACCAGGATCCACCCGGCACGCCCACCAGGGGCGATGCTCTGCCCACCAGGGGGCGATGCTCTGCCCACCAGGGGGCAATGGCTCTGCCCCTCCGGGGCATCGCTCTGCCGCGACCAGAGCCACTCTAGCGCCTGGGGCAGAGGCCAAGGAGCCATCCCCAGCGCCCGGGCCATCTTTGCTCCAATGGAGCCTTGGCTGCTGGAGGGGAAGAGAGAGACAGAGAGGAAGGGGGGGGGTGGAGAAGCAAATGGGCGCTTCTCCTGTGTGCCCTGGCCGGGAATCGAACCCGGGTCCCCCGCACGCCAGGCCGACGCTCTACTGCTGAGCCAACCGGCCAGGGCCAGTATCAAATATATTCTGATATTCAGTCCTCTCCATGGTTATAGCCTCCTCTGTGCTGAGAAATTCAAGCCACAAAGGGTTAAGGCAGGCTGGGCACATAACTGAGATTGTCCATAATTGATGGAATAAAACTTAAAGGAGTAAAGTATAATTGCAATTAATCCAGGCCCTGTGACACTGCCCTACTAAAAATAGTGCCTACTAGTAATTGCTTTGATCTAGCAAAGTGATGCCTGTCCAGGAGCCTGGGAGCAGGGACCCTGGCAAAGTGCCTGCTAATGGCAGCATGGAGCCTTCTCTCCCCACCCAACCCCTGCTGTACAAGGTGGGTGTGGAAGCTGGGAGGCTTGGGGGCAGAAGGGCAAGGAGGGGCCCCAATTCTCTCATCCTATGGTAGCCAATGCTACATATATAAGATGATCATATGATTCATTGCCTAAACTGGGACACTTTTGAGAGTATTACATTAATAATTACTACTCAAATTTATAATTACACCAGACAAGAGGCATCGCTGGACTCCCCCAGGCAAACCAGGATATACAGTCACCCTACGCAGAGACTGTTTTAAGCTCATGGGAACCCTTGGTAGTAGAGCATTTCCACATTCATTATCTGGTCTTCCTCCTAGTAACTCTGGAAGGAAGGAAGAATTTTTACTCTAATCTAATGAATGTGAAAGATGGTGATGAAGCCAAACCAGTCCAGCTGTGGTCTTTGACCTGGCTTCTCCAGTGGCTGACCTCATGCAGACAGAGGACAGCTGGTCAGGGAAACAAACAGATCTCAGAGGGAGAGAACCTGCAACTCTGGCTTCAGTGGAGTGGCTGCATAGGGAGCACAGAGATCATGTCCAGCAGGGACTTTACCTGATCTAAGGCTTGGAATCCAAGACTCCTGCATGCACTAGCTATGTGTTCTCTGCAAATTGTATAATCACTCTGTGCCTCAGTTTGTCCAGTGGGGGAAGTAATCCCTTGCTGTGAAAATTAAATGAGATCCTATAGGCCAGGGGTAGTCAACCTTTTTATACCTACTGCCCACTTTTGTATCTCTGTTAGTAGTAAAATTTTCTAACCGCCCACCAGTTCCACAGTAATGGTGATTTATAAAGTAGGGAAGTAACTTTACTTTATAAAATTTATAAAGCAGAGTTACAGCAAGTTAAAGCATATAATAATAATTACTTACCAAGTACTTTATGTCAGATTTTCGCTAAGTTTGGCAGAATAAATCTTTATAAAACAACTTACTATAGTTAAATCTATCTTTTTATTTATACTTTGGTTGCTCTGCTACCACCCACCATGAAAGCTGGAATGCCCACTAGTGGGCGGTAGGGACCAGGTTGACTACCACTGATATAGGTTCAGAGTCTGATATGCACTAGCTCTTCAATAAATCCTTATAGAGCTTAAATCTGGAGAGAAATCCCAGAAACATCCTCCTTTAGGGAGCCACAGGGGTCCTTCTGCTTTGAAATATCTCTAAGTTGAGCTTTGGTCTAGTTTTAAGTGGATAAGCTCCTACCCTGAGATTGGGATGGCCCAGGTTCTTGGTGGAAGGAAGTGTATATAATAAATATCAATATATGGAGAAATCTAGAGATTCCCGATTCGCCTAGGCCGCAGACAATTGAGTATATGCACTGTGTGAGGCACCTGCCGACCTTGTGATGCCTTTGAAGCTCTCTGCACAGGCGGGCAGCCCATATCGACCTGGGGCCTTGGCCTTCTTCTAGGCTCAGGGAGAAGCTTGCTTGGACATGGTCAGGAGACATGGCTTGCGTGGTGCCTCACTGCTAGAATTGATGGCACTTCAAAGCAAAAGGTAGGCAGGTTGGCAACAGTTTGGTGCCAGAGAGCTGGCGAGGGAAAGAGAGACTTATAAAAGTGCCATGTTGGTCCTATTAATAGCCCATGTTTGGGCTCCACCATTTCTGTCAACATCATCCATCACATCCAAACAATTGAACAGCCTGTGCCAAGTGACTAGGAGTTAACTCAGGCTATGCCGAGTTTCTGAAGAATGGTATTTCCACTTCTTATGCAGCTCTGAAATGCCAGTTGTTCCATGCCAACTGGTTATTTTTCCAGACCATTTCCCTTTATTTATATTTAAGCTTTTATATGTTTAAGCAAAAAGAAGATGGAGAACCTAGAGAAGGTAACTATTATGTCTGATTTGCCCTTGAATGAGCCGTATAACAAATGTTTTTTCTCCAAACCTGAATTGAGTATTTGCAAAGGGGTTGGGGAGCCATCAGACAGGGTCCTGCCCCTTTCAGTGTCATCCAGGCTGATGAACAGGCAGAACAGGGATATGGGGAAAACACTGGCCCAGCCTTCTAATTAATGACTTAGGGCAATATTAGCCCTTTCTGGTACTGGCATACGGCTTTGGGTAAGGTGGAGCCCGGCCCGGGCCTTCAGTTTCCTTGCCTACAGAATGGGGGAGTTGGACTAGAGGCCCCTTCCAGAGAAGCCTGAGTGTTGGATGGAGCACTTGCTGTCTCACGTTTATTGGCAAGGGTGTGGGTGTGGAAGCAGAAGGAAGGGGGTGCTGTCCGCAGAATGCTGCTCCAGGAAGCCTGGAAATGTGGCAGGGGAAACACAGACAGGGTTGTCTGTTATCTGGGAGGCTCAAACCAGCTTTCAGAGGTGTCTGTGGGGCTGCCCTGGCAGTTGTTTTTCTCACCATATAGGATTTCTGGGCAACTTAAAATATTCACTTGACCCAAACACTGGCCGGCTCAGAGTATGATTTTGCCCCATGTGGGGATGAAGATGGGTTTGCCTCCAGGCAGCAGGCTGGGAGTGGACAGAGGTCCACTCTGGAATTCTCTGAGGAGGTTGGAAGGTACAGGTGAGGCAACAGTGCTGCTTCTGCTGCAGCAGGGGTTGCAGGGAGAAAAGAGGGAAGATGAACTGGAGGGGTGATGAGGCCAAGAGATGAACGTATGTGTGTGGGGAAGCCTCACTTTGTGTCTTTTAAAACCAACACATGCTTTCCTGTGGCTATCAGGTGATGCGAATCAGCACTCTTATTTCAAGTTATATTCATCTAAAGGTGAATTTGCCCAGTTCACTGCAGTTGGTTGACCACAGCTCCTACAGAGAAGCTGGGAGTCTGGCATGTGTCATGGGGCAGGATGGGGAGAGGGGAGCCCAGGACTGTGCTGGTTCAGTTCTAGCCAGAAACTCAGAGAGTACACACAGTTTTCTGCAGAGCAATTTCCTGCTGTTTTATTGGTTTGTGGGCTAGATAGGTTTTAATGAGGGAAAATAAAATGACTTCAAAGCAAGCCATCCAGAAAGCACAGTTATTTGTCTCAAACATTCTAGAACATTTAAGAGCAGGGAGGCTTCTGTGGCTGGAGGAGGTATGGAGACCATGGTCTTGGCGAGGGAAGTGGTGGATATTTGTAAAAAGATCCCCTCATGGTGATGGCAAATGGAGCAGCCCTCTGATGGGGCGCTGAATAAAGGTTAAGTAGTTCCCTGTAACTTGGAACCCCCGGCTGCCAGGCTGGATACTGGGGCTGGGACCAAAGGCCTTAGGTGTATGCCTCCCCCAGATGCAGGACCTTCGGAATGGGATGCATAGTGACAGGTGTGCATTCATCAACGCTGGAGAAGGCTACAGGGTCCTTTTAACACCACCAGAGTAATGTAATTGCTGACTGGCCAAACACTCATTCCGTAAGCGGGGGAGGATGAAAGGTAAGCAGGAGCAGATTATGTACTGGGGAAGGAATTACGGAGGCTAGCTGAGGGATTTTGAGGTGACTTCCAGGATAGGGATGTAAGCTTTTTGCAAACAGATAAATTTAGGGCTGTTATTTTGATAAACAGGGAAGACGAGAGGGCGGGGCTGCCAACCCTATGAGCATAGGCCTAGACGCCCCAGTCTCCAGGTTCAAAGCTTTGCTTCCACACAGGGGTTGAACCAGCCTCACTGGGCCTCCATAGCCTCATATAGAACAAGGGGTGGGCGATTAGCTGATCTCCAAGGGCACCTCCACGTCTGGCGTTCTGTCTGTTTATGGGTGTTTGTCTCAGGGAAGAGCTCACTCTTCAAGAATATCAGAGTGAGGCTTCACAGAAGCGTTGGCTTATTTAGTTTACAAGAGGCCAAGTACCTGAGAAATCTGAAGCCAGATCTTTATAAAAGTCAGAGCTTTCTAAAGTTGAGATGGACTGCATTGAGAGGAAGGGAGTTCTCTGTCCCTAGCAGAGACTGGATGACCACAGGCCAGAAATCATCCAGAGAGTCATGGGCCATTTAACTAGATGGCTTTTAGGTTTCCTTTTAACTCCAAGATTCTGGGGCTCACTGCTTCTGTGTATGACTGCCTATTCAACAGCATCTCCTCAAGGTTATGATGGTGGATGGTGCCCCAGCCTTCTGGACTTCTTTCTTGTGCTCCTAGAGCAGCAATTCTCATCCCTGGCCTGCATATTAGAATTACTAATATATATATATTTTAATTTATTATTTTTCCTCTTTTCCAAGGGAAAGGAGGGGAGATAGAGAGACAGATTCTGCATGAGCCCCAATGGGATCCACCTGGTAACCCCTATCTGCAGCCGATGCTCTGCCCATCTGGGGCCATGCTTGCAACCAGGCTATTTTTAGCACCTGAGGTGGAGGCTCCACAGAGCTGTCCTCAGTGCCCAGGGCAAACCAATTGAGCTATGACTGTGGGAGATAGAAAGAGAGAGAGAGAGAGAGAGAGAGAAAGAAGTGCGAGGGAGGGAGTTGGAGGAGCAGATGGTTGCTTCTCCTCTGTGCCCTGACTGGGAATCAAACCCAGGACATCCACATGCTGAGTTGATGCTCTACCACTGAGCCAGGGCCTGAAATTTTTTTTTTTTAATGTCAGTGTCCAAGGCCTCATCTGCAGAGATTCTGATTTAATTTTTTTGGAATAGGGCCAAGGCCCCTCCGTTCTAGTATGGCCTGGGATATTGGTTCCTGACTGGCTTCCATCCCACCCTCAGACTGCCTGATGGGTGGAGAGAGACAACCCTTCTGGTTTGATTCTGTCCTGGGATAGAGCTCAAAAGTTTGAGGCTATATTTTCCCTTCCACAATTCATCACCCAACATTTGTTAAGTGTGTACTTTGTATCTGGAAGAGTCTTAGGAAGGCCAGTTTGGCTACCTTAGGAGTAGCAAGCATCAAACTGCCTTTAGAAGGACTTCGTTGTGTTTATTTCTATGCCCCACATTAAAAAAAATTGTGTGTGTGTGTGTGTGTGTGTGTGTGTGTGTGTGTGTGTGTATTTTTCTGAAGTGAGAAGCAGGGAGGCAGAGAGACAGACTCCTGCATGCGCCCGACTAGGATCCACCCAGCATGCCCACCAGGGGGCGATGCTCTGCCCATCTGGGGCGTTGTTTTGTTGCAACTGGAGCCATTCAAGTGCCTGAGGCAGAGGTCATGGAGCCATCCTCAGCACCTGGGCCAACTTTGCTCAAGTGGAGCTTTGGCTGCGGGAGGGGAAGAGAAAGAGAAAAGGAGAGAAAGGAGAGAAGGGTGGAGAAACAGATGGGCGCTTCTCCTATGTGTCCTAACCAGGAATCAAACCTGGGACTTTCACATGCTGGGCCGACACTCTACCACAGAGCCAAACGGCCAGGGCTCTATGCCCCACATTTAACACAGGGCCTGGCACATGGCAAGCATGTAATAAAAAATTTGATTGAATTGCATGGGATCTTTGCCAATGTTGTAAGTGGGGCAGGAAAATAAATTATAAGCAAGCATGCAGCAGAGAATTCATGATATGCCAGTTCCCCTCTTCTCAGACCTTGTAAAGGAAACCATCTCCTTAATTGGAGTTATGCTTGTGGCCATAGGGTTAACCCGTCTGACTTGATATTTTGGTAGCATGGTATCCCAGATGGCCTTTTTTCCTTCCTTGGGGCATCATGCAGTGGGAAAGCCAGGGCTTAGGGAGGATCATTTCCTCTTAATTGGCGTCCTGGTCATTGTGCTGGCTTCACTAAACATTACCAGGCCACCCTCTGCTTAAACCTGAATGCCCTTGTTATTAACTGCACAATGTCCCGCAGACATCAGGTTCCATCTCTTTCTGGGAGTGACAGAGTGGAGGGCCACAGAGAAGTGCCCCAGGCCAATGTGACTTTATGCATTTTATTTTGAGCCCATTGGCTTCCTTCACTCCACAAGCATTTCCTCCCTGCTCCGCACATCAGGCCTGTCAGGGCCACACTGCAGTGATGATGCAGACCTCCAGCCCTGCCCTTAGGTTTAATGGGACATAGCTGGGGCTTTGTCAGGGATCAGGCAAGATGGGGAATTAGTCAAGCCCTGGAAGGCTGGGCCTAGAAGGGTGAGATTCCAATGACCAACAGTTCTTGTGTCATGAGACTCACCAGGTGGGGAGAGCACAGACGTTTGGGTCTGACTTGCCTGGGTTTGAATCTGGCCTCCACGTCTTCCTTGCTCAGGGACAGTGGGCAAGTGACTAAAGCTCCCTGGGCCTCTGATGTGGTTGTTCTGAGAACCTTTAACAATTACAACCGTACCTGGCCTGAGGTAAGCACACAGTAAATGTTAGCTGTTATTTTTATCATGTCCCTTTGTTTTCATACATTTGAAATTTCAGGATGGGTGTGCCTATCTGCTTGATATATCTCAAAATTTTATTCTCTCATTCAAATATTCAATATTCAACTAATATTTCTTGACCTACTAAGTGCTGGACAATGTCCGTGGCATGGGGACATAGAGGTAGTCAAATGAAACTGGAAAATCCTGCCCTTCTTCTTTTTTTTTTTAATCTTTTTTTTTTATTTTAACTTTTATTTATTAATTTTTTAGAGAGGAGAGAGAGAGGGGGAGAGAGAGAGACAGAAAGGAGAGAGAGACAGAGAGAGAGAAGGGGGAAGGAGCTGGAAGCATCAACTCCCATATGTGCCTTGACCAGGCAAGCCCAGGGTTTCGAACCGGCGACCTCAGCATTTCCAGGTTGACGCTTTATCCACTGCGCCACCACAGGTCAGGCCAATCCTGCCCTTCTGAGACTTCTATCCTGGCGAGTAAGAGGCAGGGAACATTAGTGGGTAAAAGGGGCTTAGATGGTGATACGTGCTCTAGTCACCCGAGCAGAGAAAGTGGCTGACAGGGTCTATTCAAGGAGGGCATAAGGTCCAGGCCAGGATTGTAGGATTCTTGGTGCTGAGGTTACCCTGCATGACATCTAGGCAAGGAACAGAAGTCTCAGCTTGGATAGTGGGTCTGAGGACCCAAGCATTGAGGGCAGGGCTCTGAGGAGCCATCTTCCCATGGGCCATGGGCATTGGTCAGATCCGCCCCCCGACCCCGGTCCTGGTCAGCTGGCTCAGAATGTCCCAGCTGGTGTCTGCGCAGAGCGGATGATAGTGTGGTTGATTTCACCTTGGTTTCCCTGCACTGGGAATATGCCCCATGCTGTGGGTGGGGGAGGGAGCCAGAGCCAAGGCTCCCTGTAAGGTGACTTGGATGCAGAAAAGGCAGCAAGGGTGTTCAGCCCCATCTCCAGTGCCTGAGATGTGGTAGAGACATTCACTTACCCACACAGGGGGCTTGGTGCACCCAGGCTTGGTGCACCCAGGCTTGGTGCTCAGCTCCGGTGGGTGCTGAGCAGGAGAAGGCCTTGTGACCCCTCCTGTGCACAGTTTGTGTGGAGAGCCTGTGGCCTCAGTGAGTAGCGTTTTGGGTTAGTCTGCACTCCACACTTCACACTCAAGATGTAGGGTCAGGTTCAGGTTCAGCTGCCTCTCTAGGGTCACCTCCTCTGGTAATAGCCTGGTCATTCAGGGGCCACCTGCAGGTCTTCTCTCAGCCTGGGCTTCCTGGCCATTTCTGCCTGTCACAGCCCCATCTCCTCCAGGCCCTGCTCACCTGCCCTTTGGTCTGCCCGCAGGGATTCAGGCTCAGTAGGCAGGGGTGGGGGAAAGCCCTGGCATTTTGCAAATATCCAGCACAAGGCCTAGGCGAGTGATGCTCAGTAAATATTTATATATGAATGGATGAGTGAATGGGTGTTTGGCCCACTGCAGACTGTCAAAGGTGTCTTTCTGCAACCCGGGAGCACCTTTGTAAATTACCACAACCCTGAAATGCTGATGTTGGAGGTGCATTCAGCAGCCCCGGCTGAGTTCACCTGTACTGATACCCGTGCAGCAGAGAAAGGGTGCTAGGCTAAAAAGGAGTTTTTCTTTGTGTGAAATAAGCTGGGTTTTTTTCGTATGCATTACTTTATTTCATCTTTCAACACCTGTGAGTAAAGTGAGAGGAGGTCCTGTTAGACCTGGCTTGCAGAGAAGGAAACAGAAGTCCAGAGAGATTAAGTGACAGGTCCAGCATCACACCGTGAGCAGCAGAGAAATGTGATTTGAATTTTGGCATTTTGATTTGAAATTCCACATTATTTAGAAAGAGAGCAGTAATCTTTGTTAGTCACCTTATTCTTTTTGAGGAGAAGGTGGCTGAGTGAATTTTGCTGCTGACCATTTCACACTCAGTTTCATCATGTACAGAAATGCTTATAAAAGAAAAGAAAAGAAAGAAAAGAAAGGTTTGGCGTGTTCCTGTGACCTGTGTGTGGGTCATGGCCAGTGTGTGCCCGTGCTGTTGGCCATTAGGCTTAGCTGAACTTCAGGGACTATTTGTTCCAAGAGTCAAATATTACTCAGGGTTCGAGGCTTAGAAGGTGAAATGACTTATCCAAAGCCAGACATTTTCCATGGAGGGCCCTCTGATGCCCAGCTCAGGGCCCAGCTCCAGAGCCCCCTTGGTTATGAAGCATCTTGGGTTCTTGGAACTTGTCTCTTCTCAGGCCTGTCGGAGATCCTTCTGAGGCCTCCAGGACGCTCTCTTCCATACCATTGTGACAGATTCATCTGTTTCCACTGCTCTCAAGTTGGACAATCCAAGGATATAGAGGCTCTGAGTGATTCCACTCTGGACCATGAGTGATCAAAATAAGATTCTGGTGGCTGACTTCTGGTAGGAGCCAGGCTGGGGATGCCAGGAGGTGCCATGACTGGACTTGAATCAGGCAGCTCAACCTGGGAGGATGGGACTGAGCTAAGAGGTGAGCGTAAGGGTGAAAGATGCAGAGAGAAGCTGAGAGAGGGGCCGCATAGGCACAGAGAAGGGCAGAATGCAGAGGCTTGGTGCTGCTGTGGGAGCCCTGGGTGAGGAAAGAAGTCACAGCTCTGGAGAGAACAGCAATCAGGGTTGCCGTCCTACCTGCCAGTGGATGAGGGGCTGGTTTTAATTTTCATAGTATTAATTAGCAAGAGTGTCTAATTAGGACAACCATTACAGAGTCACAGTATTTAAGCTGATGCTGAATATCAGTCAATTTTGGAGCCTCTCCATGAAATTAAAGAAAAAATTGACCTTATTAAACAGAAAAGATTTCTAAATCAATTATTTCCCCAATTGCACAAAATGTAGATCTTAATTCACTAAATACAGACTTTAGATGGTATGACCTCTTCCCATTTGGGTTTCCAGCCAGTGACAAAAGTCATGAATGGACCACATATGTGCACACACACAGATACTTTGGGGGTATGAGCTTGGCTGGGGAAGGCACCTGCACACGCTTACCTTGGCGAAGCTGATGTTTCACTTCTGCTCAGTGCCCCTCCATGACTCGGCCCACAAGCATAGTTTTCTGTTCTTTTCAAATGTTCCTAGAACTTCAATATCTCTGGGAAGAACTGCTGTCATCATTACAACTCTGGCCTGTCTTTGGAAGCCACAGGCAGGCAGGGGAGCAATTTATACAGCTGGCTCAGAAGCTGGGAACATACTCCATCACACTCCATCACACTGCCCAGGGGAAGAAGGCCTGGAGCAGTCTGAGAACCTCTTTGCAGAAACTCGAGGCCAGCAGGGCATGGCTGGTGGGGCAGGTCAGCGTGTGGGTGCAGGGGCAGCATGGCACCTGGAGGTGGACAGGTCTGCAGTAAATCTCGGTTTATTCAATCCTGACTTTGCCCATTGTTGGCACATAATTGATCAAATTAGCTGATTTCTTGGAGACTCAGTTTCTGCCTCTGTAAAAGTGGGTTGGTGATGCCCACCTTGCATGATAAGCCCAACAATAATATGTTTTATTTTTTTTTTAAATTTTTCCATTGATTTGAGAGAGATAGGGAGAGAAGCATTAATTCATTGTTCCACTAGTTGTGTACTCATTGGTGGCTTCTCCTATGATCCCTGACGGAGGATCGAACCTGTGACCTTGGCAGATGGGGACGACGCTCTATCCACTGAGCAACCTGGCCAGGGCCCCTACAGTAGTGTTTAGTTACAGATGGTGTCATCAATGAGAAATCACAGATCTGTGAGGGGCTGGCTTATCGTCTGGAGCAGAGCAGGGACCACATGGGTGGGGGTGTGTGGCAGTTCGTCCTCTGACTCTGCAGCACCCTGATGGCTGTAGCCAGTCTCCACTAGAAAGACAGGAGGACTTCACTATCTCCCATGGAAGCCCCGTTCATTTGAAGGAAGGAGAGAAGCCTGGTATGTAAAAACATCTGGTGTATAGCTAAAATCTGGGCTAGTTGTATGATCTTGGAAAAGTCTATCTCTCTGATCCTTAGTTTCATTTTTGGTAAAATGGAGACATAATGAACTCATTTGTAGAGTGAGGACATGAGTTAAATTGTGTAGCAGGCCTAGTCTGGGACCTGGTACACAGTCATTACTCAATAGATGTTAGGTAAAAATAAAAGTACTATTATTAAGTAGTTTCAGGAAGCACTTAGTAAGCACCTGTTGTACTCAGAGCATCAGAGGCGGTACGGTATCGATGTAACATGTCCTAGATTCTCAGTTTCTTGCTTGTAGGAGTGTACAAACTTGTGCTGTGAGTTGTGTACCCTGCCTGCCACTTTGTAGCATTATTTGATATGTTCAGTCTTTGTTTTTACATTTAAAAAGTAAAAAAAATTAAAAATAATTGGAAATACTCCATATATACAGTTTGGGGTCTGGGGTTTTCACTTGATATTCCATCCTTTTGTCATGTCTTCAAATAGTCTCTATAGAAATGCTTTTAAGTGGCTACATAGTGTTCTATCACTGGCTGTTCTCAAATTCACTTAACACTCAATATTTTGGGGCACTGAGAAATAAATGACTTAAAAATGGCCCTTATCTGTTGGGATATAATTCCTATGCATTCCTGTATATTAAGGATTATTACTCTGTTGTTGAGAAGTTCTGAGTTGCAGGGTAGAAGGCTGATCCGTTGACCGCAGGGCTCCCTTCCAGCCCTGTGAGTCCCTTCCGGCCCTGGGACAGGAGTGAGTGGGTCGGAGCGCGTGTGGCCGGTGTTTCCAGCACGGGGTGTATAGCAGCTAATTAGCCAGCCCTGAATCGCTGTTATCACCCAGGAACCATATCAATTTCAAGCTTCAGCGGAGTTCAGGCAGCAAAGAAAAGATAATGATTAAACATTTTACCAATAGAGAACATTTCTAGCCCAGCCAGAATTTGTTAACATGTTTCCCAGCTATGAAAAATGGTTGATGGTTTATTTTTTAGTGACTTAATGATAGACAGTACAAGGGAATCCGTAAAGTAGTGAGCATTCCCACTGATCCAGTGCACAGCTCACCTCCCTGTGGGGCTGGAGCTGGCCAAGGAGGTTGTACCAGCCAAACGCATGAAGCAGGTGGGAGTTGCCTCTTATGTAAAGGCTTTGAGTTTTAGAACAAAAGGAAGAGGCTGGAAGGAGAGGAGACGGCATCTGGCCTCCTTCCCTTCACCTCTTCCTCTAAAAATGATGGAAATAGACTTAGATAATGATTTCAGTTAATTTCTGCCAAAAGAAATAAATTAGAGGTTGACATGTGCAGCAGATCCCAACCTCCTCCCTGAGGAGGCATGATGCTCCCCAGACGCCTTCAGACTCTTGAGAAGAAAGCTATGGTCATTTCTGGCTCAAAAACATTGTGAGCTGTTCCCAGTTGATTCCTGTAGGGAGGTTGTCTTATCCTAAAACAGTCTGAGTGTCCCTGAACTCACTGCTTGCTCTTTTAGTCCCATCTAGACCTGTGGTTTGGGTCATGTTTCAGGCATCAAGTATTGCTTTCGAAGACCTCAAGGCCTACAATTGTGATCTGTTTTGCTTTGTGCCTATAACTAGAGCCGCACACCACCGATCCCGTACATGTATGCTGAGTAAATGATTGCAGGCTGCTCTTCATTAAACTGTAGACCATAGCAGAGGCTAAGGAATGTGGTTTATGTTTAGATCATCGTCTGGGCAGTGCAGAATGGAGACCTTTCCCCACAGTGGGATGACCCCACACAATGTAGAAAGTTTGAGTTTGTGTATAAGCCACATGGGAAGCTTCTTGTGGCTGGGAGCGCTCTATAAATATCTTACCACATCTAGTACACTGTTGGGGATCTAGTAGGTGCTCAAGAAACAGAAGTGGTTGAAATTGTCCTGAACAAAAGAAACAATGAATGAACTACTTCCTTAGTTCTCCCTTGGATCCCCAGTGCTAGCTCGTGCCTGGCATAAAGTGGGCCCAAGTAACTGTATCAAATAAATGAAAGGAAGGTGGACAGACAGCACGGAGAGCTGCTTTCATTCTGTCTCAGTCTGCAGAGTGTGGCTAGAAGCATGGGTTTAGGCTTGACTCTAGCAGTTATTGGACAATACTACTTAACACTGCGGATCTCAGCCACCTGTCACTCTGTCTCTGAAAGCTTTCTTTTTGTTTGTTTATTTATTTATTTAAAGATTTTATTTATAGATTTTACAGAGAGAGGAGAGAAAGGAGGGAAAAATGAGAAGTATCATCTCACAGTGGCTTCACTTCAGTTGTTCATTGCTTGCTTATTGTATGTGCCTCGACTGGGCAAACCCAGGGTTTCAAACCAGTGACCTCAGTGTTCCAGGTCGATGCTCTATCTACTGCGCCACCACAAACCAGGCTGAAAGCTTTTGTCACAGTGATGTCTCCCTCTCTTGATTCACCCCCACCCCTACCCTGGCTCTACTGTAAGTTCCACCAAGCAGTTAATCATATCCTACCTTTAAAATACCTTCTATTGGGCCTGACCTATGGTGGCGCAATGGGATAAAGCATCGACCTGGAACACTGAGGTTGCCGGTTCGAAACCTTGGGCTTGCCTGGTCAAGGCACATATGGGAGTTGATGCTTCCTGCTCCTCCTCCTTCTCTCTCTCTCTCCCCTCTCTCTAAAAATCAATAAATAAAATATTTTAAAAAATTTTAAAAATAAAATAAAATACCTTCTATTGGCCTGACCTGTGGTGGTGCAGTGGATAAAGCATCGACCTGGAATGCTGAGGTTGCTGGTTCAAAACCTTGGGCTTGCCTGTCAAGAAACATATGGGAGTTAATGCTTCCTGCTCCTTCCCCTGTTCTCTCTATGTCTTTCCTCTCTCTCTCTCTCTCTCTTTCTTTCTCTCTCTCTCTCCAATAAAGATGGATAAATAAAATCTTTAAAAAATAAAATACCTTCTATTATTGTCATAAGTTGTCATTTGGGTATGATTAAATGGACACTTCTTATGTTTCTATTCTGTTTCCCATTGGAGAGTGGGCAGTTGTCTGACCTGGGTGTCATAGACCTTAGCTTTGAACTCTAGTCTAGCACAAGCCACTTACATCTCTGAGCCCTTGCCTATGATATCTATAAAGCTGGGATAGAGGCCAAGGGCTGTCGTGAGAATGGATTAGAACCAGTATGTGAAAGCACCTTTTAAAGCTTTTTATTTCTTAATTAATTTTTTTAGAGAGAGAGAAGAAGGGAGAGAGAAACATCAATTTGTTGTTCCATTTATTTATGCATTCATTGGTTGTTTCTTGTATGTGCCCTGACTGGGGATTGAACCCGCAACCTTGGTATATCAGGATGACCCTCCAAATAACTGAGCTACCCAGCCAAGGTCCGTGAACGTACCTTTTAAACCATAAGGTGCTTTACAGAAATCAGGTGCTGTTAGGATCTCAGCTCTGGGAGCACAGGGGCTGTTTCTCGTGCGCTGTCTATCTCTCAGGGTGCCCAGGCCCCCTGCCTCTCATCTGCTACTTTTGCTCAGGGATGGGTTCCTTTCTTCCTTTGGGATTGGGAGCCATCTCTACTCCCTGGCTTTCAAATGCCAGGAAGGCACAAAGTAGCCTGGAATTTGTAGAGGAAGCAAAGTAAATGACAGTAGTAGCTCACCCTGCCACGGCTAGCCACTGTTCCAATCACTTCACTTACACGAATTTCCTCTAGTTCTCACAGCAGCCTCATGAAGTAGGTTATCCCCATATCGCACGTGAGGCAGAGAGGGAGTGGCCTGAGGTCACATACTTAGTGGCTGTGTCAGGATTGGGACCCTGTGTGCTGGCTCTAGAGCTTGTGCTCTCAACCACATGGGTCCTCGAAGCTGCTCTGGGGCCGGAAGGCTGCCGGGAAGGCAAGGGAGCCGATCTGCCTCCCCCCCTCCTCTGCAGGAGGGGCCTCAGGGCCCTTCTGCTGTCCAGGACCCGTCTTTGCTCCTGTGTTCAGCCACCTCCTCTTTGTAGCTCCTCTGCCACCTTTGCCTCCCTCCCTGCCCTTGACCTAAAACAAGAGATGAGAGCAGCTGCCAGGACATTCTAATTTATTCCTGAAAAAATTCTTCATGGTCAGAGATGGAAGAATCTCAGGAATCCTCTTGTTCAGGTTTGTTAAGAGAAAAAAGAGGCCCAAGCTGGCACAGTATTGATGCCCGAACCATATAATAGCAGTACAAAAAAAGAATTATGTTCACATGACTTATGAGCATGGAGGCAAAAATTCTAAACAACACATCAGCAAACTGAATCTAGTCACGTATAACGAACATAATACATCACACCCTAGTAGAGCTCATCCTGGGAATGCAAAAATGATTTAACCCCAGAGAACAGAGGCTGGGGTTTGGGGAGTGGCTGCTGAGATGGAACCGGCCCAGGGCCCAGCTGAAGGCACTTGCTGGTGACAGTCCCTCCTTTGCGCCAGGCTTTCACCTTTACACGGCCTCCGAGTACAATGAGATGTCCCATTCCCGTCCCTCCCTAATTCTTTCTCTGTTTCTCCTGCAGGATTCCATGTTTTCATTGGCCCTGAAATGCCTTATCAGTCTGTCCACCATCATCCTCTTGGGTTTGATCATCGCCTATCACACACGTGAAGTCCAGGTAGGTACTCTGGCCTTTACCACTCATGCAGTGGACATTTCTTTCACCTGGCTGAGTCTGTCCCCACCCCCCAAATCACCCCTTAAGCAGCTACTTGGGTGATTTTATAAGATGGTGTCCCATCTTGGCTCTTCTATTTGTTTGGACCCTCATGGGAGAGGCAATCATGAGGCTGCCCTGCGGCTTTTTAGAATAACTGTGACATCATCTTTGTTGAGGGATCTCAGCGGCAAACGTGGCTTTATTGTTTAGGGGGCAGCCTGAGCGAGATCCTCATTTAGTACCATTGTACTGAGAGCCCTTGTGAGTTGCTATGACTTTTCTATCTTGCTGGATCCTTTCTGAACTTGAGCCACAGAACCCCCACCCCCACCCCCCAGTAAGACAGACCTGCCTCGTGTCCTCCCACATGCACATGCACACACAGACACACATACACACACACTCAATCTGCATTGAATACCACCAGGAGTCTGTATTACCATGTGGTATAGACTTTTCCCCTCTGGACACTGCCAGGGTGGGAGGATTCATTTTGCATCTAGTAGAAAATGACTCCTGCTGCCCAGGAGTGACTTGGCACCCAGAGGAATATTGGCTGGGCCTCTGGGGTACACTTCCAGTTGGCTGACATAGGAAACATGGTTTGACCTGGGGTGGAAAAGGCAGGCGGGAGCGGGCAGATCTGTGGCATCTTCTCGTAACAATGGGTCTCCCCCATCACTGGCCCTTCAGGCTGACCTGCTCTAGTGGGACCTGGGTATCCAGGTGTTGTTTCTCACACATGTGAATCTGGATATAATCCTGGTCCTTTGGCCGGAGGAGCAGAGATAGATGCACACCTAGCCAGCGGCAGGAGATTGACAAAGACCAGAACTTTAGCGTCAGAACAACTGGGGTGAGGTCTCAGCCATGCTCTCCTCTCATGGAGTGTCTGGCCAGTCCTGTGACCTCTCAGGGCTGGAACATGTGAAACTTTCTTCATCTGGAACATGAGGGTTTGATTCTGTCTTTCACAGGTTGTTGTGATGATAGAATGAGGAACTTATGAGAGAATGCGTGGTAAACTGAGTGACCTTTTGTTACTCATCGTTTTCAAGGTAGATTGGCTGCACAGACAGATGTGGGTGTGCGCGCCTCTTCTTAGAGTGTGGGTCTGCTTTCCTACTGACTGCCAGGGGCTGCTGTGACCGGCCTTGGCTCCAGGCCACCTTGGCAGAGCTCTAGTCTGTTGATGACCAGATGTCACTAATTCAGAAGGCTGGGACTGTTTAGTCTCTGAAGGTCACAGGTGCTCAGAGAGATATACTTCGAGGGTTGACAGTTCCAGATGCCACCAAGCAGCTTCCCTCATGGAGCCTGAACCAGACAAAATGTGTGGCCTTTAACCAAACCATTGTCCAGTCAGTCCCAAAAAGGAGCCAGAAGTGTAGGCAGGAGGGAGAGGGGCAGGAATACCGGACAAGACCAGGAGTCAGTCTAGGTCTCGGGCCAGGTTTCACACTCCCTAAACCAGTCACGGAGCAGGGAGTCCCTTAGCCGCTCTCAGTCCCATGTCCTCATCTGTAGGGAGTTTGTCTTACTACATATCACCCTGACCTGTGTGGAAGGTGTTACACAGGCCAAAGAAAACAGCAGAACCATAAAGCTCAGCTACAATGCACGCTTGGGGGAGGGGGAAGAGGAGTTCCCAGTTACAACCCCACAGTGTGGTTCCTCTAAGCCTGACTGCTTCCTTTCCACTCTAGGCATCGGGGTTAGAAGAACCAGGGATCGCTCCCTCTGATTCTCTTGGGGCTCTTGTTTCCAGCTCAGGGCCTGCAGCCTTCACACCTGATCTGGCCCAGCTGCAGCCGATATCTGATCTTGGCTCTCGGATCAGTTCTGGCCTGGTGGCAGGGCCATTGTGCTGACGGGCCAGCACCTAGCTGGGCACCCTTTGTCCCATCTTCAGCTCATGGCTAATTTTGCTTTGTCCTAAGTTAGGGCAATAAAGGACACTATTTCAGTCACTTGGCCTGGCACTCACAGTTTAGAGAAACAAAGTGAAATCAGTGGTCTGGAATCCTGGCTGAGACACTTCAGTGTGAATGACCTTGGGCCAGTAACAACTTCTCTGGGCCGCAGTTTCCCTGTCTGAGTTGTGGGAGTCCTATCATACACTTTGCTGAACTCTTAAGAGGGCTGGGAACAGTAGAGCGTATAGAGTAGGCTTTCACAAAATGAAAACTTCAGCCCCTTTTTTGCCCCACTGCTTCCGGCTGGGCCTTGTTCATGTACAAGTGGGCCCACCAGATGGTCATTGTCATGGCTTCTGGCACTGGCAGGTGGCTGGGCTTCCTCTGCAGTCTGGCCCAGCCCTGCCTGCACTATCAGTGTCATTGCCAGCCCCTTCTCCTACTTGACCCTCAGGCTCATGGGGAGCCCCCAGTATCTGGCTCCTTCTGTGCCTCTTACCTTTCCAGTAAAGTTCTTTCTGCACATAGGTGGCCCTTCTCCTGCCAGAGGGAACTGGGAATGGTTTGGGCCCAGATAGTCATGGGAGGTGTGGTGGGGAAGGCAGGGAGGGCTTGCTACTGTACCTACACCTCTTGTATGCACCCCGGCCATAGTGTCATTTTTTGTTCTGTGTTTTTCTCCCCCACCTCAGGGACAATGACATCATTAATCTCTGCATTTTTAGGGACTCACAGTGTCTGACATAAGGTTGGTGTTTGCAGTGCATGTTTTGAATGGAAGGGTGCTGGATTTAAGATATCTAGCTTCAAAAGCAATTTAGACTATTACTTAGCTTTGTGGTCTTAGGCCTCAGTTTCCTTATCTGTTAATTGGGGATCCTAAGCTCCCCAATTCTGCAGTTATCTGATAGAGGTCTGGTGTGTGACCAGGAGGGGACCTGCTTCCTGAAAGAGGGTGGACTGCCAGCACTTATCCTGAGGGGAGCCCTGGGAACATACCTCGGTAGGGGAAGGCCACCTGCTGTGAAGCAGACAGGGTCAGGGTGTGGCTCACTGCCTCCATGGTGATGCCAGTGGCTGTGTTAAGGATCTGCTTGTCACTTCTCTCATCCATACTAGTTGTTGGTCACTTGACTAAATTTTAGCAGGGACCAGATGACCATGTCTCCACCTCCCCCAATCCTGCCCCAGATGCTCAGAGCCAGGCCCCAGGCCCTGGCCCTGAATGCACATGATGCTGGGGTATCTTCTTCTAGAATGGTATTCCTATTTGTTAGTTTGGACAAGCTTGTGTTTTTGAGGGAGAAGTATTCTGAAACGCTATTGGGTAACTCTTGATCAAACTCTGACTGTAAGCGAGAGAGTCTCGGGCTTGGAAGGCTCTCAGAGGTGACTGGGTGTACCCCTCTTCCATGCATGAACCTCTTCTTACCTCTGTGGGCCTGCCCGTGACAGGGACTCACCGCCTCTTGAAGGAAACTGTCCCTTAATGGACAGCATGAGGTGTTGCCATCCCACAGGGAGGAAACGGGCTTCCCTGGAGCTCCCACTCCACTGGCTCTGGCTCAGGGAAAAGGTGGCCCTCGTGTCTCCCGTGAGGCAGCTGCTGGCACTTGGAGATGGCTGCCCGGCTCTACTTAGTCACCTCTTGTCTCGGTGGTGTGGCGCCCGGTGCCTTCAAAGGCTCAGGTATCTGTTATTCTCAGGCCAGTGTTCCTGGAAAGAAATGAAAACACAAAAAACAACGCATTTTGTTTATTTACCAAAACATTGACAACCGTACTGTCCATTGGAGAGTCCGTTTATCCCTGTGCTTGGGTGATCACCAACTCCCAGGTGGGCAGTGGCAGCCTCCCAGGTGGCAGGCTCACATTTTCAATGTCATTGGCGTGTCTCTGGCCCAACGTAAAAAACACGGAGCTCCTTTTGCATCCCAGTGTCCTCCAGCTGCTACTCCTTACCCATCTGGTTCATTCAGCATAGACTTATGAGGGTCTCCTTCACACGGAGCTGGGACAGGAGCCCAGTTTTCTGTGCTAGAAACCCCCAAATCACCTTTGCTTCTCCAAGGGGTTGTCAACCTTCAGTAAATCTATGTCTTTAATTAATGTCTCTGGTGCCATCCTGGAGGGCTGGATAGCAGGTGGCTGAGCACATGGACTGTAGAGTAGTCTGGCTTGGGTTCAAATCCTACTCTTTGTTTGACACAGTGTAGTGTGTATGGTAACTTTTAGCAAGTTACTTAATCCCTCTTGGTCTATTTCCTTCTTGCAAAATGGCACTAAAAATAGTACCTGCCACAAAGGGTTGTTGTGCAGATCAAACTAGATAATAAATGCAAAACACCTTAGTTTAAATGAGGATGTGTTTGCCTGGCAGACAGGGTGGGAAGGATGTCCCAGGCAGAGGTCTCCAAACAAACAAAGGCCCTGAGATGGGAAACTGTAGAGTGCATTTGGAATACCTCTAGGACGAGGTCCTGAGCAGCGGGGTGCATTTACTATGGAGCATGGGCAGGACCAGCAGGAACGTATCTGTTTTGCTGAAGGGCTTTGAAACTTCTGTAGGCAGCAGTGGAAACCACCGAAAGGCTTCAAGCTGAGGGTTGGTGGTGGTGGTGGTGGGGTGGTGGAAGATCATCAGATTTACATTTTAGCTTCAGCTTGGCAAATGTTGAAAAAGCCAATTTCTGAGGCAGGAAAATGAATTAGAAGCATGTTACCATAGTCCAAGTAAGGGACAATCATGCTTTGAGTTAGGGCAAGACAAGAGCCGGGACAGGAGGAGGAGCTGGACATGAGAGACACTAAGCAAGTGGAATTGACCAGATTTGGCCTCCAATTAGGATGGAGGTACTTATCTGAAGGAAGAGGAGACATCTGGCACTTGCTCAAGTAACTCAGTGGCTGGGAGCACCATTTATTAAAATTGAAACCACAGAAGGAAGTTGGGTGGGGAATGATAACGAGGTCAGTCTTAGGCATGTGGAGTTTGAGGTTTGGGGGGTGGGCATCTAGCTGCCTCCAGGACAGTAATACAGAGGCCAGGGCTGGATAAGCAGGGCACAGCAAGAAGAGAGCAAGGCTTAGAACAGAACCCTGGGGGGGGGGTATTGGTGAGGTGAGAAGTGGGAGGAAGAAGGGTGCCCTCAAAGGATATGGAGAAGGAACAGTTGGGGAGGTCAGAGGACTTCCAGACATAAAGCCGGGGGCAAAGAAGGGAGTGTAGGGTATGCCTCAAAGCAGTCGAGGAGTTGCATTAGGTTCTGGGGAGGTCACTGTGCCTCTCTCCAGAGTAGTCACAGGGCATTGGTGGGGAAGGGGAACCGAGTGGGATGTAAGAAACTGGAGACAGTGAATACTGGCCAGTCTTCTGAGAAGTTTGGCTATGAGTGGAGGGAAGCCAGAGTGGCAGCTGAGGGAGGGAAGTTTGATTTGTTTATGTAGACTGGAGAGACTCATGTGTCCATCAGCTGCCAGAAAGGAGCCAGTTGAGAGGATGAAGAAATAACCAGGTTCTAGTCCAGAAGCATAAGGAGGGGAAGGGATCGAGCACCCCAGGCAGGAAGTGCCCTGGCTCAGAGCCTGGGGACAGGGGTGGGGAATGGATGGGGTGGGAGGTACAGACAGCCCCGCCTCTGGAGGCCCAGAGAGGAGCCTTGGTGTCCTTGATGAAGCTGCAGGGGCAGGAAGTTGTAGGACAGTGCCTAGCACATAGCAGGTGCTCAACTAGTGTTTGTCAAATTACAATGAGGGAACTGCTGTTAGCCTAACCTAGGACATAGTTCAGTAGTAGATGTACCATGTTCTGTGTGTAGATGAGAACTTTAGAAATAATTTCAGTTTGTGCTTATTAGCCATATTCAAAGGAGAAGCATCAATCAGATCAAAAGAGTGGGGTATCTACTCTTGTTTGGAAGTATCAATCCCTGAAGATCTGGTGTGAGCCTCCAGTGGCCTCTAGTACTTCAAACTTGATAGAAGTAAGATAGTAACAAGAGATGGGCCTTCAACTTCTTCAACTTGAAGCCCAGGGGGACCAATAAAAGGGGAGACTTTTAATTTATTAGGTATGTAAAAGTGGATATTTTAATTAAATACCAATAGTGCTCTCAGCTGACAGGGAAATTACTTCAAATTATAGGACATAAATTATATTCAAGACACAGCTCACATTACAAAAAAGCTTACCTGCTACAGCATGATGTCCATAAATTGGAGCGCCCTCCTGGGTATATATATATAACCCATAGTCACAGGGACGCAGGAATTTAAAATGCCGGAGGTGTCACTTGTTCAGATGCTTGGGGGGTCCCTCTGCTGAATGAGCTAGCGGTGTCTTCACATTAGGGAACAGGAAGAACGGTTCCAGCTGAGTCTTACTTTGTGTCCTCACCCTCCCTGCTCCCTGGAGAAGAAAGTGGGCTCAAGTCACATCGTCAACTTACCTGTAAGGCAAAGTCTACTTTATGTCAGGCATTGAGAATTCAGAATTAATTCAAACCCAATCCCTGCTTTTGGAAGCTGTTTGTCCTAGACTTTGATGCACTGTGACCCAAGCTATAAGTGCCATACTGCAAGGTATGTGTATTTGGGATGAAACTTGGCCTGAAGCATTTTAGGGGAGTGATGAGAGAACAGAGGAAGGTGTGTTTGTCCTCTAGTGGAGATGGCAGCTGCCTAATTCTCTAAGTGCTGGGGTCTCCATCCTTGCAAGCCCCTAGGAGACATTTCCTAAGGGTGTCTGGCTGGTTGGCTGATGAATTTGAATTGCCTTCACTGGGCTCAGAGATGGGCCAATGGCCAAGGCACTCTTTTTGAGCTGAATGGATTGGAGGCCCCTGAGATCTTGAGACCTCCAGACAGACGGCCCTCTAAGCCTGATTGGTCTGAAGACATCAGCTCCGTAACCCAGGCACGCTGCCCAGAGATGAGGAGGGAGTTCCAAGCACCCAGGGCGGCTGCAGGACCACAGGGATGTGGAGATTGACAGGAAAATTCCAGATGGCAGCCTCCTCTGCCAAGCTCACATCCATCTCCTGCTCTACTCTAACGAATGCTCTCTGCACAGCTCTCTGCACATACAGGAGATTGGAAATGGGAAGTGTGTTCCAAGGATACAATGCCCGAAGGAGGGGCACTGTGCATTAGCTGAGGACATCACCCACCCTCCTACCAGCCCACTGGTACCGGGTGAGGCTGAAAAGAAAGGAAGAATGAGTGGAGGCGAGAAGCAGCTCAACCTTCGCCAGAGCCTGCTCAGACCTTGTCAGACTACCCTTCGAAGATCGAAAGCCAAGACGCTGGCATGTTAGCAACTGCCTCAGTGATGATGGCATCGCATTATCTTGTCTAGTCCTTTGTATTTTTTGGAGTATTCTCACATATATTATCAGACCTTTTGCCTGCATGACATCACCTCTCAGACTTTGAGATTTCAGTCTACATAGTTCTTCCTCTTGGAGCCCTTCTGGCTATCCCACTCTGAGCAAAGCATCCCTTTCTAGGAGATGGCTTAGCATTGGCACTGGTCTGACATTGGCATGTCTTGTGTGACATGGTAAACACTATATCTTGCCCATGCCTGTTCCCTGGCTGTGTGTCCAGATGGTGGGGACTGATGGGGAGAGAGCACCTAGCACCTAGCAGGTATTCAGTAAGTATAAACAAATGAATGGATGATCAACCTGGGGGCAGGTTTATTCTTCCCTCATCTACAGAAGAGAATACAGAGTCTCTATATGGCTGAGAGCTTCTGGCCTGTGCTTTTGCCTCATAAGGGATCTTGGGTCTCTGAGGGCTGCCCCTGTGAGCTGGCCATGTTCACTGTGGCTGTCCCTGCCACCCTCTTGTCCCCTCTTGGTGGCTGGCCTCTGTCCTGGCACCTCTTCACTCCTGGATCTGCTGCTGGCTATGGATTGCCATAGTTACCACACTAGCCCTGGCAGTCTCTGTGTGACATTTTAGTTTTATTTGCTAAATATTTAAGCATGTGGGCTTAACCCTTTCTGCCTCAAAGACGGCTTCCTGCCCCACGGCCCCTTCCTGTGAGTGTGAAGGCCTCCTGCTGCTGTCACCAGGTCATCCAGTCTCACGGCAACCCAGAGCTGCTGGGCCTGTGTGCCAGGTGTTGTAGCAATGGCAGGTTTCTCTGCTGCCTGCGTTGACTTTTTGTTTTGTCACTTGGAAATGTCATCCTGTGTCAAGCTTCTCAACAGGGTGTGTGCAGTGTCTATTAAGAGATGTGAAAACCGTTGCCCCAGGCATGTTAAGACTTGCCCCTGCCGGGAAGAACAGTCCTGGATCTCTGGAGTCAGCCTGCTGGAGCTTTACTGACTTCCAGGCAAGTAAATACTTCTTGCCAAGTCCTCTAGAAGCTTCCTTGGCTCCAGGAGTCCAGGATGTTAGTAGAGGTGTGCTCCGCCCATGAGCCCTGGCAGGGGGACAGAGGGGAAGCTGGTTTTGGAGGAGTCAGTGTTTGTGAATGGGAAGTTGGTGTCGCCTCACTTCTCGCTCTCCTCCCCTGCTGGCTCAGAAGTGGCACTGGGCGGTTGTATCCACCCATCTGTACGTTGCCTTGGAAACCACGCACTGTCCTCAACCTGGGTCCTGTGAAGCAAAGGGGGTATCACACCTCTCAAGAAGCTTCCACTGTAATTCAGGGGTACAAGAAATCACCCTCCCAGCATGGCAGCTAAGTGAATGAATGGTTCTGACTGAAACAGCCCAGTACCTGTCCCACCTGTGGGCTTCCGCCCAGCAAGCCTCTGCCACCTTTACCTGGTTCGAGGGGCTCACGGTCTTCTGTCTGGGATGCCATTCACTGTGTGAGCTTGGACGAGTTCCTTTTCTCTCAGCCTCAGTTTTGTCATCTGTAAAGTGGGCAGTTTGGACCGGATGCTCCCTAGGACCTCTGATTGTTTCCAGGAGTCCATGTCTAAAGGATGCTCAGTGATAAGGAGAGAAAAATGAAGGGAGAGTAGCTGGGGTTTTTTGCTGACAATGACCAATATAATTTGTATTCAGGAAGCCCTTTGTGGGGGACTGTTCAAGCAACCTTGTCCCTTCTCCTAACTGCTTGGCCTCTCTGCCCAGTAAGAGAATGAGCTGTCCCCTTTGTATAGCCTTGAACTTGAAACAGTAAATAATAAAAAAGACAGTTCTTAAAGTTTAAAGGTGATTCCTCTTAAGACTCTTGCAAATATAAATTGGTCAGACATCTTAAAGCTTTTAAGATAATTAAAGTCAGTGACCGAGTTTTCTTCCTCAGTGCTGTGTTCCAACCTCCTTCCATGAATACAAACTCCCACTTCTCAAAAGTCACTGGGGGACAAGTGTCAACTTAATAGAATATTCTACCTCCCTGAAAATGCCAGTGTAGACTGCCTGTGACTTTTTCAGTCATTCATTCTATTTTGTATTGTTGCCATTACAATTTTTAAACGATGATCTTGTCCCCACAGCAGCAATACTCAGTCAGGGATGGACATCAGATCCTGTGCCATGTCTGGGCCCCGCAGCTAGAGAACCCTACTGCCTGGGATGTGTGTTCTGAGAGCCCCACGGAGTTCCAGTGCATGTGCCTAACGAAACACTGTGCGCCCTTTAAGCTCAGCGAGGTCTGTCTCTTCTCTCAGCCATCTCTGTGGATGTCCCTGCTGTGCCAGTAAAGGGTCTTGTACATGTAGGAACTCAGGACTCTAAATCTGGGCTAAACGTAAGTGACTCTCTGAGGATTTGGGAAATTGGAAGGTATTGACAAATTTTTAGTGTTTGGAGGCTTCTTTACAATTATCATTGCATTGTACTACCAAGAAAATTTTGATTGTTCTAGTCTGTTCAACAGGAATCTGGTAAAGTGACATTTTCCTGTTTTTAAGAGACAAGATAACAGAGTCACCACTGTTCAACATCTCCAAAACTCAATAATTGGAAAAGATATGAATGGTGCTTAGTTTATCTTTGAAGTAAATAATTCAATACAATAGAAACAGACTTCCATTCCCTCTGAGCACATCACTACTACTGACCTGTCTGGTGGTGGGAAAGACAATGGGTTGTTGTGCTCAGTAAATCAGGGGCCAAGCTGTGACTTTGTCATTAAAAAAAATTTTTTTTAATTGTCATAAAATATACATAGCATAATATTTACCATTTTAATCACTAAATTTTTTAATTTGATTGATTTTACAGAGAGAAGAGGGGGTTGGAATGAGAAGTATCAATTCATAGTTGCTTCAACTTTAGCTATTCATTGTTTGCTTCTCATATGCACCATGCCCCAGGCAAGCCCAGGGTTTCAAACTGGTGACCTCAGCATTCCAGGTCAGTGGTCTATCCACTGTGCTGCCACAGGTCAGGCCTAACCATTTTTAAGTATACAATTCAGTGGCAGTAAGTACATCCACAATGTGGACTCTTGTGGAGTCATCACCACTGTCCATTTACAGAGCTGACTTTGTCATTTTTTATGTAACCTGTCATTTGATGGCTTATGGTTGTGGGTGTCCCGCCGAGGCCCCTGGCGGACTTTCTTCACACGCTAATCTCCTACTAGCATCCACCCTACTGCTCAGCCCCTGAACTTACCTGCACCCTCTCCTCATCTCCTCACATCACAGGCCTGGGTTCTGATTCCCAGTTTAGATTTGGAAAATGGCTTATTATTCCACAAATGATAATAATGGCGGCCTCCGTTTGTTGATATCTTAACTTTGTGACCTCAGTGGATCCTCACAGCAGTCCTGTGAGGTGGATTCTGTGATGTGTTTCGTGTGGATGGCGAGAGGCAGAGCTGGACTCAAACCAGGTTGATGTTTCCGAGCCTGTTAGTCTTCCCTGCGTGGGGAAGAGTGCTCTGTCCCCAAACTGTCTCTCCTACCCTGCAGTCCCTGAGCATACCTGAAAGTTGGGCTGAGCCTCAGGGACTCCCCTCCAAGACAGGGAGGAAGAGTGGACACGAAGCGAGGCTGAAGAGCCACCCAGACACTGTTGGTCCAACCCCAAGCAGCACCTGTATCCTCCACCCCAGCCACACCTCCAGATGGGAGCCCCAGCCTCTGCCCTCTGGTGGCTCCTTTGCCTGTTAGAAAGCTCTTTCTTATCCTGGTTTCCCTACTGTCCTCCCTGTGAGTCCCAGGCCTTCCCCGAAGGCGGGGTCCAGCACTACAAGGAGTTGGGGTTGCTGTCTAGAGCAGCATTCTCAGCACTGGGATGCTGCTCTGGGTTCCCTACCCTCACTCCGGGCTTTGCTGCGCTCCAGTCTCCTATAAGCCCTGGCTGCCTGGCCAGGCCCACTCTGTCTCGTTCTTTCTCTCCCCTGTTCTCCAAGGGGCCGGCTCCTGCTTCCTGTGCCTGCTCACTGCTCACCTGGAGCTGTAGTGTCCCTGCCAGTAACCTGGCCCTTGGGACCGTACCTGACTACACCTGCAAGCCAAGGCTGCCTGGGTTGCTTCTGGTGTTTTAGAAACAGAGCCTTGGGCTGCAGGGGTCCTGAGTGGCCAGGCTTCGGTAGCCCGCTCAATTTCCTCCTTTTTCTGACTGTCCCTGTGGTAAGGGGCCAGCAACATCACACTCAAGTCCCCCTGGGTTGGTCTTTTTCCTAGGTGAAACACCCCAACTTCCTGGCATATTAGGAGACCCATGATTCCATCCATGTCTTTGTCCTGACCCCACTGCTCTATCCAGGGATGTGAGGAGACAGTCAGTCAGAGGGCCACCTACCTGCTTTTTATTTTATTTTTTACTTTTACTTTTTTTTTTAGTGATAGAAACAGAGAGAGAGAGAGGGACAGATAGGGACAGACAGGCAGAAAGGGAGAGAGATGAGAAGCATAAAGTCCTTGTTGTGGCTCTTTAGTTGTTCATTGATTGCTTTCTCATATGTGCCTTGATGGGGGGGGGGGGCTCCAGCAGAGTGAGTGACCCCTTGCTCAAGCCAGCAACCATGAGGTCATGTCTATGATCCCATGCTCAAGCCAGCGACCCCACACTCAAGCTGCTGATTCTGCACTCAAGTCAGATGAGCCCTTGCTCATGCTGGTGACCTTTGGGTTTTGAACCTGGGTCCTCCGCATCCCAGTCTAATGCTCTAGCCACTGTGCCACCGCCTGGTCAGGCCTGCTTTTTATTCCCTTACTGCAGCCAAAGATAGCTGGTACCTTTTGACTTGCATGGCAGTCTGTTAGTTGACATTGAATCAAATGTTTATTAAAACCTGCTGCACGCTTCAGAGAGTGACTAAGCCACAGGCTCCCTGCCCATCTCCTACCCTTGCTTGTCTAGTTGGCCTTTGGGGGCGAGTTGCCCATTTCATTTGTCGCTGTTGGTTTCCCCACATTCGTTTTAGCTGTTCATTCTCGTCTGTCCAGGTGTTTTAGCCTCTCTCACTCAGTGGCATGTTTGGGCCTCCAAGCTTCCTGCCCTTCCCCATTGGATGAGCCTGACTATGATCACTTCATTTAAAGCGTTGATACAAATGCAGAATAAGAAAGGAAATCTGGGGAAGCCAACTTCCTTTTGTTGGATTAACCCTTTGAGTGGTACGAACGTTCATGTACGTCCTCGTGCCTCCTGACCATCCAGAGTACAATAGTACATGTGGAAGGCAACATTAAAAAAAGGCAAATGTATGTTCTTCTTGTTTCCATAAATTGGTTATCAAACAAACACGATTTTAAGTTAATACAACTGTAACTGTAACTAATTTCATTTTTTGAAGAAAAAAAAACAACTCACTCCTGGGGGTCAGTGAGCATGAAAAAAAAAACTCACTACTCAAAGGATTATAGACAACAGAGGTGGAGAAAAAAGAACTCAAGGATTTGCAAATCTTTCTCCTCAACATTTTGTGGCCTCCCCTAGGCTGTGGTTCTGGGCTCCCTCCCTCCCTGCCCTCTGGAGCAGGATGGAGCTGTCTCCGTGCTACTCAGGGTCTGTGAAATGAAAGGTGAGGCGGGTGCTTGGCCACCTGACAGGACCGGGTGGCTCGTTGCAGTGTCGCCCCAACAGGCTGTGTCGAAGGAGAGTGTTGCTGCATGGCCACATGTCTCTGTGACTCCAGCATTCCCAAAGCCACTCTCAGCCACCACTGGGCTTGGCCACGACTGCTGACCTGTGGCACCTCTGGCCGCTGCCACAAACCAGGGATCACTAACTAGCCAAATGGAACTAACTATCCAGCAGGTGCAGAGCAGCTGGAGCTTCTGAACTCAGCACCACCAAGGCAGGTGTGCCCCTGGCACTGTCTACTGTGTCAGTGACCACAGGCCCTGCCCCTCACTGTCCTCAGTTTCCTCCTTTGTCAACCTAAGCCGGGAGCTGAGTGCTCTCCAAGGCTCCTTCAGGCTCTCTGGTGCCTCTTGCTAGAATGTTCTGGAAACCTTTTTAGTTTGAGGGCAAAGAAAGATGACCACCATTGGGTATGTGTGTGGGATGGGGGTTGGGGGCTGTGTGGGCAGGGCAATATTTGTCTTCCTGCTGCTGTTAGAAATAGCAACTGTAGTCTGCCTCCCCTGAGGACTGGACAAAAGGTGATTAATTCATTTTACACAGAGCTATTGAAGGTCTGTTCTGAGCCCGGCACTTTGGGGACAGCAAGGTCCTTGCCCTGAATGGGCTTGTGATCTAACAGGGAGATAAGCACTCATACTCCCACTGTGGCTGCCAAGTGCTGAGAGGGGCTTTGCAATGGGCCTTGCCGGCTGAGCAGAGTTCTCACAGCTGCAGGTGGGCTGAGGTGCTGCAGGGGAAGGGACCTGCCTGCGCAGATGTGGAGCAATGGGAAAGCTCAGGGCTTCCAGGGAAGGGGAGGGACGCAGTTGGCCATAAAGCCAGTGGTGAGGAGTGAGAATGAACAGGGAGGCTGGAGTCAGGTCCTGGCGAGTTGGAGCAGGAGAGATTAGGGATCCACACTTACAGAGGTAGCTGCATAACTGTCAGTTAGGAGGGGATGGAATGGCAATCCGATAGACACAGGGAAGTCAGGGGACTGATCCCCAAGTTGTGTTAGTAAAGCATTTTATGTAGGATTGAGGAAACATCACTAGGCAGTAGTAAGACCAAGGGGTGGGCCGGGGCAGGAGACTGGCAGAGATGATGGCAGAGGCCCACCGTCTCCCTAGTCCTGGTACCTGCATTGACTTTAAAGCCCAGGATTGATTGCTCTGGAGGAAACATTGAAAAAACTCTCCAGCAGGTCACTTTTGTTCAAGAGTGACGGGAGTGAGAAGACAGCCCTCCTGGTCCCAGAACCTGAGGTTCTTTGATCTCATGGACAGAGCGTGAGCCACCAGGACCAGGGCCTTTAAGGAGTCCAGTTTGTCTGGCTCTGTCAGATCTCTTCAGATGTTTAGCGGGGAAATGCCCTGAGACTTTACAAGAATGTCTGGATTTTACAATTGTGCTCTTTTCTTATTTGTTCCCAAATCCAGCCTCCACCTAAAAATACTCCGCTCCCAGCAGTCTGGGAGACTGAGCCCCCTCTAGTAGGGATTTTGGTCTTTCCTTTGCCTGCAGCATGCCACCTGCAGGTTTGGGGAGGGGGCTTGGCCCAAACTGAAGGCCCAAACTGAAGGACCGTCCTCCCAGAGTGCTGAAGGACCGTCCTCCCAGAGTGCTGAAGGACCGTCCTCCCAGAGTGCCGGCAGCATGGGCTCCAGTCCTCAGGGCTTGGCTGTCATCAAGACCGAGGAGGGTCTTAGGGGGTGCTTCTCAGATTGTAGTGGGCTTGACGGGTACAAATGCCGTAGAAAGGGAGGAGGTGAGCTGCCTGTGGCTTGTTGCAGCTGACGTCACACGGAACCGTCCGTCGACCGTGGCTCATGCTGCTGTTGACTCTAGCGGGAGAGCTTGCCTGCAGCCGCCCTGAGACAGTTTTTCCTCTTCTTGGTTTCTTGTCAGCCCTTTTATCAGCATCATTGAAACCTGCTTCGTTCTACCTGGCTCTCCCTTTCTTGCTCACTTCAGTCTTTCCTATCTTAACCTGTGGTGTCTGTCGCTGTGGGCTGGCTTCGTGTGTGTGTGTGTGTGTGTGTGTGTGTGTGTGTGTGTGTGTGTGTGGCTTTCAAGCTGAATTGACCGGGCTGAATTTTACTGCCAATACTGCCTGGCTCTGGAAAAAGAGAAAGAGCAGGACAACGAGGGACAGGATCTCTTGTAGCTGAGAACATTCTGATCTGGGTGAGCTTGCAGGATAAATTTAGTCCCCAGGGCTGGTACAATATTCTAATTTGGTGGGAGTCCTTGGACACCCACAGCAGGGAGTGGACATGTCTTCCTTTACCTGCCTGGTCCACTTTAGGGGCACAGGAAACCCAAGGCTTATGACCATTACGCAGAAGTGCAGTTTCTACAACCCTGACCTAACACAGGATTTATTCATCTGGCACCTAATCTCCTTCAAGCCCCTTTCTAGTTTTTGTAGTTCTTGAAGCTTCTCCATTTTTATGGCTGGCACATTTCAAGGTGGAAATCCAGAAGAATAGGCTGTGCTAGCTGTGTCCTCATGTTCTTAAGATCAAATCAATAAGGACTGAAGTATTAATTGGAACTTTCTGAGAAGAAAATGAAATACGATACAGAGTGGAGCATTTTAGATTCAGAATCGAGAGTTTGAACCCAGTTCTGCTGCTAACAGGTGACTCAGGCAAATCACGGAGCTTTCTTCAATCTGTTCCCCCCTCTGTGTAACAGGGTCCTAATGGCCACACAGGAGTGTTGTGTGCATCAGCTATGTGGGCTGGGTGAAAGGACCCGTGAGGGCCTGGCACAATAGGGGCTTGATAGGTTTAATTTAGGACCCTCCTTGCCAAGTCAGTCACTATTGCAAACCTAAGCCCTCTGCTGATGACACAGTGCTCCAGCTCTTACCTGCTAGAAGCAACTGTTGGACACCTGAGCCCTTTTACATGAAGTTGCTGAGGCCTTTGCTGACCATTCCCACGGTCCTTTCTTAGCTGGTGGTCAGGAACATTCCCTGGGGCCTCCCTTCCCAACTCTCTCCCCTCCCCCTACCCACAGCCCCATTTCCTGTTGTTCTCATGAACAGAGTCAGGAAGCAGAAACACCGGTGCGTGCTGTGTTAATGGGCATCACAGGGCTCTAGGAAGCCTGTTGCCCTGTTCAGGAACGATAGGCTGGTTTCTAAAAGCTCAGGCCCAGGTCACGAAACCAGGCTTATTGCTAACGCATGGGGCATGGGACCACTCAGCTGCCTCAGGAGCCAGGGAGTAGATCTATGGATGGTAGGCAGAGAGTGGGCAGCCCATGGCAGGTGCATGGACCACGGGAGGTGGCAGCTCCCTGACAGGAGGATGACGGTAAAAATAATAATAGCAACAAAGCACTAAGAACAGTGGTACATGTTTTACAAAATTTATCTCATTTGATCTTCACACTATCTCTGATTTATTCCCATCCATCCTGTATTCATTTCCTATTGCTGCTATAACAAATGACCACAGACTTAGTGGTTTCAAACAATACAGATTTATTATCTTTCAGTTCTGGAGGTTGGAAATCTAAAGTTAGTCTCACTGAGCTGAAAGCAGTGTCAGCAGAGTTGCATTCCGTTCTGGAGGCTCTCGGGAGAATCCAGACCCTTGCCTCTTCACGTCTAGATCCTGTCTGCCCTTCCATCTTCAAAGTCGGCAACAGCCAGCCAGTCAAGCCTTTCTCACTTCTCATCCCTGACTCTCCTTGCCTCCTTCTTCCACATTAAAGAACCCTTGTGATTACATTGTGCCCCCTGATAACCCAGGCTAATCTCCCTGTGTTAAAGTCAGCTGATTAGACACTGTAATTACGTCTGCATTCTTAATTCCTAGTTATCACAAAAGGTAACATATTCACAGGTCCTGGGGATTAGGATGTGGGCATTTTGAGGTGCTATTATTCTGCCTGCCCCAGTCCCCTATTTGCAGATGGGGAAACTGAGGCTTGGATATGAAGTAACATGCCCAAAGCCATGCAGTTGGCAAGTGGCAAGGTTGGAATTTGAACTGGAGCTGCAGGATCTAAAACCTGCCACAGAGGAAACACATTCCCCCAGAATGGACCCCAAACAGACTATGACAGTGCGGGAAGGGAAGATGGAAGGCACTCACCCAGGTTGGGTCTCTATGCACCATCTAAGTCCAAAATGAAAGAACAGTCTTCTCTGGTGAATAGTAATGCATAGACTCTGAATGAGTGAACCTCAAAGTTGGCTGTACATTCCGTGGGAATCACCCACGGAGCTTTAACATAATATCAGTGCCTGCGTCCCATCCCTGGAGACAGGGTGTGATTGCTCAGGGGAGGCACAGGGTATAAGTGTTTTTACAGGCTCCCAGGTGATTCTAAGACACAGTAGAATGTGGGAATCATTGCTTAGAGTTAGTGCATGGCCCTAGCCATGCCCCCTCCCCCATTATGTTCACAGTCTCCTTTGATGGAACCCAGGACCCTACCCCCATCCCCACCCTCACTCCCCTCCCATGCCCAGGACTTTGTACTTGGGCCCTGCACTGATGGCCTGTTTCTCTTGTTTCTTCCTTGCTGGCTCCCTTGAGCCTTGGCTGTGTGCAGAACAGCATCAAATTTGCACAGAGGACTGTCACCTTTGGGATCTGGTCGTATTTTCCTCCTGCGTCTGTCATGCCTCCTTTGCATGGTTGTCTGCAGAATTGAATTTTATTAATTTCCTCCTTGTACATGTTATATTTTTTCCCTCCCTTTACCCTTTTTTCTTTCTTTCTTCTCTCTCTCTCTCTCTTTCCTTCCTTCCTTCCTTCCTTCCTTCCTTCTTTCCTTCCTTCTCTCTTTCTTTTTTCTTTTTTAGGTAAGAGGAGGGAAGATAGTGAGACAGACTCCTACACATGCCCTAACCAGGATCCACTCAGCAACTCCTGTCTGGGGATGATGCTCAAATCAAACGAGATATTTTTAGTGCCTGAGGCTGATGCGCTGGGACCAACCAAGCTATCCTCAGTACCTGCAGCAATGCTTGAACCAATTGAGTGGCTTCAGGAGCAGAAGAAAGAAATAAGGGGGAGAGAAGCAGATGGTCCCTTCTCCTGTGGGCCCTGACCAGTAATTGAGCCCAGGACATCCATACGCTGGGCTGATGCTCTATTCACTGAGCCAACTGGCCAGGGCCACATGTTATATTTCTATAAAGGTCTCTTGTAAGAAATACAAAGAACTGTTTTTTAGGGAGTTTGCTGCAGTTCAACTTGAGAGGCGGCATGTGGAGAGAATTGGGAGATCAGACTCTGGATCAAGTTTGCCAGCTCCTGACTGTGAGCTAGGGGCAAGTTATTCCATCCCTCTGTGCTTCAGTTTCCTCACCTATAAAATAGGGATAATACTAGTGCCTACCTATGGTTAGGTGGGACTTCATGGTTTTACCTATGTAAAAGGAATTTGAACTAGCAAGACTATGTAAGTATTAAGTATTTGCCAGTCTTATGTTTCTTGCTCCTGCTCTTATTCTCTTAAAATAGGCCTGTGGGATTCAACTAAATTCAACATTGATTTTGTACTCAGTGCCAGGACAGGAAAGAGGGAGATGTGTTCCCTGCCCTCTTGTAGCTCAAGGTCTTGGGAGGGGGAAGGGGTGTTGAGAAAAAGGGGGAGGAGTCAGACAGATGGGCAGCTAATTTTCAGTGTTGAGCGTGAACCAAATTGCTATGGGATAATAACGATGAGGATATCTGCGATGTGAGGATTCAATGGGACCACAGATGTGGAATTGTGTCATGAATTCTAGCCTCTAATAAAACCCTAATGGTTTTGTCCCTACCATGCACACCTCCAAAATTCTGAACAAAAAGCATTTGCTAGTGCATGCATCACTGTGTCTCTGAGAGGCGTGAGTGGTATCCCCTTCCTGCTGAAAATGCCCCTCACTGGGAAAGCCTGCCACTGAAAAAGAATTGGGTCCCTGCATGGAAAGGTTCACAGTCCTTACCAGATACATCCCAGAGAGCAGTGGGAGTCCAACTGGGAGGGAAATGAAGGAAGGCAAGTCATACAAAGAAAGGAGGGGGCAATCGCAGCAATTAATGCAAAGTTGCTTAGAATGCCCTGGGGCCTTAACCCCCCCCCCCAGAAGTGGGCTAGAATGGCCCAGGGGTTAATAGGAAAGGAGAGGAGTAGTTCCTGGTGTGAGCCCTGGCTGACTGTGCCTGCCCATCCCCTCCAGCCAAGTGGCCGCTGGTCCCGCCCTCAGGCCTCTCACTTGGCTCATCCACTCCCTTGCTCAGTGTTGGCCCACATTGCCGGCAGCTGTGGTGTATCTGCCAGCTGTGGGAACAGCTGTGCACCGCCACTGGGCTGTTACCCCTGGCACGTTTCCCAGGCCACAGTTGGTTGAACACACTAAAAAACAGGACTCAACACTCCTTGGGTTTGACCTGTAAAATATGTACTCAGAGGACAATAACTCACTCCTATCTGCCTGCGGATGGTGGGGTGAGAGCTTGATAGGCTGTAGGTTTTCTTTTTTTGTTTTGTTTTGTTTTACAGGGACAGAGAGAGAGTCAGAGAGAGGGATAGACAGGGACAGACAGACAGGAATGGAGAGAGATGAGAAGCATCAATCATTAGTTTTTAGTTGCGACACCTTAGTTGTTCATTGATTGCTTTCTCATATGTGCCTTGACTGTGGGCCTTCAGCAGATCGAGCAACCCCTTGCTCAAGCCAGCGACCTTGGGTCCAAGCTGGTTTTGCTCAAACCAGATGAGCCCGCGCTTAAGCTGGCGACCTCGGGGTCTCGAACCTGGGTCCTCTGCATCCCAGTCTGACACTCTATCCATTGTGCCACTGCCTGGTCAGGCTGTAGGTTTTCTTGGGTTTTTTTTGTTTTTTTTCTTTTGTATTTTTCTGAAGCTGGAAACGGGGAGAGACAGTCAGACAGACTCCCGCATGCGCCTGACCGGGATCCACCCGGCATGCCCACCAGGGGGCGACGCTCTGCCCACCAGGGGGCGATGCTCTGCCCCTCCGGGGCGTCACTCTGTCGCAACCAGAGCCACTCTAGCGCCTGGGGCAGAGGCCAAGGAGCCATCCCCAGCGCCCCGGCCATCTTTGCTCCAATGGAGCCTCGCTGCGGGAGGGGAAGAGAGAGACAGAGAGGAAGGAGAGGGAGAGGGATGGAGAAGCAGATGGGTGCTTCTCCTGTGTGCCCTGGCCGGGAATCAAACCCAGGACTTCTGCACGCCAGGCCGATGCTCTACTACTGAGCCAACCGGCCAGGGCCGGTTTTCTTGTTTTGAAGAAACTCACCTGTCTCAGGGCAGACAGATGTTGATGAGTGTGTTTGAGGGTCATACTGTGAGCCAGTAATGATACCGCTGGTTACCAAAATGACAGGTGTCAATTCTGGCCTACAGCTCAGAGGGTTTTGCTGTCAGAATATCATTCAGACCCCACCTCTGTTGGAGCAGCCTTCTCCAAGCTGCTGACCTTTCAGCTGCAACGCTGATGTGATTTTGGCAAAATGTTTGCAGTTGCCTGGGGCCCGCTTGGATGCCCTAGTAATCTATTCCTGCGCCTCGCTGGTGGTCACAAATGTCCTTTCTTGTTCCCGAACCACTGGAGTCTCTAAGAATCTGTGCAGGGAAAAAGGACCCTCAGGTTCACTGGTGGGTCAGGCTCCAGGGAATTTCTGAGCCATTTCACAGGCCTGGCAAGAAACCAAAGCCCAGAGCATACAGTTGGAGCAGAGGCCATGCAAAAAAAGAGATCTGTCTCCAACAAAAGGTCTTTCCAGCCTTGGCGAGCCATAAGAGAAGGTAGAATGGTGACTTGTCATGTGCCCCAACAGCTCACAATATAGACAGCTTCTCCCTTTCAACAGGGTAGAACGACTACATGAAAAGTCTGGAGAATGAGGCTGAGGAGGAACTTGAGTGGCAGCCACAGGAAACCTGCCGGGGAGACTGGGGTCCTTAGTCTCCCTCCTGATATGGCTGCTGCATGCCTGTGCGTGTCAGCAGGGAGGGCCTTGGGCAAATTCAAGTTTCTGAGCTTGAGTCTGGCTGGAAGGTTTTAGTAAATGAATCCTATCTTTTTCTGTAATATTCTAGATATTATGTTTTGCCTTGTATTCTTAGGTTATAAATATTCACTTGCAGCTGGTAGTCTTCCTAAAACACAACTTTCAGTAGGTCACTCTCTTTATGTACTCTCACCCTCCAGTGACTTCTAGATAAACCCCAGATCCTGGACTTCAAGGCCCCACAGTGTGGCTGGGGTCCCTACTGTCCAGGGCCAGCCCAGGTCAGCTGCCCAGTGGACATTGAATATGGACTAGATCTTACCTGCCCCCCTCCCTGCATTTATGTGAACTCTCACCCTTCCTAGCTGGAAAGCAAGCTCCTGGATGCAGCGTGTGTGCTTCTCTGTGGGCGGTGAACGCAGTGCCTGTTCACGCTGACAAGCTTAGAAAGTATAGGTGGACTGTGTGTCCTTCTCTAGCTAGGAGTCGAGAGGACCTGGTACAGATTTCAGCTCTGCCTCTTATTAACTATACAACCCTGGGCTAGTTGCTTAAACCTCTCTGCTTTAGTTTCCTCATCTGTAAAGCAGAATCATTTTAGTACTTTCCTTAAGGGGCTGCTGTGACCATTAGATGAAATAACACACAGAAAGCACTTGGCAGAGGGATGGCACAGGGTATGAGTTCAATATGGGAATTGCTATTAGTTTTGTTTCTATTTTTGTTTCATCCCCACCTCATTGCCAGTGCCTGGCACACAGTAGGTGCTCATAATTGTAGAATCAACAAACAAGTGAATGAAGGTTGAGCTGTGTTCTTGTTCTCCCACTTGTGGATGTGGCCCCTCCCTCATTTGGGGCCCACATGCCCACCCCTCCCACCTGACCACCATGGAGATTCTCAGAGCACCCGGGAGCTGATGTGACAATTGGAGCACTGGAGGTGGAGTTTTCCACGCTTGGATTGCACATCCTCATGGGGGTGTCAGCTCTTCAAGGTCTTCTCAGGGACCGTTCTCAGGTCCTGCAGCTGTTGGCTGGCAACGCCAGCTGTGTGGAAAGCCGTGCCTCTGCCATCTTGCCTTTTCCTCCTGGATTTTTTGCTATCACTTTAGCAGGCAAGTACACTTAAAGATAAGTGGCAAAAGTTGCATTTGTTTGAAGTGTAAGATAAGTCAGTCTCAGAAAGAGATTTTGTTCTTACTGTATAAAAAATAAGAACGAGATATCTAGGTAAAGAACATTTTGGCAAGCTCTTCTTTGAGGGGTGTAAGCAAGCATCACTTGTCCTTTGGGCGTGGGCTACGGGGAAGAATGAGCGTCCTGGCTTCAGAGCCGTCAGTGCAGCCTCTCTGGGCTGGCGCTTTCTCACTGATCTATTTCCTTCGGGTGAATGGGTTCTACAGAAGCTGCAGAGATTTTCTCCTAATGATCGTGAATAGAAAAAATAAAAAGTGACTCTAGGGGTTTTTTGGGGCCTTAACTGTCACTGCATGCTGACACTTCATTTCAGAATATAAAGGGCCTTCTCCCATTTTGGCAAGATAAATGGCTCTCTTTAGTCAGAAAGAGTGAGCAAAGAAGCAGGATTTTCTATGTAAAACTGAACGGTCTCCCAGTGTGGGGTGTAGTCTTCCCCATCTCCCTTCTCCTGGTCTCTCCCAGAATCTCAAAGAAAGGAGACTGGAGGCTTGATTCCACTGGCCAGCTTGGCCCAGGACAGCTTTGTGGATAGAATCTTAATATGTTTCCTCCCAACGGCTATCTCCTTGTAAAGCCTAGAGTCTAGGGACAGAATTTCCAGACTGGCTGTCATCACACTGGTGCCCAGCATTGGTCTGCACTGGGGTGGGTGATGTCAGCTTCCCCTGTGGGTCATATGTCCTGGCCAGTTATAATAAGCCAGCTCTGGGGCTCTGACTGGGTCCCTAACAAACTGTGGCCCTAAGCACTCTTCTCCTAGTTGAAGGTGAGTCAGAAACCCTCTCCCAGCCAACTCTGGCTCCCACGTCCATGTCCTGTGGTAGAACAGCAGCTCTGTGAGGAAAGAGGGAGGTACCAACACCAGCACAAGGACCTCACTAAACACTCAGTGGGGATCCAATAAATACCCACCCACGAATGAATGGATGGACAAATACAGGAACTTACAGCATCTTCTCCAGCAGGGATAGGTGATTACTCATGATTCCAGGCACAGCTGTGATCTGCCTTGGGCTGGGTCAGGAGACAAGAAAGCAAGAGGCCCTCCTTTTATTTGTGTGAGCTGCTCATATGGCCCATTCTGTAAGAACATGGCCAATAAAACCATCTGAAACAGCACAACGACAGTGATGATTTGGGGGACAAAATAGTAAGTCAAAGTTCCTTACATTTGTTCAGGATTCTATAGTTCTACAAAGCTGTTTCCCATGCATGAGTCATATGACTAGATTGGTGTTTAGCTTCTGTTCACAGATAAGGCAGTTGAGGGGCCGACAGGTCAAAGGATATATCCAGAATTAGACAGCAAGGCAGGGTTGCTGTCTCCGATCTGGGGTGCAAAGCCCCAGATCCCCAAGCATGCAAAGCTGTTTCAAGTCCAGCTATAAAAGTAATCTCAGTGACCTTTCCAAGGTCTTGTGTTTTGCTGCCTGATCCGTTGAGGGGTGAGGCCACCATGCTGACCAGGCAGCTCCAGGCAATGGCCTGCTAGCTTTTAGCCACAGGTCTCCCCATCCCTAGGATACTTGTGTATCCCTGAGGGGGCAGTGGAGGCCCTCTTTGCCTTTAAGAATGAAGCCATTTCACTTGCCACCCTTTAGAGCATTTACAGCTGCATTCCTACATGACCCTCTGCAGCTGCATTGCTACATGACCCCTGGCACCTTCATTTTTTGTGTGTGGAGTGTCTGGGCTCCAAAAGCAGGTCCACCTGTTCATGTTCCCTGGAGAGACTAGCTGTACTGTTTGGATGGTTCACCTGGATAGTCTATGTCAGCTCCATGGCCAGAACATAGCAAATGCCTAGCACCACTGATCCATCACCAGCGAGTGACAGTGACCTTGAGCCTTTGACCTCACCCCAGAGAATGACCTAACACCATTTGGTGTTAGTGTTGATATTTTTCTGAAGCTGGAAACGGGGAGAGACAGTCAGACAGACTCCCGCATGCGCCCGACCAGGATCCACCCGGCACGCCCACCAGGGGCAACGCTCTGCCCACCAGGGGGCGACGCTCTGCCCCTCCGGGGCGCCGCTCTGCCGCAACCAGAGCCACTCCAGCGCCTGGGGCAGAGGCCAAGGAGCCATCCCCAGTGCCCGGGCCATCTTTGCTCCAATGGAGCCTTGGCTGCGCGAGGGGAAGAGAGAGACAGAGAGGAAGGAGTGGGGGTGGAGAAGCAAATGGGCACTTCTCCTATGTGCCCTGGCCGGGAATCGAACCCGGGTCCCCCGCACGCCAGGCCGACGCTCTACCGCTGAGCCAACCGGCCAGGGCCACACTCACCTTTTTTCATCTTGGTTTGATCATAGTATAAGTACTGTATTGGTATAAATCATTACATATAGTATACTTTGTACATGTGTATATGGTAAGTATTATATTAATGTAAGACAAATACAATAAATATTAGCATCATATAATCAAATTTATCCCAAGGGTCTCTGCCCAGGGTAAGATGAGGTGGTGGGACTGAACACCAGAGTTTCAATATTGGCTCCATCACTCCCTAGCTGTGTGACCTCAGGTACTTATGTTACTTTGCCTCTTCAAGTGCCAGGCTCCTCATCTGCACAGTGGGTGGGGTATCAGTGCCTACTCCTCGCAGTGAGGATAAAACACGAGAGTGTTCCTGCAGCACCCTTAGGAAACGCACTGGAAATGTTAGCTGCTCTTATTATCCCATTTGTGTAAATAGAGTTGCCCTGGAATTAGAAGTGTCTTCTTGCCACAAATTACACTTGAGGTATATCCTGATTAACAGTCATAGATGAGAGGCCTGGAGTCTAAACTCCACAAACTTCTTCAGAGTGGGAGACCTCAAGTCAAAGGCTCTGCTTTATTTCCTGCGTCGCTTGATGCTTCTTATTACTGACACATCCTCTGGCCTGTGAATAAGGATAATTATATCGCCAGGCTATGTGAGGACCAGATAGGCTAATACATGCCAAAGTACCTATATAGGGCCTGGCACATGTCCATGCCCACCAATCCCTTTCCTTCCTCTGTCCCTCCCTCCCTTCTTATGTTTTCAAACCTGGTCTAAGGCTAAAAATGATTATTTTGATGTGATATTTATTTCCATTAATATTAGTTCTTTTCCATGTGTACTACAATATTATCTTCTCAGAAAGTAAGGCTCAGGAGGGTTAATTAACTTGCCTAAGATCACATAGTTGGTCAATTGAAGAGAGATAATTTGAACCCTACTCTGCCTGACTCCAAAGTTCAAGTTCTTTCCACCATCTTTGATTGTCTCCAGGAATTAGGATAACATTGTCCTAATGTTCATGGCAATATGGCAACCATTAATATGAGCATTAAGTGACCCCATGGCTAGGCTTTCTCTGCCTCCTGTCCTAGGGGAAGGAATGAGGTGGATTATGCAGGTGGCCTCGCTCCCGCCTCTCCTGACAATGTCCTCATTAGGAGGGAGATGACACTCTCCCAGGGCTCGCTTTTTTAGGTAGTAATTTGTCCCAGGCTCCTTATGAAACCAAGCAGAGCACTTTCTGTTTCCAAATGCACACCAGGCTGACAGGCCCGAGTCCCAGCTCCCAGATGCCTTTTCATTTCCTAGTTTAGTGATTGTTTCAATTCCACCAGCTCCATTTGAAAAACCCTTTCATTTATCACAAAAGCAAACCACACAATCAAAAAAGCCATATCTTGTCTTCTGGGTGCTGCCTCGTTTCCTGCCCCATTATTGACAAGTGCCCAGGAGCACCTGCACACATGGGCAAGTGTTTGCTGTGCACACCGACCTGTGGGGCCATCGTGCTGGGCTCTGTGGGGGTCTTGGTCCCCCCTGAACTCCTGCCCGCAGATCTGAACCCGCTACTTTATGTGCACAATCAGTTCCTGAATCATAGCTGTCTTCCAAACCACAAATTTGCAACCAGTTCACTGTGGGCCTTTGCAGCCAGATAAGTTGTAGCCTGAGAAGTCTGTGCATCTAAATTTTTCATTCAATTAAAAATTATATCTAAACATCCATGTATGCATGAAATACACACATTGGGTATCAGGCGTGTGCCAGGCAGAACACAGACCTGTGTGGGTTGCCAGCTCTACCCTCCTTGTGATCTCAGATGGGGTGGGAGAAGACTCCCTGGACTGTAATTCAAGGAAGACAGACTAATAATGAAGAGCTATGGAGACCAGGAGAAGGGCAAAAATTTCAGATATGGAGTAGAGACCAGAAAAAGGGTCCTGGGAGGCCGAGCTGTCCAAGAATTTATGAGTTCCTTCTCTGTCATTGCTGAGTGTGTATCTTCCAAGGTAAAATGCCTTTTAACTGCAGTATTTGCTGTCTTCACTCATCTCCCTGTCACAGATCTCATGTGGACAGTTAGGACAGTCTCTAACTAGTACCCCTGCCTCCTCGCCCTTCCTCCATCACCCTACCCCACCTACATTGCTGCCAATGTAGGAATTCAACTCTGGCCTTGTCCTTGTCTGAAAACCTTCAGCAGCTCCTCACTGTCCTTAGAATACAGTCTAGACTCCTCAGCGTGGCACTCAGGGCCCTCCAAAAGCTGGCCTTGCCCTGCTCTGAGCCACATCTCTGCCAGTTCCTCCGTGAACACTGTGCTGGTCTCCCTGGAGTTCCTGTGCCCCGCTGTTCTGCATCTCTGGGCCTTTGCACATGCCACCCCTCTGCTGAGTGCCCTTCTCTGCCTTGCTTGGTTGGTGAATGCCAACTCATCTCTCCAGCCTCAGTCGTCCCATGCTGGGAGGCCTCCCTGCCTTCCCTTGTTGAAGCTGACTTCTTTTGACCCCCTGCACAGTCTCATGCACACAGACCTCTCTTGTTGTACCTGTCATGTGCAATACAGCCCTCTGCTTACATGACTTTTTCCTTTTAGTGAGTTCTTTGAGGCATCTCATGCCATTCCTCTCTGAATCCCTCAGACCTTTTATAGCATCTGATAGAAGTGTCTCATGGAACGTTTGGCAAGTGAGTGAATTATATACAACTCCTGCTATCCTTTCAGATGTTATCTTGGGAGGCCCCACTGTTGAGCTTTCACCCTCAAACAAGGCTTCTTTTCATGTTGTGGTCAGCCTTCAGGGACTTGCCACTGTTCCTGAAAAGGTGGCTCTGTTGAATGCCTGTATGTCCCCTTTGTGCTTACAAGGTGCTTCTTGCAGGTGATCAGCCTACCAAGGAATCCAGATTCTTTCCTCAGAAGCCAATCAGAGAAAGGACTTGGCTTCCCAGATTACACAAAGGTGACCTAATGCCAGGACTTAAATTTGTATTTAATAGCTGTGCAAGTGTACTGAGACCACAAAGACCAGAATCTGGGCGCTGTGGCTGCCTGTTCTCTTGGGCATGTTAGGATGTCATTCTCTGACAAAGTTTTATTAGCAGCATTTCAGAGAATGTTCTGTGAAAAATATGAATGACCTAAGGTGATGCCTGCCTCAGTAACTTAAGTAGAGGCTACTTAAGGAAGCCTCCAGCTATGGGATTCAACCCTCACCAGGAACTTTGAAGAAATGGCCTCCCTTGTTACACAGAGACAGGCTCTCAGAGATTGGACAGGAAAGAGCTCTCTAGAAGGTCAAGAAATAACTTCCCCTGCCTCTTCAGAGCAGGGCTGGCTGACACATGACAGGCGTGCCATTGGGATCCCATGAGGCCCAGAGCAGACATGACTAATCAATCCCAGCATTCCTTCTAGATGAGCTCAAATGTCTTCCCAGAATCCTCACAGAGTACTCTGGGCAAGCACCTCCAATCACTCAGAGCTGTCATGAGAGAAGAGCCTGTCTTTGCCTGCATAGTGCTGTCTCCTGCTGCACCTCAGGGCCGGATGTCCATGCCCACAGTTGCTCCTGCAACTCTGGCTCAACACAAAGTGTCTGTTCTTGTGAGCTTCAGTATCACTGAGTAACTTACTAATTTAAAGGGAGACCAGAAAGGCAATAGGGAAGTATACTGAGCATAACAATAGTCTGCTCTACACAATCCAAGCCTTTTCTCTTCTCAGAGGTCCCTGACCTGCACCAGAGGACCCAATTCCTCACTCTGAAAACTGATCTTGCCCAAGCCCTGGTCAGCAAACTGTGGCTCACGAGCCACATGCAGCTCTTTGGCCCCTTGAATGTGGCTCTTCACAAAATACCACGTGCGGGCGCTACCTCAATAATGAATGTACCTACCTATATAGTTTAAGTTTAAAAAATTTGGCTCTCAAAAGAAATTTAATCTTTGTACTGTTGATATTTGGCCTGTTGACTAATGAGTTTGCTGACCACTGCAGGGAGTCATTACATGGAGGACCAGAGAGGGTCTCTCCACCTGCTTGTAAACTCCTTTTTTATTTAATTAAAAAAAAATTTTTTCCCGATTGATTTGAGAGAGAGAGAGGAAGGGAGAGAGGGAGAGAAGCGGCAACTTTTGTTTCATTTAGTTGTGAACTCATCAATTGCTTCTTGTACGTGCCCTGACTGGGAGTCAAATCAACCACTTCTGGTGTGCCGGTCAGTGCTTTATCCACCGAACCACCTGGCTAGGGCTGTGAGCTCCGTTAAGGTAGGCTTAATTTTTTTCATTCATCAAGTAGTTATTAAATACCTAGTATTAAGGGCAGGCTCAGGGGGGATAATGGGGATGGAAATAGATGTGCCCTCTGCCCTCAAATAGCCTGCAGTTTCAACAGATCAGACCTCAGTTGCATGATTGCACAAATAGCTGTAAAAATGCCACAAAGAGTCTAAGATTGACTCAGTCCATGGGAGGATGACTAGGCACTAACTTGGCACACAGTGAAGGGAAGAGGATCCTAAGCTGAAGGAGCAGCATGAACAACGGCTGGGTGTTAGGAAGGAGAAGATGAGCACGACAGCAAAAGGTGGCCAGTATGGCTGAAGTGAGAGAGCAAGAGGACATGATATGCTAAAGGAGGCCACGGAGGAAGGACCCGACTCCCTGGAGCCCGCAGGCCCTGAGAAGATTCCTTGACTTCCTTCTGCACAACAGGAAACACGGAGCAGGACCACCGGTCGGTGTCTCCAGCTCCCGGGTGGGACAGTGCCACATGTGGCTGAGGAATGGAGGCATCACATCCATGAGGACTGCAGGGATCCGTGGAGGGGATGACTGAGCATGATGGAATGCTGGGTGCCCTCTGGAGCATTTGCAAACCCCAGAATAGATGCCAGCCCATCCCCACCCTTTGCCTCTTTCCCCGGTGCCAGCTGTGGGATCTGGTGCAGGCCAGGATCTCAACTTCAGGTCTTTGGCATTCCATGGCTGAGTCAGCTAAGTTACTGCTCCGGCTGTCCTTGCAGTTATTTCACCACAGGCATCTTATGGTCAGTCTCTGTCCCGCACCCCTGACAGTTAGATAATAGTCTAGCATTTTGAATGTTACAAGATTTAGAATTATTAATAATTAATTGAGAATTTAAAGTTTAGATTAATAACTATCATTGATGGTAGTCCTTACGTGGTTTGTAATTTTCAAATGAGATCTGTCAGTTCCCAAGCCTGGTGGTTTTGTCTGTAGGCTGCACTGGGGTCCGCCACTCTCACTGGTTGCTTTCTTCTTCCATGACCACACTGGCCCATCCACCCTCACTCCACCTTCTTCACTGTAAGATGCAGGGATGGAAATCTAGCTGTGAACCTTTCAACCCTGAACTTGTCAGCCTCTTGCCAAGGAGCAGACATTTGGGTGCCCTGTCCCCTGGCTGAGAAGCAGGGATGGCACCTCCCCTGCCCTGGCCCTTTGCTGTGGGCAGAAAGAGCCTGAGAGTCGTGAGCTATTCAACACAACACTTTATTTGCAACCCTACAACTTTTCATTTGCTGGTTTGCATGTCTGACACCTCACTTGGCACATGAATTATTACAGCTTTTAAATAGCGCCTTCTTTCTGGATTGACTATCCGTATTCATTTGAAATGGGAAGGTTGGCTTTTAGGTGTTTGTGGTGAGAACGTTCCTGAATGCCATGTTTTGGGTTAGGGACTTCCTGCTGTTAGTGCAGGACCAAGGACTGAAACCCAGGGAACCCCCTTGGTCTGGATAGGAATGAAAATGATGGGGAGAAACACACCGGAAGTCAGAAGTCGCCGGAGACTTGGCTGAAGGAGGGAGTGTGTGCAGAGAAACCCCCTTTTAGTTCTGCCAACACCTTCAGGGGTAAAAATGTGAAACTTCTACCTTGATCACAGGCAAAGAAAGGCAGTTCATCCAAACAGACTGGAAAAGCCTTCAGGATCCATACAGATGTTCCCAGATGGATAGGTCCAGATTCTATTTTGAAAATGCTTCCCTAGGGGGAATTTCTCCATTTTGCTATCTCTTTCTCTGAGTGTATGTCCCCCACCCCCAGGTTTGACAATCTCTGTAACCAAAATCCCTCTTGCTATCGTTAAAGCCTCTTAGGGACCAGTTAAACTGGAATAAAGGATGGAGATAACAAAACATGCAAATTCCCTTTCCTTTTAAAGAGAATTATGTCTCGTGGATATTACATGAATAAACTCATCAGTTTGTTATTACCATTCTGGGATGATAATTGGGAAGAACAATCACAGAAATCCCTGTGAAAATCTTCTGTACTCTGCATGGGGGGGGGGCAAGTCCCAGCAGTTTCCTGAGGAGCATTCTGGTTCCTGTTGTTACCCTGTATTTATAGACTGGGCTCCACTAAGAGCCCACCTCCTTCTGTTGCTGGATGAAAGGCTAGTTAATGCAATCCTGATTAAAGGCAGAGGATTGGCATGTTGTAGGAGCACAGCAGTGAGAGGGACACAGAGGGACTACCTACCCAAGGTGCTGCATGAGTCACCTGACCCTCTGCAAAGGGACACCCATTAGCAACATCAGGACCCTTTTGTTCCCTTTCAAGATTCCCACAGTAAGCATCACCCATTTTTACCACAATGGTGACAGGATTTATTCTCTGGCTGTCTGCATCCACCCACTCTCAATTCTGAACCCTTAATGGCGTCACTCTACATTGGTTATGGCACAGATGCCGCCTGCCACCCTGGCTAGGATAATCTTGCAATCACATTGTTTCCTTTGCCATCCTCCTGGCTCAGTGGGAGGATGCTCTTATAGACAGGGTATTGCAGACATGTTGGCAGGTGAGGAGATTGCTGAGGGGCTGCCACGATGCCCACAGGAATGCAAGTCAGCTCTTGGAAGAGGTTTGCTTCTTCCTTCTGAGTTCATGCAAACAGCAGAGAACAGGTTATAAGATTTTAAAAATCTTATAACCCCGCTCATTTAGCAACCAAGGGACACAGCTGTCACTTTCAGCCATGAGAGAGGCTTGGAGTCAAACTCAAGTTAAAGGGGCCTCAAGTTATTTGTAAAATTAACATCAGGGTCCCTTGTTTCCTTTCAAGATCCCTTTCAAGAATGGTTGTCAGCCCTGGCCGGTTGGCTCAGCGGTAGAGCGTCGGCCTAGCGTGCGGAGGACCCGGGTTCGATTCCTGGCCAGGGCACACAGGAGACGCGCCCATTTGCTTCTCCACCCCCTCCCCCTCTCCTTCCTCTCTGTCTCTCTCTTCCCCTCCCGCAGCCAAGGCTCCATTGGAGCAAAGATGGCCCGGGCGCTGGGGATGGCTCTGTGGCCTCTGCCTCAGGCGCTAGAGTGGCTCTGGTCGCAACATGGCGACGCCCAGGATGGGCAGAGCATCGCCCCCTGGTGGGCAGAGCGTCGCCCCTGGTAGGCGTGCCGGGTGGATCCCGGTCGGGCGCATGCGGGAGTCTGTCTGACTGTCTCTCCCTGTTTCCAGCTTCAGAAAAATGAAAAAAAAAAAAAAAAGAATGGGTGGCAGCCACCCGTTCTTTACCACAATGACAACTGCGTTCAACCTCTTCCTATCTGTCTCACCTCAATCTTAATTCTCAATGCTTTTGTTGTTTTTGTTTTTAATGAATCTTGGGAGAATTGTTTAATTGCCAGTGTAAGGCTTCTAGAAGAAGCCAACCCTCAGCCTGGGGCAGCAGGAGAATCATCTGTTCACCCTCTTCATTGGTCCCAAGCAGACATCTGTTGAGCCCCTACCTTGCACTAGCTGCAAGAAGGGACAAGACTGCTGCTCCCTACCCTGCAAGAGCTCCCAGTTCAAAGCTAGTGTATTCTTTTTTGTAAAATTTGTGGTAAAATGCACATAGTAGAAAATGTACTATCTTAACCATTTTTAAGTGTTCAGTAGTGTTAGGTACATTCATGTTGTATTGCCATCAACTCCAGAATTCCTTCATCTTGCAAAGCTGCAACTCTGGTCCCCGTTCCTTCCCTCCCTCAGCCCCTGGCAACCACCATTCTGCTTTTTGTCTCTATGAATTTGTCTACTCTAGGTTCCTCAGATGAGTGGAATCATAGAGTATTTGTCTTTTTTTTGTTTTGTTTTGTTACTGGCTTATTTTATTTGGTACAATGTCCTCGAAGCTGTAACATGTACCAAAATTGTCTTCCTTTTCAAGGCTAAATAATATTCTATTGTATATATATATACCACATTTTGCTTATCCATTCATCCATCTTGGGATGCTTCCAGCTTTTGGTTACTGTGAATAATGTCACTATGAACATGGCTGTGCTACATCTTTGAGATCCTGCTTTCAAGTGTTTGTAACCTAAGGCCTGTTACATTCCAGAAACTATCTGCAAAATGTGGTATGTAAGTGTAGCTTGTTCTGGGGAACACAAGTCCACAGCTCTATTGAGGTTTTCAGTGGGATTAGGAAGCCAAGAGGATTTGGTCTAGAAGGTAACAAAAGCAGCACCTGAGCCCCTCTCGTCCTGTGCCCTCCCCAGCAGCAGACACAGAGGGACAGGAGAAATCCACCCACATCTATTCCAGCTGGGCTGCTTATTACCTGGGGGACCCTTGGTAGTTCATGTGACTTCTCGGAGCCTTAGTCTTCTAATTTGTAAGATAAGGATAATGACAACATGCTCCCAGACTTGCTGGGAAAATTAAACTAACATAGCACAATGGTTAAAGAACAGTATGACAGGGTGAATAATGGCCCCCAAAATATCTAAGTCCCAATCTCTGAAATCTGTGACTATTACCTTATATGGCAAAAGGAACTTCACAGATGTCAAATTCAGGATATTGAGATGGGGAGATAATGTTGGATTTTTCTAGGTGGGTCCTACGTGTAATCACAGGTGTCCTAATAAAAGTGAGGCAAAGGGAAATTTGACTACAGAACAGGAGGAAGGAGATGTGACAAATGAAGCTGGGAGACGAGGGATGCAGGCAGCCTCTAGGAGCAGGGAAAGACAAGGAAACAACCCCCCCTAGAACCTCCAAAGGAACCAGCCCTCCCCTGACCTGTGGTAGCGCAGTGGATAAAGCGTCGACCTGGAAATGCTGAGGTTGCCGGTTCGAAACCCTGGGCTTGCCTGGTCAAGGCACATATGGGAGTTGATGCTTCCAGCTCCTCCCCCCCTTCTCTCTCTCTGTCTCTCTCTCCTCTCTCTCTTTTCTCTCTAAAATGAATAAAAAAAAAAAAAAAAAATAAATAAAAAGAACCAGCCCTCACGACAACCTTGACATTAGTCCAATGAGACTGAGTTCAGACTTCTGGCCTCCAGAACTAGAAGAGAATAAATTTGTATTTTTTTAAGTCACTAATTTTGTGCTAATTTATTTCAGCAGCAACAGGGAACAAATACACATGGACCCTGGAGTCAGACTGCCTGGGTTTAATCCAGGCTTTCTCACATACCAGCTGTGACCTTGGGCAAGTCATTTAACCTCGTCATGCCTCAGTTTCTTCATCTTTAAATAAGGAAAATAATAAGGCCACCCACACAGGGTAATTAGGTGGATTAAAGGAGTTAATATTTGTAAAGTACTGAGAACAGTGCCTGGTAAGAATTGTACACTTGTTAAATAAAATACCTATGAGGCAGCTGGATGGGCCCGGTTCACAGGAGACGATTAGATAGCTCGGGTTGTGTGACTGGTTTAGTGGCTTTGATATGCTCAGCAGAGCCTGTTGATAAAGGCAGGGAGTAGCTGGTGCCTTTCAGGAAGACTGCTTGGTTCTAGTAAAACACAGTATCTGTTACAGTGAACGCCCCACCCCCTGTGCTCTCCAGTTTTCCCTGAAACATGAATAGCGATTACTCCAAAACAAGAGTCATGGTCAGATAAGGTTGAGAAACTATATTTCAAAGCTGGCTAGGTTTCTTTTCTTTAGAAAATTTCAGAACTTTTCATATGTAAATGAGCTTTGTGAATCTCCCAGAGGCAGTTTCCAAACATTGATCACTGGACCCCCCTTTTCTGGTGTTTTCAACAAGACTAGTGTTCGGGATCTGGAGGACCCCTTCAGAGCAAGTCTGGGAGCGCAGGTCTGCCATAGAAGGGGAGAAAGGTAGAACAGGCTATCTGAGAGGAGAGGGAATACCTCGGTCCTGTTTGTCTGATCTTGGAACCACCTGGAAAACAGAGCGGCTGCTGTAGTATATATTATACATACTTCAGACAGTCAAAGCATTATGGACAGATCCACCTCTGCTATCTTCAGGCCTCAACCAGCTTCAGATGGAGGCATTCAAGCCCCCAGCACCCACACCTAACATGCCCCTCCTTTTTTTTTTTTTTAATTGAGAGGTGGGGCGGCAGAGAGAACATGTGTCCTGATGGAGATCCACGTGGCAAGCCCACTAGGGGGCAATGATCTGCCCATCTGGGGCCACTGCTCCATTGCTGGCACCAAGCCATTTCAGCACCTGAGGTGAGGCCATGGAGCCATCCTCAGCGCCCAAGGCTAAATTGTGCAAACCATTCACCATTTGAGCCCTGGCTGCGGGAGGGTAGGGGAGGGAGAGGGAGAAAGAGAGAGAGAAGGGGGAGTGAGAGGGGTAGAGAAGCAGATGGTTGTTTCTCCTCCGTTTCTCCTGCCCTGACCAGGAATCGACCCTAGGACTTCCACACCCTGAGCCGGGCTGATGCTCTACCACTGAGCCAACCTGCTAGGGTGCCCCTCTTTTTCACCCTGGCTCATCCTGTACCTGAGGACTCTTGTGGACTCCTCAGGCCTAAGATCTATCCAGCCCGTCCCACCAGCTGGCCCTTGGTTACCTGCAGGCTTAAGGCTTCGCCTACAAGCAGCCATGGTCTGCCTGTTACAGGACAGTTGGGGGCAGAGGTGGTGGAGTCCTGGGAGCAGGTTCAGATAGGGAATGTGCAGTCCTGGATATTTGAAGGATGGATTACAAGGTGAGGTTGGACAGGGCCCATGATGCTGTGGGCTTTTGGGGAGAGGTGTGGCCAGAGGAGGGAGGGAGCACCGCCCTCTAGTGGGGAGAACGCAGTGCAGGGGCCCCACGTGTCAGGATCCGGGCAGTACCAGGTAAGGGCTCTGACAGGGCAGTGTCACAGGACCCTGAATAAAAGAGTAATTAATCATCCTTCCTCTGCCCTCATTGCCTACCTGGTCACTTTCACGGCCTTATCTTTGTTTACTTCTATTGATTTCTAAGCTCCCAGTTGGGCAGAAACTTGCCTCCTAATTTCCGTTGTAACGCACAGAGCCTGGCACTGTGCATGGCATGCTGTGGACAAGTCAGAGCCTTCTAATGATGAATGTGGCTTTCAGCGCCTGGGCCTTGAAATAAGTGTCTTTGTTCAATTTTTGTACATTTGAACTATATTTCACAGGGTGGTTTAGTCAGAAGGGCTATGAAACAGGTAATGAAATTAGCCTTGGTTGGGGCAGGGGCCGGGGAGGAGCAGGGGGGGGGGGGGGACCTTGTGAGATGAGCCCTGCTATTAACACCTTCCTGCTGGGTTTTGTTCACAAATCCTGGGGTGGGGCCTCCTGGGGCTTTGAAGTTCTGCATAGAAAATTACAGGGTTGTTGGGTTGAAGGACTCAGGAGGTCATTGTTCCTCCAAGAATGGCATGTTTAAAACATACCCATTAAGCTTAACTAGTGGCTTTCCCCAGGATGATTCTTTTTAAAAAATACTTTATTAGGTTTTCAAAATTACAAAAGCAATATGGGCTTGGTTTAACAGAGAGAGATGTATTCTAATTATTAAAGAAAAACATTAATCCCACCCCCCTCTCTCCCCAGAGGTATAGGCATTAACCATTTGGTGATTAACCAGAAGACTTCACCTTTTGTGAGTGTGTGTCCACATAAATAAATACACCGTCATATATATGGATTTTTTTATGTTGGTGGTTATTGTTTAAAGAGAAATCACACTTTTTTATTTTATACGCAATTTTCTTTCTTTTTTTTTTTTACTTAGTATATATCATAAACATTTTGTAAGTCAATACACATAGATCCATTTCGTTTTAGAAAACAGCCAATAATGTTCCACAGTATGAGTACCATTATTTACAATATATAACTGTTTCTCTATTGATGTACATTCAGGTTGTTTCCAGGTTGGTGTGTTTTGTTTTGTTGTATTGTTAGCAGATCTTATTAGCAGTTCTCTTTTAAATATTCTTTGTTTTTATTTTGTTTTTTTTTCTTTATCTTGTGCATATGCTGCAAAAGACTATTTTGCCTTGGGAAAATTATAAAAATGTCAAACAAAATGTTTTTCTTAACAGTCAAAAAAATTGTTTTGTCACCTTAACCTGTCACATTTTTCGGACTATTGGCCAGCACTTATGCATTTATGTGGGCAGTGAACATGGTGGTGTTCATAGATGTTCTGTCTTCAATGAGCCCTGTGGTAGTGTGGGCGCTGGGCACCCGGCAAGCAGGTGGACGGGAATGCTTCAGCCGGCAGCGCAAGAGGCTTAACAGCTGCGAGTGTAGACCCTGGATTCAAATGATGTCACCACCACTCCCTTGCTGTGCAACCTTGGAGAAGTTGGCTCATCTATAAAGCAGGGAAAATAACAGTACTTTTCTCATGGGGCCATTGTGAGGACTAAGAGGGTTAATGTAAAGAAAGGCACTTTGGACCAAGCTAGCAAGTTGGAGCAACTAGTGAGCTTTAGTTGCTGTTTGCAGGGCCCCCTCTACTGGAGGTCAGGAAACTCCTCTGAGGGGTGTCAGCTGGTCCTTGAGTATAAACTGAAGGGCTTTTAGCCTGCAGGTGAAAAGCAAACAGACCCCACCCACCACTAACACCTGGTTCTAACTTGGTTCTTCAGCACCCCAGGTTGTTGCAAGATCCAGAACTGTCCTTATTTTTAGTTGCAAAAACACCCTCTGAGCCAGGGTTAAAGAAGCCCTCTCTAGTGGCAAATGGTTTTGAGTTACAGTGGATGAGGTGTCCTGCAGCCCCAGTAATCTCACTGTTACTCCACAAACATTCAGCAGGATCCATCATGTGTCAGAACGAAATAGAAACTTACCAGAAACTTCCTGTTGAGAAAACGGTTGTTCTCACTCAAGACTTAAACTGGAGTTTAGAAACCTTCTTACTCCCTAATATGCCAAGGCACATAGAGACCCAGAAATACCCACTGGCCTGGCCTGAGGTGAGCAAACACCCAGGGTTGGCCCACCAAAGCCACCACCTTGTATAGCCTGGGACCAGGACACAATGGTAAAGACTTTGGAACATGTCTTTCCTGGCTTTAGAGCCTAAGTCTGCCTCTTATTAACTGTATGGCCTTTAGCAAATTACTTAATCTCTCGGAACCTCAGTTTCCCTATCTGTATAATAGGAATAATAATACCTCTGTCAGAGCCCCAGTTAGGACTACATGAGACAATGCCTGTAAAGCACACAGCATAGGGCTGTAATCCAAGGTGTCTGATGGAGAGGCCACCCTGTTCCTTCCCCTCCTTCCCTGAAACGGGGGGCTAGCACTCCAGACCTCTGGCTATCCAGCTGCTATCTGAGGATTGGCTCTGTGACTGCACAGGGAGAGGGTAATCCCCAAGGAGGACACTTAACCCTGTCTGTGGTTGGGAAGAGGCCAGCTAAGACGTGAAAAGGAGATGTTTGATCTGGATCTTCAAGAATGAGAAGGAACTTCTTGGTAAAGAAGTTGAGAAGAGAGGACAGCTTGTACAAACTCCATTGAACAGAAGTTCGGGATCACGAGTAACTTGGTTTGGCTGGAATGAGATGCTAGGTTGGGGTGGGGCTGGTGGCTGGTGGCTGGTGGCTGGGGGTGTTCAGGAAAGGGCCCTTTTGCCAAGGACAGTTAGGAGGTCAGACTTGATTCTGAATGCTCTAGGAGCCTCTGAAAGGCTCTAAGAAGAAAAGTAATACAGTTTGGTTTGCATCTGAGACCATTTGTTCAGGCAGCAGAGTGGAAGATGGGTGGGGTGGGGCACATTATGATACCTGGGTGTGACCACTGTAACTCAAGGGATGTCACCGTGCTCTTCCTGCTTCAAATAGATTGGGCATGAACTCTCACCCCACACAAGAAGAGTATCTCTCCACAGGTCTCTGGGAGTCCGAGGAACTTCCGTTTCTCTCTTGGTAACCCCATCTGATGTCCCCTCTTGCCTCTGCTGAATTCTCTTGCTCCATTCTGCACATGGTGAGCTCTGTAGGCACTGGCTCACCTCCTGGTCCCTTTGTTCCCATAGGAGCCATGGTCAAGACCTTTGGGTTAACTGACTTTTCTGTGGTTTGAGAGCAAGGGGAAGGTGTGATGTTGCTGGTGGCATAACAAACAACATGGCATTGAACTTTGCATACTCTTGCTCTTGAAAGTCTCATGACTGTTCCTGCCGCTTCTGAGTAGACTTGATCTTCCCTCCTGTTTTGGGACTGGCCCCAGGTGCTCCTCAGCTATTTCCCCCTCCTCCTGATTCCTCAGCCCACAGTCACCAACCTCCAATGTTCCTATTCATTTCTAGGAAAGATAGGTGAAGCCTTGTGTCGGTCTCCTCCGACCTAACCCCAACTTGGCCCAAAAGGAATCTTCTTCATTAGCAAATCCGCTTAGGTATGGAGGTGGCTCCTAAGACAAGATGGTCCCTGCCCCACTGGGAACTCCACCACCAGATCTACCCTGAGGGGGTGAGGCAAGGAGGATGGGAAAGGAGACACATGGATCGTCTGTCTGTGGGAATGAAAACAGCTGCCTTAGTTCCACAAACAGACCAATCCGATTGCTGTCACAATGTGGGTGCAGACGCAGCCTATTTTAATTATATATTGATTCTGTGGTCAGTAAAGTCTCTTCTGAGAAATGAACATTTTGAAGAGTGAGCTTAAGGTGTTTTTTTTTTAGAACAAAACCAAGTAAAGCCCAAATTGACTAGTCCCCAACAGATGGTTCTGCTTAGCAGTGTAAGGACATGGGACCTGGGAGCACACAGGATGCTGCAGGGTCCTGGGAAATTGGTTCAACCTCTCTGCATTTTACTTTCTTCATTTGTGACATGGGCATATCATTTTTTTACAGGAAAGTTTTAAGGTTTCAATGAGGCAGTATGTGTAAAATCACCTGGCTTGACCTGTAGTTGGGTTTTGGGGTAATTTTGACACATAAAGACACTACTATGGACTGAATTGTGTCCCTCCCCAAATTCTTATATTGAAGCCCTAACTCCAGTGTGCCTACTGAATAAAGGGTCTTCAGGAGGCAATTAAGATGAAATGACATCACAAGAGTGGTCTAATCTGATAGGACCATGGCCTTATAAGAAGAGGGAGAGAGAGTGTGTGGATCTCTGCCACGTGAGGACACAGTGGGAGGTGGCCGTGTGCCAGCCCGGTGAGAGCTCACACCAGAACCGGGCCATAACCACACCTGGATCTCAGACTTCAGCCTCCATCACTGTGAGAAAATAAAGTTCTGTTGTTTAAGCCATTCGATCTGCAGTACTTTGTTATGGCAGACCAAGCAGGCTAACACAGTCTCATATTTAACCGGTGATGATCTGTCTTCTGAAAGTGATAAGCAAGTACACATGGCCTTGGTGGAGGTCAGCCTGTGGCCTCCCTGTCCCTTGATGCAGCTCCTTTCATGACCTCCAAGGTCCCAGTGGTCTGGGCCCTGCTACCTTCTTGGCCTCATCTTGTACCACCCTCATTTATTTGCCACATTGACCTTCTTTCTTTCATCTTTCACACTCTCCAAGCTCCATCTGCCTTGGGCCTTTGCACGTGCGATCCTCCGCACCTGTAATACATACCTTTGCAGGACTTTTCTTTCACTCAGAGGTCCACTCCTCAGAGAGCCCTGCCCAGGGTGCCTTCCTAAAGCAGCACAGCTTCTACTCAGACTGCTCTCATTTCCTTTGCCCTGCCTTCGTCTCATCCTACCAGGCATTACGCAATGGAATTAAATGGTCTACTTGTTTATTATCTGTTTTTCTCCACTAGAATCTAAACTTCATGAGGATAGAAGCCTTGTCTACTTGTTCTTGCTGTATCTCTAGAGCTTAGCATGGTGACTGTCACATAATATGAGTGAATAAATGAATGAGTGAATGAATGAACCAACTGATCTGGGTAAGCTCCATGCCTGTGCATCCAGCATCTCTTAAACTAGACCCAAAGCACCTTGATTTCCAGCACCACACCTTATCCCTCATTCCAACTAGAGGCTAGCTGGTTTATACAATGATTTTACAGCTGAATGGTTCTATGGAGGGGCAGGGCACCACCATGGAGAGCTAGGCTGGAGGGGGCAGTGAATGAGTTGGTCTTTGAATGTTCTCTCTACCCTTCCAACTAGAACAGCTCTGAGTTTATCTGTTTCTGTATTGGGTTTATATGAAAAAAAAATCTCATTAGAAGAAATGTCTCCACAGCTAAGAGAAAGTAGAAATCCATAAATTGGATCCAACCCTTCCTGTTACAGATGAAGAATTTGAGGACCAGAAAAGAAAAGAGACTTGCCCACACGTAGAGGGTCAGTGGCAGAATGCTGTGTCTCCAGGAGTGCTGCGTTCAGGAATCAAGCAATTTTTTTGTTACATGAGAAAAATACTGGCGTCCTCAAATCCTGTAACTTGGCTTCATTCTCTAAGAACTGGGAACAGGAAGGGATTTGTGGTCATCACGGGTATGTGATTGTCCCAAACAAACTTCAGACTCAAAAGTCCCTGTGGGTTCTCGTGCATACTGCAGGAGACCACAGGTGAACTCTGTGAGGTCCACTCAGGAGAACCCTGGCCCAGGCAGGCCAAAGAGCCACCGTAGGATCATGCACATGGCCAGGTGCCATTTGGCTCAGTAAACACCAGCAGTTTCAGAAGGGAAGGATTTCTTCCTAGAAAGACACAGAGCGAGCTAGCACGGACCCCAGCCCTCTGAGAGTCTCAGTGGTAGAATCACAGACTTTTTTTCTGGCAGCGTACTTACTTACTGGCCTGTTTTAGGGGTAACTTTTTCTACCTTTGCTTTTTTCCTTCTTCCTCCTTTTCTTCAGCTGGTTCCATGGCACATTTGCTGACTGGAAATTTTATGTTCACCATCACTGCAAACCCAGGAGTTCATTTCATCACTGGTGATCAGCTCTTGTCCTCTGGGAAACCTAATTAGGTATTACAGGACTTTTGATGTTGTTTCCATGGAAACCCCCATAGTAATGGTGTACTTGCAGAATATATGCTCCAGGGAGTTTGAAAAAATAAATATATTACTACTGGATTTTAAGAAAAATCTTTCATTTTTTCCTTTGCTTTTGTTCTGCATATATATTTTTAAATGATAGAAATTTTCCCTGGAGTTTTCTCGCACAGAGAGAGAACAATGGAGAACACAAAAGGCCTTTTCCATTTTCTCTCCTTAATTTAAAAAAATTCATAGTTGCACAAGAATGAAAGTTTTTCAAATTGGTCAGAATGTCTAAGCAGGATCTCCCCTAACAGCTGAGAACATTTTAATGAAAGCTATTGCTTAAAATAAAGAACCTGAAAGGCCTCAGGCTTTCAAAATAGAATGGGGAAATCTAGTGAACCCAATGAATCAACTCCAAACTTACAGGGAAAGAGAAAAAAAGGGGGGCAGGTTCTTATGTGCTTCCAAGGGAATTGCAGGGGCTCTTGTGGGATGGCGGTCTCCCTGTCAGCAGCCTGTCCTGGGCCCTGAAGCTGACATATGGTGGGCTCCAGAAATTCCACTTGAACTGACTTGTCTCAAGGTGACCAGATGGCCCTTCAGAATTGGTCCACATGGGAGCTGTGAGAAACTCTAAACGTAAAGCAAGCAGACCTGGTCTGGCTCAGGTGGTGGTGCAGATAGAAGGGGCCGGCAGATGAGAGAGAGAGAAAGAGAGAGATAGAGAGAGAGAGAGAGAGAGAGAGAGGCCTATTATGCACCCATGTGCCACAGGTAAAATTCCAGGGTTTCTGGAAAATCCATAAGTAACCGAAGTTGTGTTCTTTGAAACCTCTAATGGTCATTCAAGGATGGAGTGTTCATACTGACCTCTTTGCTAGCTACCAGCTAATCAATTTACTCCCAGAATTACACCAAGATTCACTGTCCCCTGACTCCTTGCAGGTCTTCTCTCCCCCAGACCTAGTAAGTCCTGCTTTGCCTTTGTTCCTTGGTTCAGTCTACAGCTGACATCCTCACATGTGAGAAACACTTTGCATACAGAATCATTATATGGCTTGCAAAATAACTTTTTAAATCCTTTGAGTTATTCTTTGATATATGAAATGATGTGACCACTGAGTGGGGGAGGTTGGCCTGTCCATTAATCACGACCCCCCGCACCCCACCCCGGTCCAGTTACCCAGTCACTTGAGAAAGTCTGGCCAGTTCTGACTGATCAACTGTGCGAGAGTGGAAGGGTGGGGATGGAAGTTCCTTCTAGGGGCTGTGACATGAGAAGCTAACAGAGATGTTGGGCAAATTACCCAACTCTTCTAGAACATATGCTAATTAAGTGCATGAGCTAGTTTTGTTATGCCTTAGTCTTGTTGCATAAGAAAGTACCCTGAAAATTAATGGCTTAAAACAATAATCATTTAGGTCATGATTGTATGGGTCAGCAACCTGGGCTGAGCTCAGTCGGCTCAGTTCTTCTGTTGGTCTCATTTGGGGTGCGCGCACTTCTGTCATGCAGAGGTCAAAGATGGCCTCACTCACAGCCTGGCTGTAAACGGGGCCATGTGTCTACAGCGAGGTCCACTGCAATGGCATTTCTCAACCCTCTACTGCATCACATTTTCTCATGTTCCGTTGGCCAAAGCAAGGCACATGGCCAAGTTCAGATTCAAGGGGTTGAGAAATACACTGCACCTCTTGCTAGGTGAAGAAGCAAACAAAGAGGATGGGAGGAACCCAAGGCCACTTGGATGAGCTGCCACGCCAGGTTTGTCTGATACAGGCCTCCCAGGCACCATTGAAACCCATCCTGTCCCAAAAGCTTTCCAGGATGGGCCTAATGGTGCCTCCCATGCTAGAGCTACTTCAGATCATGAGCTGATTCAGGGGATGAGTCTGATTCATATTTATATCACCACAGGGTCCTCACCTAGTTGGTTCTTTTTAATTGAGGAATAATTGACAAATAAAATTGCATATATTTAAAGTGTACAATGTGATCATTTCATATACGTATACATTGTGAAGTGATTACCCACAATCAAGTTAATGAACCCATCCATCACCTCACGCATTAACTTTTTTCTATGTGTGAGATGTACTCTCTTAGCAAATTTCAAGTACTAATTGGTTCTTACTGTTTTTACTGAATTGAGTTTAACTGAATTGAGTTGGTTCTCTTTTCTAATTATAAGCTCCTTGAAGGCAAGTTTGGAATCGCTCTATCACATGAAATCCTTTTTCCGAAGCTCTCAGAATTATACCAACAGGCTGAAATCCTACAGGCTCTCAGTTAAGTGGCAGGACAATTAGGTCTGAAGCCAACTCTGTTCAGGGAACTCTCTGGGGAAAATGTGGGACTTGTAGAAGACTATAGGCCCTGGCACTGAAGCATCTTCAGTCTGACCATACCCCACATGAGTCAAATCACTGATTTAGGCTTAGGAGGCAGAAAGACTCAGCAACTTGAAGAATATGGCTTTTCTCCCTCACCCAGGGAAGCCAGCACACAGGGGGCAAACCCAGGCCAGGTCAGGAAAATACTTGTTTGTCAGACCCAGGCCTTCTGCTCCATGATAGCCCAGAGCATGCCAGGTCCTGTCCACATCACCTCAGAACTCTTCCAGAATCCATCAGGGCAAACAGTCAGGCTGCTCTAGAACCAGGCTGGGTGGTGGCTGAGCACAAATGTAGGGAGGGCAACCCTTTTGTGGAGCAGCTAGCACAGCCCCCTTTATGCCTCTGGTCCAGTGCTCCTCCTCAAGATCCTGGTTCTAGGTTAACTCCAGAATTCCCTAAGGCTTGAAGATCAACTGGGACATTTTATTCCAGATTGGACCACTCTTTGGGAATAAGCTGAATTGCCAGGGACTTCACTAGTCACAGGCTTAGGAATGAGTTTCTACAGGAATCCCCATTCTGAGCAGTTAAAAGTCCACTGGCAGTCTCCTTTTCTTTATGACATCCACCTACTTTATTCACTATACTTATACTGATTGCCCACTGTGTGCCAGGCACAATCTCAGGCATTGGAGGGAGGTGAGACAAGCCAGGCGTGGGTCCTGTCTCTGGCGAGCTCAGGTCCCCTGAGAACTCACATGAAGTAGGAGGCACCAAGCCAGAGGGGCTACATAAGACTACAGAATTATGGCCCTTCAGAGCAGAAGATGCCTCATCCAATCCATCTCTCATTCCTTAGAGGAGGAAACTGAGCCCAAGAGAGGGAGCTTAGACATCTAGAGTCACAGAGTAAGTGGTAATTATTCATTCACTAAACAAGTATTTATTGATCATTTACTATATACTAAGATCTGGCTGGGCATGGAGATAGCACACGAAACAAGGAAGACACAGTCCCTATCCCTTTGAAAGTCTAACTTGACTGGTGAGTCCTAATCTGGGTTGTACTTTAGAATCAGTGGGGAAGCTTTAAGAAAAACCTGAATGCCAGCGCCTCATGAGCAGAGATCCAGAGGGTGGCCCAAGCGTGGGTATTTTAAATAAGTTCTCCAAGCGATTCTAATGTGCAACCAGGTTGAGAACCACTGCTTTAGGGGAAGGACAGACAGAAACCAAGTAAACACAGACACATTCACAACTGCAATTTGTGATTTGTAAGGAATGAACAGGATGCTGAGTGAGGACACAGCAGGGTGGGGTGTCTTATTATTTGATATGCTTAGAGAGCTGTGCTTCCAAAGACCAGATGAGAGCAGGCCCAGGGTGTCCGTCCTGATAGGGGACAGCAATGGAGTCTTCTGGGACATATCACCCACCCCTGCAGATCCACAGATCCCTACATGGGAGCTCTACTGAGCAGAATCTCAATCTGTAATATGAAGTGGCTATCTGTCGCTCATACACCCCAACCCCCACCAAAAACACTCCACCCCCACTGTTTATGAATGCTCCCCAGGGCAGCAGCTTAATAATCCCTTGCATTTTTAGAGTAGTTAGTAAAGCACATTCCCTCTTATTATCTGTAATACTGGATCCTAATGCTGATCCCATGAGTGGGCAGGGTCAAGGGCAATAGTCCCATGATAAAGATATGGTGACAGGTTCAGAGAAGAGATGTGACCTGCCTACGATCACTCAGCTAATAAACGAATGTGTGAGACCTCAGTCTAGCTCGCTGGCCCCTAGCTCCACTCCGCATGTTGCCCCCACCCACCCACCCACACTGCATCAGGAAACTGGAGCAGAAGCGGGGCACCTGAGAGGCAGTGGTGACACCACCCCAGTCCGAACCTTCCTGTCATGTTGGGCAGTGATGATGTACCCTCCCTTTAACTCAGATGGCATACAATATCGTTCCCCATCAGGGACTCAAAGGAATCCATGACTCGTTGCTTCAGTTCCTGCCCAGAGTGAACCCAGTTACTATAGTAACCTGATGCAATTCTTTATTGTAGATAGGTTGGATGGTTTTCATTTTGTATTTGAGGAGTTTGGCCAGCCAGTCACGTTGCCATGGCTTGGCTTGCTGGTGGCATTAGAGCAAAGGGAACTCTTTGAGCAGCCATTAGGTATTTAATGTTTCCGCAGGTGGTGGAAACCTGTGTCTGAAAACACCCAGGCTTAGCTGCCCTGGGGATGCAGAGTGGAGGAGTCTAGTCTGGGAATCCTCTCCTGTTTAGAGATCACACCTTCCTTTAGAGTCACCTGGGCCGAAGTCGACCCCACCACCAGTTGCTTCCATAGTGCATCCCATAGTTCCCACCCACGAACCCAATGCTCAAAGATGTGTGGTTCAACCCTGAGTCCCGTAGTGGGCCCTCCGTGAGAGCAGTCTGAGCCCTCCCCATGTGTGAACCTCGGCACTGTCTGAGCTGGGCACCCGGCAGGTGCTCTGTCAATGCTGGTTTCAGCTGTTTTGCCCTTCCTCCTGCTGTGCCAGTGGGAACCTCACGGAAGGTTAGGGCTGGAAGGGAGCTTAGACATCATGGAGTCCAGCCCTTATTTCACCGAAAGACTGAGACCCCGTCCATTAATAATGTTAAAAATAATAATAGCTAATACTTACAGAGTGTTTACTGGGCGTTAGGCAGGTTCGATGCACTCTGTATATACTAATCCACTGCAGGCTCACAGTGACCACTGTGCAGCTACAGGTATCACTGCCCCCAGATGAGCAAACTAGGTAGACAGAGGCTCACAGAGGCACCGAAGGTCCCAGAGCTAGTCGGTGTCGCGATCAGGATCCAGGCCCAGGAAGCTCCTCTCCAGGGCCCACACCTGAACACCCTGCTGCTCTGCGTGAGAGCAAAGCGCTGCCAGCAACACTTGTGGGTCCCTTCTCTGAATGGGAAGAGGAGTCTCTGCGGGCCTGTGAGCTCGCTCACAAAGGAAATTAACTTTTCATCTCGGGATTCCCCTCTAGGGCTTAGTTCAGGGCCTGGCCAGAGTTTAGGGACCTGTTTTTAACACAAATGAGCTGTTCTTCCTCCTCCTCATGAAAGTCAGTTTGAGGATACCTTCAAGCTGGAAGAGACCTTGGGAAGAAATTCACATAAATGGAGGCCCCCAGAGTGAATGCCTCAGCCAGGTCTCCCCACACCCCTTCCAGAGTGCTCACCACACAATCTAGGGCTCCAGAAAGGGCTCTGAGGTGGGTCAGCTGACCCGTCCTCCCACGTGCACTGTGGGTTCCATCTTGGCTACACTAACGGGCTCTCTGCTCCTGCCAGCTCTTCGTGATCGACAATGGTGCGGACGACTGGCGGATAGCCATGACCTACGAGCGCATCCTCTACATCAGTCTGGAGATGCTGGTGTGTGCCATCCACCCCATCCCCGGAGAGTATAAGTTCTTCTGGACGGCTCGCCTGGCCTTCTCCTACACACCCTCGCGGGCGGAGGCGGACGTGGACATCATCCTGTCCATCCCAATGTTCCTGCGCCTGTATCTGATCGCGCGCGTCATGCTGCTGCATAGCAAGCTCTTCACAGATGCCTCGTCTCGCAGCATTGGGGCCCTCAACAAGATCAACTTCAACACCCGCTTCGTCATGAAGACCCTCATGACCATCTGCCCTGGCACCGTGCTGCTGGTGTTCAGCATCTCGCTGTGGATCATCGCGGCCTGGACCGTTCGCGTCTGCGAAAGGTATTCCTGCGGGTCGCGGTCTCCACTCAGCCCCTGTCTTCCAGCGCAGATCCTGCACAGGGTAGAGGAGGGAGGAGAAGCAGGGTGCAGGATGCTGTGCCTGGCAGAGGAGAGGGGCGTGTACCCACACACCTCAGGAGAGAATGGGAAAAGGGAGGACCCAGTCAGGCTGAATATGAACTGCAAAGTGAAAACACTGTAACCAAGGTAAGCTGGGGAAATGCATATATAATATTATTCCTTTCCTTCCTTGTAAACCAAAATATATCAGTGCATTCTAATAGTTACATTGTTAACTTTTCTCAGATGTAACACCGCAAGTTTTGTATTATCTCTTCCCATTGGAGACTACTATGCTACTAGCGTTTAAAAGGGTCTGAGAAGTCCTACGGTAGTGAAACTGGTTTGATTTTGTTTAGTCCAGATTTTCTCAAAAGTGTTTGCCTGCAAACCCTTTTCAATGTATAACCTACTGATGCCTCACTACTCAAAGCTTGCTCCGCAGACCAGCAGCCTCAGCATCTCTGGGAACTTGTTAGAATGCAGAATCTCAGGCCTCCCCAGAACTCCTGAATGGGATTTGTAGTTTAACATGTTCACCAGGTGATTTGCATGCATCTTTATGTTTGAGAAGCACTGTACTTATGGACTACATTTTGCGAAACGTTGTTTTAGGAGGCTGGTGGTTGGGCAGAGTGACTCAGAAGCAGCTGGTGGGAGAGAAGGGGGATATGGCCTAATAGATCTGGGGCTCTAGCACAAAATGCCAGCCCCTCAGAACTGCTGCCACCAAGCTCGAGGGTAGAACTATCTCCTTCCACCATCACCCTCAAGCTGTCCTCGGTGACTCCTCTCCCTTTCAGGCTGACCCTGGATAGTCATTTTAATCTGATTTCACATGTAGAGCCTGAACACCTAGGTTAGAAACCTGGATTCTACAGTGTGTCCGTAAAGTCATGGTGCACTTTTGACTGGTCACAGGAAAGCAACAAAAGACGATAGAAATGTGAAATCTGCACCAAATAAAAGGAAAACCTTCCCAGTTTCTGTAGGATGATGTGGCAGCATGTGCGCATGCGCAGATGATGATGTAACACCGTGTATACGGCGGAGCAGCCCACGGCCATGCCAGTCGAGATGTGGACAGTACAGAGGAGAGTTCAGTGTGTTCTGTGGCTCGCTAAATTCAAATCCGTGACCAAAGTGCAATGTGAATATTGGTGCGTTTATAACGAAGCGCCACCACATAGGAATAACATTACTCGGTGGGATAAGCAGTTGAAGGAAACCGGCAGTTTGGTGGAGAAACCCCGTTCTGTTAGGCCATCAGTCAGTGACGAGTCTGTAGAGGCTATACGGGATAGCTACCTAAGGAGCCCTAAAAAATCTGTGCGTGAGCCTACATCAAACTGCACTGAATAGGTATGAAACTGGGAGAGTTTTCCTTTTATTTGGTGCAGATTTCACATTTCTATCGTCTTTTGTTGCTTTCCTGTGACCAGTCAAAAGTGCACCATGACTTTACAGACACACTGTATTTCTAAGTAACTGTGAGACCTTGGGCAAGTCACTTAGCCTCTCTGGCTTCAGTGTCCTCATCTTAAAATGAGGATCTCTTAGGATAAAAGGAAGATATGTTCAGTTGAGAGGTTATTTTTATTATGTTGGGAGGTTTGGTCAAGCATCCTGTGTAATTTACATGGATCCTGGTAGTCACTCTTAATCAAGCAACACATACAATTTGCCAATACAATTGTATTGGCAAATTTTTCATACACCAGTGTCCAACCCATTGGAGATAAGCAAAAAGAATTCTGAAGGAGAGTTAGCCTAAAACATCTCAAGGGAAAGTTGAGCCAGATTTCCCACCTGTTTTGAGATATTCTGTCTGCAGTCATTTCTTTCAGATATTTGGCTAGGAGACACACAGTCAAACTAAGGGAATTCTTCTGCAGCAGGACAAGGACCCTTAAACCAGGCAGGGTCAGTTTTTGAGAGCCAGTGCACAGTTGGGAGACCTTTCTTACATACAAATTCTCAGGGACACATGATTCCTACTATTCAGAACCCCACTATTACTTAGCAGCTGACGTTGCAACATCTGCTCTACTTAAGACCTCACTTCACAATGTTTCATGAACCTTCTCTGGTAAGCAGACACTCTTTCTGCAATGGAGAAAGCATGTGCTTGGGTTCCAACCCCAAACTCCTCATAGTACTCTTAGCTGAGCGATATAATGCCAGTCACTTTACCTCTCTGGGACTCAATTTTCTCATCTGCAAGCTGGAGATAGTAATATCTACTTTACAAAATTTGTTGTCAGAGTTAAACAAGACAGTGCATATGAACTGTACACTGAAATGCAATATAGTGAAAATTATTATTAATAATAATAATGGAAATCTTGATAACTCTTAAGAATTTTGTGGCTGCCTTTGCTTACTATATGTACAAACCAATTCCTACTATATGCAGACCTGTGCTCTTCCTGTTTTCTGTTCTAAATGGTTGGAACTGATTTTTCAAAGAGCAAGGATTGGATTTGCATAGCCCTTTTGGGTGTTTGAAATCTTCCTCATCCTCAGATCAACTCTATTTGGCAGGTACGCTCACCTCATTTTTCAGAGAGCAAATGAGCTGACCATGAGGCAAAGTCACTGCAAGTGAGATTTCTTTGTTTATTAAATGTGTAACAAGTATGGGTGACTTTTTTTTATTGGAGAATAAGTGTGCTTCAAAGTACATAATTTGCAAAATACTCCGTTGCACTTTATTTGGCATTGAATGGCCCTGCAGGCCTCTGTCTGCAGACATGACTGACAAGCCCCAGCTGATCCTAATGCAAAGGTACAGAGAACTGTGAGCAAGTCAGAAGTTTGCCTAAAGTTTCCCTTTCTCTTACAAAAAGGCCCATTGACCAAAACGCTTCTGCTTAGCTCCAACATGAGGTTTATTAAAGCCATGGTAGATTTTCTCATTGCTCCCATCTTTTGGGAGTTCAGTCTGTGCCAGTTCTATGAGAGATAATTCCTATATGTTATCTCCATTTGCTTTTACAATGGACCCATGATAGAGGTAGAATAGCTGTCCCCAATTTAGAGTGGAGGTCTAAAATGAGCTGAGGTCACATCTAGTATTTGTGAAGCCAAGACTTGAACTGGATTCTGACTCTGAACTTCATAGTTACCTCGCCACCCCAGGCTGAATTGGCACTTCCAGGGAAACTGTAGCCTAAACTCTCCTGATAACTTTCCCCATCTGAGAGTCTCAGAGCCACTGGGACTGCACTTAAATCCCAGTCTTGCTGTTTTGTCTGCCTCTTAACCATTTTATTGCACTACCTTCAGGGCTGACTTTATGTTAAATTTAAACAGATTCAAGTGTGGTAGATGCCACAGTGCATCTCCCAGATGCCCCCTCCCCTGTAGGCCCAGGCTCTCAGCCCCTCAGCTGGGGTGTCTGCTGTGGCCCGGTCCTCTCCCAGAGTTACTGTGGCTAAAAGGAGTGGCTTCAGCCAAGGTCAAGCTCCCTGCCCAGAGCAGCAAGCATCCAGTGACATGTCAGTGCAGGAGTTTAAAGGCCCAGCCCCCTCACCTCCCACAGGACAACTCTACAGGGCCACCCAGGCTACAGGGCTCACTGAAGGGGTCACTGGAGGCCCCACTGTGACTACAGAGTGCTTCATCTTCTCCCTCCGCCCTGTCCCACTTCCCTCACTCCTCGCGGCTGTGAATCTCCAACACAGCTCCGTGGACTTCCTGCACCCCAATCTCAGTCTCAGAGACTGTTTTCCAGGAACCTGGCATAGAGAACTGTGAAAAGTTTATGAATAAGTATGTTTTTTTTCTGAATCAGGCAACACACTTCTCTTAAAAAGACCAAGCAGTTTCTTTTAGAATCTAGCTTAAATGACCACTGTCCTTTCCCAACGTCAAATAATAAGCAAGATGGGCAGAGACCTCGAGACAGGAATTTATCACCCCGAGGCTGGACAGAGACTAGGAGAGGAGCTGCTTTGGGGGACCAACGCATTGGACTGGGGTGGGTGATGTGGGCAGGATGACCTTGTTCTCTCTCAGCCTGACCTGATCCTGATTCTGTTACGTGAGACAGCGGAGAGGGTAAAGGACTTGCCTAAGGTCACATAGCAGCATGACAGGTTCTAGGAAAACTCCTGTCTGCTGACGCCTGGAGGAGGGCTGTTCACATTCCAGGTGGCTTCCATCAGCCTGGACTTATCTCTGGTTGTATACACACTCTTTTGAAGTTGCTATGGAAATCCCACTTCAGCAAGATGCATTTTGAAAGACATTTCTCATGTCTTGGGCTGGCTTTTTATATGATGATAAAGGTTTTTCTCATTTCCTCCTTCCAAGTAGGGAGGGGGAATTAGTAATTACCCAGAACAGCCTGCTGTTGGGAGGGCAGCAGCCGGTTGCTGGGAGGGCAGTGACAACAGCAGGCTTGTTTTCCTTGGACCCCAGTGAGGCATTACATCATGGGCTCCGAGGCTTGACAGTTGTGGCACTCGGCATTCTCTGGGATTCTCCTGGCTGCCTGCCCGCCTCCCACAGGCTGCCCAGAGCCCATCCGAGGAACCTCCTCATTAGACACTGTCACTCCCCGAGCAGGCTTGCCGACGGAGAGACCTTCCACAGCTCTTATCCTAAGCCCAGCAGGTAGGGGAAGCAGGCCTTTCTGGCGCACCCTGAGCAGAGGTTTGCCAGCTCACACGTTTGTGTTTATCTCTATTGGAGGAGCAGCAAGTCCTCTCATAACATTGATAAAGTGGGCTGAGTCTTGTGAGCGGAGCCGGGTTTTATAAATGACCTAACAGCCTCTTGAATGGATTCCCTTTGGACTCTTCCCTCCTGAGGCTTGAAGTTGTACACATGGGCTGCCTCAGTATCTCCAGCTTGGCAACAGGTCTCTGGTGAGGATGTTATGAATTTTCATGTTTTTCTGGTTATTTGTATTATAATAAGAAATTTGATTCTGGAGACCTAGCCCTTGAAACTGGAGAAAAACAATTAGTGGCCTAGTCTTTCTTTCATTAAAACAGAGCCACCTCCATCATAATGGGAGGTAAAAAGAGGTTTCCTTCCTCCATTTCTTCTGCCTCTATCTCAGACACCCAGCTGAGCACCAGCCAGAAGACTAGGAGCATAAACTCCCTCCTCCCACAAGCTCCTCCCACCTCCGGCAGAACCTTCAACTCCAAAGAAGCAGTAGGGAGACCATCGACAGGAGGGAGCACATTGCATCGGGAGATGCAAGCCCCCAAAGAGGCCTTGTGTGCTGGGCTGAGCTGAGAAGAGCCCTGAGAATCATGGGTTGAGGACTGTGGTTTCTCACAGCCCCTTGGGTTTGAAGCATAACCTGCTATGTGGACCACCTGCAAGGACCCCCAAGGCAACAGGAAGAAGTGATTAGATCTTCTAGTCATAGTTATTTTTATCTAAAAAATTAGCTCTGCTAATATTTTAATATGCAGGTAGACAGTAATACATGGGTGCAATTTATAACGAACATCCATGTAGCAGGAGGAGAGTACATACTCAAAACATTTTTAGTAGTAGGAGTATATGATTTTAAAAGTTTGTAAACCACTGGTTTGGGCTCTCAGAGGACTAGTTAGTGGGATCATATCCTGCCACACTGGATGAAACCTGTTAGACCTAGGAACCCTGCCCTCCAGCCACAGAAAGAAGTCAGCACCCCATAGGGCAGAGGGGCTGCCTCAGGAAGTCCTGCTGTCTGGTGCCAGTTCTGGAAAGATCACTGTAATTCAAAGAGGAATTTTACAGCAGGGGATGGGAGGAGAGTGAGGAAAAGAGAAAGGACAGGGGAGGGAAGGGGATCCTACACCAGCCCTTTGAAACGAATCTGCCGCGTTAATAAAAGGAAAATAGTTCTGGAGATGCAGAAGACTCCTAATTATGAGAAACAAAAAGCAGATTCTTGGGCATCCCTCACAGGGTACAAACGATGTGGTCTCTGTGACAAAGAAGAGTGGGCACGTGCGACATAAACACACATCTGTTTCACATAAACATCAAGTTTCAGAAAACTAAAATTGTTTTAGCGAAAAGAAAATCTACACCAGGGGCACTGAATTTTTTAAAATGTGGAATGTGAAGGACAAACTGAAGAGTTCTCACTGAATATAGAAGACAAGAGCAAAGACACGAGAGGAGAGAGTGAATGGGAACAAACTAAAAGCTATAGACTCAAGACCAAATCCAAGAATTAGTGTTAGTTTTGGAGAAAGAAACCAGAATAAGGTGGATAAAAGCATAATCAAGGACATGCATGAAGAAAACTTTTCCAGAACTGGCCTGCTAAGGGGTGATGGGAGGTTAAGATTAAGCAAATCAGAAAGGCTTTCTGTTATCCTGTTAGAATGGGGAGGAAATTTTTTTTTTTTCTGGAAAATTAACTGAATCATAAGGTGAAGCAATCCTCGAAGCACACAGGCAACACAGTGCAGACTTTTCCTCAGGAACCTTAAATCCCAGGGGACGTTAAGGCATTGCTGCCATTCACATGAGGAAACAAGAAAAACAAGTCATTCTTGGAGTTCTGTGGACTCAGAAGGTAAACAGCCTCTAATACTTTTGGGGGAGCTTGCCTACCAGGTGACCCAGGGATGAATCCCAGTTAAGAGCTTCAGAATGGAATAATGTGAAAGATAGGCACACAGCATTGAAATCAGATAACATGAAATCCAGATGACATTTAAGCATGGTTACAGAACCAAATTTTAGAAAAACTAGTTTCTGGAAAGAGTAACTGTGTGAAAGGAAAACAGTAATTCCATAATAATTAGAGTGCTGCAAACCCTCAGATTAAGACGTTGAAAGAGAGGAAGCTAGAAAGGATTAGTGAAAGCATGCTAAATTCATCATCTTAGGTAGAAGAGAATTTTAAAAAGCCTTATCACTTGATTTTAATAATTGGAGACATATAGTGTAAGTCATTTTTAAACCTAAAGATAACCACAGATAGAATTTTTAAAGAATAGCAATAATGATAACAATAGCATCAGCCAGGTATTGTTTCGCTCAACCTGCATGCACCCCAGTTCTGTGAGGTACAGGGGTTGTTGTCCTCTCCATTCCACATGTGAGAAAACTGAGGCACAGAGAGGTTAAGCAATGGCTTTGGGTCACAGAGCCAGGGTATGGCAGACCTGAGGCCCCAACACCCTGCCTGAGAGCCTCGCCCTTACCTACCCTGAGAATATGTACTTACCACATCACAGGATGAGACACACAAACATCAGACAGAAAAATAAAGGAAGCAGGAAGGAAGAGTTTAAAAACAGGACACATGAAACAAGATGAGAAAAAAACTAAACTTAAAATTTATAACAACAAAATTGAGTTTACCTCCCCTATTGGAAGATAATGTCTCTTACTTAGTTAGGATTTAAAAGCAAAATTTAATTTCATGCTATTTAAAAAAGAGGTACCCTAAATGGAAGGACCAAGAAAAAGAAATTAATATCAAAGATTTATTCGACAAGTGCAAATGAAAGGGTAACTGAGTAGAAGTCACCGTTTTAAACCAAGCTGAATTCAAAGCAAAAACCATTAAATAGTTCAAAGCAACCATTTTAAGAAAGATAAAAAGACTAAACATAGTAATATTTTGCTTTTATGCAAAAATAAATGAGGTTGAGAATCTGAATTATGGAATGTTTTAATTAACTGATAAATACTGAACTTTGTAGCCTATAAACAAATAATACATCTCCTTTTTTTTTTTAAAAAAAAAAAAGATTTTATTCATTGATTTTAGATGAGGGGAGGGGAGCAGGAAGCATCAGCTCATAGTAGTTGCTCCTCCTTTGTGCCTTGACCCGGCAAGCCTGGGGTTGCAGACCGCTGACCTCAGCGTTCCAGGTCAATGCTCCATCCACTGTGCCACCACAGGATCCTTTTAAAGCACCGCAGAATATTTACAGAAGTCAGTTAACTTCTTAGCCACACATTTCAAAACATCAGAAAAAAATTTTCAGATATATTTTGGAACTACAAGACTGTAAAACTTCAACTAAAAAACTCTTTGGGGAGAGTTTTAAAGCAATCTCCTCTATTACATCTTGGTCAAAAGAGAATGATTCAAACTACTATTTAAAAGATTACAATGACAATTCTATATATCAAAACTTAAAGGTGTAATCAAAGTTGTACTACAATGGAAAAATCCTTAAAGTTTTTCAGTTAAAAAAAGTAAAACAGGCCCTGGCCGGTTGGCTCAGTGGTAGAGCATCGGCCTGGCGTACAGGAGTCCCGGGTTTGATTCCTGGCCAGGGCACACAGGAGAAGCGCCCATCTGCTTCTCCACCCCTCCCCCTCTCCTTTCTCTCTCTCTATCTCTTCCCCTCCCGCAGCGAGGCTCCATTGGAGCAAAGATGGCCCGGAAGCTGGGGATGGCTCCTTGGCCTCTGCCCCAGGCACTAGAGTGGCTCTGGTCGCGACAGAGCGACGCCCCGGAGGGGCAGAGCGTCGCCCCCTGGTGGGCGTGCCGGGTGGATCCCAGTCGGGCGCACGCGGGAGTCTGTCTGTCTCTCCCAGTTTCCAGCTTCGGAAAAATACAAAAAAAAAAAAAAAAGAAAAAAGTAAATAAATTGAATTCATTAAAAGAATAAACAAACTTCAGGAGAGCAGATTAAGTTTATAACAAAGACAAAGACAGGAACTAATGAATTTTAAAAACTGAAAAAACAAATTTATAAATCCAAACGAGGCCCTGGCCAGTGGCTCAGTGGATAGAGCGTCCACCCACCATATGGATGTCCCAGGTTTGATCCCCAGTCAGGGCACACAGAGAATCTGCCATCTTCTTCTCTCCTCCTCCCTCTTCCATTTCTCTCCCTCCTCCCCTACCAGGGCCAGTGGCTCACTGGTTCGAGCATTGGCCCCAGATGCTGAGGATGGCTTGGTTGGTCTGATTGCATCAGCCTCAGGTGCTAAAAATAGCTCAGTTGCGAGCATCAGCCCCAGACAGGGGTTGCAGGATAGATAGATCCCAGGTGGGGCACATGGGATCACTGTCTCACTATCTCCCCTCCTCTTCCTTAAAAAAAAAAAAAAAAATCCAAGCAATACCAATGTCTAATAAATCTCATTAAGAAAAAAGTTAGGAAACGCAAACAAAATTAGAAATTTTAAGGGGGAATAACTACTGATTCTGAGGATGTTGAAATAAACAAGACTAGCTTAACTTTTTTTTTTAATAGAAAGGTGCATGGGTGGGGCATGCTCAGATAATACAAGACCCAGGTGCTCAGCAAATGGAAATCTCTCTTTCTCTCTCTCTTTTTAAAAGATTTTATCTTAATGATTTTACAGAGAGAGGAGGGTAGGGAGTGCGAAGTATCTACTCATAGTTGCTTCACTTTAGTTATCACTTGCTTATTGCTTATTGTATGTACCTTGACCGGGCAAGCCCAGGGTTTCGAACTGGTGACCTCAGCATTCCAGGTTATTGCTCTATCCACTGCACCACCATAGGTCAGGCTTTTTTTGTAAAAAAAAAAAAAAACAAAAACAGTGAGGGGAACTTTTTCTACTCAATCTTAAAATGTATTATAAAATTCAAGTAAAGTCCCTATGGCATTACTAAAAAATTAGTAATGACAGACCAATGAAACCTATTGGAAAACTCTGTAATAAATCCTAGTATGTAAGAACCCAATATATAGAAAAGAAAACCAATTATGAAGCAAGAGATTATTTAATAAATGTTAATAGGGTGATTGGCTATTTGGATGAAAAATCAAATTAGAACCACATCTCTCACTAGCCACCAAAATAAATTCAAAGTGGAGCCAAATATAAAAGAAGAAGTATGAACAAGCTCTAGAAATCAAACTGAATATTTAATCAATTCTGAGATGAAAAAGAACTGGTAAGCAAAAAATGTCAGAAGAGAAGAAACAAGAAGGAAAAGACTAGTGTATTTAATAACCGCATATACACAAATTTAGATTTCTGTCCTTCAGAAATATAAACTTATTTAAAAAGCAGATGTTGGCCCTGGCCGGTTTGCTCAGTGGTAGAGCGTCGGCCTGGCATGCAGGAGTCCCGGGTTCGATTCCTGGCCAGGGCGCACAGGAGAAGCGCCCATCTGCTTCTCCACCCCTCCCCCTCTCCCCTCCTTCCTCTCTCTCTCTTCCCCTCCCGCAGCCGAGGCTCCATTGGAGCAAAGTTGGCCCGGGCGCTGAGGATGGCTCCATGGCCTCTGCCTCAGGCGCTAGAATGGCTCTGGTTGCACAGAGCGCCCCAGATGGGCAGAGCATCGCCCCCTGGTGGGCGTGCCAGGTGGATCCCAGTTGGTGCATGCAGGAGTCTGACTGCCTCCCCGTTTCCAACTTCAGAAAAAAAAGAAAAAGAAAAAAGCAGATGTTACTCTAGGAAAAATATTTGCTGCAAACATGACAAAAGATAAATATTCCTATTGTACAAAGCTGTCTTAGACACCAATCAGAAAAACTCAGGTTTTCAGTAAAAAATAGGCTAAAAATAGACAACCATAAAGGAAGAAGAAGTACAAAAAGGCAATAAAATGAAACACATATTTAGTCTCACTAATCAAAGAACTACATGTTAAAACTGCAAGGAGGATGACTTTTTTCTCCTCTGGAATTGACAAAAATTTAAATAAATATAATTCACTACTTAGAAAGTTGTTATTGGTAGTGGTGGGGTTGTTTCTCTCACACTGATGGCAAAAAGGAAAACTAGCACCGTCTTTCTGGGGAACATTTTAATAGTATGTCATGCTAGCCTGTACAGGTTTGGAATTCTAACCCAGTAATTCTTCTAGGAAGCTATTCTAATGCAATAATCAACTTATATTCAGAGTTTTCTGCTGTCTCCAGCAGTGGAGAATCAGAAACCAAGTAACTGTCCAAGATTTAAATGGTTAAATAAATTCAGCATGTCCATATGATGAGTAGTTAGGCAACAGTTTAAAAAAAAAAATCAGCCTTTTGAAGACTATAATAAGGTAGAAAGAGTGTGGTGTGATATTTGGAAAAGGAGCATACAATATTACATAGGATGTTATTCAGTTAAAAATATATATATATATAAATATTATAATAATTTAAATATATAAATATGTATAGAAAATGCTTGGAAAATATATGTAAATATTAAGCTATTTTCTATGTGGGCTGTTATATGTGATTTTTCGTTACATTGTATTGTATTTTCTACAATGAGAATGCATGCCTTAATATATATGTATTTGTTGTTTTTTAATGGAAAGAGGTAACTTTTTTTTTTTCTCCCTCCGCAAAACCCCTTTTCATCTTCCACAGGAACTCATGTTTTATATCAGCAGGGCTTGGAAAGTCAAGTTCAATGGCTCAGTTTTTACAAATAACCCTCTCAGAAAAGCGCAATGAAAGTTCCTTGCTGAGGGATCCCCTTCAGACCTAGCAGCCAGGCTGCGGGACAAGACGAGCCTAGGCTGGATACCAACCCCCCCCCCCCCTCCCGCGTTGCCCCGGGACGTTGTGTCAGTTAAAGACGTCTGTGGCCGCGGGTGATCGGAGGCACGGCTCTATTGGCTCTTCAGCACCGGCTCTGGGCCTTAGAGGCTCTGGTGGCCCATCGGGTTGGGAGAAACCGCGTGTCAGCAGGTGGTTTCTGCACCGCGAAGGCCGGAGGAGGCTGGTGCGGGGCTGTGCCCAGGCTCTCTCCGCCAGGGGGCGCCGGGCGGGCGGAGGAGCACGAGCGCGGGGAGGGGAGTGAAGGGGGGCTAGGGGCGGGGTCTCCACCGGCAGAGGCAGGCTGCACGCGAGTTCAAGTTCAATTCTGCTGTGGCGCGAGCGCCCGCGGGTGGCTCCGGGCCTGGTGCTCTGCCCCAGGGCCGTTTCTCACTCGGGTCTCTGGAAGCACACACTCTCATTTCCTGTGCAGACTTTACGTTTTTCCCCATCCCTGCACCTTCACAGCCCGCTTTTTCTTTCTGTTATTTCTGATTCAATAATTCTTTCCTCTTTTTTCATTTGCAGTAATTTTGTGCTCTTTGAGCCTTGAGCATGGGAATTAATTTGTGACAAGTGTCCTTGTACTTCTATTTATATTAAAAAATAATGTTACTTATATATTTGAATGAATGAATGAATGACACCTCTTAGGAGAATGAAGAACTGGGGCAAACAGGGAAATTTCCATAAAATTAGCATTCGAAAGCACGTAAGTTAGGGACAGTGGATGCAAAGTGAACTCCATATTGCACTGTAAAACCATTCCATTTTTCCAGTTAGGTCATCCCCAGATAACCCCAGGCTGTGTTATCCTGGGTTTCTCTACACTATCTCTTCTGGGAAGTGATCACCAAAGGCTTTCTGCTTCCAGGATCTTTGCCTTAGGTCAGGGGTTGGGAACCTATGGCTCGCGAGCCAGATGTGGCTCTTTTGATGGCTGCATCTGGCTTGCAGACAAATCTTTAATAAAAAAAAAATAATAACCTTAAAAATATAAAACAGTCTCATGTATTACAATCCATTCATTTCCTACCACTCATGTTCATGGTTGCTGGTGGCTGGAGCCAATCACAGCTGTCCTCTGGGACAACACCAAATTTTTATTGGATAATGTGTAATGTACATGGGTCGTTGTATGGCTCTCACGGAATTACATTTTAAAATATGTGGCGTTCATGGCTCTCTCAGCCAAAAAGTTTCCCGACCTCTGCCTTAGGTAAGCACAGCTACGTGCCAGGTTCTTTCTCCGGTTGGTAAGGATTATCCAACCTTTCCCCACTTGGAATCCATGAGAGAATTAAGCCCTAAAAATATGGGCTAGGATGACCATCTTCCCATTTTGCCAAAGATGGTACACAGCTAAGAACCATGCTAGATGTATCGCAGAAAGTTGCTTGTCTCTTACGGATGCCGAAGGGCACCTGGCTGACACCTCATCCTCTGGGATCAGTTGAAAGGGTGGCACCTCTGGGAAGAGACCGTGCCACAAACCTTGCTACAAGGTCCTTGGAGAAAGCTCAGGTAAGGAAAAGGGAGGGGTTCCTATTGCCATCCTGGCCACATCTATTTATGGGCTGACATTAGCTGAGACAGGAAATCCATATTATGTCAACTTTGGGTTGTTTTGTTTGCCCCTGGTGATCCCACTGTGCCCTGAATCTCCAGTGCAGGCATCTGCCAGCAGGGGACTAGACGCTTACCCACAGGCCTGTCCATGTGTTTGGTGGCCCAGGCCGTGTCAAGTGGGCTCTCTCTGCTCCTCTGTTCCTTCCACTGCCCTGGCTGGTGTGGAGCCCCAACCACTGAAGGATCTTTCATAAGCTTTTCTCCTATTTAGTACCAACCCCTTCATCTAGAACCTTGGCCCCAGTTCCTGAGAAGCTTAGCTGAGGGCAAGTATGGGTGAGAGAGAGCTTGCTATACTCCAAATAGCACCTCACTGAGTGCACTCCGCAGTCCCCTCTGCCTAGATGCCCACTACCCCTTCTGTGCCCAGGAGTTTAGGCACAACCATAGTCTCCTGGTGCCTTGGGAGTAGTGGCCTTGGGAACCTACCAGCCCTAACACACCTGGCCATTTGTTCTCCTGAGAGGCTCGTGGGAGCAGCCTGCTAACAGACCCCTGCAGGCTGGCCCAGACACTCTGAGACAGGTCTGATAGGCTCTGCCACCCCCACAACAGAGGGGCCACAACCCCTAGTAAGTAAAACTTCTTTTGAAAAAAAATTTTTTTTTTTGTATTTTTCTGAAGCTGGAAACGGGGAGAGACAGTCAGACAGACTCCCGCATGCTCCTGACCGGGATCCACCCGGCACGCCCACCAGGGGTGACGCTCTGCCCACCAGGGGGCAATGCTCTGCCCCTCCGGGGTGTCGCTTTGCCGCGACCAGAGCCACTCTAGCGCCTGGGGCAGAGGCCAAGGAGCCATCCCCAGCGCCCGGGCCATCTTTGCTCCAATGGAGCCTTGGCTGCGGGAGGGGAAGAGAGAGACAGAGAGGAAGGAGGGGGTGGGGGGTGGAGAAGCAAATGGGCGCTTCTCCTATGTGCCCTGGCCGGGAATCGAACCCGGGTCCCCCGCACGCCAGGCTGACGCTCTACTGCTGAGCCAACCGGCCAGGGCTCTTTTGAAAATTTTAAACGCATTTCAGCTGAGCCAACACATGTTAGCAATAACATTGTGTGCCAGAGGCTGAGCCCTGTGGCAGGTACCGCCTGAGCTCAGGGTAAAGGGACAGTTGGGCTCCTGGTTCCACCATTTACCTTGCACACTGTAAATGTCCTTAACTTGACCAGAGACATGCTATTTCTTTGAACACCTTTTGGGACAGGGAATTTATCACTTTAAAAGGTCTTTCAATCTATGTGCAGACAGCTCTGACTTAGAAATATCTTCCTAGCATTGGTTAAAATTTAACTCCTGTAGTTTCCATCTTGGGTCCTACCTCTGTTACCTGTATCCACACACAAGAAATTCAAGCAGCATTGTTTGATGGTTTAACCATTGCCATTTAGGCAGGTATGGACGTGGGGTCTTGCTCATGCTCGGACAAGCAGGTAACCTTGGGCAAGCTAGCCTCAAGACATCCAGGAACTGGGATAATTCACAAAAAACCCTTGGCATAGGGGAAAGCATTTGGCACCCAGTGAACACCCAGTGAAGCAGGCTGGTATTCCCTCTTCCACTGATGGTCCCTTAAATATTTGAGAACAGGTTTCATCTTCTCCAAATGAATGGCCTCTAATCCTCCAACAACTCATCACAGGACTCTGTCAGTCTCCATTATTCTGCTCACTTACCTCTCTGGTCATCAGTGGACACAGTGTCCAAGTGTTAGGCAAACTTCCATTTTCTCAGCATTGTTCTCCTTTTAATGAGCTTGGGAGAGGCCCACAGGAAGGGTAGGGGGTGCCCAGAACAGAAATAATGGCCTGGGAACTGGGGACTGAGACCCAGGGCACAGCTCTGGTTAGGCTAGGCACTTCTGACAGCTCTCATTCCGCAGCCACACACTTTATTGTTAACTTTGCCTCAATACAATTGCGAAGACCCTGCTTAGCCTCTGAGCCTGCAGAGAGTAACTGGCACTCCCACCCCACATGGCCTACCACCTGACAGGAGCCACAGCTGAATTAAGGACTGAAGGGTGTTAAGCCATGTGGGGAACAGATAGAACTCCGAGTGTCAAGAGACTCATACCCTGCACCCAGTTTTAGCAAGGGGAAGGGGGGGCTGGCCTGAGGGGTCTATTTCTCTGCTTTAGTTTTCCTGCTGCTAAAAGCAGTGGTTGCCAGGCCCTGGCAGATCTTCAACAGGATTGCCTGAGCACCAGGTATTGAGACGGCCTCCTCTCCCCCTCAGGACCCGTTTCAGGCTGGTCCCTCCTCGTCACTATCTGTTCCACCAGAATCTGCTTCTTCTGGCTGGACATTCGCTGCCATTTCCCTTCATCATGCCTGCCCCCAGAGAACGCATCCCCTCGCAAGGATGCATCCACACCTCAGTCAAAATGTTGAGGCAAGCCTCTTCCCTGGGCTGTAATGCTCATATTATGAATAGTTTGCTAAGAAATAATAATGTTATTAATAATTATTGAGCCCTACTATTTGCCAGGCAATATTATTAGGAATTAAACATGCCTTAGAGAATAAACTACACATGATTTTCTTCCTCATGAGGTTTACAGTCTATAAGGGAAGACTTATAAAAAGTCAAGAAACAAGTGTGTAATGTGAAATCTGTGGAGGAGTTAAAAACATGGTTGCAGTGATTTTACAAAAAGTAATGAGGTTGGAGAGGGATCCTACTCAGCTGGGACCTGCTTGGAAGGTCTCTCTAAAGAGGTTATGTTTCAGCTGAGACTTAAAGGATAAGAAGAACTGAGCCTTTTACAGACAGAGAGGAAAAGCTCTCCAGAAAGAAAGAACAATGTGGCCAAAAGCCCTGAGCTGGTGATGAGCGTGGTGTGTGGGCTTACTGGAAGGAGAGTGGAATGGACGGGCATGTGAGTGTAGCAGGACCTGAGCTACAGATGGGTATCACTCCTGTATCTTTGTGGAGAAAAAGTTGGAAGAAAACTACTAGGAGGATGAGTTAGGAAACCATTGCAGCAGGCCAGTCAAGAGGCAGCTGACTTAGAAGAGTGCTGGTGGCCGTGTGGAGTTCTTAAGTGCCTCCTGCGTACCAGGCTAAGTTTGATTCGCACGTTCTCCTGCACTGCATATCCCGTGTACCAAGTGTGTGTTCATACTCATCATGCTGCCCCTAATTTCTCTCTGCTTCTCTGTTCTTGTCTTCTTTCCTTTGGGAATTTTATCCGTTAATATTAGTTTTTGGCTGCAAGTGACAGGAAACCCAAAATAGCAGTTGCTTAAACAAAACAGAAGTTTCTTTGTTATGCAAAAGAAGACGGGAAAAGCGTCAGTTGAAAGCAGATACAGTGCTCAGCGGCCTCAGGGACCCAGGTTCTTGCTCCCTGGCTGCCCTGCCAGCCTTGGTACGTGGCCCCTCTTTCAGAGTTCAGGAAGGCTGCTGGAGCTCTGGTCATTCCATCTACCTTTTAGCCAGAAGGAGGGAGAAAGGGCCAATATAAGATGTGCTCTTTTTTAAAAAAAAAAGGCATTTCCTAAAAGTAACAGGTGTCATTTCCATTCACAGCCACTGGTCTTTCATATACCTGGGAAAATGTAGTCTTTATTATTGGTAATCATTGCTCATTCCTGGGTTGTTGTTTTTTTTACCCATGAAGAAAGGGAGAAAGGCTATTGGGCCATAACTATCTTTTAGGCTGAAAACTAGTCCTTGTACCAACATCTAACTCCATTCCGCCTTCTATTCAGGCATCAAGCCCTGTGGGTCTTACTCTATGATGTCTGTTGAGGTTATCTTTTCCTGCACCCTCACTAATACAGATCCCTGTCATTACATCAGAGTACAGAAATCACTGCTCTGGCTTCAAATTATACTATCACTACATACATCCTATTACCCCTAAACCCTTCAATATCTCCCTAGAAGGTTAAGTCCATATTATTTGCTTTCATGTCCAAGTTCTTCTACAGTCCAACCCCAGTCAACCTATGATAAAACCAGTTTGGTTCAATTTCAGTAACATTAGCAATGATTGTAATGTGGGGGAAGAAGAAACTCTTCCCTCTGCTTCAATGTTCTTTCAGTTGGTCTAATAATTAAATATGTGTGAGACAAATTAACAAGAGGAAATGACCAAATTTAATTACATATGTACTATGGGAACCCTACATGCATGAAAGGTTCAGAGTCAGAAAGTTAAAATGAGATGTATATTATATTACATTCTGAGCTGAGGCTGTGGTCAGGAGCCTGAGGCTTCAAAGGGGAGGAAGGTCACTTAGTGGACAATTAGAAGAGCAGACACTGAGAAATTAGATGCTTGTACTGCCATATAGGTCAAAAAAGTTATTTCTGGTGATAACTCTTATTATGGACAAGTCCCTTCATTTCAGTTCTTTAAGGGAGAAGTAAAAGTTTCACACGAGTCCTCAGGCTCTTGATTGCCTTCAGCTGAAAATAATTCATGTGCCCAAGTGGCACATCTTGGGGAGGCCTACTGTGAATCTTCACAATAATACCACCACAAATGTAGAAATGTAAGGTCTTATTGCGTACAAAATTGAGAGCACTAGTACCGGAGTTCAGAGAACCCAGGCTCTCAGCCTATCTTAATGGACCAGCCAGGTGACCTTGGGCAAGTCAATAACCGTCTATTAAATAAGACAAATGCCTACAACTGTAGCTGGTTCTGGACAAACACCGGATCTTTTTCCTTTCCTGAGCCTCATTCTTTTGATCTTTAGGTTGGTGATAAAGCTTGTCTTACGTGCTCCATAGGTGGGTTATGGAGTTCAGATAAGAAGGCATGAAAAACTGTGGAAACAATAAAATGTAAGACTGTGCTCCTCTGGTCCTGGCTGGTTGGCTCAGTGGTAGAGCATCAGCCTGGCGTGCAAGAGTCCTGGGTTCGATTCCCGGCCAGGGCACACAGGAGGGGTGCCCATCTGCTTCTCCACCCCTCCTCCTCTCCTTCCTCTCTGCCTCTCTCTTCCCCTCCCGCAGCCAAGGCTCCATTGGAACAAGGTTGGCCTGAGCGCTGAGGATGGCTCAGCGCTAGAATGGCTCTGGTTGCAACAGAGCATCGCCCCCTGGTGGGCATGCCAGGTGGATCCCAGTTGGGCGTATGTGGGAGTCTGTCTGACTGCCTCCCCATTTCCAACTTCAGGGAAAAAAAAAAAAAAAAAAAAGACTGTGCTCCCCTGTCTCTCCCAATGGCCCTAGGAAGCGAGCAGGCAGGATGGAGTCCAGAGTCGATGTTTTGTGAATTAGGACATGGCGACTCAATGAGACTCAGTGGTTTGGCCTGTCCCCTGACTTGCAGGACAGCGGAGCCTGGGACCCCAGGAACCTGATTGCCTGCCACAGGACTCTTGGGGTATTTGTTAAATTGGAGAGTTATCTTATGTTACTGTTCAAGGGTCAAAGGAGAAAGTGTAATGTGCAAAGAAAAATAAGTTTTTCTTTTATTTTGGGCTTGGATGTCACTTTATAATTTATTTAAGGGCATGCTGTCTGCTACCTAGACAGAAATTGTGATTGGAACTATAATAAACCAGTAATTTTTAATGGGAAGCCACTTTCTGTTAGTGCAGGGGTTGGGAATCTTTTTGGCTGAGAGAGCCATGAACACCACATATTTTAAAATGTAATTCCGTGAGAGCCATACAACAACCCGTGTATGTTAGGCATTATCCAATAAAAATTTGGTGTTGTCCCAGAGGACAGCTGTGATTGGCTCCAGCCACCTGCAACCATGAACATGAGTGGTAGGAAATGAATGGATTGTAATACATGAGAATGTTTTATATTTTAACGTTATTATTATTATTATTTTTTTTGTTAAATATTTGTCTGCGAGCCAGATGCAGCCATCAAAAGAGTAACATCTGGCTCGCGAGCCATAGGTTCCCGACCCCTGGGTTAGTGGATACAGGTAGAAGAAACATCCTATTGTCCTTGACTGCCACATCAGTTTTTGGGGGGTAGGCAGTGTTGGGGACTGGTTAGACATTTTCTGAGAAAGTAAATGTCAAAATTAATAAAGTAATCAACTATACTTTCAACTTACAGAGTTAAGCAAATGTGAATATAGTTAACTGGGCAGTAGCTTTATAATTACTTTGTCAAGTTTAACATACGAAATTGCTCCCACTTAGTTACCAGCATTCTTAATTTGTTTTGTTCTTATTTATAATTTAGACTGTGCATTTTATTTAGGGAATAAATGTGTCTTGAGGCTTTTCATTATTTTAGAAATTAAACTATGCTCTCTTGAGGATTGCCAGACTGTCACTGCAGCCAAATTAGGCAAAGCCCGAGGGCTGGTGAGCCTCCGAGCCAGGGTCGGGAGCCTGGGCAAGGACGGCCTCAGGCCTGAGGAAGCAGAGAGCCATCATTTATTAAGCGCCTGTCAGTGCTTTGCATACATCATCCCACTTAACCCTTCCGATAAGCTTTTGCAGTATTATCTCCACTTCACTGAAGGAAACAGTGAGGCCAAGGACAGTGGAGTAACTTGCCCACCCTAGTGTGAGATTGCTGTCTAACTGCCCGTCCCCTGGCAAATGGTAGGCCAGTGAGAAAATGTCTTCTAGATTGCCTAGTGCTTGTAGGAGGTTAGTGGTTTTTGAGTAAATAAGAAACACTATCTGATAGTTCACAGCTTTACAATCCACATAGCTTCTTCTCTGTGGCCCAGCATGCTGCGAAGTGGACGTGGCCGGAGTAATTTTCCCATCTTAGAAATTAGGGAATGAGCCTGACCTGTGGTGGCGCAGTGGGATAAAGCGTCGACCTGGAACACTGAGGTCGTCAGTTCAAAACCCTGGGCTTGCCTGGTCAAGGCACATATGGGAGTTGATGCTTCCTGCTCCTCCCCCTTCTCTCTCTCTCTCCTCTCTGAAAATTGAATAAAAAGTCTAAAAAAAAAAAAAAAAGAAATTAGGGAATGAGGGCTTTGAGAAGTAAATGAAGTAGAATCTCGCTGCTGTCCCCAAACCTCCCTCCCAGGTCCCCTTGGCAACCAGGGGTCATCCAGCCTGAGTATCCAGGGGGCTGGCTCTGGCTCTCCCTCCTCACTCATTGCTTCAAACACCAGAGCCCACGGTCACTTAGACTGACAAGCAAATGACTGACCCCATATTTGGGTGAAGGAATAGTAGTGATGGCAGTGGTGATCTTTGTTTTAGAGAATAATTGTGTTTCCTGGAAAGTCTGTGGAGAATTGTGGCATTGCTTGAGGTTGTTTTTAATAAAATCACCCATCAGATAAAAGTAGAAGCCCATAGATAAGTGTTCAGCCAAGGAATCATCATCATCATTATCATGACCATGGTCTTCCTTATCAACAACTCCACTCTAATCACAACAGATATGACAAAGAGAGAGAGAGAGAGAGAGAGAGAGAAAGGAGGACTTTTGAGGACTTGACACATGAGGACTTTCCTTCACGTCTCCTTCTCTGTCTCCCTCATTTAAGTGAGTCAGTTTTTCTCCCATCTGTTTGCTTTTTGGCACTTCATGCAATTGTCTGGGCTCTTTCATTTTTCTTTCCAACGTTTTCCCTCCCGAAGTTTCTCCTTTGTTCTGGCAGCCTCCTCTCATCTGCTGGTTCCAGTCCTGTGAAGTGTCAGAGGTGGGTTGCAGTTTTCAGGAAGCATTTTGTTGCCTGGCAACATGTAACAAGTGTCTTCTGTGATGGCTGCTTCCTGTAAGACAGAGCCAGGGTTGGGGATGCTGGGATGAAGATGCCTCTGGTGGCCTGTCTGGGAGGAGAGAGACAGACTGGCAGACAGATTGGCTTGTATGGTATCTCTGAGAGCAGCTATGCTGATTGTTTCATAATGGCCGAGGTACCAGCTCACCTTCTCCTGTCCTGATGCAGGAATCACAGGTGTTTTTTAGTCAAAAGTTTTGGTTAGGGTCCATCAGAGGTTCTGTGTAACTTGGTGGTCACCTGCTGTGGCCCCCCAAGGTATGTCTGACCCTGGTGACAGCTGCTAGGCAGTTTCTATCTGAACTCTCATTTCATCTTCTTCCCCGTGGGGTGCCAAAGGCCGGCAGTCTGTGAAGCCGTGTGGCTTCTAGAGCTGCAGTCTGACCAGCACAAGCTCCCCAGAGACTGGGTAGAGGGGAGTGCTGGTGGCAGGTAGTAGAGTGTGACCAAAGAAACACCTACCTTAGAACTGGAAGGGGCTCTAGAGCTTATTTAATCAAATCCTCACATTTTACATGTGAGGAAACCAGGGTCCAGAGAAAGAAAGCAATTTGTCCAGAGTCACACAGCAAGTTGAAGAGAATCTGAGCTCCCGTTTAGCTCCCGGGATGGGGTTGACCTTCCCGGGCTGGCATGACTGGTGCCTCACAGGGTATAAAGAGACAGCACAGAGGTGAGAAACACAGTGGACTTGGGCCCAGCACGCTGTGCTCTGGCCTCCATTTCCTTACCTGAAAGAATGAGGTTTGTCAGATTAGACATAGCCCAAGATTCAGTGACTCCCAGAGACAAAGCTGACCCAAAAGGCCAGGTTTTTGACCATGTGTCCATGCTGTTCTCTCCCTTCCCCAGAAAGGCCTAGAAGTTGGGGGGAGTCAGGCTAATGTTCCCTAGGAGAACCCCATTCTGCAGGAAGGGACCCTCAGCACAGGGCAAGCCTCCTGGAAATCTGTGTCTTCCCAAACACGGCCTCTTAAAGCCTCAGGATGGGAGCCGCAGCTGCCCACTCCCCGACCTAACAACCAGCTCTCTGCCTGTGTGGCAATGGGAAAGACAAAGTGCTTGGAGAGTTATAGCCACTCAGAGCTGGAAGGGTCCCGAAAGAAAGCTCCTGTGACCCCTCATTTCTCAGATGAGCAGATGGAGGCCCAGATCTCTGAGACCACAGCAACCCTAAGGGGATTTTATACCATTCTCTTCAGGCCCTGCAAACAGAAGAAACCTCCAGATGGGTCATTTCTTCTTTGTCTTGCTCCCTTTTTTTCCTCCAGCAGGAATTTCTCAGTTCAAGAGGCAGAAAAAGGTGATGCTGAGCCGGGGACAGTCTGGCTGTGGCTGCAGCCCTTCCTTCCTTGCTGGGGTGGTGGTGATGAGCAGAGAGGGCTGCAGAGGCCGCTGGTCTGAGCCTCCAGATGGGAACCTTTCCTTCCAGCTGCTGCCCTCAGGGCTCTCGGGGCACGCCAGCTCTGGAGGTTTAGAAGTTCCTTTGGCAAGAAGCCCCCTTGGGGGGAAAGCTGGATGTGTGCTGGCTATCTCCATTCTTTTCTCCATCTAGGACCGAGCTTCAGAATTAGCATTATTTCCGATGTGTACCAGGACTTCCTAGTTAATTGTATAAACCAAGGTCTGGGTGTTTTGACACTGTGACTGGCAGGCCTGGACCAGCACCTGAGACCCTGCCCGCCCCAGATTTTGTAACCTTTCACATGACCAAAGCCCACCTCACGATTCCAAAGAAGTGTGCCACCAGGACGCCCAAGCCTGTGGAAAGAGGCTAGGGGTTAGAGGCAAGTGCTCTCCTCAGGCAGGCTGCTTGAGGCCAGGGAGCATCCCGCAGCCCCCCAGAGCCCTGCAGCCGTGTGCCCCAGACCTGGTGCTTGCCTGGGTTGAGTCAGAGTTCTCCCCACTCACCTGGTGTCCAGGCTCTTCTTAAGCCACCCCTCTTCCCAGTGGCAGGGGGAGTCAGTCATCCAACCAGAGCTCCCACGTCCTGCCCTTGAAGCTCCACTGCCCTGGGAAATAGTAACAAGAAAGCTTCGCAGAGAATCTCTTCCAACGGGTTTCTCTTTGTTCTTGGTCACAGGGCAGTCCCACCTCCTTCCCACACTAACGCTGCCCAGGTGAGACTGCAGTTCTGGACCCTCCTCAACATTTGCTCACCTGGGGAGCTGCCTGCCTTTAATTCTCTTTGGGAAGCATGACTGAGAGGAGAAAAACACCCTTCTTTCCTTTGAGGCTGCAGCCAGGACCACTGCTTACGCAGCACTTCCCTCCAGGGGGCGCTATTCACATTGGAGTCTTGGTGAATGGTACTCCCGCAGTTGCTCAGCCCACAGTCTATGCTACTGAACAGGGCAGCCCTGAATCTGGCTGACTCCCCTGTGAGGCTGGCACACGGCAATACAGATCCAGGATCAGAAACCTGAGAAAGGGAGAAGCCCCCGCAAGCTCTCCACTGAAACTCTCTGAGCCTCTACTTCCTCACGGGCACAATATGGTCAAAGATGGGGCTGTGCAATCAGCCAAGCCCGAGATCACACTCAGGTTCTCACACTCGGTAGATGTTTTATTTTGTGCAAGTTCCCTACTCTGGCTGAGCCTGAGTCTCCAACTCAAGAAAACGGGAAATGACATTACTAATCTTCATAGTGTGAGGATTAAATGCGATAATGCATACCAGCTTTGGCCCATGTGGCACACGGCTGATTCTTGGCAGATGATGATGATTGTTATCTCTTAAAATAGGAGTCAATGTCTAGTTCTACCTACCTCGCAGACATAGTCCCAGAAATAAAATGAGATGAGAAAGGAATTGTCTGTAAGGTCTTTGAGGGAATATTTTGCAAGAATTCCAACCACTGTTATTCTTGTCTCTGTATATGAAAAACGAAGCTGTGGTGCCCCTTTGTTTCTGAGTCATGCTCTGTGACTGATGATGGATGTTGGAAAAAGCTCAACCAGGAGAGAAAAGCTCACAGGCAGCAGACGAAGGCCCTGTCAGGTGGAGCTGAATGAAAACCAAAGACAGCAGCTGTGAGAGAAAGCAGAGGCCCACAGAGGGGCAGGAGATAAGACGAGGTTTAACTGTTACCACCCCTGGAGCCATCCTTCACTCATGCCTCCTTTAGCACATCTGCTGAGCTTCCCTCAAGGGCCTGGCCACCCAGGCTGGCAGAGGCCATGCAGAAGTGAGGGCCCAAGGAACAGGTACAGGATAGGTCCCGTGGTGGGAGGGGACCTCAAGGAGCTCGGGAGATAAGGGAGCTCTGCAGAGGGCACTTGATCTGGGAGGGCTTCCTGAAGGAGGAGATTTTGGGGGCCTGAGAGTGCTCCAGCATAAGCAGAGCTCAGAGGTGGGAAGAAAATGGGGTGGGAGAGAAAATCAGCAGTAGTTTGCCATGAGGTCAGCTACACTCGGTGTTGGAGGAGTAGGCAGGGGCCAGACCTCTTCCATCAGTTTAAAGAGTTTGGGCTTAATCTTCTCTCAAAGTAACAATTCTATTTATTTACTTATTTTTTTGTTTTTGTTTTTTTTAACCCAGTGATGCAGGAGAGATGACACTTAGACACCAGACTAGTGCTGTGGGTGTGCCCAGGTTATGAATCATTTCCATTGGGCTAGTTGGAGTGCTGCCCCTTCCTTGCCACTGGAGAAAGCAAATCAGAACACAAGAGAGTGAGAGTGCCGTTATCATAGGGGCAGCCTTGAAATTATCCTGACGTGAAACAGTAGATCACTCACAAATGTCAGTTCTTCCACTACTGTTAGTCCTAGATAGAGGGTTTGGATACTGCAGTGTCTCCACTCGAGGCTCAGAGCACCGCTGTGCCTGCTACCCAAGGTCTGTGAGAGCCACTGGTGGCTTTTGAGCAGGGAAGCGTCTTGTTCTGGAAAGATTTCCCTGGCTGCAATGTAGAGGGAGGTGTGAGGGGAACACTAAGGTGACCGTGAGACAAGGAGACCAGTTGGGGACACTGCTGTAGTGATATACATGGGACAGGAAGCCACTTCCACCGAGATGGAGAGTCAGGGACAGGTTTGAAAGAACTAGAGCCCAGATTGACGGGACTGCCTCATCGGATGTGGGATGATGATGGAGGAAGTTAGAGAAGAGTGTCTGGGGTCCCGGCATGGCGAGATGGTGGTATTGTCCCCAGAAAGGAGATGCAGGAGGAAGAGAAGAGGATGTGGAGGGGACCAGGATATTAGGGAAGGGGCAGGTAATGAGCAGGGTTCAGGGTAAGTTAAGCTTAATTGACCTGCTATCCCTCCCAGAGATGTTCCACATGGCCAGAGAGATGTGCGAGTCTGAAGCTCAGAGGGGAGGTTGGGGCCATTTCAGAGGTCTGGGTGGTGACAGGGAAACCATGAAGGACACATGACTGTCCAAAGAGCAGGGTGCTGTGCTCCGTGGCCCTGGGAGGACGAGATTTGTGTTCCTACTCCACGCAGCCCCCACTTCACATCACAGGACTCTGGCCCTGCTGGCAGCTCCGTCTTATGCCATTGACATCCGGCCTCCGGGAGGTGTGCAGTGCCAGCTCACTGGATAAGCAAAACCAACCTGAAGCAAAGACTGGTGTCCTCACAGGGACTGTCAGCCCCCTCACGGTGGGGCTCCCCCTGTCGTTCCTCCCAGGAGGGAGTGAGAAAGAGGCTGAACTAGTGAAAGGGAAATGAGAGGGGAGAGATAGAGAGAGGCAAGGGTGGGGTGCCACAGGAGGAGAAGAGAGAGAAGGATGAGAGAGAAGACAGAACAGAGAGGCAATGGGAAGAAAAAATAGAGGAGGGGGAAGAGAGGAAGCGAGGACCCAGGGATGCAGGTGACAGTGCAGGTCAGCATTCCCATTTGTTCACTCAGCTCCACTCATTGAAACCCAGCGCTGGCTGACTCTGAGAAAGCACCTCTTTATCCGCCCTGCCTCTCCCTCCATGGTCACCCCCCCCCCTGCCTCCTTCTCCAAAGCTAGACCCTCCACCCCTGTTTGTCCTGGGTGCTATAAATGTTGTCTCCTCAGAGACAGTTTCTGCTAAGTGCACCTGTCCCCTCCCTCCTGGGCACTTTCTCAGTTGTAACTCGGCGGTCTTTTTTCTCTCTCTTGTTGCTTGGTGTTGGCCTCCTTCACTGCACTATAAGATCCATGAGGTCTGGCACATAGTGGGGGCTCATGTGTAGTTGTTAACTGGATAAACTCATTTATGAAGCCCTAGATATGTGCCAGCTGCTATGCCTGGTCTTATGTTTGCTATCTTATCAAACCATGAGCACGACACCATGAGAGAGTTTCACACTTCCTTTTTACAGAAGAAGAGCCGAGACGTGGCGAGGTGAGCGCCTGTCTGATGTCCCATAGACAGTGGCAGGGCTGGGGTCGGAACCCCGCCCTCCAAACGCCTCGGAAGACATGCTTCCCATGGGAACGGTGTTTCTTCCAAACATATTGTTTTTCTCCATTTTCATGCATCTTTATTAATTGTTTCCAAATCAGGAAGCATGGAAATATTTTTAATAGGAAGAAAATATTGCAAATAGAGAAACTGCTTCAGAAGGATTTGCCAGATGAGCCATCTGGTTTTTAACTTAATAACCATTCAAAGAGGTTGACAGCCCTCCCCTTTATGAAGAGAATGGACTGTGGATGGAACGGCAGCTGGCTTCCCTCTAATGGTGCATCCATTTGTGAAGGAGAGACTTTGAACAAAACATCTTAGCAAACAAGAGAAGAGAAGCACACACTAAGAGCTGAGCTGGTGTCCTTGTTTAGACTTTCCACCAAGGTCTACAGAGACATTGCATCCAGATGTGTGACATCATCAGTCAGATGTCCTGACTCTTCCACATGTGACACTGCATGCATGCTGCCATCTCTGGGGGGAAAAAGCTACAGCAACCGTGTTCACAGAGAAGCAGCCATGTCTCTTTGTGGCAAGTTGCAACCTGTCGGAACTGCCGTGTTTTGGTGGTGGTGGTTTTCTCCTCTTTTAAAATTGCTGAGGCCTTGCACCCATGCTGTTTGTTCTTGGGCTGGAAATAAAAGACTAGATTTATATTTGCGTTGGAAAGATCGAGGGATGTTGCCTTGAATTACCTGGTAGAGGGAAATGTCCTTATTTTCCTAAATTCAAAGGCAACTCAAAAAATAGGACAGTAGCTATAGGCATGAAGTGACAAGGAGTGACTTTTTATATGCATGTGTCGTCCTGGGCATGTGGGCCAATAGGCTTGAGGTCAGCCCTGAGTTTTCAAAGTCATTTATTTCACATTTAAAGATGTTTATTAAAACAAATTACTTATTTTTTAATTTTTATTTATTCATTTTTAGAGTGGAGAGAGAGAGGGAGAGAGAGAGTCAGAGAGAGAGGAGAGAGAGACAAAGGGGGAGGAGCTGGAAGCATCAACCCCCATAACTGCCTTGACCAGGCAAGCCCAGGGTTTCGAACCGGCGACCTCAGCATTTCCAGGTTGATGCTTTATCCACTGCGCCACCACAGGTCAGGCTAAAAAAATTGCTTTTAAGGAAAAAGAAGAACTTTTTTTTTCGTCTTGGTGTAGCTGGAATACACAGTAGTGGCTCTAAAGTCACCGTGAGCCATTTATTCCCCAGCACACTTTGCACTGCACTGGTACCCCGCCCCAGACCTCAGACATTTCCAAAATCCTCCTTAAGAAATGGCGATTTTCTTCCCAAAACTGGGCTTACATTTCCTAGCACATGGAGGGCACTTGATAATGAGGAGCTGATCATAGGAAAGGCCTGGACAAAGGCCAGGTTTGGGATGGGAGTAACAGCCAGGGCTCCGCGGCAATGCCCCAGTCTCATTACAGCTTCCCGGCTCCCTGTGCAGACGGGCACCGCCGGTCACACACACGGCCTCCTGGTCATCACCCCGCTGGCAGGGGCTGGGCGCTGCTTTGCCAAGCAAGGACAGGCCGGTCCCTGCCCGAGCGCACAGAGGACGCTGCCGTTCCCCAACCCATGCCCTGCTCGCCACAGCTGCTGTACTGAGAATCAGAAAAATTATGGGTTTCAGTCCCGGCTTTCATTGACTTGTTGTGAGAAGTTAGTAACTCTCTTGAGCTTCTCATTGCTTCATTGTAAAATCGGGGTATCAGCTCCTGTCCTGCTGACCTGGTCTGGCTGGCTTGTGATAAAGACAAAATGAAATAATTCATTCATTTGACAAGGATTTATTGATCATTTGAGATACAGCAGTAAACAGAGTAGAAAACTTCCTTTTCTTCATGAAGTTTATATTCTAATGGGGGGTTGACAATCAATAGACACAGAACAAGCCGCATATATAGTGTGTCAGGTTGGCATACACACGTGGAGGAAAGCAACACCAGGAAAGCAGGTGGGCATGGTGGGCGTGGGCACAGAGAGGCTGTAACCAGGGTGGTCACGGAATGCTTTACTGAGAAGCTGACATTTGAGCAAAGGCCTGAAATCAGTGGGGCGAGAGCTTTCGGGTAGAAGGAATAGCGTGTACCCAAGCTAAGACAGAGTCCAGCTGGGCTGAGGAAGGAGCTGTGCAGACAGCAGATGGCAGGACGGGAGCTGGTGAAGAGCCGCCTTCCGGGAGACGGGGTCAGAGAAACCACAGGGGCTGGTGGGGGTGGTTCTTTAGGCCCGGTTGCCCCGCCTGAAGACTTTGGCTTTTGTTCTGAGGATTATAGAAATTTTTGAGCAAAGAGGTGACATGGTCTGTCTGACTTTTTGACAAGACCATGCTGGCTGCTATTAGTGGGGTGGTGGGTGGGGCTGTACCGGCAGAAGGGGGAGATCAGTCAGGTGACTCCTCAGCGGTCCAGGGGAGAAGACAGGGCCTAGACCTGGTGGGAGCAGCAAAGGCATGGGGCGTGGTTAGATTCTGGATGTATTTTGAAGGTGGAACAGACAGGATTTGATAGAGAGAAGGGGTTCACACCACAGATCACACACTGGGTCAACCCTGCATGTGGGGCAAGGCTGAGTAAAAGGAGAACTGGGCACAAACGACTGTTTTCCTACATGGCAGTGTCTGCTATTTTTCCTCCACATCCCATGTGGCTGCCTTTGTCACTAGGAGGAAACCCCCATAAGAGGTGGCCCAGGCCCTGGCCGGTTGACTCAGCAGTAGAGTGTCGGCCCAGTATGAGGAAGTCCAGGGTTTGATTCCCGGCCAGGGCACATAGGAGAGGCACCCTCTGCTTCTCCACCCCTCCCCCTCTCCTCTCTTTATCTCTCTCTTCCCCTCCTGCAGCCAAGGCTCCATTGGAGCAAAGTTGACCCAGGCACTGAGGATGGCTTTGTGGCTTCCACCTCAGGCGTTAGAATGACTCTGGTCACAATGGAGCAATAGCCCAGTTGGGCAGAGCATCTCTCCCTGGTGGGCATGCCGGGTGGATCCCGGTGGGGTGCATGTGGGAGTCTGTCTGTCTGCCTCCCCTCTTCTCACTTCAGAAATATACCAAAAAAAAAAGAAAAAGAAAAAGAAAAAAAGAAGAGGTGGCCTAGGTGGGAGGCTCTCGGAGAGGCAATAACAAGCCTCTATCTGTATCACAAATTCAAGGTTAACTAAGCCCTTCCACATTCATTCCTCACCACAGCATCTTGAGACAGGCGGGGGTGGGGGGGGATGTTATTATGCCCTGATTCCCTGAAGAGAAAACAAACCCTGAGACAGTAGATTCGTTCAAGGTCACAAAGCCATTAGGGCATGAAAAGCAGTCTTTCTGCTATGCCAAGGCTGGACTTATATATACAGACGGTAATAGCACAATGATAGCCAACATTTTTTTAGCGTGACCAGTGTGCTAATTGTTTCAGAGCTATCAGCTTATTTAACCCTAATGGTAACTCTGGCTTGAAGTATTAGCCCCCTTTTCAGATGGGAAAACTAAGGACAAGGTTATGCAGATACTAAGGGGTAAAACCTGGTTTCAAACATAGGTAGTCTGGCCCCAGAGCCTGTGCAATCACCAATGACCCCAATCAGCCTGGTGGTTTCCTACACAAGACAGTGTGAGGCTGAGTGCCATGTGGATTTGAGACAAAGAGCCCACTTTGGCTGAGAGGGTCAGGGTTGGATTTGAGCTGGGTCTTGAAGGGTCAGTTAGAAGGGATCATCAAAGACAGTGGCAGACATGACAGGAGCCAGAAAGGTGTATGTACAAGGCAAGGTTGGAGCACAGCCACACTGATGAGGCAGCCAGAGGAAGAAGCCAAGGATGGTCAGAGCCGGAGGAAATCAGGAGGAGAGCAAGCCACCGAAGATGCCAGAGGAGGGCGGTGTTCTGAGGACGGGGGCACCAATGGAGTCAAAGGCCACCAAGGATCAAGTCAAGTGCATGTCATTGGGTGTTCTATTGGAGAACTTAGCAAGCAGTGTCCACAATTTTGTGAGACCAGAGTTTGACTCTGTGAGGCAGGGGAATGACTGGAAGGTGAAGACAAAGCAATCGCTTGGCTAGAGAGCTGCAGAAGGCCTAACAAATAAACCAGACCCAGGACAAATGGCTAGGGACATCAAATCGCTAAGATTCATGTGAAAAGAGTTAGGCCATAACTACTATCAAGAAGCTGAGTTCTTATTATTGTGAGAACCGACTCCAAGCCCAAGAGATTTGGCAGCCACTTTGACAAAAGTTTATCTGCTGAAGAGAACAGCAAAGTCACTCTAACGCACTTGACTGAATTACTCCAGCAGCATCACTTTTGCGGGAAGGCAGGGAAAGCAACAAGCAGATCATATTCATTCCACAGCTTTTTACTGAGCATCCATTATGTGCTGAGCTCTGAGATGATACTTAGAACAGCCTACAAAGAAGACTATAATATGACTCCAGCATCAGAAAATAGGCCCATGAAGCAGAATGGAGGCCCAGAAATAGCATCACTTCCACATGTAATCTACATGGCGAGGCAGCATTGAGAGTCAGTGGGGAAAAGGATGGACTGCTCATTAAGTGGGCCTGGAGTCATTGTTTATCCATACGAGAAAATGAAGTAATACCCCCTACCTCACACTAGACACAAAATCAATTCCAGGTGAATTCATGATTTAAACGTGAAAGGCAGTATTTAGAAACATTGAAAAGAAAATCTTATAGCTGCAGGTAAGGAAAGATTTCTTTAAAAATTATTCAAGTCACTAACTATAAATGGAAAGGATGACACACCTAAAAAATTATCTTTTATTTATCAAGAATGCTTTAAAAATACTATATTTATAAAATACTACAAAGTCAATAAAAAGACCAGGCACAAACTGGAAGAAGATACTTGCAATTTATAAACCGACAGAGTTCTTCTTATCTAGGATATATAAAGAGCTCTTAGAATTATAAGAAGAAAAAAAAAAGCAAAAACAAACCAATAGAATAATGGGCAAAAGTCATGAATGCTATTTTACAGAAGAGGAAACATGGATGACCAATAAACGTCTAAAGGAATAGTCAAGCTCTTATTAAGGAAATGCAAAATAAAAGCATGGCAAGATACCAATTTGTTAACTAGTTTGGCAAAAAGTAAAGACAGATGATGACCAGTGTTGATATGTATATGAAGCAACAGGAACTCTTCGCTACTGCAAATGGAAGCCTGATGGTACCACCATTTTGGAAAAACAATTTGGCATTTTCTAGTGAAATTAAGTAGGTATATATCCTACAAACCAGCAAATCTACTCTTAGGTATGTGTCCTAGAGAAACTCTTACAGAACATACAGGAACTATGATTAAGAATGTACAGTATTGGGCTGGCCGGGTTGCTAAGTGGATAGAGTGTCATCCTAGCACAGAGGTTGGGGGTTCCATCCCCAGTCAGGGCACGTATGAAAAGCAACTAATGAGTACACAACTAAGTGGAACAACAAGTTGATGCTTCTCTCTCTGTCAAATTAATTAAATATATATATTTAATTAAAAATAAAAAGTGTACATTATTCCTCATTGGAGGAAAAATATGGAAACCACCCAAATGTCCATCAATAGGAAAATGAATAAATAATGATCCATTCATATGGTGAAACACAGTAGAGGAATGAAAATACAATAGGACCACATATATCAACACACACATTGAATGGAAAAAAAAAACAGTTCATAGAGGAGTTCGTTGTATCAGTTATCTATTGCCATATATCAAGTTGCCCCATATCTTAGCAGCTTAAAACATTGACCATCTCACCGTTGCTATGGGACAGCGTGCATAGGTACTTCTGACTCAAGGTCTCTCAGGAGATTGTAGTCAAGCTCTCAGCCAGGGCTGTGATCTCACCTCGAGGCTTGACTTACGGGGTTTCTGTGTTCAAGCTTACTCACGTAGTTGTGATTTAGATATACACACCTGTGTGGAAACACTGTAAAAATAACAAGGTCGTGATAAGCATGAAATTCAAGATGTTGATTATGTCTGGGGGAAGTGGCAGGACTTGAATGGAGAGAGCACACAAGTAGATTCAACAAGGCAGGGTTGGATAGTGAGTTCAGGAATGCTTATTTTATTTTCATGCTTCCTAGCTTAATTTTACATTATGTGTATTTTGGGTTTCTTTCTCTCAGGTTTGGTTTATGTTTGATTTATGGAACTTATATTATACATGCATACACTTTAGAGTCGATTGTTCTTCCAATTTACCCTTCTCCAGAACTTGACTGCAAACTCATGAGAGACCTTGAGCCATAAGTACTCATGCAAGCTGCCCCTGAGTTCCTGACCCATAACAATGGTGAAATAGTAAATGTTGTTTTAAGCTGCTAAGCCATAGGGTAAATTGTTATACAGCAATAGATAACTAATACTTTTATTTCCTTTTGCTAATTGATTTTAGTGTTTGTCTCCGTGTCTCTAAATAACAGGCTTGTATTGCTACTTTTTTGTTTTAATTCAGTGAGAGGAGGGGAGGCAGAGATAGACTTCTGCATGTGTCCCAACCAGGATCTACCCGGCAAGCCCACTAGGGGGTGATGCTCTGCCCATCTGGGGCCACTGCTCCATTGCTCCAAGTTTTTCTTAGCACCTGAAGTAGAGGCCATGGAGCCATCTTCTGTGCCCAGGGCCAATTCACTCCAATTGAGCCATGGCTGCAGGAGGAGTAGAGAGAGACAGAAGTGAGAGGAGGAGGGGTGGAGAAGCAGATGGGTGCTTCCCCTGTGTGCCCTGACCAGGAATCTAACCTGGGACATCCACCTGCCATGCCAACACTCTACCACTTAGCCAACTGGCCAGGGCCTTGTATCGCTACTTTTTGTGCTTTGGTTTTGGCACAACTATTCCCTTCCCTCCCTGGAAGATGAGGAGTTAATTTTCTTTCTGCCCCTCATATTCTTCCTGTTCCCCATCCTCCTTTCATAATTACATTATAGTATTGGTTAGCTCTGTAATCAGTGTTCTCATTACCCAGTCAACACTAATTTAGCTCCATTCAAAGTTGAGCCTTTGTAGTAATGGATGATAACTTCTCCTTTCCTGCAGAAATCTTGTTTCTTCCTGGTTAATTATCGTGTTTATTCATTTGCTTAGTTTCCTACGTTTCTATCATTAATTCAACTCCAAATGCTGGTCATTGTCTAAATCTATTCTCCAGATGTTCAGGCACATCAGATTTTCCATCAGTTTCATCTTCTTAGAGTAATGTCTCCCCGCCTCTGACCTGCTCCAGTCTGGTGGTGACCCTCCATGCCTGGTCCATAGCCTTCACTCTGGGCCTCTTTCCGCGGCCTTTCTCCAGTGCTCTCTGCCCCAGGGCTTCCTTAGTTTCGGTGTACTCCTTTGTTTTGGTGACACATACTTGCCTGTGGCTTCCTGAGAAGGGGTGCAGAGGAGGCAAACCTTTGAGAACCTTGCACATCCTTAAATGTCTTCATTCCACTCTGAGATTTAACTGACACTTTGGCCCGTGTGGAATTCTGGTCTCTCTAGTGTAGAATTCTTATCTGGAGATCATTTTTCTTCAGAAATTTGAAGTCCATTCCATGTCCCCTCTAGCTTCTAGTGTTGCTGTGAAAAAGTCTGAAGTCACTTAGATTTCTGATTCTTTGTATTTGACCTCTTTCTCTCTCTCTCTCTCTCTCTCTCTCTCTCTCTCTCTCTCTCTCTCTGGAAGCTCCATAGAATCACCTCCTCACCCTGGTATTCTGAAATTTCACAATAATGTGCCTTGGTATGACTCTATTTTCATCCACTTTGCTAGGGACAGTGGGCCCTTGATCTAGAAACTTGTTTTCTTCAGTTATGGGAAGTGATTTCTTTAATGATTATTTCTTCTTCATTCTTTTTTCCCTCCTCCTCCTCCTTCTTTTTTCCCAGTTCTTGTTCTAAAACTATTATTATTTGAATTGGTAGACTGATTTTCTATTTTCTCTCCTATTTTTATTTCTCTCTGTCTTTTTCTGCCTTTTAGGAACCTTCCTCAGTTTATCTTCCAGCACTCTAGGAAGACCTTTTTGGTATAGCATGCCGTTCTTGTTGTGTGGGTCCGATATTTTGTATTATCTCTCTTGCAATGTTAATTATAGGATTCCCCCCCCCCAAGAGTTCTTCTCTGTGAATGGTCTGTATTTGATACAGAGTTCTATTTCTTTGTTTAATTAACTGATTTGGTCTGTGTCTTAAATGTTAGAGACCTGACTCAGCTGTCTGGGGATTCTTGGCCTTTGCTTGTTTTTAAAAGAATGGGGCTAAAACTGTCGGTTGTAGAGGGATTTGAGAAGGAAGCGAAAGCACACGTGTGTTTAATCCACCATCTTTACGCAGTCATGCGTTTATTTTATAATATAGAAAAGAGAAAAAACTGTAGTCCACACCCTAATGATAAATGAAGAAGTATAATCTTCTCCCAAAACTACACCTTTTCCTTCTTAGCCCTAGAAAAAACCCCTCAAACTATTCTTTCCCAAAAATTCTCTATTGTAAAAAATAGCATGAAATTCATATGTGAATTTGTGACAAGTGTAAACCACTCTAAAATTGTGAATAGGTTTGGATATAAATCTGCCTCCTCCCCACTCCCACAGTCTGAATCACCGGGCCCGCTCTCTCGCTCATCACTTCCTGCTTGGCGAGTTGCATTCGTGTCTTGTCTCTATGACGATGCTCCAAGCCACGGGAGTGTAGGGTGTCTGTCCGATTCATCGTGGCGTCTTTTAGAGCCCCTGCCAGAGGACAGATTGTTGAAGTCTGACAAATGATGAATGAGAGACATCCTCAAGATCTGCTCTGCTCTCCTCAGCACGTATAGTTAGCACCAGGAGGATTTTATGTGATGAATGAAAAAGAAACCCAAAAGAACATAAAGGGAATTTAGAGAAAAATAAAGCAGTAAATCAAACATTGACTTTAAAAAGAGATTACTGGCTGCCATATGCTTACTTCCACGTTGAGCTTTCATCTCTTTACTCCCGTGTCCATGTATGAGTAGGGTGGTCCATGGTCCTGAAGGCAGTGGAGCAGCCAGGGATCACTTGCTTAAGCCTCAGGGTTTGCAATGGAAGGAGGACTGTGGAGACCTATATGCATAGCAAAGCCAAGAAAACACATGGAAGAGAGGCTGCAAACTAAATGCAAACCCCATGGGTGGCATTCAAGGTTCTTCATTGCTTTTCCTTGGGCACCTGCAAATTTTCTAATAGTTCTCACTGTCTGGCGCCTGATTTTTCTTTCTTTTTTTTGAAAGAGAGAGAGAGAAACAGGAACATTGAGCTGCCCCTGTATGTGGCCTGACCAGGGAATCGAACTGGCAACCTCTGCACTCCAGGACAATGCTCCAACCAAGCTATCTGGCCAAGGCTTAATTTTTTAGAGACAGAGAGAGAAAAGGAAAGAGAGAGGAGGGGGAAGGGAAGCATTCATTTGTTGTTCCGCTCAGTCGTGCATTCATTGGTTGATTCCCATGTGTGCCCTAACCGGGGATTGAACCTGCAACATTGTCGTTTAGGGATGATGCTCCTAACTGAGCTAACCGGCCAGGGCCTGGCTCCTGATCTTTTGAATCACTTTTGCCTTCAGCTGCTAGAAGAATCATTTCAGATACCAAGTGTTTCATGTCCCTTCTTTGTCCAACAGTTCCTTTCATCCTTGCATCAAATAGTTCTCCAGCCTAAATCTCTCAACGACCTCATCATGACCTTGTGGAGACCCTCTCTCCCCACTTCCCTTGTATATCCCACCCTGTATTGTTCTGTAGACTTTCTTAGACTGATAGCACTGCCCCTCTCAACAACTGTAGTAACCGCTGACATTTAGTGCACTGACTCTGGGCTGAGCACTGTGGATTATTTTCCTTAATCCTCCCATCAGCAGATAAGAAAACTGGGCCACAGAGAGGTTAAGTCCCTTGCCCACAGCCATGGTGCTACTTAAGGTGGAGCTGGGGCTTGAAGCCAGGAAAGCTGAGCCCTAGACCTCTGTCTCACCTGTTCCCTACCCACCAATTTAACCTCATCATCCTGACCCAGGACTTCTTCTAAGAAATGCATTCTGATGAGCTGATGCCCATTCTGACTCTACAACATGTGTTTGCATGCTGCTGGCTTGTGGCATGGAGCCACTCAGCTGTTACTGACTCTTGTTGTTTCACAGGCCCTGAGCCCCCTCTGGGAAAGGATGTTCCATCACTGCCTCACTACAGGTCCTGAGAGCCAGAGTCAGCTGCCATCCCTCCCAGCCAAAAGCATACCAGGAGTGGAGGGGACTGTGGTGACCTGAAGGCCTGGCAGAGCCTCGGGCTGGGGGAATGGGATGAGGAGGGTGGTTACCCCTCCAAAACCATGTCAGAGCTGGGATGGGGCTGGCACACTGGTCAAAGCAAGAGTGCACTCCATCCTGGGGTTCAAAGCTAGGCACCACCTATCTATGTTATTCCAATGTGACCAGATGAGTAGACACGGGCCCGGACCCAGGGGAAATGAGGCAACTGGCAGAAGCCACAGCCAGCTCCAGGTAGCAAAAGAACATTGCTAGGGAGTGAGTTAAGCAGGTGGGAGAAGGCAGGTAAGGTGTCTTATGGGTGAGCTTTGGGGAAGGATGTCTGCTCTTCAGATGTCCCGAAGTTCCAGGAATGCATGCCCTGTGAGGACAACTATGCAAAGGCTAATGCCACCCCCTTCTGGTTGCTGGTCGTGGGCTGTCCAGCCCCTCAGTGATGTTCTCACAGGGCAATAAAGGCTGTGCCTGCACCTCTCTCCTGGCTTTGCACACCTGCTTTTCACCTGGCTCTGTGTTCCATCTTTTTAAATGCTGCTCGCCACCCACAGACCACTCTTCCCAGCAGGCCATGCCATTTTGTCACTCATCTGCTCAGGAATCAAATCTCTAAAAACAAATCCAAACCTCTCATCCTAGAATTCAAGGCCTTCCAAATTCAGACCCTGGTCTCCAAAACCTCCTCATTACCAGCCACTGGAGCCCAGGTGCCCTTCTCTTTCTAAAACTTCCTCACCGCTCCCCGAGGCACACAGTAGTTGCTTCCACCTCTCTGATGCTGAATGGAACAACGAAAAGAACATGGGCTTTGCTTCGGTTACTTCCTGTGTGTTCTCCAACAAGTCACTCGGTGTCTCTGTGCTTCCAGTTACTTACCCGTGAAAATACTTTACATGCTGCTGTGAGGATTAGAGAGTGATTGTATGCAAAGTGCCAGCCACATGGTAGGTTGTGCTGTGTGACTCCCACTAGGACAGTAGGAGTCTATAAACGACGTCCATTACTCTGTGCCCTTGCTGTTTCCTGACTCAAGTACCCACCATCTTCTTTCTGACCAGCAGATGCACTTGTACCTACCTGCAGCATTCTCTGAACACCTGACCTAGGAAAAAAGGGAGGAAAAGCAACATTTGCCAATTATCCACTGGGCAATGATGATAGTAGCTAACACTTTCTGGGGGCCTCCCTGTGCCAGACTCCAGCCCCAGCATGCCACGTGCTTTGACTCATGTAAGCTCCTTAGTAACTCTGTGCTGATCAGGGTTCCTAAATGGCTGCCTGCTCTACCCAACCAGGATGGTTTGGTCTCTCAGACCCACCTCAACTTTCCCATCCAATGGCCTCCCGGAGGCTGAAGGGGAGATATTATCAAGGAGTGATGTCCCTGCAGGATAAAATGCAGAATCCCTTGTGTATCATTCAGGCTGACCCTGTTAGAGAACATTTTGAGAAAGGACCCAGGGTCACCTGCCCTGCCACCCCCAATGCAGCCAGCCCCACCTATTGCCCTGGAGTCAGGGCTGGGCTTTTACCAGGGGCCCCGTCAGCCTGGATCATCCTCCCCTGCCTGCCTGGAAAATGGAAGTCTCTGTCTAACCCTTCTACGTTTGGGACAAAGGTCATTGTCCTTCCCCTGCTGCCCCCAAGCTGCCTTGTTCACTCACTTACTGACCTTTCTGCAAATGTCTGCATCCTCCCTGGATTCTTCCCCTGGGCTGAGAGCCCTGAGGCAGGGGATGTGCCCTGTTCATCTCTGTATTTCAGTACTCAGCACAGAACCTGGCACACAGGGGGCCTTGGTGTCGGAGAAGAAGGGAGGGAGGGAGGGAGGGAGGGAGGGAGGGAGGGAAAGGGTGAGGTGGAATGAGCATGGGGCAGAGAGAACGGGGTGATAGGTTTCCAGCTGGCCCCTCCCTGGTGTTGCAGTCACGAGGCCTCAGCAGTATAGGCTGCTCCTCTGTGGAGAGCCCAGAACTGGCCCAGGAAACAGCCCCTTGAGAACCTGCCTGGCTCGCACCCAGACAGCAGGAGGGGCCAATCTTGGGGATCCATCAACCTTCAGGAAATTGCTAAATGTGTTTGGTGATTTTTTTTTTTGACATTTTCCCTGTTCAAGAACTTGTGATTTCAGATTAATCACATCCACATACTTTTAGACTGTCGACTTGAAAGGGAAAATCTAAATTTTATTACTGCATGATTTCATCCAAATCTATTTTACCAGCACCAAAAGGACATCTATAATACGGTACAAATCATGACGCAACATTTTACCTCTGGGACCAAGCGTGTGGCCAGGGGCTGGGGGATCAGGGAGTTGCAGGCAGGATCTGGGTGGGCAGAGTCGTGGCACCTTTCGTCACCTGAGAAGATCCCTGTGTCGCCAGTGCTGTTGCCTCAGCCTCAGCAAACGGTCTTACTCCCTCCCCGCCCTGACTTGCCCACAGCCTTTACGCTCGGAAATGGCAGATCCATCAACTAACTCCTATCTTCCCCTTGGCAGGTACCATGACCAGCAAGACGTAACTAGTAACTTTCTGGGTGCCATGTGGCTCATCTCCATCACATTCCTTTCCATTGGTTATGGGGACATGGTGCCCCATACATACTGTGGGAAAGGTGTCTGTCTTCTCACCGGCATCATGGTGAGTACCTGCCTCTGCCCGTTACCCTCCCCCCCCTCAGAGTGAGAGCCCTTTCTCGTGAGCACTGAGGGGCCTTCTTGGTCAGAGCGTGGGGCCAGCTGTTAGTTCACAGGCCAGCATGCATGACTCTGCACAGAGAGAGGCAGATGTGAAATCTGCAATGGCTTCTCATTTTTTCGTTTCCTTTTCCAAAACGGAAATAGGTCCTGGCTCCTAACAGTTAATGACCTGCTCACAGTCCTACCCCCCACCCCCACACCAAAACGGACTGGGCGAAGCTGGTGGTGGGTCTGACCCACTTCCCACTCAGCATCACCCTACTGCCTGGTGTGCTCAACCCCAGTGAACGTCCAGGCTTGCAGTTAATTGTCCTTCCTGTCGCTTAGGCCCCACAGACCTTGGCACCACATCTGCTAAACTTAGCTGGAACTGACGGAGGCAGGGATTGGGGAAAGAGCACAGAACTGGGCACAGACCTGTGTCCTGGCCTGGGTGGGCCACTGGTTTTGTTCCAGGGCCTCGAGCCAGCCCTTGACTTCCCCAGACTTGGGCTTCCACGTCTGCACGGTGGGTGCTGGGCTCTGAGTGCCAGGTCCTTTCCGGTTTTGGCATCAGCGAGACTGTGACTCCATCCCCACCTCTCCCCAAGTGCCCAGCCGCTGGGCTGCATTCTTTCAACGTGTATTTTTCACGCCCATCGCCCTGCCACCCCCACCCGCACACACTCTTGGCCAGCATATGGCCGTTGTCGCCCTGTGTCTGGGAGGGACCGGGAAAGGGAATCAGAATTGGACTGAATTCCCGCTGCCTGGTGGACCTCAGCACTCAGTATAAAGTGAGCATGGAAGGCTTGCCCCGCCCTCCTCTCTGGCTGGTGATGAGGATGGATGGCAACGCTTTATGTTAATGTGCTCTGTCAGCATGAGGAACTGGCTGGCGAAGTCCTCGGCATCCCTGACCTCCGCCCTCCTTCCCTGGCCAGGTGATGCACTTTTTGGCCTTGTTGACCTTTAGATCCAGGATGGGCAGCCACTGCTCTCTGCCCTCCTCCCTAGAATCCTAGACCACAGGCTCCAGAGAAGAAAGCACCCACCTAAGCCTGGGCGTCCCTGGGGTCGTGGGGGGGGGGGTGTGAGGGTGAACAGGATGTCTGCAACTTGTGCTAGGTCTCCCTGGTGGTTGCCACAACACTCCAGGGGAACCGTTTCTGTGCCCCATTAAGCTCCCATGAATATCTTTCCTTTCTGGGTCCCCTCAGGTTTCCCTCGTCCTCCGAGGAGGAAAGGAGACCCTCCTTCGGGAATGAGAAGGACTTCTTTCTGCAGTAGGAAAGGCATTAGGTCCTCATACAGTGGGAGGGCTGCCTTGCTCCCGCCTCACCACAGGCTGGCGACTGCGGGGGTCCTCCCGAGACGATCTCGGTGCTGAGGCAGAGGTGGATCTCGGTGCTGAGGCAGAGACGGATCTCGGTGCTGAGGCAGAGACGGATCTCGGTGATGAGGCAGTGCCGCACAGGGCAGAGCCCCGGGTCGGGGCCCTGTGAGCAGGAGGGCCCAGTGCTCTCGTGTCACCACTGGGCACCGTCTTCTCGCCGTTCCCACTGTAACCCGGGGCAGACGCACACTAGCAGGCAGGTCCTCCTGAACAGCAGTTAATGACAAAAGGTTTAACACCAGGGTTGGGATAAATCATGGGTGAGTGTAAGGACTTGGAACAAACACCTCTCATTGGTTAGTAGGAGTCTGTCTGGCACAGCTCCAGCTGTCACCAGGAAACCAGGGAACAATTCCTTCTTCCAGAAAGGAGTGAAATGCTGCCTGGAAGCCAGAGCTTTCCTGTCTTAGAGGCACTGCCGGGCGGGGGCTTCGTGCCTCAGAGCCAGCGCTCAGCCGGGGCGCACAGAGTAGGTGGTGGGCAGTGGGGCAGATGGCCATCGCTGGATGGGCCCTGCTGGGAGCCTCTGGTACAGATGCCAGCCATCCTCCCTCTCAGCGAGGAGCTGGGCCCCGTCCAAGAAGAGGCCCCCTAGCAAGCATTCCGCTGATTCCTTCCCTCTGGCAGGCATCTCCTGGCTTCCACTCTGACAAAGCCAAGTTGGGCAGGTGGGACCCCATGGTCCTCTTTAGCACCCATTTTTGCATCTGTTCTGCAGCAGCTCCTTGGAAGGGAGTTTGTACCTTGTGGAGAGAGTTGTAATCAAAGTGGGAAGAACGAACAGATGAGGAGGAATTGATACCACCTCCCATATTAAAGATACAACACAACTTCCATCTTCTCTTTTTGCATGAACTCTGTGGCATAAACCTATACCTCTCTATACACAGAAACAGGGAGGTATCCTCCATTCATTACAGTGTTTTTACCCAAATTAAAGTCAGCTGCCTCACTCTAGGATCAGCCACAGTGAGGAACCCTGGTGGCATTTTAGTAACAAACGTGACTTTTCTAGCTGAGTCACTCCTTTCGAGGGTTTTGGGTTGCTGAAAACCCTTTCATCCCCTCCACCAGCCTCCCAGCACTGTGTACATCCCCCGATTATTATTGCAAGTGCCTTAACTAAAGGTATGGCTTCCTGTTTGGTTACCATGGACACCTTGCAGGCCAGGACAAGGCCTGCTTGGGAAGGGAAAGGAAGGATTTGAGTGTGCAGGCTGTAAATAGTCTTAATCATTGTTTTCCCTTGGCAATCCCAGTAACGGTGTAATTATCTACCATTAAGCAGGGTATGTAATTGTCTGAACAACTTGACATTGTTGGCACAGACCTGGTGTGTTTGAGAGATCTCACCCACCAAAGCAGATATGTCAAAGTCCGGCATCTTTCCACAAAGAGTTTTATGACGACAGTTATCACACAGAGAGAAAGCTTTCAATATTTAGCATCCAGAATGGGAAATGACAACAAATCTGACAGAGATGCCTTTGGAGGCTTTTTGGTTCTGCAGGCATCTGGGAGACCTCTGGGGCCCCGACACTGCTTAGTAGGAGCCCTGTTTCAATAGAGCCACTTTCTAAAGCCAGACTCACTCTGCGGACCTTTCATGAGTTATGTACAAATAGACAAAAGCTTCCAGGATGTCTGCTGGGGACACTGAGCTTTCCCCCAAGGCTTCCTGAGAGATGCTGCTTTGAACTGCAAAAGGAAAGTGACGAGGAAGTAAAAGGTGGCACAAACTGAGTCACCTTTGGGAGGAGGGAAACAGAGGACTCAGCAAGACATCTGCTTAATGTCAGTTTTAGAAGACAAGCTTCTCCCTAAAACACCTTGGTTTCAAACCAATTGATGTTATTTTAGTTGTTACATGGAATCTGTTGCAGAAACAGAATCCAACTGTAAACCCTCCAGGCTTCTCTCCTCCATTTGTCACTTTTATTTATGGTTTATTTTATTTTATGCTCCTTCAGTTAAGAACACCTCATACTTTCCCCCTTGGGGTACTTGTTTCTCCAGATTCTAAGGTTTTCCAGCTGGAAAATGTGTCTTGGAAACCAGAAGTGGGCGGAGCCATGTGGAGAAGCTTTGGTCGCCCATTTGGGTCCAAATCTATAGATGAGTTAAGCGTGTTCACCCCATGCCAGCCACTCTCTCTTTGCTCACGCCTGTGCCCCAGCTCACCTTGTACCTTGGGCAGTATGACTTCATTAGAGGTGGACCCTACCTCATCTTACCTGCCTCCTGTGAAATAGGAGTTGGACAGAGAAGACACAGGGGATCCAGCTGGTGTCAACTGTGATTCAGGGCTTGGCACATCGGAAGACAGAAGTCTGAGTCATAGATTATCTGCACAATCTGACCCCTGGATGTCACAGCAGCAGCTGCTGACCCTTTTCTGCCCCAGTCCATCCTCTCCTCACTTGCTCCCTCTGCCGTTTCTGACACTCCACGCCAGGACAGTGTGCACTCTCATACCCCTTATCAGCCAAGTCCTTGGCAATTTGTTTCTTACAACCAACCTGCATGACTGCCACATCCCACAGTCTTCCCACCCTGCCACCATGGGAACATCAGACTCATAGGCTGTAAGTAAAAACCTGTAAATAAAAAGGCTCATGATTCCAAAAGGAACATAGGTGAGCATTATACCACTTTGAGGTGAACCCAACAGGAAGGAGGGGATCCCATACCACTTCCTTTATTGCCTCTAAAGAGCCAAAATTGACCGTTAACTTTTGACTCAAGTTTTAGGCTTCTTGTTCCTCCTGCCTTCCTCTCTAATTGCCTCTGCTTCTTCCTTTCCTCTTTCCCTGTCTGTCCCATGCTGTTTAGGATAGAGTACAATTTGTTCTCTGTCTCAGTCTCCATTCTAGCTCTCTCTCTCTCTCTCTCTCTCTCTCTCTGCATACCCTCCTTCCCCTTCCCTTCCCTTTCTTTCCCTTCTCTCTCTCCCTATCTCTCTCTCTCTCTCTCTCTGTCTCTCTCTCTCTCTCTCTCTCTCTCTCTCTCTCACACACACACACACACACACACACACACACACACTGTGGAGAGGACTACAGTCTGGGTTTCAGCACCCTGCCCACCACTTTCTGAAGGTTGCAGATGTCTGACCCCATCTTTACAAGGTTGCTTCTTAATGAAAATAACCAAGTTAGGCTTCCTTATTGGTGACTTCCCTAATTACATTCAGATGGTGGATTTTCTAAAAGAAAGATAAAGTTGGGAGTATCCACTGTTCTCTATTCAAGTTAGAATTAGGAGTTAAGAGCCCACATCCTCCAGAGAGATAGCCACAAGGGAGTTTTGACATGTTTAAGCAGAAAGAAACTACGGAACGTTTTCTAGTCCACCCTCCTGCCTCCATGTAGAAATTTATCTTAATCATATAAGATAGATGGTTCCTTGGTAAAACACTCTAGCTTCTAATTAGAAGCCCCCTGCATTCAAGCTGCTATACTGTGAGCTCTGGCAACACCATGGACCACTCCATCTTGACCCTGGAAATTTGGGAAGATATAGATTGTCTTGATGAAATTCCTTAAGTGGTATGGTGAGCAGGGAAACTCCCTCTTCGGGTTTATTCTGCCCCCCACCCCACCCCACCCCACACACACTTTCAGGGGTGATATAAGTAGGGTTTTGCCTGGATCCAAAGAAAGAAGGGAGAATGGAGCACGGGAAGAACCCTCTTCATCTGATGGCCCGTTTTTACCACTATGATATAGCCCTCTTTTTGGGCTTCCAGCCCAAAGTGCCTTTGGAACTCCATATAAAGGAGAGTGATTATACTTGATCTGGTTGAGCAGAATTGAGCACACATCTGCCCTCTAGGAGAGATTCTTTTAAGCTATTTTTTGCTTTTGGAGGCCTGGCTAAATTGATTACAGCTATAGACCAGGCTGCCCAACTGCTCATATATATCTTTTGAAAATCAGGCACAGAGTCTCCTGCAAGTCAGAGATGCCAGGAAAACATGGCCATCCCTGAACAAGAGAATAAAATGAGGTCAGAAAAGGAAGGTTCGCACAGACTCAGTTCCTTTCAGCTTGTTGTGCTAGAAATGAGCAGACAATGGGTGGCTGATCAAATGACCAAATGTATCAAGAAACATTGAGGTTGTTTTAATGGGAATCCTTGTTCAAAGCTAAGAGAAAGTGTTGCCAACTTCAGCCATGCCAAAACCTTACAGCCTTTGCCAATCTTAGGAAAAGGAAAGAAAGAGATTATAAAGGAGACACACTGATCTGCTCATATACATTCCTCCCATCTCCGGTACAGATAATGTACCTTTGAGAACATTCTTTGCCATTTCTAACACATTCTGTTAGACCTGATGAGCCAGAAATGTTATTGAGTCATTCAGTCCTGGAACCTCAACTACTGAACTGGCTCTGTGGCAACTCTAATTACTGCTGTAACTGAAGATTAGACTGTTGACTTTGCTGAGCTTCTCATCTCTTTACACAAGTGGAGGTCAGGACGGTCGGGGCCCAGTGTGCAGGGAGAGCAGTGGCCGCTGAGGAGGGTGCGCTCTCTTCCAAGGACCAGGCAAGCGCAGGGCTGACTTCTGCGGCCAGCAGAAGAGTCAGAGGAGGACTGATTCTACGTCCTCTGTGCTCACAGGCCAGTCAAGAAGCACAGTGAGGGGCCTTGAAAATCCATCAGGAGAGTGTTGGAATGAGCCACTTTCCTTTTCCTGCTCATTTCCAAGACAGTCAAGCATGCGCCCAGAGGATTAGGAGAGAGAGGGTGTTTGCAGGCAAACTCTGCTTCTTTTACTCACCCTCCCCTGTGCCCCTGGAATGGACCCCCGCTGGCAGACTAGGAACGCTGCTCTGGGGAATATTGAGGCCCCCTGTAGGTTCCCTTAAAATCCTGGTTTGAGGCAAGACTGTTGTCATCTTTAAAATCTCTGCATCATGGTGAATTCATGAGCCTCCTGGTGAAAGCAAGAAAGAATCACACCGAGGAGCAAGCAGTGCCAAGGGAACAGACTCGTGCCAGCCAGTGTCCCTGGGAAGCGGTCTGGGGGGATGTGTGTTACCTCTCTATTAGATTATTTTCAGAAAAACTCTTCACCGTCAGCAGGTGTTCCAGCCATACTCCTGTGTACATGTAGCCTTCGATCTTTCTGGGCACCCCGGCCCAGGACTGGAGCAGGGTTGGGACACGCATGAGGGAGAGAGCCTGTGTGTGCCCGACCCTCTGTGTTCCTTGCACAGCCTGGCAAATGACCAGGTGATTGTCCATTGTTTTAAATTCCCCAAAGCTTCAGTCACATTCAGTGTCCTGCTCAATTAAGAACTTGGCAAGTCCTATGAAGACCCAGTTTCCCAGAGGTCAGCTCTGCAGCTGAGCCGAGAGCATTGCAGACCCCTTCATGGGTGCAGGAATCAGGGCCCAAAAGGTCTGTGACTTGTACTAGCCAGAGAGCTCAAGCCCTTACTTTGCCTTTTAATGATGTGCTCTCTTCCCCGGTCCTCTTGCTGTCCTCCCACAGGGCGCGGGCTGCACTGCCCTCGTGGTGGCCGTGGTGGCCCGAAAGCTGGAACTCACCAAAGCGGAGAAACACGTTCACAATTTCATGATGGACACTCAGCTCACCAAACGGGTAAAATACCATTGTCCGCATCTTAACAGGTGACTTCAGACCAACGTGGAAGCCAGTCAGAAAAGAACTAGTCCCATGGTATGGGCTAGGGCCACACCTTGCAGTAGAGGGTTGAGGGAGCCCCAGACACCTGCAAACAACCTCCACAAAACGGGCACATGCCTCAACATCCCAGGGCCTGTCCATTAAATGACTATGCAACGGTTCAGGCAACCAAATTGTTTTCCTGATGGTTAAATCTAAAGCACACAGTGGTGTAAACCACCCACTAGCCTAATGGTAATTGAGTAAATCACCCTGCATGAGACAATGGTTTTGTTTATGCTCAAATATTTTCATGATTCTCATAAGGAAGGACAGTGGAGAGTCTTAAAAACAATATTGGAAATATATCTAAATCCAATCCTTTAAAAAAAAAAGACATTAAAGATGATCATTGTTGTAAAACCCACATTCCCCAAAAACGTCATTATCCGACTTTCCTCTTGGATTTTCTGGCTAATATTTCTCACTTGTACCCTTAGAAAAGTGGTTAGGAAGGCTGAAACCAAAAATACGCAGGAACGGAGAGCATTTCGCTGCGGAGAGTCTGACACCCCACTGAATTGTCAGGGAAGAAAAGGCCCATTTAGAAGAAACAGAAACAAGCAGGCAGGAGCTGTTTATTTCATGGCAGCTCTTAGGGAACGTTCTTTAGAGCTGCAGGCTGAACGGAGGTCAGTAATAGGATTTCCTGCAAAATCTCCTCTTTCTGAGATGAGCGAGAATCCAGACCCTCTGCTGGGGTCTTGGCAGCCACAGCGAGTGCTTCTCATTTAGGACTAAAGTCGGTTAGAAGGCCCATAAGCCAAACCCAATTTTTGATTTGGGTTTTTGAAAGCTAGAGAAAATCTTCAGTGATCAATGTTGCAGCACAGTAAAAACGTGTTAGAAATAGAGACAAAGGCTGGAAAGGAGAACAAAAGACAGAGGAAAACAGCAGAGTGCGAGAAGGCAGTCAGTGTGTGTTGCTGCCAAGGCCTCTCCAGTTTCACAGCGGAATTATTTATGGTGCGTGATTGTTTGGTCTTTGATTACATGTACTGGATTCTCTAAAGAGCCTCCCCAGATGTTAAAAGGAATGGGTACAGGCAAAGAGTCTTATGTTGCTGACATATAGATAGAGTACAGCAGGTCTTCAAATAATGATGTGTTGTTAAAAGATCGATGTGATGCTGTAGCAACTTACTTCTTGTTTATGTTAGCCTTAGGTAAAATTTGGTTCATTATACGTTGTTTCATCGCAGTTCCAAGAACCTGTCAACAACGTTAAGTGAGGACTTACTGTACATGGTATATAGTGGACCTGAGCTGTCCATTGTATAAAAGAAAACATAACTCGCAACATTAAGATGACAGGATTGTACCTATGGGTGCGCCAGCTGGGTTTCATCCACTAGCCTGTAACCCAGGGGCTCTCTCGTTCAGCCCCATAATACACGTGCAGAAGTTATGAGCAAATTCCACAAGTGATCGGAACACTTAAATGCAAATACACTTGCATCTTTTTTCTTGAAGCAGTTTAGTGCAAGAGTGAAGGGCAAAAGAGCGTTGCCTCCAAAATCTTCTCAGAAGCTCTTTCCTTAGAGCAGAGATATTAACAGTCTTTCTGTTCTGGTTTGCTTTTTAAAACCAAGAAAATACTTTGTATTTCATGTTATTCCCTTGTCCTCTCCATTTTTCACTCCAGAAGTCAGACTCTAGAGGGAAATAAAGCCGAGGAAAGCCAGCTCCCTCATATGACAAGAAAATAAACAATTTTTCTCCAATGCAATTGCAAAGGAAATGAGATTGTGGTTGCTAATTTCAGTCTTTCAGATATAATTCTCTAAAATCTTCCTCAAGTCAGTTCACTTACTCCTTGAAAAGTAGAACTGAAAACCAAACCAGCAAATAGTTATTGCTCATTCACGAGTGCAAGGCACCTTCTTAATCAAATAACATCTCACTTTTCTGAGAACACTTAAATCTGTTGAAATGTCCTGTTAGTGTCTAGTGTCTTTTCCCAGAGAACCAAACAACACAAAAGGGAGGACTCTGACACAGAGAGGATTTTCAAAGCTGATGGGACTGGGACTCCTAACGGTTCTGAGACATAATCTTGATGAAGGAAACTGGCTGCAAGCTTGGTCTGCTCAGAGAAGCCCACCTTTCTTCTACTGGGGATGGCTCATCTACCCTCTGCCCTCTCCAAATGGCCTAGTGTGTCCAGCAGGAGTGGCCCATGGGTCAAAGCAATGCAAGGCTCATTCTAGTCATAAGATCCAATTGTGGGAGGAGCCAGTGAGGTGTGATTCCACACCTCTCAGGAGTGGACAATTCAATTTCACAGTTAAAAGCAATTTCTCACAAGTACATGCAACTTTCATTCTTCAAACACCTAAGCAAAAAAAAAACAGAGAGAGAAACTGAACCTATTAATCATAAAAATACTTAAATTGTTCTAGTGTTTAATCGTCCTGTCTGTCCTGCTGTAAAGGCTTCAGCCAGCCTCTACCATTGGAGTCATATGATTTCTACAGTGAGGGGTATCTGGTAGCACAGGGTAGGAACATAGTTTCTGGATTTCCTGATTCCTGTGGCTTTTCTTCTTTCACTTGTATAACTTGTCAACCATGATGACAACATTATGTCTGTATTTAATGTCATTGGATCTCTGTTACTGCTATTATTATTCTATAATTTATTGCTAACCTCTAGGCCATTAGATAATATGTATGTAAATGACACACAGAGAGACTGTAAAAAAGATGCTAGCTCCCCATCTTTTCTCCCACTTGACATTACATGTCCATATCTCTCTGTTTTATGTAACTAAACACATCCATCACAGGGTCACCCACTGGGCACCACACTTTGTGCCCTGGGTACATCAGGATGAGTAAGAGATGGTCCCTGCCCTCACCCTGACTGCCTGCCTCTATCCTTTCTAAAGGCAAGATAGGCCGCCCAGGGACACACTTGGGTTAAGAGGCACCATGGGCTGTGCTTACTCTCCACTTCTGACCTTCCAACAGTAGCCCGGTGTATGCCACTGGCTGAGGATTATGTCTCTTTATCCTTGCCACAGGGGTTCTTGATCCAAATTCTTCATCCAAGCACATTTCCCCATGAAATCAATGGGTAAGACCAAAACCAAACCATATCTTCCTTAAACTGGTTCTTTCTCCTAACTTCCCTGGTTGGCTAATGACATCACTATTCTCCCTGTCTGAAAACTTAGCACCATCTGAACCCACAGGGTCTCATCAGGCAGTTTCTGAGCCTGGTTTGAGCTTGCCGTGGGTTCACGCATGCCGGGCTCCCAGGCCCCCTGCTCTGCTATCGGCTCAGTCTTGCGCCACCACAGCTGCTTGCTATCCTTTCTGTTTATGGGTCTCCCTTACCCCAGTCAGCCTCCACTTTGCCTCCCGATGGATCCCCTTAGACTCTAACGTCCCCTAAGACTGAGCTCTGAACATATTAACACTCTGCTCAGAAACCTTTGGTAACCCCTCTGGACCTACTAAACAGTGTTAAAGAAAACTTTTCTTTAATTATGAACCTGTGCCAAAGTTTTATCACAGTAATTGTTTTCACAGCAGATTAATTCAAAGATTTACTCATAGTAGGGGTACTTTTTTCCTTTTTCTTTCTTTCTTTTTTTATCCAGTGAGAGGAGGGGAGGCAGAGAGACAGACTCCCACATGCGCTTTGACTGACCGGGATCCACCAGGCAAGCCCACTAGGGGGAAGTCTCTGCCTATCTGGGGTGTTTCTCTGTTGCTCAGCAACCAAGCTCTTCTTAGCACCCGAGGCAGAGGCCATGGAGCCATCCTCTGTGCCTGGGACCAACTCGCTCCAATTGAGCCATGGCTGCAGGAAGGGGAGAGAGAGAGAGACAGAGAGAGAGAGAGAGAGAGAGAGAGAAGTGAAAGGTGGAGGGGTGAAGAAGCAGATAGGCACTTCTCCTGTGTGCCCTGACTGGAAATCAAACCCAGAACATCCACACGCTGGGCCGATACTCTACTACTGAGCAACCAGCCAGAGTCTCGTAGTAGGGTATTTTATAGAAATAGACAAACAGTCATTGTTATACTAGATGCAGAAATTCTGGCTGAAGAACACTAGATTTGTGACTGACAAGTAGTTGGTCCCAAGAGTAGATTCCCAGAACAAATCTTAATCTCTTTAAAATTTATCAGATAACCTATTGAGCAGTTATCAGGAATGCTAATTCTCCACAGAAAGGAACTGCAAATTCTATTTCCCAAACGGGTTCTGTCCCACTCAGATAGAGACAGTGGTAATAGAAACTGAGTTTCTGAGCTGGGAGGACCCTTAGGGATGTGCCTCTTGGGCCCAGTGTGGGTACGGGTGGCCCAGCTGTGCACAGAGATCTGGGTCCTATCCAGGGCTGCAATTTGTTCTCAGGCCTGCAGGCAGCTCTCCAGCCATCACCCAGTGGGCTCTCTAAAGCAGTCAAGTTTCTTGAAACTCAGCATGGTGGTTGAGGTCCCAGGCCTGCTGGAGAGAAAAGCCAGCTCTCCTCCAAACTCACTGAGCATCATATGAAGAGCATTATAGAATTAACCACCATTCATGACTGTACTGCTGTAGGGAAAGAGCTTCAAACTCCAACTCTGAACCACAGAAATACATCTCTTCTCGCTTCCTGTCCCAATTTCCTGCCAGCCACAGGGCTGGCGCTTCCAGTTCATGGAGGGCTTCCAGGTGAGGTGGGCAGAGAAGGGACTATGGAATAGGATGGGGAAGAAAGAGGAGAGGGTTTAAGTATGGAGATGAAAGAGTTGGCAGCTGCAGGAAGCCAGGAGGAAGTCTGTGTGGCTGAGGAGGGGAGGCGTTGGCAGAAGTGGAAGAGGGGCTGGTCTTGTTCCCCAGCTGTGTGTCCAGTGGACATCTTTGGTCACATGTCTGAAGACGGAGCTCACTTTAGGTTCTCAGATTGTGATGTTTAGCAGCCCTCAGGTAATCTAAATGCAATCAGCGTGACTCTTTAGAGCAGGGGTCCCCAAACTTTTTACACAGGGGGCCAGTTCACTGTCCCTCAGACCATTGGAGGGCCAGACTATAAAAAAAACTATGAACAAATCCTTATGCACACTGCACATATCTTATTTTAAAGTAAGAAACAAAATGGGAACAAATACAATATTTAAAATAAAGAACAAGTAAATTTAAATCAACAAACTGACCAGTATTTCAATGGGAACTATGCTCCTCTCACTGACCACCAATGAAAGAGGTTCCCCTTCCGGAAGTGCAGCAGGGCTGGATAAATGGCCTCAGGGGGCCGCATGTGGCCCGCCGGGCCCGTAGTTTGGGGACCCCTGCTTTAGAGTTAAGTCACACTTAACTTGCAGCCTCCCTTCGCCCTTCTTCAACCTCCCCATGAATATCCTTCCCCTGGGCAGGATTTCTGACAATGATAGGCATGCTAATTATGGCTTCCAGCGAGGCTCCTGGGATTATTCTTCCAGGTCTCCTTGTGGCTCTGGAGGCATGGGGAATCCAACGGGGGTGCCTCTCTCCCCCTGCCTGTTGTTCCTCCTGCAACTGACAGTCCTCCTGGCAGTAATATCCAGTGGCAGGTCACCCTGGCAGAAAGGAGCAGGAGCAAGCCAATGACATGGATGATATAGCCAGGAGCTCAAGGAACAGACATATCTGTTCTGTTTAATGTTCTCTTTTGTTAGAAAGGAGGAAGGAAGCCTGACCTTTATTTGAGGGGAAGGGAGAATATTAATGAAGCTACTATGTATTAAAGAACACAGTGGCTCTGTGCAAAGTGTTTGAAGTGTATTCTCACCTAATCAACACTGCAGCCCCATTTCACTGATCGGTAGCTCTTGCATCATCTCTAGGCACCTACCTCCCTGCTGCATTTTTCTCCTGAAGTATTTATTACATGAGACTATATCGCAAACTTCATACTGTCTCCACAAAGTTAGAAACACCACGAGGGCTTGAATGTTATGGATCTGTGCATCATGGTGTTCTCACTTTTTAGAACAGTGTCTGCCGCATCGTAGGGGCTTAGTAAATGTTTTTTGAAGGACTAAATAAGAAAATTAAGTCCCAGGGAGGTTTAGCAATGGATCCAAGGAGGAGATAATAATCGACATAAGGTGTTTATAGCACAGAGCCCAGCACATAGTAAGTGCTCAGTAATTGTTAGCTGTTACTATTATTTGCAAGATCACATTTGGATGACTTTCTTGTTCAACTCCATTAATCTTAGAGCCCTTCCTAAACTTTGCAGGTCACTGAACCCGTTCTCTGGCCTTCATCAGAATGAAAGCATACTTTATTTTTGGTAGAGAACATATGGAGAAGAAACAATCAGCTCACAGGTTTGGTAAACAGAACAGCCAGCCATCCACACACAAAGGCCCTCTTCTAACTCTCCCTGAGCCCATCTGACTGCGGCCAGCCTTGCTCAGGTTTTCCCAGTGCCCTCACCCATCCCACCCCGAGGAGCACCTTTGGGCCCTGGTGTCCTTGCCTGCCAGGAGAGCTCAGAGGGTACACCAGCCCCCATCAAGGGCTCAGTGAATCCCAGAAAAGGTGCATGACCTCAACCGCCCCCCATCCTGACGATGCTCGTCAGCCAGGTGAATTGAGGGGAGACCCTGGTCGCAGTAGCAGTTACTGCCAACCTGGGAAAACGCAGTGCAGTTAAAAGCCTATTTCTTTTTCTTTTGTAGATATTGATCTACTTAGCTTCATGCCAGGCTGCTTGCTAGCAATTAATTTTGGAGTCAGTACCAGAGCTTGCATTTAACATCACTTTCCCGAATACACAGGGGCCTCCTGTTCAGACCCATAAAGATGATGTGACTGCCTCTCTCAGCTGCCCAGGCTGTGCTGTGATTTCAGTACCTCACATTTGGGCTGAAGTTATGTGTAGGACATGGACTTCCTGTTCTGTCATATTGCTAAGTAAAGGCCAAGATGATTTAAAATTTTTCTAATGTCCTTTCCAATTCCTTGATGCTAGAAAACAGGAAATAATTTTGTTTGTGTAGAGATGAAATCTAGTCAGGTCATTCTTCAGACCATATGAAAACCTTATGCTCTTCTTGGACCTGGCTCTTGTTTTGACTTTGCCATTAGCTAGCTGTGTGATTCTGGCCCTCACATCCTGTCTCTGAAGCTGGTCCCTTTTAAATAGGGGTTTCGGCTAGACGGTAACTAATATCAGTGTTTTTACAGTTTATGTAACACTTAAATCCATGTTGACTCAGTTTGTCATTTAGAACTTTATGGTCTTGGTCTGTGTCTCAGTTTCTTCATCCATAAAATGGGAATAATATGAATACCTGCCCAATGGGACTGTTGTGAAGATTAACTGATTTCACACACATGAAGTACTCAGACCTGTGCCTGGTAATGTTAGCTGTTAGCTTCAGACCATCATCACTGCCTCCTCTGAGCCTCTTACCGACCCTTAAAGTGAGGATTTATTTTTCCTAGCTTATATATAATTAAGCATTTACTCCTCAACTGCTTAATAACTACTGAAACAAGAATTCACTTGCAGTCTTTTCAACTGCAAATGTGTGTTCCACACCAACACAGAGACGATTGTCAAAGGCCCATCAGCACTGATATTCCTTAACTCTACCCAAAGAGAAGACTGTTGGAGCCGGGGCTCTGCTGGTCATTCTAGAGGCCACGGCAGGGTTTTTCCCTGCTGTTTTTCTGTGAGGCTTTCCTTAGAGGCTAAGTACCCAGGGAAACTGAAGAGAGCATGTGTTAAGTTGCCCTCTCACTGCAAAAGACAGCAGGAGAATGTGCTATACAGAGAGAAGGGGCTCCCTTCCGTGCAGCCTGGCCACTATCGCCTCAGGCCCTGGACAGTACCCCGAGACCACTCCCTCCTCCACTTCCCCCCGCTCGCCTGGACACTCACTATTCCAGCTTATACTCGACTCTACCTGTTTTCTTTCAAGCAAGAAATTATCAGAGGGGAGCAATTAAGTCATTAAAACCATTTTCACAGTGGACTTTAACTGAACAAAAAAGCAATATTTATGTCACTTAGACATGTCTGAGAAGACTTAGCTGTTCTTTTTAAAATGTCACTTCTGCGCCAATGAAAAATGTAATCCAACCTTAGTAATAAATTTTTAAAACATATACACACAAAAGTTATCAGCCTGCAGAATGATGTTTCCTAGGCCTTCCCACATGCCTCAGTATTTTAACAACGTCCCATCTGTTGATGTCAGTCTGAAGAAGCAGGTCTGTACTCTCCAGTTTTATTAAAATCTTTTCTGGCTAGTAACTTGATTTCTACTAGGCTAGCCTACTTACTTCCAGGCCCCGGGCCTGTGCCAATTTGCATGGCTGACAGAAATGGGAATGGTGAACCAAAAATCTGTTTAGCTTGTGCTTAATAAGAAATGTTTCCTTTTGCTCTTGTAACTAATTGCTGAAGATGTCTGTGTTTGGACTAAAACTTTGTCCCCAGCCATCTGGATGCCATCGATGTGTCTCAGCTCAGTCTCAGGCCAGGTGATATCAGTGGTTTCCATGTCAACAGATCACAGTGTCATATGTTGAAACGTGTGATTGCAGTGCACAGTGAACGAGCCAGCCTTGGGGAAGAGGCAGCTCTGTTTTCACACCTAAATATTTTACCGATTTTCAGATACTGCTTTAAATTATTTCAGTGTAACGCAATTACAGTTACATGTAAAATTGCAGTGTAAATGTTTTTGGTCATTTGGGAAACGAAATAACGGGCTTGTTGACATCTATTGTCCTGTTTGGTAGGAAAGACTAACTCAAAGGCCTTTAAAAATCTCCAGCTGATAGGAAATCTGTTCACTCTCTGAATGCAAAAAATGTACCATGTGCACTAAATGGAAGTCTCAGGTAGAGCTGGAACTCTGCGTGCAAGGGCAGCAGTGGTATATATTTATCTATTCAAACGGTGCCCCAGGCCCCAGGTCTTGTTAATGCAGCTTATCTAAATATAGCACCAGCAACAGCAGTCGAGAGGCAGTCCTGACATAATTAAGAAAGAACAAGAAACACCCCTGAACTTCAGGCTCCAGTGTACTGCATCCAATACAGGATTAGTAAGGGATGAATTTTAATCATCCATCCTAAGAGTTCATGATTTGATTAAGGAATTAGATCATTGTAGAATCGTTTCCCCATAAGGCAGACTATATCAGCAAACAGAAAAACATTTATCTGAAAGTAGGAAAATTAACCTGATAGCAACCTGCTTTATTTATTTTTCCTTAGATCAAGAATGCTGCAGCCAATGTCCTTCGGGAAACGTGGCTCATCTATAAACACACAAAGCTGCTAAAGAAGATAGACCATGCCAAAGTCAGGAAACACCAGAGGAAGTTCCTCCAAGCCATCCACCAGTGAGTATGCCAGGGAAGCTTGGCCATCAGACACCCAGATTAGGAGGGCTGAGCCTCCCACAGCTCTGCCAATATCTCCTTGTACACTTGAAAGCCCAGGAGAAATCCATTTGCTTCCACTCAATAAGCACTGGGGGCAGTGAATAGAACCCAGATCACTCTGTTCATTCATTGGTGCAACTGCCACTGCCAGATACTGGGCAGGTTGCTGTGGAAGGTGAAAATTAGAATAAGAGCCTTTAAGGGTGCTGGCAGTTCACACACACACCCCATGTTGCAACTCAAAGCAGAACAAATTGTGGTCAGTGCTTTCTATAGGAGACTTATTTTAAAAGTACAGTGATAAAGTAGAGGATGAAAACAGTTATTCTGATCTGGGGGTTTTGGGGAAACCCTGAAAGGTGAAGTATAGGCCATTCAAGGTAGAAAGCACAGCCTAGATCAGGAGTCCCCAAACTTTTTACACTGGGGGCCAGTTCACTGTCCCTCAGACCGTTGGAGGGCTGCCACATACAGTGCTCTTCTCACTGACCACCAATGAAAGAGGTGCCACTTCCAGAAGTGCGAGGGGGGCGGCAGATAAATGGCCTCAGGGGGCCGCATGCAGCCCGCAGGCTGTAGTTTGGGGATGCCTGGCCTAGATAAAGGCACAGAGGCTGGAAAGTGACCTGGGACTAGTGAGGAAACCAAAGTGAGTGAAGGCAAGCATACATGGAAACAAATTTTAATTTCTTCGGGACCTGGCAAGCCCTTGGTTCTGGTCAGCTGCCACCCATATCTGAGGTCCCCATGCTGGGTTCCAAAACTAGATTAACTAACGTGAATGTGGACTCTGCTTGTGGGGCTAAACCTTAACATGCACTTGAAGACTACGGCGGTTACAACTCTCTCCACAGGCTGAGGAGTGTCAAGATGGAGCAGAGGAAGTTGAGCGACCAAGCCAACACTCTGGTGGACCTTTCCAAGGTGAGTGGCAAAATCTAAAGACATCCTAAATAGTTGTCAGATGCTGGCATTTAGACTTCTCAGATGTGGCTGTGAAGATGAGCAATGTTCAAACTGCGCAGTGCAGGATGGGAAAACAAAGAAAAACTCTTTGGTTAAAAAATAATCTAGGTTTGGCCCTGGCCGGTTGGCTCAGTGGTAGAGTGTCAGCCCAGCGTGTGGAAGTTCCCAGTCAGGGCATACAGGAGAAGTGCCCATCTACTTCTCCACCCCTCTCCCTTTTCTCTCTCTCTCTTTCTCTTCCCCTCCTGCAGTCATGGCTCAAATGGTTCAAGCAAGTTGGCCCTAGGCACTGAGGATGGCTCCATGGCCTCGCCTCAGGCACTGAAATAGCTCTGTTTGGAGCAACGAAGCAGCGGCCCCAGATGCGCAGAGCATCGCCCTGTAGTGGGCTTGCTGGATGGATCCCGGTCAGGGCGCATGTGGGAGTCCGTCTCTCTGCCTCCCTGCCTCCCCGCCCTCCCACCTCTCACTTAATAAAATAATATAATAATAATAATCTAGGTTCAAGTTATTAACATCTGTAGTCTACTAGTGTGTTTAGTTGTCTTTTAAAACCTAGCACTTGTGCCTGACCTGTGGTGGCGCAGTGGATAAAGCGTCGACCTGGAAATGCTGAGGTCGCCGGCCCGAAACCCTGGGCTTGTCTGGTCAAGGCACATATGGGAGTTGATGCTTCCAGCTCCTCCCCCCTTCTCTCTTTCCTCTCTAAAAAATAAATAAATAAAGTAAAAAAAAATTTTAAAAAAACCTAGCACTTGTTTCTTTTTTCTTTCTTTCTTTTTCTTTTTTAGTGAGAGAGAGAGTAGTAGTAGTAGCAGTAGAGAGAGACAGACAGGAAGGGAGAGAGATGAGAAGCATCAACTCATAGTTGCGGCACTTTAGTTATTCATTGATTGCTTCTCATACGTGTCTTGACTGGGGGGCTACAGCAGAGCCAGTGATCCCTTGCTCAACCAGTGACCTTGGGCTTCAAATCAATGACCTTTGGTTTCAAGCCAGTGACCACAGGTTCATGTCAATGATCAGCGACCTCAAGTCAGCAATCTTACACTCAAGTTTGTGAGCCTGTGCTCAATCTGGCAACCTCAGGGTTTCAAACCTGGGACCTCAGTGTCCCAAGTTGGTGCTCTATCCACTGCGTCACCACTGGTTAAGCACTGGCATTTATTTCTTAAATTCAGTTGCTCATGTTTTTATGCTTGGAATTAATTAGCTGATCTCCTAAATCTTTTCAGCATGTTGTTTTATTAGCTGAATGTTGAGGGCTTCTAAGATGATCTTAAGTTTGCACAGGAATGGCCATGATACTGTTGAGGTCACACCCAGAAAAATCCTTCCGATTTGCTGTTATAATTGGACATTCATTTTCTTGCATCCTTCAATCCTAATAACCCAGATTTTCTGGCCCAAATTGTTGGCCAGTAGCCTATGATGAATATAAAGATGCCAAAAATGAGAGTCCACCTCGGAGAGCCCTGGGGCTGGGTATCACACCATCATTCTGCATAAATACTGTAAAGAAACTTGCTCCTCTTGCAAATCCCTGAAGTGAAGGAACCTAAGGCTGCCCTGCTGGTGGAGCGGAGCGTGGGCGCCACTGAAGGCCCCCACCCGCCCCCGCAGACCCTCCTCATTGACTCCTGATAGACATCGTATATCAAGTGTACAGCCCTGAGCCAGGCTGACAGAATATTCTAGCAGATGTCAATTATCATAATGGCACATGTTCCCTGGGTAAGCAAGGGAAAGCCCCTCAGGCAAATTAAACACTCTTTGCAAAAGAGGGTACAATCAGAGGAATTGCCGGTTGTCGGGCCAGGTGCAGGCACTTTGTTCAGTGAGGGATCAAGCCATAGAAAGGGTCCCCAGGCCCCGGGAGAGTGGGGGACTCCAATCAGGGAATGCACGGCTTGTACAGTGGGGAAGCCACAGGCCTGTGTGCCTTTGGAGGGGGCACTGAGGTAGAGTGCAGGGCTCCTGAGAGGGGAGGGAGGGAGCCCCCTGGGGTCTTAGGTGTATCCTGTATCAGAAACGCCCTGGGACTCAGTTTAAAAATGGAGGCATTTATTATAAGGATACAACAAAGTATCATTCCAGGCAGAACCTCAAAGCAGGTATGTGGTCAGCTTCGGGAAGGAACTAACTAGAACCCAACCTGGGAAGCCCTCACAGGCAGGAAATACTCTCTCACCCTCTCTGCTCTCTCCTTCGGTTGAAGCTCCTGCTTCAGTACTCTCTTTCTCACCCTCCCCTCGCCCCTGTCTCCACGGCAGGCCACGGCAGGCCCTGTCCAGAGAGTAAGTGTTCTGGTTCTAGCCACAGGCAAAGACAGTTGGCTGTCTGTTGATTTTCATTCTAAACTCTCAGAAGAGATGAGATGACTGACCAGTTTGGGTCATGTGTCCACCCTCGGACCAATCAGATGTGGCCAGGAAGAGGGTCATGTATGGCTAACATGGTGGGGGCCCACCCCGTGAGATGCAGGAATGGCCCCACAGCATACCCCAAGACATTTCTTCTAGAAGTAGCAGCATTTCCTACCTCACCTCTGACTTGACAGGCCCAGGACCATCAGGCAAACTGAACTTTCAAGCCTGCATTTCTTCAGTGCGAGCCGCAGCATCTCATAGGAGTGGGCCTAGCGAGGGGCAGACAGGGTGAAGAGAAACCTCCACGAATTGGAAAGAGGCTCGTGTGAACGTGAGAGAGGGCGTACATCAATAATCTGGGAATGAGTTATCTGGAAAGGATGTGGAGGAGAGGGTCAAGGGAAGACTTCCACAGGGCAGGGTGGTGTGAGACCTGGAGAGAAGGAGTGCTGATGTTATATCCAGGCTTTGTCTTTTCCTCCCAGGAGACTCACCAAGGTCCTGGCAGCAGCTTAGCAGCTTAGCAATTTCCTATTGGTCCACATTCCCCCAGGCCTCCTGTCACCAAGCAACGGTACAGGGAAGTCGATAATGCTGTGTTCTCTCTCTCTTTTCTTTCTGTGCTTTGTTCTCCTTCCCAGCTCACCACCTTTCCAGCCCTGCCCTTTGGTCCCCTCTAGATGAAGAGAAAACGTCACGTGGCCTCCAAGTATTAGTTGCTATAATGAAGAGGCGGTGGAAGGGCTGGGAGGGTTGGGCTCTTTATTTCCTAACTTCAATTTCCTCAACTGAAATGTAAAAACTATTCCGAGTGTCTGAGGCTTAAGTGATCAAGTGAGATGATATCTGTGAAAAGGCTTTGTAAATTATAAAGGGTTTGCAAATGGTTGTTCTGATTATGAATATAGATGAGAAAACCAAGATCCAAAGGAACAAAGTGACCGTCCCAAGGTCAAGCAGTTGGCAAACGGCAGTGCTGGAGCCAAGACCCAGGGGCCCGACCTCGGTCCCGAGCTCGTCAGGGTGCCCTGTGGTCAGATGAATTTGCGGTTTTGTACATTCCGGGAAGAATGGGCACCTTGAAGAGGTTCTTGAATGTTAATTAATGAAGGGAGCACTTTCACGTCCAAAGCCACCCTCTCTTCTGAGGTCGTCCACAACAGTGTCCTGTTCTCGCAAGGGCATCCCTGCCTTCATCCTACCTCTGGGACCGCTCTTTGGGGTCCCCGTCAGTTCCTGTGGGGCGTGCCATCGGCTGGGAAGGTATTGCTACATTTTCAACCCCTCTTTCCCTCACCTCCTCTCTGGTTTCTCATACTTGCCACCTGCCTTTACTCCTCTTTTTTTCTCTCTCACCTTATTTCTTATTCTCTGGGCCTCTGAGGGCACCAGTGTTTCTGTATCTTCCAGAGTAATTTGAAATTTCAGGTGAAATAGAACCAGGGTATCGCTGGCAGATGATCAGAAGCTCTAAGAGCCACAGTCCCTGGTGGTGGGAGGGGGACATGGCACAAAGCCACTTGCGACCCGGCCCTCTGCTGTCACAGCCACTGGAACACCTGGGAGGGTGAAGATGCTCGTGAACCTTGCTTTCCAGTCCGATAGCATGTGTCAGTTTGTGGGAGAGATGTGGCTGTCATGTAGACAGGGGCTCTATACCCCAATCCGGGAAGCCAGATTACAATCAGAGCATTGCCTGATAAGAGTCCGCTGCAGGCTGCTGGATGGTTCTGGTTGAAACGGAAGTGGTTTGGTTGCAGTTAAATGAGTTGATTCTGAGGGATCTTTATGGGAGAGGTAGGCAGGACTTTCGACTGGTGAGCTGTGAGGGGTGAGGGAGAAGATGATGCCCAGGTTTCCGGTCAGGAGAACCTGATGTACGATACTGCCTCTCATGGCAAAGAGCAAATTCAGGAAGGAAAAAGGGATCCTTGGCATGAGCCCCCTTTGCTTAGCTCTGCTCTGACCTGGTTTTACAACTTAACTCTTGAAGGCCAGTGTATTGTTTTGCTTTCACATTTTATTTCTTTCCGCTCCCTGCAGGACTGCTTTGCTCTCCTGCTCGCTCACCTCTTTCTTATTCACTCACAGGCACTTGCTGAGCACCTGCTCAGGAGTCCTGCTGGACCCGAGCTCTGACTTCCTTGGCACTTAGGCCTCGGTGATGAACACTGAGAAACTTTGTGGTATATGGAAGTAATTGCTGGTGCTAAAGGTCTGTCTCCATCACTAAAACTGCTACCTTGGCCAAAGGGTGGCAGGGGTGGTGAATTTTACTTGTGCCAGGACTTGATTCACTCACTGGCTCTCCCATCATCTTTTAGTGACAATTGTGTGCACCAGACCCCCTTAAGTTATGGTATATTTGTCCATCAAAAAATGTTAGTTGAGGCTCTGGCCGGTTGGCTCAGTGGTGGAGCGTCGGCCTGGCGTGCGGAAGTCCCGGGTTTGATTCCCGGCCAGGGCACACAGGAGAGGCACCCATCTGCTTCTCCACCCCTCCCCCTCTCCTTCCTCTCTGTCTCTCTCTTCCTCTCCTGCAGCCAAGGCTCCATTGGAGCAAAAGATGGCCCGGGCGCTGGGGATGGCTCCTTGGCCTTTGCCCCAGGCACTAGAGTGGCTCTGGTCGCGACAGAGTGACGCCCTGGAGGGGCAGAGCATCTCCCCCTGGTGGGCAGAGCATCACCCCCTGGTGGGCGTGCCGGGTGGATCCCGGTCGGGTGCATGCGGGAGTCTGTCTGACTGCCTCCCCGTTTCCAGCTTCAGAAAAATACAAAAAAAAAAAATGTTAGTTGAGCATCTCCTATGTCTTAGGCACTGTTTTAGGCCCCTTGTACCCATCAGTGGGCACAGCAGGCAAATGTCCCCACCCTGGAGGAGCTTTCCTTCTTGTGGGAGATGACAGAACAGCAATAATCAGGAGAAAGCAAATTAGCTCATGCATTAGAAGGTGGCATGGAAGACGGAAAGAGGAGAGCAGGGTTAGTGGGCTCGGCGGTGGGGGTGCAACAAGGTTTGGTAGGGTGAGCAGGGTGTCGGCATGGCTCCATTGAGAAGGTGATTTTTAAGAGGGTGCTTGTTGGAGGCAAGGTTGTCAGACATGGGATGTGGGGGGAGCACTGGTGATTGGTTGGGTCCCTGGACCACTGGCGAATGCACTGAGCACAGGTTTATTGGGACACCTGTCAGGAAGAAAGAGAAGCAGGACGGGGCAGAGGGAGAGCTTGAACTGGGATACAATTGACAGAGGCCTCAGGCGACCTGTGGAGGTGGACGGTCCCTTCAGGGATGTCGCAGATTGAGGCTGTGTACCTCCTCATTGACCAGACCAAGGTGGGGCTGTCACCTCAGTGACACAGCTCCCTGTCACTAAGGTCCAGGTCCCAGGAGTGAGTGTGGCTATATGTTGTACATTCTGGCTGCTGTGTTGAAAACGGGCAGGGCTACAATAGCTTCATAACGAAGTGTAGTTATTATTAACACCTGTTTTATAAGGAAACCAGGGTTCACAGAGGTTAAGGGGCACACTATTAGTGAGCTTCAAACTTGTACTTGAACCCTGGCCTACCAACTGTAAGTCTGTTTTATTGTCCACTCCCCACCAGTGCCTTCTCTTTAATCATCAGGGGCCAGCACCACATGTGCTGAGAGGTTGGGAAGAATAAGAACATGAGAATGATGTAGAGACTCGCTCCATTTAAGAAAAGAGTGCTGCTTCTTTTTTATTATATATATTCTCTAATATCTTGTTATAATTAGTATGCATTATTTTTGTAATGAGGGGGAAAATAACATTATTCCCCTTGAGCTGCTTCTTCTTGGCCACATCGGGAATCTCTGGGGTGGAAGTTGCTCCTGTTGTGATCTGGAGGAGTTTTTCATTTTTCCCATTGCAGATTTCTCTGTGATGACCTGTCATCTCCCTGTCTCTCATCTCTCTGCCTCTCCGTACAGATGCAGAATGTCATGTATGACTTAATCACAGAACTCAATGATCGGAGTGAAGACCTAGAGAAGCAAATTGGGAGCCTGGAGTCCAAGCTGGAGCATCTCACTGCCAGCTTCAATTCCCTGCCCTTGCTCATCGCGGACACGCTGCGCCAGCAGCAGCAGCAGCTGCTATCTGCCATCATCGAGGCCCGGGGTGTCAGCGTGGCAGTGGGCACTACCCACACCCCACTCTCCGACAGCCCGATTGGGGTCAGCTCCACCTCCTTCCCGACCCCATACACAAGTTCAAGCAGTTGCTAAATAAACCTCCCCACTCCAGAAGCATTACCCATAGGTCTTAAGATGCAAATCAACTCTCTCCTGGTCACTTTGCCATCAAGGAACACGGAGACCAGGGAATGTAAAGAAGAGAGACCGAGCTAATTAACTAACTCATGTTCATTCAGCGTGCTTGGTTTGATATGCCTTGAAACCAGAAATCTAATCTCTGTTTAGGTGCCTCAACTTGGGAGCAGGAAGCTGAGATGACAGGAAGTGACGCCTCTGGCGGGGCCCTTGCTGCAGAGTTGGTGGAGAACAGAAATCCACGCTCAATCTCAGGTGTTCACACGGGGGGCTGGGAGTCAGATGCACGGAAGTGGCCAACAGTGCACCATGCAGAAAAGGGTCTCCCTGGGGGAGGGGCATGTCAGGCTTGGGGAGTGGGCTCCTCGCCACTGGGGTCCTCGAGCACACCTCTTTTTCTTTTCCTTTTGTCTGAAGAAGGCGCTGGATGACATAAGGAAAAGAGAGCTGTCCGCAACTTGCCAAAACAAGCATTCTTTCCTCCCATACCTTATACAATCATAAAACCCAATCGAGACAGAAAAAAAAAATCAGAAACATAAAAAGTCAGATTTTCCATCTAATATCAATACTCATATGAACCTGTGTGTTTGCAAGCATGTGTGTACACACACACACACACACACACACACGTCCCACATTCAACCCAGGTCTTTTCTTGTTTGAATTTGATGCAAATGAGAAGGGACCTGGTACATTACCCTGCACACAGTAGGCACTCTCTAAATGTGTGTTGACTTGGTTTGAATCCGAATGTAGGTGCTTTCAGTTCAGGAACTTTGCTGGTGTTGACCACATTCTGAGCTTCACAGAAGCTGCAGGTCCCTTCAGACACGATACAGGTTGCTTCCTCCTGGAAGCGCTGTGTTTGCTCGGTTTGAGATGATGCCAAGCTAAAATTGTTGGCATTCTGGAGGGATAAGCTGCCTTCTAAAAATAACAGCTTTGCAGAGTTTTCTTCTGCTATCCAAACAAGTATGTTCCCATGGAGCATATGAGCAGGTGTGTGCATGTGAGGGATGGGAGACAGACTGTGCACATGTGCCTACACATGCACAGACAGCTGTGACCTAGTGACACCTGAATGAATAGATGCACTGCCTGGCGACTTGCTCAGCTAGATTAACCCAGCAACAGGTTTCCAGGTCCAGATGGTCAGAGTACAAAAGGGTCAAGTGCCTAATGTGGTCCCTTCTACCTGACCTGAAATCACCTCAAAATGAAAGATCATGAGAATAAAGGGAGCCCTTAAGGGAACCTTGTGGGTTGGGTAAGATGACATGGATTTGTCAGTAGCCTGTTCCTACTGTGCCATGTTAACCTTGGTGCAAAAACTATTCTAATATCTCTCAAACTCCAAGAGACTTCAGAAATATTAATATCCAGTACAGTGACAGGCATTGTGAGGAGTGGGCTTGTAGAAGCAAAACACTGTCATTGCTCTGTAACCTAACTCCACATTTGTGATGTGACAGCCATCGTGCCATTCATCACTTTCTTTTTCTGAGGTCTTTGACATCTGCTTGTGGGAAGTTAAGTGATACTGCATGGAATATTTCATCTGTTTAGGGTAAAACAAAAGGGCGTTCTGTGTGTACGGTTGCCCTGTTGGGCTTCACTTTGCAGAGGACATCATCGCCGTTCCAAAGGCAGTGTCTGGCTGTACAGGGTGTGCCTCTGTGGCACTGGTCTCTAAGGACTAGGAAATCCAAAAAAGGTAGATGATCCTAGAACTAAGGCTTTCAAGATCTGGTCTCTTGCTAAACTTCTTCGTTTATCTATTTTTATTGCTGTTGCTGTTCCTTTAATGGCCTCCTCTTTATTTTGATAATCCCTTCGAACATTTTCACTGGTTGTTTTGCATACCGCAGATGCCACACTCACTATTGGTTTTTTCTATTTTTTTTACTTGTTCTTTTAACTATTGACTATCTGAAATATCCCTCTCCTTTTGATACCCCAAGAACAGTGCTCCTGTTTTCAGTGACAGTTCAGCTGAACAGATGAACAGATGAAATAACCATGTAGTTTCTTCGTGGCATCCGTTCCATTTCACAAAGTGAAGACCACTGACAGGTCAACTGTGTGCCAATTCTGGTCATTTAACCTACAGCCCTCAACTGTTCATTCCTATTTGTCCTTTCCATTCTGCTGTAACCCTGGATGTGTGTGTGTGAGTGTGCATGTGCACACATATAGCAATTTTGTCTTCATTTCAAATAAATGACATGCAAGATTCCACTGCCATTCCCTCTGCCCAAAGATGTGCACAGACCATCATTGACCCATCCAAGTCTGTGGATAATTCTTCTGTAATCCCTCATGAATATTGTACATTTAGTTTAGCCCTGAATACCAAACTAGCAAGACTAGTGAAGGACATGGTTGGAGCTATTTCTAGTAGCAGTAGCCACCGGCATCTTAGAAACATGGGCATTTGGGGCATAACTTGACCTATTGGTAGTGCAATAGCTATGTATGGATTTATCATTGGAAAAAGTATACTTAATCTTTCCCCACAAAGTGGTCAAATTTGCATGTTGATCCTGCAATGGTAAATGGAAGACTGTTTCTCTGTACTGGTAATTCAGCTTTATATGGAAAGTTACCCATTCTCCTGTAAGTACAATTAACCCTTGATGACTTAGGTATTGATTACCCAGGGTGTAGCTCACCCAGGTAGTATTCCTCCTACATCCAACTTTAAGGCTAATTCCACTGTGCTTCAGCATCACAGTCAGATAGGAAAAGGGAGCAGGTGGATTCTCATACCATGCCTTCTTGTTCCTTATTTTCAAGTTTGATTGTGGAGGAGGTTTAATTATCTACTCAAGAATTGGCTATATGTAAAATCTGTGGATTGTGATAACCTCACTCTAATATTGAACTGGTTGAGTTCTGCCCACTCCTGGAGGCTGGCCCAGTGGCAGAGCCTTTACTATAACCTTACTGATCACTTAGTGACAGATCAAAGTACCTTAATGTTCCTTAAAATATCTAGACACTTGAATTGGAAATACAGAGCCACCCCCTCATTGCTTAAGCCATATTATAGCTTCATGTACTGTAAAGTCAGGGATGTACTGTGATACTTTAAGACCACTAATCTCAGTGGAATTTCAGGACATAGCATCAGTTGTTCAATCATACCAGACCAGGGGCTCACTCCTCCTTAGATTGAAATCCAAATAAAAATCACCTTTGGCTCAAAGGCCATATATGTATGACCATCATGAATACATTTTCATAAAGTATCTATGAACTGCTCTTGCCATCCTCATAATATGTAACTTCATAAATTCATATCTCCAGAAATACTGAGTATAATCCAAAAGAGCTAGAGGGGTAAGATCTGAGTCACCACTATCTAGTGACCCCAGCAGGGACCAGAGATGTAACAACAATCTCGCAACTTAGGAGGTGGAGAAAATGTATGTGCAAGTAAATTCTAAGGTGCTGAGCAAGTGCAAGCTTTTGTTATTCATTTAAGGACAAGAAGGAACAGCATGAGAGAAATAATGACTTTAATATATTTGAGGATTTCCCCTTACATTTTCAGTAAGTTTCTTGTGAATAAGTAATCACAAAAAAGGAAAAAACTAGAGATTCAGAATCAGAATAAATAAGATTCTAACACTGGATCCACATCTTTAGCCAATTAATATAACCACCTCATACCTCAGTTTATCTGTACTTAAAATGAAGATAATAATTAATATTCATAAGTCCAAAGTATTCAATAAATATTTTTAATGGAATCACCATTGTTGTCAACGGCAGGTCAGACTGACTCTATCTAGTTCACACTTTGATGTTACATCTGAATTCAATCAGTAGCTACCAAAAAGTAATTATTGTATATCAACTAGATAATAAGATGATCAGGGAGAAATATAGGGGGAGCTCACAGGTCCAGGACCTCTCTCCTCTTCAGAGTGTACCTCCACAAACAGTTCACCCTAAATTAAGAATCAGCGCTTCATCCCAGAACAAAGGGCATTACTACCATCACAGTACCACAACTGGGACACTATGAAAGTATTGCACTACCAGTAGGTTACTAATCTTTTTAAGTTACTACTTTTAAATCCTAAAGTATGTCCCCAGTGCTATAGTCATGCTAGTTCCCTGGAAGTTGCTGAGAAGCAGATTAAGGAGCCGGTAGTGGTCATTTTGCTGTCCCTATTGACTCTGTGGCTTTCGGTTTCAGTACCTTAGACAGCTATCTGGTAGTTTCCTGGTAGGCACAGACTAGCCCCTTCCCTCCCAATGCAGTCAGTCTGCTTGATGACTGCTCTGGACAGTATCCCTTCCTTTGCTACTGCTGCCAAAGTATTCATTATGGAAATGGGATTATTGATACCACTAAGAAAGGAATGTTACAGGGATAGCAATATTAACTGTCTGCCTCTGGTATAGAATATAGGTGAGTGCTCTTCATTATGAAAGCTTGTGCCAGGTTGCATGAATAGAAATTAACACTAAACTTCTGTCGGGCAAGTAATATGTAGCTTTTTACTGAAGTAGACTGAAGCTTATTAAAAAGTACTCAGTGCAATGGTATCTAAATATATACAGACTAGAGAAAAAAAAATAACTGTGATCTTTTTTTCTTACACCATTACTGGAAGCACCCAAACTAGAACTGGAGTTCCCTCTGAACAAAACCATTATCAGATCTTCAACGTATGACCTCCAACCTAGGTGCCAAGTGCCCTGCAACCCTTACTTACACTCCTGAGAAACGCATTCTGGAAGCTGTAATCTTGGACCTGGGCCATGTATCAAAACAAACAAAAGAGATGTTGTGACCAACCAGGCTGATGGAGGAAAAGCACAAAATTCAATATCAACCTGAAGTTATGATCCCAAAGAGATGCTGAATTTATAGCCAAAAAAAATCAATGACAAATCAAATCTGAATCTGACTGGAACAGCCAACATCCAGATTCACAGAAGGACAGGGAATAAATAACATTCTCTAGTTGTGTCATATTAATTCAGCTTCTGAATCTAAACCAGGACTGATTCACCTTCATTGGACACAGTTTTTAATGGCACAGCAGCTCAGTTTTGGTCCCAGAACTCTCATTCTGCACCGACCAGAAGCGAACAACAAAAGAGAACAACAGGATGTTAATGGAGGAAACATTGTCATGGCAAACGCAGCAACTGAAGTGTTTATATTCAGAATCTGATGAGCTTCAATATGAATTTGCATCTTGCCTCTGTACTGCTTGCTATTTTTTAATGATAGGAGAAAGCATATCAGTTTATTTTAAATATGAAATATATTGCTATATTACAAAATATATTGTAACTTTCAATTAACGTTTTGTATCAAATTAGTCTCTAGCAGGTCAAGTGTCAGCCTGCTCTCCCAGTGACTGTTTCTGAGTACACATCACTGCTAGGGATTGCCTGACTCCCCAGAACAAGGGTCCTCAGCCTACAGAACTGCCATATTCTAATTCTCCAAGACCTGGCTATTAGAGACTAAAGAACATTATTCCAAGCTTAGAAGACTAATTTAATCCTAAACACTATCAAGCCATTCCAGAAGAGATTTTTAAAAGCCATTACTCCTTTAGTAACTGTGCAAAGCCAGTTTAATAAAAGTGCAGGCTCTTTCTATGTAAATTCAAAGGCCACATTACATGAATTCTATGTCTCAAACCCTGCCAACCAGCTTTTCCTTTGGCAATGTCATAATTGGGCATAAAGGAAGAGTTTTGTTCTCCTGTGACACTAAAAACTCAAATATTACGAGTTTCTCTATGTCTGAGTAAAAGCTGGATGGGAATTCCTCTTGCACGGGGCCCGGTGGAAGCCCAGCATCAGGTGTGCTTTTCTGAGTTGCCAGCACCTTGGAGGGAGCGAGGTTCCCACTGTGTACCCGTGACATGGGGCACAGCTCCTAAGGGAATGAGGGCAGGGGCAGGACATGCAAAGCAAGACCAAGCAAAGGGCCAGGCTTCCTTTTCTACTAGTTTACTCTAGCTGGGAGAAAAGGAAGAGTTCAATCCAGATGTTTCCATTGTTAGCAAAATGGTGGAAAATTCTCTACGTAAGCAACACGAAGTCCATTGCTCTCCTTCTCTGATACAGCAGTGGAGACAGAGAATTTCTCACTTCCTTCTTTTGAATATGGAGGGACTAGGTGAAAGCAAGATGTGTCGGTTACAGAGCAAAGGTTTTCTAGAAGCAATGGTTTCCTCCCCAGAGAGGACCCCCCACTTGTTACCATCACTTTGGGGTAACATTGTACAGGTGCAAGATAAGTAGCATCGGGGTAGAATTAACTGCCCGTGCTATCTACTCCTTTCACTAACTCTGTAAATCCACATAGATATACTGATAATGCAAAACAATAGGTTTTCTCCTGGGAAAAATGCTGGAATCCTCTCAAACTTCCATTTATTTGAGCTTAAGTACAGATAAGGCTTGGGCCTTGGTATTAGTTATTCATGCTCTTTGAAGGACAAATATCTAAATACTCAGCTTCAATCTGCGTGTGCAGCTGAGACCTAACTTGTACACACATTTTGTTCTGATTGAACTACATTCTCTCAGTGTCTGTACTGCTCCTCAGTTACATGGTAGGCTGAGCTCCATCAAAGCCATCAGAACTCCAGGGCACCTGTTTTTAGCAGGTTACTCACTCACTGGGTAATGGAAATTAGTTTATTCTGTTTTATAATTGACTGATGAATGTACTGGTGATAATTGCTCTGTCTCTTTATATTTTTCTGCTACTAAATAGACCTGAACTGTCTTCTTTGCTTTTCCTCCTAGCACTTCTCAAAAACTCTTACATTTATAGAAAATGAATATATTCTGATCTTTCCCCTCCAAGTTATTATTCTATCTAGATCAAGGAAACCAATACAAATTCCTGGTTTGGGGAAACCAGACCTCTAGACAATGATTCAGGTGTGTGCTGTATGGCGACCATTGCCCCTCGAGTGTGGTCCATGGCCCAGCAGCAGCGGCATCACCTGGGAACTTGTTAGAAATGCAGAATCTCAGGTCCCACACCAGACCCACTTAATCAAATTTGGCATTTTAACAGAATGCCCAGGTGATCTTTATACACATTAAATGTTGAGAAGTGCTGGCCTTACCACACAGCAATGGTAACCAATGTTATTAGTCATCAGAAAATTAAACCATTTCTTCCTTTTGCAGAATTATTTGATGATGCAAAGGTCTTGTATGATCATAAGGATAAAATCAAATGCACCTTAAAATTCCCCTGTGGTCATATAGCAATTTAGGTGTTTTCAAAAACACACCTTGGGTGGTATGCAAATAGAGTATTTCTCCAGTCTAATTTTTAAAACGCTTGCTCATTCATAGCTTTAAACCACCTCAAAGCCCCTTTTAGGTGTTTTACTTTAGCCAGTGCTGCCAGGGCCATCAGAATATTAGGTGGCCCCTAGAGCAGGCCCCCCAGAAGTTCTGTTCAGCACAGTGTGGAAACAGCGGTCCTCCCCTGGGAAACGAGCATCCCTGCGGGGAAACTCTCCTCCTCAGAGGAAGCTAGCAAGAGGAGTTAGTCTAACCATCCAGAAACATTCCTAATCTCTTCTTAAACCAATTCTCTTATTCATTACACCAACCAGAGACACTCCGAGGTGAGCAAAAAAAGATGTGAACTGTGATATTGGCGCCATAAATCGATATGTACCCAGAAACAGTTATGTTCTAAATTAATGGCTTTAACCTGTTCATTGTAAAAAGTGCCTTGGACTTCAATCTAAAGAGGTCAGTATAAATATATGTGTGTGTGTGTGTGTGACGTATGTAGGCAAATATTTACATATGTATACATACATAGGTGCACACACATATACCCGCACATTCATATATAATATATACATACATATATAAACGCTTCATAATATATTATATTGCTATTTGCAGCTCCATTTCTTTTGTCTGGACCTATGTTTATTTGTTTAGTGAGACCTTTACATAGAGAGGTTCTATTCAGGACATTGATGTATTTTTTTGTTTGTTTTTTACTTTTTATTAAAAAGGTAAAGGATATTAAAAAAAAAAAAGTCAAGTGCTTGAAGGTGTTGAATGGAGTTGTGGTAAACTTTCTCAGGTCACCAAAGAGAAAACCATATTTTCCTTTGGGAAACATTTTTCTGTTCCAGCAACTTTGTTTTCCCTCGGCGGGAGTGCATAAATAAGATGTGGTTACAGTGATTTGGTAATTTTATTATAATCCATTTTTGTGGTTCCCATAATGCAACAGCAGAAATTTTGTTCAGTCCAATTATTTTCATGCATCGGCATCAGAAGGGCCTTGCTTTTACATGCTATGCCTGGTCTCAGCATGGGGCAGACTAAACTCACAGGAATGGAGTTTAGACCAGCTCTAAATACTGCTTCTTTCCAGTAGCACAGACAGGAGGACACGTAGGAAGTACCTTCCCTGAAGACTGGCAGAGAGCCCCCAGTGAACTTTTTAGGGCTCCTGCACCCTGCCTTTCTACAGTAATACAACCACCTGTATCAGTCAAGCTCTCTGTTAGCCAAAGGTTTCTCTTTCTGTGGTGTGACAACTTGTAAGGAACCAATCTCTCTGGTTAGAAGCCCCCAGAACTCCAAGGAGAGTCACCAAGTTTCCACTGCTCTGTTCATGAGCTGATAGAGGCTTTTTTTTTTTTTTTTTTTTTTTTTTGTATTTTTCTGAAGCTGGAAACAGGGAGAGACAGTCAGACAGACTCCCGCATGCGCCCGACCGGGATCCACCCGGCATGCCCACCAGGGGCGACGCTCTGCCCACCAGGGGGCGATGCTCTGCCCCTCCGGGGCGTCACTCTGCTGCGACCAGAGCCACTCTAGCGCCTGGGGCAGAGGCCAAGGAGCCATCCCCAGCTCCTGGGCCATCTTTGCTCCAATGGAGCCTTGGCTGCGGGAGGGGAAGAGAGAGACAGAGAGGAAGGAGGGGGGTGGGGTGGAGAAGCAAATGGGCGCTTCTCCTAAGTGCCCTGGCTGGGAATCGAACCCGGGTCCCCCGCACGCCAGGCCGACGCTCTACCGCTGAGCCAACCGGCCAGGGCCCATTTTTTTCTTTAAACCAACTAAATCTTCTAACTCCCTGCCCAAGTGGCGACAATGCCCATTTACTGTGTCAATCAGAAGAGACACTGCAAGATGTCAGAGAGGACCAGAAAGACAACAGTGCTCTCCAACAGTCCCCACAGCTGCAGCCACATTCCCAGCCAGGGGAAGGGGAATCAAGTCCCCAAATTAAAACCCCATATAGTCACTTTTCCCTGAGAATTTTTCTGTAGCTCTAGACAAAAATAATATGAAAAATAATGCAATTTAGATGCTTTTGGAAATGATAGCTAATATTTGGGGCTTTTTCTACATAGTAGACCCAAAAATATTTTCAAAAATTTATCTAGCTACATTTCTGCTGCTGTTCATCCTTAAAACTCTCTTCCAAAAACCCCTTAAGAATGGATACATTTACCAACTCAGTGATTAGTAAATTATAAATACTTTGTACTTATAAACAGTACCTTTCATCCAAGGGCCTCAACTATTAATAAGTTAGTTGGCACCCTGTGAGGTGAGTGACAATATTATTTCCAATATTCAAATGGGAGAATTGAGCTAGAGGAAACAGCAGAAAATTCAGCTTATGTTCTCAGCACATTTGGGGAGTGAATAAAAACTAGGTGGCTCAAATTCTCTTGCTGGCCACTTTTGGATGAGTAAGACTGGGACTGTGTGTTGACCATGTGTGGTCAAGACCCAGGCTTGGGATGTTTGGAATGTGGGTGGTGGGCTGGCGTACGGCTTCTGAGGTCTGGGTGGGAGATGGTCTCTTCTCTGGGCCAAGTGTGGGAGTGGGCCACTGGGTGGGCTGGGTCTGTGGCCTTCACCACTTCCTCTTGAGCTGCAGCTAGATAGAAAGAGCATTTCAAACTTGTTCTAGCAAATGCTGGTATGATATGATTGATGACATTAAATAAAAACAGGAGGGGGACTGACTCAAAGCAAAAACCAAAATGCAAGCAGCTGATCTCCTTTAATTTTATCTTCTTCCTTCCTATGTCTGCAGTAGTGAAAACAGGGATTTTTTAAAGGAGGAAATCTTCATTGAGACTGGAAACAGTTATCTCTTCAGCAAGGCTAGGGTGGCCCTGGTGTGGATGGCAGTTGACTCAGGAGATCGGCCCTGCCACCATGCAAACACATAAAAGGTTTAACACCTAACTCAGTTTTAACAACCTAGAGAGAAAGTGAGAACCGTTTCTAAGGTGAGCAGCTATTCACCAACAAGAACATATAGACACATCAAGGTGTGATAAGGCAAACTCGCAGCTATGTTCAAGTAAAGGATCAGACAGTTCAACACTACAGTAGTTACATTTACCTGAGCAGATTCTCAACCCATGCTTCACTAGATCATCTAAGAAGCTTTTGAAAACACCCAAGTCAGTGCCCTCAACCCCTGGAGGTTCAGAGGCAGAGTCTGGGTGACTCCTAGACATTTTCCTGACACCCAGCAGGTAATACGAGGGGTGCCCAGAGTTGAGCACTGATCCCTTCCCACCAGCTCCCAGGCTGGCAGGTGCTCCCCAAAATGTCTATGCTCCCCCCAGTTGGTGAGAAGTGGTGGGGAAAGGGAAAATCAAGGCAAGAGGGGCAAGATTTTCATCAAGATGGAGAACTGCTCGAAGCTCCATTCTTTTCCATTTTACTCTCATTTCTTTTCAATTCTGGACCCATGAACCTGAGCTAATTTGCATTCAGGCTCCACACGTATCGGCAAACAATGCTGCCAGGTTATTATTCACTTAGTATTTCTCTGCCTCACTGCTGCAGCCTTCTGCTTTCTCCTGGCACATAGTCTCTCTGGGCTTAATGTCTTTCTTTGGCCTCTGCTCTGGGCAAGGTTTGGGGAGGACCTTCATGACATTTCTCATTAGACAAACAACATTAAGATGAAAACTGTCTCCTTGCTAGCAGGTGTCTCACTAAACCTAACACAAAACTAGTTGGGGTAACCTGCCAGGCCTAACTATATTTCACCATTAAATATGTTGCCTTCCCTTATGCATGGCTGTGAAAGTTGGAGAAACAGAACACTAGAACTCAAAGGAGCTCCAGTTCTCTAAACTGAACAATTCTGCTAAGTTACAGCCCTCTGAGTAACACTACCCCCTGCAGTTCAGACAGAAATCCGTACATCCATTCAAGGAACTCAGAAACTCCTCTGGCACCTGGGAGAAAGCCTTTTGTATGTCACTTTGTTACCTTACACATAGGAAATGGAAAGCCAAGAGCACTGATTTGTCCAAAACCAAATAGAGACTTAGGGCAGAAACTGGACGGAGCATCGTCATGCCACAGTGAGACTCCTCTGTGCTGGAAAACTGAGGCCTGCTTAGAGCCTCGTCGTGCTCTTCCTACACTCATTGATTTTCAGACGTTAGATAAAAACAAAAAGCCTGTTTCCCCTCTACACACATATTCGTGTGCATATACACAGACACACACGCATACACCACATTATCAATCTCTCACTGAAAACAAAGATACGCATATTGTGATTGGCTAGATAACTCGTGTATTTTCTATTCCAGAGGCATAGGCATTGATCATTTTCAAATTTATCTGTCTTTAAAGAATTTAGAGTTAATACTTGCAAATCTACCCCCAAAACCACACTGGTTAGGAAAAATTAAATTAGATTATTAAAATAATGCAATTTTATATCCGGCATTACAGTGGATTATGCTAATGGTGGTCAATGTTATTAATCTTTATTTCAGTCTCTACTGCAAATAGTACATGAAGATTAGCCAGAATTAGCTTAATCTTATTTTGTAGCATGAATTAGAAATTTTTACTTTATTTTTTCTGTGATCAAGTCACACTTAATAGCATCTCTTAAGATGCAGTCCTGTCCCCTGGAAAAACAAAGGTGGAAAATACAAATGCAGTGTTACTGCTGCCTTCAGGCGATTTCCTCTTCACTTAGTAAAGCTTCTTTCCAAATCTGAACTGCCTCCCACTTCCAGCAGTGGGGTATCACTTAAAGCAATCAAGTATTTCTCAAGAAAGAATACATACAGCAGTGGGCACCCACACCCCAGTCACTCATCAGGGGAAATGTCAGGTCTTCTGTGAGCTCCTATATGCCGTGATTCAATTGCCCTTTCTTCAAACACCCTCTTCACCTCCCACTTCTTGGAATGAGAAGGTAGATACATAGCTCAGTCAGAACTTTAGAATTTAGGAATTCTGATTTATACTTAGGATTTTCTAGAGAATTTTTTTCCAAGAGTGACAAAGCAATGTTTACTCACAAATTTGGAAATCTACTAGAACACTGTTTAGTCTTGGTTTAAATGAGAAGATGATCATCTAGCTTTTTCTGAACATCAACAAGAGGAGCTGGCACCCTCAACTCTTCCTTCAGGAATATAGTGAGAGAGCTACAGAGGGCATTCACTCATTACTTCCACAGCACCCATTCTTCCAACTCCCAGCCGACAGTACAAGGATTTTAATTTGGTAAATCACCCTGTCCATCTCCACTATGTATTTGGGTGCAATTAATTTCATTTGCAAACGCTTAAGCCAGGTAGAGAACCTTATCACCCTTGCCAAACAGTGGACACTAGGCCTAAATCAGGTCAACATGAGCAAATGAATCCCAGAGCCCAGAGCTTGGGCAGCAGCTACTAGAAAAGATAGTCTTCTCTAGAAAGGTATGGTGTAAGGATTTTGTCAGGAGCTAATGTGTCCACTTTGTTTCATGAGGTGAGAGGGTGGGATAGCAGGGTACCAAGCACCATGAAGAACATTGTGATGAAGCCAAGACCACAGAAAACAGAGGGGAGAGGAAGAGAGAAATGGGGACATTTGGGGACATCCTTGGAGCCACTGAGTTTTTTAATTACCTGAACCAGTAACTTTGCTTTACAGTGAAGTCATTTGAAGGTGAATTTTCTGCCACATTTAACATAAAGTCCTAATGGAAAAGAACCAAACCCTGTACACATGTCTGTTTTCCTAGAGGTATAGACAGAATGAAAATTAAAAGGAAATGCTTATTCAGTTGTTCTGGCATTTAAAAGTTTGAAACACAAAAACTAAATAGAATAACAAGAAAATTGGGAAAGTCAAAATTAACTCTAAAGTGCACCTTGAACACCAAGGTAGAAAGGTGAGGGAGAAAGAGCCACAGAATGAGATTTTGTTAAAAGAAAAAAATGGTTTTCACAAGAAGAGACTAAAGAGGCAATGATCTAATAGGTGGGAGTGATGAGTGGGATAAGAGTGATCTAGCTATTGTTTGGATGGAAGGTAAATATTGATAACTTTTAGAGTTTGATCATTACAAAGTAATCAATAACAATTGAAATAGAGTTCATAACTTCAAAACCGGTAGGAGTTGAAAAACTGAAGAAAAAGTCAATTCAAAGGAGAAAGAAAACACAGATAAGGTGGAACAAATTGAAAAGATAAAACAAAATAGAATAAATATATTCAAATATTTTTGTAATCACAGTGAAATTAATGGATTAAATGCTCTAGGCAAAAGAAAAGGATTGTCAAGGCTAAAAGTTTTAAATTAACCAAATCAATGCTAATTATAAGAGATACACCTAAACCATAAAGAAAGATAAAGAATAATGGAAATAAAAGAGAGTGAGTTATAGCTATATAAATATCAGGGGAAATATATTTTAATGTAAAAAACATTGAGTTTACCAAGAAAATATTCTAAATTTACATAATACATTTAATCACTTGGCCCTGAAAAACATAAAACAAACATTTATGGAATTACAACAAAACACAGACAAACCTATAATTATAATAGGAAATTTTAACATTTTTCTCTGATTGAGATCAAGCAGATAAAAGACAGGAAAAGACAGAAAATTTGATAATAATCATAAAGTCTATAGTACACACTTTTCCCAAGTCTACAGAACATTAATAAAAATTGACCACTTAATGAGCCATAGAGACAAGTCAACAAATTTTAAAGGACTGGTACCATACAAACAACATTCTCTGGCAACAATGCAATATATACTAAAAATCATCAAAAAATTACACCAGAAATTCCTTTACAAATTAAGAAACATAAGTAATTCATGAAAAAAAGAATAAATATAGGCCCTGACAGGTTAGCTCAGTGGTTAATAGTGTTGTTTCAAAACGACAAGGTAGCCGGTTTGATCCCTAGTCAGGGCACACACAAGAAGCAAACAGTGAATGCACAACTGAGTGGAAAAACAAATGAATGCTTCCCTTTTCCTGCCCCTCTCTCTTCTGTACTCTCTCTGTCTCTCTAAGAATCAATCAATAAATTTTAAAAAATTAAGCCCTGGTTGGATACCTTGATTGGTTAAAGCAGGGGTAGTCAACCTTTTTATACCTACCGCCCACTTTTGTATCTCTGTTAGTAGTAAAATTTTCTAACCACTCACCGGTTCCACAGTAATGGTGATTTATAAAGTAGGGAAGTAACTTTACTTTATAAAATTTATAAAGCAGAGTTACAGCAAGTTAAAGCATATAATAATAATTACTTACCAAGTACTTTATGTTGGATTTTCGCTAGGTTTGGCAGAATACTATAGTTAAATCTATATTTTCATTTATATTTTGGTTGCTCTGCTATCACCCACCATGAAAGCCAGAATGCCCACTAGTGGGTGGTAGGGACCAGGTTGACTATCACTGGGTTAAAGCATCATCTCAGAGCAAGGAGGTTGCCAGTTCGATTCCCCAGTCAACGTACACACAGGAGCAATTTGATGTTCCCATCCCTCCCCTTCTCTCTCTCTCAAGAAAAATAAAAAATAAAAATAAAAAATAAATAAATAATAATGGAAATTTTTAAATATATAAAATAGCATCTGAATGAAAATACATTTCAAAATGAGTTCAATAAAATTTTAAGGAAAGCAGAATGGACAAATAGAGATAAGAACAGAAATAAATTAAACAGATTAAGTAGATATGCACTAGATTTTTAAAAAACCCAAAAGTTAAGCCTCTGAAAATACTAATCAAATTGATAATCCTCTAGCAGGATTGAACAAAAGGAAACAGAGAAAGGGAGAAAGGGAGAAGGAGAGACAGAGAAAACCACAGTTAATATTAAGAATAATGCTACCATCACTAAAAAAGAGAGAGAGAGAGAATATTAGCAAATAAATAAAAAAGATAGATTCTAGAAAAATATCACTTACCAAAACTGACTCAAAAACAAAAATATACAAGTCATAAAATCATTAAAAATAAATAAATAAACATTTTTCCACAAAGAAAACACCCGGCCAAGGATTAAATCAGTAAACTGTACCAAATATTCAAGGAGTAAAATAATTCTAATCTTACATATTTTTCCCAAAGCATAAAAATATGGGCGGGCCACTCCCCAACTCATTTTATGAAGCTAGCATAGCATTGATATCAGAACCTGGCAAGAATAGCGCTAGAAAGAAAAATCATAGACCAGTTTTACTTATGACGGTAGATGCAAACCTCCTGAACATACTATAGTATTATCCAACCAAATCTAGAAATGGGGGGGAGATACATCATAATTAAATTAGGGTTGGCCCCCAAAATAACTTTGTCTAATATTAGAAAAATAATGAAATTTACCATATTAATAGAACAAAGGAGAAAATCATTTAATAATAATAGATTTTTTAAAAGATTAACTCAACAATGGTTAATTTAAAAAAATTAGTGGCCCTGGCCGGTTGGCTCAGCGGTAGAGCGTCGGCCTGGCGTGCGGGGAACCCGGGTTCGATTCCCGGCCAGGGCACATAGGAGAAGCGCCCATTTGCTTCTCCACCCCCGCCCCCGCCCCCCCTCCTTCCTCTCTGTCTCTCTCTTCCCCTCCCGCAGCCAAGGCTCCATTGGAGCAAAGATGGCCCGGGCGCTGGGGATGGCTCCTTGGCCTCTGGCCCAGGCGCTAGAGTGGCTCTGGTCGCGGCAGAGCGACGCCCTGGAGGGGCAGAGCATCGCCCCCTGGTGGGCAGAGCGTCGCCCCTGGTGGGCGTGCCGGGTGGATCCCGGTCGGGCGCATGCGGGAGTCTGTCTGACTGTTTCTCCCCGTTTCCAGCTTGTGGGGGGGGGGATTAGTAAAGTAGACAAAGAAAGTGGGGTAGAATCACCCAATGATACAGCTTTTGTGTTTTCCTCTCCCTTGTGTGGGCAGGACCTACGACTTGTTGCTAGCCAATAGAATATGGCAAAGGTGATGGGCTGTCCTTCCCATCATTAGGCTTTGTTATAGAAGATTCTATCTTAGTGGACCAGAAAGTTTCCTGTTGACTTTGAAGAAGCAAACAGAACTGCCCACGGAGAGGGTCATGTTGCAAGAAATTGTGGGCAGCCTCTAGGAGCTGAGGGCAAGCAGTAAGAAGTCAGCATCCTCAATCATACAGCAATGAATTCTGTCAACAATTTGAATGAGCTTGGGAAAAGGAGCCTTCCCTACTTGAGTCTCCACATGAGACTACAGCCTGGCTGATACAATAACTGTATCCTTGTGAGACTGAGTGAATGACCCAATGAAGCTGTGCCTACTCTCCTAACCTATGGAAATTGAGATAATAGATGTGTGTTGTTTTGAGTCATTAAACTTGTGGTAATTTGTTATGCAGTAATAAAATAATTAATGCAAAAGGGAACTTCCTTAATCCAATAAATGGCATCTACAAAATGATACCTTCCTAAAGCATATATCATACTTAATGGTGTAATGAAGATGGCCGCTATTACCACCTCTACAGGAGGTCCAAACAGTGTAATATGGGTGGAAAAACAGAAGAAAAAGGATCAGAAAGGAAGAAAATTTGTCATTATTTGCAACTGATATTACTGTCTGCTTGTTTACCCAAGAGCATCTAAAGATAAATCATTAGAACTAATGGGACTGTAATTTCTGTATACAACTTCAATAGATACAACTTACTTACATGTCTATATCTATAAGAAGCTAGAAAATAAAAATTTAAAAATGAAACCATTTATAATAGCATGCAAAAATATTAAAATCTAGCAATATACTAACAAAAGACATTGAAGCTTTACAGAGAAAATAAAATATTATTAAAGGACAATAAATAAAATGTAAGTAAGCGGAAAAATATTCATGTTTAGAATTGTAAATATGTTTATTTTTCCTTAAATTAATATATAAATGTAATCAATGCCAATCAAAATCCAAATAGGTTTTTTTTGTTGTTGTTGTTTTTGTGTGACAGAGACAGAGAGAGAGACAGATAGGAACAGACAGACAGGGAGAGAGATGAGAAGCATCAATTCTGCATTGCGGCACCTTAGTTGTTCATTGACTGCTTTCTCATATGTGCCTTGACCAAGGGGCTACAGTAGAGCAAGTGACCCCTTGCTCAAGCCAGTGACCCCACACTCAAGCCAATTGAGCCTGCACTCAAGCCAGCAACCTCAGGGTTTTGAACCTGGGTCCTCCACATCTCAGTCTGAAGCTCTATCCACTGTACCACTGCCTGGTCAGGCCCAAATATTTTTTTTGTGTGTGTAACATGACACAATGACTGTAAAATTGATACAAAAAGAAAAGAGGCCTTGACATTTTTGAAGCAGAAAAAGGTAGAAGAACTTACCATAAATCAAAAATGTTAGTCAGGAAGTTCTGGTAATTAAGGCAATGTGATCTTGTACAGGGAGAGGTAGACAATTGAACAATGGAACACAACAGAGAGCTGACAGACTTACACATTTATGGAAACTTGATTTGTATAGGGCTGGCCTTGCAAATCAGTTGAGAAAAAATGGACTATTCAGTGAATAGCATTGAAACAATGATTATCTAAATTCATACACAAAATTAATTCTGATTAGATTCAAAACATAAATGTAAAGAAAAACTGTGACACTTTCAGAAGATAAAAGAAAACATTTTTTTAAACAAGACTCCAGAAGCTCAAATGTAGGGGGAATGATTGACAAATTGAGTATATTAAGACCTTTCATTCCATAATTTTATTAAAGTGTAAAGTGAGTTACAACTCCTCTACTTATAAAGTCAGGCAAGCCATAAGAAAAAAAAATGGGCAAAAGACAGGAATAGGAATTTCACAGAAAAGGAACCACAAATGTTTGTAAACATGAAAAGGTGGTCAACTTCATTAATGATCAAGGAAGCACAAACAAATCACAAGTTACTACCTCACACCCCTAGAGTGACAGAAAAAATCTGAAAAATCAGATAATACCAAGTGTTATGAGTATGTGGAGCTACTGAAAGTCTCATCCACTGCTAGTGGAAGTGTAAATTTGTACAGCCACTTTGGAAAACAATTTGGCATTATTTAGAAAAGTTGAGCATGTGCATATGCAATGACCCAGAATTATTTGTGAAACAAAGAAACAAACATAATGCCACCAGAATCAACCCAAATCAAGAATAGAATGAGTAGCTAAATTAGTCATGCAATAGAATATTATGCAGCAGTGAAAATGAAACCCATGAAGTACAGCCACGTGCATCTTCAGGAATGACTCCCAGTCATACAACACTGAGGGAAGAAGCAAGCGGAGGAAGAATATACACTATATGTGCCCATGATATGATGCTCTGAACAAGGCAGAACTAAATGATATCTTGCTTATAGATACAGACATCAGTGTGTCATGGGGAAGAAAGGGGGATGGGATTGGGGAGAGGTAACAGGAGATTTCTAACCTTCTGAACACTTTTTAGATTTCAATCTGGGTTAGATAAGACACAGATGTTCATTTTATTATTCTTTATTCTGTAGAAAGATATATTTACACACTCTTCTGTATACCTGCTATAGTTCATAGTTTTTTAAAAAAAGTTAATAAAACAGCAGCCAAAATGTGCAAGGTTGTCTTCTGGTCCATTCCAGCTGGTTGGCACAAAGAACAGTAGTAGCATCCAAGGTGAGGAGGGAGCGTGACCCAACATCCAGAAAAGCAGGGCAAAACTGACAGTCCACCACGAGGCCTCCCAAGTTGTTCTGGACATTAGAAAACAAAAGAGCTGCCCGTAAATGACATCCATACATCTTCAGTTAAGAGCAGAGCTTTTATCACCAGAGAACTTTGACTTTGAGCACATGACAGGACCTCCTGACAACTGAGAAAGCAGGAGAGAGCACTCCTTCTAGGTTTTCATAGAAGACAAGGAGCCCTGTCAAAGCTGTCTTATTTAATCAAGAATGACTCAAGTACCCAACACCTGGATTTAGTCAGCTAGACTGGAGTTCTTATGCCGACTTAGGTGCTTATTAGCTGGTTATCTTCTGAGGAAGAAGAACTCTGAGCCTCAGTTTTCCCATCTATGAGATGGGAATATTAATAGTATTCCTGCCAGACTGTTGCTATGAAGACAAAATGCAGTAGCACATGAGGTCACCTCCCACAGAACTGGAGGGGGGCACTGCTGCTGCTACAGTGGCTTATTTCCAAGCTTTGTGTTTTAAGAGAGAGCTGACTCACTCAGCCATTGCTTCTTTTCATCCAATAATGGTGCTTTCTAGTTTCTGCTATGCCTAGCTTCAACTGACTCTATCGGCATAAAAGAGAGGGGGCTGGGAATCTCAACACTGTGTCCCAGGGGCTGCAAATCAAGAATGCAGCTCACACAATTCATCTCACACCCGGGGTCTAAAGTACATCATGCAATGTGATTTAGAAAGAGGTTTTACTGCCTCAAAAACTACAATCGTGACAATCCTCCCAATCATCAAAAATTGAGAATTGACAAATATCTCCTCCCAATCTAATTTTACAGAGGTCTGCCTTTCTTAAGAGCATTCAAAAGGAGGCACAGAACACTGGGGAAAACCAGGGGGCCCGGGGCGGCGGCAGCTCCTTGTTCCCATGGAGAATGCCAGGGAACCATTCCTGCTGCATCTCATTCCCAGCCACCCTGGGGAGCCACCACACACTCTCGTCCCCCAGGCAGCAGTGGGCACTGGCCTCCTCTGCCCTGAGGCTGCCCCCTCATGGCCTCTTTCCTGCCTGCTCCAGGGTTAGGCCAGGCACAGAGTTCGATTCGCCCAGCTGTGCCTCCATATCTTGTGCTGTGAAAATACTCCTTCTTCATCCTTTTTCTTCCAAAATGAGTTAAGTCAGTGAAATAATAGCCGCTTCACAGTGCATTCAATTTTCAACAGCCTTCTCTCTTCTCTCACCAAAAGTGCTATGATGCTTCTGGCGAAATGAATTAGGAATTGCCATCTTTCTTTTCCTGCTTGTGTTCATTTCCTTCAATATGTCGAAATTATTGGAATAAAAAAGATGAGCTTTGAAATAAAGACCACATAGAGATCAAATTCTGGTCAGCGTTGCACGAAAATTCAGGTGTGCTCCCTGTATGAGGATAAAGTTCATATTTCTCAGCAGGATTTCTAATCCTGTCATAGGGCAACCCCGACACACTTCCCAGCCTCCTTCTCTCTCTCTGACTACTCCCCTCCTAACTCACCCCTCCCTCCTTCTTCAGTCACCCTGGCCCACACTTATATAACTTGGCTTCATATACTTGTTTATTATTATTATTATTGATTTTAGAGAGAAAGGAAGGGGGGGAGGAGAGAAAGAAACATCGATTTCTTGTTCCACTTATTTATGCATTTATTGGTTGGGTTTTTTTTTTCAATTTTCCGAACAATTTGAGAGAGAGAAAGGGAGAAAGAAAGACAGAAAGGGAGAGAGAGAGAGAGAGAGAAGCATCAACTCACTGTTCTACTCAGTCATTCCTTTTAGTTGTGTGTCTTTTGTTTTGTTTTGTTTTGTTTTTTGTGGCAGAGACAGAGAGGGTCAGAGAGAGGGACAGCTGTATAGGAACAGACAGACAGGAAGTGAGAGAGATGAGAAACATCAATTCTTCACTGCAGCTCCTTAGTTGTTCATTGATTGATTTCTCATATGTGCCTTGACCGGGGGGCTACAGAAGAGTGACTGACCCTTAGCTCCAGCCAGTGACCTTGGGCTCAAGCTGGTGAGCCTTGCTCAAACTAGATGAGCCCATGCTCAAGCTGGTGACCTTGGGGTCTCGAACCTGGGTCCTCTGCATCCCAGTCAGACGCTCTATCCCAGGGGTCCCCAAACTACGGCCCGCGGGCCACATGAGGCCCCCTGAGGCCATTTATCCGCCCCCGCCGCAAATCCGGAAGGGGCACTTCTTTCATTGGTGGTCAGTGAGAGGAGCATAGTTCCCATTGAAATGCTGGTCAGTTTGTTGATTTAAATTTACTTGTTCTTTATTTTAAATATTGTATTTGTTCCCGTTTCATTTTTTTACTTTAAAATAAGATATGTGCAGTGTGCATAGGGATTTGTTCATAGTTGTTTTTATAGTCCGGCCCTCCAATGGTCTGAGGGACAGTGAACTGGCCCCCTGTGTAAAATGTTTGGGGACCCCTGCTCTATCCCTTGCACCACCGCCTGGGCAGGCTAGTTGTGCATCTTGTATGTGCCCTGACCAGGTAGGTGTCAAACACAAAACCTCCGTGCGCCGGAACAACCCTCCATCCACTGAGCCACACAGCCAGAGCTTTTGGTTGATTCTTGTCTGTGCCCCTAATGGGATCAAACCCTCAACCTGTCATATTGGAACAACGCTCTAACCAACTGAGCTACCTAGCCAAGTCTGGGCTTCGTATACTTAATTCCCGATGGGTTAGCACGTGCTCATCCTCCTGCCTGGAAAACCGTTACCTACATTTTGCCCAGAAAACTCTACCACATTCTTCAAGACCCACTTCTCGAAAGCCCATTCCATCTCCCTCACTCTCATAACGTCTGCCACTTATCTAAACACCATTGGTTCTCAGCCTGCACATCAGGATCTCCTCAGAACTCTTTAAAAATGCATATTTCTGGACCTCATCCCAGACCTACTGCCTTGGAACAAAGCACTCATCTGCTCCTGAGCTGCCCAGGTTACTCTAATGCCTGGCCTGCCTGAGAAGATGTGCTGCTCAGCAACAATGGTCAGAGGCTCAAAACTCTTACTCTGGGTTTGAAGCCCAGCTGTGCTGCTAACTGGCTGCCTGACCTTGGGCAAGCCACTCAACAAAACAGGCCTGGCAACAATAATATTATCTGCGTCGTAGGTTTGCTTTGAGTTTTAAGCAAGTTAATATAAGAAAAGTGTCTGGCATAGAGTAGGGGTTTGTAATGCTGGTCACTATTTGTAATGCTGGTCACCAAGGCCAGGCAGGTCCACACTGGACTCGGGCAGCAGTAAAGAAACTGTGGAGCCAGAAGGTGTTGGGCCATTCCGTTTAATAAAGTCTCAGAACAGCGGACAAGCACATAGGCAGGGGAAACCGCCTCTCAGGCAAACAAACAGCAAAATGGCCCCTCGCAGGGGCGGGCAGGCAATCCACCATCTGCAGTTCCCCTGAGCGCAAGCACCCACAGCCTCACACAGGCCATACACACGCGGTGCTGCCACTCACTCACGTACCAGTCAGGCAAAGGGCTTGTAGCCGGTAAACCAGCGAGCAAGCCTAACACAGCTGCCCCACATCCCAACCCTTTAGGGTTGCTCACTTCACAATCTACATGACAGGAAACAAACAGTTAGACAATAATTTCAAAGGTGCCCTTCACAATGTCTCCCTGAGCACGCTGCCCAGGGAGTTAGCTGGAGGCCCAACTCCAGCTCCCCACCCCATGGTGGGGGGGGGGAGGGTGTACAGTCCAGGGCCATGTCCATCAAACCCAAAAAGTGTCCTGGGTGCAACTGGATAGGAACAGCCTCTCACTGCAGAAGGGTCTCCACAGGTGCCACAGCCGCCTTTACAAGGTCTCTTATCCACAAGCAGTGTGTCCATCCAGCAAGGGAGCCAGTGCCCCCCTCTGGTCCACAATAGACAGCCAGCTCTCTGTGCAAATCACCAAGGTAAAAGTCCATTTTGGGCAACTAGCCATATAGCTCTTTGTTAATGGACCTCAGCAGCTTTCCATAAGTGCTCTGTCTGTTACCACAAGCCCCATCCAAACTCCTCAGCAAGCTCACAGGGCCTGGCAGGGCCAAACACATTTGAGGCTTGTGCTGCCTTGACAGTTATCTTAGCTGAACATGAACACCAGCCATTTTCCTGGCAGATGCCAGGGCTACCCACTTCCCCTGCTTTTTCAGGGGATGGAACCTCTGTTCTGACTCAAGCTGCCGCCAAAGCTCCAACAAGACTCTATTAGGTATGCCATCTAATTTCTCCCTATCTGCCCCGGCCACAGTCAAATCCACCCACATCTGTGTTCAGGTAACCTTTACAGACCCGTTTCTCCTGTTAGTCAGGGGGGCAGCGTGGGCAGCAGCCCTCACAGCCTTACAGTCCATCTCTGTTCTGGAGAGCATGATACCACCCATCCCTATGTCCTGCAACTGCAGCAAGCAAGCTGCCAGCAGCTCGGTGGGTTTCTACCTGAATTTCACCCCCAACTCCACCGGCCCTGCCTGGGTGTAGGGCCAGACCACAAGAGTGCTCTACTACCGGGGGAGGAGGCTGTGGCTGCCCCTGAGGGACTTTTGGCTGCTGGGTCTTTACCTTCTTGGCGACCACCAGCCAGGCTTCGAGTCTGCGGATGTCAGTTGCAGCCCAAGCCTCCCCCCTCAGAAGAGTTGGAAACGCCTGCTCCTGCCAACTCAGAGCCGCTCCACCGGCAGGAATGCAGCTCCATCTTCCATGCCTGCTTCGGCTCCTGCAGTTGCTGGCTCTCGGCCTGAAGCTGAGACTCGAGTTCCTGCACCTGCAGTTGTTTCTCTAACAACCGTCACTGCCAACATTCAGCTTCCAGGGCAAACTGCAACTTGTGAACCCGTAACTCCTTATCCTGAGACTACTCCCGTTCCAGGCACTGTTGGCACTCAGCCTGCACCTCACACTGCAACTCTCGGACCAGGTCAGCCTCCCTCTCCAGCACTTGTTCCAGTTCACACTGTCATTGCTGCTTAGTATGCAGCTCATCCTGGAGCTTTTGACCTCACTCAGCTTCTCACACAGAGTTCTTGGTTTCTTCTCCCAGGATGGTAAAAAACACCCAGCTCACGGTCCCCAACAGGAGAGCCACCAGGAAGAGCCTCTCCTCTATTCCACTTCTCAAAGGTGTCAGCAGCTCCATATCAACCTGCTCCAAATCCTACCCACTCTGCCAGATGTAATGCCGGTGGCCAAAGCCAGGTAGGTCCGCATTGGATTCGGGCAGACAGTAAAGAGACTACAGAGCTGGAAAGTGTCGGGCCATTCTGTTTAATAGTGTCTCACAATGGCGGACGAGCACACAGGCAGGGGAAACCGCCTCTCAGGCAAACAAATAGCAAAGTGGCCCTCACAGTGGTGGGCAGGCAGTCCACCATCTGCAACTGAGCACAAGCACCCACAGCCTTACATAGGCCATACACACGTGGCACAGTCACACACTCACACATCAGTCAGGCAAAGTGCTTGCAGCCAGTAAACTAGCGAGCAAGCCAAACACAGCTGCCCTACAGGGTTCAATAGATGTTAACTATTATTGTGTCTCTCTGGCACACATTTCAAATAATCTTCACAATAACCCTGAAAAATAGTTATTGTTAATTATAGCTGACAATGAGGGATCTGAAGCTCAGAGGGAGAAAGCACATGTCCTGTCCAGTTAACCCCGCTGTGCCTTGTGTTTGTGCTGGGTGTCCCATTGAGATGGTCATTCCTTTTGGGTGGGCCACTTGACAATGAATGTTAAGTCCCCTTTTTTTTTAAAAAAAAAAGATACTGAACAATTTATTAAATTTTCTTTTTAAAAAAAAATTTTTTTTTATTCATTATAGAGAGGAGAGAGAAGGGGAGAGAGAGAGACAGAGAGGGAGAGAGAGAGAGGAGAGAGAGAAGGGGGGAGGAGCTGGAAGCATCAACTCCCATATGTGCCTTGACCAGGCAAGCCCAGGGTTTCAAACCGGCAACCTCAGCATTTCCAGGTCGATGCTTTATCCACTGCGCCACCACAGGTCAGGCTAAGTCCCTTTTAAGTAGAATCTATGTCTTGGGCATTTTTGTATCCCCAACACCTAGCACAATAAATACCATCTAAGAGGCCTCAATAAATAGTGGCTGAAATATGGATGAATAAAGAAAATAAGAAAAGAGGAAGGGAGAGAATCGTCAAGCAGCAGTGGTCTGAGTCCTTGAGCTGCTCCTGAGATTGAAATTGTGCCATTGTAATGCCAGTGGCCGAGGCCAGGCAGGTTCACGTTGGATTCAGGCAGACAGTAGAGGAACTGTGGAGCCAGGATTTTCGTTTATTGGAGACTCACAAAGACAGGCAAGCGAATAAACAAAACAGAAAAAGGGCTAATAAACTAAGGAAAGCCTGCTTTTCGCAGTTAAGGGCAAGGGAGCAGAAAAACCGCACCTCACAGTGGCAGGTGAGCGATGTGGGAGAATTGCCAGCAAGGAAATGCACTCATAGCCTTACAGAGACACCACACACACACACACACACACACACACACACACACACACACACACGGTGCTGTCACAGGCTCCATGCACCAATCAGGCAAAGTGCTTGCATCCGGTAAACCAGTGAGCAAGCCTAACACAGCTGCTCCCCCACAGCACCACCCTTTGGATGTCTTTACAAACAATATATCTTTCACACCCCACTAAAATCCACAAGGATATTATTATCCCTATTGTAAAGATAAGAAGATGGAGGCAGAGAATAGTTGTGGTTTGTGAATCACTTGATTACTTATCTTTAGTTTACATATTCTATTCCATGTGTATTCAAATTTTTTTTTGTTAAGGTATAATGACATGTAACATTGTATTAGTTTCAGGTGTCCAACATAATGATTTGATATTTGTATACATTGGAAACGATCGCCACAATAAGTCTAGTTAAACTTCATCATCATACATAGTTACAAGTTTTTTTCTCTTGTGATGAGAATTTTTAAGTTCTATTAGGAACTTTCAAATATGTAATACAGTATTATTAACTATAGTCACCATTCTGTACATTATATTCCCAAGATTTATTTATTATATAACTGGAACTTTGTACCTTTTGACTCCCTGCACTCATTTTGCCCACAAACTCCCTCCCCCACCTCTGGCAACCATCAGTCTGTTCTCTGTACCTTGGTTTTGTTTTTGTGTTTTAGATTTCGCATAGAAGTGAGATCATTTGTCTTTTTCTGTCTGACTTATTTCACTTGGCATGTGCCCTCGAGGTCCATTCATGTTGCAAATGGCAAGATTTCCTTTTTATGGCTGAAAAATATTCCATTGTATATACATACATTTTCCTTATCCATTCATCTATTAATGGACATTTAGGTTGTTTCCATAGCTTGGGTATTATAAATAATGCTGCAGTGTACATGGGGGCACATATATCTTTTAGAGGTAATGTGTTTTTTTTTTCTTTGGATTAATGCCCAGAAGTAAAATAGCTGGATCATATAACTGTTTTGTCTTTAATTTTTGGAGGAACCTCCATACTGTTCATTATAATGATTGCACCAATTTACAATTCCTCCAACAGCAAATTAGGGCTTCCTTTTCTCCACATCTTCACCAACACTTGTTATCTCTTGTCTTTTTGATAATCGCCATTCTAACAGGTGTGAGGTGATATCTCATTGTGGTTTTCTATCTGTATTTGAATATAGTAAGCCACTTCCAAATCACCTATGAAAACAGATAGTATATAAATCAATTAACAAAGTTTTGTTATTGATGTTGCTTTTACCAAAATTTATTTCCTTGAGAGAAGGGGTGGAATTCTATCATTCCTGCTTGCTAATGTTCTCTAATTAATAGAAATGCAAATACCTAAAAAGAAAAGAAAAAAGAAATGTAAATATTTGTGCTGCCTCTGCCCACTGTGAGGACTGCCCTTTGGAAGACTTGATGAACACGTGTTTTGTTTTGTTTTTGTTTTTTGTGGGGTTTTTTGGTGACAGAGACAGAGAAACAGAGAGAGGGACAGATAGGGACTGAAAGACAGGAAAGGATAGAGATAAGAAGCATTAATTCTTCGTTGTGACTCCTTGGTCTCCTTAGTTTTTTTTTTTTGTTTTTTGTTTTTTACAAATAAATTTTTATTTTAATGGGGTGACATCAATAAATCAGGGTACATATATTCAAAGAAAACATTTCCAGGTTATCTTGTCATTTAGTTCTGTTGCACACATCACCCAAAGAGAGATCATCCTCCGTCACCCTATATCCAGTTTTCTTTGTACCCCTCCCCCTCTCCCTCCTTCCCTCCCCCCACCCCCCGTAACCACCACACTCCTGTCCATGTCTCTTAGTCTCGCTTTTATGTCCCACCAATGTATGGAATCCTGCAGTTCTTGTTTTTTTCTGATTCGCTTATTTCACTCCGCATAATGTTATCAAGATTCCACCATTCTGCTGTAAGTGATCCGATGTCATCATTTCTTCTAGCTGAATAGAATACCATGGTGTATATGTGCCCCATCTTCTTTATCCAGTCTTCTATTTTTTTTTACAGTGATTGAAAGCCTTTAAGCAAACTCTTGGCCAATACAGCAAGAATCCATAAAAGAGTGGTGTCCTTAACATGTTCACCAAGTCCAAGTTGGCCCCATCACCATGCCAAATCCCTGAAAAATGCAACCCAACCACAGTTCAGTCTGTTAGGAGCTGTCACAGGGAGCAGGAGTCCAGGAAAAGTCTACACAGGAAAAGTCCGCGTGGCACTGGAATTGTTGTCACCATTCTATACTTTGCAGCTCATGTTCAAGTCCCAATAACCGCTGCTTCTAGCTGGTAATGATTCAGGTAGACTGGAAAAGCCATTTGCAGCATGCATGGATATGGAGCTTCTGTTCTCCTCTGCCTGGAGAGATGAGACCAGGTTGCTTTTCCCTGGAGCTCTGTGACTGTGGCATGGTAAAGAGAACCTTGGGATACACTAAGCTGGGTGGCAAAGGTAGATTCATAATAGAAGTTGGCAAAAGGGGGAAAGAGAGCTCTAAATCAGGAGTAGGTCGCAGCCTGAAATATGAGTGGGGCATTGAGGTAGGAGGGATAAAGGAAACACTATATATTAAGCAAAGCAGCATAAAATGGGACTATCAACACCCACAACAGAGATCTTTGAGGGAAGAATAAAAAACCTGACTATTTAGGCAAAACATAGTTAAGTGGCCCTTGTGCAAATGAGATCAGTTTACCTGCTTCTTGGAAGAAATACCCTAGGCTCGTCCACAGTGTCGTAGATGGGGCCGACGGCCCTGGGCACCTTCAGCCTTCAGTGGCAAACTCTTGCTTTCTGGGCAAGGTTAGGTCATAGGTGGCTGGAGCAGGGCTGGAAGAGACTGAACCCTCCCTTAGAGGAGCAAGGGGAAAGCCTACCTTCCAGTGTCCCTGTTTCCTCACAGCAGAGGCATGTAAGCCTGGCAGGCTTTAGCTCAATGACCTTCCTTTCCACTATTGAAGCAGGACCCAGATGGCATCCTATGAGACCCCCTTTGGGGCGTTGGAGCCTTTAAGGGTGTATCCTAAAAGCTGGTAGTTCCCCTGATCTCTATTGGGCTTTTTCTGCCTCTAGGTATCTTAAAAGCCATGCTCAGAAGATCTCGCTGAGGGGTTTGAGGATCCCCATCCACCTATATAAATCTTTTCCATATATCTGGAGCTATTTGGAAAAAGACAAACCAGTGTTATTAGCTGGATCTAATAAAGAAGGTAGTAGTTTGCAGGCAAAAAAGATTTGGTGTCTCCTGTTCATCAGCATTCAAAAGAAATGTAAATTTTTTTTTAAGTAAAAAGCATGATATGGTAGACCCGTAGGAGTTCCAGGATATGACTACCCCCTTTTAGTTTTTTTTTTAATTGACCTTAAAATGTTTGCTGAGTACACTTTAATAATACTTTAACTTTAAAGATTGTAAGCATGACAAAATACAGTAAATGTTTTTGCTCCATATGCAGGAGCATTTTCAGTTTAGCCAGTTTAGGAAATCCAATAATAGAACAATGCATACAGACCATGAGCTTTAACATGCTTAGCAGCCTCTCCTGTTCTGACAGAGGTTACTATAGATCTGGAATATGTATCCACTGTAATGTGGACATACGACTGTTTGCCAAATGAAGGTATATGAGTAACATCCATCTGCCAAAGTTGTCCTGGTAGGGGTCCTTGAGGGTTTACTCCAAATGAAGGGGCAGTATAGGACCCCTTGGACAGGATTTCCCAATCTGCCATGCTGCTTCCCGAGAAAGTTGAAACTGTTTACACCAGGCTGCAGCGTTCTGGTGATGAATAGTATGAGACTGACTTGCTCAGTCTGTCATGGTTGCTCCATATAATTTTCTTTTGGGTAGCTTGATCAACAAGGGCATTCCTAGGCCCTGGCTGGTTGGCTCAGTGGTAGAGCATTGGCCTGGTGTGCAGAATTCCTGGGTTCAATTCCTGGCCAGAGCACACAGGAGAAGCACCCATCTATTTCTCCACCCCTCCCCCTCCCCTTCCTCTCTGTCTCTCTCTTCCCCTCCCGCAGCCAAGGCTCCACCAGAGCAAAGCCACCCCGGGCACTAAGGATGGCCCCATGGCCTCTGCCTCAGTCGCTAGAATGGCTCTGGTTGCAACAGAGCAACACCCCAGATGGGCAGAGCAATCCCCCCTGGTAGGCATGCCAGGTGGATCCCGGTCAGGTGCATGCGGGAGTTTGTCTGACTGCCTCCCCATTTCCATCTTCAGAAAAATACAAAAAATAAATAAATAAAAGAAAAAATACAACCAAAAAAAAAAGAAAAGAGAGGAGATAAAAAAGGACATTCCCTTGTGCTAAAGCTCCAGGAAGTATGGAGTGGCTTGAGTATGTCCTATGAAACATGGAGCTCTATGTTGACATATAAGTCTTTGAAGAAGGAGGAACTGCTGAAATAGTTCATCAGCATTTGTCCTGAAGACAGCAGTCTTTATAGTGGAAACACCATAAGTAAATATTTTCTGTCTGTCTATAGATTAAAGGGGGAATATGGCAAATGCTGAAAAGCCATGATCTTTGTGCCCCTCCCCTTCCCCAACCCCCTCCCTCTCCTCCCCCCACCCTGTAACCCCAACACTGTTGTCCATGTCTCTGAGTCTCATCTTTATGTCCCACCTATGTATGAAATCATATAGTTCTCAGTTTTTTCTGATTTACTTCTTTCGCTCAGTATAATATTATCAAGGCCCATCCATGTTGTTGTAAAAGATCCTATGTCATCATTTCTTATGGCTGAGTAGTATTCCATAGTATATATATACCAAAGCTTTTTAATCCACTCGTCCTCTGATGGACACTTGGGCTGTTTCCAGATTTTTGCTATTGTGAACAATGTTGCCATAAACATGGGGGTGCATTTCTTCTTTTCAAACAGTGCTATGGTGTTCTTGGGGTATATTCCTAACAGTGGTATAGCTGGGTCAAAAGGCAGTTCGATTTTTAATTTCTTGAGGAATCTCCATACTGTTTTCCACAGTGGCTGCACCAGTCTGCATTCCCACCAGCAGTGCAGGAGGGTTCCCTTTTCTCCACATCCTTGCCAGCACTTGTTCTGTGTTGTTTTATTGATGAGCGCCATTCTGACTGGTGTGAGGTGATATCTCATTGTGGTTTTAATTTGCATTTCTCTAATCATTAGTGATGTTGAACATTTTTTCATATGCCTATTGGCCATCTGTGTGTCCTCTTTGGAGAAGTGTCTATTCAGTTCTTTTGCCCATTTTTGGATTGGATTGTTTGTCTTCCTGGTATTAAGTTTTACAAGTTCTTTATAAATTTTGGTTATTATATCAGACACAATGTCAAATATATTCTCCCATTGTGTAGTTTGTCTTTTTATTCTGTTCTTATTGTCTTTAGCTGTGCAAAAGCTTTTTAGTTTGATATAGTCCCATTTGTTTATACTGTCTTTTATTTCACTTGCCTGTGGAGACAAATCAGCAAATATATTGCTGCAAGAGATGTCAGAGAGCTTACTGCCTATGTTTTCTTCTAAGATGCTTATGGTTTCACGGCTTACATTTAAGTCTTTTATCCATTTTGAGTTTATTTTTGTGAGTGGTGTAAGTTGGTGGTCTAGTTTCATTTTTTTGCAGGTAGCTGTCCAATTTTCCCAACACCATTTGTTGAAGAGGCTGTCTTTACTCCATTGTATTTCCTTACCTCTTTTGTCAAATATCAGTTGTCCATAGAGCTGTGGGTTTATTTCTGGGTTCTCTGTTCTGTTCCATTGATCTATGTGCCTGTTCTTATGCCAGTACCCTGCTGTTTTGAGTACAATGGCCTTATAATATAACTTGATATCCGGAAGTGTGATCCCTCCCGCTTTATTCTTCCTTTTCAAGATTGCTGAGGCTATTCGTGTTCTCTTTTGGTTCCATATAAATTTTTGGAATATGTGTTCTATATCTTTGAAGTAAGTCATCGGTATTTTAATTGGTATTGCATTGAATTTATAAATTGCTTTGGGTAATATAGACATTTTAATGATGTTTATTCTTCCTAACCATGAGTACAGTATATGCCTCCACTTATTCGTATCTTCCCTGATTTCTTTTATCAATGTTTTATAATTTTCTGAGTACAAGTCTTTAATCTCCTTGGTTAGATTTATTCCTAGGTACTTTATTTTTTTGGTTGCAATGGTAAAGGGGATTGATTCCTTGATTTCTCTTTCTGACAGTTCATTATTAGTGTATAAAAATGCCTCTGATGCCTGACCTGTGGTGGCGCAGTGGATAAAGCATCGACCTGGAAATGCTGAGGTCGCCAGTTCGAAACCCCAGGCTTGCCTGGTCAAGGCACATATGGGAGTTGATGCTTCCAGCTCCTCCCCCTTTCTCTCTCTCCCTCTCTCTCTCCTCTCTAAAAATTAATAAATAAAATAAAAAAAATGCCTCTGATTTCTGAGTATTGATTTTATATCCTGCCACCTTGCCGAATTCATTTATCAGGTCTAGTAGTTTTTTGACTGAGACTTTAGGGTTTTCTATATACAATATCATATCATCTGCAAATAATGATACTTTTACTTCTTCTTTTCCAATTTGGATGCCTTTTATTTCTTCTTGTTGTCTGATTGCTGTGGCTAGGACTTCCAGAACTATGTTGAATAAGAGTGGTGAAAGGGGGCACCCCTGCCTTGTTCCTGATCTTAAGGGGATGGCTTTTAATTTTTTCCCATTGAGTATGATGTTAGCTGTGGGTTTGTCATAGATGGCCTTTATCATGTTGAGGTATGTTCCCTGTATTCCCACTTTGCTGAGAGTTTTGATCATGAATGGGTGCTGGATTTTATCAAATGCTTTTTCTGCATCTATTGAAATTATCATGTGGTTTTTCTCCTTTCTTTTCTTTATGTGATGAATCACATTGATTGATTTGCGAATATTGTACCAGCCTTGCCTCCCAAGAATAAATCCCACTTGATCATGGTGTATGATTTTTTTCATATATTGCTGGATCCAGTTTGCTAATATTTTGTTGAGGATTTTTGCATCTAAGTTCATCAGGGATATTGGCCTATAATTTTCTTTCTTTGTGTTGTCTTTGCCTGGTTTTGGAATCAGAATTATGCTCGCCTCATAAAAGGAGTTTGGAAGTCTTCCTTCCTCTTGAATTTTTTGAAATAGCTTGAGAAGGATAGGAGTTAGTTCTTCTTTGAATATTTGGTAGAATTCACTTGTGAAGCCCTCAGGCCCAGGACTTTTCTTTTTTGGGAGTTTTTTGATAGCTGTTTCAATCTCATTTGTTGTAATTGGTCTGTTTAGGTTTTCTGATTCTTCCAGATTGATTTTTGGAAGATTATATGATTCAAGGAATTTGTCCATTTATCTAGGTTGTCTAGTTTTTTGGCGTACAGTTCTTCATAGTATTTTCTTACAATATTTTGTATTTCTGTTGTGTCAGTTGTTATTTCTCCACTCTCGTTTCTAATTTTATTTATTTGAGTCCTCTCTCTTTTTTTCTTAGTGAGTCTCATTAAAGGTTCATCGATCTTGTTTACCTTTTCAAAGAACCAGCTCCTGGTTTCATTGATCCTCTGTATTGTTTCTTTAGCCTCTATGTCATTTATTTCTGCTCTGATCTTTATTATTTCCTTCCTTCTACTAGCTCTGGGCTTTACTTGCTGTTCTTTTTTCTAGTTCTTTTAGATGCAGGGTTAAGTTGTTTAATTGAGCTTTTTCTAGCTTCTTGAGGTATGCCTCTAATGCTATAAACTTCCCTCTCAGGACTGCTTTTGCTGTATCCCATAAATTTTGAGTTGATGTATGCTCATTATCATTTGTTTCTATGAATTTTTTAATTTCTTCTTTGATCTCAATGTTAACCCATTCGTTATTTAATAACATGCTATTTAGTTTCCAAGTGTTTAAATGTTTTTCAATTTTTCTATTGTGGTTGATTTCTAGTTTAATGCCATTGTGATCAGAGAAAGTGCTTGATATGATTTCAATCTTCTTAAATTTGTTGAGACCACTTTTGTGCCCTAACATGTGGTCTATTCTAGAGAATGTACCATGAGCGCTTGAAAAGAATGTATATTCTGCTGTTTTAGGGTGAAAGGTTCTGAAGATATCTATTAAATCGAGTTGGTCTAATATGTCCTTTAAGTCTGCTGTTTCTTTGTTAATTTTCTTTCTTGAGGATCTATCTAATGATGTTAATGGGGTATTGAAATCCCCTACTATTATAGTATTGCTGTTGATCTCTCCCTTTAAGTCCATCAAAGTCTGCTTTATATATTTAGGTGCTCCTATATTAGGTGCGTAGATATTTATAATGGCTATATCTTCCTTTTGGATTGCTCCCTTTATCATTATGTAGTGACCTTCTTTATCTCTAACTATGGTCTTTGTTTTAAAGTCCATTTTGTCTGATATAAGTATTGCTACCCCAGCTTTTTTTTCATTTCCATTTGCGTGAAATATTTTTTTCCATCCTTTTATCTTCAGCCTGTGTGCATCTTTTGATTTAAGGTGTGTCTCTTATAGACAGCATATGTATGGGTCCTGTTTTCTTATCCACGCAGCTACCCTATGTCTCTTGATCAGATTATTTAATCCATTAACATTTAAGGTTATTACTGATATGTAATTGTTTATTGCCATTTTCTTCTTTAAAACTGTATTCCTCTTTTGCTATATTCTTTTTTTCCATTGATCTGTTTACAACAGGTCCCTTAGCATTTCTTGCAGCCTTGGTTTGGTGCAGTGAATTCCTTGAGTTTTTTTTTTGTCTGTAAAGCTTTTTATTTCTCCTTCAATTTTAAATGATAGCCTTGCTGGATAAAGTAGTCTTGGTTGTAGGTTCTTGTTCTGCATTACTTTGAATATTTCTTGCCATTCCCTTCTGGCCTCAAGTGTTTCTGTTGAGAAGTCAGAAGTCATCCTTATGGGGGCTCCTTTGTAGATGATAGTCTTTTTTTCTCTAGCAGCTTTTAATATTTTCTCTTTATCATTTAGCTTTGGTATTTTAATTATGATGTGTCTTGGTGTTGGTTTCTTTGGGTTTCTCCTTAATGGAGTTTTCTGTGCTTCCTGAACATGTGAAATGTTTTCCTGCCTTAATTGGGGGAAGTTTTCCACTATGATATGTTTGAACAAAGTCTCTATCCCTTGTTCTTTCTCTTCTTCTTCAGGAACCCCTATGATGCGGATGTTATTTCTCTTTATGTTGTCACAGAGCTCTCTTAGAGTTTCCTCAGACTTTTTGAGTCTCTTTTCTTTTTTCTGCTCTGCTTCCGTGCCTTTATTTATCGTGTCCTCTAACTCGCTGATTCGATTCTCTGCTTCATCCATCCTGCTTTTAATTCCTTCCATTGTATTCTTTATTTCAGATATTGTATTTGTCATTTCTGACTGATTCTTTTTTATTATTTCAATGTCCTTTTTTATATTTGTTATCTCTTTATTTAGGTTTTCGTAATGGCCATCTATGGTTGTTCTAATATCTTTGAGCATCCTAACAATCATTATTTTAAACTCTGCATCTGGTAATTTGGTTATATCTGATTCACTTAGGTCCTTTTCTGGGGATTTCTCTTGGTTTATTTGTGTTGTATTTCTCTGCCTCCGCATTTTCTCTTCACGGGAGTGGCTGTGATCACGCGCTGGGGTGGCCTTGGCCTTTGCCCCGCCCCCGTGTGTGACGTTATGCTCGGTCCTGAGGGCACTGGCGAGCACCTTTGCTCAGCTGCGGGTCTCCACCTGTTTCCGGGCTTTTGCCCTGCCCTTACAGGAGGAGCCCGCTCGAGGAACAGCTGCTAGCCTTGGCTCTACCACCAGGCAGAACTGCGTGCCCAAGCTCAGCTCAGTAGCAGAACTCTGCCTCTTCTGGGCTTTTGGCTCCACCCATGTTGGAGGGGTCAGCTACCAAGTCAGACCGCAAGCCTGGGTTGCATGGGTGGGGCAAGGCTGTGCTCCTGTGCCCTTGCTCAGGGGCTGGTCTCCACCCTTTCCGGGGTTCCCGCCCTTCTCCCGCAGGATGGATTACAGGCTGCTGGCAGCTGAGCTTGACCGCTTTTGCACGCCCCCTTCACCCCCTTCTCCCCGGCCGGGCAAGATTGAGCTCACATCTGAGCCCAGTGGTGGCCAGCTGGCTTCTACCCCTGCCAGCAGAACCGTGCTTTTGTCTCCCGCTGCCGCCCACCCTCCAGCGAGCCCTCAGCCGCGTGGTTGGAGGCGTTGTAGCTTGGACCCTAAGACTCACTACTGTAGACCCAAAAGCTCCCTCCTTCTATGCAACTCTGCTCTGAGTGCCGCGGGGGAGCTTGTTTGGCTGCTCTCCTGCTTCCCTTTGCTGGTATTGCTGTTTCCGGGGGAAATATTCACTTCCGCTTTGGGGAGTGACTCGTCCCAGGGGTTAGGGTGGCTATCTCCCAAAATGTTTCTCCCTGTGCCTCCTAGATTACACTCTCTTCCTGTTACTCTGGTCCTCTCCTCTCTCCCCATCCCCAGGAGCCCCGGGTGAGTGGTTGTGAGAGAGATGTTCTGCGCGGTCCCTTTAAGAAGGATCCTGGGTCTGAGAAATCAGACTCTTTCTCACAAACAGTATCCTGACTTGTTTCCAGCTAAATACTGTCCTTATGCCTCTTCTGGGCTCTGGGGCTGCAGGCTGGGGCTTTGTTCCTGGGGCTTAGGATCCTTCCCCCTCTGCTAAACTCACTTCCCGCCACGTGAGTCTCTCCCTGCTGCCATTCGCTCCAGGGAGCTGAGCAGCCCTCTCCGCGTTTCCGCTTTTCCTACCAGTCTCGGTGTGGCTTCTTCAGTGTTCCTTGGTTGAAGAGTCCTCTTAGTTTAGTCCAAAGTTGGTTTTTCCAGATGATCGTTCTTAAAATTAGTTTGTAATCCACTTTGGTTCTGGGAGGTAGATGTTGGTACGTCCACCTACTCCAGCGCCATCTTGTCTCTCCTCTCCTTAGTTTTTCATTGATTGCTTTCTCATATGTGCCTTGACTGGGGGGCTACAGCAGACTGAATGACCCCTTGCTCAAGCCAGAGACCTTGGGCTCAAGCTGGTGAACCTTGCTCAAACTAGATGAGCCTGTGCCCGATCTGATGACCTCGGGGTTTCAAACCTGGGTCCTCCACATCCCAGTCTGATGCTCTATCCACTGAGCCACCACCTGGTCAGGCTGTGTTTGGTTTTTTTAAAGCATATGTGTCTCATGAAGGAGGCATGTGGTAGGTTGTAGGGACTTCATTCACCCAGGGAGGCCTGGAGGAGCAACTGGTCAATGGAACAGCAGTGAAAACCGAATTTAATGAAGAGGAATCATTCTGTGGTGGGTGGAAGTCATGTGACTACAGCTCCCTCTGGCTGGGAGAGAGGCAGTGACCAACACCTGAACCTGGAAAGAGAGCCTAAGCCGGCTCTAAACCAGCAAGGTGTCACTCTGTGCCTCAGGGACCAGTGTTGGAGCTCAGTGGGTAGTAAAGAATGAGGACCATGAGTCAAGATCACAATATGGTTCCCAACTTCCAGACCACCAAGTAATATTTTCAGTTATTATTTTTACTTTGTATCGTATAAGCTTCTCATTTTATTGTCTTTATTTTATAGCATTCTGTTCCTCAAAAGCCTCTGTTTCCTTCTGTGAGCTCAGATTCCCTGGGAAGTGCATTGTGTGAGGGTGAAGGGACTGCAGCCCAGCCTTTGACCTGGGACCCTGCTGGCTGGGAGGGGACGGGATGCTCCACAGGCACACAGGCTGTCTCCACACTCCCTGTTCCCGGTGCCCTGCAGGGTGACCCCACATCTCAGAGAACCACCCCTTCCCCAACAGAGACAATTCTCTTTTCCGGGTGTTTGGTTATAACCCCTTTTGGGGAAGGAAGTCAGAGGAAATATTTAGGAACCCTTAGGTCTGAGGCAGGCTCTGGAAGTTCAGATCAAACAGGTTATAATAAACAAGTTTCTCTTTAGAGACAACTACTCCAGGCAGCAGGTGAGACTCACCTGGAGGTGACCGGAAGTGGGCAGCATGGCAATATCCTGAGTGTCAAGGCCTCCAGCTTGGCCACGTCTTCCCCTCCATGAACTAATAAGTCATTGATGGCTGCATTCAAAAGCCAGCACGAGCAGACCTGATCAGTTTGAACCAGACAGGTGACGCCTGACTGCAGAGGAGAAACAGGAGCCATCAAAGGGAGGGCACCATTTTGTTCAGCCAGATGGGAAGCCTCAGCTTTAGCCAAAGTCGTCTCTCTCTTTATAGTCTCTTGCTCCATGTGCCACCCCTTCTCCACAAATGTTTACAATAAAATCTATCCCTGCCTCTGAGAGATCAAGTTTAATTTTTTTTTTTTTTTTTACAAAATTGGAGGAAGAGAGTTGGAGGTAAGTTGTGCCGGAATAATAAATACAAAACAGATTCTCAATACATCATAGGCTGACACATCAGGGACTCAACAATTGCTGGAACCTGTACTCTCTCATCTGCTGACTCACTTCCAGACAAAGCCCACCAGCTTTGATTTCCTCATTTATTTCCATAGACAAACTGTACTTCCTCTCCATGGGCAAGCTAATGAATTTTATAATGACTTACTTCTGCCTTATTTTCACATCCTATTTGAGTTTAAAAGTTGGGGTTTGATGATTAAATACCTATAACATCAATATTTTGTTTCCAAAGACACTTTAATTTTAAATGAATATTGCAAAGCATCATATACAAGTGCACCTGTTTATTCCAGTTTGGCCATTTCCTTCACTACTTTCATATCAGAAGAATTGCAAAGATTAATTGTTATTACTATACTCTTAAATGTAAAAAGCATCACTCTGACATTGGGCACTGTTTCACATTTTTAGGAGAAGTATGATTTACGAAACACCCCCCCACACACCTCTCACTTTCATACAGAGTCTTTCCCTTTTTCTTACAGAACGATGTAGTGGACAGAGCCAGGGTTTGGAGTCAGACTGACCAAGTTCACATTCCAGTCTTACTTTTATTAGGTGTATCATTAGGCAAGTTATTTAAGCTTCTGAATCTCAGTTTTCTCACCGGCAAAATGAAGACAATAATACTTATGGGAAAGGGCTGCTTAGAAATCAATGTGATTGTTTGAAAGCAGTGATTCCCTGGACCAGCATCAGCAGCACCTGGAATCTTGTTCAAATGCATAATTCAGGCCCTGCCCAGGCCTACTGAATCAGAAGCTCTTGAGGTGGGGCCCAGCAGTTCTGGTTTAACCAGTCCTCCAGGTGATTCTGACGGCCACTCCCATGTGAGAGCACCTGGTTTAAAGAACGTGACATACAGCAAATGCTCAATAGTTCAGTTTTCCTTCTTTCTCTTTACATAGCACCAGCAATTCTTTGTACCTAATGACTCAGACGTGAAATGAGCTAATGATTCCAGCCTCCTTGATTGGTTTCATATAACACAAACTCTAAACAAAACCGTCCTTCCAGGATGGATGCCCTCAGTCCCAAAACATTATGTAATTCAGCTCAGAGAAGCCATCTTCCAGGAAGCACACTGAAGAGAAGGTGGGCAGATAACATGGTGCATTATTTTATGTGGCTCCTTCATAGGAGGAGGTTTCTTCATTTCAAAAAGAAACCAGGTACTTTCCAATTCCCAAACAGCCGAGCCACTGGTGGGGCTGAAGCCTTGACTAAATGCTGCCATCCTGTGGGCAGAAGCGAGAGATAGTTCATGACCACTTGGCAATCCAACCAGCAATGCTGGGCACCTATCACATACCAGCCCCAATCTGGGTCCAGGCCGGTACAGAGGTGTAGCCTCTGAAGCCCCTGGCCTGAGGAGCATATGAACAGACAGTATGTACCCAGTGCAGGGCCAGTGGAAGGAGGTGTTTACTTACTTTCTAGTGCCTGAAAAGACTATTTAAATATACAATCTGTTCCCTAAGGGCAGCAGAGAATTTGCAGAACTATTAATAACGTTTCACAAAACAACAAATATACAGATTTTTAAGTGAGAAACTAAAAATTAAGAGAAATTTTAAAATGCTATTCAAAGGCCATTTCTAATTATAGTCTCTTAATGGAGAAAATGTGGAATGGATTCATTTCTCTCCTGATGTAACATAGGCTCTGTGAGCTCTCATTGATAAACTGAGGCTCTCATTTGTATCTGTTCACTCCTCATGATTTAAAGTCCTGGGAGGATATTTCATTTTAACACAAAAATGCCATCCTTTGAGCAAATGTAACTAACTTGAATTCTGTGTATACCTAATTCAGACTTTCAGAAAAAGAAAAAAATATAATACTTATCTACCTACCAGAATGAGAAACTGGCTAAAACAATGGTGGAATATGTCAAAAAAGATTTGGAAGGCAGCTTGAAAGCACTCCCAATGGCCAAATCTGAAAAACAATGATTATAGCTCATTAAATAAAATAGGAAACATGAGTCTATATACTGATCTAAATAAATTAAATAAAAAGTTTGATAAAAACCTGACTGGTGGTGGCACAGTGGATAAAGTGTCGACTTGTGACAATGAGGTTCCAGGTTCAAAACCCTGATATCCCCAGCTTGAGCACAGGCTCGCCAGCTTGAGCACTGGGTTGCCGGATTGAGCGTGGGATCATAGACGTGACCCCATGGTTGCTGGTTTGAGCCAAGATTTCTGGCTTGAGCAAAGGGTCACTGGCTTGGCTGGAGCCCCCTACCCCCCATCCAACCCCAACCACCCCCATCAAGGAACATAGGAGAAACAATCAATGAACAATTAAAGTGACACAGTTATGAGAGGATGCTTTTCATCCCTCTCCCTTCCTGTCTCTCTCTTTTTCAAAAAAAAAAAAAAAAAAAAGTCTGAAGCCCTGGCCAGATAGCTCAATTGATTGAAGTGTCATCCCAAAGCTCAGAGGTTGCTGATTCGATTCCCGGTTAGGATACATACAGGAACAGGAGCAGCTTAATGTTCCTGTCTCTCTGTCTCTCTCTCCTTGTCGCTCTCTTAAAAAAAAAAAAAAAAAAAAAGTTTGATGAAAAATAGGATACTTTTAAATTTATTTTTATTGAGATGTAATCAACATACACATTATATTAGTTTCAGGTGTACAACATTATGACTCTATAATTCTATATACTGCAAAATGATCATTACCATAAGTCTAGTTAATATCTGTCACCATAATTATAGAATTTTTTGTGATGAAAACTTTTAAGATTTACTCTCTTAGCAACTATCAAACATGCAATACAGTATTATTAACTATAGCTGCCATACTGTACATTACATTCCCATGATATTTATTTTAGAACTGCAGGTTTGTACGTTTTGATTCCCTTAACCCAGTGTGTTCTCCTCCTACCCTCCCATCCCCACTGCCTAGCCTCCGGCAATTACCAATCTGTTCTCTGTATTTTTTAGTTTGTTTTTTTGTTTGTTTGTTTTTCTGAGATTCCATATAAGCAAAATCATATGTTATTTGTATTATTCTGTCTGACTTATTTCACTTAGCATAGTGCCCTTGGGGTCCATTCCTGTTGTCGCAAATGCCAAGATTTCACTCATTTTGTGGCTGAATCATATTCCAATATAAACACACCACATTTTCTTTATCCATTCTATGGACATTTAGGTTGTTTTCCTATCTTGGCTATTTTAGATAATGCTGCAATGAACATGGAGGTGCATATCTCTTTTCAAGTTAGCATTTTCATTTTCTTTGATTAAATACCCTGAAGTGGAAATGGTAGGCCGTAGGGTAGTTCTATTTTCAATTTTGGGGGAACTTCCATACTGTTTTTCTACACAGTTTTTAAATCCCATCACACAGAATGTAAATTGGTACAGACATAATAAAAAATACAGGGTAGGGCAAAAGTAGGTTTACAATTGTGAGTGCGTGAAACAGTTTCATTCTTGTATTATTATTATTGTATTATTTTCCATACAAACAACTGTAAAGCTACTTTTGTCAAACCCTGTATATGGAGGTTCCTAAAACAATTAAATAGAACTAACCGTCTGATCCAGCAATCACACTGCTAGGTACATATCCAAAGGAAATGAGATCAATATCTAATTTTTAAAGATTTTATGTATTAATTTTACAGAGAAAGGAGGAGGGGGAACGAGAAGTATCAACTAATAGTTGCTTCACTTTAGTTGTTCATTGATTGTTTGTTGTATGTGGCTTGACCAGGCAAGCCCAAGGTCTGGAACTAGTGACCTCAGCATTCTAGGTTGATGCTCTATCCACTGCACCACCACAAGCCAGGCAAAATCAACATCTTGAAGAGATACCTGCACTCCCACATTTATTGGAGCATCATTTACAATAGCCAGGCTATGGAAATTACCTAAGTTTCTCTTAACAAAAAAAATGTATAAAGAAAATGTGATGCAGACATTCACACACATGCACACATGCACACCTATGCACACACACAATGAAATATTATTTAGCATTAAGAAAGAAGGAAACTTTGTCATTTGTGACAACCTGGAGGACATTATAGTAAGGAAAATAAGCCAGACACAGAAAGACAAATACTTCATAATCTCAATTATATGGAACCTAAAAAAGGAGACTCATAGAAAGAGAGTAGAATGATGGTTGCCAGGGGCAGGGGGGAGGGAAATGAGACCATCGAAGAGCATAAAGTTTCAGGTATTCAGGATAAATACGTTCTGGAGATCTAAAGGTACTCTCCAGTTTATAAGTGAGATAGGTTCTGTAAGTTTGAAAATGTTTAAGTTTTTATATGCACAGAAAGGTAAAAATAAATACTGTGTTAAGACAAACATCTAATAGGTTCCAACTTACATACAAATCAACTTAAGAACAAACCTACAGAACCTGTCTCGTTTGGAACCCAGGGACTGCTTGTACAGCGTAGTGGACATTAAGAAGGGCAGCTCCTGGCCCTGGCCGGTTGGCTCAGTGGTAGAACGTCGGCCTGGTGTGCAGAAGTCCCGGGTTCGATTCCTGGCCAGGGCACACAGGAGAAGCGCCCATCTGCTTCTCCACCCCTCCCCCTCTCCTTCCTCTCTGTCTCTCTCTTCCCCTCCCACAGCCGAGGCTCCATTGGAGCAAAGATGGCCCCGGGCACTGGGGATGGCTCCTTGGCCTCTGCCCCAGGCGCTGGAGTGGCTCTGGTCGCGGCAGAGCGACACCCCGGAGGGGCAGAGCATCGCCCCCTGGTGGGCAGAGCGTCGCCCCCTGGTGGGCGTGCCGGGTGGATCCCGGTCAGGCACATGCGGGAGTCTGTCTGACTGTCTCTCCCCGTTTCTAGCTTCAGAAAAATACAAAAAAAAAAAAAAAAAAGAAGGGCAGCTCCTTGAGCCTTAGCAAACCAAGGAAAACTTCCCAGAGGAGGTTAGAGTCAAGTTCAGTTTGGAATGATTAGCAGGAGTTCGTCGGGTGACAAAGGGAAGAGAAGATGAGGGGTACAGGAAGAAGTGTGCCTGGCAAAAGGAACGGGGGCCTCCTGGGAAACCAGTACATCAGCCAGGGAAGCTGGAGTGGGAGGAGAGAGGAGTCCTCGGATGCCTGGCTATACAGATTAGGCTCTGTTCCAAGGGTGATGCCGAGTCGTTGGAGGGTGGGACGCAAGAATGACATGCTTAGATAAGCACTTTAGAAAGCTAAATTTAGCTGCAGTTGTGGAAAGATGTTTTAGAAAGGAACACAGTTAAGAGGCTGTTTCGGTAATTTAGGAGAGATATAGGAGGACTTGGAATAAATTAGAATCCGTGAGAGAGAGAGAGAGAGAGAAGTGGACAGATGGAAGAGAAGGAAGCAAAACCAACAGGTGGTTGAGTAGCCAAGGAGAGGGAGCCTGGAAATTTATTGGAATTGCAACTGCCATGATAGTGAGTCATCCTATCCATGAATGTTTTTTTTTTTTTCTTTTTAATTGTCTCAGTAATGGTTTACAACTTTCTTCATAGAAGGCTTATTTTTTTGTTTGTTCCTATATATAACTAATATTGTCTTGGTATTTAAACGGTATCTTAAAGCCTCAATTCTTCTTCCCAAGCTGATAGGCTAAAAGACAGCTATTAGCAAAATGACTTGTGTTATCATTGGGCCAAATGCTCAGCCACATTGGGAAGCCAACATTTAAAGAAAAACCGCACCATCCAGAGAAGCAGACTAGTGGCCAAATAGCAAATGGAGCAGTGCCCTGGCTCCTGTCCTCAGAGACAGCAGGACTACAGCCACAGCCCCAGCCCCCCCAGCAGCTGCCAGAGCTCTAATCAACTGCAGGGGGAGCCCTAGTCACAACCTCCAAGGTGGGTGAGAAAAATTGCCAACATCTGGAAAAAAGCGGATCCCTGAAAGATCTCTCTCTCCAGGAACCAGAGGGCTATTTGTTAACGTGCAGCTTATTAGCAGCAGGCAATGAGGAAGGTTTACACCTAATTTCCAATGCAAAAGGGAAGAACATTACTCTTGGAAGTTTAAAAGTACATGTTTTTACATTTCACTAAATAGGTTTGTTGTGGTGGTGGTTTACTTAGGAATTAAGTAAGGAAGTTATTTTATTGAAACTTCATAGACGTGACAGCCTTGTACAAATGGTGTTTTGATAATTAGGTGTGCAAGTTCTAACAAATGAAGGAATTTTTTAAAAATAGTTCAGAATGCTATGTGGGCAATAAGCAACATATTTATCCAGCCCCCTTTCATTTCCAAAGCCCTTTCCTATCCATTACTATTTTATCATGCCAGTTTCATACATGTGAAAACTGAGGCTCTGACCATTTCAGGATTTGGCTAAAGAGGGTCAAAGTGCTCACACTCAGGAGAGCCAGGACTCAAAGGTCTGATCTTAGGCCGCCCCATCCTTGACAGCACCACACAGCTTTCCCTGTCATATAGAAATCTATTAGTCAGCTTAAAAACACATGTATTTGGCCTGGCCAGGCGGTGGCACAGTGGATAGAGCGTCAGACTGGGATGTGGAAGACCCAGGTTCGAGACCCCGAGGTTGCCAGTTTGAGCGCGGGCTCATCTGGCTTGAGCAAAAAGCTCGCCAGCTTGGACCGAAGGTCGCTGGCTCGAGCAAGGTGTTATTCAGTCTGCTGAAGGCCCACGGTCAAGGCACATATGAGAAAGCAATCAATGAACAACTAAAGTGTCGCAACGAAAAACGAATGATTGATGCTTCTCATTTCTCCGTTCCTGTCTGTCTGTCCCTGTCTATCCCCCACTCTGACTCTGTCTCTGTAAAAAAATAAAATAAAATAAATAAAAATAATTATAAAAAAAACACACAAGTATTTGCTAGAATAAAAGACAATAACTAAAATACAGTATAACTACAATTTTTATGCTAACTGATTAAAATGTTTTACCCCATTTATTATGAAGTCACAGGAAAGCTTATGGTAAAAGGAATTCTCAGAATAGCTAAAACCCCCACAAGAGATATGAGCATGAGAGAATTTTTCCTCATCTGAGCATTGCTAATCTATAGCATTCACTGAACCAGGACCCTCAGCTGGCCTCCCTAAAGTCACATACAACTGCCCAGGTTGAGGTTGATCCTTTCCAAGTTGGTGGACCTATGAACAGGTCACACTTCCACTGCAGAGCAACCTTCATTCTCAGAATGAGAAGATGGTCATACAAAGTATGTTTTACTTTTATTAAATATGCCATTTGACAAGATAGGCTCTTCCCTCTGATAACCAGATTACTTTCAATAGAATATAGACTAAATGGTTCTTCCTGGAATAAAATGCACTGGGGAATATTTGGTGCCAGTAGCTAAATTAGCTTAAATATTTTCCCAAATATTCTGAAGCTTCTCAAAGAGAATTGGTTTTTTTTTTAACCCTTGGGACATTAAAAGAAATTGGACACATTAACAATGAACACATGAACACAATAACAATGGGCTTTAATCTACACGGCCACATGCAAGAGAGAGAGAAGGGAATTGTTTGAATGATGCTTTGGAACTATTTGGATTAAGTGAGTTTACCTCAAATCTATTATAAGCAATAGCAATCATTATTTCTCCTCTTTTGGGTGTTTTTCTTTTTCCTGAAAAGTGTTTTCTTCTCATAAAGAATATTTTGCTTCTAGATTAGTCACTTCATTATTAATTTCTTCCCCTACTAATTTAAAGAATGACCCTAAATGTAGGCTTACATTTTAAAAGATGGTTTGTTTTGCTTTAAAAAATATATTAAGGAGTTTGTTTGGTTGGTTGGTTGACTGGTGAGACATCAGAGGTGGCTTTCAGTTATTAAGACAATTGACTAAGTTGTTCTGGAAACTTAAACTTATGTTTATTAAGAAACCAAGTTAAACTATAAAACACAATTGCCTCAATCTTGAAGTGTTTTCATAATGTTAACTTTAAAAGTCATTTTAGAAATTATCTGTTTCCCAAAAAAGCTTTTATCTCAAATTTATTATTTCTTCCACTACATTTCAATTTTGCTTTGTTTTTATTAAATTCAAATAAAGGTCAATATAATTCTTATGTAAGATAAGGTTCTTTTGAATATAGATGACAGAAACTTAAGCAGTAAAAGGGAATGTGCTGACTCCCCAAATTGAGAAGGCCAAGGGCATCTCTGGATTCTAATGGATCAGAGATTTCCTCGGGATTCTGCTTGCTTTATCTTTTAGTTTTATTTATCCCTCTTTGACTTCATTCTTCTTCTACATTCACTCCCCAAATGGTGGTGAGATGACCTCAGGAAGGTCTCTTCTCATACCAGCCTAGTTTAACAACCTGGAGGAAAAAGCCTTACAAAAGCTAGAAGAAATTCTGATTGGTCCCCTGTAGAATGAGTTGCATGCCCAGCCATCAACTAATCTGGGTGGCAGAAGAGTAGAAGAGGATTCTGGTTGGCTAGACAGGTCATAGGCCCACCCCAGAGAGGGGAAGGTTAGCCCAAACTGACCAATCAGATAGATTTCTCATAAGAAAGAAGGGGGGTTCTACTACAAGAAGAGGGACAGAAGTGACATGGGACAAACCAAAGTAGGCATTCAGGTCCACACTTTTTTTGAGAAGAGAGGAGATAGACTCCTGCATAAGCCGCAACTGGTAACTTGGCAACCCCCACCTCAGGCGGACACTTGAACCAAGCAAGCCACCGGCTATGGGAGGGGAAGAGGGAGAGAAGGGGAAGAGGGAGGGAGGTGCTTGGTCAGGCACCTTAAATAATTTTTACAAAAAAAGAAAATGAATGGACTAAGCACACAACTTAAGAAGTAGAAAACAGACTGACCAGGCGGTGGCACAGTGGATATAGTGTTGGACTGGGATGTGGAGGACCCAGGTTCTAAATCCCGAGGTTGCTGGCTTGAGCGCAGGCTCACCAGCTTGAGCACTGGGTCACTGGCTTTAGCATGGGATCATAGACATGACCCCATGGTTGCTGGCTTGAGCCCAAAGGTCACTGGCTTGAGCCCAAGGTCAATGGCTTGAGCCCAAGGTCAATGGCTTGAGTAACAGGTCACTCGCTCTGCTGGTGCCTCCCAGTCAAAGCATATATGAGAAAGCAATCAATAAACAAGCAATCAACAAACAACTAAGATGCCACAACAAAAAATTGATGCTTCTCATCTTTCTCTTTTCCTGTCTGTCTGTCCCTCTCTGTCTGTCAAAAAGAAGAAGAAGGAGGAGGAGGAAGAAGAAGAGGAGGAGGAAGAAAACAAACAACAAAATAAATGCAAAGAATGTGGAAGGAGGCCCTGGCTGGTTGGCTCAGCAGTAGAGCATTGGCCTGGTGTGTGGAAGTCCCGGGTTCGATTCCCAGCCAGGGCACACAGGAGAAGTACCCACCAGCTTCTCCACCCTTCCCCCCTCTTTTCTCTCTATTTCTCTCTTCCTCTCCCACAGCTAAGACTCCACTGGAGTAAAGTGGGCCTGGCACTTAGGATGGCTCCATGGCCTCTGCCTCAGGCACTAGAATGACTCCAGTTGCAGCGGAGTGACGCCCCAGATGGGCAGAGCATCGCTCCCTGGTGGGCATGCCAGGTGGATCCCAGTTGGGTGCATGCGGGAGTCTGTCTGTCTGCCTTCCAGCTCCTCACTTTGGAAAAATACAAGAAAAAGAAAGTAGAATGATAAAGATGATAATTATTATAAGGGTAGAAACAGAAATAGGAAATGAAATAGAAAACAAAGATACAATAGAGAGAATAAACAAGGCCAAAATTCAGTTCGAAAAGATCAACAAAATAAACAAACCTCTGCAATGATTTATCTAAGAAAAAAAGAGGAGAAGGCATAGATCATTTATCGGTTTTCACTATAATGTTATGATAACTAACAAAATCCCAAGTCTCAGTTTATTTTTTGCTTGCTGTACATGCTGACTATAGGTTCCACTGCTAGACTCTGCTTCATGTATCTTCTTCATTCTGGGATCCCCATTCAGAAACATGCTATTCTCATAGAAGAGGGAAATGAGCAAGAGGCATAGTGAAAACACACAATATCTTTTAAAGTTCCTGCTCAGCTATGATGTCACTGTGACCAAATCTATTGTCAGCAGGGTGGATATGCATATTCCTCACACAAGAGGCACTTCCAATCATACAGCAATCGGTGGGAATGTATAGTCCTCTTACAAGAAGGATTATTCATATTTGGGGAGCAATAAATACAGTCTACCATAAGACATATTAAAAATGAAAAAGGAATGACTGCAATACAGCAGAGATTAAGAAGAAAACAACTTTATACTAATAAATTTGAAATCTTTGATAAAATGGAAAAATTTATGGAAACATAGTACTTATTTAACGGATTCAAGGAGAAATAGTTACCTGTATTGACCCATAATTATTTAAGAAATGAGAGCAGTATTTAAAAATCTTCCCACAAAGAAAATATCCAGTGTTATAGGTGAATCCTACTGCAACTTAAAGGAAAAGATTATTTCAATCTTATTAAAATTCTTTCAGATGACATATAAACAGAAGGAATATGCCTCTTATCATTCTATGAGGCTTTATGTCCAAACAGATGAAGATGAAACGAGAAAGGAAAATCATAAACCCATGTTGCTCATTAATAAAAATGCAAAAATTCTACACAAATTGTAAGCTGGGTTCAATAGCATTTATGGTCAAGTTGTTTACTTAAGAACACAAGGATAATGGCCCTGGCCGGTTGGCTCAGTGGTAGAGCGTCGGCCTGGTGTGCAGAAGTCCCGGGTTCGATTCCCGGCCGGGGCACACAGGAGAAGCGCCCATCTGCCCCTCCACCCTTCCCCCTCTCCTTCCTCTCTGTCTCTCTCTTCCCCTCCCGCAGCCAAAGCTCCACTGGAGCAAAGATGGCCCAGGCGCTAAGGATGGCTCTGTGACCTTTGCCTCAAGCGCTAGAATGGCTCTGATTGCAGCAGAGCGACGCCCCAAGATGGACAGAGCATCGCCCCCTGGTGGGCATGCCGGGTGGATCCCGGTCAGGCCCATGCGGGAGTCTGTCTGACTACCTGCCCATTTCCAGCTTCGGAAAAATACAAAAAAAAAACAAAAAACACAAGGATAATTTAATTTTAGAAAAATCTATAAAAGTCATCTATCATATTAAAATATTAAAGGGAGAGAAAATATATATGATCATCTCAATAGGTGTAGAAAACTGATTAAATTCAATATACATTCTGTATATATCAAGATTCTAAAAATCTTTAGTAAACTAAAAATGAAAGGAACATTCTTTAACTTGAAAAAAGGGATTTACAAAAAGCCTACCAAAATATCATTACAAATTTATTTATAAAAAAATTTACAAAAATAATTCTAAATGTCCTCAAAAATCAAGATCAAGTCTAGAGTACCTGAATCAAGAATGTCAAGAAAATATCACATTTCTGTTAACATTGTAGTGGAGGTCCTAATCAGTGTAATACCTAAAGAAAAACAAAAGGCAGGACATCCCCTCCCCCACGCCCCCCCAGACAGGAGAGGGGAAAAAAACTGGCGCTGTTGTCAGGTAATGATTGTTTAACATTAGAAAATCCAAAAGAATCAATAGACAAATGATTAGAATCAAAGACAAATTACTGTATCCAGCAAGTTGGCTGAATACACTATCAATATACAAAAGTCCAATTTATCTCTACAACAGCAACAAACAATTAGAAAACATAATTTTAAAGTACATAATTTACAATAGCAACAAAACTACAAAGTATCTAGGAATAAATCCAACAAAAGTGGAAGATCCAGACAGAAGATAATGAACATTTACTGAAATACATTAATTAAAACCTAATAAAAAGAGAGCTATCCCTTGTTCATGAATTGGAAGACTCAGAATTATAAAAATGTTAATCCTCTTCAAATTTATCTATCTATCATCTATCTATCTATCTATCTATCTATCTATCTATCTATCTATCATCTATCTATCTATGTTCATTCAATGCCAATTAAAGTCACAACAGGTTGCCTGACCAATGGTGGCACAGTGGATAAAATGTCAACCTGGAACACTGAGGCCATTGGTTCAAATCCTGGGCTTGTCTGGTCAAGGCACATATGGGAGTTGATGCTTCCTGCTCCTCTCTCCCTTCTCTCTCTCTCTCTTTCTCCTCTCTCTAAAATGAATAAATAAAATCTAAAAAAACCCCAACTCAACAGGTTATGTGTGCGCATGTGCAGCATATGACTTGAGTGTCTTGTTCTAAAATATGTATGGAAAAACAAAGGACCCAGAATAGCCATGACAGAAGATGAAGAAGAAAAATAAGGAAGACTTGCCCTACTAAATAATGAAGACTTTTATAAAGCTATGGTAATTAAACAGTGTGGTGTTGACACTAAAATAGACAAATTGTCCAGTAAAACAGAATAGACGGCTCAGAAAAACACCCATACATAAATGAATATTGATATATGACCAAGTTGGCATGATGGATCAGTTGGAAAAGATGAGTCTGGTAAACAAACAAATCTGGAAAAAAAGTCATTTGTATGTAAAAAGTAAAATTGGATCACTACCTCACACCATAAACAAAAGTAAATTCCAGAAAGAATAAGGATTTAAATGTCAAAAGCAAAACTAAATACTTTTAGAAGAGTAAGTTAATATATATTAGGGTAGAAAGAAAAGCACAATAAATATTTATAAATTCAAAATTAAGAACACCCATTTATCAAAATAGAGAAGACAAGTTACATATGAATGAAGAAATTTGCAACGCGTGTAAATTACAAAAATAAAAATTTTGGTGTTTAGAGTATATAAAGAATTTGAGAAGCCACTAAAAAAAGGGGGGCAAAAGACATAAGCTGACTATTATAAAAATAAGACAGGACAGCCTCTATATATTGGCCCCTAGGTTTTTTATTTCTTCACAGTAGGCTGGGACCTATAAGTTCAAAAGCTCTTGTTTGCTTTCATGAGCAATACCACTTAAAATTAATTTGTTAATGTTAAATTAGTCCTATAATTTTTAAGGTATTTTTTCTTTTTCTTTTTTTTTTTTTTTGTAACTCATGAAAAGTTATCCAGGATAAAAAGAAGTGTTGAAAGAGTCTGGGAGCACAAGAGGAAACTCTCATTGTCACAGCACTGCTTGGTGGTTCAGGGCAGGAGAGTTAAGAGGTGGAAATATGCACATACATACATGTACACACTTGCAGGCACACATGTACATACACATATACACAGATTATTCCATTAAGCAGAATCCTCTGTTATCTGAAATTTCTTAAGCAGATGCCACACTACACCAAAATATATGATCAAATCAGATGTGTTCAGAAAAGAAGCAAAAAGAAAGATTAACATCTTTCCTAAAAAAAAGTCCAGCGTCTAAAGTCTGTTGCAGTTCTGGTATCAGATCAGTGAAGGTTGTTCTCTTGCCATGCCTACCAAGACTATATGTCCCCTACTTCTTCTCAAAATGACAATAATAATAGTCCCAAGACTTCACTTTGGTTTTACACAGTACCTACTGTATAATGACTAAATACTTTAGAGTTACCTGGGCAGGACACAGTAATATGGGCTATTATCAGTGGCATTAAAGGCTCAGAAAATCGGTGAACAGAGAACAGGTCAGTCACCATCTTACTGAATGCAATCTTGATCTCTTGATCAACACTATAAATACTGAAAGATATATTAATGTTAAATTAAAACTAGGGTAAACCCCATATCGTCTTCTTCTTTTTTTTTTAAGTGAGAAAAGGGGAGATAGTTAGGCTCCAGCATGCGCCCTGACCGGGATCCACCCAGCAACCCCATCTGAGGCCAATGCTCAGATCAACCAAGCTATTTTTAGCACCTGAGAGTGATGCACTCTGACCAACCAAGCCATCCTCAGCGCCAGGCCACACTCAAACCAATCGAGCTACTAGCTGTGGGAGGGGAAGGGAAAGAGAAGGGGAAGAGAAGCAGATGGCCACTTCTCCTGTGGGCCCTGACCAGAAATTGAACTTGGCACATCCATATGCTGGGCTGATGTTCTCTATCCACTGAGCCACCAGCCAGGGCCAAAACCCATATCTTCTTAATAAAAGAAGTGAAAACTTGTGACAAAATATACTTGGTATCCCTAATTGCTTTTCTTTACTCTGGTTCACTCTAGGAGAGTTTTGTGCTTTTTTGTTGGGGACTGAAAGACAACAGGGTCTTTGTAGTTTAGATTTTTGGGGAACAGAGGTGTGGGGAACTGGCAGTAAGCTAACAGTCTGCCCAACCCCCCACCTCACTTGTTCTGTGAAGTTGCTAAAGGCTGTTAAGCTGTGGTGCTGGATTGTTTATACTCATCCTACTCATCATGTCCCCGGTAAAGACTGGAGGTATGTTTCTTTTATCCTTTGTTTTATGAAGTTAAGATGTTATGTATGGTGAGGATTTTCTGCACTCTGTAAAATTCTTGGGTTGCCTTGGAAATGTGATCAGAGATCTCTGATTTGCTAATGGCCCACTTTGCCCTATAAATAAAGCAAGAAGCGGGTGTGAAGCACGCTCTGCTCTTGCCTGGAGTGCACTCTGCTCTTGCCATCAGCATTGCAGAGGTCTCCTGAGCCCATCCTTAATTCTGCCCGTTCCCACTCAGGGACCTGGAATTACTAGCTGTGCTGGTTCGCGCCATTTTTTTCTTTATTTTTTAATTGAATTTAGTAGGATGACATTGGTTAATAAAATTATATAGCAGGGGTCGGGAACCTATAGCTCATGAGCCAGATGTGGCTCTTTTGATGGCTGCATCTGACTCGCAAACAAATCTTTAATAAAAAAAATAATAACGTTAAAAATATAAAACATTCTCATGTATTACAATCCATTCATTTACTACCACTCATGTTCATGGTTGTGGGTAGCTGGAGCCAATCACAGCTGTCTTCCGAGACAACACCAAATTTTTATTGGATAATGCATAACGTACATGGGTCGTTGTATGGCTCTCATGGAATTACATATTAAAATATGTGGCGTTCATGGCTCTCTCAGCCAAAAAGGTTCCCGACCCCTGTTACATAGGTTTTAGCTGACTGCTGGTGGTGCAGTGAATAGAGCACAACCTGGGACGCTGAGGTCCCAGGTTCAAAACCATGAGGTCGCTGGATTGAGCAATGGCTCATCTGACTTGAGTACGGGGTCCCCACCTTGAATGTGGGGTCATCCACATGATCCCATGGTCACTGGCTTGAGCCCAAAGGTCACTGTCTTGAAGCCCAAGGTCACTGGCTTGAGCCCAAGGTCCCTTGAGCAAAGGGTCACTGGCTCAGTTAGAGCCCCCCATTAAAGCACATATGAGAAGCAATCAATGAACAACTAAAGTGCTGCAACTACGAGTCGATTCTTCTCATCTCTCTCCCTTCCTGTCTGTCTCTCTTGCTAAAAACAAAACAAAACACTATATAGGTTTCAGGTGTACAATTCTATAACCCATCATCTGTATAAAGCATTGTGTATTCATCACCTCAAATTAAGTCATCTTCCATCACCATTTATTCCCCTAATACTCTCTTCTACCTCCCCCACCCCTCTTTCCCTCTTGTTATCACCATACTGTTGTCTCTATGAGGTTTTTTCCCCCTTAATACCTTCAGTGTTCTCACCCAGCCTCACAACTCCCTCACCCACATCCAGTTTTCTTAAACATATCCCCCCAATAAGCAGAATTTTAGCCATTTAAAGCTGTCTGCTCTGCATACTTCCCGAAACTGCACCCAACATCTGCTAGTCATAGACAAGGTAAACATTGTAGTTGTAAAGACCTCAAGCTGCTGATGCCCTAGGAGCTTTCTTTCCCAGAGACTTTTGCTAGGCTTCTGAGCAACATCTCTTAAAAATGTGGGAATTTCCTTGCCCTTCTCTTTATGGATGTGTTCCTGCCACCCTCCTCCCATAATCTCAGTATTGTCTAGTAGTTCTACTAGGGACTCCTGCATGCAAATCTGTCGAAGATTGCCCAGATAAAGCTTATGTGTGCTACTGTCATCTCATGATCATATCTTCTTCCTTGATCTGCCTGGAAATTGCTTGAACCCTGAATACTGAAATTTATAGAAAAGGAGCTACAGGTGGCTTATAAATACATGAGATGGTTAACCTCAGGGATATGCCAACAAGACCAGAATTTAACTCCCACTTCATTGCCAAACATCAAAAAATCTGAAGTCTTAGAGAAGATGTTGATGCTGGAAGGAGTGTAAACTAGTATAACCAATTTGAATAAAGATTTGGCATTATCATATAAGGTTGAACACTAAATACCCAAGACCTACAGATTCCACTCCTAGGTAAATACACCCAGGAGAAATTTTTGTACAGAAGCACCAAAGGCAATATTGATTAAAACAGCAAAAGAAAACCCTAGAAATTGCATTAATATCAAGCAGCCTGAAAATGCATAAATTATGGTACTCTCACATAATAGATAGTTATGTAGCAGTGAAAAATGAATGAAACTCAACTTTACTCAACAAAAAAGATGAATCTTAATGTTGTGGTCTGAATGCTTATGTCCCCTTAGAATTCACATATTAAAATCCCATGGTCGGCCCTGGCCGGTTGGCTCAGCGGTAGAGCGTCGGCCTGGTGTGTGGGGGACCCGGGTTCGATTCCCGGCCAGGGCACACAGGAGAAGCGCCCATCTGCTTCTCCACCCCTCCCCCTCTCCTTCCTCTCTGTCTCTCTCTTCCCCTCCCGCAGCCGAGGCTCCATTGGAGCAAAGATAGCCCCGGCGCTGGGGATGGCTCCTTGGCCTCTGCCCCAGGCGCTAGAGTGGCTCTGGTCGCAACAGAGCGATGTCCCGGAGGGGCAGAGCATCGCCCCCTGGTGGGAAGAGCTTCGCCCCTGGTGGGCATGCCGGGTGGATCCCGGTCGGGCGCATGCGGGAGTCTGTCTGACTGTCTCTTCCCGTTTCTAGCTTCAGAAAAATACAAAAAAAATAATAATAAAAAATCCCATGGTCTTAAGAGGTGAGGCCTTAGGGAGGTGCTTAAATCGTGAGGGTGGAACCCTCATGAACTGACTTGGTGTTCTTATAAGAGACCCCCACAGAGATCCCTAGTTCTTTCTACCACACAAGGAAAAGTCTTCCACCTGGAGAAAGGTCATCACCCACCATGCTTGCACCCTGACTTCCAGCCACCAGAACTGTGTATAGTAAATTTCTATTGTTTATAAATCTGGTATTTTTTTAGAGGGCCTGGATGGATTAAGACATTAGTAACATGTTTCTGAAAATATAAGTCCAGAACACTAGATTAAAATTCCAAAATACAAAAACTAATACAAATATATTGCTTAATAATGCACATAAATGTGAAACGAAATTAAAGCAATGTAAGAATTATGTAAACACAAATCATGGAGGTTACTTTTGAGGGGGAGGCAGTGTTAAGTGATGAGGGCCAGGTATAAGTAGATGAAAGTTATTGGTAATATTTTCATTCTTGGGTTGGGGTGGTGAGGTGGAGAGTTAAGGTGTTCATTACATAATTTAAAAATAAATTGACTTAATATGAACGGGCTTCCAAGGACTACCGATTATAGTACATTACTAATTCAGTGTTCTTGAGGCTCATTTAAATAAACATGTACGGTACCCACACACCTCTCAGGGCTCTGGCCCAACTACATTATAAATAAGTGAGGAGTTTAATCAAGGATATGAGCAAAAATGTAGCATCCCACAACCAAGAACCTACTCCCCATCGTGCCACACGTCATCAATAGATCAGTAAATATCCAAGGAAGACAGAGCGACAAAATCCTAGTTTAACTAGGACGCAAACAAAAGAGGGAGGAATCACGTGTTGCTCCCTCCCACGCGCGGCGCGCCAATGATGTCACCAAGCCGCGCCCGGGCCATTGATTCCGACTGTAGGTAGAGAGGGCTACGTGGTGGGGCGGGCGGGGGGAGGGTCCGGCGGCAGCTGCAGCCTCCGCTGTAGTGTGCGTCCCGGAGAATTTCAAGACCCGGTAAGAGGCTTTTTCCTTCTTCGTCATCACCTTCTCGGCCGAGCGCCTGGCTCGCTCCGCCTCTCAAGGCTCCGACACTGATGGAACGGGTAGCGCGGAGGCTCCCGGGGGGCTCCGAGGGTGGCCGCGGGGCCCGGTGGGGATGCGGGGGCTGGGGACAGCGGCTGGGCTTGCAGCCTGGCGGGGAGCGGGCGCCTGGGCCCGTGTGCTGGTGTGCGTGTGTGCGCGCGGCTGTGGGCGGCAGAGCACGGATGCTCCGGCGCCCGTGCCAACCCGAGCCCGACAGCTGGGTACCAAAGGCCCTTGTTTCCCTCTCGCCTCGGAGAGGGACTGGATTGCGAGGCGCCTGGGACTGGTCTTGGTGCGCGCCTCCCTGCGCCGCGTAGTGCTAGCTGCAGAGGCCCGCGCCGCATCCCAGGGATAACATCCGCCGCCCTTGGCGTGCCTTACCCAAGGATGGCGTAGGCGGCCGCCGTGGAGAGCCCACTGCGGGGTCACGGCGGCCGCGCTCTGCCTCGGTCTGGTCCTGGTGCAGGAGGCCTAGTTGCGTCACCTCCCCTTCCTTCAGCTGCTTGGTTTGATTCTTGCGCCCGGTTAGAAGGTAAGCCCGCCTCAGGTGTTCCGTGTTGGTGTCAGAGTTTGAGAAACTTGCTTTTCAAAAAGGGACACCTGTCGTTGGATTTTTAAATACGGTGTGGTTAGCTGAGGGAGCAGAATCGAAGCGGCTAAGGGAGCAGACAGGCCTGCACAGTGGCTGTGGCGGCGAGGGAGGCCAGATTTACTAGAACAGGTCAGTGGGAGCAGAGAGCACAGGAGCATTAAATTGTCGAGCAAATGTGAGTGATGATACCAACTTCTTTCTTTACCAGAGGAGGCTTGTTTCTATCGTTTCAAAGGTCCTGGAAAATGTTTTTACCCCTTATTTCATTATTTGATATACAGTAAAGTGCTTGCAAGATGAGGGCAGGGAAACAGTGAAAAGGGACATGAACTTTGGAGTCAGGTCTGCCATTTAGCAGCTGTGTGACATTGAGTTATTTAGCCTCTCTACTCCTACTTGGTCTTATCTATAAAATGAGGATTATTATATCTACCTTTCAGGGTTGTTGTCAGAATTTGAAGTGTCTAGTTATTATTAGTAAGGGCACAGTCCCCAGGCACTTGAATTTACTTCCTCCATGTTGAAGATTTTCCACTGGTACAGCTGCTTGAGAGACAGGCAAACGTTTTGCTATTTTGGATGTTTGCTCCTCTGACAGATATGATAAAGCAGGGGGGGGGGGCACGGGGGGGGGGAGAGAACCTCAAGCCCATAATTTTTCTACTATAGACCTCAACATTGTAGTACTGGGAAGAGGTTAAGGCCTCACTTTATTAATTACAGCTTCTTTTTATTGAGAACTTGTTAGGTGCCTTACACTGTACCAAGCACTTTACATATGTTTATTTATTTAATCCCTCCAGCAACCCAGAGCAATAATTAGTATCCTCATTTTACAGATGCAGAAGGTGAGTCTTGGCCAAGATCCTGACACTAACTAGCTAATGGCAGAACTGAAACTTGAACCCAGACCCTCAGGCTTGTAGTTTGGGTCTTGTTATTTCTCACTGACTAGAGTCCTGGGACTGTGAACCTGTGCAGTGGGGGAAGGGAGAGGGCCAGTATTTACTGCAAGAATAATGTCTCAAATTGTCCAGTGATAAATTATCTTTTATTTTGCCCAGCATTGTCCAGATGTGAAATGAGATTTGGCCTTTTCACCCAGAGAAAAGAAAGGTTCATGGGCACACAGTGCTGGGATTGTAGGCACTCAATAGGTATTTGGTAAATTCCTGTGGAAAGAAGAAAAATTCATAAGGTACTGTTATTTCTGCCAGAAAGAGACCCATTGCTTAATACACAAAGGCTCCCTTGAGCCTAGCTATATGTAATATGAGCATTTTTCTGATTCATGGATTTAAAGATTTGAGGCTGTGTTTCAGACTAAGATTGGTATTATTATCTGTGACCAACTGATTAGAGCTTCATATATGTGAACAACAGGATCTAAGCTTTTGGGCTTTCTGTAGTGATCTCTTAAGACACAGCAGTTTACATTGCTATAACATGTTAGACTTGGACCATAATGGATACAGCTGCTTGAGTTAAGTTTGCTGGAGAACACTGGATGATTGTTTAATATCAGGGATACAGTATTCAAAATACTAGTTTGTTGCAAAATTAAATGGGAAAGATCTGTGACTAATGTGCATTAATGTGGGGATAGCAAAGTGGTTTAAACAGATGATGTTCTTCATGTTTTTTGATGACCTATTCTGTGTTGACCCTCTGTGAAAGAAGACTTAGGGTTTCATAGTGAAGTAGTAGGAACTCACAAGGTTTATCTAACCCATCCATATAAACTGTGACTTACACACACACACACACACACACACTCACCCCAAGGAGTTCTTGTTGCTACTTCTATACCCTTCCAGATACCTTGAAGCCACTATTTCACCATCTTTAACAAACTTAATGGAAGAAACCCTCTGACATAATTCATCCTCCTTTTCTTCTGTACCCAACTACCACACACATGGTGAAGCTCTTTCCCAAAAAGGGGATATTAATCTAATTGCAAATGACAGAAACCCAGTGTAAACTAACTTAAGCAAAAATAGGTTTCCTTTCTTTTGATCATTTAACTAGGAAGTGCAAAGATGATCTTCAGGCATGGCTGGATCATGAGGCTGAAATGAATTTTTTTTTTTTTTTTTTTTTTTTGAAGCTGGAAATGGGGAGAGAGTCAGACTCCCGCATGCGCCTGACCAGGATCCACCCGGCACGCCCACCAGGGGCGGAAGCTCTGCCCACCAAGGGGCGATGCTCCGCCCCTCCGGGGCCTCGCTCTGTTGCGACCAGAGCCTCTCTAGCGCCTGGGGCAGAGGGCAAGGAGCCATCCCCAGTGCCCGGGCCATCTTTGCTCCAATGGAGCCTCAGCTGCGGGAGGGGAAGAGAGAGACAGAGAGGAAGGAGAGGGGGAGGGGTGGATAAGCCGATGGACGCTTCCCCTATGTGCCCTGGCTGGGAATCGAACCCGGGACTTCTGCACGCAAGGCCGACGCTCTACCACTGAGCCAACCGGCCAGGGCCTGAAATGAAATTTTGAGGACTCTTTTGTCCCTGCCTTTCTCGCTGCTTTTTGTTTATTGGCTTCAGTTTCTCCTGTTTTCTCTACAAATACTGTAAAGGCTGTCTACCAGCATTCCCGAGGCTATGACCTTAGAACTGTCTTCTATCATTGTAAACTAATTACTGTGGACAAGGAGATAGGGATACCATGATGGGACAGGTCTGTGTCACAGGCCCACTCCTGGAATGAAGGAGTAAACTACCTCTGTAACCACATGGGGTAGGGAAGTACAGAGGTACTCAGCAGAAAAAAACAGCCAATGACTACACAGGTGTGTGTGTCTGCACGCACACATGTTTGTATGTGCTTTCATATCCTATTTCTTTGAGGCCCATCCAAAGCCTTACAACTGAAATGAACCCACCTCGTTTTGTTTGTCCATCACACACTCATTCTATTGTGGCATTGATCGTGGGTTCTCTGTCGCTTCCATGCCTTTGCATCTGCCTTTTGGGTTGCCCTTTCCTGCTGCTTCATCTGGCTGACTTCCTTTTGGATTCAGATCAGATTTCTCCCAGAAGCCTTCCTTGGCTTCCATCAATGAATTAGGCACTCCTTCTCTGCTTCCATAAACACCTGAGCACAACCCACCTGTGGATTTGATTTCTGTTTGTTAATTGTCTAAACTGGTCAGTTCTTGGTTCTGGCAAGGTGGCTCAGTAGGTAGAGTGCTGTCCTACATTCCAAGGTTGTGGGTTTGGTCCCAGTCAGGGCACATACAAGAAGCAATCAATGAGTGCACAACTAAATGAAACAACTAAGTGAAATGAGTTGATGCTTCTCTCTCTTGCTCAAAGCAATAGAAAAAAACATAATAAACTGGTCAGTTCTCTAGATTGGGAACCCTTGAAAACAGAGATGCTCTTTGCTTTGTATTCCTCACCTCCCATCTTTAACTGTCTTTATGTTTATTTGTAGCACATACAACCAATTGACATTGTATATTTATTTGTATTTTGTTTTGGGGGGGGTTGGTGTCAGGGACAGTTGGGAACAAAGACAGGAAGGGAGAAGGATGAGAAGCATCAGTTCTTTTTTGTGGCACCTTAGTTGTTCATTGATTGCTTTCTCATATGTGACCTGACCCAGGACTACAGCTACAGCAGAACGAGTGACCCCTTGCTCAAGCCAGCAACCACGGGGTTATGTCTGTGATCCTGTACTCAAGCCAGATGAGCTGCACTTAAGCCAGCGACCTCGGGGTTGCGAACCTGCATCCCCTGCATCACAGCCCGATGCTCTATCCACTGCACCACTTGCTGGTCAGGCTTTTTTTTATTATTATTCTTTTTTTGTTTATTTTTGTATTTTAATTCATTTTAGAGAGAGGAAAGAGGAGAAGAAGGGAGGAGCAGGAAGCATCAACTCCCATATGTGTCTTGACTGGGCAAGCCTAAGGTTTCGAACTGGTGACCTCAGTGTTCCAAGCTGACACTTTATCTACTATGCCACCCCAGGTCAGGCCTATATTTATTTGTTTATCGCCATATAAGCTTCCTGAAAATAATGGAAGAGAATTTTTGTGACCCTGGCTGGGTAGTTCAGTTGGTTAGCATCCTCACATTACGTCAAGATTGGGGGTTTGATCCCCAGGGAACATGCAAGAATCAATCAATAAGTGCATAAATAAGTGGAACAACAAATCAGTGTTTCGCTCTCCCTCTTCCTCGCTCTAAAAATCAACAAATAAAAATTTAAAAAAAAATTTTGTTTGGTTTACTGCTGTATCTCTAGGGCCTAGGACAGTGCCAGGCACATAGTATGTGCTTACTAAACGTTTATTAAACAAATGAATGAAAATCTCCCCACAGGGAGAAAATGCTGGTATCATGTTGATGAGGATTCCGACCTACATGGTAGATACAGTTCTCACAGTAAATATGTGTACACTCGAGTACCACGAGGTCCATCCTGGAAAGGCAGAAACTCTCTCCCCAGGTGCGTCTGTCTGAAGCTGCAGAGGCCAAGGGTCAGGCCCCAAGGAGAAGCCACCTGGAAATTCCACTCTGTGAGATGTTGTATTCCCTTCAGACCTTTCTGAATTATGGTAGGATGGATATATATTAAGGATTTTTCTACAGGTTGAGTCTTTTTCCTTATTTTAAAAACATTTTCTTGAGCCAGGTACTATTCTAAGCTCTTTATAAATAACTCATTCTTTGGCCATGGTTTTGGGATCAAGACTTGCAAACTTTAAAAAAAATTTCTTTTTAAGTACTAGGACACTAAAGAAAGGCCAAAAAAAATCCAGATTAAAATTTTATAAAAAAAAGACCACTCTTCATCCAGTTCATCTCACCCTCCAGAGGTGGAGCTACTAATCATAGCTTGTGTGTCTCCTTCTTGACCTTTTCTTAAGATTTTACAGCTACGAGTAAAATAAATATACTATATATATCTTGTTGCTTGGTTTTCGCCCAAATACAGCCAGGTTCCACATGCCGATGTGCACTTTGCCTGTTCCATAGTTTTCAGGTTGCTTCTCCTGCACCCACCCCTGCTCCCTCCGGAGCACAGCCTCCCTGCCTCAGGGTGTGTGGCAGAGCTGAACGGAGTGGAATCCCTCCTACAGCTCTCACTCAGGGAGGACCCAAACCTTACCTTCTACCCATCCCCATTCTCCTGGTTTTTGTGGGACCTTTTGGAATGCTATCCATATCACTCTCACCTCCTAACAACAACAAAAAAAGGGAGGTGGGGAATTCCCATTTATTTATTTATTTTTTAACACAAAAGGAGAGTTCTCATGAAAGTACTGTAGAGACTTGAGATGAGATGCAATTGTTTAACCCCATACTTAGCTGCAAACATCACCCTCTTCTAGTGCTTAGTCTTGATTTTCATCCAACAAAGTGAATACCAGTTTTCAGTGCAATGCCCAACCATTCTGCTGTGCTCCTGCCCTTACCAGGATGGGGTATTTTAACTAAAAAAGGAAAATCTTAGCTAGGTTGAAAAGTAGTATCTCATTTTAATTTGCATTTTTGTTATGATTAAGATTGAACTTGGCCCTGGCCAGTTGGCTCAGTGGTAGAGCATCAGCCTGGCGTGCAGGAGTCCCGGGTTCGATTCCTGGCCAGGGCACACAGGAAAAGTGCCCATCTGTTTCTCCACCGCTCCCCCTCTCCTTCCTCTCTGTCTCTCTCTTCCCCTCCCGCAGCCAAGGCTCCATTGGAGCAGCGTTTGCCCAGGTGCTGAGGATGGCTCTGTGGCCTCTGCCTCAAGCGCTAGAATGGCTCTGGTGGCGGCAGAGCGACGCCCCAAGATGGGCAGAGCATCGCCCCCTGGTGGGCATGCCGGGTGGATCCCGGTCGGGCGCATGCGGGAGTCTGTCTGACTCCCTCCCTGTTTCCAACTTCAGAGAAATACAAAAAAAAAAAAAAGATTGAACTTTTTGCATATGCCTATTAACTATTTTTATTTGTGTTTCAAATTGTCAGTTAATATTTTGTCTATAGTCACTTATTGTGTTATTTTTATAGATTATACAAATTCTCTAAAAAATATGAGTATGTTCATTATAATAAAAACAAAAAACTTTATTTGCTTTGAATATTTTTCCAATTTGGTATTTGCCATATAATTTTGGCTTTATCATTAAACATACGTATTTTTCATTTTTTTGTAGACAAATTTTGTGTTTTTATTTCTTCTGCTGCTTGTAAGCTTTAAAGTGTTTTTTTCTCATTGTGTATTCCAGTATTTTATGGTTTGCTTTTTGACATATTACTTTAAAAAGCTAATATTCAGTTTATTTCAGATTATGACAAGATATTTGATGAAAATATTGTGTAATGTTTTAAATAAAATCCGTTTGAATTAGATAAAGGTCTATGTTTTGTTTTAAAGATCTTTGCATTAGTGTATATATTATATATTTTTCCTTTTTAAAATATCAAAATTTGTTCCACAAAACAAATTCAAATATATGTATAATTCTAATGATTTTAATGTCCTTGGCATTTTCATAAATTGCTGCATGAAACAGTGTTTATCAGTGTCTGTGATCTGGTTTGGACCAGTACTCCTGGTTCCGCTAACAACATCCAAGTATGTAGCCCAGATGATGAGTCTAGCTTCTTCTGGTGCCCTTATTAGTGGGATGCGAACTCTTTTTTACAATAAACGGCACATAATTTATGTGATACATTCAGTGAATTTTGAAAAATATATAATATACCCATTTAGTCACCATTCAAATCAAGAAAATAAAATACCCCCATCACCCAAGAAAGTTCCCTCATGCTCTTTTCTAGTCACCACCATCCCCAAAGGCCGGCACTGTTCCGATAGCTGTCATCGTAAATTAGTTTTGCTAGTTCTAAAATTTCGTGTAAATGGAATTGTACTTTTGTGCATGGCTACTTACAGCAAATTTAAACCATGTGGATTGCATCATTATCTTCTGTATGAATATACCTCAGTTCATTTATTCATCACTTGGTTGATGGACAGTTGGTTTGTTTCCAGTTTGAGGCTATTAAGAATAAAGCTCTATGAATATTGTTTTTTACTATTATGGTTAAAAAGAAATGAAATTTACCATCTTAATCATTTTTGAGTTACAGTTTAGTAATGGTTCATACAGGGAGGGGCAAAAGTAAATTTATAGTTCATATGGAAAATAATATAACTGATAAGTAAAACAGTAATAATACAAGAATAAACTATTTCACCTTCTGCATAACTGTAAGCCTACTTTTGCCCTGCTCTGTGTATTCACATTGTAAAACATCTCCAGAACGTTTTCATCTTGCAACCTGAAACTCTGTACTTATCAAGCAGCAACTCCCCTTGCCCCTTCTCCCTACCCCTGGTTCTAGGACCATTCTGGCATGTCTTGATGGCCATTTTCTGAATCAGGTAGATAGTGCTGGGTCATACGGTGGTTATGTATCTAACCCTAAAGGAAACAGCTGAATTGTTTTCCAAAGTGGTTGTACTGTTTTACATTCCCACTAACAGTGTATAAGAGTTCTAGTTGCTCCATTATCCTGGCCAACATTAGATGTCACGAGTTTTTTATTTTTGCCAATCTGATGGCTGCGAAGTGATATCTCACTGTGGTTTTACCACATCATGTTTTGATTTATTTACATGGCTGTTTCTGTTATTATACTGAGCTTTTTTTTTTTTTTTTTGTATTTTTCTGAAGTTGGAAACGGGGAGGCAGTCAGACAGACTCCCGCATGCGCCTGACCGGGATCCACCCGGCATGCCCACCAGGGGCGATGCTCTGCCCATCTGGGGCGTTGCTCTGTTGCAACCAGAGCCATTCTAGCACCTGAGGCAGAGGCCACAGAGCCATCCTCAGCGCCCGGGCCAACTTTGCTCCAATGGAGCCTTGGCTGTGGGAGGGGAAGAGAGAGACAGAGAGGAAGGAGAGGGGGAGGGGTGGAAAAGCAGATGGGCGCCTCTCCTGTGTGCCCTGGCCGGGAATCGGACCCGGAACTCCTGCACGCCAGGCCGACAATGTACCACTGAGCCAACAGTCCAGGGCCTATGCTGAGCTTCTTAAGGGCAAGTTTCATGAAATACATGTTTATTTCCCTATTGAGGGATAATGATGTTTTATTATAGAAAACTTGAAAATTGTAGAAAATGATTAAAATGAGTAAAACCACAGGTAACTACCTCTCGGGCATCATCATGAACAGGTTGGTGTTTTTTGTGCAAGGTTCTGTTGGTTATCCCACAGATGAGGCAGTTCCAGGGTTGGTTGATTGGGCAACCTAGCAGTGTCCCAGCACTCCATTCTGTCATCCTCGGGGCATTACTTATTTACAGCTAGGAAATTTTGTCACAGAAAGCCCCAGACAGACTTCTTTTTATTTTTATTCAGTGAGCAGAGGGGAGGCAGAGGCAGATCCCCACATGCACTACAACCAGGATCCACCCAGCTAGCCCAGTAGGGGGTGATGCTCTGCCCATTGGGGGGGGGGGGTTTGCTCCATTGCTAGGCAACCAAGCTTTTCCTAGGCCTGAGGTGGAGGCAGTGGAGCCATCCTCGGCACCAGAGGCCAACTCGTTCCAACTGAGCCATGGGAAGAGAGAGAGAGATGTGAGAGGGGGAGGGGTGGAGAAGCAGATGGGCACTTCTCTTGTGTGCCCTGACCAGGAATCGAATCTGGGACATCTACATGTGGGGCCGACACTCTACCTCTGAGCCAGCCAGCCATGGCCCCAGACAGACTTCCTTTTGTGCTTTGTTGACCAGAATTGTATCACCTGTATTATTGGCAAGAGAAATGGACTTGCCAAGACTAGGTTATGAGACAAATCCCATTCCTCCCTCTGGGTCTGGGGAGGAAGCCAGACCTTCTGAGAGGAAAAAACAGAATCTGACCTCTCTCAGAAAGGAAGGCATAGTTCTAGGGTAGGCAGTCAGCACTGTCTGCCATTGAGGCATATTGTTTTTCAAAGCTAAAATTGTTCTCTGTTTACAATTTTATGTTCTTTCCACTTTCATGATACTCACTCTAAATATCACTTTTATGTGTTGTATGATTTATGATTGTACCTGAATCTACTTGGCCATGTCTCCAGTTCTGGACATTAAAGCTATTTTCACTTTTTGCTATTGTAAACAATACTATAGCAAACATAAGGTTTTTTGGTAGATTTCTAATTATCTCAAAGTTTTTATGATTTTATTAACTACATTTATTGCCTGACCAGATGGTGGTGCAGTGGATAGAGCATTGACCTGGGACACTGGGGACCCAGGTTCAAAACTCAAGGTCACCGGCTTGAGTGCAGGCTTGTCAGCTTGAGCATGGGGTTGCATACTTGAGCCTGGGATCATCAAAATGATTCCACTGGCTTGAGCCAAAAGGTCGCTGGCTTAAAGCCCTAGGTCACTGACTTGAGCAAGGGGTCACTGGCTCAGCCGGAGCCCCTGGTTAATTAGTGCCACGTATGAGAAACAATCAGTGAATAACTGAAGTGGTGCAACTACAAGCTGATGCTTCTCATCTCTCTCTCTCTCTCTCAAAAATAAATAAAAATAATTTATATTTATTAATAATGACTGCTGACTATTAACCGAGGTTATGAACATATTTAAGAATTTTTATACACACCGTGCAATTGCTTTGTAAAAAGATTAAACCCATCAGTTCAGCCTTATATAGCAGAGTACCTGTTTTTCCAACTTAGTTTTCCCTTTTCTGTCTTTCTTTCAATCATTAATGTATATTCATTTGACAAATACTTGTTGAGTACCTTCTACAGCCAAAGCGCTATACAAGACTTGTTCTGCTCAGGAAAGACAATGTAAATGATCATACAGACATGTAGTAATTAAAACTAGTGATAAATATTATAAAGAAAGCTTCCTAGGATTTTGGGTACTAAGAACTTTATATGCCTTCTGCCCTTTGGCATAGCGACAGGAGTGGAGGAGAAAACTGTGACTTGGCTTTTCCCAAGGTTCCAAGCCAAGAGTACTCTGTGGCTGTTGACATACAGGATGGAAGATGCCTTTTGTGAAGTCTGGTTAGGATAAGCTTGGTCGTGGAGTGGCACACACCGGTATGGACTTGGGCCTTCATCCAAAGAGCAATGGGAAGCTACTGAAAGGTTTAAAGAAAGGAGATGGCAGTGAGATCATATGTGAGAACCTTCTGAAGGGGGCCAGAGTGCAAAATTAGATTGTGAAGATCACCATGGAATCCCTAATCAGCACTGAGTAATCTCATTTTTTAATTGTTAATTTTATAAATGAACACTTAATCATATCACATTTTCATGTCTTTAATTAATAGTGTGACTGGATATTTCCCCCAAGTGTTTGATGGGCATTTGTGCTTCCTTTTTTGTGAATTGCCTTTTATTGACTGCAGTTTTAGTGTAATGGAGCCAAAGTGCCGACTGTTACCTTGAACAGCCTCTATAACGGGTTGGGAACCTATGACTTGCGAGCCAAATGTGGCTCTTTTGATGGCTGCATCTGGCTCGCAGACAAATCTTTAATAAAAAAAAATAATAACGAGCCTGACCTGTGGTGGCACAGTGGATAACGCATCGACCTGGAAATGCTGAGGTCGCCGGTTCGAAACCCTGGGCTTGCCTGGTCAAGGCACATATGGGAGTTGATGCTTCCAGCTCCTCCCCCCTTCTCTCTCTCTGTTTCTCTCTCTCTCCCCCTCTCTCTCTCCTCTCTAAAAATGAATAAAGAAAAAAAAAAGATTAAAAAAATAATAATAACGTTAAAGATATAAAACATTCTCATGTATTACAATCCATTCATTTCCTACCACTCATGTTCATGGTTGCAGGTGGCTGGAGCCAATCACAGCTATCCTCCAGGACAACACCAAATTTTTATTGGGTAATGCGTAATGTACACGGGTCATTGTATGGCTCTCACGGAATTACATTTTAAAATATGTGGCGTTCATGGCTCTCTCAGCCAAAAAGGTTCCCGACTCCTGCTCTATAACTTTGTTCTGCCTCAGTTTCCTCTTCTGTAATATGGGGATGGTAGTAGTGTATCTCTTTGATAAAGTGATCGTGAGGATTAAAAGATAAACTATAGTGATAACACATATGAGCATTGTATATATATGTGATACCATGTCTAAGTACGTATGTGGGCTTTACACATATATACGTTTAACTGTGTCCTACATATGTATGTTAACTGTGATTCAATGTCTGTTTTCATTTTATTATTAATAGGGTTTTTTTTTTACTTTTTTTTTTACAGAGACAGAGAGTCAGAGATAGGGATAGATAGGGACAGACAGACAGGAATGGAGAGAGATGAGAAGCATCAATCATCAGTTTTTTGTTGCGACACCTTAGTTGTTCATTGATTGCTTTCTCATATGTGCCTTGACCGCGGGCCTTCAGCAGACCGAGTAACCCCTTGCTCAAGCCAGCGACCTTGGGTCCAAACTGGTGAGCTTTGCTCAAACCAGATGAGCCCGCGCTCAAGTTGGTGACCTTGGGGTCTCGAACCTGGGTCCTCTGCATCCAGTCTGACACTCTATCCACTGCGCCACCGCCTGGTCAGGCTTTTTTTACTTTTTACTATGAACATATTCAAGCACTGTGTCATTTTTTGAAGCACAGAATTTACCTGCAGTGAACAGATGTCGCTCTCTTTTTTGTAATGTTTCCCCTTGCTGTAAAACAGGTCAGGTCATACACACTGACTTTGTTTATTAATGCTTTTATTTAAAATACTTTTCAAATAGTCCTTTAATCCATTTATAATTTATATTCATTTATTAATATAAGGCAAGGCTCTAAATAGATTTTTTTTTTCCAAAAAGCCAACAAATTGGTTCTATCTGTTGACTAACCCTTCTTCCCCTTGCTGCTGCTTTTGGCCTCCGACTTTTCAGGCATTGGATCTGTACACACTAGGGTCTATTGGGGACTCTGTTCCTGCTCTGTTAGTCTGTAGCTCCGTTCTTGTATTATGCCAGTACTGCCTTGACTTAATCAGTATAGATGTTCTCTTTTAAAAAAAATATTTTTGTCATTCTTGCCTATTCTTGCACTTGAACTTTATAATCATTTTGTTAGTTGTCCACTCCTTACTACCCCTATATACATTAGAGTTTGAAGAAAACTGTTAATTTGGCTCTAATTGACATTTATAAACTATTTGGCCATTACATTTGGGGCTAGTATCCTATTTAAGACATATAGTCCTCAGCCGAGTTCATACTTTTCCACATGTAGGCTCTTGACATTTCTTAAGATTATTCATAAATGTTTTTCTCTTTAAAAATGTTGATTTGCAAAAAAAAAAAAAAAAAGTTTATTTGCTATTAAGAATATAGTATTTTTCCGGCCCTGGCTGGTTGGCTCAGCAGTAGAGCGTCAGCCTGGCGTGAAGGAGTCCCAGGTTCGATTCCCGGCCAGGGCACACAGGAGAAGCGCCCATCTGCTTCTCCAACCCTCCCCCTCTCCTTTCTCTCTGTCTCTCTCTTCCCCTCCTGCAGCCAAGGCTCCATTGGAGCAAAGATGGCCCGGGCACTGGGGATGGCTCTGTGGCTTCTGCCTCAGGCGCTAGAATGACTCTAGATGCAACAGAGCGACGCCCCAGAGGGGCAGAGCATTGCCCCCTGGTGGGCATGCCGGGTGTGTCCTGGTCGGGCGTAGGTGGGAGTCTGTCTGACTGCCTCCCCGTTTCCAGCTTCGGAAAAATGAAAAAAAAAATTATTAAAAAAAATAAAGAATATAGTATTTTTCCTATAAAGAAATTGTTTTGTTTTATATATTTCTCTTATATCCCACCATATTCCTTGACTGATGTTGGTTCTAAAGAAGAGTTTTTTCAGGTAATCTTATATTAACTAGGGTTATGATATTATCATCTGCAAATAATCTGTGTTATTTTTTCCTTTTAAAATTTATCTTTTATTTGTTTTGTGTTACAGAATATGTTAGAATTTCCAAAACAATGTTAAAGACCATATTTCTTTGATTCTAAGATCATTGGGCATAAGAATGTGCTATTGATTTAATAATAGCTTTTGGGGGCTACTAAATGAAATGTATATATATTATAATTCATATCCCAATATCAGAAGTGCTTGAAGGGCCTGACCTGTGGTGGCACAGTGGATAAAGCGTCAACCTGGAATGCTGAGGTCGCCGGTTCGGAACCCTGGGCTTGCCCGGTCAAGGCACATATGGGAGTTGATGCTTTCTGCTCCTCCCCCACTTCTCTCTCTCTCTCTCTCTCTCTCTCTCTCTCTCTCTCTCCTCTAAAATGAATAAAGAAATAATTTTTAAAAAAATAATACTTGAAGTACATCTCAGAATTAAGGAACTAAGATAATAGTGGTAATGGTGACCCTCATTTTATTTGTTTTAGTGGGAATGCCTAGCTATTCCATTTTAAATGATATTGGCTGTTGATTTATGATAGTCTTTCTTATATTAAAAAATATCCTTTTTCTTCAAATAATATTAACAGCTCTAAGTCTGCTGGACAATAATGAGAAGACTGTACTGTTTGGTTTAACTAAAAAGTGGGAATTGTAGCCTTGCATGTGTCATCTAGGATGAGTTTGTATCAGGCCTTTCCCTTTCACAGCTCCAGTGTGGAACCCCCTGGCTGCAGGGTGGGGTCTCTCCAGTCCTGCCCTTGGAGTTGCCTGGTTGCACTGCCCAACAAGGATGGTATATTAGTTTCGTAGAGCGGCAGTGACAAATTTGGTGGCTTACAACAACAGAAATTTATTCTCTCATTGTTCTGGAAGCCAGAGTTATAAATCAGCATCACTGTCATAAATCAGCATCACTGGGCCAAAATTGAGGTATTGCAGGGCTGCGCTCTTTCCAGAGGCTCAAGGGAAGAATCTGCCTCTTCCAGCTTCTGGTAGCTGCCTGCATTACTTGGCTTATGGCTGCATGACTCAAGTCTTCAAGGCCAGCATCTTCAAATCTTTTTCTGTGTTGTCTTCACACATCTTCTCTATGTATATATTTTTAGATTTTATTCATTCATTTTGAGAGAGAGAGAGAGAGAGAGAGAGAAGAGGGGGGAGGAGCAGGAAGCATCAACTCCCTATGTGCCCTGATCTGGCAAGCCCAGGGTTTCAAACTGGTTTCCTCAGTGCTTCCAGGTGGATGCTTTATCCACTGCGCCACCACAGGTCAGGCCTGAAGGTAATGCTTTTAAAGATATATGTTAGGAATAGCAAAGCCTTGTTTATTCCCTTTAGCTAGAAGGCTGTAGACATCTGGAAATGGCTCTAGGTCAGTTTCCAGAAAATCTGTCTATTGAACATCAATTCTACAAGAGTCCCTCAACTTTAACCCCTCCCACTGTTGCCTAGTCTCCTCCTCAGTTTCCAGCTACAGCAACAGGGAGACAGGCAGAGGACATTTTCTCAAACACTGTTATGAAGGCAGAGACAGAATAAAAACTGGTCAATTAAGATGAGAGATTAAAGAAAAAAGGCAATTCAGCATATTGGTTGCTTAGTAAATAAATTGTTTATTTAGGGAATTGACCATTTGGCAAATTGGCTTTCTGCAATTGGCTGTTGGTGAAATCAGTGTACTTCTCTAGAAAACACTGCAGAACTCAGTCAGAGGCTACCTACAAGCCTGCCCAGAACAGCACTGAACTTGTTCCCTCTGTTTTCTACAAGCTGTGGGCATGGGGACATTGCCCTTGCAGGAAGGTGGGACTCAGCCCAGCCTCTCATAGGCTGGGTCATAGAAAATAGGAAGAGAAGGCAAAAGTGAGAGGGATGTCCCCTCTTTGGACCCAGACTCAGTGGAATTGAGATGTGGGCCAGTAGATGAACCTCTCTGTGCTGATCAGAGCTGAACTAAAGGGCAGACAGACCAACCGAGCATAGGAGGGCAGTGCAAGGGTCAGGACTTAATGCATAAAACCGTAAGTTGTGAAGGGTCATCTGTGGGGTTGCTGCGAGACTAAATGTACACTAACTGTTTAAACTTACGTTTAAAATATTCAGCACAGGCCTGTTAGCCATTGTTAGTAGTAGTATTGTTTTGACATTATTACTAATGTATGACAATACCTACTATCACAATGCCTGGTGCCTATAGATAATTATAGCTACCATTTTTTTTATTTACTAGATAACTTTGAGTACAGGCACTTACCCACTTTTGGAGACCTGTCTCTTCCGGGAGTACCTGAGGCATCTCTTGTTTCTTGTAACTTTAAAAGCCAGTATAGTCATTGATGTCAATAGAATATATCCATCAGCATTAAATACAGCTGTAGAGCACTACTCAGCCAATTGGGCAACTCACTGTTCTGTCTGTGCAGTGGTCGGCAAACTCATTAGTCAACAGAGCCAAATATCAACAGTACAATGACTGAAATTTTTTTTGAGAGCCAAATTTTTTAAACTTAAACTATATAGGTAGGTACATTACTTATCGAGGTAGTGCCTGCACGTGGTATTTTGTGGAAGAGCCACACTCAAGGGGCCAAAGAGCTGCATGTGGCTCACGAGCTGCAGTTTGCTGACCAGGGGTATAGAAAGCCTTGCAGGTGATCAAAGTGAGTGGGGTTAGTGGGAAGACCCTGAGGATTTTGAAATGATGTTGATGTGGCAGTAACTGTTACAGTGGAATAAGAACCCAATGATAAGAAAATTAAAAGAAACAACAAAAAAAGAGAACAATAAATTTATGCCTTGCCACTCTACAAATTGCATCTTATGTAGCTGCTTATGTATTTTCTAGGACTAAAGAATAGGAACATGAATTTATTTATATGCATATCCTTTTCTAAAACAATGACCTAGTAATTAAAAATAACTCAGTAATTTATTACTTTTTTGATGCTATGTTGCAAGTTTGGGAGTATATATATTCATAAGCAGTACATTTCTGTTGCAGTGTCACTGTATGAGCAAATGTGGAAGGACTTCGTAGACATCTGCTTTACCATAGGGAGAAAGATGATCCATTTGGATGTAGCCCATATGTGCAGTAGTCTGGTTATAGGAAATTGTAGAGTAAAAAGACTTGTTAATCCACATCCCTGCACACAGTGAGGTTAAACAGAAGATGCACAACAAGCCAGACTAACATTTATAGTGAAAAAGCAAGAATAGCAGGGATTGGAAACTAAAACCAGCTCACTAGCCAAATGCTAACATCCTCGTCCTTCCTCATAATGGGGAAGTCCAGGCCCCTGAAGGCATATGAATTGGGAGTTTGACAGTGTTATGTGAAAGCCGACTGAGGATTATTTTTATGCACACCTTATTTTCGATGATAACTCTTAATCATTTGGGTGGTTGTTAGGCAATAACCCTGGGTTGCTTTACAGCCAGGCAGCACACACTCACAGACCCGCAGGGAGCGGAGCACCCAGCATTAGGAGAGGGGCACCGGGCTGTTCCTGGTGCCTTTGCACAGGGAAAACACAGGAAGGAAAGGCACTGATGAATTAACAAGGCAGGAATAGGAGTCCTTGTGACTGCTTGCCAGTATTTTCTGAAATTTTCTCTAATCAACCTATTACTTTTGGTTAATTTTTTAAAGCGCATCATCCAACTCATCAACATTCTACAATAGAATAGCACCGAGATTTATGTCACCACCTCACAACCCTGCGGGTACTGAAACAACTACTTGGAGTGGGGTGAAATGTTTATGAGCAAGACTGTCTGCAGTTACTTGAGCTGCTAAGATTAAATGACAAGAGCAGTTGTTCTTCGAGTTACAGACTGACCCTCTGCTTAGGAAACAAACTTCCCTCTGGTTTACCCTGCATCCTATGTTATCTATATAAAAGGGCAGCCGCAGTGTGCTTTCCCCCGCACATAGCTGTGATTAAGTCTCTTCTGGAACAATCTTGTAGAAGGGTTAAAGGCTGTAGGATTGTTTAGCCGAAGGCAAGAAAGCAGGGATAAGACATAACTCATTTGACCTAAATGGAAAATAGAATGTGGGAATACAGGCTGAAATTGTTACAGTGAGAATATGTTCTTGTTTTTCACCTTACAAAATTGTGACGTGTAGCATAAAGAGTAAGTGAATAACTTTAAAAACTATTGGAAAATAACCATATATGTAGCACTACCCAAGTCAAGGACTAGAACATCACCAGCACCCAGAACATTCCTTCTCAATCAAACCCTCACTCCCTTCCTCCCTAGAGGTAACCACCATCTTGTCTTTTATGCAGTGCAGACTATAGTTTAGTTTTGCCTGGTTTGGGACTTTAAGTGGAACCATATACAGTGGGTCCTCGGGTTACGACTGTCTCGATATATGATGTTTTGAGTTTACAATGCTTACTCATAAAAACTTTAAAAAATTGAGATGCGTCATACTTATGGACTATGTCAGTGAACAAGTTTGGTTGCACGTGGCGGAAGAAGACGCAGTAACACAGCATATGAGTGGGTGAGTTGGCGTCCCCCAGTACGTTTACCTACACCATTTGGACTGTTAAAAGCGCCAGTGTTACTTTTGCGTTGCTTTGATTGGTGACTTTTTGGCCCTTATCATGGCTCCTAAATGAAAGTCAGAGTCTTCAGATGGTAGTGCTTCGAAGAAGAGGAAAGCCATCACAATGGAAATTAGACATTGTAAAGAGATCAGAAAAAAGAGAACAGCAATGAACATCAGCCACATACTAGGCCTTAGCCACTTGACTGTAGCAACAATTATCAAGGATAAAGATTGTATCCCAGAGCATGTAAAGGAATCAACCCATGTGAAATTAACTGTGATTACTAAAGAACGAGGTGACATAATGACCGAGATGGAAAGATTGCTAGTTTTGTGGCTGGAAGTCGGGCATCAGCGGCATATATCAGTTAGTATAAGGTTGATTCAGGACAAGGCTAAACAATTGTTTGAGGCAATAAAAAGTGAAAAGGGGAAAAGAGTAAAGAGTTTGTAGCTAGTAGGGGTTGATTTCATGTGTTTCAAAGCTTGTGCCAACTTGCATGACCTTAAGGTGCAGGGTGAAGCTGCTAGTGGAAATGAGAAAGCAGCAAGCGAATTTCCTAACAGGTTGGCTGAATTAATTAAAGAGTGGACCTACTGTGCTGAACAAGTGTTTAATGTTGACGAGACAGGCTTTTTTGGAAGTGTATCCTAATAGGGCCTGCATCGCTAAGGTGGAAAAGACAGCACCAGGTCATCAAGCTGACAAGGAGAGACTGACTTTGCCTCTTGTGGGGAATGCTGCAGGTGACTTCAAACTCAAGCCTTTGTTGGTGTACCAGGCAGAGAACCCAAGGGTACTAAAGGGCATTTGGAAGAGTCAACTGCCTGTCATCTGGAGGTCTAACAAGAAGGCGTGGGTGCTGCTTCAGAATTTTAAGGAGTGGAGAGGTTTTCCAGCCATTTTGTGTCAGCAGTGAAGGACTACTGTGTTAGCAAGGGGTACCTTTTAAGGTGTTGCTAGTGCTGGACAGTGCCACTGGTCACCCTGTCTCCTTGAGTGATTTTAACCCTAATGTCAAGGTGGTTTACCTTCCACTTGATACCACTGCCCTTGTGCAGCCCATGGACCAAGGTGCCATTGCCTCTTTCAAGGCCTGCTACCTCCGGAGGACATTTGCTATGCCTTAATGCAACTGAGAAGAACAAGAACTTGACACTCAAAGACTTTTAGAAGTCTTACAACGTTTACAATGCGTACGAAACATTGCTTTTGCATGGGATGAAGTGAGGCGAACAAATTTAAATGGTGTGTGGAAAAAACCGTGTCCCCAGTTTGTGTATGACTTCCACGGCTTTGAGGAGTCAGTGGAGGCTGTAACAGAGAAGGTTGTTGCCATTGGTAAACAGCTTAATTTGGAGGTGGAGGCTAAGGATGTCACAGAGCTACTGGCATTACATGGAGAGGAGCTGTCTGCTGAGGACCTCATTCAGCTGGAGAAGCAGCTGGTTGAAGAGGAAGAGATAGAAACCCCAGAACCCAAGATATTTACTACCAAGGGTCTGGCAGACGGTTTTTCTATGGTAGAGGATGGATTGGCAAAATTTCAGGCTGAGGACCCCAGTGATGACAGATTCAGGAAGGTCTACAGAGCTGTTATGGATGCCTTGCAATGCTATAGGCAGGTTTTGGAAGAGAAGTCATCAACCTTCCAGACTAGCCTGGAACAATTCTTTAAGAAGGTAGAGAGGCCTGAAACAGATCCTGTACCCTCTACATCAGCTGCTTCTCAAGATGAAATACCTGTAGTACAGGTAGAATCATCCATCACCAGTGTCTCCTGCATGTTTCTCAGGCAATCCTGATTCATCTGACCCAGTATCTCCAGCACCTTCTGCAGGTTCTCCTGCCTCTCCAGCTTCCTCCTCCCAATAGGTCAGTCTCTCCCACCTTGCAATGCCACTTCCAGTGTGCAAGCCAGCTATAGAAATAAAGGTAAGGAATTTTTTTACACTCATTTTTTGTCTCTTTTTCTGTTACTACAGTACAGTGTACAGTACATATATTTATGTCCTTTCTCTTTTCCTGTGGCTTACTTGTGTTTTTATGTTCTAGATTATGATTTTACAACTGTGTTAGGATAGGTAAGTGACTTAGGCTAGGGTATGTTTCAACTTACACCCAAATTCGGGTTACATCACTGTCATAGGTACAGAACTGTATTGTAACCTGAGGACCCCCTGTAGTATGTATATGGCTTCTCTCACTCAATATCATATTTAGATAATTACCTACCTTGTTGCACATGGTCCTAGTTCTTCCATTTTTGTTGCTACATAATATTCCATCATAGGAATATGCCTCCATTTATGCATTTTACTTTTGATGAACATTTGGGTTGTTTTGCTATCAGCAAGATGGCACCAGAATGTTCGTAGACCTTGGTCCAGCAACCTCAGTACTTGATTTCAGCAAAGAAAGAATTCAGAACCAAGGAAATCAAATTATAAAATAACGTTTATTTAGAAAATCACAGAGGTAGAAAAGTGAGCCAGTTGGTCTGCATAGACTCTGGAATTGAGTTATAGAGGCAAATGATGGACCTCTGGAGCTTAGGAAAGAGAAAGGGGAGCGAACACCTGGGGGAAAGGGAATGGTGGGTGTGCCCCAGAGATAGAAGGAGTGAGCCCTGGGTCCTTGTCTGGAGGGTTTTTATCTGCAGGTCTTGGAAGGAGCTCAGTATAATACACATCAACCTTCCAGGTGTGTCTCCTCAGGGTTGTGGTCTCCTCAGGGCCCTGGTTCGTACCAGGGCAGGGTCTTATTGGTCATTGGCAGCTGGTCCTGATGTCAGCCATGGTGTCACCCTGCCTGGCCTTTCTGCTTTTTTCGATCTGGACCTGAAACGCAACTGAGGCCTAGAAATTATTTCTCGTTTGACCAAAACTCTATTTCTGTGGTCAGCAAACCCAAGGCTTTGTTCTTATGATGCGGCCAGAACCTCATTGTCCTTAAGGGAGTGGTCATGCAAGAGTTTACATGGGAGTCCTGTGAGGCTATTTTCCAGCCCCCTCGTACCTCCTCTCAGGAGGTCTGCCACCTGACTAGCTACATGCTAGCAGAGGAAAGGTCAGGAGAGGGTCCAAACTGCATGACCAGCAATAGGAAAAGCCAGGGGGTCTAAACTATATGACCAGGGATACTGTATGCTAGGGAGGGAACAGTCACCCTGGGGGAGGTCCCACCTTACTATTTGTTAGGCCCCTGGGGCTTTCTGCCCTGATGACCTTCCACACCTGGCCTATGATTCTTACTCTGCTCATGTCTGTCTAATTGCCTACTATATCAGTTTCCAGTTTGGGAACTATTTTGAATAATGCAACAATGAACTTCTTGTACACTATCCAGGTGTAGGAGTAGAGTTGCTGAATTGCAGGGTGTGAATATTCAAGGCTTTCCTAAATAATGGTAAACTGGTTTCCTTTGGAGACTAGGAGCTGCGCTGCTGCCTTGCTCCCAGCTGGCGCGCTCAGCTGGTTAATGTTGCCTGTCTGGTGGGTGGCCAGGAACTCTCTCTGGCTTTGTGCATGCCCCCTTTGGGATGAGACTGAATACTCTTTTATATGCTTATCGATGTTTTTTATTGACTTTATTGGGGTGACATTAGTTAATAAAGTTGTATAGATTTTAGGTGTACAATTCTATAATACATCATCTGTATATTGTATTGTGTGTTCACCCCCACAAATCAAGTCTCCTTCCATCACTGTTTATCCCCCCTTTACCTTCTTTACCTCCCCTGCTTACTGATATTTTTAATTTTTTTGTGTGAAGTTCCTGTGCCACTGTTTTGCCCATTGTTCTTCCTACTGAACAGTCTGTTATTCAGTCAACTAAACAACCCTTTGAAAGTCACCATGCGGGGGATATGGGGATGTGTAACACATGTTCCCTGACCAGAGAAAAAGACTTTACACTCTAAAGGTAGATATGTAAACAAGTAGTTCATAAGGTTGTGATGAATGTTGAAGGATCAGTCTTTCCCACCAGGCTGACTGTCAGCTGGAGGATGAGGCCTCTTATACCTGTGGTGTCCTCAGTACTTAACACAGGTCTGGCATATGATAGGTGCTTAGTCAAGTGTCAAGTGATTGAAAGAAGCATTTTCTGGGATGGTGAAAGTACTCTTAGCAGGGTAACTGCAGATTACCAAATGCACAAAATGAGGAACCACAAATTGCACCAATTCCCCCTACCCAGAGTAGAGAAATGCTCCCTAGGAGGTGATACTTGAAGTATATCTTGAAAGACTCATCAGAAGTAGTGCAGGAAGCGCATTCTAAGCCAAAGAATAGAGTGTGCAAAGATACAGACGCGAGAAAAAACAGTCTATGCTAAATGTGAAATCTGGGGTGACTGACACTTGGGGTCAGTGGTATAAGAGGACAGTGGAGAAAGGGCATCAGCTAGTGGTAATGCTGTAGAGGGACTACCTTGTAAATCGCAAGAGCAGTGGGGATAAAATTAAACACAGAAAAGGAAAATTTTCACGGGTGAGGGTTTGTTTGGCACTAGAATTGATCTGTGGAATCTTTCCTAGGTATCTTGAACAAAATAGAGCGGATACATAAGCATAATCACAAAATCAATTGAATTTTTTCCCTCTAAATAACACAAATGATCTTTTGGAAAGTCATGTGGGAACTTGAGTGAGTGTAATGAAGGTGAGTTTTCCACAGTCAGACCTGGACAGCCCATTTCCCACCTCTGTAATTTGGGAAACATGTCCATCTGGCAAATCAGGTGTGAAGATTAGGGGGATATGCATGTCGAGGATTTCGTCCTGCTTGGATCAATGAATAGGGAATGGCCTTTATGGATGTAGATTCTACATATTTCAGTTGCTCTTATCGTCGTTCTGCATTTTAGAAGCTCTTATAGGTTCATGTCAGTTTATAATATTCAAGGAATATGAGTAAATTAGTGCACAGTAGGGAATGTTAGCCTTTTGAAGAGGTCTGCCTCCCACCTCTACCCCTGCCACTTTTCACTTTAGAGACTCAAGTGCCAGACCAGGGTGACAGAGAATAGAGCCTAAGGCCATTTCTACGTTGCTGGGCTTCCTGGTGCGTCTTTGTTTTCCTTTGCTTTAGCCCTTGTATTCCTGAGAGGGCCTTATCAATTCAGTATTTACAGCTGTTTTCCTAAAGAAAGAGCATGCTGCCCAGTTCTCAGGCATGGAAGGATTAGCACTGTAATCAGAGTGAAACCAAGCTGCTCAAGATAGCCTTGCCAAGCCCCTCCCCTTCGCTAAACTTTCCAAAGAGGCTGTCCTTCCTGAGAAACGAAAGTGAAATTGAACCGGAGCCATTTCGCAGCTCAGCTCAGCTCCCCGCGCCTGGCCCAGGAGTATTTCCTGTCTGCGCTACAGGGACGCCCCTTGTGTGTGCGGAGCCTAACCGAAACCTGGACCCTGGAAACTGACGGCCACCCGCGGGGAGGGTCTCACCGCGGTGAGAGTCGCACTGCCTGGACATGCCTCGGGGGCGCCATGGACCCGAGGCAGGTAAGCGTGGGTCACTTGGAACTCGCGCGCCTTGGGCCACCTTACTTGCATTCGTGTTTCAGTCCGTGACATGTATGCACTGTGCACTGTGTGTGCGCGTGCGTGTTTTCTTGTCGAGCAGAATTGCTGCTCTTCTAGTAATTTGTATCATTTTAATTAATTCTGTAGTGTTGAGCGATAGGTGTAAGACGGGTTGTGGGGAAAGTACACCGCCTTCTGAGGAATAAGGCCTGAACCTAGGTCAAGGCAAAGCCCCCTCTCCCTTTCTGCTTTGACCCCGGTGCGCCGCCCCTCCGCCCCCCTTTATCCCTGCTTGGATGGCATGTCTTACTCTTAGCAGTCCTCTGGTCCTCTGCACCCTTTGCACTTCCTGAAGACATCTGGGAAATGAAAAACCATCCTTCTTAACCTGTGGGAGAGTTTATAGCAGCTTTATTCATTATTCTAAAAAATTGAAAAATCCAAATGTCCTTTGGCAGATAATGAGATAAACAAAATGTGAAACATCCATATAATGCTTGGGGGGAAAAATGAAGGAACAACTGATGCATGTAACAAAATGGGTGAATCTCAAATGCACTATGCTAAGCAAAAGACTGCATACTATATGAGTCCCTTTAGCTTTATTCTGGGGAAAAAAACAACAAAGCTAAAAGGACAGAAAACAGATGGGTGGTTGCCAGGGGCTGGATGTGAGTGGAAGGAGTTGATTTTAAAGTGCATGAAAACGTTTTTGGGAAATGGAAATATTCTGTGTCTTGATCGTGGTGGTAGTTAAAAGGCTGTTTGTGCTTTGACTCTGTGTCGTCAAAACAGAATTATACACTAAAATGGTAAGTTTTATTGTGTATAAGTTTACCTCCATTTTAAATATATATATATTTATATAAAATGCATGGATATAGGTATATATATATATATATATACACATTCTTTTAAAGAAGGGAGATAGATACAGGGGTAGGCAAAAGTAGGTTTACAGTGGTGAGTAGGCAAAAGTTTATTCTTGTATTATTATTATATTTATTTGTATTACAACTATAAACCTATTTTTGCCCACCTTGTATATGTATGTATATATATCCACATACATACATCATACATACATATATATCTTCTTTTTTTTTTTTTTTTTTTTATTTTATTTATTCATTTTAGAGAGGAGAGAGAGAGAGGGAGAGAGACAGACAGAGACGGGGGACGAGCGGGAAGCATCAACTCCCATATGTGCCTTGACCAGGCAAGCCCAGGGTTTCAAACCGATGACCTCAGCATTTCTAGGTCGATGCTTTATCCACTGTGCCACCACAGGTCAGGCTATATCTTCCTTCTTTAAAAGAATGTATATTTATATATACATACTTTATATTTTAAAAATGGAGGTAAATTTACATACAGTAAAACTCTTTTTAGTATATAATTCTTTTTTGACTACAGAGTCAAAGTCCACATAGCCTTATAACTACCACTTCAGTCATTCATATATATATACACACACATACATACTTACATATATCTTTCTTCATTTTGTGTTTTTATTTATCTCTCTTTTTTGAAAATAAATCAGGAACCCCTGACTTGAAGAAAAAGCAATTTTTCATGCATATCAATATATTACCCTATGGAGCTTATGTGGTAAAAGTAGGAGCTCATCTCTTGATCCTAAATATATGAGACTAGGTTGAAGTGGTTTTGTAGGGCAATGACTGTTAAATGGTTTGCTACATAATTTGCATAATAGACATGAAGTGGGCATGGAGAGACGTGGTGGACTTAGGGGTGATTACTATGAGTTGGTTCCCACTTTCTTGCTCTCCTATTCACCTGGCTCTCCAAATGGCTCTTCTCAAGTGGTGTTTTGGCTTGGCTTTGAGGAGACTTGGGGGTGAGGTAAGAAAATATTTATAATCTCTCTCTAAATCTTTCCCTAACATAACAATTGTTAACAAATTAATGTATCCTTCTTTTCTCTGTGTTCATTCTAGTGTGTACACACACACAAACATACACATATTCCTGGAGTTTTTCTTTTGCTTACAGAGTAGATTGCAATACTTTTTTTTTTTTTTTTTTTTTTACTATGCGTGCTCTTCCACAGCATGGATGTGTCGTGATTTATTCTATTCTTATATTGATGGACATTGGAATGTTTTGCAGGTTTTGGCCAAATGGAAGCAGTTTAAATCTAGAAAGCATTTAGCTAGTCACTGACTTTAGCCACATTGAAACAATTCTTTTACCAAGGTCACTCAAAGAATTAATCAGAAAAGTGCTGAAATCCCCATAATTCATCAGCCTGAGCTAGGTTCCCACCCCATACACACACCTAGCATTGTGTTGGGGAAAGGGGTGTGTGCAGCTGAGGAGCAAGAAGAGACGGGATTGCTTATCTACATAGTTCAGGCATTTGTCAACCCCACAAATGTTCGTTCAGTATCAACCTTGCGCTTAGTGCTCTCTTAGGTGCCACAGATGCAAAGACAACTGAAGCGTAGCCCTTGTCATGTTCCCCCCCCCCCCAGGAGCTTACCGTGGAGTCAACTGCAGCCCCCCATCAATACTACCTCGGCAATGTCGAGATTGGAGAGTTGAGTATAATCTAGGACACCTAATACTATTAATCACCTTTCAGATGTACCACAATCTATGTGTTCCATTAAAAAAATCAATCGAGTGCCTACTTTGGTAGCACATACACTAAAAAAACCAGTAGTTAGGTGCCTAGTTAGTGGGAGTTCAAAGACAGGAAGCCAAGGGAGATGGGAGTCAGAAGAAGTGTCCAGGAGAATGGCATTTAAGATCTGTTAGGAAGAGGTCTGACTTGGACTAGGTTGCTACAGAGGAAGGAGCAGGCCCATTGGATTGGAATGTAGAGAGATGGAAAGATTAGAGGCTCTTGTCCTGCATAACACAGGTGAGAGGTCAGGAGGGGCTAGAATGGTAAATGACACATTTAAGGGAAAATACAGAGGTGGACAACAAGGTTGGAGGAAGACACTACCTGATGTTGGAGGAAGGCAGGCAGGCAGGCAGCAAAGTTGACTCAGGTTTCTAGCCTTAATAACTAAGAGGAGACTGATGCCATTAACAGCAGTAAGAACAGCAGAAGAAGGGGCTGCGTTGGCGGGAAAGATTAATTTGGTTGGAAAATATGGTATTTGAGGTGATGGTAGGATATCTAAGTGAACAACAGCTTATCAAGGCATTTGGAAATTCAAGTCTTAAGCTTCAGGACAAGGAGGTGGCAGGAGATAACATTTGAATGATTTCTCAAGAGGGCTAGTTTGGTTGAGGGTGTGGGTGAAATCAACCTGGAGAAGGAAGAAGACCCTTGGACAAATCCTTGGGGAGCAATCATATGTAAGAGGTAGAAGAAAGGGATGAGGACAGACAAGGAAAAAGAGATGAGAGGAGACCTTTGGTGCTATGTCACCAAACTGTGGAAAGAGACTTTAAAAAAGAAAGCTCAGTTCACAGTGAACCAATGCAGTACTGAACTGAACTGACCACCAAACTGCAGTGAAAACCTAAATGCAGTTCAAGAGGAGGAATTTGTACGGCCCCATTAGCAAGTCAGTGTCTTTGTCCAGTAGCATGTGGAGCCTTTGGAACAGAATAAGGGGACGGCGGGCCCTGGGTGGAGAAGGGAACTGACTGGACTGAATGAGGAGCAATGTGAAACCAGAATGGGGATAAGTGGGATTGGCTGACCCATAGCTACTGTGAGATCACAAGAGTGAGGAGAAGAAGTTGTAGAAAAGGAAGTTTCCAGCCCTGGCCGGTAGGCTCAGCGGTAGAGCGTCGGCCTAGCGTGCGGAGGACCCGGGTTCGATTCCCAGCCAGGGCACACAGGAGAAGCGCCCATTTGCTTCTCCACCCCTCCGCCGTGCTTTCCTTTCTGTCTCTCTCTTCCCCTCCCGCAGCCAAGGCTCCATTGGAGCAAAGATGGCCCTGGCGCTGGGGATGGCTCTGTGGCCTCTGCCTCAGGCGCTAGAGTGGCTCTGGTCACAACATAGCGACGCCCAGGATGAGCAGAGCATCGCCCCCTGGTGGGCAGAGCATCGCCCCTGGTGGGCGTGCCGGGTAGATCCCGGTCGGGCGCATGCGGGAGTCTGTCTGACTGTCTCTCCCTGTTTCCAGCTTCAAAAAAAAAAAAGAAAAAAAAAATAGGAAAAAAAAAAAAGGAAGTTTCCATCAGAAAAGAGTAGGGGTCAACAAGTGCATGTTCCACCTGTTTTGTAGATGAAGTTTTGTTACCGAACTCAGGGTTCACTTGGGGTGTTCTCTTCAAAACTAGTTGTTACAAGGTAGTTTTATTTACTTGCAGCAAGTAAGGGAGATGGGATTCATATCCAAACCTTATTTGCACTGTTTGGTCAATTACATGTTAATTCTTTCTTTGCAGTTGGCTACTTTCATCCAGTTGAATTCCTGTCAGCTCTTCCTGTTTACAGTTTTATCTGCAGAATGCTGTGCTACATTTTACCATTTAGCAAGAAATAACATTGAGAACTTCCTAGACTTTGAGTTCCTTGTCCTAACAGTTTTCATATTGTGTGTGGCTGCTTTTGTGCTACAATTGAAAACTCATCTGGCCCTTTCCAGAAAAAGTTTCCTGACCCCTAGAAAAAGAGTTTCAGATTTTGAGCTTTCATGGTGGCTCCAACTAGAGTAACAGTGAGATTGAGTGAGAAGCCGGATAGCAAGAGGGCTAAAATCCCTTGATTGCAACAGAGGATATGAGGAAGTAGAAGGCTGAGTTATTGAAAAAGGGCGCAGTTGCCTATAGGTTCCTTCTGCATTCAAAACAATTAGACAAGGGGGACAGACAAGCATGAGGAAACATTCCTAGCTGTTCCCTCCACTTCGCCAGCACAAGTCTGCAAGCCCCAGAGGAAGGTAGCAAAGTATTTTCTGACAGTCCCATCCTGAGTCCCCTAAGAACCTCCTGCCCCCCACCACGACCGGGGAGGAAGGATGAGCATTGGTCGATGTGGGTAGGGGGAGAGGTCACAAGCGCTCCATATTCTGGTAAATGGATGGCAGTCTGAGGACATGGTGTAGCTGTGCCCTATAGAACTGGGTCCTGAAGGACACATGGTGGAAGCACCTATTGGGAAGGAGCTAAGGGAGTATGGGAGGGTGGGGCTGAGGGGCCCAGGAATAGACCCGGCCAGCTCCCCTCATCCAAGTGAGTCTGGGTGGTTTGGGTAGAAGTACGCAGTGTCCCTTCTGAGCCTGAGCACCGCACTGAGTGTCAGAATAATGTGTCTTTTTTCTAAGGACTCTTCCAGCTGCCCTAATACTAAGTTCTGGCAGTACATGCAGGTGAACCTGTGTTCTCCTGCTTTCTACCCCAGGTTGGGAAGGCTTCCTTTGTTAAAGCCTTGGGGGACTGGGCTGACACTTACATATAAGGTCTACCGGAAAGTTCTGTCCGTTTCTATCACAAGTTTCGACACGTAAGCACATGTTTATTTGGCGCATCTGTGCCTCTATTTTTATCACTTAATGTATACATACTGACGTAGCAAATTAACTAAAACAAAGTTGATTCACATTAGTCTTATGTGTGAAACCGTAGTGTACCCATGGCTACTGATAAAGTTCATTTACGCCACTGTAGTTTTTACAAATTTCAAGAAGGAAGAAATGCTACAGAAGCATGTCTGTCGCATCCACCATATTCCCCAGACTTAGCACCCTTCGACTATCACTTGTTTTTGTCCTTACAAAATTTTTTGAAGGGCAAAAAATTCAAAAATGAAGAAGATATCAAACAAGCACTGGTTCAGTTTTTCGCATTAGAAGATAAAACATTTTTCAAAGATGGTATATACAAATTGCCCTCACACTGGCAAGAAATCATTAATAATAATGGCAATTATATTGTTTAATAAAGTTTATTGACGGTAAGAAAAATTTGTATTTTGTTTTATTCCAAAAATGGACAGAACTTTCCGGTAGACCTTATATATTGTTCTAATCGTCCAAAGGATAGATTTTAGAGACAAGGGGTCATCTTTAGAGACCAGTTCGTTCCCTGGCCCCCTGGCTCCCTTTGCATTTTAGGTTATTGTTCTGTTTTTGTTTTTTTAAACAAAATATTTGTTTTTCTGATTTTAGAAGGGTAATTTTTTTGATGTGTGGGAAGAATTCATTCTCAGCTCTCTAAAATTCTTCCAAAAAGAAAAGAATGAATTAGGTTACTGGAGAAGCCATGTTGCTCCCGGGACCTCTGTGGCTTTCCCTCCTGCCCCTCTCTCTCATCTTTGGTGGGTCAACAGCGAGTGCCCATGAGGTGGGCAGGCGTCGTAGCTGAGTTCCCAGCCCTCGTCACACTCGCCTTCCTAGCCACTAGGAAGCAGGTCCGCACCCTCCATCCCCGCACCCTGTGAGGGCCGGGCTCAACACTGCAGTCCTAATTCATTTTCTTTTCCATCTTCTTGTCCTGCAGGGGTGTTCCCTCAGCAGATACCCATTTCAAGGCTATGAACACAGCAAACTGAGACACCAGCAGCCAGGGTCAGGATCTTATCCTCACTATTTCCAGCTTCAGCAAATAGAGTTTCTCAGCGGGCGGCTCCCAGAAGTACCCCTAATTGGAAAGCAGATACCGTCTCAGCCACCATCCCTCCCTGGATTCTGGCCAAGGTTTTCAGGACCACCTGCTAGAGGCAGACAACAGGAGATCTGGGGTGTCCCCAGGGGTGTGCTTCCCAGAAGTCAGGTGCTCCAGAGAGGGTTTCAGCCTCCTTCCCCACGGGGCAGGGTTCTGCCATGGAGGGCTATTGATAGGCTTTCTTCACATTTCCAGGAACTGAGTATCAGCCAGAATCAGGAACAAAGGATTTTAGAGCTCTTGCAGGAGCTTGGCAAAGGGAAGGCCACCACAGCACATGATCTGGCTAGGAAGCTCCAAGCCCCAAAGAAGGAAATCAATCACATTTTATACTCTCTGGCAAAGAAGGGTAAGGTGCATCGGGAGGCAGGAACACCCCCTTTGTGGAGAATTGCAGTCTCAGTTAAGGCTTGGAACCAGCACAACCAAGAAGTAATAGCAGACACTTGTAGCCAAGAAGCTCCAAACTCAGAGCCCAGTTTGGAAACTGAAGACAGAATCCCCACTTCTGGCTTAGAAGATCCTCCTGAGCCTTTTGACATGGCTGAGATTAAGGAGGAAATCTGCAACTACCTATTTAATGTGTTCAAGTCCTCCTCCCTGAATTTGGCTAAAAATATTGGCCTCACGAAAGCCCGAGATGTCAATGCTGTGCTGATTGACTTGGAAAGGCAGGGGGACGTCTACAGGCAAGGGACAACCCCTCCAATATGGTATTTGACTGACAAGAAGCGAGAGAGGATACAAATCAAGAGAAATATGAACACTGTTCCTGAAACCACTCAAGCTGCTATCCCTGAGACCAAAAGAAACATAGAGCTTCCCACCTGTAACTTACCTGTGTCAGATGCCTCAAACAACGTAACCACAGAAAAAGTGGAGAATGGGCAAGAACCCGTCATAAAGGTAGAAAGTAGGCAGGAGGTCACACCAGAACCCGTAAAACCGAAACCACCTGTTTGTGACAATGGCCCCTCAAAAACAGGGTATGTTGACTTTGAAAATGGCCAGTGGGCCACAGATGACATCCCAGATGACTTGAATAGTATCCACGCAGCCCCAGGTGAGTTTCGAGCCATCATGGAGATGCCCTCCTTCTACAATCATGGCTTGCCACGGTGTTCACCCTACAAGAAACTGACCGAGTGCCAGCTGAAGAACCCCATCAGCGGGCTGTTAGAATATGCTCAGTTCGCTAGTCAGACCTGTGAGTTCAACCTGATAGAGCAGAGTGGACCACCCCATGAACCTCGGTAAGAGACCCCAGGAATTGTACCTAGGGTTGGGGTCAGGCGCTCTTGCTCCTGACACAGTCTCTGCTGACTCATGCGCAGTGCCACGTGGTGGCCCGTGTCTTTTCCTCTTCCTTCTCTGCCTTTTGGCTACAGCACCCTTGTTGGCCCTTCCTCCAGGTCTTGAGCAGGGAATGTAGTCCTCAGAGCAGCCAGAATCTTGGCTGAGCAAGGGGGAGGTTGACCCTATTGGCTAAAATGAAGCTTCTTGGGAGATGATTAGCTTTCATGCATCAATGACATCTGCCTCCAACAGCCAGAGGTAGTGAAGACGACCCTCTTCCCACCCCTTTGATGTGTCATGCCCCCTTTCCCTACACTAAGTTCCCCAGAGAGAGAGAGGGGTACAGGAGCAGGTGGGTTGGGGCAGGCTGCACACACACGGAGCAGGGGTGGGTGCTGCTGGCAGCAGTGGATTCAGACCCACCCCAGCCCCTGCTGGGAAAGGACGGTGTAGAGCATGCATGGCTGCCTGCCTGCTGCAGGTGGTGGTTCTAATTTTACACACCTCCTCTGCACAGATGGGTGGGCTAGCACTTGCTGCTGCTCCTAAGCTGTGAAATCACAAATTACCTCACTCAGACAGCTGGCCCGGCTCTGCAGGCCTGACAGAGTGAGGAAGATAGTGGACCCAGAGGAACTGCCTCAGGGCCTAGCAGAGAGCTGAACCCACTGAAGCTGAGTGGCTGCACACCCCAGGTGGTGACGGTGGGCGAGTGTAACCTAGGCTGTTTTCTAAGGGTAAGGATTCCCCACCTGACCTGTATCCCTCACTGTAACTGTCTTAATGACATGGAGATGGCATGCGATACAGCTGTTAAGTAAAGGGCGTGTGTCTGCCCCACAGCTGACAGGGCCCAGACTGGTTTGTTTCTGTTTGGGGTCGAGACTAGATGGCTACCATTCTCTTCTTCCTCTGTTCCCCCTCCCCAGGGTTGGGGAAAAGCAGTGGGTTTTGTGGCTAACCTTTCTTTGGACTCCAGCTATAAGAAACATTGATGGCCATGCTCAAATATTTCAGAAGACCCAGGAAATAAGAAATCTGACCTACTTTTCTAAATGAAATCCCAGATTGAGCAAAGAGCTGAATAAATTTGAAAGCTTGAACAAAGGAATTCTAAGCTCAGTCCAGAAGCCTAGAACAAACGCTTTTTGGTTTTCTACATAACGGGAAAATTCCTTTCATCTCAGGCTTCAGAGCTGTAGAATGATTCAAACCACAAGAGTGTGTGTGTGTGTCTGTGTGTGTGGTGTGGGGTAGGTTGGACAAAACCAGGCCCCGAGAAGTGGCAGG